>NC_134585.1:2362500-3562500 GCF_037038515.1 Microtus pennsylvanicus | reverse complement strand
TGCTACAGGAGGGGCCCTCAACCTTATGTGCTGACTACCCCACGATGGGATGACCCAGGTGCTGAGACCCCCCACTCCAAAGTGACCCCAGGCCTTTCATGGGCAGCAAAGGTTCCCTGACAAACTTCACCTGCTTCCCAGCTCAATCCCTGGGGCCCTCACAGGTCCCCCTGCATTCTCACAGCAGCCTTCTCCAGCAGCTGGCCTGCAGCCTCATCAACCCTTCCCCCTCCTCCTCCCTGATTTGCAGCTCTGACCTGTGCTGCCTCCACCTGGGTGAGGGGCGAGGCCAGCCATGGCCACGCTTCCCTGCCAGGAACAGGTGTGGGCCGCTTCCCTGAGTCTCAGCCTCCTCCAGGATCCACTCCCCAGACCCCTCCCAGCCTCCCAACCCAGTTAATATACAATCTTCATGGGACCTCTAATTACCAAGAGGTTTGAACTGGCTATCTGGAGTGCTCAGGCTCAAACCCCATGCTGTGCCTCAACCAGAGCTCCCCCCACCTCCCCAGCCGGGGCTGCCTGTCTTCAACAAACTCATTCCGCAGACTCTAACAGAAAGCCAGACACTGGGCACTGAGAGAGGCCAGGAGCTCCGTCACACCAGTCCCCGGGGTTTAAGACCCTGGGCACCGACAGCCTTGGGAAAGACTACAGGACCAGAGTTAAGGATGGAGGCAGAGAGACCCTGAGTGAGACAGAGAGCCTCTGGGAGCCTCTTCCAGCCCTGGGGATGTAATTAAAATGCAGTATTGAAGCCCAAGGTTCAGCTCGGTGGCAGAGCATGGGCCCTGCCTGACAAACGCACCTAGCATGTGCAGTTAGCATGCCCGAGACCGGCAGGCACACTCAGCATGCCTCAGACCAGGGTCCACATTCCAGCACTGTGGAAAAGGCACCAAAAGCATGGAGATCCTGGTTTAGTCAGACTGAACGTGCAGGTTCTCAGAGTCTGTCTACTAAGTTCCACCTTTTAGATTGCTGCTCTGTTTGCTTGCTTTTTTAAAGACAAGCTCTTTATAGCCCAGGCTAGCCTTCAGCTCCGTATATAGCAGAGGCTATCTTTCAATTCACCATCTCCCTGCTACCACTTCCCAGGTGCTGGGATTACAGACCCCACTCCACAGGACTATGCAGTTCCTGGGATGCTGCAGCCTGGGACTGGAGAGTCGGCTTTGGGTGCAGTGAGAGATTTAGCTCACTCTCCATCAGCTGTAAGCCCGGCTCCCTTCTTCACAGGTCACCGGCATGGTGCAGCCTCTGGGATGGCACTGCCAGGGCCCACCCTGCCCTGCAAGCATTAGCCAGGCCTTCGGGGGGCCTACAGGGGCCTGATTCTCACTAAGGAACAGTTTGAAAATGTTACAGAAAAAAAACAGGGTTAATTTTGCCCTAGAAGGTGGGGTCTCAGCTCTTTCAAAAGAGGCCACTTTGGGTTAGGTCTCAAGGGTGGGACAGATTTACTCAGGTGGCAGGCACGCTGGAGCAAAGGTAAAGAGACCAGGGGGCGGTTCCAGGAAATGCACCTGAACTTCTGGCCAGGTGAGCGCAGATTAGGCCTAGGCCTGAACGCCAGGCCAGGCTAGGAAGGCATTTGTCCATCTTCTGGGAGGAGTTGCATAGGAAGCAGCACCCTGGGGTCAAGGCTCTCAGATGTCCCTGAGGTCCAGGTGGACTAAAGGTAACAGCTTGTGGGGCAGGAAGGGCTGGTGGGAAGAAAGTGCCCTGAAATGGGAGCAGAGACTGAAGGCATGGCTCAGAGCTTAAGAGACCAGCCTCTCTGGCAGCGGACCTGGGTTCATCCCCAGCACCCACAAAATGGCTCACACCCATCTGCAACTCCAGTCCCAGAGGATCTGACACTCTCTTCTGGCCTCCACAGCCACCAAGCAGCCACATGGTACACAAACATACATATAAGCAAAACACCCATACACATCAAATAAAATAAAAGAAAGAGCGAGCATACAGAGGGACTCCCAAATGAGGGAGACAGTCTGAGGGTGGGAAAGGGGGCTTAGACCCTTCCCTTGGCTCCGTTAATCTTCAAGATGCTTTAAGGCCGTCCACCCAGTGCTCAGTCCTGAGCCAGACACATCAGTAAAAGAAATAGCTATTTTTCCAAAATGCTGCAGAGTTCGGGGGGAAGAAGGGGGTCCCTACTCTGGCTTCACACCTCCGCACACACACGCCCTGTCCCACAGATATGAAATGCTGACTGTGGGCCTCTCCCCACCCCCCCTCCAGGGCCCTGGCACTGCTTTGAGCCAGGCCCACAAAGATGCTGGCCAGATGTGGCTCCACCCCTCCTCTCCAGGTAACTTCAGAAGAGAAGGCTGATGGGGAGGTGTGTGCAGGAATCTACGGCTGACCCAGGAGGTGTGTAGGAGAGCCTGAAGGATGCTGGGAAGGGACAGGAATGCTGAAACTCCCATCTAGGCCTCCTCTGGCAGAGAGGCCCTTGTGGTTTCTCCTCCCTGCAGCACACTGAATTCCAACCACGAAGTGGAGAAACCCAGTGAGCAGGGAGCTTCCCACCTGCTAGACCAGTGTAGGGCTAACCTCGGATTGAGGCTAATCACACACACACACACACACACACACACACACACACACACACACACTTCTAAAGCCCCCCCCCCAGGAGTCACCCTCTGGGCAGCTGGGTGTTGCTGGGAAAGATGAGACCACAGAACATTCTCCCCACACACTCGCCGTGAGCACTGAAAATGGGCAAAAGAACTAGACCCTGGCCTACAGTCCCCTCCACGCCTACAGCAGCAAGGTGCCCAGGGGCTCTCCCAACTCTCCCAGCTCACAGGCCTGGCCCCAGCCTGGGATGGAATTGATTCCCCGCTTACCCAGCGCAGACCCTGGGGGGTGGCAGCCAGAATTAATTAATGTTTGCAAAGCGCTCTAGAGAACCTGGGACCAGGGGCGCCAGAGTTGCTGCACAGGAAATTGACGGGGAGAAGGGGGGAAGAGGGGGCCAGCTGGCCAAGACCTGGGTTGCCTGGACCGGGAGGGTAAAGAAAACACTCCTACGAAAGCAGGGATGGGGCACAAGGAGAGTCAGAAGGTGCTACCCATCAAAAACCGATTCAGGATGGGGCCATAGAGGTGAGTGCCAGGCTCCAGCCTGAAGCAACCCTTGCACCCCACCCCCAATCCCAACCAAGCACACCCAGGCCCTCTCCAACTCAGGCCCCAGACACCTGCCACCTGCACCTCCCCGGGACCACTTGCCGAGGAAGTTCAAATCCCTTGGTCACCAGTAAAGAAGAGAAGTGTGCCAGAAGTGGCGGGCTTAGTGGGCCCTGATGCCTACTGAGAACTCCCTAGGGCGCCAGACTGCTACCTGAGCAAACAGCGCACTTCCTTTCTCTAAGAGAGGGAGGCCAGCGTCCCTTCGCTTCTGGAGTCTGGGGCGCCCAAGCCCACCATCGAGAGGCAGGAACTGGGCATCAGGAGACACGCAGCTGTACAGTGGCCCCGACGCCCCCCTCTTTGCCCTAGGCTCACTCACCCCAAAGTGCTGATGAAGCCATTGACTGAGCCCTCGGCGTACAGAGACACTATGTCCCCGATGTGAAGAAAGCTAGACATTTCGTTCATGGCTTCGGCCCTCCGGGGCTCGAGGCGGCAAGGTTGCACACGAGCGAGCTGCCAGGCTCGACGCAGAGGACTGCAGCGCGCTGGGCGGAGAGGGGTGCAGTGCCACCTCGCAGCCCGGCGACCCGGACGATCGGGGCGGCCGGGGCAGGCTGGCGGCCACCGGAGCGCGAGGAGGCGCGGTGCGGCCCGGGTCCGGGTGAGGAGGTGCCCGCGTCTCTGAGCGCCCGGAGTCCTCCAACCCGGCCCGGCCCGCGCGTACCTGCAGCTGGGAAGGAGCAGGAAGTCTGGGGCCGCCACACACATGCAAATCCCGCCCGGGAGGCGGGGAGGCCACACCCCGGCCCGCCCCCGCTGCGGCTCCCACGTGCACCCGCCCCTGGGGCTTTGCCTCCCCGACAGCCTAAGCGCGCGCCTTGGTCCCCAAAAGCGTCCCGCGCACTGCCGGAGGACCCCGGGATCTAGTGTGCTTCCTAGACGGCTGTCCGGCCGCACCGCGCTGCACTTCGCGGCTCCCCACCCTCGGAGATCCCCAGAGCGCCTTTCCCGTGGCCCACGCGGTGGAGCACACCGGGAACTTGGCCACGGTCACCCTGCGGCAACCGCACCCAGCTGAGAGTCGTCTTGAGCCTGGACGCACGCTCAAGCCCTTAGCGTTGCAAATCAGGATTCATTTCTCTCAACATGAAAAGCCTTCATTGCACAATAGAAAGTGCTTGGACTTGGAGGGGAAATGAACCAAAGGGGTGGGTTTTATTTTTGTTGTTGTTGGGTTTTGTTTTGTTTTTTCTCTCTCTCATTCTGTCTCCCCGCATTCCTGTGTACAAAGAGATTCAGCTTCCGAATCAGTTCCCCTCTCCAGGGGAAGAATTGGCTCCAATTTCTCTTGACTCCTTTCTTTTTTTAAATAATAGTGGGAGGGGGAGAACATTATCTCTTCCAGTTAATAGTGCAGCCCCGCGCCCACAGAAACAAGTTCCCGCAGCCCGCCGGCTGGGGCAGCGCGCCAGGCCCTTGCTCAAAGTTCAGCCCTCAAACTCATCCCCAAGTCGCCTACTTTCTGTTCTGCGCCCGCGGAAGCTGGGCGTTTGCTTCTGAACCTTTCGTATTAACTCCTAAGATGGGAGTGCCCCCGGCCACCCCACTTCAGTCACGTTTGCTCCCTCTCCCCCCCCCCCACCACCCCGTATTTCCTGAGGGGCGGGAGTGGGGGCGTTGGGAGGAAAGAAGGAGGGGACTCGAGACAGAAGCAGGAAGAGACTCAGGAGGGGTGGAGACAGCCGCCAGCCGTGAGACAGCTGCTGGTCTGGACAGAGACTCCTAGAGCGGCCGTGAGATTTTTAGCAAGAAGTTTAGAGCTGATAATAGTGGTTGGGGGAAGAAGAGGCCGGAGGACCAGAAATTCATGGCCACATAGTAAGTTCGAGGCCACCTGGGCCACTTGAGACTATGATTCAAAAAATAGAAACAGGGCCTGTAGAAAGGGCTCCCCGGTTAAGAGCACATGCAGAGGATGAGGGTTGGGTTCCCAGTAATCACATGGCGGCTCACAACTGTCTGTAACCCCAGTTCCAGGAGATCTGACACCCTCTTCGGACCTCAGCAGGCACCAGGAACACTCCTGGTACAAGACACGCATGCAAGCAAAACACCCATATACATAAAATAGTTTATAAAACTCCCAAGAACTTGAACAGGGCACCCCCTCCAGGATTTCTGAGTCCCGGTTCACTAGCGCCCACAGTCCCTCCCATCAGAGTTGCCTCTGACCTAGAGCTGCTGCCTTCATCCAGGTACATCTGAAACAATATTTTTACAAACAATAGTTTGAATGTTTGCCCTAACCTACTAGGTTGCTTTAAGAAAACAAAAATCAAGGTCTCAGTAGCGAAGGCTGGTCTCCGGCTCTGGTATTCCTGCACCGACCTCCAGGCTCAGTTTATGCCTTGATGGAAACCGGACCCAGGGCTTCAGAGATGCAAGGCAGCTGTGCTTCATTCCCAAGCATATTGCTCTAGTTTGCTTGTTTTACCGATCCAGGCTTTCTCTGTAGCTTTGGAGCCTGTCCTGGAACTAGCTCTTGTAGACCAGGCTGGCCTCAAACTCCCAGAGATCCCCCTGCCTCTGTGTCGCCAATGCTGGAGTTAAAGTCTTGCGCCACCATGCCCAGCTTCTAGTTTGCTTTCTGTTCCTGTGATAAACTCGGGGAGTTTGGAGGTGTTTATCTGGCTTACAGGTCACCCTCGGTCCTAGTGGAAAGCTAAAGCAGGAGCTGAAGCAGCGGCCATGGAGGAAAGCTGCCCACTGCACCTCACCCATACTGCTTCCTTTAACCCAGGCCCATCCGCCCAAGGATAGCACTGCCCACAGTAGCCTGGGCCCTCCCACATCGATCACTAATCAAGAGTGTACCATAGGCCAATCTGATGAAGGCATTTTCTCAACTCAGGGTTCCATTCCCACATGACCCTGGCTGTGTCAAGTTGTCAAAAAAAAAACTATATGGCACATGTGTCAAATAAGTTGTAAGCTAGTTTGGAAAAAAATATTATCTAATGGGCTTTCCCAAAAAGATGACCACAGGTCAGAGAAACACCAAACAGCCCAAACACAAAACAGGTTTCTGGAACTGGAATCAAAGCTAAGACCCAGTACTCAGCAGTGTCTGGTATAGCCAGGGCTTCTGGGTTCTCAGACTGTGACAGATGGGAGGGACCAGCCCTGGGATGGCTCCTCTTAGCTCACACTCTTCCCTGGGGTTCCAGAGGGAAGATATACATCCCTTCCAGAAGCATCTGTTGGATTCCTACCGTAGTTCTTTGAAATGGTGGTGGTGGTGATGGAGGCAGCTGTGGCAGTGGGCAGTGCACACCCTTAATCCCAATACTCCAGAGGCAGAGGAAGACAGATCTCTGTGAGTTCAAGGCCAGCCTGGCCTACAGAGTGAATTCCAGGACAGACAGGGCTTCACAAAGAAACCCTGTGTCAGGAAAAAAGAGGGGGAAAAAAAAAGAATGACCCCATAGGGCGGTGCTGGCTCATGCCTTTAGTCTTGGTACTCAGGAGGCAGAGGCAGGCAGATCTTGGAGTTTGATGCCAGCATGGTCTACAAAGCTACTTCCAGGACAGCCAGGGTTACACAGAGAAACCCTATCTAGCAAAACAAAACAAAACAAAACAAACAAACAAAAAATAGTCCCATAGGCTATTTGAATACTTAGTCACCCAGAGTGAACTCTTTGGTAGGATTAGAAGGAGGAGGATTAGGAGGTGTGGCCTTGTTGGAGAGAGTATGTCACTGGGGGTGGGCTTTGGTGCTTCAGAAGCTCAAGCCAGGCCCCTCTGTGTCTGTCTGTCTCCGGCTCAGGATGGAGTCCTTCAAGCTCCTCTCCAGCACCATGCCTGCCATGCCTGCCGCCATGTTCCCCACCCTGTCACCGTAAGCCCTCGATTGAATGCTTTCTTTTATAATGTTGCCTTGGTTGTGCATTCTCTTCACAACCATAGATGAACGTTAAGACACCTACTATGTGCAGGGCCTCTGCTCCCCATCAGTTCCTGATCAAGCCCACCTTTTTCTCCTTCCCTGAGCCATGAGGATGAAAAGCCACGGTTGAACACTGGCTCTCTGGCAACTCCAGACTCCCACCTCCTCTGCCGACTCCGAAAGATGTCACTACAGCTCCATCACTGTCTCAGAGCAGGCAGAGGACGTGCCTCCACGTTGGCCTCCAGGTCTCCATCAACCCAAAAAACATGGCCAGGGAGCACTCCTCGCCACCCCGCCCGCCCCGCTGGGAGGTCTAAGGAGGAGATGGGCTGCCAGCCTCCTACCATGCCTACGGTCCAGCTCCTAGGAATTCTACAGGAGCACCCAGGCTCGGCCAGTTGCCTGCTCCTGTCAAACCCGCTCCACTGTGAGCTCTCTAGTGAGTACTGAGGTGGTAGTGCTTAAAGAAAAGTTCGGCCAGATTTTTAAAAAGGCTATAGATGGTGGGGTTGGAGTGCAGTTGAGGGTAGTGTGTGCTAACCTTCTGAGAGTCCAGCCCCCCACAAAACCCTCTTTAAAGAGAAACCAGATGGACTTCTGTGAGCTCAACAGTGGCCCTGCAGCTTGACACTCTCCAGAAATCCCTGCTACCCACAGAACAGGGTCTGCAGAACCAGCTCAGTGGCCAGACGCTCAATCTCCCCTCCCCCCCACTGTCTCTCCTTCCCCAGTGCAGAACCAGCCCAGTGGCCAGACCCTCAACCCCCAACTGTCTCTCCTTCCCCAGTGCAGAACCAGCCCGGTGGTCAGACCCTCAACCCTCAACTATCTCTCCTTCCCCAGTGCAGAACCAGCCCGGTGGCCAGACCCTCAACCCTTGACTGTCTCTCCTTCCCCAGTGCAGAACCAGCCCGGTGGTCAGACCCTCAACCCTCGACTGTCTCTCCCTCCCAGTCTTGCACCCTCTACAGAGACCAGGCTTGTCTTAAGGAGGAAGCACGCTGTGACCCAGCCCAGAGTCCAGGACTGGGTCTGGGATATGGCTCAACCAATAGAGTGCTTGGCCTGAAGCCCTGGGTCCATCCCCTGCACTGCAGTCAGCCACGGTGTAATCTCAACACCATGTGGGTAGAGGCAGGAGGATTAGCAGCTCCTCAGCTACGGAGAAAGGCTACCAGGGACGCTGTCTTAAGAGGGGAAAGGCAAGCATCGAGGAAAACCACGTGGCATCCACCTCCACCAAGCCCAGCATTGGAAAGTCAGAGGGCTCTGAGTTCAAAACCAGCCTGGTCTACAAGAAGAGTTCCAGAGCAGCCAGGGCTGCACAGTGAGATCCCATCTCAAAAAAAAGAGGACTTGTTGCTCTTACAGAGAACCCACGTGGTCACGTGGTGGCTCTACCCCTCCTCCTAAGGCCCCCAAAGACAAAATGAGCTGCCGGTCCTGCAGAGTTCAGTAAGTTATTGGGCTTACGGACAGAGCATGGCTGACCTTAGAGCAGCTGTAGGAGGTCTGGACACAGCAGGGTTGATAGCCTCTCAGGGATAGATCAGCGGTTCTCAACCTGTGGGTCACAACCCCACACCAGATATCCTGCATATCTGATATTTACATTACAACTCATAATGAAAGCAAAATTATGAAGTAGCTACCAACATAAGTGTGTGGTTGGGAGGGGGTCACCACAACAAGAGGAACGGTATTGAAGGGTCGCGGCATCAGGAAGATTGAGAACCACTGGCCTCCACCAAGACCACAGGCAATTAGGGTAGAAACTGCACGCGCCTAATTGGTAAGGGCAGCTGGGTACCAGGGTCCCCGGGCCCTCCTCACCAGAGTAAAGAGTCAACACGCCCAGCTGAACTCTCCACCATGGCGGTGGCCCGGCTTGGAGGACAGTTCTACATAGCATCAACTATCCGTAACTCTGGTTTGGGGATCTGTTGCCGTCTTCTGACCTTCTCGGGAATCAGGCATGCATATGGTGCACATACATACATACATACATACAAAGTACTCAGACACTCATACTAAACAAATCTAAAAACATTGAGAGAGAAAGCAGTGTTGGTTGTTGGATTTTTTTTTTTTTACTCCAGCCCCAAGCTGGAATGCCAAAATGCTGTTGGCTATTTTACTCTTTTGGCTTTTTTTGGGGGGGGGCACCACTCAGCTCCCAAATAAATCACACAGGGAATCTTATTCTTACTTATAAATGCCTGGCCTTAGCTTGGCTTATTCCTAGCCAGGGTTTCTTAAATTATCCCATCTACCTCTGGGCTTTCATCTTTATTTCTGTGTACCTTACCTGCGTTCTCACTGTTGCCGGCCGTGCAGCTGACCCCCAGCCGACCCCCGGTGTCCTCCTCTCCTTGTTCTTGCTCTTCCGAAGCGGTCTCCTCCTTTTTATCCTCTCTGCCTGCCAGCCCCGCCTACCCTTGCCCCTGCCTCGCTTTTGGCCGCTCAGCTCTTATTAGGTCATCAGGTGTGTTAGCAGACACAGTAACACAGCTTCGCAGAGTTAAACAAATGCAGCGTAAACAAAAGCAACACATCTTTCCGTTGTTAAACAAATGTTCCAAGGCGTAAACAAATGTAGCACAGCATAAACTAATATTCTACAATAAAGATGACAAAAAGGAGATTCACTTTAATCGATTATGGCATCATGGGGTCCTAGGAGATGCTCCTGGCTGGCCGCAAAGGGCTGTGCCTGCTGAGGGGACGTCCTCACTGGTGTTCGCGACTGGCCCTGTTTTTACCATACAGTCTTCACTCTCCTACCATCAGAGAGCCCGTGGGCTGTAGCTCTGTGCCCTTTCTGCTTCCCACTGTGGACTGTGAGGCCCTGATGGAGCAGGCTGTGTCTACCTCACTCTGTGTCCTCAGGACGGACCCATGGAAAGGTGGAATGAATTCCAGTGAACTGGAAAGGATACAAATTAACCCAGAAACCAAACCCCCAGTGAGCTGGGAGCCCCAGCTTGACCTGGTGTGAGATCCCCCTTGGGGCTGCAGAAGATGCCTAAGGAACAGGAAAGAACGTGAAGGAACTCAACTCTCCTGAGTGGCTATCAAGACAGGACCAACCTCAAACCCTGGCCCCAAGGCGGGTCAGCCTTGCCCAGGGCCCAACCTCAACAGCTGGGTGTCTCCTAGCACCTGATGGTCCCATCTCCCAGAGAGCAAGCGAAGGGAGTGGAGGATGGCACCAGGTTCCAAGTGGAATTCCCAGAAGCCAAACTTTATACTGAGGACCAAAACCGCGACCTCGTGCATGCTGGACAAATGTTCTACCACTGTGCCACACCCTGGCCATCTTTTTAAACTTTCTATTGAGAGAGAGAGACGGGATCTCAGTGGTATTGCCCAGGCTAACCTAAACCCTGGTCTGTAGCCCAGGCAGACTTGAACTTGTGATCTTCCTGCATCAGCTTCTGAAGCTGCTGGGACAGTGGGCCCACGTTCCCAAGTCCAGCCATTTCATGTTGTCTTCCTTTCTTCGTCTCTTTAATTTCAGACAATGGGAGTCAGGAGCCCCAGCCGAAGGATGAAAGCGTTCAGAAATCACAGCAAAGCTCAGAGTGCCCACAGGCAGACCCTGCAGGCCTCCATCTTCCCATCCTGGCTGAGAAGAGGGGGCATAGGAGGAAGGGGGTGGGGCTCAGACTTCTCCCTGGATTCCGAAAAGGACTGTGGTATGGGGCACAGCCTGGAACCCAAGTTTCCTGCACCAGTGTCCCCCCACACAGTCCTGGAGACCTGACCCAGCTCCCTGAGTTGTAAAAGGTGCAGAACCCTCCGGGATCCAGGGTCCTTCTGGTAAACCGGTTTCACGTCAGCACCGCAGGTGTCACCATGGCCTGGCCTGGCCCTCACTGGCCCTCTGATTGTCTCATGTTTGGGGACAGAAGATGAGGGTCTTCTTTACCCCTTACTTCAAGACACAGCAGGATCAGGAGCGGAAAGAAACCTGGAGGGGGCGGGCCCAGGATGGGTGGAACTAGAATGGGGCGGGGCTCAGCTGCCGCTGACTCAATGTGGCAGCCACCCGCTGGGTCACCCCCGTGGGTGGGGTGCCAGTCCAGGCCCGCTGGGTTCCCAGAGAATTCCTTCCCCATGTCATCAGCTGCCCTGGTCGGGCACCCCACCCACAGCAGGAAGCCCCTCAGCCTAGATCCCAGGAGCCTTCATGCTTCCTTGCTCAGGGCGCTCACTCTTGCCCTTACCCATACAAGAAAATCCACGCTCAGTGTCTTGGAAAGCCAAGAGCTGAGACAGGGCTTGTGTTTTCCTTCACCCCACACCCTCATTGGAGTTTTCTGTTTCTTCCAGACATTGGGTGACCTCCTATGCCATACGAAGGGAGCGGAGTGGGAATACAGCCAAAAGACTCCAGTAACACGGGAGATAAAAGAGACCAAGGGTCCTCCCCTGCCACCTCCAAATGGGGCCTCTCAGAACATAGACTCTGGTCTGGAGCCCCCAAATTAGACGGCCTCTATCTCAGGCCTTCTACTACAGCTCCCGTCTGTCTCAGACACAGTGAGAGCAAAGCCTGGCGTCGGATCATGGAAGCTCCTCTCCAATCACGCCATGACGCAGAGAGAAGCCTTTCCCATGTCTTAGTGTCCCTGAAAAAACAAAACAGATTGGCGCCAGTCAGACACCGCACAAAGCGGCCACACGTGCCCAGGATGATTCAAGAGAGGTTAAGGCTGGACAGGCCTGCAGAGGCACCGGCAGGGACGGCCTGGAGCTGACCACTGCCAAGGGCTGTCCTCCTCCCTAGGAGGAGGCTCCCAATTGCCAGGCTCGCCATGGCCAACCCGGGTGTGGCAAAGAGAACAAACACCCCCACATCTTTCTCTTCCAGCCCTGGTCCCCCTATCAGGGCCTCCCCCTAGCACAAACTGCCAAAGGGAAGCTGGGTAACTCAGACCCTAGAGCACAGCCAGCGGGGGTTCAGAGCAAGCGCACGCACGTGAGGGGGTGAGGGGGCAGTGGGTCTGGGGAGCCAGGTAGCTTCTAGGGAAAGGGATTGTTCTGCGGAGCACTCTCGGCTGGGCGTGGTGGCACACACCTGTAATCACAGCAGTGGGAAGCAGAGGAACCGCAAGATGGAGGCCAGCCTGGGCAACGTACCAAGACCCTGGCTCAAAGAAGCAAGGAGTCTGCAAGATGTCTCGCCAAGCCTGCCAACCTAAGTGCAGGCCCCAGACCCCACATGGAAGGAGAACCGACCCCCGTAGGTCGTCCTCTGACTGCCGCAGACTCGCCACGACACACTCGTGCCCACACACACATACACAGAAAAATAGACAAATAAAATTAGCTACTTAATTGCAGGCCAGGGCAAGATCTTGTCTCAAAAAATCAAAACCAGAAGAAATGGCAATGGAGGGGCTAAGGAGTTGGCTCAGAGAGTAAAGGGCACACTAAGTTCCAGCACCCGCCTAAAGCTAGGCATGGTGGTGGGCGATAGGAGGGTCCGCCAGGCAATCTAGCTGAACCAGCGCCTCAATATTCCGGGAGAGGACCAGTCTCCAAATACAAGGTGGGGAGCGATAGAGAAAGATACTGGACATCCACCTCTGGGCCTCTTGCATGCACATGCGCACAAATATACACACTCGCACATGCATGCACACACTCGCACACGCATGCACACACTCGCACACACTCGCACACGTATGCACACACTCGCACACGCACACATAAAGACAGTCTAGCCATGGAATTCGGGTTGGATGAATAACCAAGGATTGGGCTTTTAAAGACAGAAATGTTATCAAGAGCTCCACAAACCTGGCCCCAAATCCCCTGGATTGTTGAATAAGTTGGGGGGACATGGCTTCACGGGGTTAGGACATTCCGGGACCTAGGCTGAGCTGTGAAGGTGAGGTGTCTCAGTTAGGGAGTGGAGAGGATGCTGTTCAGGCCACCCTCAGACAGATGGACTTAAAGGAGTTCCCAGGGGGAGGGGAAACACACTGTGCACCAGTGCGCACACTAGGGTGTGTCCTGGTCTCTGCATAACAGCCAAGGAGGAGTCAGGGAAGGAGGAAGACGCGGATCCTAGGCCTCGGAAATTTGTACTGAAGGAAAGTTGCCTGGAAAACTTCCCAGGGCCTGGCCGGGCAGGGAGTAGGCCTTGATTGACAGGGGGCAAAACACCGACGCCAAGTCTACCTGGGATTGGCTCTGTCTCCAGCTGCACCCACACCTACCTTGGCAGGAAGGAAGTGTTCCTTCGAGCCAGTCTTGTCCCAGACTGCCTGGCCTGAACTGAAAACTGCTAAACACGTGTGCATCCACTCAACAGGTTCTCTCCCACCCCCAAGTTGGCTGGCCTGTTTCTAGATCCTTCACCAGGCAGGGGGTCAAGAGGAGGGTGTGCCATGCCCCCCTGAGGGGGCAGGAAGGGGTCACAGTCCAGGCACTCTGACGAGAAAGGAGAGAAAGGCCTGCTGTTTGTCCCGGAGCTGAGCAGACACTGGGGCTCTTGTCCTGGGGTAGCGGGGGAGGCCCGTGGCCAGATGGAGAGCAGCCGGCCTCTTCCTCCCACAGCCCACTCAGCTCCCAGGCCTGCAGGTCTGATGAAGTGCAGCCCTGACCCCAGTCAGACACCAGGAGCTTGTAAGGTCTCCAGGGGGCTGGGATGCTGAGCCATGAGCGGCCTTGCCCAACCTCAGGCCTGAAGACTCTCTGACTGCAGAAAACAAACACAGCTTTGGACTATGGGGCTGTGAGGGGCGGGGGGCTGTAATGTGTGGTGCTGGCCGCTCCAGCAAGTGCCAGAGTGCAGGGAGCGCCTAGAGCACACACCCTGCCCTCTTGGAACTGGGGTTCCAGTGCAGATCCAGGTCACCCCTCTGAATTATACGCAGGTTTACCGTGCGCTGTGGAAGTGTGGGCGGTGGTGGTGACACGGGAGAGGCTGGATCCTAGGGGACGGGTAGGGGGAGGCGAAGGACATCACGGAGAAGGTGATGGTGATGCTTTAACGGACAAGCCGGACACAGGAAATGGGATGTTCAAAGATCCTGCGACAGAAAGACACGAAGGAGAAAATATATATCAGAAAGGAGAGACCACTGCAGCTGCCTTAGTCAAGGGCAGAGTTGAGAGGCTGCGTGGGTCAGGCCTGGGGGCCGGAAGAGGGCCCCTTAAGATCCTTGGCTGAACTTGCAGAGGACTTGGCTTTTGGTTCCCAGCACCGCCATGGTGACTCAGCTGCCTATAACTCCAGTTCCAGGGGGTGGGGGGGCCTAACGCCCTCTTCTGGCCTCAGAGGGCACTGCATGCTCCTGGTACACAGCTAGCTGCGCATACAAGCAAACACTCATACACATGAAACAAACATAAATCATTTTTTTTTTTTTTTTTTTTTGGTTTTTCGAGACAGGGTTTCTCTGTGGTTTTTGGAGCCTGTCCTGGAACTAGCTCTGTAGACCAGGCTGGTCTCGAACTCACAGAGATCCGCCTGCCTCTGCCTCCCGAGTGCTGGGATTAAAGGCGTGCGCCACCACCGCCCGGCTCAAACATAAATCATTTTTAAGAAAGAGATGTGGGCAGTACAAGGCATCTCACACCTGCAAAGTAAGAACTTGGGACAGAGCACAGGATCAGAATTCAGGGCACACTTGATAAGATGATTCTCCACAGCCGGGCTACGTGAAATCCTGGTTTTGTTTTCAGTAGGAGGGTCTCACCGTGTAGCCCTGGCTGTCCTGGAACTCACTATGTGGACCAGGCTGGCCTCGAACCCACAGAGATCTACTTGTCTCTACCTCCCAAGTGCTGGGATTAAAACCATATGCTACTATGCCTGACTGAGATTCTGCTTCAAACAAAAATAAAAGGAAAAAAATGAAAGGCTGGGTGGTGGTTGTGCACAACTTTAATCCCAGCATTTGGGAGGCAGAGGCAGGTGGATCTCTGTGAATTTGAGGTCAGCCTAGTCTACAAAGTGAGTTCCAAGACAGGCTCCAAAGCTACGCAGAGAAACCCTGTCTGTGGGGGAGGGGGGATTTGTTTTTCTTCTTTGTTTTTTTTTTTAATTTTGTTCTTGAGACAGGGTTTTATGTAGCCAAGACTTGCCTCAGCCTCAAACTCACTATGTAGCTGAGATGGCCAGAACCTTCTGGCCCTCCTGCCTCTGAGCCACTTTCCCCTGGGTGCTAGGATTACAGGCCTTTATGCCCACCCTAGACTTTATCTTTTAGAACATTTTTGTTTTCTCAAAGCCCTGAGTGATGGCTGGGCACATACTTCAGTGGATACCATGCTTGTCTAGCGTGGAGGAAGTCCTGGACTCCTTCAGCACAGCCTAAACCGGGTAGCTACTGGGGAGGTGGAGGCCGGATGATCATAGTTAAAGCGGGAGGACTGGGCTGCAGTGCAGAACTCCCATAGCCAGGCCTGCAATCCCCCTACTGTATCATCCCCTGGTGCTTTCCCTACGATCAACAAAGCAATGCCGTTGACTCAGCTGGAG
This sequence comes from Microtus pennsylvanicus, assembly GCF_037038515.1. Classification (NCBI taxonomy): domain Eukaryota; kingdom Metazoa; phylum Chordata; class Mammalia; order Rodentia; family Cricetidae; genus Microtus; species Microtus pennsylvanicus. Next base: position 3,546,898 of record NC_134585.1, on the reverse strand, counting down.
CTCATGTTTACGGCAATGCTTACTGCGTAGTCAGGTCTGTGGGTTTTAACAAGGCCACAAGTCCATCCACACAGCATCATACAGAAGTTCCCTGCCCAGTGAGAGCCATCCCAGGGCCAGATCCACGGGGCTTCCTGAGTCTGCGTCTGGGTGTCCGCGCCATTAAGATTCTTTGGTGGGCAAAGGAAAACCTGGTCCAGAGAAGTTAACTGTTCAGCCTGCTGGAGTCTCACAGTGAGTGACAGTGGTCTGGGACCTCATTTCTTTTGGGTTTCTCCAATTCAGACCCTGAGGCTATGCCTTCGGGAACAGTTTACACAGGAAACCACAGAAGCTCAGGCCCAGCAGGACCCCAAAACTTTCCCTGTGCCCAGCGGGTCCCCAGGACTTGGCCTATGCCCAGGGGTCCCCAGGACTTGGCCTATGCCCAGAGGGTCCCCAGGACTTGGCCTATGCCCAGAGGGTCCCCAGGACTTGGCCTATGCCCAGAGGGTCCCCAGGACTTGGCCTATGCCCAGAGGGTCCCCAGGACTTGGCCTATGTCCAGAGGGTCCCCAGAACTTGCCCTGTACCCAGGGAGTCCTCAGGACTTGGTCCGTTGGCTGGCAGTGCTCAGACTGTGCAGTCTGATTGTTCCACCCAGGGGTGGAGAGGCCTGCAGGGAGCTTATCCACCAGCCTGCGCGCCTTGGGTCAGTGCCAGCCTGGGGACTTTAATCCCAGCCTGTCAATTTGCCTGTGCAGAGTAAGGAAGCCCTGAGGCAGGGAAGATTCGAGAAGGTTTCAGTGAAGGAGCTCTGTAGCGCTGGGTCATTGGCCAGTCCAGGTCCTCTGGGAGTCTCCAGTTAGTCATCCACATGCCTGTTTGCCAGCCCTCTGCCCAGCCCAACTAACAGGGTCACCCAGCTACAGGAAACGGAAGAGTTCAGCATCCTGGGGTCCCTGGAATGGGCAGCCCAGGCGGCCAGCGTCCTTGAGGCTGTAAAGATATATTCTTCAAAGACAGAGGCAGTCCCCACAGAGTGCTGTACCCCTCAGCCTGCAATCAAAGGTTAGCCAATCCCAAAGGACATGGGGGCCACCTTTTGTGTGGGGATCCAGTTCCCTCCTCCCAGCTAAAGCTTCTAGCTTGCTGTGACTCTCAGCCCCAACCCTGACATTGGCCTTTGACAAGCAGGGGCTGTTCCCCGCCCCGCCCGCCCTCTCTCCTTACTTGAAATAGGGTCTCCTGTAGCCCAGGCTGGCCCCAAACTCTCGATCTACAGCAGTGGTTCTCAACCTTCCTGATGCTACGGCCTTTAAGACAGTTGCTCATACAGCCCCAACCCTAAAATTATTTTGTTGCTACTTCATAACTGTAATTTTGCTACTGTTATGAATCAAAATGTGAATATCTGATGTGCAGATCTGATGTCTGACCCCCACGGCTTGAGAACTGCTACAGCCTAGCCTGGTCCATTGAGGATGACTGACCTCCTGCCTCTGCTTCTGAAGCACTGGGCCACAGGCCTGTGACATCACACCCATTTTACAGGATCAGCTCCTGGCACATGCTCGGCTCGGCTGGCACTCTGCCAACCAAGCCACGGCCAGCCAGCTGCTTCATTGATTGGTTTTTGTTTGGTTTTGCTGTTGTTTTGTTTTTTAAGATTTATTTATTTATTTATTTATTACGTATACAGTGTTCTGCCTGCATGTATGCCCACACACCAGAAGAGGGCACCAGATCTCATTATAGATGGTTGAGAGCCACCATGTGGTTGCTGGGAATTGAACTCAGGGCCTCTGGAACTTACCATGCAGGCTGGGTTGGATCCCTCTATCCCAGATGTGAGCCCCCCCTGACTAAACTCACACTTAAACTTTTTTTTTTGTTTTATTTTGTGTGATTTTCTTTTTTTTGAGACGAGGGCTCACTATGTAGCCCAGGTTGGCCTAGAACTCAATATGTAAACCAAGCTGGCTTTAAACTAACAATGAACCACCTGCCTCTGCCTTCCAAATGCTGGGATTAAAGACCTGGGCCACCACACCTGGCTTAGCTGGGCCCATTTACAGACAGGGAAACTTACTTGCAGGCGTCCTGCCCCTAGTGGGCATCCCGTTCCAAACATGGCTGTTGCCCATACAAAGCTGACCGCGTGACCCCTTGACCTTGCTGTTACCATGGTGAAGGGAGGGGGCGTCTCTCACCTCTTTGGAAGACGTGCAGTGGGAGGAATGTCACAGAAGGCACATCTGGAGCCCAGACTCAGACCCGCCTGAACCTTCCTGTGCACCAAAGAATCGTATGCTCCAATCAGGGAGAATCCACAAGCTAGGGATGCCCAGACGGATAGGACAGCTGGCAGAGACCACTCACTTGTCCTCGTGGTGGCTGAGAGGACCCCCAAATCAGGACATGGACCCCATCAAGATCTGTGTCCCCAGCCTCCTCCCACAGCAGCAGGCACTGCTTTGGCTCCAGCTTCCCATGGGGCCCAGCCAGCTTCCTCTGTCCTTAGCTCTGGCCCTCTGCACCTGCGTGGGCTCCCGTCTGTGGATCACATGCAGGACCCCCTGCCCTGGTTCCACGGGACTCCAGAGTCCATGACAGCAGCTCTGTCCCCATGGACAGAGAGAGCATAGCAGCAGAAGGGGTCAGACAACAGGAAGGACTTCCTGGTAAAGAGAGGCACATGGGCTGCAATGGTGGAGCACTTTCAAAAGGGGACATGCAGGCCGCCTATGCAAAACCTCAAACTTGGGATGTGACAGCTGCGACTTCTAGCTTTTCCAGACCCCTAGCAGCACACAATCCAGGTGTGTTGACAGACACCTGTAATTCCAGCACTCCGGAGATAGAAGCAGGGGGATCAAAAGGTCAAGATCATCCTTGGCTACATAGGAAATTTAAGACCAACCTGGGCAGCACGAGATCCTGTCTCAAGAATGAATGACACACATACACAAAGAAAATTACACCAGGAAGGGAGAGACGCCACGCTGTCTAAGGCTTCACTATGATAGACCTCAAGAGCTCCCTCAGAGCCGCTATCCTCATGATCTGCAGCCAGCCTGGATGCGTCACCACCTCCTGGTTAGCCACTGCCTGAGGCTGCTTCTGAAGCCACTCCCTGGAACTGTGGTCGTGCCCAGTCACCCCGCCACAGCCAGAGCAAAGCCCACCTGACAGGCAGTTACAAGAGCCTTCACAAACGACTACACAGATGGGGAAGAAACCAACGTAAGAATGAGAATGCTACCAGGCAGTGGGGACACACACCTTTAATCCCAGCACTTGGGAGGCAGAAGCAGGTGGATCTCAGAGTTCAAGGCCAGCCTGGTCAACAAAGCAAGTTACAGGGCAGCCAGAGCTACACAGAGAAACACTGTCTCGAAAAACCAAAACACCCCCCCCCACACACACACACACAGAGAGAGAGAGAGAGAGAGAGAGAGAGAGAGAGAACGCTGTGCTTGCAATGCCCTCTGAGGGGCAGGCCCTCTCTCGGATGCCATGGTTGCTGGTTCCCAAATGGTTTAGCATCAGGGTGAGCCCAAAACATTCTGCTCTCACGGGAGCTGCCCACCAGCTCCCTGCCTGCGTTTTCAAAGCACAGGCATGGTTCCACCTGGGAGACGGGGTGGCCAGAGCACACAGGACAACTTGGAGGCTTTGGGGCAATGTTCCCATGGCAATTGCTGCATAACAAACAGGCGAGACTTAACGGTGTGAAACCCTCATTTAGCACAACTGCTGTAGATTGGGAACGCTGGAAGGGCCTGTGAGGTGCTTCTTGCTGGGGGGTCTCATGCCACATGGTCAGCAGCCCATGAGGGCCAGAACCTGGCCCACAGGGACGTTTGGGATGGTGTGCACCGTGGCTCTGCCTGCAGCTGGCTGGTGGTTCTGTTCTAGGCTGGAGGCCATGATGGAAGCCTAAAGCCATTGTTTAGCTCTGAAACTTCAAACGCTCATGGCGTCTGGACTTCGTTGATGTTTTTGAGACAGGATTTCAAATGTAGCCCAGGCTAGCCTTGAACTTCTGATTCTCCAGCCTTCACTCCCTGGGTGCTTGAATTACCACAGTGCACCACTGCAACCAGTGAGTGGTGTGGATTCAGCTCAGGGCTTCGTGCACACCGGACAAGCTCTGCCCTCACTGTGTGGATAGGAACACAGCCCTGCTCTCCGGGTGCCAAAGATGCCAGAGTTTTCTTTTGGTTTCAGTTTTGCCTTTTGTTTGTAAATACAGACTCTTACTCGGTAGCCCAGGCTGGCGCAGACTCCTCCTGCCTCAGTCTCCCACTTAGGGGCTGGGTTTTAAAACCATCACAACTGACATCTCCCAACAGGTCTCTGTGCTAACTGAAGCTGTGGCTCAGCACAGCCCTAACTCTCAGATTCCAAGACTGGGGACTAGAGCACCGTGAGCCTGCCCTGTGTGTGTGTGGCGGGGGGGGGGGGGGGGGGGGCGCGGGGGGATGAGGGCCGTGGGGGAGGGGCTGTCACGTTGCATCTGTTCTCAGGCTCAGATCAGAGCTGCAGAGTCATCATTATAGACACCGATGGCTCCTTGGTGGCACGTGGTCAGCCACAGGAGACACCCTCCGAATCAGGACATAGGGAAAGTCCTATGATGGCCCTCAGTGGCATGCTCTGAGGGGGTGAGGGGCAGGGAATCTGGGGTCAGTGTAGCTGCCCTGCCCTCCCCACCTCTGCACAGGACCTCCAGACTGGCTATGGTCAGGCTGCCAGCACCGAGTGCCCAACCCCAGCCCCGTAACCACTCCCAAGGTCCACCCAGGCCCTCAGGCACTTCCTGAGCAGTGGGGTTCACCCTGCCCTCCAGCTGCAGAAGGAGCTGTGTATCCCACATCCGAAAGGAAGCACTACTTTGTCCAGGCCTGATCCTCTGCCCAGCTGGAGCTGCCATGTCCAGGGCTGGGTAAGGAGGGCAGAGCCCGGTGAGGGAGCTGAGAAGTCAGGGGAGGAGGGCCGGCAAGGGCATGGCTTGTCCTGAGCTGTTAACCCTTTCTGGCTTCCTTCCTGCTTATAGTTTCACTTCCTCTACCCATTCCTGACTTCAGGTAGCGATTTCTCTCTTCACTTACCCAGAATCCACCCACCCATCTACCCACCAACCATCCATCCCTTCGTGTACCCACCTGCCACCCACCCATCTATCCATGCAGTCCAGCTAAGTTTAAAGGCCACCTTGTCTGGGTGTATCTTTAATTCCAGCACTTGGAAGGCAGAGGCCAGAGATGTCTGTGCATTCGAGGCCAGCCTGGTCTACATAGCAGGTCGTGGGCCAACCAGAGCTACAGAGAGGCTCTGCCTCAAAAAGGAGGAGGGGGAGAGAGGGAAAGAGAGAGAGGGAGAGGCCACCTTTTCTGTACCAGCTAGGTTGGTTCTAAACTCAGGGATCACAGCAGCCAAAGCAGGCGACAGGACACTGGGGTTCCAACTGAGACAGACAATATACAACCAATTAGAAGATGGCAGTGATTAGAGGAAAAAAAACACAGCCAGGCAAAACAAAACCCCAAAATAAAAATAACAGATGGCGGGGTAGCCGTGCCTGAAGCCCCAGCACTTAGCAGGCAGAGGATGGCTGCCACTCCAAGGCTAGCCTGGTCTATAGAGCGAATTCCTGGTCTGCCTCTAATTTAGTGTAAACAGGTGCGTTGCTTTCTTTTCTCTATACGGTGTGGCTAACGAAGGAAGAAAGAAGAAACAAAACAAGAATTAAAAACAAAACTTAGAAATATCCCCGACTCAGGGTGGCGTCCATGGCTGGAGCATGTGCAGGATGCCCCCACTGCCAGCACTGGGAAGAAGAAAGAGGGGGAGGGGAGGGAGGCAGACTGGCAGGCAGCAGAGCAGAGACTTCAGGGATCAGGCATCTCTGGGGTGTCACACGGATCCCCAGAGTTGGAGCCTCCAAGAGCAAGCATGAGCAGCAGGTGCAAAGGCCCTGGGGGCCGGAGTAGGCAAACTGTGGTCAGCGAACAGCAAAGGAGGCGGTGTACACTGAGCACCGGGCAAGAATAATAACCAGAGATGGGGTTGAAGACACAGGAAGAGCCAGATGGCCAGGGGCCTTGCCAGCCTCGGGAGGACTCTGGTGAGAGGGACCCGGGCCAGGGCTCTGAACAGAGGATTGCTGTTTTCAAAGGACAGTAATCTCCAGTTACACAGAGCCTGTGTGTGTTAACTGTTCTCCGCACTGGCATGCAAGGAGGTCTCTAATAACCTGTGTGAGACAGGAAACAGGATGTCCAGAGCAAGAGAAACAACTGCCTGGGGTCACACAGCTCCAGATGACCCCAGGGGGCTAGCCTCCAAAAGCCCAGTCTGTCCTCAGACTCACCACTTACCTGAGAATGACCTTGAACTCCTACTGCCCCTCCCTCCACCTCCTGACTCCGACTGCACCTGGCTGGCTACCACGATCCCTCTGCATTGTGCTTCTCAGCCTGTCTGTCTCCTGATATACAACCCTCCATAATTCCCGCTGCCCGAGAAATGCCAGCTGAGTCACCGACATTGGCTTGGGCCACGCTGTGAAACTGGCTGCTGCTGTAGGTAGCCGAGTGGTTAACATGATGGATGACCTCTCTGGCTCCCCACCCCCTCCTATCCTGGAGTGGCCCCTGAGAACCACCCTCTACTTATGAGGTCCAGGACCACCCAGCAACCCTGCCATGGTGTTATGGAAACAGCCCTGTGTGCCTACGACGGAGATCGATGGCCCTGGGCTGTGACTGTAGATCCTGATGGCCCAGGAGCCAGCCTGGTAGCCAGGAATCTTCAGGCACAGCAAGGGTGGAGAAGACAAGCAGGACCTGTATTGCCCCCGACTCCAACAGAGACGGGGCTGAAATCCCCAGAGCAGAGTGTCCTGGGCTTGGCAACTCCACGGAGAGGGCGAGGGAACTGGAGTAACTAAGAGCCCCAGGCCAGATGCACAGAGGGAATCCTCAACTGAAGAACTGAGTGAGGAGGCCTCCACGTACATGTGGTTAGGAAAGCAGCTGGTCCTGGTGATGCTTGCCCGTCACCCCAGTATTTAGGAGGTGGAGATAGGAGGATCAGTTCATGGCCATCAAATCCAGGGGTGGGGCAGTGGCCCTGGGGTGCACAGGCACAGACCGGATCCTTTGCTGTCACTTACAGTCCCTGGCTAGTTCGCTCAGCCCCCACCTGTGTGGCTCACGACCTGGCTGGGAACTTCATTTGCAGACAGGAGCCCCTGCAGCCTGCTGACAGGCTGTGTTCATCTGTGCTTTGGGCACCAGAAACCACAGCAGAAACTTGCACGGTTGGGTGGTTGCATCTGCGTGGGTGCTCACGCTTCTCCGTAGATGCTGTGTGAGCTGCAGCCCGCCCACCACTCCCCAGCTATGGGCCCACACATGCGACCCTTGCAATGCTCCATGCCCCAGGCCTTGTGTTCCACACTCTGCAGGGCAGGGGACACCATTCAAGGAACTAGATCACCACTTCATACAGGTACAGCCCAGGGGCATCCCTGTGGTAAAAACCTTCAGAGGCAACCCAACCTAGTTCATTTGTTTGGAGGGGGGTTGAGACAGGGTCTCAGGTAGCCCAGGCTGGCCTTCAAGCCCTAGGATTGCAGGTGTGTGGCTATGCCCAGCCAAAGGTGGAGGACTTTGTGTTGTGCTCCATTGGACTCCACTCTCCAGTGCCTAAAACGGAGCGGGGTGCAGGGCTCACTAATGAGTTGTTCTGAGGTCCTTCTGGTACACACTGCCATTCTGGTTTTTCATTTTGAAATACTGCTTGTTTGTTTTGGATATATCCCAGGCTGGCCCCTATTTGCTGTGTAGCCAAGGGTGACCTTGAATTTCTGATCCTCCTGCTTCTACCTCCCAGCGTGGGATTATAGACACCACCACCAGAGGCCACCATCACCAGACACTCAGGTCACATTGTGCTGGGTTGGAACCCAGGGGGTGCACTGTGCCTTGCAGGCAAGCTCTCTAACCCTGAGACACAAGTGTCCCCTCTTTAAGGACTGTCTGTGAGGCAGCAGGATCCTTTTTGGCTCTTCACCAGTTTACATGAAGAGCCTGAGGTTTTCCCATTTCACGCTCATGAACACAACACGGATTCAGTGTGTGTATGTGGGGGGAGGGGACTGGTCTGCGGTCACATGAGTTGGTCACAGTGAGAGCGGCTTCCAGAACCTTGATGTGTCCTGTCATGTTGTCCTGGACCCTTCCCACAATCCTCACCTCCTCCTCCTCTCCAGTTGGAGATGCGGGGCTGGTGGCTGCTCACTCAGCAGGAGAGGCTGGCAGAGGCTGGGGCTCCAGCTCCCCTAGAGGTCCTGCAGACCCACCAGGCCCTAAGCTCCCAAGTGCCCCCACTTGAGAACACCCCTAGTAACAGACTTGGAGTTGCGTTAACCTTCCACCGCACGGTACAATATGGTGAGCCGCACACAGGGGCAAGCACGGGCAGAAACACTTGGGGTCCAGCAGAGAGAGACTGAGGTGGGAGAAACCTAGAATGACAGGCTTAGCAGCTTCCTCTGTCCCCAGCAGCCCAATGCTACAAACCTGACCACAGGCGGCCTTGTTGGTTCAGGTGAGCAAAGTGAAGGCTGCTCCCGGCCTGGTGTGCTAGCCAGATTCCAGCCGTGGAGCCTGCGCAGTGACGCCAAAGGCCTCCTGGATCCCACACCCAGCTTTGAGACCCCCTAGTCTCCAGGTTGGACCCAGGGGTGTCTGTAGGCTTCTGCTCATTGCCAGGGACTCGCCGGTCTACAGCAGCTCCTTGTTCAGAAAGTCTGCCATCATTGCCATGCGTGCCAAGCCAGGCCTCCCTCAGAAGCCAGTCCTGGACCCCTCAGGGCTGGGAAGAGGCCTCACGCCTGTGCCCACACACACACACACACACACACACACACACACACACACACACACAGCCTCTTCCTGCCCCCCAGACAGCACCAGCGCCCATGCCCGTGCCCCACAGTCTTTGTGGTTCACGGAAACCCTGAAGAAGAGGGAGACAAACAGGTGGCTACCCCATAGACGCAGCAGAGGAAGAGGAGGAGAGGAAAGGACCACAGGGCGTTGCACACTGAACCAAGCCTTTGCCCCAGGGGGTCTATATGCCCCCTATGAACCCTGCTGCCAGTCAAGGCCTCGCCCTTCCCATCGAGCCCCCACTTGGAGGAAGTGATTAGCAGAGCAATTCGGGCACAGGTGAGTCATCTGGTCACAAGGCAGCCTCCTGGTTGACTCAGCACAGCTGGCCCTCCACCAGCCTCCAGCTCAGGACTCTGAGTCAAGGCCTCCATGGGCCTTGGCCAGGAAGCCTTGGAGAAAGCTCCTGGCCCCCAAAGTGTCCCTAGCTGTTTCCAAACATCACCTACCTCCCCCACAGTGATGGCTGGGCCATAAATGGGGTCCCCCACCCCCTTCAGTGAGCCAGGCAGTATTCTACCGCCCCAAGTATGTGGCCCCTCACCAGGCACCAGCAGACAGCCACTGTGATTGGTCACTGTGACTTCAGCGTGGCCAAGCCAGGCACGGTGGCATTCAGCTGGAACCCCAGCACTCAGGCAGAGACTGACCCCAAGGCCTGCCTGGCTTCCTTCCTCAGACCCAGCCTCTGACGATAGTGTACCTTAGCTGATGCTGGTCTTCAGCTCTGTAATCAACTGAGGTGGGAGGTGGGGGTAACACAGACAAGTTTCTGCAGGGAGGCTCAGAATCTGGGCCTGGGAGAGGAACGGGTACCCTCCGTGATAGCAGGGACCCCCTGGACCACAGCACTTACTGGTATCCCAGGAAACCAGGATGGAGACCCACCCTCCGTGCCCAAGTTTCCTTACCTCTGAATGTAGACAGCACTGGGTCTCTATACTCTGGGCCTCCCCAGAAGCCACATGGCACCCTCTGACCTCCCTCAGGAGCCCTGAAGTGCCCAGTCATGACCAGGGGTCAACATCTAGTCTGGAAAGACATTCTCCCCTACCTAGTCTGTTAGTTTCAGGTGTCAGTTTGACACACCTGGGAAGAGGGAACCTCATCTGAGGGATTGCCTCTGTCAGGCCTGCGTGTGGGGATGCTTTGGAATATTTTCTTGATTTCTAACTGATGCCAGCGGGCCCAGCCAGCTGTGGGCAGCGGTTTGCTTGGGCAGGTGGTCCTGTGCTGTGTAAAAAAACACACTGCTCCTGAGGAGGACTGGTTCCCATCAACCACATAGGGGCTGCTTGCAACTGTAACTCCAGCTCCAGAAATCTGACGCCCTCCTCCAGCGCTGCGACCACCTGTTCTCAACAGATGCACACACCATACACACGTGTGTACACACGTACATACGCATACATACATGTGCGTGTGCACACACACACACACATGCAAGACTTAAAGTAAATCTTAAAAGAAAATAAAAGGTAGCTAAGAAACGCAGAGGAGATAAGCCCGTAGGACTGCCCCTCCCTGGCCTGGGTTCAATTCTTGCCTCCGGGTTCCTGCCTTGAGTCCCCGCCCTAACTCCTCTCCACAAGGGACAGCAAACTCCAAGACGAAATGAACTTGCTTTTGGCCAGTGTTTTATGACAGCGGCAGAACAGAAGACACACCAGGTTCAGGGGACCCTTCCTCGCCTGCACCCCCCAGTAGCCCTCCTGGCCAGCTCTCCTGAAGCAGGTCCCTGCAGTTCAGGGCCCCTTTCCTGGCTTTGTCCCTGAGCTGGCTGGGCAGGAACTTCCTGCTGGGAGAATTCCCGGATCCTCCTGGTGAGGACACAGAGAAGCCTGGGAACAGAGAGAGGGAAGTTGGGGACTCTCCTTCTGACTAGCTGACTGGCAGGCAGCACCCCCAGGTTAGCCCAAATCCTCCCGCCCTCCCTGCCCCATGCTCAGAGGTGGCCCCCATGCTCTGCAGGCATGAATTAGGGACTAGAGACTCTAATAACCGGGTTCACTCAAGGAGTGAGGCAGACGGGTGGTGGCCAATGACAGACAGCCCAGGAAGCTAATGGCAAACTAATCTTTTATTAAGAACATCATCTACCAGAGTTTGATGGGTAGAGACAGCGCTGGGCACGCCCCCACACACACACAGGATGCTATTCATCCTAAAGCCCAGGGCCACAGGGACTCCTTGGATATGTCCCAGGAAGAGACACACGCTGGACTGGGGTCCCAGGGGTGTGGGCGCCGTGGGCTCCTGACGACAGGGGCCTCACTCTGGAGGAGGCCAGTTTCCCATCTCATCCATCTCCTCCAGGAGCAGGTGCTGTGGGCAGACACGGGTGAAGAAAGATATTTCCTGCTCTGCATTCGGAACCTTCCCATCTACCTCCCTCAGTTCACCCCGGCCACCTTTTCCAAACTTTCCCCACCACCCCAAAGCTGACCCCAGGTTCACCAACCCTGAGCCAACTACCCCCATAATGCAGGAATACTTCAACCTCTGGTTCCTTGAAAGCTAGGGACCCAGACGTTCCCCCTTCCTTTTGTCTGCACACTCTTTCTTCAGCGGCCTTAATGTCCGTCCCTCAGGTCCCTGGCATTTCCCAAAAGCTAGGGACCCAGACGTTCCCCCTTCCTTTTGTCTGCACACTCTTTCTTCAGCGGCCTTAGTGTCCGTCCCTCAGGTCCCTGGCATTTCCCAAAAGCTGAGCAGCAGTCTCCCCACCGCTGCCCCCCTTAGCAGTGGCTCTAAGGGCGGAGAAAGGGAAAATGTGGCGGGGAGAGGATGGGACTTTGAAACACCCACTGTGGAAGGCAGGAGTTGAGGATGTACCTCTGAACCCCCAAAGAGAGGACTGGGGGTCCCACATGCACTATCCAGGAACTCCCAAGGCTCCTGGTGCTGCCAATGCTAGCCCAGGACTGTGAGCGCAGGATGGGTATGGCAGGTGGGCTCCCAAGGTCCTGGAGGAGGACAGATCCCAGGACTGGAGGGGAAAATCCAGTGTCCACACAGCTGGTGTGGTTAGGGGTGTGGGGGCATCAGGCTCCTGGACACGGGCGTGAGGGCAAGCTTAGGATGTCCTTAGTGCCCAGCAGGTGTGAATTCCTGTCAGAGCCGGCCATTGTGTCCTCCTGTGTCGACCCGTGTCTCCCTCCACACCCCCACACCACACACACACCACACACACGGAGGAGCCTGTGAAACCTGTCACAGAGTCTCAGCGGGTCCTTAAAGAGGTCAAGGACCAAAGTCAAGATGACACAGCAGAATGGTCTGACTGGACTCCCATGTGAGCCGGGGACTCTTCTCTTTTGTGAACGACAGACCGTCAGGGCAGAGAGTCCCATGAGTCATAGAGGGGACGGAAACTGACTCGGAACTGGCACGGTGACATGCGGTTGCTCCCCAGAGCCTGTGTGTGTCTGTGGGCTTTGGTGTGGATCAGAGGGAACAGGAAAAGATACACGTAGTTCAAATGCAAGCCCATCTTGGTAAATCTCCCCGTCTATAAATCCAGCCCTGGGGAAGTAGAGGCAATAGGAATAAAAGCCCAAGGCCAGCCTCTGCTACTACAGTCAGGCTAGCCTGGGCTACAAGAGCCCAGCTCAACAAACAAACAAAACAGGGACAATATTGGTTCAAGTGAGAAATGTTAAAGCATGTGTGTGTGCATGTTTGCACTTGTGTGCATGTGTGTGGTGTGTGTACGTGCACACGTGTGTGCACTGCTCCCAGAGAGAGGGTAGTATCTCAGACCCTCCTCTAGAAGAGTCTAGGCAGTAGGGGCTGCAATCAAGGACCAGGGTCCTGTGAGGTAAGGGGCCCTCACCCCACTTTCATGAGTTAGCGGATTAGATGGGCACCCAGGCATACCTGGCCGTCTACCATGCCAGCCTCCTCCAGCGTGATGTCTGGCTGGGTGAGCAGCTCCCGGCCCTCCGGGTTGCCCACCTTCCAGAGGCGGGACTCCCGTCGTACTGCCAGAATCTTCTTTAGCTCTGACTCCACGAAACCTTTGAGGCAAAGAGGTGAGCTGAGTGTTGTGGGGACAGATGTCTGGACAGACATCGCTGCTCCTCTTCCTGGCATGTGTCCCACAGACCCTCAAAAGCCACCAGGTTTCCTGTGACGCTCATGGTAACCAGCTCCTCTGCAGGCAGCTGCAGGTAGGGTGGGGGAGGCTGGTCCCCAGAAAGACTGGGACAGAAACCTGGGACCTTCAGCTCCGGAAACTGAGGCAGAGTCGTGCGGTGGTGGCGCACGCCTTTAATGCCAGCCCTTGGAAGGCAGAGGCAGGCACAGTTCGAGGCCAGAGTGGTCTACAGAGTGTGAGTTCCAGGACAGGCTCCAAAGCTACACAGAGAAACCCTGTCTCAAGAAAAAAAAAAAAGTTTAGGCAGGAGGAACACAAGTTCAAGGGTAGCTAGACAACTTCGTAAGAATGTCTAAAATAATAAAAACAGATTCCTCAAATCCTAAATCCCATGAGATGCTCAAAGAAGTTATTTGAACACGAGCAGAGACTCACAGGACCCTGACTCCTGGCCTGCGCTTGGCATCAGGGTCTAAAGCAGAGGGCAGTGTGCCCAGACCTGCTCCACCAGCAGGAAGCTGGTGCCATCTCCAGTAAATTGTGTGTTTGGGGCTGGGTAGGCTAGGAGGGTGCTGGCAACCTCAGAGGGCTCTGTGTTGCTGGTTAACTGGTGTGTGGACAATCGAGGCCACACATTGGACATGACCGAGCAAGCGTGCAGGAGAAATGGGGTTCTCATCCCTGCATTCTCAGAATGTGGGGCAGGCGGAGCCTGCCAGGCAATTTCCACTGGATAGCCACCCCCTTCCTCAGCTCTACCACCCAGGCCAGCTCCTGTCAAGTCTTCAGGTACCTGAGTCAGCCAGGCACAGCCTCTCCCACACCCCTGGGCTCCTCCTGCAGTGGGGGCGGGAGGCTGCTCCCGGGCAGGGTGTGCTACTGCCCCCAGCTGCCTGGAGTGAAGTCCCAGCTCTGTTGATAGTAGCTGTGTGCCTTGGGCAAGTTACTGAACCTCTCTGTGCTTCAATTCCCACGCTGTCAGTGGAATCAAACAACTTGTGAAGTCACCCACTTCAGAGGTGTCAATTCACCTTTTTAAAGAACGGCCCTAGCAATGGCTGTGTAAGCACCCACAACATCTTGGGGGTATTTTGGCTATTGTTGTGTTTAGGGTTTTTTGTTTGTTTGTTTTTTAAAGCGTGTATTTGTGCACAGGTGCCTGTGGAAGCCAGGAGAGGGTATTGGGTCCCCTGGTGCTGGAATCACTGGCAGTTGTGGGCCACCCAACGCGGATCCTGGGGACTGAACTGGGGTCCTCTGCAAGAGCAACAAGCGCTTTTAACCGTGAGCCACCTCGCCAGGCCGACTGAACCAACCGCTGTTGTTCGATCCTACCCTGAGACCCAATAGGGTTGCTGAGCCGGAACCAGGGTTGGAGGTGTTCTCCCTCGGGCAGGAGCTGGGTGGGGCGAGTTGGGGGTGTGCTTGTGTGGTCCGGCTGGACCCTAGCTAAGCCTGGAGGACAACCAACAGCGCACCCGCCCAAGTCAGTCACCGTAGGTCTCTGCTGCCACCTCGTGGTCAGTGCTCGCGTTTCTTCCCTCAGCCGCCGGCCAAAGCCGGACTCTTACCCACTGTATCCGTGGCCCTAAACATCTTCTGCAGCTGAGACTGGGAGGTGGCAGTAACGCACGGGGCACACAGCTTGAGGTAGCTGTCCTCCTCCGCTTCCTCTCGCTCCCCTTTCTCCTCATGGGACAAGCCGTCCTTGGGAGGAAACTGAGGCACCCCTGGTCTCTGAGCCTGTGGAAAGAGAGGGTCAGGACTCCAGGCCTGTGTCTCTTCCTCCCCAAACCAGGAAACAAGAGGGGGCAGTTCCCAGCTCAAAAGGGAGAGAGACCCTAGGACCCAGCCCTGCTGACCTTGGCCATGGCTGATTTCTGCAGTTGTTTGTATAAGCCAAGGAGATAATTCCATGGGGTGGACCCCACCTTGCAGGAGGTCAGCCTGAGGTCTCCTGTGGAGAATCGGTCAGTGAGGCCAGGCAGGTTGATGAGAACCTTCTCAGAGGGAGAGGGAAGGCCCTGAGGGTGGGCCTACCCTCTTCTGATGGTTTTTTCCTTTTGTTAATTTTGTTCATTACACTTTTATTTATTTATTTTGATTTTCGAGACAGGGTTTCTCCGTAGCTTTTTGGTTCCTGTCCTGGAACTAGCTCTTCTAGACCAGGCTGGCCTTGAACTCACAGAGTACACTTTTCTTTATCTTGGGTACACACCGTGGCGTGTGTACAAGGGGTCACAGGACAGCTTGTATGAATCTGTTCTCAGCTTCTAGCCTGTGAGTCCCAGGAACACGGGTCCTCGAGCTTGGCAGTGGCCCTCTTTACCTAAAGACCCACCTCGCTGCCCCACGGTCTTATTGCTTTGTGTGGATTTGTTTTGCTTTCTGTTTTGGAGACAGCAGCTCATGAAGCCCAACCTCCAGCTCTGCTATGTAGCCAAGGCTGGCCCCGAACTCCTGACTTCCTGCCTCTGCCTCCTGGGGGTTCCAAGTGTGGGCCACTATGCTTAGCTGTGCTGTTGCTATGACTTTTCTTGTTGAGAGAAGTATGTCCCTATGAAGCTGGGTGGACCTTGGACTTGGGACAGCTCTTTCCTCCCTCTAAGTGCTGGACAGTGCCTACTGTGTGCCAGGCCATGTCAGCACTGCACCCGACTGTGTCCTGTGTTAACAGAATGGCCACTGAGTGCCAGGCCCAGTCACTGCACCCGACTCTGTGCTGGGTCAGGCTCTGGTCCATGACAAACAGCATCTCGCTGACGCTTGAGTGTGCCTCCGAGACACGAGCTATCTGGTTTCCACCGTGCAGACAAGGCGCGTGGGGCAGAGAGGTTCAGCAATGCTCCACTGTCCTGCAGGGCTCCCCACCCCAAGAGGGCCTAGAGGACAGGTGTCCATTTCTGCCCCCCTCCAGCTATCATACTTACCTATCTCAATTAGGCAGGGCCCCTCCTCTTCCTCTTTGACCAATGCCCCAGGGGTGAGTGCCAGTGGTCCCGGAACCCACTGCAGGCATCCTTGTTCCGCCTCCAGGGCCTGAGCAAAGTGCTCCCTAATCCCAAAGCACAATCAGGTGAAGGAGTCAGGGGACACCCAGAGGTGTGGCCATGCCCTGATCTGCCTGGGGTCTCTTCACAGATCTGTTGGGTACCTTTCACACAGGGAGTAGCTGCTAAGACCAGGAAGGGAGGGTGAGCCGGCAGGCTGGGAGCACTGGGCTATAGAAGGGGCTGAGAACAGAGGTGCCAGCCAGCACGGCTTCACTCTTCAGGACCCTTTGCCCCAACCCTTTACCAGCCATGGGCCTCCAGCCTGTACCCTGCTTTCTCTGGACAATACCCTCCCCCCCACCACAGTGCAGCCCCTCACCTGTCTGAGGCCCCAGAGGCCTCCCCTGCTGTCTCTTTCTCCTCTCCTTTCTTCTCAGACAGGTGCCCCAGAACCTCCGTGATTTCTCTGGTGGGGACTGATGTCACCTCTACACCCTGGGCCCGGAGCTTCAGGGTATCCTTGGAGGTGAGGGTCTGGGACCCCATATCCCCAGTGCCCAGCCCAAAGGCATCATGAGGCGGCACATTTGAGGGGGCTACAGAGAGGACCCTGGGTACCACTGCGTGTAGCTTTGGCGCCCTCCTCCAACGACCTCCCCGGGGGCCAATCCTTGGGGAGACAACCTCCTGTTCTTGTGAGGGGCTGGGCCCGCTCCTGGCCAGGGACTTGTTAGAACTCCCTTTGCTCCCGACCAGGCTTCGTAGAAAGCGCAACACGGAAGAGCAGCCCAAGATTCGTGACCGTGACCGAGGGGTCCGAGCCTGGGCTGCCATCCTGAGGGGACCTTGACTCAAGAAGCCATGGTAGGCAGCCAGCCCAGGACCAACTGCTAATAGAAACCTCCAGTTGGAAAGCTCCAGGAGTTCTAGAAGGCAAAGGAGAGGTGGGGGTGGGGGAAGAATGACTTGGAGCAGTGGGGGCGGGGTGCTGCTGGGAGGAGAGGGGTACAGGGAGCCAGCCAGGGTCTGGAGACTGAGGGGAGGGGAGACACAGGAAAACTGCACCCAGAGGCTGTGTAGGCCTTGCTGGGGAGGACAGGAGCCTCTCCCTCTGTGCTGGGAGGGCACAGGGCCTGCGAACAGCACTCCACACAGGCCTGTCTCTTTAGAGTTTATTCTGTGCTTGAGGTCAGTCCCTGAGGGTCTAGGTGACAGCACAGATTCTACTGAGTCTTCTTCCCCCTCCTCCTTTCAATCAGGGTGTCATGTAGCACAGGCTGGCCTCCATTTCCTGATCCTCCTGCCTCAGCCTCCCGAGTGCTGCCATGGTGGACCTGCATCAACACCCCCAGCACCATGTTGGTTTTTGTTGTTATTTGTGTTTTGTTTGCCACTGGAGGGAGAAGATGGAGGGTGAGGGCCTGGAATCTGAGCCGGGAAATGCAGCAGAATCGGCTTCCCCCTTGGCTGGGACCAGGCAGGCGCAGGAGGCTGCAGGTCCCGGGCAGCCGAGTCCCTGTGCATCTGCATCCGGCGGCCAGCAAGCAACTTCCTCTAGAGGGAGCTGATCACTGCCGAGAGCAGCTGGCTCCTCTATGGTCACAAAGTCGCGAGGCTTCCTGGGCCAAGAGACAGCCCGAGGCGGCTTCCAGACACCGTGAATTCACTGACGCTGGTTCCCACAAGTCAGGCCTGAAACCTTGTCCCTGGAGTCAGCCGCCAGACTCTCGGGATCTTTGTTCCTCAGACTGCTGAGCCATCCACATCTGGACCAGAACCGCGCAGGTATGCTGGCAGCCAGTGCCAAACCCCATCTTCCTAATCCTGGCACCTCCGGCCCAGGGCGGGGCAGAAAGCCCCGTCGGGTGGGAACGAGCTGAGGAGGGAAGCCTTCAAGTTTCCCTGAGTGGTCCTCAAAGCCATGCTGGTGGTCTGCTCCAAACAGGGCCACCTCCAGCTGAACACTAGAAAGCTTCCCTTCTTGGCCAGGCTCTCGTGGCCCTGGATGCCAGGCAACTGGGACTTTTGTTATCTGGAAGGAGGGGAGGGTGAAGGTCAACGACAGAAATGTCACAGTTGCTCCCCCGGTGCTGTCGCAGGACCCCTAGACCAATTCTAGGTACAGCCTAGTGGCTGGCTGTGGGGAGCACGCATCATGGGTCCAGCAAGAGGATGGAATGAGAAGTCAGGTCACTTGGACGGGGGCCAGGTGGCCCAGGCCAGCACGGACTGTGGGGGCTGTTGAGAGCCCACCTGCTCCCCACCAGCAAGCCTCCAGGGTGGCTGAGGATGCAGTCAGCATCCCCTGGCCCTGGCGGCCTGAGATTACCAGGCTGAAGAACAAGGGCTGCAGGAAGAGCCCCCTATTCCCGAAGGAGCGGCTGGGTGGACCATGCCAGGCAGAGGACTGTCTTAATGAGGCCTAGATTGCAAGGACGAGGAGAGGGCCTGCTCACCCTGACTCCAGCACTGATGAGGAAGCCCTGCAACCCCTTTTCAGAGAGTAACTTTCTAAACTAGTCTCATCCAGCCTGAACTTGGACAAAGGTGAGGTGGGCGCCCAGTCCTAGGCAGCTAGGGGGCTTGGTCCGCGGCAAGTCTGCACCCTTTTCACTGACAGGAAGGTCACTTCCTGAAGTGATGGAGGCAGCTTGGGAAGGAGGGGGACTCTTGAAAGGGGGTGCAAACTGAAAGCGAAAGGTCGCTTGCTCAGGAAATAACTGTCGGCACCAGCAGCGCACGGCCAAGACCGGTCAAAGAGGAAAACGGGCTTGGGTGTGGCGTGGTAAAGGACACCTATAATACCAGCACACCAGCGTCTGAAGCAGGAGGATATCCTGGCTAGTGAGAACCTGCCTAACATAGATAAATAAACCAAATAACCAAAAGAAAACACAGTTAGCACCAACGTGTAGGGGTGAGGTGTGAGGGAGGCTGTGAGGGGCCCCACGGTGTAGGGGTGAGGCAGGCTGGGAAGGCTGTGAGGGATCCCATGGTGTAGGGGTGTGGTGTGAGGCAGGCTGGGGAGGCTGTGAGGGGTCCCACGGTGTAGGGGTGAGGTGTGAGGCAGGCTGGGGAGGCTGTGAGGGGTCCCATGGTGTAGGGGTGAGGTGTGAGGCAGGCTAGGGAGGCTATGAAGGATCCCACGGTGTAGGGGTGAGGTGTGAGGCAGGCTGGGGAGACTGTGAGGGGTCCCACGGTGTAGGGGTGTGGTGTGAGGCAGGCTGGGGCGGCTGTGAGGGATCCCATGGTGTAGGGGTGAGGTGTGAGGCAGGCTGGCGAGGCTGTGAGGGGTCCCACGGTGTAGGGGTGAGGTGTGAGGCAGGCTGGGGAGACTGTGAGGGGTCCCATGGTGTAGGGGTGAGGTGTGAGGCAGGCTAGGGAGGCTATGAGGGATCCCACGGTGTAGGGGTGAGGTGTGAGGCAGGCTGGGGAGACTGTGAGGGGTCCCACGGTGTAGGGGTGTGGTGTGAGGCAGGCTGGGGCGGCTGTGAGGGGTCCCATGGTGTAGGGGTGAGGTGTGAGGCAGGCTGGCGAGGCTGTGAGGGGTCCCACGGTGTGGGGGTGTGGTGTGAGGCAGGCTGGGGACACTCTGAGGAGTCCCACGGTGTAGGGGTGAGGTGTGAGGCAGGCTGGGGACACTCTGAGGGGTTCCAGCTCACTTCCATGCCCTGGGAACAAGCCATGAAGTAAGCGCTGAGATGTAGCTTAGCTGGTAAAGCATGGCCAGCGCACACCCTCCTGGGTTTGATCCCAGCACACCTGGAACCTCAGCAAAGGTTCTGTCCCTGGAACCCACGTGAAGGAAGCAGGGAGCTCACTCCTGAAACTGGTCCTCTGACCCCCACATATATCTCATGAGCCACGCACACACAGACACATTAAAAATATATAAATCCAGGTTAAAAAACAAAAGCCGCCGATGGTGGCCTACAATCCCATCACTCGGGAGGCAGAGGCAGGAGGATCTCTGAATTCAAGGCTAGCCTGGTCTACAGCCAGTGCTACACAAAGAAACTCTGTCTCAAAAAACAAAACAAAACTCTGCAAGACAAATGTCTTTTCTCTGACCTTGTGTTTGTGGTCCAGGTAACTCCTTTCTTTCTGTCCTGAATTTTCTAGCCTATAAAACAGTGTGCCAGCTGCACCTGCATCGTGGGAGTTTTCTTTCCTTCCTTCCTTCCTTCCTTCCTTCCTTCCTTCCTTCCTTCCTTTCTTTTTAGTTTTAGAGACTGGATCTCATTAGGTAGCCTTGGCTGGCCTGGGACCTCATGTGTAGACCAGACTGGTCTAGAACTCACTGTCTCCCAAGTGTTAGGATCAAACACGTCACATCACAAACATCCAGTTATGTCCATTTTCAACACACAACACAACTAAGTTCTCCTATGTGTTAGGAGTGTGTGGTAGACTCAAGAGTTTGCTCCCAGGCTCTTTGGGGAAACAAGTATGTCCCCACCATAGCCATGGGGAAGTGGGCCTGGAGGAAGGCCCTCATGGCTGGGAGGTGGCAGGCTGAGGAAGGGGTAGGCAGCCTCAGAAACAGCAGAAAGGCCCCCCAGTCTGTCAAAGCAGCCTCACCCTGTCTTGGGGTGACTGTGATGGAAATGAGAACCTTCAAGCTGGGCTGGGCCACAGCCTCCTGGAGGTCTCACCTCACCTGGTCTCTGCGGGCTTCCTCAAGTTTATGTGTCTCCCCTAAGGCTTTCAGCCAGGGGCTGAGTTCCCACTGCTCCCAGGGGACACCACCAGGTGCTCCCAGAGGACTGCAAAATCTCCCTGGCAGTAGGAGAAGTGGGGTTCCCTCACTCCTGCCAACACAACCACTGTCTGGGGTTTCCAGCCCAATCAATGTCCCTGCTCTAATCTCTGCTTGCTCTCCTTCCTTCCTTCCTTCCTTCCTTCCTTCCTTCCTTCCCTCCCTCCCTCCCTCCCTCCCTCCCTCCCTCCCTCCCTCCCTCCTTCTCTCCTTTCTTCATTTCCCCCCCTTTCTCAAAACAGGGTTTCTCTGTGTAGCCCTGGATGTCAGAGAACTCACTCAAGACCAGGCTGGCCTTGAACTCAGGGATCCGCCTACCTCTAATTAAAGGCGTGCCACCACGCCCAGCCTTATCTCTGCTTTTTTTTTCTCCGTCTCTGCAGGGTGAAAGTGCTGTCCACACAGACCTGAAAGATGGCATCTGGACAAGGACCAGGTCCCCCAAGGGAGGGCTGTGATGACTCCCCTTCTGGTAAGGCCCTCCTGACCCTCACCATCCCATAATCTCAAGAGTGAGCCAGCACGGGACTGGCGTGCAAGGGGCGGGGCGCGAGACTTCCCCAGGCACAGGGACCTGGTGGAGGCAAGTGAGGAAGGGAGGCAGAAGAGTCCGGCAGCTGCCCTGTGCTCACAGTGGGAGGCTGGAGGAAGAGACCTGGCTTATCCCAGTGGGGGTGGGGTGGGGGCAATATGGCTGCCCTTTAAGTGAACTGGCAGGGGTTGGGGGGGTACAGGCTGGTCCCTGGACTTGAGGTTCATATTCCAGGTCTGTGCGAGAGGGGTGTAGTTGCTCATGTCTGCAATCCTAGCACTTGAGAGGCTGGGGCAGGATTGGGACAAGTTTTAGGTCAGTCTGTTCTATGGAATGAATTCCAGGTCAGCCTGGACTAGGGTGAGGTAGAGACCCCGTCTCAGAAGGAAAACACCAACGCCAGTGCTGCGCGGAGGTGCACGCCTTTAAGCCCAGCACTTAGGAGACAAAGACAGAAGGATCTCTGTGATTTGAGGCCAGCCTGATCTACAGAGTTCCAGGCTAGCCAAGGCTAAACACTGCAAGACCTTATCTCAAAAACTGAAGAGAAGGCTGGGCAATGGTGGTGCACACCTTTACTCTCAGCACTTCTGAGGCAGAAGCAGGAGGATCTCTGTGAGTTCAAGGCTAGCCTGGTCTACAGAGGGAGTTCCAGGAGAGCTAGGACTGTTACACAGAGAAACCCTGTCTTAAAAAAAACAAAACCCCAAAAACCCTGAAGACAGAGACCACCATCCTTCGACTGCCCAGTTTGGTTTCCTCCTGTTTTCTCCACTCTAAGGGCTGGAGACCTTGTCCACCTGGACGCTCACGAGCCCGGCTCTGCACGTCGTTCTGCAGTTTGGCTCTTTAGGAGAGCAGAATGAGCATACATTACGGGCGGGATTTACTAGATTGGGATACGTGACCCAGTAAAGGCCACCTACACACTGGGCAGGCTGAGAACCTGTGAGCTCCCCTTCTTCCACAAGGCGGGGGGGGGGGGGGGGGGTGGGGGGGGGAGGGGGTGGAGGAGGCTCAGCAGTCCCAGCTCATCTAGTGCTGAAGCCGTGGAGGATTTCCATGTGGGCCCTGGTCTCAGAGCACAGTGGAGGATTCCCGTGCGGGCCCTGGTCCACAGCAGAAGGCTGAGGTTGCTGGGTTCTATAACAGTGAAAGCAGCAATGTCAGGGTACTTACCAACAGGCAGTGAGAATGGGCAGATAGAGAGGGAAGGCGGGCAGTGGGGGAGGGCTGGCAGGGGGCGGGTGGGCAGCGGGGGAGGGCTGGTAGGGAGGAGGGCTGGTGGGGGGGAGGGCGGGCGGCAGGGGAGGGCTGGCACTGGTACTGCCACCGGAAGGTGAGTGAGCTCACTGTGGGAAGGCCTTCCCCACTCAGTCTATCCTTCTGGAAGACACCATCAGATCTACCCAGAGGTGACTCTAGCTGATTCCAGATCCACTGACTTGGCAACCAAGATGAACAGCTCCTCTCTGTCTGTCCAGCTGCATGACCTTGTGTACATGGCTTGGCCATGTGTGCCTCAGTTTCCCTGTCTGTGGGCTGGAGCTCATTTACATGCCAGGACAGTCATGAGGAATGGATGGTCACACTGGCAGAACACCGTGGGGGGAGGCTGCTGAGGCCCGCCTTCTCTCACTGACCCGCAGTTCTGACCCCCAGAACAGCAGGTTGCCCAGGACACGGAGGAGGTCTTTCGAAGCTTCGTTTTTTACCTCCACCAGCAGGAACAAGAGACCCAGGGTGCTGCTGCCTCTGCCAACCCCGAGATGGACAACTTGCCCCTCGAACCCAACAGGTAAGCTCCAGCCCCAGGGGCTGGTCCCTGGGAAGGGGGGGACCTGGGCTCCTTTCAGGGTCCGCCTGTCCCTTGCCCTTATGTGGCTCTCCTGCCCACAAACACTGTCACAAACCTTCAGAGGGGTGCAGCAAAGTCTGCCTTGACCCCACGCTGCCAGGAGAATCCTTCTCTGTCATGAGTCTGGTTCCCAGGGCTAACTTCCCATTCCCCAACTCTCGATCCCACAGCGTCTTGGGTCAGGTGGGCCGGCAGCTTGCTATCATTGGAGATGACATCAACCGCAGATACGACGCGGAGTTCCAAAATTTACTGGAGCAGCTCCAGCCCACGGCTGGGAACGCCTATGAACTCTTCACTAAGATTGCCTCCAGGTACCCATCCCTCCACCCCGCATACATGGGTTCCCTGGCTGGGGACAGTGTCGGGGTGAACTCAGACATGATACCCACCCGTCTCCCCCTCTCTGGGTCCCACTCACTCTTTTGCACACAAGCTCGTGTCTTTTCGGGGCTCTGACACCAACAACTAGCACCCTGGGGTGGGGACAGTCCCAACAGCCCTGCAGTTGGGATGGACCAGCTTCTGTCAATTGCGATTCAGTGGCATCTAAGAGACCACCTGGTGCGCAGGACAGAGAGTCACTCATACGTGGCTCGCATCCCACCTTGCCACTGGCCACCACTGTGAAACCTCCTGGGAAACAGAGAATCTTAAATTAGTGTTCCCTCTTTCAAACCACATCCATGTTGGTTTGATTTTTGTTGTTTTTTTTTTTTTGAATCATTTTTTGTTTTTTGTTTTTTCTCTGTGTAGCCCCGACTGCTCTGTATTTGCTCTTGTAGACCATGCTGGCCTCGAACTCAGAGATCCCCCTGCCTCCCGAGTGCTGGGAATATAAGCGTGTGCCCACCAGTGCATAGCTGGATTCTGTGCAGGGGTGCTCTATCTGCTTATACTTACGTGTGCCAGTTGTGTGCCTGAGGCCAGAGGCCGGAAGAAGGCCTCTGGAGCTGTAGTCACAGATGACTGTGAGCCATCATGCAGGGGCTGGGATTTAACTCAGATCCTCTGCGAGAGCAGCCAGTACTCCTAACCACAGAGCTACCTCTCCAGCCCCTTGGGTTTTTTTTGGTGGGGGGGGGTCTCATGTAGCCCAGGCTGGCCTTGAACTCTTGATCCTCCTACCTCAGCCTGGCGCTAGGATCATTGGCATGTGCCACCAAGCCTGGTTGTATCTGCTGTCCTTTCCCTGAACCGGGAGTCAGTGTCAGGGTAGATCTAGAGATGCGGGAAAGGCAGAAGCGGGTGACGGGCTTCAGATGAGTGCTCAGTGCTGGCATGTCCTGTCCCTGCCCTCAGCCAGGACCCACCCTGTGTTCCAGTGGTTTGGGATCTTTCCTAATCTCTTCTGTCCTTTTCTCTCTGCTGTCCCCCGGGCTGCCAGGCCAGCAGCAATCTTCACAGGTAATGTCCTTGCCGCCCGCCTGTCTGCCCGCTCTTCCCTCTCTGGGCCCTCTAGACTAGCTACAGCTAGTTCCTCGCCCTCTTGGCTTCCTCCTTTCACCTGTGAGACCCAGGCTCTTCCTGACTGGCGGCCAGGCCAAGGCAGACTTTCTGACCTGGACTGGCAGCTCAACCATTTAGCTTCCCAGTGCGGGGATGGAGGGGGTGGGGGGGTAAAGGAAGAAGGAAAGAGATGGCCCCTAAGGCAGGCTCTCCATGATCTTCGGAACCCTTTGCCCACAGCCTGTTTAAGAGCGGTATCAGCTGGGGCCGCGTGGTGGCTCTCCTGGGTTTTGGCTACCGCCTGGCCCTGTACGTCTACCAGCGTGGTTTGACCGGCTTCCTGGGCCAGGTGACCTGCTTTTTGGCTGATATCATACTGCACCATTATATTGCCAGATGGATTGCGCAGAGAGGCGGCTGGGTGAGTGTCGGGGGTGAGGACATCCCCCTGCTATTCGGGCTAGTCCAGCCACTCCATAACCCACCCCTTTTCTTCTGACAGGTGGCAGCCCTGAATCTGCGCAGAGACCCCATTCTGATCGTGATGACAATTCTTGGTGTGGTTCTGTTGGGCCAATACATGGTACAGAGATTCTTCAGGTCATGACTCCTGGAAGCCCTTTGGGGCCCCAGCCTAAACTTCTCCCTACCCCCCTCCCCTGCAACAATCCTCTCCTTCCTCCAAGAGCACAGATGCTTTAGCAAACAGGCCCCCTGCTTTGGAGACCCGCTGCCCAGGGGTCCCCGAGGAGGCACAGATACCCCAACATTGCATGGTGCTACTGAGAGCCCCGTCCTGTCTGAGCGGGCTGATTGGTGCCTTGGAGACACAAGAGACTGGGTACTGCTTCCCAGGAAGTTTTTAACGGTTTTTGCTTTTTATACTACCATTTGAGGCACCCCCCCACACTTTTCTTCCACAGAACCCCAAGTCAGGCATTTGGGGATCTGGGGACCAGCGGTTCTAACCTTTGTCCCCAGACCTCCTGCTACTTTGGAAGGTCAGAACTTGAGAGGGGGCTGGGCTTGAGCCTCCCTACACAGGGCTGGCTGTAAGGGTGTATGACCTGTTCGGTCCCCCCACCCCCGTTTCTTACTCTCCCAGTTCTTCCATCCCCTACCCCATCGCATTTTGCCTTTGTGGCTGGACTCTCAGGGATCCCGAGCCCACAGTGAGGGTGGAGGTCAGAGTTCAGACCACAGCTGTCTGAATATGTTCATCGAGGCCCTCCAAACCTTGGTCCCTTCCTGGCATTCTCCAGTCTTCACCCATCCCCTGACCCAAAGACCACTGCTTCCAACCTAGTAGGCAGGGGAGACCCTCACCTTCTCCCCAGAGCCCCAGGTGAGCCTGCCTGCTAGGGGGGCCTCCTTGACTGAGAGAAGAGCCTCGGACTCTGTCGTTAGGACAGGGGAAGGGGCGGACTCATTTGGAGGTCTCAAGCTAAAGAGCTACACCTGCAGGGGCAATTGTGGATCTAGGTGCAGTGTGACCCCGGACCTGTGAATACTTGAACCACACCACCACCCATGCTCCTTGTCTGCCTAGGCCCTTTGGGTGGGGTGGGGGTGTCTTCTCTATCTTGCACAACATAGGGGTAATGCAGGGAGGGGAAGCAGACGGGTCCCCCACCTCACCTCTAACTGTGCCTGGAAATAAACTGTGCAATCCCCCCAACACCCCACCTGGCATTTTTACCCTCTGCTGGATTGTGGGAAATTGGGCAGACAGGTGTAATCCTGACTCCATACCACCTAAATCCTTCTACTGAGATTCCAAAATCCTGGGCACGGGGCTGCAGGTGGCTGGAAAATCAGAACAAACCACAGTCAGCCCTTTGTGGCGTCCCTCCAGATCTTAGCCCTTAGTCTCATGGTTTTTTTCTGTGCATTTAGGAAGGGGCACAGTGTGTGTGTGGGGGGGAACGGAGGGGAGGGGAGGAGAGGAGAAGAGAGGAGAGGAGAGGAGAGGAGAGGAGAGGAGAGGAGAGGAGAGGAGAGGAGAGGAGAGGAGAGGAGAGAGGGCATGGGAGGGAGGGAGAGTTCTCCCCTTACACCACTTGGGACCTGGACATGGAACTTAGGTGGTCAGGTCTTTACCCACTGAGCCATCTTACGCCCCCCCTCATTTCTTTGCATTTCAGGTCTCCCACCACAAGGAAAGTCAGGGGCCCCTCGGGTGGGGAGCTCAGTGGGCCACCTCTCTACAGGAACCACAGCCCACACGACTTTAAAGGCCCTTTCTCACACTCAGCTCCGCCTGGGACATGATGTTCCAGCTCCCCCGTCCCCCGTGGACACACACACACATGCGTGGCTTTTTTGATCCTAGGAGTTTTGATGCTGCATGGGAGCCCCTACAGAGAGGCAGCCAGGGGGGATAAAAATAAGAAGCTGGGGGCGTTGAAATGTTCCGGAATTCACAAAGATCCCTTTCTGCCTTCAGTGCTCGGCACCCCGGTTTGTACTTCTGACACCCTCCCGAGCCGGTCACATCACGTGCCCGTCCAAGGGGCCCCGGTGAAGCTGTACTTTTCACTGGCCTGGGTTGGCTCTCTGAACCCTCGCCCCTCCCTTCGCCTCCAGTGTGCCCACAGAATGCTGGAGGCTGGGAGAGCGTTCGCACCGCCGAGCTCACAGCCGACACTTCAGGCGCGGCGTACCAGCGTGTAAACCGAGAGCTTCCTTTAGATATTGGAACAACATGTGATGGGTGGGTGCATTAGACGCCCACCTTTCAGAAAGGCTGGGTAGCAAAGAGCATTGAGCTAGAACTTGCCACAAGGTTACTGGCTCGAGGTTTTACCTGGAAGCAGGAGGAGCGGGTCGGGTCACCGGCCTCGCGAGCACATGAGTTTAGGTGGACAGAATGTTGAAGGAACTCTGGTCCTCCCGGCTAAGGCTACAGTCCGAAGGGGAGGGTGCTGCCCGAGTCCAAGATGGCCGTCGCAGTTTCACACCCGCTTGCGTGCCCATTTGTGGGTGGGGCCTGGGAGCTAATTTTTTTTCTAGTCGGTTCTTTGGTTTGGAAACGTAGGGCAAGGAGGCGGTAATTTCCATCTGCAAGGAAAGCGAGCCCCAGGTTTGGGGCTTTGGCTTCTCTGGCCCCGTCCACACCTAACAAAGAGTCCCCCAAACTTCATTCCTAGGTACCTTCCGGAGCTGCCCAAACCAGGGGGCGAGAAGTTAGGAGGGGTAGCATAAGGAAGAGGCTGCCGGGGTGCAGATGGACCCTGCAGGTGCTGCGGTTAAATCGAGAGCACGCACTCCTACGCTCCAACATTTGTGGGTCTCCCGAAACTGTACCTTGTTTGCACCAGATACATCTGGATTTCACGAGTCCACAAAGCGAGTAGGAGGTCAGCTGCGCTTCGCTGAGACCCCGTGTCCCGCCCCCCCCCCCCAAAAAAAAAGTCATTAGGTGTCTATCCAGTTTATTGGGGACAAAAAAAAAATCCTTCTCTTATCCCAAATTACTCAGTATCTGCCATATCCACCTACCACAATGCATACTTCAGATGTAATGGATTCCAACCCCAGGACTGGGAAGGCAAAGAGCTAGTTACTAACACTGACGTGAGTCCCTGATCGGTGAGAGACCCTGTTTCAAAACCAAGAAAAGGTCGCGTCTGGAGAGATGGCCCAGCAGTTCTGCTGCTCGGGCCGCCTGGGACGTGAGTCAGTTCCCAGCACCCTCTTCAGGCTACAGCTACCTGCAGTTCTGACTCCATGGGATCCGACGCCCTCGCTGGCCTCCCAAGACATCTGCACCCGTGTACGCAGACCTGACCACCAAACACACACACTTACCCATAATTAAAAAATAAAAAATAGGGCCAGTAGTGTGGAAAGGCGCCTGCTGGAGGGCATGTGACCTGAGACCGACTCCTGGGACCCATTCCTAAGGGACGTCATCCTTGGATCTCCAGATGCGCACCCCACACATGTTATAAATAAGTATATAAGTAAACTAAATACTGAATGTTCAAGTTCCTTGAGAATGTTATATGTGCCTAAACTTTTTCTCATTTGACTTGTAAATCTGTCCTGTGAGGACTTGTACTTGGAACATAAAATCAAGAACGTTAAATTTGTAAACATAGTTTAAATATTTACAAGAACTTAATTAGCTAAGTTTGTAAATGGTACGAGTGATGTTCAAGCAAATTAATATGTCAGCCCACGGGCTGACTTTGAACACCACTCAAAGGGTGGGTTATTACTTTTTCATTATAAAATGTATATACTACACAAAATGTGCAAGAATTCTAAAGAGAAGAGAACATCAGCCTATGCAAGTTAAACCTGAGAATTTAGGAAAGTGTGCCTTTAAATTTACAATTTTATTTATTTTATTTTATTTAGTTATTTAATTGGTTTTTTGAGACAGGGTTTCTCTGTGTAGCTTTGGGGCCTGGAACTCCCTCTGTAGACAGGCTGGCCTCGAACTCACAGAGATCCTCCTGCCTCTGCCTCCCAGTGTTAGGCATGCACCACCACCCGGCACAATTTAACTAATATATATTGAGAAAGAAAGAGTCGGCTGTGTTGTGGCACAGGCTGGTCTTGAACTTGTTTTGGAGAAGATGACTGTGAATTCCTTATTCTTGGGCCTTTTCCTCCACACACTGGGATGTGAGATCATAGACATGTCACAGCCTTAGAAACTGTTTTCTGCTTTTTTCTCTATTGGGTTAAAGGCTTGTTCCACCATGCCCCGCCCAGGATTTTTTTTTTTCTCTATTGGGTTAAAGGCTTGTTCCACCATGCCCCGCCCAGGATTTTTTTTTTTTTTCTCTATTGGGTTAAAGGCTTGTTCCACCATGCCCCGCCCAGGATTTTTTTTTTTTTTCTCTATTGGGTTAAAGGCTTGTTCCACCATGCCCCGCCCAGGATTTTTTTTTTTTCTCTATTGGGTTAAAGGCTTGTTCCACCATGCCCCGCCCAGGATTTTTTTTTTTTTTTTTTGGTTTTTCGAGACAGGGTTTCTCTGTGGTTTTGGAGCCTGTCCTGGAACTAGCTCTTGTAGACCAGGCTGGTCTCGAACTCACAGAGATCCGCCTGCCTCTGCCTCCCAAGTGCTGGGATTAAAGGCGTGCGCCACCACCGCCCGGCCCGATTTTTTTTTTTTTCAATGCCGGGGAACCATGCGTACAAGCTAAGCGTTCTATGTCTAGCTGTGTCCCCAGCTGTTGAACTGTTGTCATGGCTCATTTTTGAGACAAAGTCTCACTGAGTAGCCTTGGCAGGACTTGCTATGTGTGCTAGGCCAGCCTTGAACTCACAGAGATCTGTCTGCTCTACCTCCTGACGCTAGGGTTAAAGATCCCCTGGAACTGGCTGTAAACTGCCCAGCACAGAGGCTAGGAACCTAACCGAGTTCCTGTGCAGGATTACCAAGTGCACTAAACCCCTGAGCCATCTGTCCAGCCCTGAGAAACAGGGCTCTAAAAAGTCTCACCAATCGCTTTTTATAAGGTTTTGATAATTTTAAAGTTTTATTCTTCAAAGGACTTAGTAAAAGTTGGCTGGTCCGTGGTGGCGATCACAACGGGGCTTCGCGTTTCTCCATCTGGCTCTGAACTAATGATAGAGTCGAGGCTGGTGCGGGACCCCTGGTCCCACCTTAGCCTCTCACTGCTCCCAGGGACCAGTGCAGCGGTGCAGGGAGGAGCCCAGGGAGACACAAAAGCTGGGGTTAAAGGCCCAGCCTAGTTCATTATTTATGATTAAGGCAGGGTCTCACACTGTAACCCAAGCTGTTCCAGAAACTCATGGTAATCCTTCTGCCTCAGCTTTCCAAATGCTGGGATGACAGATGTGAGACACCACACCTGCCTAGAGCTTTTTGGAAGTGCTTGTGCCGGTGTTAGTTTTCACCAGTGTTGCTGTACATGACCTTGCCTTGTCGCCTGACGTGGCTCCAGAGGGTTAGAGTCCATGACCATCACGGCGGGCAGCATGGCAGCATGCGGGCCCTAGAGCAGTAGCTGAGAGCTTACATCTGACCCGTAAACAGGAAGCAGAGAGGGAGCTAGCTGGGAATAGCGTGGGCTTTTGAAATCTCAAAGGCCACACCTCCTCCAACAAGGCCACACCTCCTCCAACAAGGCCACACCCCCTAATCCTTCCAAACAGCTCCACCAGCTGAGGACCCAGCACTCAAATCAAATCTTTGGGCCCATGGGGATGGGGCGGTATCCTCATTCATCCCTCCACAGTCCTCCGTCTCCACCTTACAACCTCCCTCTACTCCCCTGCTGGCAACAGCCCCTCCCACCCCTGGCTATTTTAGATCCTTCCTATGAGAGCCACACAGAAGCCCAACTTTACCAGAGTAGGGTGTATGAGAGGCAAGTCAGACCACACCGGGGTCTCAGCACAGTCCTTTAACTCTCAGGAAGGAGCCTGTTAAAGTGGTCTGTGTGCTGACTTAATAGGATTGGACCCGAGACTCCTGTGTTAGAACACTCGGCCCATAGGGAGGGGCCTATTAGGAGGTGTGGCCTTGTTAAAGGAAGTGTGTCACTGTGGAGGCGGGCTTTGAGATCTCAGATGCTCAAGCTAAGCCTAGTGTGCCATTCACTTCCGCTGCCTGCAGATCAAGATGTAGAACTTCGTTGGGCAGTGGTGGTGTGTGCCTTTAGTCCCAGTACTCGGGAGGCAGAAGCAAGCTGATCTCTGTGAGTTGGAGCCCGGCCTGCTCTACAGAGTGAGTTCCAGGACAGCCAGGACTGTTACACAGAGAAAAAGATGTAGAACTCTTGGCTCTCGCCAGTACCATGTCTGCCTGTATGCTGCCATGCTTACCGTCATGAAGATAATGGACGAAACCTCTGAGCTGTAAACCAATCCCAATGAGATGTTTACCTTTATAAGAGTTTCTATGACTGGGCGGAGGTGGCGCAAGCCTTTAATCCCAGCACTCGGGAGGCAGAGGCAGGCGGATCTCTGTGAATTTGAGGCCAGCCAGGTCTACAAGAGCTAGTTCCAGGACAGGCCCCAAAGCTACATAGAAACAGAGAATAGAAACCCTAAGACAGTCTGTGATCTCAGCTCTGGAGGGTGAGATGGGAGGGTCAGGAGTTCAAGGCCAGATGGGGCAACAAAGTAAAATATCTCATACACAAAGTTCAGTAACAAAGCAATGACACAGTATGGCCTGGGAGAGGGCAAAGGTTGGCACACTCCTGGCATCTCTAACCTGCTTAGCCCACAGAGCCCAGCAGGAGCTGGAGAGGTGGTTGCGAGCACTTGTTCTCACAGAGGACCTGGCTTTGGTTCCCAGCACCCACTTGGTGCCTCACAACTGCCTGTAACTCTGGCTCCAGGGCATCTAGCACACTATTCTAGCTGCTCAGACACTGGCACACCCGTGCACAGACCCATAAATGTAAATAAATCTTTAAGAAGAAAACTGGGCAATGGTGGCACACACCTTTAATGCCAGTCCTCAGGAGGCAGAAGTGGTGTGGATCTCTGAGTTCAAGGCCAGTCAGTAAGACTGCCTTAAAAAGAGAAGGGCAGGAAGGAGGAAAATGTTGCCAGGAGCAATAAGACATTTTACCCAGCTCATTTACTGGCCTGTAGATCTGTCATTCAGGAGGCCGAGGCAAGGACTGTGAAGCCTAGCCTAGCCTGGACTACCGAGCTCAAAAATAGAACACACTGAGCTGGGCGGTGGTGGCGCACGCCTTTAATCCCAGCACTCGGGAGGCAGAGGCAGGCGGATCTCTGTGAGTTCGAGACCAGCCTGGTCTACAAAGCTAGTTCCAGGACAGGCTCCAAAGCCACAGAGAAACCCTGTCTCGAAAAACCAAAAAAAAAACAAAAGAAAAACAAAAAACAAAACAACATCAACAAAAATAGAACACACTGGGTATAGAGGTGGTGCCTTGATGTAGTCCCAGTGGGAGGTCACAGACCCTCTCGCTACCCCCACCCCTCTCAGAAATCAGCCTCCTCTGGGACAAGAGATAATAAATGTTACCTCCAAGATGTGACCTCTCAGCTCTCCCAGAGCTCAGTCGTCTCCCTCCCACCGGCAGCCATGAACAAGACCAAGGACAACCCTGAATTGTGACTTGACTTCTGTCCACTGCTCTCTTGCCTTGTGACTCCTAGCATGTGGGCCAGCCTGGGCTAAATCACATGGCCTGACAGTTGCCTCCTCACACTCTGAGCCTCGGGAGTGGAAAAACCCTTTCATCTTTTGGAACAAAGACTCTGTCCCTTCAAGACGCCACTGTGAGTGCGGACAATGGCTATTCTTGCATGGGTAATAGTTAACCAGTATCCATGCAGAGGACCTGACTTCCGTTCCCTGCGTCCACATCAAGAGGCAGGCTCACAACTGCCTGTAACTCCAGCTCCAGGAATCCAGTTCCCTCTTCTGGCCACTGAGGGCATCTGCACTCACACGAGCACATAGTTAAAACAGTGTGCTGTCTATACTGCAGCGCCCAGCTCCCCTCACCCCGTTCACAGCCCAGCTCCCCTCACCCCGTTCACAGCCCAGCTCCCCTCACCCCGTTCACAGCCCAGCTCCCCTCACCCGGTTCACAGCCCAGCTCCCCTCACCCGGTTCACAGCCCAGCTCCCCTCACCCCGTTCACAGCCCAGCTCCCCTCACCCCGTTCACAGCGTTGTCTCTAACGCAGCGCCCAGCTCCCCTCACCCGGTACACAGCCCAGCTCCCCTCACCCGGTTCACAGCCCAGCTCCCCTCACCCGGTTCACAGCCCAGCTCCCCTCACCCCGTTCACAGCGTTGTCTCTAACACAGTGCTCAGCTCCCCTAATCTGGTTCACAGCGCCAGGCCGTGATGCTCCCTCCTGAGGATGTTCACCTGGAGGCAATTTCACATCCACTCCTCTGTACTACCCTGGCTTTCTGCAGTAAGTCACAGCACCCAACACTTGGGAGGTGGAGGTGGGTGGATACACAGTTCAAGACCACCCCGGGTTAGTCACAGAACACACCGTGAGCACATGCGTGTCTAGACATAGCCTCTCTTCACCTCCTGCATGCGGATAGGAGGTGTGCACCTTCCTTTCTGCTTGACTCCCACCACACGCCGGGCTGTCTGTTCTTAACGTCTCCAGACCAGAAGTCCTCGTTTCCATGTGAACACGAGGCTCAGCTGGCAACACAGGGTGTAGGGGTGGGTGGGGCTTGAGGGTGATGGGCAGGCAGGCTCTGCCCTAGGTGTGGCCTGCTGCCTCACAAGGTGTCTGCCACAGTGGTGACCCCTTCCCAGGCTGCTCCTGTTGGGTGTCTAGTATTAGTGCTGAGGGAATGATTGCGGCTGCCCTGGCCACCCTGCATCCCTGCGCTGTCTCCAAAGGGGAAGCAGGAATATTTTCTTTTGGCAATATCTATTCCATCACTTTTATCTCTTTTCTTTTCTTTTCTTTTTTTAGACATAGAATATCTCTATGTAGCCCGGACTGTCCTGGATCTCACTCTGTAGACCAGGCTGGCCTCAAACTCACAGAGATCCACCTGCCTCTGCCTCCTGTACCACTGTGCCTGGCTAACCTTTTTTTTTTAATACAAGGTCTTACTCTATAGCCCAAGCTGTCCTGGAATTCATTCTGTAGCCCAGGCTAGCCTTGGAATCTTCACTCTTTTGTGCCAGCCACCTGAGTGCTGGGATCTCAGGCCTGCCACCACACCCAGCGATGACACTTTTTTTAGTGGCTACGCAGCCTGATATTATACTTAGGCACTATAATGAATTTTATTCTTAACTGGTTCTCTATTGTTGGACATTTATGTAACTCCCAAGCTGTTAAAATTAACCGGCATGCCAATTTATGGGAAGTCTATCTGGCAAGTCAGACCATTCTGCAAGTTGTCTCGCGTTGTTTCCCTGGGCACACGAGAAGCCCAGCTGTATTCTAGCACTCAAAGGTTCCTGATTGGCCTGAACGCCAGGACTCAGCAGTGTCAGGACAAGGTCTGGGACGGCCCTCCACGCGGCTTAGTCACCGCCATCAGGCCTGACACCTGGGCATTTCACATGTGTGCCTGAGTGCTGGGAACACAGACACGGGCCACCACGCCTAGTGCGGTGCAGGTAGACACTCTACCAGCGACGTCTTTTTCTTTTCTTTTTTTCTTTCTTTTTTTTTTTAAAGATTTATTTATGATGTCTATAGTGTTCTGTCTGCATGTATGTATTTAGGCCAGAAGAGGGCGCCAGATCTCATTACAGATGGTTGCGAGCCACCATGTGGTTGCTGGGAATTGAACTCAGGACCTGGAAGAGCAGGCAGTGCTCTTAACTGCTGAGTCACCTCTCCGTACCCCACCATTTCTTGATACAGGACTTCATTTAGCTCCTAATGGCCTACAGCTCAGTGATGCGGTGAACCCCTGGTCCTCCCACTCTGGTCCTCCCCGTCCAGGCCTCACCTACTAGGACTGCTGGACTACACCCCCAGCTCTGACTGACTGCTGGACTACACCCCCAGCTCTGACTGACTGCTGGACTACAGCCCCGGCTCTGACTGCTGGACTACACCCCCGGCTCTGACTGACTGCTGGACTACACCCCCGGCTCTGACTGCTGGACTACACCCCCGGCTCTGACTGACTGCTGGACTACACCCCCAGCTCTGACTGCTGGACTACACCCCCGGCTCTGACTGACTGCTGGACTACACCCCCGGCTCTGACTGCTGGACTACACCCCCGGCTCTGACTGCTGGACTACACCCCCGGCTCTGACTGCTGGACTACACCCCCGGCTCTGACTGCTGGACTACACCCCCGGCTCTGACTGCTGGACTACACCCCCGGCTCTGACTGACTGCTGGACTACACCCCCAGCTCTGACTGCTGGACTACACCCCCGGCTCTGACTGACTGCTGGACTACACCCCCGGCTCTGACTGCTGGACTACACCCCCGGCTCTGACTGCTGGACTACACCCCCGGCTCTGACTGCTGGACTACACCCCCGGCTCTGACTGCTGGACTACACCCCCGGCTCTGACTGCTGGACTACACCCCCAGCTCTGACTGCTGGACTACACCCCCGGCTCTGACTGACTGCTGGACTACACCCCCAGCTCTGACTGCTGGACTACACCCCCGGCTCTGACTGCTGGACTACACCCCCGGCTCTGACTGACTGCTGGACTACACCCCCGGCTCTGACTGACTGCTGGACTACACCCCCGGCTCTGACTGACTGCTGGACTACACCCCCAGCTCTGACTGCTGGACTACACCCCCGGCTCTGACTGACTGCTGGACTACACCCCCGGCTCTGACTGACTGCTGGACTACACCCCCGGCTCTGACTGACTGCTGGACTACACCCCCAGCTCTGACTGCTGGACTACACCCCCGGCTCTGACTGCTGGACTACACCGCCAGCTCTGACTGACTGCTGGACTACACCCCCAGCTCTGACTGACTCTGTTCATTGTTCCTAACTGAGTTGGCTTTGCTATAGGTTGACAGGGTGTGTCCGTGCACCATGAAGTCAGTCCCTCCTGAGATCCCTGTCTTCAGAAAACTGAGGAGGGGAGACCTCTGTGGCGGGAGAGTCTTTGTGAGGCCAGCCTGGTCTACACAGTGAGTTCCAGCCAGGCAAGGTTACAAGTGAGTGCCTGTCTAAAAAAAAAATAAAAAACCAAGTAAGACTATGAGAGGGCTCATGGCGAGAGGTGCCACCAAGAATGACAAGCCGAGTTTGGTCCCCAGAATCCTACTAGAAGGAGAGAACGGACCCCAGGAGAGGTCCTCTGATCTCCACGGCACTCGAGTGTGCACATACAGCAAACAGTAATCAACAACAACAGCAAAACCCCAATAAACAAGAACCGTGGGAACCAGCACAGACTTGAGGATCTGAGATGACCTAGGGAAGAGTACAGACGGGGCATCAAACATTTGCAGGCTGGTCAGAAAGGAGATACGGAGGTCCTGCCTCAGGGGTGTCC
This sequence comes from Microtus pennsylvanicus, assembly GCF_037038515.1. Classification (NCBI taxonomy): domain Eukaryota; kingdom Metazoa; phylum Chordata; class Mammalia; order Rodentia; family Cricetidae; genus Microtus; species Microtus pennsylvanicus. Next base: position 3,510,307 of record NC_134585.1, on the reverse strand, counting down.
AAGGAGGGTGGAGGCCAGAAGGGCTGAGGGGGGGGCCAGGGAGGGCTGCGGAGGGCTGGGGAGGGCTCGGCAGGGCTGGGGAGGGCTGGGTGAGGCTTCTGTGAAGCAGCTCTGGACACCACTAGGGGCCCGGCCCTGATCAGAGGGATGGGGAACCCCCTGTGTGTGGTGGCTGGTTTGGAATGAAGCCTCCGGCACCCCAGGGCCCAGCACAAGTAGACCTGACAGAAGAGCTCGCAGGAGGAAGTGACTGACAGACTGCCCCAGTTGCCCAGGTGACCTCGGCTGGGCTGAGGCCAAGCAGACCACGTGACCTCTTCTGTGGGCGGAACCTGGCCGCAGTTTCCCCAAGCCCTGTGGTTCAGTCTCATGAGGAAGCATTTATCATGGCAGCAGGAGCCATCTCAAGACTCAGCTGGGATATCTCCTTCAGAGCTCGCTCAAGTGTGGGCAGCACCAGGCAGGGCTAGGCTGGCCAGAGGCCAGGTGTTCCCCACAGTGAAGGCACACGGGTCATGCTGGCCTTTTAAGTACATTTTTGTGAAGACTATTGTTCTTCCCAATCCATGGCCTCTCTACTTGGTTCATTTTAGTGATGCAGCGATCTCCAGCCCCGCTATGAACTACAGAGCACAGGACAGGGGAGATAACAGACCAGCTGTTTAGGGGCTGGAGACAGGCTCAGAAGGTAGGAACACTTACTGCTCTAGCTAAGTGTTCAGCTCCCAGGACCCACACGGGTGACTCACAGTTGCCCTTAAGTCCTGCTCCACGGAATACAACACCCTCTTCTGGACTCTGCCTCACCACCCCCTACCCCCACAAACGACAATAATAAAAACAATTGACTATGGAGACAAACACCTTTAATCCCAGCACCCAGGGCACAGAGGCAGGCGGATCTCTGTGAGTCTGAGGTCAGCCTGGTTTACAGAGTGAGTTCCAGAACAGCCAGGGCTGTGTAGACACACACACACACATTTGGAGGTAAGTGTATTAGTCAGGGTTTTCTAGAGTAACAGAACTTATAGAATGAATATATGTATGTTCATACATTCATAGATATAGACAGAGAGAGAGGGGGGATTTATTAGGATGACTTACAGGCTGTGGTCCAGCTCATCCGACCATGGCTGTCTACTAATGGAATGTCCAAGGGTCCAGCAGTTGCTCAGCCCTGAGGCTGCACATCTCAGCTGGTCTTCAGTGGTGCTGGAACCCTGGAGAAGTTGGGCTCTAATGCCAGTGAAGGAACGGACTTGGGAGGGAGGGAGAGCAAGCAGGCGAAGAGCACAAGCTTCTCTCCTCCCTGTCCTTATATAGGCGTCCAGATGAAAGATGTCTTCCCACCTCAAAGACCCAGATCAGAAGGGGCTCTTCCCATTTCAAATTCGGCAAAAAATCCCCACAGGTGTGTCCTGTTTGGGGGTTTTAGTTGATTCCCGGTGTAGTCAGATTGACAGCCGCCAGTAGACACCACAGTCCGTTTCTCTAAGATTTCAGTCCCAGGGCTGGAGATGGCTCAGCCAAAGTGTGTTGCTCTTTCCCCTCTTCCTCTTTCTGTGAAGACAGGTCTGGTGGCCTGACTGACTTTCAACTAGACAGAAATAATGATTCTGAAACCTTGCCCATTCTGGAGACAAGCCCTTCTGAGTCTGTGAGGACCGCCATTATTCAAATCAAAACAGCTGACGGACGCGGCTACTCGGATGGATTCTCCCAGAACAACGACAGACTTTGTAATGACAACGAGTACAACGTGGCTGATGTAACCTTTTGTCTTTTCTCCAAAGGCCTCTAATTCCTTTTTTCTTCCCCAATAGCACCGGCCGAGATTGCTAGTATCATGTTATCTAAGAGCCGCAGTAAAGGCTCCCTCAGCGCTCCGTGTGTGTGTGTGTGTGTGTGTGTGTGTGTGTGTGTGTGTTCACGCTCACACATACTCATGCACACACACATATCTCACACAGCATGGACAGAGGACACTTGCAGGAATCAGTGTTCACCTCCCATCATGTGGGTTCTTCGGATCAAACTCAGATCAGTCATGCCAAGAATGGTGGTACACACACCTTTAATCCCAGCACTCAGTGGGCAGAGGCAGTGAGTTGAGGCCAGCCTGGTCTACATATCCAGTTCTAGGCCAGCCAGAGCTACATGGCGAGACCATGTCTTAAACAAACAAAAGATGTACGCTGTCAGGCTTGACAGCAAGTGCCTTCACCTGATGAGCAGGCTCACCAGCTGCTCATGTTTTATTTATCAGGACAGGGTTTCTCTGTGTAGCCCTGGCTGTCCTGAAACTCGCTCTGTAGACCAGGCTGGGCTCAAACTCAGAGATCCACCTGTCTCTGCCTCCCAAATGCTGGGATTAAAAGTGTGTGCTACCACTGCCTGGCATCCCTGATCTTTAAAAGAAAATATTGTTTCCTTTATGGGTTTGGCTTGAACTACATGCATGTCTGATGTTTCCCAAGGTCTGAATCAGATTCCCTGGAACTGGAGTTACAGGCAGTTGTAGGCCACCATGTGGACAGTGGGAATCAAACCTGGGTCCTCTGGAAGAGCAGCTCCTAATCTCTCAGTTGGCTCTCTTCCCTAGTCCTTCACCACCGCTCTTTAAAAAGAAAAACTGGTATTGGGAATTCAGGGCCTTGCAAATGCTGAACACGAGTTCTGCTGTTGAGGATTGCCCCGGCCCCTTGCTGCTGTTGAGGATTGCTCCGGCCCCTTGCTCGGATGTTTTTCTTTTTGCACTACTCATTTATTTATTTATTTATATTCTTTTGAGATATTGTCTTTCACTGTAGCTCTGGGTGGCCTGGAGCTCACTATGTAGGCCAAACCATTCTTGAATGCTGGCAGTCCCTCTGCCTCAGCCTCCCAGGTGCTGAGACTACAGGCGTAAGTCACCATGTCAAGCAGCTAAATTTTTCTAGAGGAATAATATTTTTCTGAAAACACAGTGGGATGTCTCCTATTCACTCTGCTGGGCAGACTCTCTCTAGGGTGAAGGCGTGTAACTCCCATGAGAGCCGGGCGCTTCGCACCTCACACATGTGTTGAGGTCTGAGGACGATCTGCAGTGTGGGACAGAAGGTAATGTTGGGAATAAACAAAGTCTGAAAGCGTGATGTCTCTGGAAAACTTAATATAAGCGTGTGTGAGTCATTAGGACATCTTAAATAGCTGAGCTCTGCATAGATGGAAATATGTCCAGGTTTACCTAGAATTGGGGGGGGTATGTTACATAAACAGGGATATTTAATAATGCAAAACTCATACGCTTTAGCCGGCAGCTGTCCTGCCAGGAAGCATGCCAGGCTAACAGAACCGCATCTGAGTTTCCCTTCCGGGGACACTTGTGGCTCTGACTTAGGAACGGCGGTTACAGTCCAGGCACTGAGGGGCTGGCTCAGACTGCAGGGCTCCTTTCAGCCTTCAATGTGCAGGGTATAGGTTGTTCTCTTGTGCTGAAGTCTGGCGTGGGCAGCTCCAGGCAGCTCCCTGGCTCCTGGCTCCTGTTTTCCCACTGCCATCTCCAGCGTGTGACTTCCTCAAGGTTGACATCCTGCTCTGAAAATGGCTACTGTGGCCGCCGCCCCACATCCACGTTCTGGGCAGGAATAAAAACGGAGCCAAGTCAGCCTTCCCTTAAAGCAAACGTCATGGGGCTGGAGAAATGGCTCAGCACCCACACGATGGCTTACAACGGTGTTGTAATTCCAGCTTCAGGGAATCCAGGGTCCACACTGAGACGCATCCCAACCTCTCCCAGCCTCCTGGCCTCTAAACCCATTTCTAATTTTTAATTTGAGACAGTCTTGTTAAGTGGACCAAACTGGGTGTGAACCTCCACTGTACCTCAGACCAGCCTTGAGCTTCTCAGTCTCCTACCCCAGCCTCCCGAGTTGGGGTTCCAGGCTTGCACTGTCTGGCCCTGCTTCTCACTTCATTCTTATTAGAATGAAGTCCAGAGCAGAACAGGGGAGGCTTGAGCTCAGAAGCAGGCTGTTCTGAACACAGCGGGGCTCAGAGTCTCCCCAGGTGAGCTCCCAATGACTGTGTTCCACCCTCAGAGAGCAGAGGCAACCTGAGAGGTGGGGGCCGTGAGGGAATGGCTGGGAACTCAGGTCATCCTGCATCTGTACTGTGCGGGAGGTGCCCGTGCCCCTTCCCTGCAGCTCGGAGGATGGCTTACAGTCTGGAAGCGGTAAGACATGTGAGAAAATGCTGTTGAGGACCAGCTGGATTCTGCACATCTGACCCCATGCCAGCACACGCCAGAGTACTGCGGTTAGCGTGGGAGCGTTGCCATGCAGGGCTGTCTGTCCACAACACAGATGTTCCTCGGAGTGTGGAGGGAGTGTGCATTGCAGGAAAGACTTGGGGGTGCAGCAGGCGTGGGGGGCCTTCTCGGGATGTGGAAGCCTTTTCCTCACACCAGACAGCACACGCAGAGAAGGTGCAGAGAGGCCACTTTTACCTACAATCAAGTTGTTCCTTCAAGAAGAACTTTGCAGGATATAAAGAAAAACAGGAATGGGGCTGGACAGAAGGCTCAGAAGTTAAGAGTATTGGCTGCTCTTGCAGAGGACATGAGTTCAATTCCCAGCACCCACCTAGTAGCTCACACCTGTCTGCAACCCAAGTTCCAGTGGATCCGACTCCCTCACAAAGACATGCAGGTCTAATGCCAATGCACATAAAAATAAAAAAAAAATTAAAAAAGAAAGAAAACAGGGATGAAGGAGAAAGGACAGAGAGACGGCACAGTGATGAAAAGTACCTTCTGCTCTTCCAGAGGACCCAGGTTTGAGTCCCGGCACCACACGATGGCTCCCAACTGTCTGGAACTCCAGTTCTGCTGTGCTGACGCCCTCTATTGACCTCTGTGGGTACCGCATGCACGCGGCACATGGACATGCTCAGCCAAAACACCCAAACACATAAAAGTAAAGAAAATCTTCAAAAATATGTCAGGCACAGGGGTGAGGCTGCGGTCAGCAGGGTGTTTGCCTAGTGTGCACGAAGTCCTTAAACCAGGCTTGCCGGTACGTGGCTACCCCCTCTGCATCTAGAGGCAGGAAGATCAGGAGTTCAAGGTCATCATCAGCTACTTAGTGAGTTCAAATCCAGCCTGCAGGAGACCTTGTCTGAATCACACACACACACACGCACACACACACACACACACACACACACACACACACGATACAAGAGAGAAAGCTCCCCTTGCAGAATGCTTATTGCGTGAGAGCAGCAGCTGGTGTCTTAACAACCTTCTTCCCACCATGACCCTCACAGGGAGAGACACCCCCTAGGTACTGAGTGCACAGCGCACTTCTCCTGGGCATGAGTGTCTCAGTGTGGTAAGTGTGGGCAGCCAGGGGTCTGTGTCTCGTCCTGACTCATCAGAGAAGCTTCCCGGGTGCGGGGAACCCTGGATCTCAGAGCCCATCACAGTCCAGACAGCAGAGAAAGCTGGGAGGCACCATGGAGACACCACTGTGGGTACTGGAAGGGAGAAGGGAAGATGAGTGAGGGGACTCAGAGGGCCGCCTTGAATGACACAGCGAGATCATGCTGTGAGTGGATGAAGAAAAACACCTCGCTTCCTCAGAACTCCGGTGGCCTAGGAGAGCGGTCTCCTGCCGCCTGCGGCTGATTCACTCGGAGCAGAGGTGGCACGCGGCCTCCTCCAGGCCTGTGGGCTGTCTGCGCCTGCGCAGCTGCTCAGCTCCACTGCTGGGGCCCAAGAGTAGCCACGTGGACACAAAAGATTGTGATCTGACAGGTCTGTCCACCGTGGCACTCTGCCAACCTCTGCAGCAGAGGTCTAAGAGAAGGGTCCTGCTGGATTGGGGTCCCGAAGAGACATTCCACAAGAGTCAGGCTAGCCCAGGCCCCAGCGGGACCCAGTAGGAGATGTAAGGGCAGCCAGGGGCCAGGGTTCTGCCATCAGGTAGCTGCTGCAGGACTGGCACCCAATCAGGGGCCACTGGGTCCTGTGCAAGAGCAGAAAAATGTGTGTCTCAATAAGCATAGTTCTTTTTGAGACAGGCGCTCATACTGTGGCCCAGGCTAGCCTGGAACTTACAATATGCCTGAGAATGCCCATGTCTGATGGTCCTGCCTCTACCTGCTGACTTCTAAATTCCGAGGTTACAGATACGTTCGACCACGTGAGTTTCACGTTGTAGCCTTGGCCTCCCAAGGGCCAGGATTATGATCATTAGGAAACACATTCCAAGTTTGATTGATGTGAAAACTGTATTCTTTTTGTTTTTAAGATTCATTTGTTTATTTATCAAGTGTGTATTGTCCTGCCTGCATGCCAGAAGAGGGCACCAGATCTCATTATAGATGGTTGTGAGCCACCATGTGGTTACTGGAAACTAAACTCAGGACCTCTGGAAGAGAAGCCAGTGTTCTCTTAATCCCTAAGTCTTCTCTCCAGCCCCAAAGAATTATTCTTTTCTTTCTTTCCTTTTTCCTTCCTTCCTCCCTTCCTTCCTTCCTTCCTTCCTTCCTTCCTTCCTTCCTTCCTTCCTTCCTTCCTTCCTTCTTTCCTTTTGTTTTTTCAAGATAGGGTTTATTTGTGTAGCCCAGGCTGTCTGGGAACTTGCTCTATAGACCAGACTGGCCTCAGACTCACAAAGATCCACCTGCCTCTGCCTCCCAGAGTGCTGGGATTCAAGATCTGTGCTACAACAAAACCCAGGTCACTCTTTTCTAGACTGTTGAGTCCCTGCTGTGCTGGCTTCCAGTGTGAGGAGCATTTCCAGAGAGCTGGTCTAAGCTGGAGTGGAGCTGTGGGTGATCTTAACAGGGGTTCCAGGGAGACCCAGTGGGGACCTCTACTGCTTAGAAGTAAGAAACCACTAGAGATACCGATATGAAGATTATGAAAAGATCCTATGAGACAGGAAAAGAGTGTGGAGCCAGAAACCAGAAGGATCAAGTGTCCCAACAACAATGATGATGGCCATCCATTCCTACCTCAGAGAATGTTCCAGAAGGGGGGTTCTGATTTGTCAAGGTGCTGGTTCAATTTTTTAGAACCAAGTGGTCTAAAACAACACATGCATGTTCTTAGAGATTGAGAGGCTAGGAGTTTAACATCATGATGCCAGTCTTCCCGTGTGTGTGTGCGCACAAGGGTGCACATGTGTGTGTTTGCCTTTATATAAATTCTTTCTTTCTGAGGCAGGGTCTCTCACCAGCTGGAACTTACCAAGTACACTAGGTGAGCTGGCCAATGAGCCCCAGAGATCCATCTGCTACCATCTCCCAAGTGCTGGGATTATAAGTGTGCATACATCATCCTATTTGGCTCCTCCCCCACCTTTGAGATAAGGTTTCACGATGTAGCCCTGGTTGGCCTGGAACTCACTATGCAGACCAGACTGACCTCAGACTCAGACAGATCCTTCTGCCTCCATGTGGGCCACAATTGGCAAATCAGCACTCAGGCCCACACTATACCCACTCCTGGGGGTTCCGGCACCCTCTTTTGGCCTCCACAGGTGCTGCATTTAAGTGCATAGACACACGTCCATATAATCAAAAGTAACACAAACCTCAAAAGAAGAGGCCCTTCCAGGTGTGAGCAGTAAGCTCCTCACGGACACGTGTGAGTCTTCACCGTGCTGGGCTTTCTTTTCAGTGATGCAGCAGCTCAACAGTCACCCACGACCCTGGAAGGAGCCCTTTACTATGCGTGGCAAACTCACGGGCTCAGCAACTTGGCCTTGGGTGGAACCTCTCCTGGCATAGTGTTGGTTGTCTATCTATCCTGGGTATAGTGTTGGTTCTCTATCTATCCTGGGTATAGTGTTGGTTCTCTATCTATCCTGGGTATAGTGTTGGTTGTCTATCTATCCTGGGTATAGTGTTGGTTCTCTATCTATCCTGGGTATAGTGTTGGTTCTCTATCTATCCTGGGTATAGTGTTGGTTGTCTATCTATCCTGGGTATAGTGCTGGTTCTCTATCTTAGGTATAGTGTTGGTTCTCTATCTATCCTGGGTATAGTGTTGGTTCTCTATCTATCCTGGGTATAGTGTTGGTTCTCTATCTATCCTGGGTATAGTGTTGGTTCTCTATCTATTCTGGGTATAGTGTTGGTTCTCTATCTTAGGTATAGTGTTGGTTCTCTATCTTGGGTATAGTGTTGGTTCTCTATCTATCCTGGGTATAGTGTTGGTTCTCTATCTATCCTGGGTATAGTGTTGGTTCTCTATCTATCCTGGGTATAGTGTTGGTTCTCTATCTATCCTGGGTATAGTGTTGGTTCTCTATCTATCCTGGGTATAGTGTTGGTTCTCTATCTATTCTGGGTATAGTGTTGGTTCTCTATCTTAGGTATAGTGTTGGTTCTCTATCTTGGGTATAGTGTTGGTTCTCTATCTATTCTGGGTATAGTGCTGGTTCTCTATCTATCCTGGCTATAGTGTTGGTTCTCTATCTAATCTGGGTATAGTGCTGGTTCTCTATCTATTCTGGGTATAGTGCTGGTTCTCTATCTTGGGAAAGTTGTTTGCTCATTACTTCCCAGGAAGAGCCATGAAGCAGCTATCCACTCTTCTGATCTGCTACACCTGCTCCTGTGGGGAGAAGATGGAGAGACCTGTATCACAGACTCCAGTTACACAGCTTTGGTAGCTGTCTTTCTGGAACCCACCATCTCAATGAGCAATGTCTTCGGGGTGTCTCTATGTAGCCTTGGCTGTCCTGGAACTCACTCTGTAGACCAAACTGTCCTCGAAATCGAGATCTGCCTGCCTCTGCCTCCTGAGTGCTGGGATTACAGCTGACTCTAGGCTTTTAATTGCCAAAGAAGTTGGCCAGCGAGAGGGTGGGGTGGCACTGCCAACATCATTGGGCAGGAGGCACAAGAGAACAGCCTGGTATGCCCAGAGCTGCCCTTTGCCCTCCCCTCCAGCATGCCCAGGTGTAGAAGGCTGCCTGCTGGTGGCACCCACCTTTCCTGTTGTCTTGTCCTGAAGAGGGCGCTGTAGACTCATGGAGGTGGGGCAACCTTCTGTGGCAGCACTGTTAGTGGGGAAGGGAGCACTAATTGTTGTCTTCCCTAAGCTATCCTTACTTTTCCCACAAGATTCTTGTTCTTGGGTAGCTGAACCCAGTTTACCACAGAGCCAAGGAGACAAGTCTCATTGAACAACTGCCCAGCGCAGCTATGCAGTCTGCTCAGCAATTTCACACTAAGAGTTGAGACAGAAATATGTGGTGTGTTCTGGGGAATGGTGGGTTGAGGAAACCTCGGAATAATAAGAGGAAGGCCTTAGGAAGGAGCTTTGGCCAGAGCTGGCCAGCTGGCCATAAGCAGCTTCCATGTGAGACCAAGGTCGGGGTGCTGGAGAAGGAATTGCACCTCTGCACCTAGAGGCGAGTGTTTGAGGGCAGGTAATCTTTCAAGCCTGGGACTACATGGGCTTTTTGCCTTGTTTTCTGAGACAGGGTGGCTAGCCTGGAACAGGTCAGGCAGATCAGGCTAGCCTTGAACTTGTAGCAATCCTTCTGCTCCCGAGTGTTGGGATTACAAGTGTGTACACCCCTCACCCCCAGCCCTTATCCTAACCTGTGGCCTAGGGCACCCCACCTTTCATGTGAATGAGGATGGGATGAGCCATTCCCGCAGGTCTGCGTGTGGCCATCAGCAGCTGCACCAGCCTGTGTGTGGAGATGGGAGAGCACAGGGAGAAAGGGAAGGAGAGGACTGAGGAGCAGCCCCGCTGATGCCACAGGCAGGAGAGAAGCTTGAAGCACAGGGGCAGGGAGATGGAAGCAGACATTAAAGTAGAAACAAAGCCTCCATCAGGACCTCCTCCTAGCCAAGGCCCTGGAGGGGAGTGGACCTCCGCAGTCACATTCCGGCAGGACCGCATCACACTGCCTTCCCAACTGCCTGCAAAAAGGCAGCAAGCCTGGGAGGGGGAGGTTTATGAGTCTCGAAACCCTGCGAGAGAGGTGAGAGAGAACATCATAAACCTAGAATTGCTAGAAAGCCAAACTCCTCCTCTGAACTGCCAAAAATAGAAAGTGGGAAGTCAAATGAATAGCAGTGGGAATGACAGAGAAAACGGGGCCATGTGTGCATCTCCAAAGGTGACAGTCACAGTCACTGGGGACGCCCTAGGAGCCAGGTGCTGAGCTAAGCCAACCGCACTTACGGTTTCACTGTATCCCTGTCATAACCCGGGAAGGTGGCTCCCGTCATAGTGTCTTCACAGTCAGGGAATTCTCCAAGTCACTGGTCCAAAACTGCCTAGTGAACAGGGGCGGGGAAGGGGCTATACAACGGTGGTCAGTCAAGATGGCTCAGCGGGCAGGAGCACTTGTCTGTCCATCAGCCGACAACTTGACCTCAGGATCCACAGTGGAAGGAGTGACTCCTGAAAGCCACCCTCCGACCTCCACACACACTCTGTCTCCTGAATACACACACGTACACACCGATGCACACTCACACACATACGTACACAGACACACACTCACAGATGTGTGCGCACACACATACGTACACAGACACACACTCACAGATGTACGTGCACACACAAACATACACAAACATACATACACACAGAGACACATGCTGACACACATACATACATACACACAGACGCACGCAGACATACAGATATACATACACACAGACACATACACTATGTATGAGAATGTAGTAAGAATTGAGGGAGGGGGGCTGCAGATGGCTCCGTGGTTAGGAGCCGGGACTTCTCTTCCAGAGGTCTGCTGGCCAGGCAAGGACTCTTACCAACTACACCTTATCTTTTCCCAATCTAGAAACTTCTGCCGTTGTCACTGAGAACTCAGAGCTCAGGACACACCTTGCACCTGCTCTGCCACTGACAGTCCCATATTCTTTAAAAAGAAGTGATGATCACAGGTCCTCTGGAAGAGCAGCTAGTCCTATAAACAGTTAAGCCAACTCTCCAGGCCTCTTTTTTTTTTTTTTTTTTTTGGTCTTTTGAGACAGGGTTTCTCTGTGTAGCCCTGGCTGTCCTGGAACTCACTCTGCAGACCAGGCTGAACTCAAACTCAGAGAGCTGCTGTGATATGGGTGTTGAACTTGGTCCTCTAGGATCTCTTCAGCCCCAACAGTGAGGACTCAAGAGTGCCTCAAACTGGGCGGTGGTGGAGCACACCTTTAATCTCAGCACTCGGGAGACAGAGGCAAGTGGATTTTTGTGAGTTTGAGGCCAGTCTGGTCTATGTAAGCAAGTTTCAGGACACCCAAGGCTGTTATACAGAGAAACCCTATTTCAAAAAAAAAAGACAAACAACAAACATACAAAAGAGCACCTTGGTCTCCGCTCCTGTGAGTTCTCTGTAGCACGGTGGAGAACTTGCCTTGGAGTCACTGGGAAGCCCCATAGGTGAAGCGCAATGAACTATGAGAAAGGGAGCTGCTGCTGCTCAAGGAACAGCTCACACCAGGCACACCCTGCACCCCTGAACTCAGGAGTCTGAGGCCAGCTTGTGGGATGGGCAGAGTCCCTATGGCGGGAGGGCTCTGTAAGACAGGCAGGAGTGAGAGCCTGTATACAGCCTTAGGACCTATTTAATGACTCCACGACTCTGCTAAGCTCAGAGACCCCCACCCCAGACTCCAGGAAGGGAATTTCCAGGCTCTACGGGCTGCTGTGGGAGCTCCGACCTCAGCTCCGCCCACTGAGTGGCACTGAACTAGGCCTCAGCACCTACCTACAGCCTACCTGCTCTCCTCCCGGCTGTTCCCTTCCCTTCATAACAGGCGTGTGGCTGAAGTGGTGGACACTGGCCTAGCACCCCCAAAGTTCCGCTGTACCCCCAGAACTGCGCATAAACCAGGTGTAGTGGGGGTACACCTGTTACCCCAGCATTAAGGAGTCATTGGTAGGAAGATCAAAAGTTCAAGGTCATCTCGGTCACAGACATTCCGAGGGCAGTCTGGGCTAGAGAAGCTGTCTCAAAACCAGCAAGCACACAAAGGAAGGTTGAAAGACAGGGAATTGTTCTAATCAAATCAGTCAGTTGTTTTGAGAGGAGGAAAACCAAACAGTGCGGTCCCTTTCTGAGTCTGGGAGTTCAGATCCAAGCGAGGAGAACCAGGCAGGGGCAGAAGTCCTGTTTCCTCGAGGTGACTCCAGGAGGCGCTTATCTGAGGAGACAAACTTATCTGGGGCCTAAGTTTCCAGCAAGGTCAATTCTCAGTTAGAGGGTGACCTATCTGGGAGACTAGGACCCACCGGGAATCCACGGTGACAGACTCCAGGGTCTAGAACGGGATGATGTGAACATTGACCTGAAATACCTTCCTTGGGGATCTGGGCGCCCCGTGACTGAGCAGGGGTCCGACCCACAGCCAAGGAGACTGAAAACAAAACAGAAGCGGGCTTTCCTCTCACCTTTAGCTACCTTGAGGCGCGAGTGAGGGGTGTGGCCTATCACCGTCACGTGACTTCGTTTGCAGCCTTCCAATAAAAATCACACAGGTGCCCAGGGTCTGGAGAGATGGTTCAGTGGTTAAGAGCGCTCCCTGCTTTTGCGGAGGGCTCCAGTTCGGCTCTCAGCATTTCTATGGTGGCTCACAACCATCTGGAACTCCAGTTGCAGGGGACCCGATGCCCTCTTCTGACCTCCATGCTTAGTGCCCACACAGACATGCAGGCAACACGCGCACATGCAAAAAAAAATAAAATGAAGTCATCCAAACAACGAAAGACAGCCGATGAGCTCCTCGCACACGCGCGCACGGAGGCTGTTGAGCCACACGCCCCTCACGCTGCACACGGGAAAGCTAAGTCAGCCAGAACACTGAGCAAAACTCTCTATTCTTTCTCATCTTAGCTCAGGCCCCCACTCCAGGCTACTGAGTTATTTTTGCTCTCTGATTCTGTCATCCAGCACTTTAACTGTCCCAGTTTTCTGACATCTGAAACTTTGATTATATGCCATCCAGCTCCATGTCCACGTCACCACTCAGAACACCACAGCCCTGGCCCACGCCCCCAGCTTCTTCTACGTGGAAGGTGATGGAGACTTTTTACCAAGGAGCAGCTCTCCAAACCTGGCCCTGGACTAAGAGCTGAGAAGAGAGATGGCAGACTGAGATAGGTTCTGAACCTCGAGGGCATCCCCAGCTTCTTGGAGGACACAGATGTGGCAACATCCACCATTTGATACAGCTCACACTCTGCGATTCTCTCCCTGCCTCCAAGCTAGACCACAGCGGAAGAACACTGACTCCCCAGAAGAGTCTTCTGACCTCCACACATGCCTTCCATGGCACAGCGGAAGAACACTGACTCCCCAGAAGAGTCCTCTGACCTCCACACATGCCTTCCATGGCACAGCGGAAGAACACTGACTCCCCAGAAGAGTCCTCTGACCTCCACACATGCCTTCCATGCCACAAGCATGACTGTTCTTCTTTTCCTGGGTTTTCAAGACACGGTTTCTCTGTGTAGCCCTGGCTGTCCTAGAATACTCTCTGTAGACCAGGCTGGCCTCGAACTCACAGAGATCCACCTGCCTCTGCCTCCTGAGTGATGGGATTAAAGGTGTGCATGACTGTTCTTACACATATCATACACACACACACACACACACACACAACTTTTAAAGGAAAACAGAAGGCTGGAGAGTTAACTCAGCAGTTAAGAGCGTTTGCGGCTCTTTCAGAGGACAGGAGCGCAGTTCACAACAGTCTGCAACTCGAGCTCCAGAGGATTCTGACTTCTGTGGGCACTTAATATAAGTGCACACACACACACACACACACAGAGGAACACACACAGGAACACACAGGAACACACACATACACACACAGAGGAACACACACAGAGGAACACACATACACATAGGAACACACACACAGGAACACACATACACATAGGAACACACACACAGGAATACACACAGAGGAACACACACACAGGAACACACATACACATAGGAACACACACAGGAACACACATACACATAGGAACACACACATACACACAGGAACACACATACACATAGGAACACACACATACACACAGGAACACACATACACATAGGAACACACACATACACACAGGAACACACACACAGGAACACACATACACATAGGAACACACACATACACACAGGAACACACATACACATAGGAACACACACAGGAACACACACACATAGGAACACACACACATACACACAGGAACACACACACAGGGACACACACACACAGGAACACACACACAGGAACACACATACATAGGAACACACACACACAGGAACACACATACACAGGAACACACACACATACACACAGGAACACACACACAGGAACACACACACACAGGAACACACATACACAGGAACATACACACACATACGCACAGGAACACACACACAGGAACACACACACAGGAACACACATACACATAGGAACACACACATACACACAGGAACACACATACACATAGGAACACACACACAGAAACACACACACAGGAACACACACACAGGAACACACACACACATAGGAACACACACATACACACAGGAACACACATACACATAGGAACACACACACATAGGAACACACACACAGGAACACACACATAGGAACACACACACAGGAACACACACACAGGAACACACACACAGGAACACACACACACAGGAACACACACACACAGGAACACACACACAGGAACACACACACGTACACAAAGGAACACACACACAGGAACACACATACACAGGAACACACACACATACACACAGGAACACACACACACAGGAACACACACACACATTTATAAAAATAAAGTAAATCTTGAATAAAAAGAAGAAATCTTCGGCTGGTGTGCTGGCACCAGTACAGTTAATTCAGTTCTTGAGAAACCAAAGCAAATGGACGTCTGTGAGTCTGAGGCCAGCCTGGTCCACACAGTGAGTTCCACGCCAGTCAGGGCTGTCTATACATGTTGCAAACAACAGCAACACAAATTGTAAAAGAAAGAAAAATATTGAGAGAGAGAAAAGGAAGGAAGTGGGACTGGGGAGATGGATGGGTGGTTACAGCTCTTACCACGCAATGGAAGAACCAGAGTTTGGACCCCACGCCAAACCCATGTAAAGGCCGGGAGGACATGGTAGGCTGGCTATAATTTCCGCCCCTGAAGGCATAGACCAGAATCCCCAAAGATGACGAGGAGGCTAGCTGTGCCGGTAAGCTCTGTTGACTGAGAGACCTGCCTCAGTGAGTAGAGCAGAGGCTCGGGGGAAGACGACCTGGCTTCAACCTAGGGCTCCACACGCATGTGCCCATAGACACACGAGTTCACCACACAGGTACAACATGCATACACACACAAATCAAAGTGGAAAATGAAGGAAGCAAATTAAGGAGAAATTATGCAAAATTTGCTTTTTAAATTTATGTCTGTAAGTGGTAAGTGAGCGAAGACAGAAGCCGGAAGAGATGTTGGCGCCCTGGATCCGAAGGCATTGGTTATGAGCTCCTGGCCCAGCTGCTGGAAACCATACTCAGTCTTCCGCAAGAGCAGCAAGGACTCTTAACCCCGTGCTGGCTCTCCTGGGCCTGGGTTTTAACCCCTGTGCTGGCTCTCCTGGGCCTGGGTTTTAACCCCCGTGCTGGCTCTCCTGGGCCTGGGTTTTAACCCCCACGCTGGCTCTCCTGGGCCTGGTTTTTAACCCCCGTGCTGGCTCTCCTGGGCCTGGGTTTTAACCCCTGTGCTGGCTCTCTAGGGCCTGGGTTTTAACCCCCGTGCTGGTTCTCCTGGGCCTGGGTTTTAACCCCTGTGCTGGCTCTCCTGGGCCTGGTTTTTAACCCCCTTGCTGGCTCTCCAGGTCCTGGGTTTGTTTTCTGTTGAGACAGAGGTTCGCTATGTAGCCCAAACTAACCTCCAGCTCACAGTCCTCTGCCTCAGCCTGGGTGCTCTTGTCACAGGTTTGTGCCGTCACACCTGGCATCCGACCCTGGGCTAGAAGGAAGAGGAAAGGTAGCGTGGGAAGAAAGGATGGAAGGACAAAAGGAAGGAAGGATGGACCTAGCTTATATGACATGACTAATTTAGAAAAATATAATATTTATTTTTTGAGACAGGGTCTCATATAACCTGGCTTTAAGCTTGCGGGACTTGCTATGTACCTGAGAGAGGCCTTGAATTTGTAATCCTGTGTCCACCTTCTGCGTGTTGGGGTTAGATGTGAACACCACCACACAAGAGTACATGGTGCTAAGAATGAAGGTAAAGCTTCCTACAGGCTGACCAAGCATGCTACCAAAAACAGAATATTCTCCTGTTTGAAAGATTTTTGTTGGGAGCTGGAGAGTGTAAACCGAGACTGTGCTTTAGTCTCCTGGCTGCCCAGGCCCAAATAATCACACAGAAACTATATTAATTACAGCACTGTTTAGCCAATGGCTCAGTGTGGCTTACCAGAAAGGTTCTGGAGTATTTCTCCTTCAGAAGCTACACGGTGTCTCTGATTGACTCTGCCTTCCTTTTCCCTGCATTCAATTTAGTTTTCCCACCTTGCTCTATTCTGCCCTAACATTGGCCAAAGCAGCTTTCTTATTAACCAATGGTAATAAAACATATTCACAGTATACAGAGGGGAATCCCACATCATCTCTGCTTTTCTGTCTAAATAAAAAGGTTTTAACTTTAACATAGTAAAACTACATATAACAAAATAGGTATCAAGCAAAAATTAAAGTTACAATATTTTTTATGAGTCTAAAATTTCATATCTATTTTATTGTTTATAATAACTAAGGAAAACTATAACTATCTGTCTTCAATTCCATCAAAGACTCCAGAAGAATATAATATTACCTAAGTAAACAGGAAGTGCATTTTAAGCAACTTCCAAAATTGTAGGATTGGCAGAGATATCTCACTGCCTGGACAGTCACCCAAAGTTCTTCTGTACCATTGGGGCATCCATCTTCAGCATACAGGCCCATAGTATCTAGCAGAATTTTCCATGAAGCAGGAAATTTGAAGGATTGCTTCGCTTGTATTGGCAGTTGTTCAGTTGCTTTCTTCTGTGTCCTTCAGAATGTCTGGAAGTTTCTTCTGTGAAGCAGGAACCCTGAAGGACCATTCCATCTTTTGACAAGTTCAGCAGTCACTTTTCTGTGGGTCCTGTATGTCCAGTTCATACAGCATAACATCAGACAGTCCAGGCAAGAGCAGTTTCTTACCCAAATGGCTAGCCTTATCACATTGAAGGCAAATTCCATAATGAGTTTCTTCAATGCCCACCCACCTCTCAGAAGTAATTGGTGCTGCCAGAAGCAGATGTCTCCCTGTTGAGAAATGTCTAAGCTCTTAAAACCTTTTAAATGTTGTATTCTGTAGGTCTTTGAAATGTTGAAAATTATCTAACTGAAATATATCTCTGTAGATCTAGAAAACCTAACTAACATAATTAAAAGTTTGATTATTATAGATGATGATCTATTAATCTGTATTTCTTATATACATTACATTTGTTGTTGTTGTTGTTTAAGACAGGGTTTCTCTGTAGCTTTGGAGCCTATCCTGGGACTCGCTCTGTAGACCAGGCTGGCCTCGAACTCACAGAGATCCACCTGCCTCTGCCTCCTGAGTGCTGGGATTAAAGGTATGCACCATCATTGCCCAGCCTACATTACGTTTTAAAATGAGTTATACAAACATAATACCTTAAACAAGAGCAGAAATATATATATATATAATATCAACCTTAAATTTGTATCAATAGATCAAGATCCATACCAATGCAAAATAGTCATCTGTATATCATATCCCCCTTATGTTTTTTTTTTTTAGAAATTGACTTTGACCATTAACCATTTATCACCAACCCTTTTAAAATGAAAACAAGCATTTATAAACAACAATTTTGGGAATTTGGGTGTTGTTTTCTCCAAACTGCTTCCTGCTGTTTGTTGGACAAAGTATTTTTAGGGTTCACAGAGACCTATCAGAGGGTCTTGTTCCATCAAACCACATTAGCCTGGAAGGAACCCACAGGTTCTCACCTTCTGTAGAAACAAAAGTAGAATCACTTTTTCAAAGCAACATATCCTTAGACTCAAATTTTGAAGTCAAGGGGCTGGAGAGATGGCTCAGTGGTTAAGAGCATTGCCTGCTCTTCCAAATGTCCTGAGTTCAATTCCCGGCAACCACATATTGGCTCACAACCATCTGTAATGAGGTCTGGTGCCCTCTTCTGGCCTGCAGGTATGCACATAGGCAGAATATTGTATACATAAATAAATAAATAAATATTAAAAAAAAATTTGAAGTCAAGATACCTTAAAAAATATGTGTTGTTTAGCTTAGCAGCCCCCAGAATCAAATGTTTTTCAGCAGTTAGCTCATTAACAGTAAAAAAATTCAAAGAAAACACAATAATACACGTAATTAAGACTCTGTATATTCCATCTTTATATGGCATATTTTATCTTTATTACTTTTTAATATTTACTTTATTATTTTCACTCTTTTAATGTATGGCCGTCTGTACTCTTTTATACTACTTTTACTCTCTCTCTAAAAGTAAAGAGACAGTTTTATTTTTTAAAACTATTTCTTTCTATAACTGGCTTTACCCATTTTCTTTCTTTCTTAAGCCTACGTACATTTTTTTTAAACACACTGTGACCTGTTTAGAGGTGTATTTCTGGCTGAATCTGTCTTTATTGTGCATCTGTAATCCTTTGGTGATCACTGGTGAACTGTTAAGCAGGCATGACAGGACCAGAGTGGCTGCTTTGGCAGTTGGTTCCACCCTGTTTAGCTTTCCCACACGGCAGAGGTCCATTTACTACCAGCTCTGGGAGCTATGATTACCACCCCAGCTCTCAGAAGCAGCTGGCCCACACCACCACCAAGCAGCTTGCAGCATGCTGCCCACAAACCCCATTCAAGTGCTCTGTAGAGGGACCTCCCAAAGAACCAGAGCCATTTGTGCCACCAGCGCGGACCAGGAAGCTGTTTCTTAAAGGAGCCGCACTGTTTTGGGTTGCTAACACTGAGTCAGAAGCTGTGGCTCTGCTCACCACCAGCAAACAGAACCTATCTAAAAAATATGCAGCTACCAAGAAGCTGTGCTGGGCTTCTCTCTTTGTGGGTCTAGAGGCCTCTTTATTTATTTATTTATTTATTTATTTATTTATTTATTTATTTATTTTAAGCATTTTTAGGTCTTATATGGATCCATGTCCCACGTTGGGTACCATTTTGTAAACAGAGACTGCACTTCAGTTTCCTGGCCACTCAGACCTAAATAATCACAGAAACTACATTAACTACAACACTATTTGACCAACGGCTCAAGCATATTGCTAGCGAGCTCTTACATCTTAAATTAACCCATTATTAATCTGTGTATCACCACAAGGCTGTGGCTTACCAATAAGGTTCTGGCATCGTTCTTTGGCAGCTACATGGTGTCTCTCTGACTTTGCCTTCCTTCTCCCTGAATTCAGTTTAGTTTTCCTGCCTGCCTATATCCTGCCTTGCATAGGCCAAAGCAACTTCTTTATTAACCAATGGTAATAAAACATATTCATAGCACACAGAGGGGAATCCCACATCAGGAGAGATGGCCAAAAGGTTAAGAACGCTTACTGCTTTTCCAGGCTTCGTTCCCAGAATACACATGGCAGCTCACAACTATCTGTAACTCTATTTCAGGCGGATCCGACACCCTCTTCTCACCTCTGAGGGTACAACATATGTGGTACACACACAATAAACACAAAGGAAATCTAAAAATATACTAAACTTAAAAGCAGAACAAAACAAAGCACAAAACAGGCAGAGGCAGGAGGATCTCTGTAAGTTCTTCTTCATCTTGGTCTATAGAGCAAGACTCGGGCTAGCCAGTTACACAGAGAGACCTTATCTCAAAACGAAAACAAGAATAAGGGGCTACAGAAATGGCTCAGGAGGTAAGAGCTTACTGTTCTTGGTTTTTCAAGACAGGGTTTCTCTGTGTAGCTCTGACTGTCCTAGAACTCACTCTGTAGACCAGGCTGGCCTCAAACTCATAGAGATCCGCTTGTCTCTGCATCCTGAGTACTGGGATTAAAGGCATGGCTGCCTTTGCCTGGGGAATTTACTGTTCTTTAAGGATCCAAATTTGGAGCCAGGTAGTAGCAGCACACTCCTTTAGTCCCAGCACTGGGGAGGCAGAGGCAGGTGAGTTCAGTGAGTTCAAGGCCAGCCTGGTCTACAGAGTGAGTTTCAGGACAGCCAGAACTGTTACACCGAGAAACCCTGCGTAAAAAGGATCTACATTTGGTCCTATTGCGCATGTCATGAAGCTAACAACACCTGGAACTTCAGCTTCAAGAGTAACGCCCTTTTCTCGACTTAATGGGCATGCACATGCGCACATCCGTGCACACGGACACACATACACATCGTTACAAATAAAAACGGAAAATTAACTCCCACAACAACAAAACCTGTGTATGACTTCTGAGTGCCCCAGGCCTCCCTGTCCCTCTGCTGAGGACAGTGCTCCTAGAAGAGCCACACAGGGAGGGGGCCCAGAGCAGGGACCGGCAGCAGCCTGTCCATGGGGCATGCGCAGCGGGGCTGAGCTGGCTTGTTTCCCTGAGCCTGCCTTTGCAAGCTCCCTATTACCAGCTTAGAGCCGCAGGGATGTGCTCTGTGTCCCGGGTGTCCAGCTCGGAGGCACTTCACTGGGCTGCAGAGGCCCTGGGGGCTTCTCAAAAGTCAGCTGCCTGTTAATTGCTTTCTGCGGCACATAAACAAAATTCCAAATTGGAAAAGTGAGAGAAAATAGAGTATGGAAATTTCTCTACTCCAAATGGTGATTTTTCTGTAGTTTTATGCATTCTTTTCCCCAGTCCATCAATTATTTAATACATCTTTATGATACATGGAAGTAATTGGCCCGATTCAAAATTAAAACTGGGGAAAATATGTATGTGGGCCAAACAGTGGTGTGTTTTCCCCACTAGTAGTCCTTCAGGGAGGGGGGACTCGCTAACCACTCGGACCTCGTCCTAAGCGGAGTTCCCAATGAGCTAAGCTAATGACTTCCTCGAGGCTGCTCTGGGGCTCATCACTTCTCTTGCGTCTTTTACAGAGACACCGAGGAAAGCAGAGAGGAGAGAGACTTTTAAAAATCTGCTTATTTCTATGGCTCTTTTGCCTGCATGTCCACCTGTGTGAGGTTGTCAGATCCCCTGGGGCTGGAGTTATAGGTGGCAGGGAACTGCCTGATGTGTGTGCTGGGAACTGAACTCAGGTCCTCTGGCCTCGAACTCACAGAGATCCACCTGCCTCTGCCTCCCAAGTGCTGGGATTAAAGACGTGCACCACCACTGCCCAGCAAGATGTATATTTGATTATGTGTGTGTGTGTGTGTGTGTGTGTATGTGTCTATGGACATGTGATTACAGACACCCTTGGAGGCCAAAGGGGGGCGCCAGATCTCCTAGAGTTGGAGTTACAGGCAGTTTGACCCACACATCATGGGTGCTGCTGGGACCTGAACTCAGGTCTTCTACAAGTGTTCTTAACCGCTGAGCCCTCTCTGCAGCTCTTGAGAATCTTATTTGTGTTTTAAGACCTGGCTGGCCTGGAGTTCACTATGCAGACCAGACCGGCGTCGACCTCACAGAGATCCACCACATCCAGCTTCTGAGAATCCTTCACTTGTCTTGCCTGACAGCGTTTGCTAGCTTACCCCTGAAGCTCCCATGGACATCCGTGTTTGTGTTTCTTACGTAATTTGGGCCTTGCTTGTCTTACTGCCAATTCCTTTCCATGTGATTTCATTTCTGCACAGACCTGACACACACGTTAATAGAAATGAATTTAACAAAACCTCACGGTAGCCTAGGAAGGCCTCTCCCAGGCTGTCAGCAGGAGCTCATCTCTGAAATAAGAAAGCAGCTAGCGACACATGCCTTTAGTCCTAGCGCTCGGGAGCAGAGTCTGGTGATGGATTTGAACGAGTCCAGCCTGGTCTACATACTTAGATAGTTCCAGGCTATCCAGGGCTACATAGTGAGACCTTATCCTAGGGGTGGAGGAGAAGAGAAAGTACACAAGAAATCAAACTCCTGAGTTAGAGTACACTTATAACAACAAGCAGCAAAATGAAACCCACCACACGGCAGTCACAAGCTGTCACAGGGTGGATGCAGAGACCACGTCTGTGGTTCCAGCACTCGTGGGCATGGAGACCACGCCTGTGGTTCCAGCACTCGTGGGCATGGAGACCACACCTGTGGTCCCAGCATTTGTGGATGTAGAGACCACGACTGTGATTCTAGCACTTTGTGGAAGTGGAGACCACACCCGTGATCCCAGCCTTCAGTTCACTGAGCACATAGACCACACCTGTGATCCCAGCATTCAGTTCAAGGTCATCCTGCTATAGAACAAGTTTGAATCAAGCCTGGGCCACCTGCTTCCCAAAAGAAGAGCTGTGGTGGGTAAAAGGAGCGGTTCCAAAGCTGTCTGAAGTGTAAGCAGGGAGAGAGGGAGGGGAGGAGGAGGGCACACCTGCTCACAAGTTCAACTGATGACTGTTTTGGGCACCGACTGACCAGTCGCTATCCTTGACTCTAAGAGCAACTGAGAGCAGAGAAGAGGCTGTGGCTGAAGATCTTCCAGGACTGATCTGGGACGAGAATTCCCCGAGTCAGGAAACAAAGCCCAAGAAAAAACAAATCCTCTCTAGACACACCAGACAAGCTTAATTCAAGGGGTGGGGGGTGGGGGTGAGGAGGCTTCTAGAAATCAGAAAGAAAACTCAGGTTTCCCACAGAGCAGTGATGTCCAGACAGACTGCAAACTTCTCTGTACCTGTAGAAATCTGGGGACTGGCCGGGCGGTGGTGGCGCATGCCTTTAATCCCAGCACTCGGGAGGCAGAGGTAGGAGGATCTCTGGGAGTTCGAGGCCAGCCTGGTCTACAAGAGCTAGTTCCAGGACAGGAACCAAAGCTACAGAGAAACCCTGTCTCGAAAAAAAAAAAAAAAAAAAAAAAAAAAAAAAAATCTGGGGACTGGCAGCTACAGGGCCGGGGGTGGTGCCCAGAGCTTGGAACATCTAGGACATGCTCTGACACTGAACTAGACTCCTAGCCCTTCACAGCTCCTACAGGGCGGTGTCTGGCAACTAAGACCTACCACCCCAAACTAAACTAAGGAGACATTTGAGATCGAGTGTACCGTGAACAATTCCCCAGCCGAACCCTAGTTAGACAACTGTAAAAGCATGGATCTAGAATGTGGTATTGTAAGGAGGAATTATTTTTTGTAATATAATATTGTAGTAAAATAAATGTTCTTTTAAAAAATCTATTATTTTATTTTGCGTGTGTTTTATTTTGTCTGTGTGTATGTCTGTGCACTATCTGCATGCCTGGTGCCCTCGAAGGCCAGAAGAGGGAGTCAGATTTTCTAGGACTGGACTTACAGATGTTGTGAGCCACCATGTGGGTACTGGAAATGAACCTGGGTCCTCTGGAAGAGCAGGCAGTGCTCTAAACTGCTGAGCCATCTCTCCAACCCCTAAATAAATGTTCTTAAGTTTAAAGATGAATACTTTAAACTATTAGAAGGAGGCTGAAGAGCTGGGTCAAAGGTTAAGAACATTTGCCTCTCTTCCAGACTACCTGAGTCCAGTTCCCAGCACCTGCATCTGGAGGCTCACAAACCCTAGAAACCCAGGTTCCGGGAATCTGACTTCCTCTTCTGGCCTCCAAGGGTACCGAAGCGCGCGCGCGTGCGCACACACACACACACACATCTTTAACAAATTGGGGCAAGCTGGCTGTGTGTGATGGCATATTTGAGAGTCAGCTGAGTCCCAGAGCAAGGCCAGTATGGGGTGCAGCTCAGTGGTAGAGAGGCTATCTTGCTACCAGGCATTAGATTTGGTCTCTAGTACTGCCACAAGATACAAGGCCAGATGGGGAAACAAACAAAGACCCTTCGTCAAAACAGAGGTGGGGCTGGGGGTGTAGCTCAGCGGGCAGAGAGCTGCCTAGCATGCACCCCAGTTCTGCACAAGCCTGGTGGTGCATACCGGAAATCTCAGCACTCAGGATGCAAAGGTGGGAGGGTTAGGAGTTCAAGGTCACCCTTTGCTAACAGTGAGTCTGAAGTCAGCCCGAGTTACTCGAAATTCTTGTCTTAAAAAAAAAGTCAGAGCACGCCTTTAATCCCAGCACTCGGGAGGCAGAGGCAGGCAGACCTCTGTGAGTTCGAGACCAGCCTGGTCTACAAGAGCTAGTTCCAGGACAGGCTCCAAAACCACAGAGAAACCCTGTCTCGAAAAACCAAAAAAAAAAGTCAGAGGCTGGTGTGGTGACTCAGTGGGTGGAAGAGCTTGCTTTTTAAGGCTGGCAATTTGACTTTGACTCCTGGACCTGTGTGAGAAGACAGGTGTGAGAAGATTAGAGAAGGCACACATCTCTAATCCCAGCATCCCATGTTGAAATGGAAGGTCTTGGGAGAATTGCTCAGACGCTCTCAGGTCAGCTAGCCTGGGGTACCTGGGCAAAAAAGAGAGACCTCACCTCAGCAAGTTGACAGGAGAGAACTGACTCCCCAGAGCTGTCCCCTGACCTCTGGCACACACGTGCTGCGGCACACAGGTGCCTGGAGTCACACATACATCGCACACATTCACATGCAATACTAATAAAAGAGAAAAAGACAGGGAGGACAGCTCCACGCATTCGATCCCCAGAACCCCCAGGGCCAGGGAAGAACAGAGCCCTGCACGTTGTCTTCTGACTCACAGACTTGCTGCAGCACCCATACCCCAACACACACTAAACAAATACGAAATACATAAAATGTAATTTAAAAAACGAAGATGAGGTTTATGCACATTTTGTTTTTAACTTGTGTATAAATGTGTATGGGTATTGAATGAAGGTCCCTCAGAGCAGAAGTTAGAGTAGCTATGAGCGGCCAGGGTGGATACTGAGAACTGTGCTCAGGACCTCTGGAGAAACAGCAAAGGCTCTTCACCACTGATCTCTCAAGCTACCACTGTTAGGAGAAAAAAAATTACATCATGGCATTCACAATTAAAATGAAATTTTTAATTTCTTTTGCCGTGCACCGCGCTCCCCGTCTGCGCTGTATGCGCTAGAATCCAGTTTGCGAGCTTCGGGCAAGGGGCTGGAGGTTGAGGAAGCACACGCAGAGACAGACCGACACACGGACCTCCAATCACTGGTACAAAGCCCTTCTTTAATAGCAGCATGGAAGCTTAAACACACAGCCGTCAATGGCCAACAGGTGAAAATCCCATCCTCTGTCCTCTAGGTAAGGCACAGCTTTTAGAAACTTCAATTAGAAGGCTCTAGCAGGGAAGAGCAGCTGAAGGCCGGGACTCAATTGGTCCCAACAGTCTTTAGTGCTAGAACTTAGAGGCTAACGCAGGCAGATCTCTGAGTTTGAGATCAGCCTGGTCTACACAGCAAATTCTGGTCTACAAAGGGCTATACAGTGAGACCCTGACTAAAAAAATAAACAAAGAGGGGCTGGAGAGATGGCTCAGACGTTAAGAGCGCTGACTGCTCTCCCAAAGGACCTGAGTTCAGTTCCCAGAACCCACACGGTGGCTCACATCTCTCAGTAGCTCCAGTTGCAAGGGACCTGACACGTTCACACAGATACACCTGCAGGTAAAAACACCAACGCACATAAAACACCAATGCATATAAAATAAAAATAAGTAAATTTAAAGTACTGGGGGGAAAAAGCCTCTTTTGGCCTATGAGGGTCCCAAACATAAATGTAGGACACAGACAGAAGCACACACAAAATATCCATACACATAAAATTAATTTTTAAAAATTAAACAAATAGGCCATTTTAAGAGATAAACAGGCTATTTCACACCTGGGCATGGCAGTGCAAGCCTGTAGTCTGAGCACTCAGGATGCCAAGGCGGGAGGATCGTAAGTGGCACAGTGAGAGACCCTGCTGCAGAGGAGGGTCCCTATATTCAGGGGATGAGAGTCCCCAGTAAAGTGTGAGCTGTGAAAACACGAGGAACCGAGTTCAGCACCCACCAAACAAAAGCTGACAGCTATTACAGGCTCCTCTAATCCCAGCACCAGGACGGCAGTCAGAGATCTCGGAGCGCTCAGGCCAGCCATCCTAGCCTAACCACCAATTCCAGTGTGAGGCCCTCTTTCAAAGAACAAGGAGACAGGGTTTCTCCGTGGAACAGGCCTGCTCTGCTGTCCTGGAACTCACTCTGTAGAGCAGGCTGGCCTCGAACTCACAGAGATGCACCTGCCTCTGCCTCCAAGTGCTGGGATTAAAGGCGTGTGCCTTCACTGCCAAGTCCTAAATATATTTTAATGTCAGAGTTAAAATGGCACAAAAAAAAAAGGTGCAAGCAGTGGCTGAATTTTTCACTCTGCACGCAGTATTAGCAGCTTAAAACAATGCTCATTTGTTTCAGTTTTGCAGATAAATGTGAGGCTGGGACAGCCCGTCATGCACGTATTTTTATTTCAAAGTGCCAACTCTGAAGGAATTTCAGTGGTTTTTTTGTTTGTTTTATTTTGTTTTGAGGCATGGTTTCTCTGTGTAACCGCTCTGGCTATCCCGGAACCCCTTTGTAGAACAGGCTGGCCTTGACCTCACAGAAAGGCCTGCCTCTGTCTCGGAGTGCTGAGATCAAAGGTGTGCACTACCACACCTGGGCTGGAATTTGTGTTTCTGCCAAGCATCCTTGTAGTTGCAACATGGTTTTGCCTTATTTAACCCTGTGCTAGAAAAGGGTTGCTAGGTAGTTCAAGAATACAAGCAACCCAATGCCCAAACCCCATCCTTACTATCTATTTTCTGGGACCAATTTTTGTTGTTGTTTTGAGCAGAGTCTCACACAGCTCAGGGTGGCCTCAGCCTTGCTGCGCAGCCCAGGCTCACTTGGAACCCTCGGATTTAAGGTGACCCCTCACCTGGGTCTTCAGCTATGGGAATCACAGGTGTGAACCACCACACCACTCTGATTTTGATCTCACGTCAGTGAACACAGCCTAAAACTCTCCGTAAAGGCCGGTGAAGCAAGACTGGCTAGTCAGGGAGTGGGCTACACACACTATCATGGACAAGGTAGCTTTCTTGAAAAAAAATTTTAATATTTATTTATTATGTATATAATATTCTATCTGTGTATACGCCTGCAGGCCAGAAGAGGGCACCAGACCCCATTACAGATGGTTGTGAGCCACCATGTGGTTGCTGGGAATTGAACTCAGGACCTTTGGAAGAACAGGCAATGCTCTTAACCTCTGAGCCATCTCTCCAGCCCTTGAAAAATTTTTAAAGTTCTCACTATACTGTGTAGCCCTAGCTGACCTGGAAGTTGCTATGTAGACCAGGATGGTTTCCAACTCAAAGATCAGACCGTCTCTGCCTCCCGAGAGCTGGGATTAAAGGAGTGGGCCACCACTCCACCTTTCCCCCTAGTGGTTCTGGAGGCTAGAAGCCCAAGTTCCAGGTCCCATCAGGCTCTTTTCTCGGCATCTGGACCACCCAGTGATGTTCTACCCTCCATATTCTCCAGTACGACCTGAACCACAGCCTTAAGGGAATTGCCCTCTGCCCCAGAGTTCTTCATCTCTGCGGCTACTCTAGCAACATTTAATTAATCTTCCTTCCTTTCCCTCCCCTCCCCTTCCGCCTTTGAGATACTATCGTGTTACGTAGTCCAGGCGGGACTTGAACCCAGTCTTCCTGCCCCAACCTCTTACAAGCCAGGATTTTGGTGTGACAACCATGCCCAATGAAGTGCACAGGGAGAAGTATTTTGGTTTTTATGCTGGGAACTGAAACCAGTCCTTGGCAAGTGTTCTTCCACCGAGCCACACTGCCAGCTCCAGTAACTGATTATCCTAAACTATGTTGCTTAAATTACAACATGGTTTCTGTCTGCTGAGAGGATACAAGCGAAGGAAGAGTTAGCAGCAGCCCAGCTTGGTGCTGCTGGGGAGGCTGTGCGCTGGGTAACCTGCAGAAGGCAGGCCAGCCAATGGCACCACTTGTCCTTCTGGAGAGCCATGCTTTGTCAGCTTTCAGAAGAGGAGCTTTGCTCCCCCCACATCGCCTGCTCCCCGATGGAGACCCCTGCTGAGAAAAGATGTTCAACAGCTTCTTGACCCCGGATGTGGATGGACCTCCGGCACTCAGTTGTCTCCTTATTCCTTCCACAGCATCACTGGCTTTTATCACTCGTGGGAGAACCACAGTGACCACAGCCTCCACAGGTCCCCTCTCATCTCTGAACTGTTCATCTTTGGCAGCCAGGCTTTGTATGCCCTGGGCAAGCACTCTGCAGCTATGTCCCTCTTCTAATTCCACGGTTTTGTAAACACTTTGATTTTTTTTTTTTAAAGCTGAGTTTGGCAACTCCCATCTGCAACTACAACTCTCAGGAGGGTAGGAAGGAGGATTTCCACTCAAGGCCAGCCTGGGAGGTTATGTCTCAAAAACTAAATGAGTAAAATAAACCCTTGTACTGGTCCTGTGGTACTAGGGAGGATGAAGCAGAAGTATATACAGCAAGTTCAAAGCCAGACTGGGCTGCTGTCTTGGGAAAAAAATCATTTTAAAACTAGGATCCAGCCGGGCGGTGGTGGCGCACGCCTTTAATCCCAGCACTTGGGAGGCAGAGGCAAGCGGATCTTTGTGAGTTCGAGACCAGCCTGGTCTACAAGAGCTAGTTCCAGGACAGGCTCCAAAACCACAGAGAAACCCTGTCTCGAAAAACCAAAAAAAAAAAACCTAGGATCCATAATGGTTATATTTTCAAAATTCAAAATGTTTTAATTCTATTGTTTTGGTCTATGTGTATACCATGTGTGTGTTAGGGTGTACTTACCTATGTGCAAGTGTGTGTGCATGTGTGCACATGTGTGTGTAGAAGCCAGGGGCCAGCACTAGGTGTCTTCCTCTATGGATCTCCACCCTGTTCTACTGATGCGTGTGTTCGTGTGCACACCCATACAACTCTGCATCACGAGGAGGTCGGAGGACAACTCTCAGGAGTTGATCTTTTTTTTCTCCCGCCTCCTTGTGGGATCAGAGAAACAAACTCAGGTCATCAGACCTGCGTGTAAGCATTTCCGCCTGCTGAGTCCTCCAACTGTGGTCTCTTGTTGAACCTGGAACTCACTGACCAATAGAGAGTTGGGCTAGTGAGCCCTGGGAATCCTATATGTACCTCCCAAATACTCAGACTAAAGGCCACAAGCAGCTTTTCTGTTTTGTTTTGAGAGAGGTTTCTCTGTAGCTTTGTAGCCTGTCCTGGAACTAGCTCTGTAGACCAGGCTGGCCTCCAACTCACAGATCCACCACCGTCCGGCCGCACTAGGAATCTGAACTCAGGTCCTCACACTTACGCAGCACTGTACGCACTGAGCCATCTGTACAACCACGCAAGCTCTTTCCTGTGCTTATTTGTCTCTGAGGCAGGTTCTTACCATGCATCCCTCCCTGGCCTAGAATTCGCTATGCAGACGGGGCTGGCCTCCTGCTCCTGCGTCCCGAGCGCTGAGATCAAAGGTGTGCACCTTCATGCCCAGCCACAAAATTCTTTTAAATCCATCCTTTCCCCTCTTGCAAAGTGCTCTTGTGTGTCAGGTTGAGCTGCCTGTTCCTGGTTTCGGCTTTGCTGGTCGACCTCACTTGCTTCCCTCCCTAGACATTTCCTGTGCCTCAGTCAGCTCTGAAGACTTCATTATATTCAATGTGGATATTTTTGGTGAGACTAACTCATATGCGGTGGTGGCATTTTCTGTAAGTGGAACATAACGTCTGCCCGTCTTTTTGTGATGGATCAGCTGCTGCTGTTGAATCCCTTTATCTACTCATTCACTGGGGGCTCTTTTTTCGTCTTAATTTCCAGCGAATGCAACTGACCATTTTTATCCATTTTTCTGTGTACAGTTTTGACATTAAGCACGTTCACACTGCTGTGGTATTATTACTGTCA
Source organism: Microtus pennsylvanicus (assembly GCF_037038515.1). NCBI lineage: Eukaryota > Metazoa > Chordata > Mammalia > Rodentia > Cricetidae > Microtus > Microtus pennsylvanicus. The sequence goes on along the minus strand of NC_134585.1, from coordinate 3,480,253 downwards.
TTCATCCACCTCGAGAACGGTGTCCTCAGCCCAAACAGAAGCCACGCGAGGCAACGGTCCTCACGTTGTCACTGTGCCAGCTGCAGAAGACAATCGCCCATCTTCCTGTGACTGGTTGACTTTCCTCTAGTGTCATGTCTCAATGCTTCCGTGTCATGGAGTATGTTAGAATTCCCTTCATGTCTGTGACAATCTGGTAGGACTTAGCATCACCTGGGAAACAAACATACGGACTCTCTGAGGCTTTCCAGGGAGGTACCTGACTTGGGAGAGCACCCATGTTATTGGTATAGGTGGCTCACTCTGTAGGCTGAAGTTCTGGGCTGCAGAGAAGAGAGCGTGAGGAGTCACAGAACCTACTTCTCCTTGCTCCGACTGCGACGCGAAGTCCAGTGGCCTGAGGATGCCCCCAGCACAATGGACTATGTGTCCTCAAACTGTAAGCCAAAAATAAACCTGTAGGTGGCTTCTTGCCAGGTATTTGGTCACTGCAGTAAGGAAAGGATTGTACCACTTGAGGCTGGGTATGAGCCAGAAGTGCCATGTACGGGAGGTGTAGGCTCAGGCGTTCAAGGCCAACACTGGCTATGCAGTGAGCCAACAAAGGCTGGATAGTTTCCACAGTGTTTATACGGCACAGCCACGTGCTACGTAACTGCTTCAGTCAACACAGGCTCTCATACTGGTCCGCCCCACAAACCATTCATGCACCCTGCGGTGTTTGTTTGTGCAATGGCAAGGTCACCAAAACCACATTTCCTTTAGTGAGTTCTCACTTTAAGTGATGCATCCGGGCACAGGGACGAAGGTAGAATACGGCATAACTCTCATGACTGGCACTCCTGGGAACACAGGGAAAGAAGTACCTGTTGTACGGCAGCGCAGAGGTCCAGCAAGACGGCTCAGTGGGCAAAGATACTTGCTGCTGAGGATGGGCACCTGCCACGGCTGGGGAGCACAGACTGCATGCTGTCCTGACCTCCACATGCCAGCAGCATGTGCACACCTGAGCATACACACAGAAATAAGCAAATGTAATAAACTAAAAAGAAAGCAGAAGCAGTGTACTCTGACTTTCCTTACCACCCGGAGCTTCATCCTGACAAGTTCAGGGCAGAGGCTGGAACATTTCTGGACATGCCTCTTGTCACGGGGATTGGACATGGTGTGTGGTACCCAGCTGTTCAGTTACACCCTGGCTGACATTACCCTGACGGTGTCTCGAGGGTGTGGCTAACACCTGCAGTCAGCTGGCTTTACACACAGCTTGCCCTCCATGAAGGAGTGACCCTCATCTACTTAGCCAAAGGCCCTGAGAGCAAAGTGATTTCCTGGAAAAAGGAGAAATCTGCTTCACGATGGCATTAGCACCCTGCCTGCTCACCCTGTGCACTGCAGGAAGCGTGTCCTTCCCGCAGTTCAAGGCAATTCCTCAAGGCTGAGGACAAACATGCATATACCCCACCAGTTCTCTTCCTCCGCAGAAACCTAACCGATGTAACTGCTATCATCAAGCACTACAGATATGGCAATGTGGTAATGTTTCTTTTTCTTTCTTTCTTTCATTTTTCTTTTTTTTTTTTTTTGAGACAGGGTTTCTCTGAGTATCTCTGAGTAACAGCTCTGGCTATCCTGGAACTCAGTCTGTAGACCAGGCTGTCCTCGAACCCACTGAGATCTGACTGTCTCTGCCTCCCGAGTGCTGAAATTAAAGGCAGGTGCCACTATGGCCTGGCTGGTAATGCTTCTTGATAACTTTAACCTAAAATTATATGGCAAAAGAGTGCTCCCATGAAAAATCTACTCTCAAAGCTGTTTGAGTCACAGGGCATCTTCTATGCCCTGTGCTGTCGAATTAAAGCAGTCTTCATGGTATACTGATGGGCAGATGCATTTTCTGGGCACGAACTATAGTTTCACTCAAGTGTTTTGATCTGGGTATTGGTGGCACACATCTCTAATCCCAGCACTAGGGAGTAGAGGAAAGGCAGAGCTCTGTGAGTTCGAGGCCAGCCTGGTGTTGATAGAAGTTTCTGTCCGTCCCACCTGGTCCTGCAGCCATTCAGTCCCAAAGAAACACACAGAGGCTTATATTAATTATAAACTGTTAGGCCTATTAGCACAGGCTTATTACTATTAACTAGCTCTTATAATTTAAATTAACCCATAATTCTTATCAATGTTTAGCCACATGACTTGGTACCCTTTCTCAATAAGGCATTCCTATCTTGCTTCCTTGCATCTGGCTGGTGACTGCATCTCTGCCTTTCCTCTTCCCATAATTCTCCTACTCTGGTTTCCCCACTTGTGCTTCCTGCCTGGCTATTGGCCAATCAGTGTTTTATTAAACCAATACAAATGCCAAACTTTGCAGTGTACAAGTGCATTATCCCACAGCATTTTCCTTTTTCCCTTTCAAAACAAGAACTCTGGATCTAATTCCCTTTGTTTAGCTTTTTTTCCTGACCATTATTCATAACAAATTGTAACCAACACTCTAAATAAAGATAAACATATATAATTCATTTTTTTAAGGAATGTGGGCATAGTTTTCTAGGCTACTTTCTGCTGACTGGGTGGGGGGTGGTGGTTGATGCTGATTATCTTATGAAGGTCCAAAGAAAATTTAGGAATATGGTCAAGTCCTGACTGGAGTATTCTGTGAGGCTGGGTCACCTCAGCCAGCAGTCCTGAAGCTGTTCTGGATGCAGAACTCAGAAGAAACTGCAACAGAGGTGCTCTGAGACATTAGATCATCTGGGTCATCTGTTCCTATCAGAGATTTTTCAGGGGGTCTTCCTCAATCAAACTTGATTTTTCTTAATCCAGAATGAATCCACAGCCTCTCATGTCCTGTGGAAATAAAAGCAGAACCTCTTTCCCAAAGTAACATCTTTTGACTTAAATTTTGGAGTCAAGGCATTTTCAAAATATGTACGTTGGATTAATCCAGCAGCATTTATGATCCAATGTCTTTTAGCAGCTGTTGTTTACTCAGTCATCAAATAGTTCAAAGACAACATAATAGCACAGCATCCAGACTCTATTTCCCATCTTTACATGGCTCTTTTTAAAAACTCTATTCCCTTTATTTTTAATTTTTGTTATTTTTGAGACAGAGTTTCTCTGTGTATCTTTGAATGTCCTGGAAATCTGTAGACCAGGCTGGCCTTGAACTCACATAGATAGATACCGGCCTCTGCCTCCCAAGTGCTGAGATTAAAGTCACGTGCCACCATACACGACTACTCTATTTCTTTCTCTTTTTTTAAATATTTATTTATTATGTATACAATATTCTTTCTGCGTGTATGCCTGAAGGCCAGAAGAGGGCACCAGACCTCATTACAGATGGTTGTGAGCCACCATGTGGTTGCTGGAAATTGAACTCAGGACCTTTGGAAGAGCAGGCAATGCTCTTAACCGCTGAGCCATCTCTCCAGCCCCCTCTTTCTCTTTTTTTTAAAAGGACTTTCTCTATCCTTTTTTTTTCTCACAAGCCTATGTATATTTTTAAGCACACTGTGAACCATTTAAAATTTTTATTTTGTTTTAATCTGCCTTTACTATATATCTCTATCGTTTTCTGACCACACGAGTCCTTAATCTCCTAGGCAACATGGCTAGGATTAAAGCTGCAGCTTTGGCAGCTGGCTCCACCTCATTCCTTAGCTTTTTGAGAGTCTAACTTCATGGCAGAAATACTGGCAGGAGCTGGACTTATTGTCACAAGTCTGTGGAGTTTCTAGGTACATGCCACCACCAAGAAGCCTAATGTTGGCTGCTCATAAACACCATTTAAGTGTTCGGTGGCAGAGCCTCTTAAAGAGCTGTGAGGTTTTGTCGCTAACACTAAGCCAGGAAGCTTCTCTTAAAGGAGCCATGCCTCTGCTTACCTCTAGCAAACAGTCCAAGAAAAGACAGTTACCAAGAAGCTGCCACTTGACTCTGTTCTTGTCTTTTTTTTTTTTAAAAGCTTCCTCAGGCTTTATGTGGAAACTTTTGCCAAACATTTGGGTAACATCTATAGATGGAAGTTTCTGCCCTGCTTGGTCCAAAGAAACACACAGAGACTTATATTAATTATAAACTGTTTGGACTATTAGCATGGACTTATTATTATTATTATTTTTGGTTTTTCGAGACAGGGTTTCTCTGTGGCTTTGGAGCCTGTCCTGGAACTAGCTCTGTAGACCAGGCTGGTCTCAAACTCACAGAGATCCGCCTGCCTCTGCCTCCCGAGTGCTGGGATTAAACGCGTGCGCCACCATCGCCCGGCTAGCACAGACTTATTATTAACTAGCCTTTACAACTTAAACTAACCCATATTTCTTGTCTATGTCTAGCCACATGGTTTGGTACCTTTTCTCAGTGAGGCATTCTCACCTTGCTTCCTCTGTGTCTGGCAGATGACCACCTCTCTGCCTTTCCTTGTTCCAGCATTCTCTTAGTCTGGTTGGCCCACCTACACTTCCTGCCTGGCTACTGGCCAATCAGCATTGTCCCACAGCATTTCTGAGGATGGGAACCTGTGGATTCCTTCCAGGCCAATGTGGCTTGATGGAACATGAATCCCCGAAAGGTCTCTGTGAACCCTAAATATACTTTGCCCAACAAAGAGCAGTTTGAAGAACACTGCATTCAAACTCCCCAAAATGATTGTTTATAAATGTTTGTTTTCATTTAAAGGGGGTTGGCTGTAAGTGGTTAATGGTCACAGTCAACCTCTTTCTAAAGAAAAAAAGGTGGGGATATGATATAGAAATGAATACTTTACAGTGGTAAGGACTTTGGTCTATTGATATAAATTCAAGGTCAATTTTGTTATATGTGTATTTCTACTCTTGTTTAAGGTATTATGTTTATACAGCTCATTTTAAAATGTAATATATAGTTAAAAATACAGATTATCCAAACTTTTAGTCATGTTAGGTTTTCTAGATATATAGAGATATATTTTGGTTAGATAATCTTCAACACTTCAAAGACCTACAGAATGCCAGGTGGTAGTGGCGCACGCTATTAATCCCAACACTTGGGAGGCAGAGGCAGGCAGATCTCTGTGAGTTCGAGGCCAGCCTGGTCTACAAGAGGGAGTTCCAGGACAGGAACCAAAAAGCTATGGAGAAACCCTGTCTCAAAAATCCAAAAAAGAAAAAAACAAACAAACAAAAGACCTACAGAATATGGCATTTAAAATGTTTTAAGAACTTTGACTTTTCTCAACAGGGAGACATGTCTGCTTCTGGTGGCACCAATTACTTCAGAGAGCTGGCTAGGCATTGAAGAAACACAATATGGAATTTATCTTCAATGTGACAAGGCTAGCCTTTGAGTAAGAAACTGCTTGTCTCGACTGCTTGATGGTATGTTGTATGAACTGGACATGCAAGACCCACAGAAAAGTGATTGCAAGCTGGACGGTAGTGGCGCACACCTGGACTACAAGCGCTAGTTCCAGGATAGGCTCCAAAGCCACAGAGAAACCCTGTCTCGAAAAACAAAAAACAAAAAAAGAAAAAAGAAAAAAAGAAAAGAAAACAGAAAAGAAAAAAGAAGAAAAGTGACTGCTAAACTTTCCAAAAGACGAGATGATCCTTCAGGGTTCCCTTTTTTTTTTTTTTTTTGGTTTTTGTTTGAGACAGGGTTTCTCTGTAGCTTTGTAGCCTGTCCTGGAACTAGCTCTTGTAGACCAGGCTGGTCTCGAACTCACAGAGATCCGCCTGCCTCTGCCTCCCGAGTGCTGGGATTAAAGGCATGTGCCACCACCACCCGGCTTCAGGGTTCCTGTTTCACAAAAGAAACTCCCTGACATTCTATAGGACACAGAAAAATGCAACTGATGAACTTTACCAGTATAAGGCAGTACAGATCTTCAAATTTCCTGCTTCACTGAAAAGTTTGCCAGGTATTGTGGGCCTATAGGCTGAAGATGGATGTTCCAATGGTACAGGAAAACTTTGGGTGACTATCTAGACAGCGAGATATCTCTATCATTTTTAGATCTTTGGAAATTGCTTACAATGCACTTCCTGTTTACTTAGATAATATTATATCCTTCTGGAGTCTTTGATGGAGTTGAAGACAGTTATAATTTTCCTTAGTTATAATAAAAGATAAATAACAAAGAAAACATTAGATTCACAAAGATAATACAGATAACAGAGTATTTAATTTTGCCTAATACCAATAGACTAAATATTATAACTGTAATTCTTGCTTGATAACTGTTTTGTTTATTTAATTTTACTATGTTAAAGTTAACATGGGTTAATTTAATAGTTAGAGCTAGCCAGTAAGAAGCCTAAGACAATTTTAACTTATACTAAGCCTCGGACAGAGTGATTATTTCTTAAGTGGCTGCAGGAACTGGTTAGTGGGGACCTGGTGGGTGCAGAGAAGCCAGCCTGATGGGATCAGAGGGATGGAGAACACTTCCAGCTACAGCCTGGTCTACAGAGTGAGTTCCAGGACAGCAAGCTACACAGAGAAACTGTCTCAAAAACAAAAACAAAATAAAAACCGCATTGTTCTTGAGGCCACTATCACGACTACAGGCATAAAATACTGGGCAGGCATGCACGAATACAAAATGTGCCCTGCTTCAGAGTCTTCTTTGGGCACACACACACACACTCACACGTATGCACACGCGTGTATACACATATATACACACACACGCATACATATACACATGCATGCGCACATACATATACACATGCACACACACGTGTACACGCATACACACACAGAGAATTTTAAAAATATATTTCTGTTTATCAAGAATGATTAAGGCGTCAAGGCGGTCAGGGTCACCTGAATTCTCACTTCTTAGTGTGCCGGACTTTAGGTGTACTATCCAGGAAACAACTGTCTCTCCGGGCGCTAATGTCTTGAGAAAGGATCTGGGCACAGCAGTTGTCTTACACAGGGCGTCACACTGCCAGGCTGTGTGTACACGCTCCATGGAGCTGAGACTGACTTTGAATTCCTGCTCTGCCTGCTCTACCACGTTCAGCTCAGCATGACCTCAATCTATAACTGCAGTTATATCTTTGTTTTCTAAATATTTTTTATGTGTATGAGTGTTTTGTCTGCATGTGTATCTGTGTACCATGTGCATGCCTGGAGCCCTAGGGGGCCAGAAGTGGAAGTTGTATCCTTCTGAGATGGGAGTTACAGGCAGTTGTGAGTCATTGTGTGGGTGCTGGGAATTGAACCTGGGTGCTCTGGAAGAGCAGGAAGCGTGGAAGTGTTAACTGTTGAGCCACCTGTCCAGCCCCAGTTTAAATATATATATTTTGGAAACAGTGTTTTTCTGTGTAGTTTTGGAGCCTGTCCTGGAACTCACTGTGTAGACCAGGCTGGCCTTGAACTTACAGAGATGCACCTGCCTCTGCCTCCTAAGTGGAGTGCTGAGATTAAATGTGTGTGCCACCACTGCCCGGCTAATTTTTATATAATTACTATCAAGTAAGATTGCTGGGGGGCTTAACAAGATGTATCCATAACAAAAAGACACATCAGATTCGAATAATAAAGCTTCAAGAATGTTGTAATAGCAGTGGTGGCGCATGCCATTAATCCCAGCACTCGGGAGGCAGAGGCAGGCGGATCTCTGTGAGTTCGAAGCCAGCCTGATCTACAGAGCGAGTTCCAGAACAGCTCCAAAGCTACAGAGAAACCCTGTCTGAAAAAAAACAATTTTAACAGGTTGAATGGAGGTAACGGGGCAGGCTCACCATTTCTTAAATACTCTAGAAAGTGCTATGTATACTGAGGTTTTAAGGCTTCCCTGATGGGTTACAGGAGAGACCTCTTCAGTGGACTTGGCTGATACTGGCTGGCCTGTGCACACCCTTCCCTCTTCTCCCTCAGCATGTTACTGATGAAGACTACAGTCACACTGAGGTGTGGTCAAGAGCGCTCCAGCCACAGTGTTGGTGTGAACTGAGAGTCTGACTGAGATTTATTTTGTAGGCCTCAGGTCAAGCCCACCTTTGTAGTTGCCAGACAAGCATCTACCACCAACTTACACCCCCAATTCTCTCAGGAGAAGCTTATTTTCAGTCCTGTGCCACAAGGACCAGGGTCAGTTTGGAGCTTGGTCGTGAAGAACACAGTTCCTAGTGTGAGTTTCTAGATTCAATTCCCAACACCAAAAACAAACAAAACCCCCCAAAACGAGCTTCTGTGGCAGTGGGCTCCACAATCCCAGCACTCGGAAGAGGAGGGAAGGGGCCAAGCACAGGAGGCCTCCGGCACAGAGCAAGTTCAAGACAAACCACTCCCTGGAACACACAGCCGCAGCTGGCTCCCGAATGGCGACAGGTAGTCTCCGTCTGCCCTTTGTCTTCAGCACCTTTACGTCACCCACAGTGAGGGTTCCCAAAGATGCAAAGCCTATGCAAAACTAGGTTGGAAAAACCAGGAAAACCAAGGTATCCCTTGTTCAGAGTTCGTATTTGCCATTGTCTCTCGGAAGCTTAACTGAGATGTTTTGAGGATATGGAAACGAACTTGCTAAGGCTTAAACTGGAGAACAATAAGGAAGCCGTGGGGAAGGGAAAACATCTCAGTCCACAGAGGCTGAGCCCCGCTGCAGCTGAAGACCTACCCTCCTTGAGATGCATCTGTCCGTCTTTCACCAGCCCGTGGGAACCCACGCCCGCCCCGGGACAAGTTGTCTCAGCAGGGTCTATGCCCTGGGACACGGGCTCCATGAGCTCTGAGAGGACTTGATCTTCCACAGGCGCCTCAGTGCTGCCCTCTCTATTCTTCTATAAATTCACCTCAGTAAGGCTATCCAGAGCCAACTTCCTGTGCTTGCAACCCACGGAACCAAGATAGCAAGGAATACAGCCACCTACCTAATGCATGCCAAGCGGGTGGGTAGGCCTGTGGTTGATCCAAGACACCACCACTACTGCCTTTCCCAAGGAATACACTCCTCACCAAGTACAGAAGACCATGGTCCATCTGAGAGTTTGAAAATTCCAAGCTGTACTTCACCCGCTTAGCCACAAAAATCCCATTTTGTAAAATCTTTTTTAAATTGTGTGTCTGTGTGTGCAAGCATGTGCTATGGCATGCGTGTGAAGGTCTGTGGACGACTTGCAGAAGTTAGTTCTCTCCTTCCACCATGTGGGTTCTGGGGCGCAGACTCAGGTTATCAGGCTTCTTAGAAGGCACCTACTGACTCCTCCTGTCAGTCCAACACCTGGCTTTTGTTCTGTGGGTGCTGGGATCTGAACTTAGGCTGTCATGTTTGGGGGACTGCTCTTATCCACTGAGACCCTTTCCCAGTGAAGGAAATCAGGTTAGCACACTGCCCTGTTCTAAGATCTGTAGAATAAACCAAAGTGCCATGCAGCACTATGCCCAATGCAAGATGTCAGAAAATACATTAATATTATGAACTCAAACCCTATCAAAAAGTGGCATGCCAGGCAGTGGTGGCGCACACCTTTATTCCCAGCACTCGGGAGGCAGAGGCAGGAGGATCTCTGTGAGTTCGAGGCCAGCCTGGTCTACAAGAGCTAGTTCCAGGACAGGCTCCAAAACCACAGAGAAACCCTGTCTCGAAAAAAAAAAAAAAGTGGCATAAGCCAGGCATGGTGGTGTACACTTGTAATCCTAGTATTCAGGGTTGGGAAGGAGGATCATAAGTTTGAGGCCAGACAGTAAGATGAGGTCTCAAGCAAAACCCCTGAAACGGAAAGTGCCTTACCTGCGGTTCCTCAGCAGTGGGGCAGCCTGGGTCCAGCCAGCATTCTCCAGCTGTATTGGGAAACCAATAGGATTCTTCCACCAACACGTAACCGCTGCAAAAGGAACACACTCACCTCCTGCAGCTCTGCTCTCACACCTCCTCCACAGAAATCACTCAATCTAGGCTGCCGTCAGTTTAGATTTCACGCAAGAGTTTATTAAGCAATGAAATTAAGCCAGGCGGTGGTGGCGCACACCTTTAATCCCAGCACTCTGAGGCAGAGGTAGGTGGATCTCTGTGAGTTCGAGGCCAGCCTGCACTACAGAGCAAATTCCAGGACAGGCTCCGAAGCTACACAAAACCCTGTCTCAAAAAAAAAAAAGTAATTAAGTTAAGCAACTTTAACTCTCCATCACCTCACCTCCCTTCTGCTTTATAAGCATTTCTCCCCATCAAATGTGGGTGGGAGGGAGAGGGAGGCAGTACCGTCCTCTGTTCAGTTAGTTATTCTGCAGAATTCACCACGTGTGGTCTCAACCTGAGTCCTAATCAGGGCAATTTGTTCAGCGAGCAATGGGGCTACCCTGAGAGCATTTTATGACAGTTGCCATCTCCTGAGTTCACCGGTCACATCTGTCACTGTGGTTACACGCAAGCCGTCAGTGGTCGTCAAAGGAAGACTGAGCAAAGGCTGTTGAGGGAGTAACCTCTGGAGGGACGCAGGGGGGGGGGGTAGACTCACACAGATGCTCAGTGTGTTAAAGTGCTCACTGTGTAGCCCCGACTGGCTTGGAACTTGTTATGGCTGGTCTGGAGCTCACAGAGATCTGCGGCCCCTGCCTCACACGTGTTGGGATTACAGGTGTGTGGACCACACCTGCTGCGTGTTCAAGTACATTTTTAGAAGGACTTTGGGGGAGGTGTCTACTGGTGAGAAAGCAAAGTACAATCTAGAAAGTTTCTAGAAAGAAACAGCAGGAAGAAGTATAGAAACAGAACACTGCCAACAGTGTGTGTGTGGGGGGGGGATGCTTGGGGCTTAGTCTGACAATTACTTGCGCTCTGAATCAAATACATTCCTAGTCGGAGAGCAGCTCCCTTACCTCCTGGTGAAGAGGAAGTAAAGTTACTAGGTCATTTTGTTCTAACTCTTCGCTCACCAACATAATCTAAGTCAATGGTTTCCTCACTGGCTACCAATACAAAAGAGGCCCTTTAGGGTGAGTGGTCAAAAATATGACTTTCCTACAGTCTGTTCAACAAACAGCTGGACTGAGAAACCTGAGCTTCCGAGTACATCAGGGTGAGGCCCATCCCAAGAGCAAGGGGTTCACAAGCTATATAACCTCCTGGACTATGCAATCTAGGACCAAGGTGGTGACGGGTGAGAGCCCAGCAGCAGCAGTGGCTACTTCTCCTACAAGTCAGTACAGAGCGCCAGCTGTCATTTGTAAGTCCAGTGGGCAGTGCCCGAACCCTGCCCTTTGCACAAGTCCCGGTGGCGAAGGTAAAAGGCGTGGACACGAAAGCGACGGCCGCAGTGGGGACAGGCATCCAGAGCTTTGGCGTGGGTCCTCATGTGCTCTGTGAGGTGGTGCTTCAACTTGAAGCGTTTATTACAGACGCCACAGCCAAAGGGCCGAAGGCTGAAGGTCAGCATGATGTGCCGGTCTCGTTTGGGCTTCACCGCGAAGCGCTTTCCACACAAACAAGCAAAGCACTTCCCATCTGCAGGCGGGGTCCCTCCCAGCTTTACAGGCCCATGCATAGCTTGTCCCGATCCTCCGGGCCCTCCGGACATGATTTCATTCCCATGAAGGTCCACTGGTTTCCAGGATGGGTCTCCTGACCCGGATGTTTCTCCTCCTCCTGAGGACAGCAAGTATCTTAGCTCTCCCTTTCCCTCAGAGTCTGCTTCAGAAAGAGTTCTGGTCCTCTCCTTCGCTCCTCGAGGCACAGTCCTACTTCCTGATGTCTTCTCCACAGACATAAGGGGGTCCAGATTAACCTCTATGACATGGGAAGCCTGTACAGGAGGGGCAGGAAACTCAAGGGTTGAACTCTGGTCCTCCGGAGACATGCTGGGGAAAGCAGACGCAGGCAGGGGGTGGGATCCACAAGCTGGGGGAAACTCTTCGGGTAGTCTCTGAGGTTGAGTCTGGAAGAGATGGGCTGCCGACCCCTGCTCCTCCTCCTCCTCCTTCACCTGAATCTGTAGCACTTGTTCCAGCTCACTCTTCTCCCCTCCAACGAGGTTCTCGGCGAAGGCAGAGTTCTCTGTGGAAGCGGAGGACTGCGCTGGGTTCTGGAAAGAGGAGGAGCGAATGCACCAGCCTCCTGAAGGGGTTGTGGAAAGCAGTGTGTGGCAGGCGGCTCCTCCGCCGCCTGAATTTCCACCGCCTGATGTTTCCAGTTCTCGAAGAATCTCTGAGCACTGATCCACGACTTGCCACATTTGCAGGCCACTGGCTACAAGGAGGTGGGCAGGGAGAGCATCCAGTGGCAGGCGGAGGCGCCCTGAATAGATGAGCTGAAGCAGTCCCTCGAAAGCATCTGCCTCAATGACACTGGGTAAGGTGAGTCGGGGCGCATCCCCCAAAAGCAGCTTGTCATGGAAGTAAGGAGAGGCGGCAGCCAGCACTGCTTTGTGAGCCCTAATTTCCCTGCCCTGAACCAGGAGGGACACATCACAGAACTTCCCCTCCAGCCTGTGGCGGTTCAGGGATTCTAGCAGCGAAGAGCTATGGTGAGGGAACTCGATGTGGATTGTCCGTGAGGTTAGGCTGCAACTCGGAGAAGTGGGTGTGGGAGGCTGAGTCGAAGCATCCATGGCCAGCTCGGGAAAGACAAATCCCAGGGAGTCGGGAAGAGCAGGGCTCTAACGACGGCTGCGGAGGCAAGAGACCGGACAGCCCCGGGACAGGAGACCTGTCTCAAGCTGCACCCCACAGACGCCTGAAAGTCCTCCCGTGACAGTTTCTGTCCATTAGTCCCGCCGACCGAGAACACCGACAGAACACCCACCAACCAGGGTGTTTATCCCAGGCCCTGCGGAAGCCGAGGAGGTGACTGCGCCCCGCTCGCCGGCTCGGGCCGCCCTCGGCTGCCGCTCGCCCCGCCTCACCGTGCTCCCACGGGCCGGTTCCGCGAGCTCCCGCCACGCGCAGGACGACCGGCACGCCCCCACTGCACGGGAGACGGTCTCGGAACTCCGCTGCATCCACGGCGTCCGGTCGGCCGGAAGCGACCGCCGCTCCGCCGGACGCCCGGGCTACTCAGCGCGCAGGGCGGGGCCGGGTCTGCAGCCAATGGGAGGACGGCAGCCTACAAGCCTCCTTCTTATTGGCTGTGCGGCCAGAGGAGGCGGGGCCAGGAGCCGGCGGGCTGCCCGAGCGTTGTTGGAAGAGCGGCGGAGGTGGAGGGCGCCGGTCCGCGGAGAGGGGCAAGACGGGCTCAGCATCGCGGGGTGGATCTTCCCTCCCGCCGCGCGAGGTAGTTGCTGTCGTCCCCGGTGTGCACGCGGGGCAGCCAGCTCGGAAGTCTGGAGCGTCCCCGCGCAGAGCACCCTGATCCTTTCCTCCATTTCGCAGAGGCGCGTCCTAGCGGTTAAACCCTGCGTGGAGTTTGGGAGACTGTTCACTTGGGCCCTTTCGGAGCTTCAGCGGCGAGCGGGAGTGGGAGTTCGGCCAGGTCGACGCTGCGGTGTAGATTGTTCTCCTGACTGGGTGGGACAGTGTAGCACTGCTTGCAGGCTGGCCAGCTTTCTCTCCAAAAGTAATTCCTGTCACCCCCTCCAGGGGACTTCAGTGCTGGGCCAGGTGGCATATGCCTTTAGTCCCAGCACTCGAGAGGCAGGGCGATCTCTGAGTTCGAGACCAGCCTGGTCTGCAGCGCGAGTTCCAGGACAGCCAGGGAAACTCTGTCTCGAAAAACCAACTAATAAATAAAGGTCGGCCAAGCAATAAAAGAACAATCTCCGTTTATTAAACATGATTTTTCTGTTTCACCACACACTCCAGAAAAAAAGGAAATGGGAGTGGGGAAAAAAGGGGGGTGTGGTAGGGCTGGGAGTAGGAGAGGTAAGGAGAACGAGTAAACAAACAAAAACGAGTAAGAAGAGCGGCTCCCTACTCTTAAGGTGGTGGGTGGGGAGAGAAGTGAGGGGCGGGCTAGGGAGCCAGGAAGCTCTGTACAGAGGGGTAGCCTCCCAGTCCCCACCCCGGTTATGTACAGTACAAACCCCAGATAATTACAACAGCCAAAGAGAAGGAAGGAGGTAAGAGGGTAGGGCCTGAAGTGGGGTAAGCAGAGGAAAGGGTGCGGGATAAAATTTCACATATTTACAACTTTTATATAAGTATAAATTTGGCCCCGGCTGGGTGGATGTGTAGAGGGTAAGACTGAAGGAGAGCTGTCCATACAAAAGGTTGAGTCTGGAGTCTGGGAGGAATTCTCAATACCAAACGCAAGAAGGAGTGAGGAGACAAGTCTGGGCAGGGGTCAGCAGTCAGAGAAGAGGGGGGTACCCAGCAGGGATTTCTCCCCTTCCATGGCCTACCCACCCCAAACCCCATCCATCCTACCTCCCCTATCCCGCCAGAGAGCTATGTACAGAGAAACACCGAAAAATCGTGGAGCTGGCGGGAGGGAGGGAGACTGGGTGAGGGGGGAGGGTGAGAGGGAAACCCAGCCCTGTCCTACCTCCCCAGGGGACAGAGTCATGGAAGGGGGCCCCCAAACACCCATCCTCCAACACAGGTCCCCCACCCTGGGGGAGAGAGACATGGCTTTTCCTAGAGTAAATTCCCCCCTCCCCATGGGAGTAGAGACAAAGAGGGAAAGGGTAGGGGCTGGCTGTGTGTCAGGGTAGGGCAGATCAGCTGGTCTGTCCTCCACAACCCAACACACAGGCCCCTAAACCCTAACCCTTCATCCGAACCTCAGTTCCACCCCACCCAACACACTGGGGGAGGGGAGGGCATAAGCCCCCTCACCCCGCTCTGGGACCAGCCAAGAGCAGATCAGGTGTGGGAAGAAGGGGAGGCAACTCCCATTCCCCCCTTGCCGCCCCCTCCCTGCCCCGGTGGCCCCCTCCACCCCATCTGGGTTCTGGGTGGGGAGAGTAAATGTAAGAGTGGAAAGAGGAGAAGAAGTTTGTGCGTGCTGAGCCCCCCCAGACGCTCCTGAGAAATCAAGGGGTAATAGGGCCCCCTCACCTGGGGTCCCCTCCCCATTACAAGGGGGACAGGGGAGGCCAAAATGGGGTGGTGGAGGGGAGTTAGATTGTCAGCTCTGGTTACTGCTAAAAAAATCACCCTGAAGTTGAAAGTTTGGAGGTGCCACACCCCCAGTGTGGGGGTGAGGGTCTGTCCCCCAGTGTTCAGGGGAACTATGAGGCAGAGGGTGGGGATAGCACCCCGGAGTGAAGGGGTTGGTGGGGTGAAGGTCCCTGGGGGTGAAAGAGAGCAGCTAAGGGTCCCACTCTCCCTCCTAGAAACGGTGCAGTGGAGGTGGCGGATGGGTGCCTCAAGGAGGCATTAAGGGAGGCATTCCTGCTGTCCCTCGGTGACGTCCAGTCCTGGTGGTTGGTGATGTTCCGGGGTGGGGTGCACAAGGAAGGAGGTCTGTGATGCTGGGTGGGCTAGTGGTCTGCGGTGTTTCGGAACTCGCCGTTCTCTGTGATCTGCAGCCGGGGTGGGGGTGGTGGGGCTGGGGGGGCCAGACCGTTCCAAGGTGGGGCCAGCGTCACACGCGGGTTTGTTGGACCCAAGGGGGGAAGCTGCCTCTCCTGCAAGACACCAAAGAGGAGAGCGCGGACTTATTGAGACGCTTCGCAGGGGCAAGGATGCCAGCCCCAAGCAGTGCTCTTCACCCAAGGCCAGGGCTCCACAGCCATTCCACCCCCCTCCTGTTTTGTTTGTACCTCCAGGAGTCCTGGGGGATCTGGGGGAGAGCTCACACCAGAAAACCAGCTCAAAAGCAACTAGCTTTCACCTTCCCTCTGACAGAACTTCTGCTTCAAGAACTGTGTTTCCTCCCCCAACCCCCTCCATCCCAGGCAGGAACTTCAGCGCTGAGGATCCAGAGAAGGCAGTACAGTAAAACCTCATTAGTCCAAACCCCTACAGATGTGCAAGTTTGCTCATAATTTGAACAAAACCAGGGCTTGAGTTTTCCTTTATCTGAGAAGAATGAGCTGAGCAGTCCTGGGAATGTGTCTGTGGGCGGGCCCTGGCTACACAGCTTCAGCTGTGCTCCCTGAGGGCCTGCGCGGGGCCTTGTTTAGAGTTCTACTTACTGTGTTCTGAAGACAGGCACTTCACTAAACAGACAACTGTCACTCAGTTCTGCCAGCTACTGAGAGTGGACCTCTCAAACAGAGCATCCCAAATTAGAGCGGGCTCAGGGAAGTGGTGTGGAGGGACAGCTTGTCGGGAGCTTCTCTCACGCCGGTAGGAATGACCCAAAGGTTTAGAGCAGTGGTTCTCAGCCTTCGTAACACTGTGACCCTTTAGTACAGTTCCTTATGGTGTGGTGGCCCCCAACCATAAAATTACTAATGTTGCTACTTCATAACTAATTTTGCTGTTATGAATTATAAATATCTCATGTGTGACCCCTGTGAAGGGGTCATGTGGGGTCACGCTCCACAGGTGGAGAACCCCTGGTTTAGAGAAGTCACATAGCAGCTCCCCTCCTTCCCACCCTCCTTCCTTTCCAGCTTGAGCAGCAGACCCTGTGCCACCCCTGTACTTATTTTCAGAACATTCAGTGGCTCTGAGACCCATTTCCTGGTTCCTGCCCTCAACCCACCCTTCTGTGCCTCTGCTGGGAGAAGAGCACCTGGGTCTCCGAACTGAATACTTAGTTGGCTTTTAAAAATCTAGCTAGCTGGGCTGCAGTGGGACCAAAGCCTACAGATGGTTTGGAACAGATCCACAGATCACTGTCTGCCACAGACGTTAGGTAGGGCAGCGTGGAGCTACCTGTGTCTGACCCTGTCTCCAAAGGACACAGGAAATGAAGGCTTCCAAGGTCAGCTTTCCTTTATACCAGAACCAAAGACTCACCTGGTCAGGACCACTCAGAATATAACCTTAGTCAAAGCTGCGCTCATGGCTATCGGGGATCTCCCCGGCAGGCAGTGAGAGGAGAACAGGGAAGGAACCCTCAGATGCCTCCACTCTGCTTGTCTGCTCATGACGACACATGGGCATGCCCCCTACGCCCCCATGGACCCACATTTAGAAACTGGATAAATTAGGATGCCATTATTCATTTTACAAAAGAATTCACTGCTGGAGTCCTTTAAATGGTGAGGTTCCCTGGTGTCTTTCAGTGTCTACAGATCACTAACTACTTTGACAGAGAGGCTGGGCACTCGGAGTTAAATTACAGTGTGAGGAGCCACTGCCCACCACAAATGAGTCCCACAGGAATGTGTCTCAGGACTGAGGTGTGCCTGATAGCTTCCCACTTACTGGCTTTTCAGTGTCCTAAAGGCTACTGGGCCGCAGGAGAGGGGAAATGAGTGGCATTAGCAACTCAGGAACTTAAGCTCTGACAAGAGAGGTTCTTTAACATGCTGTTCCTAGTTTCCCTGCCTGGACTACAAATGGCTACTGAGCCCTTGAATACATTCTAGGAAGCTGTTTCTCCTCACTTCTGTAACAGGCCACATCTGTCCCGGACTCCTGCCTGTTTATGCCATCCACCTTATTGACATGTCAGGACATCTCAGCAGCATCTCCCAGGGTCCCTTAGTGTCTTCCCAAATTAACTACCTGCTCCCATTCTGCCTTCTGCCTCACAGTGCAGGGAGAGAGCAAAGGGAGAGAGGGGAGGGGTAGGAATCAGGAAAGAATGAGCAGACCCCACCTACCTGATGGAGTCAGCACAGCCCCCTAGCCTGGCCCCAACCCAATATCCCTCCACCCTGTTATACCCACACCAACAGCCCAACTCCCAAGGACGCTCTGGTGAAATGGGGGGTGACAGACAGACACTGGATAGGTAGAGGAAAGGGAGGATGGTGTCAGGAGGTGGCTTGTGGGGCCAGTGTGGAGAGAACAGGGAACCTGTAAATGTGCTCGGTCTTGGTAAGGGTCGAATTTGGATTGCTAAGGCGTCAAAGGGTGTGAGGGTGTCTAGAGGTGCACTCTGGCTGTACCTTGGGAAGGAGTCTGTCTGTGCAGGAAGTGTCAGGAGGGTGGGGTCTGTGGAGGGTCTCTGGGTGTAGTGGGCAGCAGTGAGAGGGAAGAGGCTGCAGAGAGTTGGGAGGGGTGGGCTTCACCACCAACCTGCAGTGGTCCGGAGTCACCTCCCCCAGTGTCCTCCGCCCGTGGTCAAAGCGGAACCAGGAGAATTACCTGATGAGGAGCTGCAGGGGGAGAGAGTGGGGTCATGGGGTCAGGAGGCTTAGTTGGGGGGGGGAGCAGGGAGTCCTGGTGGTCAGAGCAGAAGGAGGAGGAATATGGATAGGAAAGAGCAGGGGCAAGGGTGCAGAGGGCCTGGAGGCTGGCTGGTGAGCAGAGAGTGTGGTGACAGGGAGTTAGACAGTAGGTTCGGGGACACCAGAGGCCAAAGGCAAGCAGAATTTGAACTACGGAAAGGGGCTTCTGGGAGAGGCCTTATGATCCGAAGAGTCAGGAGCAAGACACGATCTACTAAAGAGTCAGAATGGGCAGTCAAGAGAACCCTGAGTCCCTAGGATACCCTGAGCTTGGAGAAACTACAGCTCAGATTATGTATGCTCCATTCTATCAGTAAAACCTTCAGCCTTCCTGGATGAAGAAGAGCTGAGGAAGCAGACAGGAGTGGGCTAGTAAGAGGTACAAGTTCAAGGGCACTGGAGACGGGGGAGCTAAGAGGCTGAAGTGCAAGGCCCTAGGATGCAGGCAAGAGTGGGAAGACAAGACAGGAAGGCATGGGAGTGACAGAGGCACAGACAATGGGATGCAGATGATCACAGGGTGCTGCAGGAAGCAGCAGTAGACAGACAGGACACGGGAGACAGATGGTGATGGGGCCAGGGTGGCTGGTGCGGTGAGTGCACAGAGACAGTGGGATGGATGGGGATGGGACACGGAGAAGATAAATGACATTGTAATTTCCACCTGAGCGTCGAGCAGCCTCTTCTTGGGTTCAGGCAGCGGCTCAGCCATGGCGGGGTGGTCCCGACGCAGCTCCTCCTCCACCAGCATCAGCCTGAAGGGACGGGCTTCAGTGGGGTTAGTGGCGGGCACGGGCTCAGAGCCCACCTGTAGTACCCTGGGGAATTCTGGACAGTTTCCCCTCCTTGCAGAGTTCTTGACCCAGAAGATGCTGTGCCACACAGGAACCCTGCTTTCCACTGCCTCCCAGGAGTCCTCATGCCTGCTTTCTGAGGGGCTTTTAAAGGGCTTTTTTATTTTTTTCATTCATTTATTTATTGGTTTCTCGGGACAGTCTCACTATGTAGCTTCCACTGGCCCGAAACTAACCTTAAACTTAGAGATCTGCCTGCTTCTGCCTCACCAGTCATAGAATTAGAGGCATACACCACCACACCCAGCTTATTTCTACTGTTATTATTTATTATTATTACTTTTTTTTTTTATTTTACAAGACAGGGTTTCTCTGTGTAGCCCTGGCTATTCTGGAACTCACTTTGTAGGCCAGACTGGTCTCAGACCTCACAGAGATCCATGCTAGGATTAAAGGTCTGCACCACCACTGCCCGACCTATTTCTGTTACTTCTCTGTATCTGCATGAGTGTGTGCGGATGACTGCAGGTGCCCCTGGAGCTGGACTTTCAGACAGTTAGGAGTCACCTAATGTGGGTGCTAGAAGTTTAACTCCGATCCTCTGGAAGAGCAATATTTCCTCTTTACTCAGTCACTTCTGCAATCCTAAAAGATTTCATCTCTCCCTATTGTTTTTTTCAAACGAGTCTTACACTGTAGTCAAGCAAGCCTAGAACGCACTCTGTAGCCAAGGTTATCCTCCTGCCTCTGCCTCCTAAATGCTGGGATTACGGACATGGGTGCTCCTGAATCCTAAGGTTAGAGCTGTGTCATCTTGTTTGTTCGTTTTTTGAGACAGGGTTTTTCTATGTAGACCAGGCTGTCCTAGAACTCTCTAGGTAGAGACCAGGTTGGTCTCACGCTCACAGAGATCCACTGGAAAGCTTGGATTAAAGGTGTGCACAACTATGTCCAGCTAGACATCTGTGTTACAGAGACTCCTGTGAGCCAGTGATCTGTAGCTCAGCCATCCCTCCTGGACACCCTGCTGCCAGATGACTTAACTTCTGTGCCCTAGGCCACTGTAATCAATCCCTGTTCCTCAGTCCTAGGTGGCTTCAGTGGAATACCCATTTTCTTCTAATTAAGTCTCACTCAAAACCAGCACCCACAGCAGATCAGAGTGCGGCTGCTCTGGCGAGAGGGGCCCCGCTGAAGCAGTTCCTCTGCAGCAGTAACAAGCTGAAAGCCCATTTCTGACGGAACCCCTTCCACAGCTGGAGAGGAGCTCTGCTCAGGAACAGGCAATGGTTAAGGGCTCCTGTGGCTCAGGACCACTGCTTAGCTTGTGGTGACCCTCACAGTGGGATTAAAAAAAAAAAAGGGGACAGGGAGTCTAGGCCTAAACTAAGTCCAGACAGTGATGTTAGGACAGTAATTGTTTTTCCCCCGGATTTCAGAAGTTAGTGTGTAAGCCGTGTTGGGGCTTGAAGTGTTCGATGTCTTAAGCAGGCTTTCCCTTGTCCTTCTCCCTCCAGCCTCAACCCCTTCCCACCCCTCCCCGGGCCGCCCCTCACCTGCCAATGATGCTCTTGATCTGTGAGTCCTTTTCCACCTGCTGTTGCCTCAGGCGCTTCTCACTCTGCTCCAGGCGGGCTTGATACTGCATCAGGATCTTGCTTGTCTGTTCTTCCTGCGACAGCAGCCTCCGCTCATACTCCTCCAGCTTCCGGTTGGACATGTGTAGCCTCTCCTTCAGTGAGTGGATCTCCTCCTCGTACTCCTTCACCTGCCCGCCGGGCACATGACCCCGCACTGTGAGGGCACCCTGCCCTGGCTTTACCAGCCTGCTCCCATCCCCGTCTGTTCAGCCATGACACAAGGAGCACCCAATCCTTTCTCTGCCTGTTGAACATATTTAATCTGCTTTTAAGAAAGCCCTGATGTAGCCGGGCGGTGGTGGCGCACACCTTAAATCCCAGCACTCGGGAGGCAGAGTCAGGCGGATCTCTGTGAGTCGAGGCCAGCCTGGTCTACAAGAGCTAGTTCCAGGACAGGAACAAAAACCTAAGGAGAAACCCTGTCTCGAAAATCAAAAAAAAAAAAAAAGAAAGAAAAAAAAAGAAAGCCCTGATGTGATAACTAACTGAGGCTTCCTCAAGATGCAACAAGGTCCAAGTCCCACATCTTAGAAGTGTGCCATGCCCTCACACATGCATGGGGGATATGGGGGCTCCATAGGGCACCCTGGCAAGACTACTGGACAGTCCTTGAGAAGCATTATTTAGAAATTAAAGAAAAATGAACTGTATTTCCAAACTAAGACTAAGGACATGGCGGGGAGTGAGGGCAGGCTGTCTCATGTGACTCCTTCCTTAGGCCTGCCTTTCCTGCAGATAGGAGATCAAGGGGACCCCAGGCTGGAAATGTTGCTATTCATATGAGTCCGGGTTTCCAGGGTCAGGAGCTCAGACCAGTTACTTCATTTTCCTGTTGCTTAATATAATTGTCACATGTGATTCTTTTGTTTTATTATTTTCAGTGCTAGGGATCAAATCTAAAGCTTCACTACTAAGTTCTACTTGCAGCTTACACATAGCTATTTAAAAGTCAAATAACTCTAAGATTTTAGTTCCTCAACCACAACAATAACATGTGTCATATAGGTAGCCACTAGCTCAGGCAATCTATGTTCCCAGCTTATTTTCCCTCCCAGAAGCTCTGGTGTCTAGGGCTAGGCCTGAGCCTTCCTCCCAGGATTCCGCATCTGAAGTAAGAACAAGAAAGGCAATCTGAGAAGCTTCACCACCCTGTGAAGGTCCATACCTAAGCAGTTCCATTCTAGACACACAGGAGAGAGGAATCCATGGTCTATGATGGTTGCCTTGGGCATGAGTGCTTAACCCTGTAGTAGAACTTACTGATTGATACCCAGGGCCTCATACATTCTAGGCAAACATTCTACTAACAAACTATATTCCACAGCTTTCTTTTTACTTTTGGTTTTTTATGGTTTATCTGTAGCTTTGGAACCTGTCCTGGAACTCGCTCTGTAGACCAGGCTGGCCTCCTACTCAGAGATGCACCTGCCTCTGCCTCCTGAGTGCTGAGATTAAAGGCCCCCAAACTGCCCGGCTTACTTTTTACTATTTATTTTGAAATAGGGTATCATATCATAAAGTTGCCCAAGCTGGCCTTGAACTTGACATCTCTTGCCGTAGCCTCCTAAGTAGCAGTTGGCAAACCTGTGCTGCGAGGTCTAGCTTGATAGTGTTCTTCCTACATGCCCTGCTCCTTCAGCTGGTCTCCTTCTTACACCTCAACAGAACAGTCCTCTCCAGTCCACAGCGTATGTAACCCACAAACAGACTGATACATAAGGACCTAACAGACTAGGTCTTTCCTTTTTCCCCAACTAACTGAGCATGGGTCTTTTTCCCTTGGAAGGACTAAAGGCCTTCCTTGGCATGAGAGAGGAGGTACAGAACTGAGAGGCAAGGCCAGCGTACCCTGTCCAGGCGGCTCTCATCCATTGATTTCGAGTACTCCTTGAGCTTGTACTCTTCCCGCTCGATGTGTGCGCTCTCGATGTCAGCTGACAGGTGGGGCATATTGGAGACCCAGGCGACCGTCCGCTCCGAAGCCGGCATTGTGGGGTTCAGCGTGGATGGAGTCTGGGAATGCTGAGACAAGCAAGGCAGGGTAGAGAGCAGGAAGGTGGGAAAGGGAGGGTGTGCTCAGAGGAAGCAAAGAGAAGTGCAACCCAGACCTGTACCCGCCTTTTCCCTTCTCCCCTGAGCACTAATGAGGTGACGGATCGATCGTGCCTCCCTTGGGAGTGAGTGCTGAGGGTAGGGTCCTCCGCTGACCATCTACACATCCTTAGTACCTGGACAGCTCACAGGACACTGCTGAGGCCCTCTTATGTTTGTGAGCTTTTTGTTTAGAGACACAATATCAGTACCTAGCCCTGGCTAGCCTCAGACTTGGCAATCATCTTGCCTCCTGACTGCTGAGAATACAGGCCAAATGCCACTTGTTTGTTTAAAGAACAAAGAAGGTGAGAATTGTAACACCCACTGTTCCACCCCATTTCATTCCCTCGCTCCTCTCCACCCACCCTACCTCACCCTTACCCTCACCTACCTGCTTCGTGATGGAGGGCTTGAGCCCCCCACCCCCTCCGCCACCGCTGCCCCCGCTGCCCCCAATGCTGCCCTCTTTGCTGAGGCTCTGTTGCCGTGGACGGGCAGGACCATAACTTGGCTCCGGGGACTGCAGTAGGTTCCCGCTGGATGGCCGGGGTTTCTGGGCAGCGCTCACTGTCAACTGCTGAGACTTGCCCCTCTGCAAGGGAGGCGGCTGGCCCCCACCACCCCCACCACTGCCCCCACCACTCCCACCTCCGGGCCCTGAGGGAGCTGGCCTCTGGGGACCGATGGTGATCTGGGGAGGGGACAGCATGTGCTGAAGGTTGTCCTGAAGTGAGAGCTGCCGACGGGTGAAGTCAGTACCAGAGGGTCCAAACTCATCACTGTAGCTGTGGCTGTGAAGGATGGAGGCAGCAGGGGGCTTAGGGACCCCTGAAGAGAGGTCCTCGCTCTTGCTATAGCCATGGAATGGGGCAAAGGTGTCTCCTGGGGGCTCTCCACCTCGATGGTGGTGATGGTGGTGGTGGTGGTGATGTGAGGAAGGTGGACCATGACCACTGCCCCCTCCATGACCCCCTGGGGGCCCTGGCCCATCAGCAGCCATGTGGAAGAGAGGGTTCTGGAAGGAGAGGGGAATACGCAGTTGCTGGGCAGGGACACCATCCGTGGTGACACCCATCTGGCTAAGGCGCATGCCGGCTGCTGTGATGGAAGAGCCACTCCCTTGGGAGAGGCGCCCGGCAGGTGCAGGCCGCAGCCCTAAGGCTGCTGTCAGTGAGGCCTGGCTTGAGTGCAGCAGGTCCCCAACAGCTGCCAGGTTGGAAACACTACTACTGTTAAGACGGCCCCCAGGCCCATCACCCTGAAGGTCCAGCATGGATACGCTCTTGTTGACACTCAGCATCTTCTGCTCTGGCTCTGTGATGTCCGAGCTGCTTGTGCAATATGCTGGGGATGACCGGGCCAGTGGTGGCCGGCTCACATAGAACAGGTCTTTACCCCCACCGGGTGGGGGTGGTGGTGGCTTTTCCTTGGTTGGGGAGGGGAGGCGAGCCATGTCCATAGAGCTGTTGGAAGGGAAGGCACACACAGGCAGAAGTGAGGCTGGGGCTACTGGTGCCCGAGCCTGTGGTCTGGTGAGAAGTGGGACGCACAGGGAAGGGCTGAGCGCTGGTGGTAGCAGCTCTAAAGAGGCAGGCAGGGAGGATGGGAGGGGAAGCTGGAGAAGGGAAAGCACAGGCCTAGGAAGGGGGTTAAGGCCTGGAAAAGGAGGTGGGGCAGCAAGAGAGGAATGAGGGTTGGTCTGGGCAGGCATGGAGGAGATGAGGTGCACTGAGGAGGAGAGGAGCAGAGGCGGGCAAAGCCCAGTGCAGCAGGACAGGAGGGTGGGGAGGACAGAGCCCTCACCTGTTGAGGCCTCGAGCCATGAAGGACTGAAGGTCGATGGAGCTGGAGAGAGATGCAAAGGGGCGAGCAGACAGGAGAAGGAGAGAGGTGGAGATGATGGGAGGGATGGCGGGACGGGTGTGGTGTCACAGATGGAGACACGGGTGAGGAATAGCAGAGCAGTCACAAGATGAAGGACAGTAGCTGAGGCCCAACCCCGCCCCCATCAAACTGAACGCCAGGCTCCGGGGCCCACTCAGCTCCAGCTGCTGCTTCTCTGAATGCTGGGTCATGGGGAGTTCTCTGGGGCGGGGGTTGTTAGGTCACGTAGAGACACCTGAGTATTTTGGTACCACATGGCTGAACTGCAGCCTACAGGAGCATGGGCTGGCAGAGGGACAAAGCAAGTCAGCTGCAGCAGAGTCAGTCCCTTTGGCTTCAGCTAAGCCTGGAGCAGAGGAGCCTCAGTATTTCTGGCTCTGGGCTCGGTATACATTTCTCCCTCTCTAGCTCTAAAGAGTTCTCAGCCTCCCACTGCCTATACCCTCACCACTGTCCCTAAGAGCTTGCAGTTTCCCTTTTGAAGTTTAGAGAGATGCATCTAGGGCCCAGCAAGAAGCATCCAGGAGTGATCAGGCTCCCAGAGCACAGCAGTGGGGGAGCAGGGTGCTCACCTATTGAGGTCCCGCATCATGTAGCCCTGCATCTCGGCTGATGGCCCTCGCAGCACCACGGGCTGAGGCCGAGTACGTTCACTCTGGCGGCTCGGCTGCCTTTGGATGTTAGGGTTCCTCAGGGCTGTGCTGATGTCATTGAGGAGCCGGGGCAGTGGGCCCAGCTTCAGGAGGGCTTCCTGGAAGGACAAGGCTGTCACCTGATGAGTAAATGTCCAGTTCTAAAAGGGGCTCAGAGGGCACAGGCAGAGGCTGTGTGGAGTGTGCTGGAGGTGGTGGTGGTGGCGTTTCCGGGAACAGCTCTGTGCAGAGACGGAAGCACCTGGGGGTAGGACAGAGGAGACAGCCACTAACCTTGCTGAGTTGGGGCAGCACCTCCCAGAGCAGGGCATGAAGTGTGGAGAGCTCGCGGCCCAAGTCTATGTAGCCCTCAAAACTGCTGCTGTTGGTCAGTGTGTCCAGGTTGGATATCTCGTACAAGAACTGCTGCATGGAGCCCCACTCCAGTTCCAAAAACTCGTTCATGAAGCCTAGGAAGTCCTCCTTTGAGGTAAACCTGCTCAGAGGCATAGATGCTCTGGTGACTCAGGAGACCCTTCCAGAAGCACAGCTCTTCCCCACCCTTCCTCAAGTTTCCCTCACTTGGAAAAGTTGGCCAGGTTCTGGATGACCTTGGCGATGAGGGTGAGGGTTCGTGAGGTCTGCTCATCTGGGTACTCCTGCATAAGCCCAAACAGACTGGGCGACATGATGGCTGGGCAGAGGAAGCGCAGGAAGAGCGAGGCGCTGATCAGCCTGTCGGCAATGTCCTCCCGGCCCCGCTCTGCACAACGCAACCGCCAAGATGCAAACACCTCCTTCAGCTCCCTCGGGAACACGCTGGGGGGAAGGGGTGGGGAGACAGAGAGAGAGAGAGAGAAAGAGAGACCGGGACTGAGCCCCAGAGACCCTCAGCTTCCAGGGAACATGCTGAGGGGGTGGTAGGAGGTGAGGGTGTGGAGACAGGTGAGAGAGACCGGGAGGGAGGGACTGCAGGAGAGAGACAGGAGGCTGCTGAAGAAGAGGGCCATGGTAGAGGGCACAGATTCTGGAGAGAGAAATGGAGAGGGAGAGAGGGTGAGGAGAGAGAGACACATGGGAGAGAGACGGAGGGGTGTGTGAGAGAGACAAGGAGAGGAGGAGAAGAAAAACAGACACCGGGGAAGAGACAGAGATGGGAGAGAGATGGAGGGTCACTTGAGGTACAGGGAGCTCGGACCCCCCAACTCTTCTGGATTCCAGGGAAATGGGGATGGACGTGCCCCAGGCATGATCCCCAGTCCCTGGAATGGCTCAGCTCTTTCTTCCCCGCCTCCCAGTGCCACTTCAATGTCCCACTGACACCTTAAACTTGACTAGTGTAAAACAGAGCTCACTATCGCCCCCACACTGCCAGCTGGCTCCTTTTGACTTCCCTGGTTCTGTCAAGAAGGCTGTGGGTCTCCAAAGTACTAGTCCCATGACCTCTTAAGTCATCCTGACTCCCTCTACACGACCCTCAGACGACAACTGCTGATCCTTTCTGTAGAGGACCCTGAGCAGTCTCTTTCTTGGCCTTCTGACTCCCTCCTGACCCATCAACCACAGCACCAATGGTCTGGACTTCTTTCTTTCCCTTCCCATATGGCTCACTTGACTCATGGGCCAGTCTCAATCATGCTACTTCTTGGTACCAACAGACACTCCAGAACATTCAGATGACTGTGACTCCTGAACCTAAGGCTTTGCAGATTCTCACTCTTCCCCGAGCACACCGCTTTCTTCTGGGCTCCACTATAGCCATGGCTCCTCTAAGCCTGTTCCAGTTACCAGCCATCTCCTGGAAGGCTCCCACACCTTCTCATATCCTGTGTGTTATCTCACAACCTTGGGAAATGCCATTAGCCTACTGTGTGCAGACGCCAGTCCCTGTCCCCAGTCCTGGACACTTTGCGTGTGTGATTTTTGTCACAGCTGTGCCTTCTCTGACTGGATGCTGCACAAGGGACCCTCCCTGAACACACACACCATAATGGTTCTGTGGCCTTTTGGACAGCTCCTGTCCCTACTTATTTTGGCTGGAGGCCCTCTGAAGTCAGGGACCACGCCTTGTTCACCTCTGCTCTACAACACCCCAGAATGCTTTGCCCGTACTGATGCTCAGTCCTCTGAGGATGGACAGATGGATGAACAGATGAACACACAACTGCCCAACCCTGGCCCCCCAGCCCAGCGTTCCCAGTCTCACCAATGGGAGTTGACCACCTTGCACAGGGCCAACTCACAGCACATCCGCAGGTTGGCCTGGTGCTCTGCCAGACTGGATGCCGTGCACTTGATGGGGTCCACTTCACAGTTTTCCTCAGACTCGTACAGGGCACGGATGAACTCCCCTGGGAAAAGAGGTACGACAGGGAGCGGTCACATTTTCCAAGGGCACGGACAGGGGGCTCCTTGGGTTGGAGGAATGGCAGAATCAGATCGTTGGATGCTGGGGTCCTGGGACCCTGAGAAGGGTGGATATGGGGTCTGGGGTGGCCAGGTTTAGGAGTGATGGGGTGGGCATGCGGAGGTTTAGGAACAAGGCCTGAAGGTAGGCCATACCAATGGCATCCTTGAGGTATTTCTGACCAATCAGTCTCATATACTCTTCTATGGCTTTAGTGGCGAGCGTGTTCTCGCGGAATATGAGGTGTTCCCGTTCCATGAACCGGTCTACCTCTGACATGGCCATGTCTGAAAGGAAGTCCTGGGGCCAGGAAAACCCCAAAGTCAGCCTCTGCAGAGCCCAGCCTCCTGGGTCTGCTCTCGCTTCACCACCCTCGGACCAGCACCCATTCTCACATCATCTTTCCCTGGGGGCAGAGTACTCACCTTGGCCTTGCCTGTACTCTGCAGTATGTGAACCAGTGCACTGGCAACCTCCTCCTTGCCCTTGACATTCAGGGCAGGCTCCAGGACTGCACACAACATCCGGTAGTGGTTGGTCACATACTCTGCAAACTCCTTGTACAGCTCCATGGGCAGGATGCTCATTGTCTGGTAGCGGGCTTTCAGCCTTACAGCAGGGCAGCCTCCTTTCCCCTTGCCCCCCGAGCCACCCCCTGACCCCCCTCCTCCTCCTGAGCCCATACCCCCAGAGCCCCCACTGCCTGTTGGCAAGGTCACAGGGTACCACTGCTCTGTAAAGTGGCGCCCAGCCAGGGTAGCCACCGGTACAGTCACCAGGCCAACATAGCCTGCCTTGTCTTTCTTTCGTTTTTTGTCTGAGTCACGGTATAGATGCAGCCGCAGGGCCCGGACAGCCGGCAGGTTGTTAAACTCAAAATGCTCGCCCCAGAAGACAGTGTCTCCTGAAGCTGAGCGGGGCTTGGAGGTGGTGCGTGCATACAGCATGTCGTCCAGGCACAGCTCGCAGTAATACCGTTTCTTGGGGGGCAGCTCTCGAGCTTCTATGATCCATAGTTTCAACACGTTATCTACCCGGCGGCTGTTGTCCTGGCATGCGGAAGTGGTTAGGGCAAACAGAACAGAAAAGTCAGGCACAGCAGGAGAGACAGCGAGCAAGCCAACGTGTGGGATTGAGGTAGAAGCTGCGAGGCAAGCACACCGGGCCTGAATAGCGCCCACTGGGCCTGAGTAGTGCCCACCAGCCAGTTTCTGGTTTCTGAGATAGCCTCACTAGGTGGCCATGGCTGGTCTCTCTAGAAACTGAGTGTGACCTGAGGTGGACATAGGGTCCTGGCTGATGTAATATAATTAAGATGAGGGCATATTTGATTAATGTGATCTCTTAATCCAGTGACTGACTTTATCACATGAAGAGGGTCATTCAGAGACACCCAGAAGGAAGCTGGCCATGCAGAGGTGGAAGGACTGAACTTAAGAGCTCCAGAATGGACACGGCCGTGCTTATGCCTGGACTTTAGACCTCCTGAACTGTGAGAGGAAAGTTTCAGCTGACTCAGTTCATGGTAGCTTTTTACAGCAGCCCTGGAAGCTATCAGAGAAGGGTAGTCACACACACCAGGATTAATGTGGAGAAATGTGTGAGTCACAAGCCAGAAGCACTGAGGGCCAGTGAGATGGCTTACTTGTAAAGGTTCTGGCTGCCGAGCCCAATCACCCACAACATAGTGGAAGGAGAGACCCACTTTCAGAAAGTTGTACTCTGGCACATGGACATGTGCACTGTGGCACCACACACACACACACCCTATATAAATAAATTCAGTTTTTATTTCATTTGTTTGGTTTTTTTGTTTTTGTTTTTTAATAGAACCTCTCTCCATAGCTCTAGCTGTCCAGACTGTCTGGACTCACAGAGATCGACCTGCATCTGTGCTGGGATTAATGGTGTGCGCTACCACAACCAGCAACACTTCTTTTTTTTTTTAGTAAAGAAGACCTAAAGCTGGGAATGAGAAGTTCTGCAGAAGCATCAGATGTTGCAAAACAGAATAACAGTTGCATATGCACAGGAGCAGTGAGACTGGCCCGAGCTCCTGGTCAGGGTCATGTGACACCGCCGTGAGTGGAAAGCAGTGTGGCTCAGGTTGTGGGATTCCTTAATAAAGGTGCTGGGAAACAAGAGGAGGATGGCAGGACTGTGAGCTGGCTACAAACTGTGGTCAAAGACCAGCCGACAAGAGGGCAGCTTTCCCTTGGGGAACAGAAGACTTGGCTGGAGCACAGATGCACAGGACTCTGTCAAGGGAACCTTGAGGTCACCTAGGCCAACCACACTGCACAGACTTTATAGAGAGAATCGGCATTCACAGAGCACTGTCAGTGGTGCTGAGTAAGCAAGCACCTGTCAGGTGTGAGCGAGGCCTTCTATCTGCAGGGAACCAGATTGGAGGACTCAAAGAGTCCTGTCGGTTCTCTAGGTCTATGGCTTTCATTGTAGAGAAGCAGAGTGTGGTGTAAGGCAGCAGTAAGGAAGAAAGGGAGCCAAAGGGAGGGTTCAGAATAAGGAGAATCACCCCTGGCCATCCAGGTCTCTTAGACCTCTGTCCCCTCCTTCTAAGTCCCTGTCCTTTAGCCTACTAGACCCCGCCCTCCAGCCTCCTCTTTCCCCTTCCTCTCCAGTACCTTGTTGGGTTTTACTGCCCGCTGTAGATTCTCGATCCATTTGTCCCTTTCGGCTGCAGACCGACAGGCAAAGCACTTTGTTCCAGACGATGTTGTTACCTGGAGAGGAGTATGGATTTGAGACGGGGTTTCAAAGAGAGGCAATGACCACCGTGTGTTCTTTCCTAGTCCCAGGTTTGTTTCTGGGATATCCCCATGTGTGGCACTTCGTCATGACCCCTTTGCCCCAGCCTCCACCATCCCTGCCCTCCACCCTCCTCGGTCCACAAGAGCCGCTACCTCAAAGCAGAACTCCTGGCCCAGGATGGAGCTGTGCACCGGCTTGATGATGGAGTCTTCATCTAAGTTGAGCTCCAAGGCCTCAGCAGCACTGCTAGGACTCAGCAAGGACTCATGGGAGTGGGACTCCTTAAAGCTTTGCATCAGCCGGGCCCTGGTAGGCGGGAGGTTCAGAGAAAGGTCTCTCCTCACACTCAGACTCTGCCTCGCCAGAGGTTCTGGAAGGCAGCCTTGGAAAGAAGGCCTCAATCCCTCACACACAGACTCACAGAAGGAAGACCAGACTCCCTGGGGAAGGACATGGGAGGTACAGCGAAAACCAAAGCCCTTCAAGAGACTTCTCTACTTCAACTCATACTTAAGGAGTTGGGATACCTAGAAATCACTCAAAATTGCTGGGACAGACCTTTAATCACGGCACTCATGAGACAGAGGCAGGTAGATTCCTGCTAATTTTAAGGCCAGCCTGGACTACCTAGCAAGTGCCGGCTAGCCAGGGCTACATAGTGAGATCTTGTTTTTTAAAAGAAGAAACAGTCAGGCATAGTAGTGTGCAACACCTTTAACCCCAGCACTCAGGAGGCAGAGGCAGGCGGGTCTCTGTGAGTTCTAAGCCAGTCTGGTCTACAGAGCGAGTTCTAGGACATCAGGGCTACACAGAAAAACAGTGTCTCAAAAACCAAACACAAACAAAATTTAAAAAGCCAGGTGGTTGGTGGTGGTGCATGCCTTTAATTCCAGCACTTGGGAGGCAGAGGGAGATGTATCTCTGAGTTTGAGGACAGCCAGGGCTACACAGAGAAACCTTGTCCCGAGAAAAACAAAAAGGGAAAAACAGACAAAAAAAAAAAAAAAAAAAAAGACAGGACAGAACAAACAAACAGAAAAAAAAATGTCCTGGACATGTCTACATGACTCCAGAAATCAGAATCTCAATACATAAAGAAAAGAAGCACGGAGAAAATGCAGTATTGTCTGGATTGGAGTTGGCACACAGCTAGTGCCTAATAAACATTTCATGATTCAAACTATGAATGAAGTAAGAGAACAGTTTTAGCACAACCCAGGGAAGAGAAAAGCACAAGAGAATGCTGTGGGCAGAATGGAGCAGAATAAAGGTCAGAGACGGGAGAGCACATTTGGGAAGAGGAGGCAGACAGCAGCAGTGGAGCAAAAGCAGGTGCAGTGAGGCTGAGGAGAGGACAGAGACCAGGCTGGCAGTGCGCACAGCACTGCAGGGGAGCACAGAGTGAGGGGAGCCGGGATAGCAAGTGGTGTGGAATGGATAGGGGACAAAGAGTAGGGAGCATGGGGAAACAGGAGGGAGAGCTCGGGTGTGGGAGCCTCCATGGAGTTATTTATAGCAGCCCCGTCATCACAGGCTCTGGCTGCCGTCAGCACCACGCTCCCCCGGCCCCCCGCCCCCGCGGCCAGGAATACCATGCCCTCACCCCCTGCCAGCCCCAAATCCAGCACTGGTTACTTGGAAGTGGGGGCAGGGAAAGGTGTGACTCACCTGATCCCAACCTTCCTACCCGCCTAATCCCTGGGCCAGCCAGACACAAGGGAAAAGAAGGACAGACTCTCTCCAGGGAGTAACTGGACTAAGGGGAAGCCCAGAGAAGGACAAAGGCAAGCAGCCAGGTCTCCCTCCTCATCCCTCGATTAACTCCAGCCTTTGCCCCCATTCTGTTACCTGCATACCAGACCAATTCCCTTCCGGTTGTTCTGTTGCTTCCCTCCAACGACTACTGGGGTCTCTGAGCCCTAGCCCTCAATCAGCAGCAACACCAGCACCCCTCACCCATTTCCAACCGCTGCCCTTAATTTCTGTCCTTTCCTGCCTTGGGTAGGAGCCCACCCTTCCTTCCACTCTAAGATGCCTCCTTAGCTTCACCTTCACCTCCTTCCCTGCCTCTGCAGGTCCTCCCCATCACCTCCTCTTTCCTGCTACCTACAGCTTAGTCCAGCTCCTCTCTGATGCTTCAGCACCCCAAACAAATGAGCCCCCGCAACCTCTGTACTCAGGGAATCCCCCAGCCCACTCAACACCATTATACCGCATCCATCTCATTCCAGGCCCTGTACCTACCGGTCATGGTCAGCACTTCGGAAGCGAGGCAGGATCTGGCGAAAGCTGCTGGTCCGGTCAAGTTTGGGTTGTGACTTTGTACGTTTGATAGAGCTTTTTAGCCTCCGGCTCAGGAAGCCTTGCTGGGGAGCAAATGGGAATAGGGGTGACTGGGGCAGTACAGAGTCTCTCTAGAACCCCTCAGCTGGCAGAGAATCTCTGGAAGAACACGGAGCAGGGAAGGGGATAGGAGCCCTGACACCAGTTTGTCTTCTGGCTCCCACGGATGCTGTGTGATGTGAGCAAACACAAACACATACTAGCTTGGAAAAGGTGGGAGGGCTGGCCTAAGAAGTAGGGGGCAGAGCCAAGAAGGGGTAAACCAAAGAGGTGGGGATATACATGCACACTCTTCCCTGGTCCTTTGTCAGAATCCTGGGACTCCAGCTGGGGCTGGAAAGGATGGGGCCCAGCTGGGCCACAGCTGGCAGGCACTTCCATTCACTCACCGAGGGCCGGAAGGGCGCTGCGGGGGCGGCCTCCATGCTGTACTGCTTCCCCCCTGGGACACTCTTCCTCCTCGAGCGACCCAAGTGGTATTCTAGAGGGGAGGAAAGGGCCCGAAGGAAGTTGGGGGAAGGGGACAGGGGACTCTAAGTCCCGATATCCATCCTGGGTCAGTACATTCACCACCTCCCTCAGTCCCTCAGCTTCGGCCTCACCTACCCCCCGGAAAGCAGCAAGAAGAGCAGCGGCGGCGGAGAGGCTGGCGGTGGGAAGGAGGGGGCAAGGAACCTGAGCCGGAGCCCCCTGATGGGGTCGGGGTGGGAGGCCTTAAGCCCATGACTGGGGCTGACAGTCAGCAGAGGGGCATAGTCAGGAGGAGGGTCAGTAAAACCTCCGTAATGAAGAATACCCACGAACCAGGTAGGCTCGGTGCCCCGGCTCCCACCCGAAAGAAGGGGCTTGCTTGCGGGGGAGATGGGTTAAAGGTCATTGCCCATGGATAGGCTTTCCTCTTTTCTCAGCTGGGCACATCCTCCACCTGCCCCCCACCTCCCCAAGCCCCTGTCTATCTGGAGGTCCAGGGCTGCCTCCCATGACCCCCTCCCAGGACTAGAGGGGGGTCTCAGAAGAGACCTGTGCTGCGAAGAGGGGAACAGAAAATCCGAGGAAGGGGCAGATGGAAGCAGGGGCGAAGGAGCCGGTTCCACGTGCACTGCAGTGCTAGTGAAGGGTTGAAAAGGAGAAGGCAAGGGAGTGGGGAGGATGGGCAGTGGGGTTCTGGGGACTCCCCAGTAAAGGCTGGTGAGGAGGAGGAGGGGAGGCGAATGCGGATGAAGCTCAGCCTGCCAAGAGTCTAGTGGAAGGGAGCTGAAGGTTTGCTGCTAGGGAATTTGGAGGGGAGAGGGGCTGAAGGAGAATGAAAGTGGGGGGATGCCAGGCTCCGGCTCCAGCTCCAGAATGGCTGCCCAGGCCTGGGCTCCCCCCTCAGCCCCACAGTCACCACTGCAGCCAATGGGGGGGCCGGTGCTGCATCAGGGGCGGGGCCACCATCTCCATGGCAACAAGAAGCTACAGGCTGGGGGGGGGTGGCGACCGGAAGAACTGCCTGTTAACCCACTAGGTTCCAGAATAGAACAGTGAAAGCCACACTACATTTCCGTGCCTGCTTCAAGACTGCATTTGCCTCAGAGCCAGTCTGTCTCTGCTCCTTTCATAGGCAAACTCAGGTCTGCACACACAGGTCTGGATCCCAAGACAAGAGAACCCGTTCGGTCTCCCAGGAACATGTGTAG
The DNA here is from genome assembly GCF_037038515.1 of Microtus pennsylvanicus. NCBI lineage: Eukaryota > Metazoa > Chordata > Mammalia > Rodentia > Cricetidae > Microtus > Microtus pennsylvanicus. The sequence goes on along the minus strand of NC_134585.1, from coordinate 3,445,844 downwards.
AGCACAAAAACACACACTAAACAGAGGTAATACGTGTATATCGCAGCTGCAGTATGAGAAATAAGAGGGAACTCTGTGCTTGGGAGACATACAGACAGCCTGGAGCATGGGGGCACTAGGGACCCACATTGAGACCCCAGGCCCACACACCCCACATGCTTAGACATATGCGAGCACTGTACAGGGGTATACATACTTGAACTGCTGATGTGGGCAATACACCACATAAAGGGACATATAACCTATAACAGTTCATGCTCCACAGGAAGGGCATGCCAGTGTGAGCCCAGGGACGTCCATGGTCATCCCTGCACCATGTACACACGTGAGCTCGGTTAGATAAAGGAAGCTGCATGCCCCTGGAGCACAAACAGTCAGAACTCACACTAAGGACATCCACAGTCACTGTCTTTGGACCGCCCCATCCCCCTGCTGCCTTCTAGCTCTCCCATGACACTACACCAGCATCTGTGATGGCTAACAGAAAAACAGAACAATCAAAACAAGAAATGAGGATCAAATGTGTTAAGTGACCTTCTGTCACACAGTAAGCAGTGAGCCCCAGGGCCCAGCCTGTCTCCCTCTTAATCCAATCCTCTGCATCTCTCAGGTATGGCTGCCTTACTCTCATTCCAGGGAGCCCAGCTCAGCCATTCTTCTCACGCACAAGCATCTCTAATAAAAGCAGAAAAGCCTTAAGTTTAAGTCCACTGAAATTCTCTTTTAGAGCTAAATACATTCACAGAGAGGGAAAGAATCTGCTAATTGCTTTGCTTAGTTCCTGGAAGCAACACATATAATGCTAAAAACTCAGAAACAAGTCACAGGAGCATGGAGGCCACACACATGTGCTCACAGGGACTCTAACACAAGGAAGAGAAAGGCAGAAGCACAGAGGCAAGGGGGCTGAGTGACAGAAACACGGGATACTCTGTCATTAGTGTGCCTGCAGTGACATGTACACACACCAGCACACAGCCATGTACACATACAAACCTGAAAAGCACACATTGCCATGCTGGGTCTCCATGTCCCATCCCTGCACGATATATACACTCATGCACACACATAACAGCCACCTACACAGGCCCGTAACACAGGCATTGTGCATACACCCACACAGTACACACCCTGTATACACACACAATTGCAAGCAAGCAAGCGCACACACTCACACAGAGCACAGGCTTGGACTCCGCCTCTCCAGTGTGTCTAATCTTGCTATCACCCACAAACATCTCTCCTGCCCTCCAACCCCCAGATCCCTACCCTTCCCTGTAGCCTTTCTTCTCCATATCCAGCTGACAGTTCTGGATGGGAGCCAGGGAGAAAGGTAGCCAGAGAAAGATGAGGAGCAGGGTTAGAGAGGGAATAAACTGGGGGGAGGGCATGCTCTGCAGAGTCTGTGGTGACAGGCCTCACTGGGCACCAGCTTCTATGGCTGGATGGCCTCCTGCAATCGGACCAAGCCTGATCCTCCAGACCTGCACCAGCCTAGACTCTCCACCCTGGCAGACTGCTTCCCAGAAGACCTGGCTCCTCGTCTGCCTCCCCACTTCCCTATATTAAGCCTAGTCTCTTTTCTCTCTTCTAAGTCCAGCTCGGCTCTCTTACATTTCCATTTCTTCCTGGCTCTTCGCTCTCCTCTTTTTGACTCTCTCATCCTTACTTTCTCTCTTCACCCCACTCCTTCCCTTCAGGCTTTCCTGCCCCCATCTGGGAGCAGGCAGAGGCTCACCCTGCCTATCCCTAAGGTGTCTCATGCAGTCAGACTACAGGGAACCACTCACACACTTTGTCCCCAGCACTGGCACACCACCCACATCCAGACACGCCCTGGACACCCATGCGAGGACTGACACAGATACTCAGGCCAGAGCTGGAACACACATGCAAAGATACACACCTGCCACCAGGGACACTGAAAATTCTGCTCATTCGACCAGCCACACATTCCTACACACTTCAGCCAGGGACATGCACGCTCAGGGTCAGAGGTGACATGAATCAGTATGTCCACAAACTGCCCCAAAAAACAGTGGCTAGTCCCTCAGGCCCTCTTGCTCTTCACTGTCAGAGGCAGGGCAAGACAGGGCATACCTGCACAGTGCTGGCTACACATGTGTGCAAGAGGAACTGGGCCCCATTTGCACATGGCACCGACACACGGAGACACCAGCACGGTCACGATCACACACGCAAACACCAGGGCTGCCCCTCCAGCAGGCCTCCAAGACCCCCCCTCACACCAGCCACCCCCACGCGTGCTCAACACCCTGCCCCCACGAAGATGCCAAGACCCCCCCTCCCGACCTCTGCTGCACCCCTCCAGTTACCATAACTCCCCCCACTCGGAAGATGCAGCGAGAACATGCGGAGGGAGCAGCTGCTGCCGCCGCCGCCGCCGCCACCGCGGCCTCCCCAGCCCCCTCCCGTGCCCACGCACACGCGCGCCCCCGCCCCACGCGCGCGACCCCCACGCGCGCGCCTCGTCCGCCCGGCCCCGCCCTGCCCTTACCTCGCACCGCCCCCCGGGGGGTCGAGGGTGTCCCCGATGGGGGAGGGGCCCGTTCTGCGCGGGGGAGGGGCGAGTGCGGAGGGAGAGGGGGCGGCGGCCCGGCTCGCGCCGCCCGGCGCGGTGGGGCGGCGGCGGGGCCCGGGACGGCCTGGACGGCCGCGCGGTGAAAGCCGCGGGAACGGCTCCCTCCGCCGCCGCTCCCGCCGCTGCCGCCGTTGCCCGGGCCCCGCCGCCGTTGCTAGGCGACCGCTGCTGCCGTGGCCGCCTCTGTCACGAGCCCCGTCGCCCGGAGACAACGCGAGAGAGACGGGGGAGGGGGACAGAGGGACCCCCAAAACCAGCTAGGCCTCCCATCATCGCCTCCTGAGCAAGACCCCCACCCCCAAAAGAGAGAGAGGAGCCCTTGAAGAGAGCGAGGGTTTGCAGCTCCACCCAGCAGAGGAGGAGCCCTGGATTCCAATGCCCTCAAAGGTCCGGCGACCTCTCCCGGGCTGGAGCGTCCACAGCCTCAGCAAACACCTTTGCAGACCGGAGCCCCCAAGGCCCCAAAGACCTTTATGTCCCCTGCACATCCTTCATGCCCTCTACACACTGTTTCCCTCAGAAGATTCCAAACGTTCACCAGCTATTAACTTCCACTAAACCCTGTCCCCCCTCCAAATATATATATATACCCTGGAACCATTCCCAGCCTCTACTAAAGCCCAATACAGTAACCTCCACAGGCCACCTTAACTCCACCCAAAACACAGGAGACCCACACCAAAGGCCTCAACACTCTGAGGACCCAGCGTAAGGAGACAGAGAACTGTGTGGGCAGAGCGGCCAACTGCAGGACACATGACGAACACGCTCTGTGATCATGTTACCATTCCGGTGCACACAGGTACACACTGCACACAAAAATTATGCAGCAGACACGGACATGACAGACAGACATCACCCATCTCTAGACACTCTCCACCACCACCTCCTGGCTTGCCTCAGAGTGCTACCTACACCCCTGTGTCAGTTTCCATGACAATGACACACATCCCTGACCACTGCTCCGGGGTCCCAAAGCTGCCCCCTCCCCCAGGGCGGTGAGGCCTTGACCTATCAGAAGGCAGAAGGCAGCTGGCTGGAGCCAATGGATAACACAGGCCACTGGTTCTCTAAGGAAGCAACTGGAAGCCTGGATCCCTGGGGAGGAAGAGATGGTTGGGATAAAGGGGTCGCCTGGGGTTGAATGGGGGTCATGGAAGGGAAATGCTGAGGAACCGGGCAGTGGCAAGGGGGTTTCCGGGGACTGAGGGCGTCTCTTTGCACCTCGGCTGCAGATCCCTGTTCTCTGCCTTCATCTCCCCTCACTGTTCCCATGGAAACCTTTTAAGCGAACTTCTCAGAGGAAGACAAAAATCTTTTTTTAAATGACTAAAGAGGGGGGTGGGGGCAGAAGGGAGGAGGAAGGGGAAGAGACAGATGGAGAGAGGGAGAGACCGTGAGGAGATGGGGGTCTGACAGAGTTCCACCCAGAGCGAGGGGAGGGACAGGGGATCAAGAGGGAAACGGGAAAATGAGAGTGGGGAGAAACAAGAAAGCAGACACGATACAACTACAGGAAACAGAATAAACTGACGAAAGAGGGGCAAGAAGAGGGAAAGGCCACAGGCCTGGAAGAAGATGGAAGTTCGCGGTGGGACACAGGTCTGGTGGTGTGGGGACTAGATCAGCCTCTCCAAGTTCTCAGACGGAGGATGTCAGGGCCGTGGCCAGGAACACGGACGGGGGATTAAAGATCTAAAGAGACTATTTTTACAAGCACCGGGAAACAGTCAAACTTCGCTGCTGGAGAGGAGCGAAGCAGCGTAGGGACACGCGGGGGCCGCTCACCAACAGCCCCGGTACCCCGCGCAGCCCGGACGAGGGCGCCCTGTCCTCGGTATCGGGATCACGGCAGCTCTCCGCCCCCGCCCGCTCCCAGCGACCGTCCGGGGCACGAGCCTGCTCGGCCGCCGTACCATGCTCGCCGTGGGGCCGCCCCTCCACCGGCACAGAGACCGTGCGTCTCAGCAGTTTGTTGCGGCTGGACTCGCTCCTCCGGTCGCGGATCAGAAGGGGGTGTATCTAGGGGATTGGGGAGTGTGTCAGACCCCACGGGCCTGTGCCGCCCCTCCTCTCCCCTTCCATGGAAGGCCGGCCTCTTGCCAGCCCGCCTGCCCCTTCCGCCCCTGCCAGCTTCACTTGGCCCTGATAAGGGGACTTTCTGTTCCCTGTTCTCCCTCTTGAAACACAGTCTAGAGAATTCTCCCAAACCCCACTCCGTGCTTCCCGCAACTCCACAGGAGTTAGCTGCCTCCTGACTCTGGTTTCCCCTTGACCTTCAGTTCGTCCATTCTCCCTGCTTCCCTCCCAACCTCCTACCTTCCTCACCCCCTCCCCTCCCTCAAGCTTGTCGCAGCTGCATTTATAATCAGTTCCACAGCTTGTCTCCCTCCCACAGCCCGGCTTGCGGCCAGACTGGGACCCAACCTCCCCTCCCCCAAGAGGGCCTGGTCACCTCCCCCTTTCATCTCCTTCCTTTACCCTCCACCTGCAGCTCAGTTTCTCTTCCCTCAGCCCTACCTTCCCCTGGGCCTCACCTCAACTCCCCCTGGGAGTCGTCATCCTAACTTCCACCCCTCCCAGAAGCTAGACTCCCACGAGGCCCCAGCCCCACCATCCACCCAGCTCCAAGTCCCTAGGGCCTTCATTATTCCAGCTCCATCTTTGCCTTCCCACTCCCACCTTCCTACCAGCCAGGCTATCCCTGCTGGCCTCCATGGCTAGTGGGTCCTCCCTGTCTCCATCTCTGTGGCTCTCTCCTTCTCACTCCTGCACCGGTTCCCACTCATGCTGGTTCTCCTCTTCCCAGTCCATCCAAGGACTTCAGATCCTTAGTGGAGGCTGATGATGGAGGCCAAATCACTCAAACGCCTTCCAACACCCCAGACTGGATGTACCAGGCACCTCACCTGCAGCCAGAGTGACCCGGCTTCCCCAGATGCTTCTGTTTTATGGTCTGGTGGTCTCTCTACATTCTCACCTGCCCTCAAGGTCCCTCTTCACCCTGGTTAGCCCCAGTCCAGTGCCAGCCCCAGTTCTTAGAGACACCTCTCACCACCTCTTCCAGGCTAAGCCTCCAAAGATGGCTCCCCAACCACTCTCATGTCTGACTCACCCCTGAGGGCCTCACCCTTCTTCTCTGATGAACTAGCTACTACTGACCCTGTTCCTCCTTTGGAAGCCATACCCCTCTGACTCAGATCTTACATGGCCACTCCTCTGTCCACCCAAGTCCTATTCCTGTACCCAGTTGCCCATGCTCAGTTGCCCGCCTCCTCGGGCCTCTCCTCCTTGCATCTGTCTCCCTTTGGGAAACCTAGCCAGCCCTACAGAAGCCTATGTAAACCCTGGTCTCAAGCACACGCCTTCGCCAAGATCCATTGACCGCTGTCACCTCTGTCAGTCCCTCCAGTCCTTCCCACTCTTCTCAGGGTCACTCAGTCCTGGTCTGAAGAACTAGGGGTGGCAGAGGAGGGGAAGCTGAGGCTCACTCACTCTTTCCCTAGCTCTTCATTTTCCCTCCCTGGTTCTAACCTTTTCCCACAATATGGATGGAGTGGAAAATGGGAGGCACACTCAGACCTGAGAACCTTAGCTCCTCCCAGCACTGCCAATGGCCTCAGAGACCTGCTAGCAGAGGTCAAAGGGTGGCTCTCCTTGTCATAACACCCTGACCATGTCTCGGCGGTTGCCCTCCTTCCATCGCTCCCTTCCCACCCATCCTCTCCGCCCTCTCCTCACCCCGCTCGCTCACCTCATCCTCATCCAGCATGAGCAGCTGGTTCCCCGAGATGATGCAGAACCGAGGGTTCCAACCAGGACGATCATACGGGGAATGAACGTATTGGGTTCGGTGCATAGGGGGTCCCCGTACATCTGGGGGACAGAGACACACAAACAGTAAGGGAGGGTCAAGACTTTGGGTGTCAAAACCTAAAACGGAAAGAAGAGCTTGCAGATGGGAGGAGTTGCCGCCTGTCTGGAGAGATCTGTTGGGCATAGGATGAGCCTTTACACTGAGGAGTTGACCACAGGTGGCCCTGGGAAGGGGTTGAGGGTGGCTTCAGGGACAAGAATTAGTGTCATGACATAGAGGGGCTTTACCGGGGGCAGGAGAAGGTGGAAACTCTGCCCATTCACTTGTGGGGGAGTAAAGACTTATTGAAACTGGCAAAAGATACAGAGAGGTCAGAGGGAGGGCGTTAATAATCCACATACAAAGGATGTGGCCCAGTCATTCAGGAGAATGAGAGGTACCTAGCTTGTGGGAAAGAAAATGGGTGTTTAAGAACATTTGGGTCACGAGAATCGGAGAGCTAAGCATCTGGAAGGCAGGAAGGCAGGCTTCTATGTTCAAAGTATGGCGGCCTCCCTCCCTTCTCTCTCCTTTCCTCCCTGGTCCTACCCTGTTCCTCCTCTGGGGGAAGTTCCCAGGGAGAAGATGCTGAGAAGGATCAGGGAGGGACGGTGGGAAATGTAGTGCTGGGATAAGCAGAGACCAGTCAGGCCTCTGTCCATAACATGCCCAGCAGTCAGGGGTCAGGCCTGCTCCACAGGCTGACATCACCTGAGCACAGGGAGAGACTTAAGAAAGGGTGAAGGAAAGACTGGAACAACCAAGCCTGATGACAGAGGACGACCCCAGGATGACATGTGAAGAAGAACAAATTTCCAGACAAGAAGGGACCAACAGCTGTGCATCCTTCAAGGCCTGAGGGTTTTCCTGCCGCATCTTTGCTGCCTTGCCAGCACCATTGCCATATACCATTCATGGAGATACGATGAAGGGCCTTAAGGGGGCCAGGAAAGTTAGACTGCTGATAAAACTAGGCTTAAGACATTAGTTAGAGAATTTCACAGGAAGAAACACCATGCTGTCGCCTCCATGGGATCATTAATCTGACACATTTCTGGAGAAATGGCCTTTGGGCTTTCTTCTGGTGCCTTGAGTGAGCTCTGAAAAACTCCATCCTCTTACTGATTATGGTGATTCCTCAGATTTACCCAACCTGCAGGTCAGAGAGAAAGATGAGTCCCTGGGATGGAAGTGTCTAGAAGTCACGATGCTTTCAAATTTTCACTGTAAGTGCTTTCTTGAAGACCCTGCCAATATCCTCCAGACAGGGCCGGGGAGCATAGCTCAGTGGCAGATAACCACTAGGGTTCAAAGCCCCAGCACTACAACGACACCATCACCCATAGCTTAGACCACAGACGCCCAAGGCAACAAGCCTACTGTGACTCAACACATGGCGAACCTGAGGAAAAGCTGTTGATACATATAACCATAACAAAACAGAGGAGCTGTCCAGGCTGCAGCTGGGGCAAGCAGGTTAGACCACAGGGAACAGGAAAGGGACACAGGGAACCTTAGCTTAGGGACTACTACACACACACACACAGTCTCGACTTAAGAAAGATGATGATCCTGGAACATAGCAGAGAAAGAGGAAATGGGAAATGTTTACTGCAATGACACCTTCCACAAGAGTTCAAGGCAGAGATTCTTTAGAGCCCCTGTTCCAACCATCACAACCTGTGTTTTGGCACCCCCAAGTCCCCAGGAAGCAGAGGGGACCAAAGAGGAATACAGGTGAAGGCAGGGTATACAAGGAAAAGAAATAGGCACAGACCCTGGCGACGAGGTGGAAAGGGGTAGGAAACAGAAGATGGATGGGTTCAGGGACATATAACAGAGTAGATCTAAAAGAAAAGGAAGCAAAGATGAGGGGAGATGCCTAGGAACAAGGAAACAGATCAAATGGTTTCAACCAACATGGGGCAGAGGGAATGAGGAAGACCTAACAGGGGCAGAAACATGGGGGTCCAGGAGCAGTGATAGTGTAATAAGGAGTTATTAGAAGAGAGGGAGAGGGAATATATATGAGATAGGGGATTAATACAGGGGAAGGACAGAAGGGGGACTCATATAACAAACGGACACCATATGGGGGGAAAGATATAAGTGATGGACAGCAGAGGAAGGGAGGGGGAATGGAAATAAGTGGTGGGGGAAGGGGTCAAAGTGCTGAAGTGAAGCAAGCTGAGGAGGCCCCTGGGGTTGTATTTCCCGATCAAGAGTCCTGATGAGGGTCAATCACCAGCAGAATAGAACCTGGCCCTTGCTCCCATGACTCAATCTTACATCTCCCCTGACCCAACCAAAAAAAAAAAAAACCCACTTGGTCCTCCTTCTCTGGCATCCCCTCCCCCAATCCTTTCTCTCCCTCCTCTCTTCCCTCCATCTGGACCCCCACCCCCCCACTGCCACCCTCTTTCTCCATCTGGCCCCATCCCTCCCTCCATCCTCCTCTTTTCCTACCCCTACCATTCTGAGCCCCTCACCAAATTCCCTCCCCATCTTCTCGGTCTCTCATCCCACCTCTATGTTTTCATTTGCCCCTTCTCCCCCTCTCCTAAGATCGTGCCTCTATTTCCTTGATATTTTCCTTCTCACACAGCTCCCAAACCCAAATAATTTCTGCAGCGTTCCCCCAAACTCAATCCTCCCTTCTCACGCCGTTCTGACGCTCCTTCCCTCCATCATCTTCCCCTCAGCCCCCTTCAAGGCCTGTGTCCCAGCCCCTCCATCCCTTACATACCCTATGCCTCTAACCTCCAATCCCTCCTTTCCCACTGTTCCCACCTCTGCCTTCTTAGCCCTCCCCTCTCCCTCCATTTCAGCCGCTCCCTCCCCTCGGTGGCCCCGGCTCTCCCCCGCCCCCTGCCCCTCCCCCTCTTGCCCCCCCATCTGGCCCTCCCCCTACCCCTACCACCACCGTACCTCTGAAGGGGGCATAGGACATCGCGGGGATGCTCCCCCGATGGATGGAGGCTCGAGACCTGCTCATCAGGCCTGAGGGGGAGGGGGCGGGGGGACGGGGGAGAAAAAGAAGAGAGAAAGAGGGGGAGAGAGAGGGGGAGAAGGAGGAGGTGGAGGAGGAGGAGAGAGGAGGAGAGAGGAGCAGAGAGGAGCAGAGAGGAGGAGAGAGGAGGAGGAGGAGGAGAATAAGAGCCAACGGCAGCAGCGGCAGCACGGAGAGAGAAGGGGGGGCGGGGGAAGCGAGCTAGTGAGGAGAGAGCAGGAGGAGGAGGGAGAGACTCTGCAGCCCCCACCCCTCCTCAGGGAGACCCGGAAAAAGAGAGAGCCAGAGACCCCTGACTCATACACGCCGGAGGCAGCAGTCCTGAAGAAGCTGACCCCAGACCCTGAGACAGACCCCAGACCCAGAGAAAGATACCTCATCCCTCACTCCACACTCAAATTAATCTCACAGACCCAAATCTAGGAGGAAAGAGACCCCTGATCTCAGAGAAAAAGCCACACACCCCCCGCAGAAAGGAACCCTAGATTAGAATCTGATCCTCAGACCCACGTTAGTCTTAGACTTCGGACCCTAAAGTGTTAGTTTTGAGAACCCAAAACAGAGACCCAGACTCAAAGAAAAAGATGAAATCACTATTAGAAAGAGCCCCAGGCCAGAATTAGATCTTAGGACCTAGCTAGAGATGAGAAACCCCGGATTCATATCCCAGAGAAAAAATACTGCAGACTTGGGGGTGAGAGAAGAGACATTCAGCTGACCCAAAGATGGAGAAAGAGGACCACAAGAGATCCGAAACTCATTAAATCTGAGAGATCTTAGTCAGTGATCATGGACTCAATTCCCACAAACGACTCGAAAAGTAATTCAGACCCTATAAAGATCCCAAATATTGGACACCCCCCCACACACACAAGGATCTCTGAGGCAGAGGGATAGCCCCCAACTCAAGAGGGAAATGAAAGAGCCTGAACTTCGGCCTGCGGGAATTCCAGCACCCGTGCCAGGGACCCCAGACCTGGGAGGAAGGGGTTATTTTGGGTGGCAGAGCCTTTCCCCCGCTGCTTCCTCCCTCTTCTCTGACCTCTCACTGGCCCCCTCTCCATTTTTGGGTCACTGGATGTGTTTGGGCCCCAGGGAGGTTATGTAGGGCAGGTTCTGGCTCCTTAGGGGAATTGGATGAAGGTGAGGAGACCCAAGACGGAGAGAAGGGTGGGCTGATCCAGGGGACAAGGATCAGCAAGGGAGAAGGAACAGGGCCATCACTCCGAACCCTAACTGCCACTCATTTCTCCTCGCCACTCATTTGCGGGTTTTCGGCGCCTCCCATCACCGAGCCTATATACAGGTGTCACCCCGTCTTTTGATCACGGCCGTGTTGGCCATGGCTGAGCCTGCCTGCCCGCTGCCCCCTACCCGGGGACAGCTGGCTTCTCAGCTCGGGGCTAACGCGCGGGCGGGCGGGCTGGCGCGGGGCGCTGTCCCCACCCAGCACCGCCTGCTCAGACCCCCGCCGCCGCCGGCCTCGGGGTGGGGAGGAGGAGGGGACTGTTACTAGGCACATTCAGGGGCTCAGGACGACTCCCCGGCCCCAGCCTGACGCAGCGCGGGCGCCGCTCGCCAGCTCCCGCGTCACGTGGCCCGGAGGCCGTCCGGCCATTGGCCGCCTCCCGCAACTACTGAGGCGGCGCCGCCTGAGAGGGCGAGAGCCGTCACGTGACGGCGGCCGCCGCAGCGGCGTCCCCCAGCCAGCGGCCGGCTGGGGCTTCACTGAAATGGGCGGGCCCTGTCGGCACACGGCCTCCGTTCTAGCTGCCGATTGGCCAGAGGGGCCTCCGCCCCGACCCTTCAGGAGGCGGGGCAATCGGGCCACTCGAGGGCCGGGATTGGGCAGATCTGAAGACCCTCAGGAAGGCGGGGCCGCTCCTGTCACGTGGCCGCCGCCCAGGTTAGAGGAGGCTGCTCCTCTGGGGCTCCCCGTCCCTGCTTCGCGAAGCGCGCGGCTTTACACCCCCTTCTCCACCAGCCTGGGCTGCATGAGCTGGGGGCGGGCGCCTGTCGTCCTGCTCGGCGGAGGGGTGAGTCTGGCCCCGCCCCTTCCGGTCTCCAAGTTTCACTGGGCTTCTGCACCCCAAGCGCCTAGGGAGGGTCTGACGGGGTGTTCCAAGTGTCTCTAAGTGTCAGGGGCCTTATTTCTTGCTGGTGCCGAGGAGGCCGGGCAGAGGCTTGGCGCTTGGCCCAGGAAGGCGCCCGGCGTGCGGTGTCCTGGGGCAGTTGTGGGAACGCTGAGCCTCCCCCCTCCCCAGGCCACGCTGCTCGTGTCAATTCTTTGGATGCCCGCGCTGCTGCCGCTGGCTTCCCGCCTTCTCTTGCTGCCCCGAGCCTTGCTGTCCATGGCTTCTGGAAGCCCTCCGTCCCAGCCTTCTCCGGCCTCGGGCTCCGGCTACGTTCCAGGATCAGTTTCTGCAGCCTTTGTCACTTGTCCCAATGAAAAAGTCGCCAAGGAGATCGCCAGGTGGGGACCTGGGAACCTACCAGGGAGAGCTGGGCTAGGGGAAGGGTGCTGCCCCGGTGGGTGGCCCTGGACTGCCGTCCAAGTCCAGGCCGGCGGGGCGCACTGACTGCCCGCGCTTCACCCTCAGGGCGGTGGTAGAGAAGCGCCTAGCAGCCTGCGTCAACCTCATCCCGCAGATCTTGTCCATGTGAGTCGCCACTCAGAAACTCAGTCTAATTGAAGGGGCTGAGAGCTTTTGCGCGGGGGGGGGGAGATCATTCTTCCCCAAGACTTTGTGCCCTTCTTTCTCTGACCTCTTCAGCTATGAGTGGAAAGGGAAGATCGAGGAAGACAGTGAGGTGCTGATGGTGAGAATCCCCCTCTTCTCTGGCTCCTTGGACAGCTGTGGCTCTCGCCTGGCAGCAGTTCCACCCCTTGGTTGAACTTGTGTCTGTCTTTGCCCTTTAGATGATTAAAACCCAAAGCTCCCTGGTCCCTGCTCTGACAGAGTTTGTTCGGTAAGAACTTTTAAGGTTTTCTTTGTGGCGGTACTGGGGGACGGACCAGGGCCGCGAGCATTTCAGGCAAACCCCAGCTCACCCAAAGAGCTTTGAAGTGGACACGGTGGGGTGGACTTTATTGGGGTGTGCCTTTGGGTGAGCGAATAACCCCAGCCCTGTCCCTTCTGCAGATCTGTGCACCCTTACGAAGTTGCTGAGGTGATTGCATTGCCTGTGGAGCAGGGGAATCCCCCGTACCTGCATTGGGTGCGCCAGGTCACAGAGTCCACTACAGATTCTGCCACAGCCCCCTCCTCTGCTTAAAGCCCCCTGGTTTCTAGGTGATGACCGAGCCCCCAATAAATCCTCTTCTGTTCTCTGTCTGTTCCCGTGTAACATAGATGCGGGTGGTGGAAGATCAAGCACCCCTTGCCCTTGTGTTCTGCCCCTCTTTCAAAATGACTGTCTGCCACGTTCGTTTATTTCTCTTTATTACAGTCATACAGAGTCTGGAATCCTGGACCACCCTCCCCACCCCCATCTCTATACCCAGGGGTTGGATAGTTTTAAAAAATACTTTAAAAGCTGTAACAAAATAACGTCAAAGGAAATGAGAAGGATGAGGGATCAGGGGTCATGAAGGGGCAGAGGAGAGGACCTCTTCCCCACTCCCCTGGATTCCAGCCTGGGCAGTAGGGAGGACTACCCCCATCGCTCCAGGTACATCCCAGCTGTAGGTGAGGTCAGAGGTCAGGGCATGAAAGTGCCAGTGTGTGGATGGGGAGGCGGGCAGAAGAGGGCTGTCAGAAGATGCCCCCTCCTCCCCACTCAACTAGGTACTGCACAGAGCCGTCCGGCCGCACTCTTCGAGCAAGTATCCTGACAGGGTCCCCTCGGGACAGGTAGCCACCCCCACCTCGGCCTCCTCCCCCAGTCCCCGGAGACAAACTAGGACATAAGGGGGAAGGGGGGACTGAGTGTCCAGAAAGGCCGGGGGTGGGGGCTGAGGTGGGGGAGGCAGTCACTGAGTGGGGGGAACTAGGGATATCTGTGGGGAAGCCAATGTGAAGTTCCAGGGGTGACCTGGAAGAGAGAAGACAACAGTAAGACCAGACAGGCCAGATGTGGGTGGCTTGTGCCTTTAATCCCAGCAAGGAGGGCTGCCATCTGGGCTACAGAGACCTTGTCTTACAAGACCACGTGTGGATCAAAGGAATGAAAATAGAGTTTGAGACTAAGAGCCTAAGCCCACAGAAGGAAAGGAAGAAGCTGACCCGACAGACTCACCTGTCTAGGGCTTCACTGTCCCCAGAGGTCCCTGCAGTGCTGGCAGAAGGGTGGAAGGAAGCAAACATCCGGATGGGGCTGCTGAGGTGTGGGACAGGCAAGTCAGGACCTGAGGACGGAAGCGTGTCTTCCCCACCAAGGGCAGAGTTCAAACAGTTATAGTGCACTGAACTCCCAGAATACTGGGTGTCATTCATGCTACAAGTCTCTTAAAGAATTGAGAAGCGAAGGGGAAGAAGGAAAAGAATCGCAGGTGATAGTGGCTGGAGAATGGAAATAGCTGGGGCTCATCTCGATCAGGCACTGACCTGGGCAGACAGCGGGCCTCTGTGGGCCGGAAGTTGTAGCCGCTGCTGCCCTGATAGCTCTGGTTAGGGCTGGGGGGTGGTGGAGACACTGAGGCCTATAAGAAAAGCCAGAGGGACCCTGTAATGGTCCCTGATCCCTCTCCTCATCCCACCAGTTTGCCCAACAGGATTCCCCTTGCCCTTGTACCTGCAGTGCCCTCCGTAGACGAGCCTGCTCCCTCTGCTCCTGGGACCCATGCCGACTGTGTGCTGCTGTGGATGGCCCCAGCTCCTCTTTCCCCTTCCGCCTCTTTCTCAGGGGTTCTGGCTCCGACCTCCGGCGTTTCCCCAGGGGACGTGAGACCCCTCCCCCAGGGCCCTGCCCTGAAGGGAAGCTGTAAGAGGCCTCCTTATCCCCCCAGCCCCCTCCCAGGCACCCCAAGACCCCCCATTCCTATACATGTACCCTCCAAACCGATTCTATCCCCTCTGGACCAGTGACCTGGTGGGGGCTCCATCTCCAGTGATAGGCTCCACAGGAGGAGGGGTCCGAGTATGGAGACCAAAAAGACATTTCCTCTTTTTAATCTCCCTCCCTGAAATGAAACTAGAACAAGGAGAGAGTCAGCAGGTCAGTGCTGTGGCACAGCTCCCCCATCCAGACTCCATATCACCCCGTGCCCCTTTTCCTGACTACCGGTCCTTGTGGCTGTTAAGTGCAGAAAGGAGCTGGGAAGAGCGCTCTCCCTTGGGGGTGTCTGAAAGCTGAAGGAAGAGAGTAAGGTCAGGGAGCAGTCATTCCTCTTCATGTCCCACCCCAGGTCCCAAATGGTAGAACCCTTACCTCCCCCAGGAGCAGACGGTCCCAGTTCTCAGAGGTGAAGGGGAGGATCTCTCGGTTGAAATCGAAGTACTTCTTCTTACAGCAAACACTGAGATGGTAGAGGACAAGATGGGCTACGTCCACCCTAGGAGGAGCACGACATCGTCAGCACTGTGGAAGTCAGGAGTCACTGGGGTACAGTAGCAGGCAATAGAATTGAGGGCACAGCCGCCTCACCAGCGAAGCTGTAACCGTCGGACCTTCTCGGGGCCACCGCAGCACACACAGCATTCAAATTCATAGAATCTGGACAGAGTAAGGTCAAGAAGGCACCTCCTTCAGCCCTCCTGCGCAACAAGTGGCAGAGGGCGAGCCGGTGAGGAAGGCACCGGGCAGTCTCCCTCGGGCTCACCTGTCTCCGTAGAGGAGGGGCTTGCTCAGACACTGGGTGCAGGCCTCATGGAACCACTGAAGGCAGCGCCAGCACTGCAGCATTTTCAGGTTCCACCTCAAGAGGACGACAGTCTGCCTGTGGCCTCCATCGCCACAGGGGCACCCTCACCCTGTTTGCTCCACCACCACCAGCACGCCCCCATTGCCATGGGGCCCCTCACCCTGTTCGCTCCACCACCACCACGCCGCCCCCAGCTCGCACCCCTCATCACTCACTCCCCAGGACCTCCGCAGTAACAGTAGCTCTGTTGCCGGTTGCTCAGATGGCCAGCATCCCAGTCCAGCCCCTTTAGTCCGTAGGGCAGAGAGAGTTTCATGCCCAGCATGGCCCGTGCATAGGGCCCCTTCTTCAGTGCGCCTCCCCTCTGCAGAGGAACAGGTGAGGACCTCAGAAGCAGGAGGGGAGATATCATGGAAGGCTCCCACAGGAAGGGGCAGAGAGCTGCTTTTACCTTGGTGGCAATCGCAAAGACACACTGGCGGCAGACCCAGGATGTGTCCTCTCCTTCTCCAGGGGCTGGGGCTCTGGGAACGTGACAGTCCTGGTGATACGCTGAATAAGGACAATGTTGAGAGTAGACCACTGTGTGCATACCTCCACGGTCCTGCCGGGTGTGTGTGCGTTACCCTGACTTTGCAAGTGAGCGAACAGGTTTATAGCGGATAAGGGCCTTGCTCAAGGAAGCATGGTTAGAAAAGGATCCATGTAAGCCACCTGGCATGGTATATGTCACCTTCATCCTATGACTCCCTCTCTACTGAGAGATGAGGTGACAGGGTGAAGACTGGCCAGGACAGGAGACACAAAACCCATGCTAGAAAGGCTAGTGGCAATCCAGAAGACCCAGGGCAAATTCTACCATTCAAGTACCCTGCCCTCTCACCATGGCGACACTTCTCACAGCTGACCAGCTGGTTCTCAGGGACCACAGTCTCAGAGCGACAGACACAACAGAGGAGCTCCTCCCCAGGGAGGGCAGCTATGAGGGAACAAAGTGTCAGGAGGCTGACTTCAAGCCAGCACTTCCCATCCCCTTCCAGCTTCTGCAGGTGTGCAGCGCCTCCCAGCCCCTCCAGCTTCTGCAGGTGTGCAGCGCCTCCCAGCCCCTCCAGCTTCTGCAGGTGTGCAGTGCCTCCATCCCCCCCCCTCTAGCTTCTGCAGGTGTGCAGCGCCTCCATCCCCCCCTCCAGCTTCTGCAGGTGTGCAGCCCCTCCATTCCCCCATCCTCTAGCTTCTGCAGGTGTGCAGCACCTCCCAGCCCCTCCATTCCCTTCCAGCTTCTGCAGGTGTGCAGCCCCTCCATTCCCTCCCCCTAGCTTCTGCAGGTGTGCAGCACCTCCCAGCCCCTCCATTCCCTTCCAGCTTCTGCAGGTGTGCAGCGCCTCCATCCCCCCCCCTCTAGCTTCTGCAGGTGTGCAGCGCCTCCCAGCCCCTCCAGCTTCTGCAGGTGTGAGGGATCTCACCGGGGCTGATGTCCTTCCATAGAACCTGAAACTGGGAATCGTCCTCAAACTGGACCAGGCATACCTCCCGAGCACTGTCCACCTGGACCAGGTGAGCAGAGGTTATGAAGTAAGAGCAAGAGTCAGGAGAGTGAGGAGGTGGCAGGAGAGCGGAGGTAACCCTTACCTTTTTGATGGTGCCCAAGTACAGCAGCCCATCAGTCCATCTAGCCAGCACATCTTGACCCTCCCAAAGCCGAGGTCTGGGGCCTGAGGGAGCAGGAGAGGCTGGATCCCAAAGAGAGGGTGCACCCAAGCGGCTCAGCCGGGGGAGCTGCGCCATTGCATCCTGGGGGGGTGCTAGTCAGAAATAGGAAGGGAGAGTTTGAGTGTTAAAGCTTTGTGCTTTCTTTGCTCTTTTTCTGTTGCGGGTTAGGACCAAACACCTCCAACCCCAGCCTCTTAATCCTTTAGACACCTAAGGAGGTGGGTCACCCTGGCCAGCTTCTTGACTCCACTCCTCTCCCTACAGTCTCCTCAGCCTAGTTCTGTAGCATCCTACCTCCCAGGGACCTCAGGGGAAGAGATGCTTGCAGGACCAAGGTTACCACGCAGGTTCACCTTTCCCAGCTGTTTAGAGTTATCCTAATTGGGACGCTCTGTTGCCTTTTGGGATATTTTAGGAGCTTTTCTGGATTTGTTTCCCTGAGTAGAAACAGCTGCCTCCCTGGGCCTGTGCGTCTCATTTAGAACAACTATCCTGGTGCCAGGCTATGTTAGGTCACCCTCAAATTTGAGGCTCCTTGCCCCAAGATTAGATAACTTCCCTGAGTGCCCCAGGAGGGGGGCGTGTCCCTGTCCAGGTCTCTACTCCCCTACACCGCTAGTCTGAGGAGGAATTTGAGTCAGCCCAGCCCAGATCCTAAACCAGGACCAGGAGGCTGTCATGTCTCTTCCTGCACACCGACCCCCGCTCCCTGCCCCCGCTCAGGGCCTCCCGCCTTCTTACCGGTGACAGCTGGGGCAGCTGGGAGACAGGCAGGAGCAGACCCAAGAGACGTGGGTGAACCCCGAGTGCAGGAAGAGTGTGTGTGGACGCCGGAGGGCGTGCAGGAGGAGGCCAGGGGGTCCCCGGGCCCAGCCCCTCCGTCCTGGCTGCTCTGGGGCGTATGACGCAGCAGCCAAAGCAGCGGCAGCGGCAGGAGGAGTCGACAGAGGGAGGGAGGAGTGGTGGGTGGGGAGCACCAGGGGGGAGGAGAAGCCGGAGGGGCGGGCAGCACCTCCGGCAGGCCCGGAGGGCACTGCACGGTTAGAGGCGCGGCCGGTCGGGGAGGACGAGGGAATCCTAGCAGCCCCCTTTTCGGGTGGGAGGCTCGCTCCAAGAGCAGCAGGAAATAACCCTCTTGGCAGCCAGCCTGCAGGTCAGGGCTGGGCTCCGCCCCATGCCACATCCGTTAGCTGCCCCGCCCCCGTGGCCACTCCAAGCTCCGCCTCCGCACACGGCACCGCCCTCCCCCATTCACACTTCCTGTCGCCCCACCCTTTTGCGCACGCGCGGCCCCGCCTGGGCGCTGCACCTGGGCAGGCAGCCACACCTCCCGCCGCGAGAACCGTGGTGTGACTGAACTCCTGGGCATTGCAAAGGACGTCGCGGCTAGTACCGAGGCGGTGACGTGTCCACGGGCAGCCAATGGACAGCGTGCGGCAGAGAACCGTAGTTCGAACCGTTGGGCAGGGAAAGGGAGAGAATGTGGAGCGCACTGACACTCACACCAGACAAGGGCATTTCTATCCCTGGCTGGGCCTGGTGGTGGGCAGCTATGGATATAACTTCCTGTGCTGAAGGATAGAAAAGGGGCATCGGGACAGCCAAGTTCTTGGCTAAGTGAAATGCCCACAGCCTCACTCTGCAAAACACACGGCAATGGACACTTCTACTTGCAGGCAGCCACACCTCCCGCCGCGAGAACCGTGGTGTGACTGAACTGTTCACGTTGGTGGCCTTTAATCCAGGCGGACCTCTGTGAGTTCAAGGCCAGCCTGGTCTACAAGAGCTAGTTCCAGGACAGGCTCCAAAGCTACAGAGAAACCCTGTCTCAAGAAAAACAGATTATCTGTTCACAGTACCTTCCTCTAGCAGCTACTCGTGTTAACAAGACCTTCATACAGACAATGAGGGCTGGAGAGATGGCTCAGCTTTTTTTTTTTAATATTTATTTATTATGTATACAATATTCTGTCTGTGTGTATGCCTGCAGGCCAGAAGAGGGCACCAGACCTCATTACAGATGGTTGTGAGCCACCATGTGGTTGCTGGGAATTGAACTCAGGACCTTTGGAAGAGCAGGCAATGCTCTTAACCGCTGAGCCATCATCTCTCCAGCCCCAAGATGGCTCAGCTTTTAAGAGCATTTTTCCTGCTCTCGCAGAGGACCCAGGTGCTGCTCCCAGAACCCACCAGCAGCTCACAGCCCTAATTCCAGTTCCAGAAGACCTAAAGCTCTCTTCTGAATTCAAGGGGCACCAGACAGACACATGGTGCTTATGCACACACACCCAGGCAAAACAATTATACATAATTTTTAAAAAAATCTAAGATTAAGGAAAATGTCTTAAGCCTGCAACAAAATGTCTTTATTTGATAGTTAGGTACATAATGTTGTCCACCAAATAAAAGCATCTTTCACACACACACACACACACCAGGTACACAGACACCAAAACACAGATACATGCACACTCGCTTGCTCGGGAATCAGGCACTGGCTCCAGCTTCATTTCTTATTAGCCTGAGCGGTACCAATAACACACTGGTTCACCTGTGGACAATAAGGTTACACAAGATCAAGTTTGCAAGGTAACTGGAACAACCTGTCCATTCCACCCCTAGCCCTGATGCTGGGCTGCCCTCTGAAATACTGAAATAGGGGCTATGAAAGTAGGCTCAGCCTGGCTTCCCTTAAAGATAACTGTCCCATGTTCACTAAGCCTGGAGGAGGTCAGAAGCCCTATAGTACTGGGTAGTTTTTATGGCAACCTGACACAGCCTAGCTCTCATTTGAAAAGAGAAAAACTCAACTGAGAAAATGTCCCATCAGATTGGCTTATGGACAGACAAGTCACTTAATTTGTGATTGATACAAGAGGACCCACAACCCTATTGTGGGCACTATCACCTAGGCAGGTGGGTTCTGTGGATAAGAAAGCAGGCTGAGGAGCAACCCAGCACTCGGGAGGCAGAAGCAGGCGAATCTCTGAGTTTGAGGCCAGCCTGGTATGCAGAGTGAGTTCCAGGACAGGCTCCAAAATTATAGGAGTGTTTTGCCTGCATATGCAGAGAGTGTAGCAGATCCTCAAGTTAGAGTTAGGGATTTGTGAACCAACATGTGAGTGCTGGGAACTGAACTCAGGTCTTCTCCAAGAACAGCAAGTTCTCTTAACCACTGAGCCATCTGCCCAACCTGTACATCACTTTAAAGCCGCCTCCCTCCATTTTGAGTCAGGGTCTCTGTACATAGCCCTGGCTGTCCTGACACTAGTTCTGTAGATCAGGCTGGCCTCAAACTCAGAGATTTGTCTGCCTGCCTCCCTGTGCTGGGATTAAAGGTGTGAGCCACTACCACCTAGCTTGGGGGCTGTTTTTCAGAGCAAAGTAAACAAGGGACAAAAGTACGTACACAGGGAGGGAGTCAGAGCACAGACAGACACATCTACACAGGGAAGATGTCAGAGCACAGACAGACACATCTACACAGGGAGGGAGTCAGAGCACAGACAGACACATCTACACAGGGAGGGAGTCAGAGCACAGACAGACACATCTACACAGGGAGGGAGTCAGAGCACAGACATATCTACATAGGCTGTGTGGTCATTTCTTCTAAAAATATTAATTCAGAAGGCAGCAGTTAAAAATGGAATCAGTGTGCAGTACCCAAGATGCCTATCAAGTTTTAATTCTGTTTGGATAGATGTGCCCCAGCCTAGAAAACAGGAGTCATGATGGAGATGCCTTTGAACAGCCAGCTGACATATGGGCAGGTGTGGTGCTTTAAACGAGAAGGCCCCCATAGGCTCACACATTTGAATCCTTGGTCCCAGTTGGTGGACCTGTTTGGGGAGGATTAGAAGTGTAGTGGGGGTGGGAGTCTTTGAGATTCCAGTCCCAGTCTCTTTGTTCTCTGTCTCCAACCCCATTCACCTGCCTTCTGCTGTGCCCCATTGCCATAAAGACCATGAATTTGAACCCTCTAAAACTGTAAGCCCCCAATAAACTAAGACAGCAGGGTAGCAATAGTACCTTGGAGGCAAAGCGCAGTGAATTGAGAGACTCGGAGACATTCTCTTCCAAAGGGGAAATGTTCACAAACATGAGCCTGTGGAAAGAGAAGGCCCAGGCCAGCGTCAGTGGTCTGCCAGGCTGAACACACACAGCCCCTTCAGTCTGTCCCTTCTACTCACATCTTGGCACTGCCACCCAGCGAGTTCTGCAGCAGGTAGGTAAGCTTGCTGTTTCGGTAAGGTACGTGAGACTCCTGAAGGGTAAGGGCACAGGCAGTTAGGCCAGGACAGGATCTCCACAGCTCATGGTGGCCAGCCCCTGCCTTACCTGCCCATGCATCCACTCCTACCTTATTGCTCAGAGCCATTATGACCAGTCCCAGTGTAGACAGACTGCTGTTGATAGCCTGTGTTTCCCGAAGACGGTCACGCTCCCCAGGGCCTAGGGCTAAGCCAGGGTCTAGTCGCTCACTCCCAGCCAGGTCTATAAGGTTGAGGGGAGCGCCACACTGCAGGCCCCGAGCAGCATGCTCTCCAGAAATCTGCAGCTGGAACACACTGTGACTGCGTGATGATCTCTCATTCTGGGCAGTGCGGGCCACAGCCCGATTCTGGCGGGCCAAATGGAGCAGAGCCTCCACCTGGGGATTGTATTAGCAAGGCATAGAGGCAGTCACAAGTTAGGCCACGCTGATGGAAGTCTGGTAATGATCCACTCCTGCCCTCTTGGAGCAAAACCACAGACTAGCAGTATGAGTACAAACACATTCAGACAAGAGCCTGGGGCGGGTCTATTGTCCAGGCCTGCAATGCCAAGCACTTGGGAGGCTGAAGCAGAACTGAAAGTTCAAGGGCTCCTTGAGAGACAGGGGGAGTTCTAGGCAACTTGGTGAGGCCATGTCTCAAAATAAAAACCGACTAGGTACTATAATCCGCAGCACCCAGAAAGCTAAGACAGGAAGATTGTATTGAGTTCAGAGTCAGCCTGGGCTGGAGTGCAAGATTCTCAAAAGGAATAAAAGGACAGCCCAAGCGCATCCCTGCCTGAAGAGCACCAGAGCCCTGAGACAAAACAGCCAGGTAACCATCATGGTTGGGGTGAGGAGCAGGAAGAGTCCTGATGCCCCTGGGAGGCGTCTAGTGGCAGTCGCCCCTCAGATGCACCACTTGTCTCTACCCCTTGCAGCTAAGTCTAGTGACACCCACGCTCGCAGCCCATCCTTTGTCCTTTGGTATGCTCTTGTCTACACCACCCTGCCCACTTCTCCCACTCCAGCCCCCACTCGCCCTCACCTCTTTTTCACAAGAAACAGGGACATAGCGTGCATTGGTGACAGTGAGCTCCTCACTCCCTGGACCTGCTCGACGAATCTCACACTCGCCTCCTTGCCCCTTCCGGGTCCCAGTGGCTAGCAGGTCTCGGACAGTCTCATTGTAGATCTCTACGTAACTTGCCACAAAACTGTATGTCCAGCCCTGGCCACCCATCTCCTGGGCCACGGAGAATAGATGCCGCAGGGCCCGAGGGATCAGCCCCTCCAGTTGGGGGTCTCCCCCAGGCCCACCCTCCATAGTGAAGGTCTTGCCACTGCCTGTCTGTCCATAGGCAAAGATACACACAGGGTAACCATCCAGTGCTGACTGGACAAGCATGGAGATCTCCTCAAATACTTCCTCCTGCTTGCTTCCTGGTGGGAATACCCGATCAAAGGAGAAATCATGGCGGGTAGTGGGTGCTGGTGCCCCGGTCAGGGTGGCACGTCGATCATCAGACCGTGAGACGCTAAGGTGGGTAGGGGGATCAGAGGGTCCAGCAGGGCCATGGGGAAAGAGGAGGAAGCCAGGGGATGGAGTGGGCTCCCCTGCAAGGACAGGGCGCACCCGGCAGAATACCCGGATATTGCCCTTGAGTTCCTGCAACTGGTTGTGGAGTCGACGGCGCTCCATCTCCAGGCCATGTAGCCGGTCTCCTTGTTCAGCCAGTAAGGTCACCTGGGCTGCGGTCTTCTGCCGCAGAGACACCACCTCTGCTTCGCTACTTGACAGAGCGGTTTCTGAGGCCTGTAACCTCCTCTACCCAGAGCAGAGGAACAGAAGGTGGGGTACAAATAGTAATTAGAACAAGGATTATGCCAAAATGGGGTAGCTCTCTTGTTGCATGGTTGTCACAGTCCGGTAAAAAGGTAAGAAAGCCAGGTGGTAGTTGTGCACACCTTTAATTCCAACACTTGGGAGGCAGAGGCAGGCGGATCTCTGTGAGTTTGAGGCCAGCCTGGTCTATAGAGCTAGTTCCAGGACAGGCTCTAAAACTACAGAGAAACCCTGTCTCGAAAAACCAAAATAAAATAAAATGCAGTAAGAAAATGGGTGTAGAGCTGCTTGGACTACAGATCGCTCATTGAATAAAAGCTTCAGTGTGAAAGCCCTGAGCTGACACTCCCAGCATGCATGGAAGAAAAGCTGGGCATGGCTCCATGTACCTATAATCCCAGCGCTGGGGAGCTGAGATGGGCAGATCTGGGACCCTGCTGGCTAGCCCAGCCAAAACAGTGAGCTTCAGGTTCAGTGAATCCCTCACCCCTTGCTGCCAAAAAGAGAAAGAAAGAAAGAAAGAAAGAAAGAAAGAAAGAAAGAAAGAAAGAAAGAAAGAAAGAGAGAGAGAAAGAGAGAGAGAGAGAGAGAAAGAAAGAAAGAAAGAAAGAAAGAAAGAAAGAAAGAAAGAAAGGAAGGAAGGTGCGGAACCCCAGCTCTAGGATAAGGAGTGTGAAGGGCTGGCCAGGAAGACGCCAGAGTGGCTCAACAAAGGGGCACGTGCTATCAGAAGTGCCAGACGTGGGCCTCGAGTCATTAGAGACAGTAGTGCCAGCTAACTGGAGCTCAACAGACTTCATGGACACGGGAAGAGGGAGAAATGCCCGAGATGTGAGCAGGTAGCCTAAGGAGATGGAAGGCCTCCTGAGGTTTCTGGGAGCCTGAGGAGGGGAGGGAGGCAGCACTGTGAGAGTCCAGCCCTTACCTCTTGCTCCTCCAGGCGGGTGGCCAGTGCCTTCTGTTCCTCCTGCAACTCCAGCTTTTCTTTCTGGAGCTCCTGAACCAATCTCTCCTTGGTACCCAGGCATTCCTCCAGCTCCAACACACGGGCACACAGAGTCTCTAGCTTCTGCTGGCTCTGCTCAGCCTGGGTCCGAACACTGGCCAGCTCCCCTGCCAGGGTGTTCCGCTCTGTCCCCAGCACTGTGGCCTGCTCTTGGGCTTCTTTGAGTTGCTCCCGAAGCCCCTGGTTCTCCTGGTCCAACTTCTGAGTCTTCTCCCGATAGCGTTTCAGCTCTTCATTGAGGTCACACAGCTGGCCCTTCAAGTCCCAGGCAGGACGTTTACCAGGTCTCTTCCCTGCCACCATTGGGGCAGCTGATGCTGACAAGGCACAGAGAGGTATGGGTCAGGAGTCTGCCTCTACCCGCAGGCCTCTAGACCTCACACCACGTCCATCTCTCTCTTCTCCAGACAGTAAGGCAGCAGATCTTTTCTGGGCACTCACCACCTCAGCTTCCCATCCCAGCCTCTCACCCAATGTTTATGTGTCACCTACTGCCAGGCTTCTGGGCAGGAGCAGCAGGAGCGGCAGGAGCGGCAGGAGCAGCCTTCGTGTTCTTCAGCACTAGAGAATTAGAGTTGACATGGAATCATAGGTTGGACATGCTAGGACACACCTGAGAGGGCAAGGCTGGAGAATTGCCAGTTCAAGGTCAACCTGAGCTCTAGTGAGACTCAAAAGAACAAATAAGCACAAAGGCTGAGCAGTACAGAGCAATGATGCGCTCTCTCTCTCTCTCTCTCTCTCTCTCTCTCTCTCTCTCTCTCTCTCTCTCTCTCAGAACCCAGGCTTGGTTTCCATCGTCCCTGTCAGGAGACTCAGAACCATCTGTAACTTTAGCTCCTAAGGATTCAATACCTCTGTGCACATACCTGCTCATACACATAAAGTAAAATTAAAAAAATAATAGATCTTAAAAAGAAGCCCAAGGGTCGTGGTGTGACTTCATGGTAGAGCATTCCTGACATGTGCAAGGCCCTGACTTGCTCCCCAACACCACCCCTCCCCTACAGGAAAGACTTGCAGGACCAGAGCTCCTCAGCAGCCGCTCTCCCTCACAGGGACCCAAACCCCTGGTCAGCCCCACCTGAAGCACTATTACCTGAAGCAACAGTAGCACAACCACGAGGTCCTGTCTTCTTAGGGCCTTTCTGAGCTGTCCAAGGATGCAAGAGAGGAAAAAGTACAACACCCACTGCTGTGGGACTCCATCAGACAACAGCCTGCCAGGCCCATGGTGAGCACGGGCTCACGTACTCTAGTGCAGATGAAAACTGTGCAGCCCCTTTCTGCTGGATTCTGGTCCCGTTCCCAGCGCACACGGAGGACTGCGGATTGCTGCTCTTACTGTGAGTTTGTCCCCAGGTAAATAAACCTTTGCTATTGCTATCCTCCATTCTGGGCTATTGTGGAACTCTTCAATACGGCTACAGCCCACTCTTGGGTAGCATACAGATACATATCTCCAGGGTTAGAGAGAACTCTCCTTGTTCTGCGAGTCTCCAGCCAGCTCCTAATGTCCCTTGTAGGACCAGACACAACTCACTATTATCAAAGCTCAGCCAGTAAAGAGTAGGCAGAGCGATGCACGCAGTAGCTGCTATTCTTCGTGTCTGCGTTCACAGCGTGTCTCCCCAGACTCTTCCCAAGCAGAACGGCTACCCCTGAAGAGCTAGACTTCGGAGAAGAACTTAACAACCTTTGTGCCTTTGAAATTCTGAGCCAAGTGAAAAGTTAGTATTGACTCAAACTAGATAAAATTTGGAAGAAAAAAAGAGAGTGGTTCATGGCTCACTCTTGGTCCAACCCACCCAGAACCCACCTGCAGTAGGGCCCTGTGTCTGTGACACTGTGCTGAGCACTGGTCCTCTGGGGCGGGATGTGTCAATTTTAGTCACTGCACCCAGGCCTCGTGTCCGTTTCTGGGGAGAGATAAGGATGGGGTTCCACAGTGACCTGTCCTTGTCCCTCCCACCTCTTTCTTACTCTCTGCTCTCCAAATACATCTCACCTTTGCAGGTTCCAAGGCATCCTCCATCTGGTCAGGACCCCTCTTGAGTTTGCTTCCTGGAAGGGGCAGTCGGGAGGAGGCCTTGACCAGGGTTGTCTTCAGCTCGAAGTTCCTCTTCACTTCCAACAAAGGGGGTCTCTGTTAGAAAAAGAGGCTCTTAAACCAGGACCAAGCTGGGCATGGTGGCACATGGGAGGCAGAGGCAGGCGGTTCTCTGAATCTGAGGCCAGCTTGGTCTACAGAACGAGTTCCAGGACTGCCAGGACTAGGCAGAGAAACTCTATTCTAGAAAATCAAAACAAAAGACAGGGTCAAAGCCCACAAACTCCTTTTTTGGAGCCCCCCAACCTTAATTTTCATTATTGACTATCAGCAAGCATTAACTGAGTTGGGCTGTATGCCAGTTACACAGTGCAAAGGGATGGCGAGCATACGAGGAGTGGGGCTGCCTGCAGGGGGAGCTAGAGGGAGCTGCCACAGCTACAGAACGATATCCTGGAAGACAGACACACAGTACAGCCAGGAAGCCAGCAGGCCTTTCTAGTTAAAGCTGGGACCATACAGTAAAGGAGAGGGCCCCTTGTCAGGAGGAGCAGGCTGTTTACAGAGTGCCATTTTAAATGCATCCTCTCTAGACACCACTATCAACTACTAAATTCTGCAAACGGGGGAAGGCAGACACCAACTAGTGGAGGTTGTTAGACCCCCTCAGACTGCTGTTAGCCACCATGTGGATGGTAGGAATTGAACTCAGGTCCTCTGCAAGCCAAGTGTGCTAAGCCATCTCACCAGCCCCTCAGCTTACTCTCTTATACATCCGTGGCCTTCTATATCATCACCTGTCCAATGATGGTGCCACCCATAATGCAGTCTTCCCACATCAACATAAATCAAGACAATTCCTCAGTTAAAGTTTCCACCACTCAAGTCCAAATGGGTCAAAGACCTCAGCATAAAGCCAGCCACACTAATCCCAGCACTCAGGAGGCAGAGGCAGGCGGATCTCTGTGAGTTCGAGACCAGCCTGGTCTACAGAGTTAGTTCCAGGACAGGCTCCAAAGCTACAGAGAAACCCTGTCTCAAAAAAAAAAAAACAAAAAAACAAACAAAAAAAGCCAGCCACACTGAACTTTATAGAAGAGAAAGTGGGAAGTACACTTGAACGCATTGGCACAGGGAACCACTTCCTAAATAGAACCCCAGCAGCACAGACACTGAGAGAAATAATGAAAAAATGGGACCTCCTGAAACTGAAAAGCTTCTGTAAAGCAAAGGACATGGTCAACAAGACAAAATGGCAGCCTACAGAATGAGAAAAGATTTTCACTAACCCCATATCAGACAGTGGTCTGATCTCCAAAATATACAAAGAACCCAAGAAATTGGTCAACAAAAGATTACATAATCCAATTTAAAAAATGGAGTACAGACCTAAACAGAGAACTCCCAACAGAGGAATCTAAAATGGCTGAAAGACACTTAAGGAAATGTTTAACATCCTTAGTCATCAGAGAAATGCAAATCAAAACAACTCTGAGATTCCATCTTACACCTGTAAGAATGGCCAAGATCAAAAACACTGATGACAACTTATGCTGGAGAGGTTGTGGGGTAAAGGGAACACTTCTGCATTGCTGGTGGGAATGCAAGCTGGCACAACCCCTTTGGATGTCAGTGTGGCGATTTCTCAGAAAATTAGGAAACAACCTTCCTCAAGACCCAATAATACTACTTTTGGGTACACATCCAAAGGATGCTCAATCGTGTTACAAGGACATGTGCTCAACTATGTTCATAGCAGCTTTGTTTGTCATAGCCAGAACCTGGAAACAACCTCAATGCCCCTCAAAGAATAGCTAAAAAAAAAAAAAAAAAAAAATGTGGTACATTTACACAATGGAGTATTACACAGCAGAAAATAATAACGACAGCATGAAGCTAGAAAACATTATTTTGAGTGAGGTAACCCAGACACAGAAAGACAATTATCACATGTACTTGCTCATAGGTGGTTTTTAAACATAAAGCAAAGAAAGCCAGCCTACAAACCACAATCTCAGAGAACTTAGACCACAATGCGGACACTAAGAGAGACTTACATAGATGTAATCTACATGGGCAGTAGAAAGTAGAAAAATACAAGATCTCTCATGAGTGAACTGGGAGTATGGGGACCTTGGGGGAGGATTGGAGGAGGAAGGGAAGAGGCAGGGAGGGGAGCAGAGAAAAATGTAGAGCTCAATAAATATGGAATAAAATAATAATAATAAAGTTTCCACCACACATGTTCTCAGGATCCAATTCAGGTGGTCAAGCTTGGCAACAAGCACCCTACCTCTCACCAGCCCTTTAAGGTACAGTCGGACGCAGTCTTAAGGATGAACAGTTTGGGCACATATCCTGTTCAGATCAATGGGACACCAGAAAGGGAGGAGGAAGCCTGCCAGAGGGAAGGAACTGCTGGCTGGTGTTGTGATGACAAGTCTGGACGCTCAGGGGACGAGGCACTGTGATCTGGAGTCAGGAGAACTGAACTGTGGATCACACGTAGGAGCACTCTCTGACCCTAGCACTCAGGAGACTGGGACAACAGGGTCATAAGTTGGAGGCTGGCTTGGCTGGATTACAAGCAAGATCTTGTGGGGAGAACAAAAACGAATAGAGGTAGGAGAGAGAAGATGCCTAGCATCCCATGCAGAGACTGTATTATCCATCCACAGGGGCTGCGAACATCTGCCTTCTGGCAGACACAGAGGAGTGGTGCACCCCAAGTCCGTGCCTTCTCTGTGCATATTTTCTAGGGTAACTGCCAAATTCTTGAATCGTACTGAGTGCCTGGGAGAGAACCTAACTCACTGCATCACTAGATGCATCACCTAGTGACTAAGTGCAAAGGATGCCTTTGGGTACCAGGGCTGCACGCTGATGGGACTCAGTGAGACTGTTTCCAGGGTCTGAGCACTGAACACAAGTCCCTGGGGAAAAGCAGGTGAGCATTAACAAAGCTGGCGGAAGCCAGTGTTGGTGTGATTAGGAACTGGCTGGGTTTGGGTGTGCAGGAGCTAAGGTAGTCTAAGCTAACCCCAGCGTGCCAACTACAGTTCATTACAACAGCGGAGGAAGGTCTGATTCAGTTCAATTGTTTTTAACTATTGCTCTGGAGCGGGGGCTGGGTGTTGAGCAGAAACCTGAAGGTTTTGGGGGGAACTGAGAATTAGCCAGCCCACTGGCCAGAATCTGTAGTCTGCCCCAAACCCAAATCGCTTGTATAATGGCTGAGCCTGGGGCGTCAACCAGATGGACAGAAAGTATATACAGTAACTGAGCCCCTGAGGACAGATATGTTGATTTCAACACATAAAGGGCAAATCTGGTGGGCGGTGGTGGTGTACGCCTTTAATCCCAGCACTTGGGAGGCAGAGGCAGGCGGATCTCCGTGAGTTCGAGGCCAGCCTGGTCTACAAGATCTAGTTCCATCCAAAACCACAGAGAAACCCTGTCTCGAAAAACCAAAAAAAAAAAAAAATCTAGTTCCAGGACAGGCTCCAAAACTACAGAGAACCCTGTCTGGGGCGGGGGAAAAAGCGAATCTGGAAAGCGCAATGAAGCCTGGAGAGGGGTTCTGACTACATAAGCCCTGGCTGTCCAGGTGTCGCTGACAGTGCAGGGAACTAGTCAGTTCACCTAGTAGTGAACTTAATGCAGGAGAAGAACTAAAACATTTAATGACACTGCAGGTCATCACAGTGGAGTCCTGCAAGAAGGAGTTGTGGTGGCACAGAATGTGAACCGCCTCAAACTCCCGCACACATTACAAAGCCTAATGAACCAAGCTGGCTTGGTCTGGCTTCAGGAAAAGAATCTTTGTAGGTGCGGCAGGTGCCTGTGGTTCCAGTTACCTGAGAAGGGAAAGAGGTCAAGCTCAAGGCTGGTCTAGGCAACTTAGCTTGGCTGTGTTTACCAGAGCTGGAAAAAAGACAAAAGACTTTGGGAAAAACCCCTGAGTACTGTGTGCAGCAAGAGCCGCTCAGTCTCCTGCACAAAAACAGAAAGAGACCAGCAAGGTAGTTTCAGAGGTAAGGGCGCTGGCTGCCAAACGCGACACCTAAGTTCAGCACCCAGAAAGTTGTTCTCCGCCTGACCTCTGCACCCCCCACAAGACTTAATACACAGCTTTGCTTTGCTAGGATAAACTTACAAGCTGATAGCCGCACCACGACTTGAATTGTATGGTGATGCACACGGACATGGACCTGCTATGGCCGTCTCCCTCAGCTACTGTGCACTTCAGCTGACTTTGTGCAGAGGTGTTAAAAGTTGTCCTGGCCAGCAATCTTCAGTATATAAAACCCAGGTCAGCCTCAGCTACACGGGTTGGGGGGTATCCTTGAAAAGCCTGTCCTGGCACTAGGTCTTGTAGACCAGGTTGGCCTTGAACTCAGAGATCGGCCTGCCTCTGCCTCCTGAGTGCTGGGATTACAGGCGTGCGCTGTCACCGCCCTGCCAGTGGTAGGTTTTTGTTGGATCTCTTTCCCAATTTCCATTAACTGCCACATACTATCTAATGATTGAGTCGTATCTACAAGCCATGTGCACATCAGGCTAAGCCATGAACGAGGTGGAACACGAACACGTGTGTAGATGACAGCGGTATACCACAATGTCAAAGAGGTTAGACACCCCTGACAGTGATGTCTAAAAGATGATGCCAGGGCTGGAGAGATAGCTCAGAGGTTAAGAGCACTGACTGTTCTTCCAGAGGTCCTGAGTTCAATTCTCAGCAACCACATGGTGGTTCATAGCCATCTGTAATGAGATCTGGTGCCCTCTTCTGGCATGCAAGCATACATGGAAGGAATGTTGTATACATAATAAATAAAACCTTAAAAAAAAAAAAAGATGATGTTAACATGGTTCCCATATCTTTCTACAAAGAAAGTGACATCCCCCATTCCCCCCCCCCAAAAAAAGTCAGGCGTAGCAACCAGACACTTTGGTGGCACAGCAGGTGCATCTCTGAGTTTGAAGCCAGTCTGATCTACATAGTCAGTTCTAGACCAGCCAGAGCAACATGGTTAAGACCCTGTTTCAAACAAACAAACAACCTTATTGCTGATGAAAAGCATTACCTTTGGGGCTTGAGGTTTTTGTCCTCTAGTGACTTATTTATTGTGGACACCTCCAAGCACTATAAACGGTATTTCTCTCCCTTCTATAACGGCAGAGGCGGTGATCGACTCTCAGAAGCATTTAACATTCACTACAAGGAAACACACTCAACCCTTTCTCTCCAGAAGATCCTAGACGGAAGTTTTCCACTCTGCTCAACCATACAATCAGTGTACAGCAGACACTACAATTTCCTCCAACCCCCCAAAGCTCCTCTCTCCACAGTGCTCCCTGGCAGATACTGCCTTACACTCACTGCCCTGCTCTTTGGAGCAAAATTTCTGAAAAATGGTATCCAGAGCAGGGTTTCTCCACCTACGGGTCGCTCCTTCACAGGGGCATAGCAAAACTACAGCTGTTTTCCTTGTGGGGTCAGCACAACATGAGGAACTGTATTAAAGGGTCACAGCATTAGGAAGGAAGAACCACTGATCCAGGACAGTCATTGCATTCAATTACATTTTCTAAACAAATTTCACTTCCATCGTCCCCCACACTGTCATCCTCAAGCTGGGCAGCAGTGGTACATGTTTTTAATCCCAGCACTTGGGAAGCAGAGGCACAGAGTTCTGGACTAGCCTGGTTACAGAGCAAGCAGCTTCATGATTTCATAACATGTTTCTTTTCTTCATTTGTTGAGACAGTGTATCGCTGGCCTGCAACTCACTCAAACCCTGTCTTAGCCTCTTCCGGTTGACCTCAGAAAGGTGTTGTTGCTTTTGGCAGGCGGGTTTTTGGATTAAGGGTTCCTGGGTGCTTGCCTAGCACCGCAGCACCAAGCTACTCCTTCCAGCCTTTAGTCCCCGAGCGAGCGAGCGAGCATCAGTTATGGTCCTCCTCCTCCTCCTCCTCCTCCTCCTCCTCCTGGCTTTCTTCCCCTGAACTCGCCTGAACCCTTTCTCAGCCGGCATTCACTGCCTTCCTACAGAGTTACACAGCTTACTGACTTCTGCCTCCCAAGTGAAGATCAGCTCAGTGGTGGCTGGTGTCTGTCTCCCACATAAGTACAGCTGTGCAGGGCATGCAGAAGATGATCTTGCAAGTGTTGCATCAACAGATCCGAGAAACTTCTGGCATTTTTATGGTCACCTGTCACAGTGTCTCCTTTTTGGCTGAGTGTACCAGAAAGTCTCTCCAAGTTGAATGCTGACTGTGGATCAATCTAAGCTGAAATATAGTAAGCAAAGAATGCAGGCTGGCATTTCCTGTCACTAGAGTTCAGAACGTTAATTGTAACACATACACCTTAGATGGGTGTGAGAGGAGCGGGATACCCATAAAGTATTCAAACAGTCTCACTGGGCAAAAGAGATGAGAGAATAGTAAGTCCTTTGTATAGATCGCCGCATATCTCCTCTCCCTTCCTCCACCCTGATCCAGCAGCAATGAGAATCAACCCAACAGAGCACCGGCAGAGATGTACCTTGGGACAAGGGACAAGGCCTCTCGGAACCCTCGCTTCTCCCACAAGGCTATCTGTAAAGAACTGAGACGCAGAAACGCGTCG
Source organism: Microtus pennsylvanicus (assembly GCF_037038515.1). NCBI lineage: Eukaryota > Metazoa > Chordata > Mammalia > Rodentia > Cricetidae > Microtus > Microtus pennsylvanicus. The sequence goes on along the minus strand of NC_134585.1, from coordinate 3,413,069 downwards.
GATCCGCTTGACAATTAGAAATGGAGAATGCTGGAGATAGCTAAGCGCAAGCACGACGGGGGCGGCGGGCCAACATCAATGCGACCGTCTTGGGCGTCTCGCTGCCTGTCGCCTGCACGGCCTCGGCCGTCCCAGTGTACGTCCGAGACCGTACGGCCCTCCCCTGGCAGCCGGGCATACATGCCCCGGACCTGTCCCCAAGGCGCCTCCGCAGCACTCACCTGCGCCTGCATGTTCATTGCGGTCCGCACAGGACGGGATGCAAAGGAAGAGAACAGGGGGACGGCGCCCCGGGACCTGCGTCCTCTCACGGGCTCGTGAGGCGCAGCCCGAGCGACAAAGGGGTCTGCAACCGGGCCACCTGCCACACCCGCCACTTTTGAATTTCAAACCGCCGCGCCGTGGACTCACCGCTCAGTCCGAAGGGGCCAATCCGCGCCGGCGACACGGCCGCGAACCAATCACAGCGCCTTCCGCCTGCGGGGCTCCGCCCTCTCGGCGGTTCTAGTTTCCGTCACCTCGGCGCCGGAGAACGGGACCCTGGGATTCCACTTCCGTATCCACTTTTCCTGGCCCCTCCCCTCCTGGACGCGGAGCGCGCTGCACTTCCGCTGGGTCACGTCGGACGTGCGCGTGTGTGGAGGAGTCCGGCAGGGGAGGGGTCTGCGGGGACGTACTGCAACGCGCAGGTGCAAAGGCGCCCCCCGCAGCGCCGGGGAGGAGCGAGTGCCACCCAGCGGACTGTGCGGGAAATGCACTCCTCATCGCCTACCCTCTGGACCCGAAACGCTGCAGCCGGGTCGCTCAGGTCCGAAAAGCGGGAGCTGCTTTGCTGGCGCAGAAGTAAAAAGTGGAGGTCTGGCGGTATGACAACAGGTGTAGCGTTTATCTAGAGTGCTGAGACCCTGAGTTCAATCGCCAGCGTACGAGAAAAGGAATAAAAGAAAGGAGGTGGGAGAAAGCACGAGAAGGCGAGCAATCAGAATACGAGACTCTTGCAGTGTGAAATATCCTGCAATAAGGTCGTAAGCCGGGCGGTGGTGGCGCACGCCTTTAATCCCAGCACTCGGGAGGCTGAGCGGATCTCTGTAAAGCCAATCTGGTCCACATAGTGAATTTCAAGACAGCCAGGGCTCTCTGTAGAGAGAGAGAGAGAGAGAGAGAGAGAGAGAGAGAGATCCTTTCTCAGATAAATAAATAGTGTGTTTCTTTATATCAAGTTGTAAACCCCTGCCCAGTGATCTGAGTTTTTTTTTTTTTCCGAGACAGTGTTTCTCTGTGTAACAGTCCTAGCTGTCCTGGGACTAGCTCTTGTAGACCAGGCTGGCTTCGAACTCACAATGATAGGTCTTCCTCTGCCAGGTCTGCTTTTTGAGTTTATCTTTCTTAGCATGAAGCCTGACAGCAAGGTAAACGTGCTGGTGAGTTTTTCCATATGCAATGGGCTGACCTGGCAGCTGTAGCTTTTGGGGAGGGGCTGGCTCAGGTGGGCTTGCTGCCGCTAAATTGTCCGCTGACGCTAGAGCTCCCCTGTTAGCGCAGTCACAGGCGTCCGAGAAGGATACATTAGAACAGGAAGTATAAACCAAATGGCCTCTGTATCAATTCAAATGAGAGAGGCTTACCCACAGCTAGCCTGCGATCCTCCACAGTGAATCTCCGGACGGTTTGTCGGGGGCAGAGGTCAGCCTTCAGCTGTCACACTGGGCAGCATCGGCCTTTGGCAGCCGGGCCAAGAAGGACTAAGAGACTTTTCTCTGAAGGAAGAACCTCGGAGAACTAACCCATCTTGGTGAGGCCGAGTAGGACAGTCAACCCAAAGGTCTCCTTAGTTTGACCAGCGCCCTCCTAGCAGGAAAGGAACGGGGCAGTTCTTTGCCCAGCAGTCAGTGTTCCTACGCCTGAAGCAAGCTCCAGGTGAAGTTAATTGCTGCCCATCTTCTTTGGAAACTGCCTCAGCTGCTTGCTACCAGAAACGGGTATTTTGTCTACCAGGGAATGTCCTTTGCTTTAAACATCTTAAATGCACATCCAGAAGATTTCTCTGAGGGGTTTGAAGGCTGTCGTCTAACCTATTAAGTGTACCTGATTTATTCATTTACTTATTTATCTTTGAGACAGGGTTTCTCTGCGTACTCCTGGCTGTCCTGGAACTCGCTTTGTAGACCAGACTGGCCTTGAACTCACAGAGATCCGCCTGCCTCGTCTCCCAAGTGCTGGGATTAAAGGCGTGCGCCACCACCGCCCAGTCCAATTTTTAAAGTTTAACAAAGTTAGCAAAGACAAAGAGGCTAGGCATACAATTTCAAGTCAGTTTTTGCTAGCCAGAACAGAACTCAGGAATTCATAAACTGTATTCATCATGTTCTTTATCTAAAAACAATATCAGCAGCCTGATGTTGAACAATTAGGAAAGGAGTAAGTGGTTAGACCCATACCTCTAAGTCAGTTTCTGTAGCTGAGTAGACCTGAGTAACCTTGGAAATTTATAAACATAAACCTTTGTTTGTTTTATTCATATATATATATATATATTTATATATATACACACACACACATACACACACATACACATATATATTTATGTAGGGGTGTCCTGCACGTACACCTGCAGACCAGAAGAGGGCACCAGATCCCATTTACAGATGGTTGTGAGCCACCATGTGGTTGCTGGGAATTGAACTCCCGACCTCTGGAAGAGCAGCCAGTGCTCTTAACCTCTGAGCCATCTCCCCAGCCCCACATACATTGTTTTTAAGTCATATTTTTCATAAATCTTTTTTTTAAATATTTATTTATTTATTATGTATACAATAGTCTTTCTGCGTGTATGCCTGAAGGCCAGAAGAGGGCACCAGACCTCATTACAGATGGTTGTGAGCCACCATGTGGTTGCTGGGAATTGAACTCAGGACCTTTGGTAGAGCAGGCAATGCTCTTAACCGCTGAGCCATCTCTCCAGCCCCCTTTTCATAAATCTTGCTCATGCTTTTGTCCTCATCTGTGTTTTGTTTTGCTTTTTTCCTCTCAGGACAAAAATCCATCCTAATCCAAAACATTTTGGAGACTTGCTGTTGACCCCCTAGTCTAAAAAGTAGATGCAATGATAAACAGGGCTCGGCAGGACTGAGAAGGCTATGGCCCTGTCTCAGTTGGTTTGTACTACACCAGCAAGCCAGGACAGGCTCCAAAGCTACAGAGAAACCCTGTTGCAAAAAAACAAAAAAAAAGCAAAACACACAACAAATTGTATTTTCCTAAACAAGAGTGAAAACCAAGTTGCATATGAGCATACTGTATATTTTTAACTATCACCCCTCTGTTACAAGTTTAAGCCATATTTGTTACAGATTTTAACCATACCCAGTGAACTTACAAATTCTGAGATACAGAAACTTTATACAGCAGTCTTACAAATCTTGAGCTAAAGTTACACTATAGCAAAAATTTCAGAGATGTAAGAGATGGGGGTACCCTAGATAGTTAAAAAAACAACAACAACAACATCAGAAAAGGAGTGTGGGAGGAGCGGTCCTGATCTCTATTGGGAGCAGTTTATATTTTACCTGTTTGGTTTTGTTGTGTTTGAGACAGGGTTTTTCAATGTAGCCTTGACTGTCCTGGAACTCGCTCTGTAGATCAGGCTGGCCTCGAACTCACAGAGATCCGCCTGTCTCTGCCTCCTGAGTGCTGGGATTAAAGGTGTGCGCCACCACCAGCAGGCAGACAGTGGTCAGAGGGAGGGCCTAGAGGAAGCGGAGAGCAGAAAGGCTCAGAGATGTACGCGAGAGTTTGTGAGTGGAGAGTAGGGGAAGTTTAGTGGTGAGGCTCTGGGGGCCGCCTGTTTGTACTGTGGTAGAGGTTGTCAGATCTATGAGGAGTTGGAAATCGTGGGTGCCATCTTTGGCCACCGAGCTGCACTGAGGCCAAGTGGTGAAACCGTGAGGCTTTAAAGAAAGCCGAGTCTGAGGAGAGAGATGAGGAGGCTCCGGCAGGAAGAGGGGCAGTGCAAGCTGCAGGGGCAAGCTGAGGGACGGGCAGGGAGGGAGCCGAGAGAGAGATTTAGGAAAGGGGGTTGCAGGTGGGCAGGGAGAGCAAGGATGGAAGAAGAGGGGTCCTGGGAGCAAGAATTTCAATCCTGGGTGTCCCCAAGTGGACTGAGAGACTTGTCATCGAGAAATGTCCCAAATCACAAAGGAGGTGCCCCTTCCTGTGTGATAGGTGCTCAGTGGCTCCCGGAGCCAGCAGACAGCTCCAAGGCGGCACCTACCTGACAACCATGCCGGAGCAGGCGGAACAGAGAAGTGACTGAAGAGGCAGACTCTAAAATTCGGACTCAGGGGCTGGAGAGGTGGCTCAGAGGTTAAGAGCACTGACTGCTCTTCCAGAGGTCCTGAGTTCAATTCCCAGCAACCACATGGTGGCTCACAACCATCTGTAAAGAGGTCGGGCGCCCTCTTCTGGCCTTCAGGCATACACACAGAATATTGTATACATAGTAAATAAATAAATAAATATTAAAAAAAAAAGAACAGCAGGCACATGCTGAGAACAGCTGGGTCACAAGGAGCAGGATGCGCAACTGGGGGAGGGAGAGTTTAAAGAGGGGTATTCTAGTGTGGGCTTTTTTCTTCAGTTTATCTTTATGTAGATTGTATGAAGGTGTCAGATCCCCTGGAACTGGAGTTACAGACAATTGTGAGCTGCCATGTGGGTGCTGGGAATTGAACCCGGGTCCTCTGGAAGAGCAGTCAATGCTCTTCACCACTGAGGCATCTCTCCAATCCCCCTCTTGTGTGGACTTTGACGTGTGTAACAGGGCCGCAGATCTTAGCACAACTGACTCCATGATGGAAGTACCATTCAGGCTGTAAAACTCAGCACGTAGACAGAACCACCTGCCAAAATGAAAAAGCACAGACCACATCCATCAAAGCCCATAGTTCTGGGAAAGTCGCTAAATGCACGGGCCTTGCTTTTTAGTTTCTATAGTTCCATTCCTTGCTAACTGTTCTTGCTGCCTAAAGTGTGTCAACCCGAAAGACCCTAAGAAAGGCTCCATGCTGTACTGGGATCCTAAGCACCCAGTGTAGTCACTGGCCCACTAAAAAACGACTCCTTAGTGACTTAAACCTGTGTCCAAGCAGACTTCTCTGCTGGAGACTTCACAACCTTTCTGAAGGTCCCACCGAGATCCCCAGAGACCAGACCTCAAGACACCAGGAGTCTCAGAGCCCTCGACGAAGGCAGAGTGTGGGGTCAGGGAACTCTGAGGGCGTGAGGTATTCCAGGGCCCCAGGGCTCTCTTTGATCATTCTCTGCCAAACGGTGAAGTCAGACACCTCCACTCCAGAAGAAACAAAGTTGTTGGTCTGTCACCTCCAGAAGTCAGTCTGTTTAGACACATAGGGGAAGTTGGACATGGCAGCTGTTGTAGTGTCTGGGATCTGTGTGAGATGTCACTGGATTCCCGTGTGTGTGTGTGTGTGTGTGTGTGTGTGTGTGTGTGTGTGTGTATGTGTGTGTGTGAGCCAGAGCCCCCCTGGCTTAAGACCTGTGCCCTCTTGGTCAGGATCTGAATTCTTTTTGATCTGTCAAGTCCTCCAAGAATCCTTCCCCGTCCCACGTGAAGCCCCTTGGAGTCACTTGGCCCCCAACCCAACTGGCACACACACTCGCAGCCCCCAGATCATCCCAGATCAGTCCTGGTCCCTGTGTGGTGTCTAGGAGGGACAGAATCTCTCAACCAGGGTCCCCTGCCATCTGAGCAAAATACACACATGGAGGGGGAATGAGTTCCCTGAGGTGCATTCCCTCTTCCCCTGCGGGCTCTAAGCAGTCCCAGAGAAGGGGAAAGAAGTTCCACTACTTCTTCTTTGACGATCTATGTCTTCACTTCAACCATTGATCTGCATAAGTGGAAAACAAAACCCACCATTTTTTTTGAAAAAAGTAGATAATCAGGGACTGGGGAGATGGCCCAGAGGTTAAGAGCACTGGCTGCTCTTCCAGAGGTCCTGAGTTCAATTCCCAGCGACCACCTGGTGGCTCATAACCATCTGTAATGAGATCTGGCGCCCTCTTCTGGCCTTCAGACATACCTGCAGACAGGGTACTATATGTAATAAATCTTTTTTAAAAAGTAGATAAACGGCCTTTGGGTGGGGTGGGTGATGCAGGGGGTGGGGGTCACTGCTGGGCAGTGCAGGCTGGGCAGGACAGACTTTCCCTTATGTCCAACACTGACCAAGGAGACTTTAACCAATCTTTGCTAGGTCCTTTTTTTTTTAAGAAAAATTACAGGGGGCTGGAGGGATGGCTCATTGTCTGCTCTTCCAAAGGTCCTGAGTTCAATTCCCAGCAACCACATGGTGGCTCACAACCATCTGTAGAGAGGTCTGGCGCCCTCTTCTGGCCTTCAGGCATACAGACAGAATATTGTATAAATAAATATTTAAAAAAATAATAAAAAATATTTTAAAAAAAAGAAAAGAAAAATTACAGACAGCTGATAAAGTGGTTTCCTTTGTCACCTAGTTGGACCCATGAGCAGAAACAAAGTTATGAAAGTTTTTTTTTTTTGTTTGTTTGGTTTTTTTTTTTTTGGTTTTTCGAGACAGGGTTTCTCTGTGGTTTTGGAGCCTGTCCTGGAACTAGCTCTGTAGACCAGGCTGTTCTCGAACTCGCTGAGATCCGCCTGCCTCTGCCTCCCGAGTGCTGGGATTAAAGGCGTGCGCCACCACCGCCCGGCCAAAGTTATGAAAGTTAAAACAATTTAGATCCCAGTTGCTGGAGACAGGACAAAAGGTGTTTGACAACAGAGAAATGAGCTGGGCAGTGGTGGCGCACGCCTTTAGTCCCAGCACTCAGGAGGCAGAGGCGGGCGGATCTCTGTGCATTTAAGGCCAGCCTGGTCTACAGAGTGAGTTCCAGACAGAGAAACCCTGTCTCGAAAAACCAACCAAACAAGAAACAACAGAGAACTGACTGGGACTAGACCTTTGCATAAATTGAAGCTACCGTCACTTTCTCTGACAATGAGACACAGACCTAGAAAAACTTTTGGTGTCTTGGTTGGGCCTGGTGGTACGCCTTTAATCCCAGCACTCGGGAGGCAGAGGTGTGTGGATCTCTGTGAGTTTGAGGCCAGCCTGGTCTACAGAATGAGTTCCAGAACAGGCTCTAAAACTACAGTGAGACCCTATCTCAAAAAACAACAAAAACAACCAAACAAACAAAAACAGAAATCCACCTGCCTCTGCCTCCCGAGTGCTGGAATTAAAGGTGTGTGCCGCCACCACCACTTGGCTGGGAACTCTGGTTTTCATGAGTCTGATTCTTTTCTTTTCTTTTCTTTCTTTTTTTTTTTTCTAATTTTCGAGACAGGGTTTCTCTGTAGCTTTTGGTGCCTGTCCTGGAACTAGCTCTTGTAGACCAGGCTGGCCTCGAACTCACAGAGATCCTCCCGCCTCTGCCTCCCGAGTGCTGGGATTAAAGGCGTGTGCCTCCACCGCCCGCGTGAGTCTGATTCTTGCAGAACAGATGTACACTGTTTTGGACCTGAAAGATGTGTTCTTCAGCCTTGCATTGGCAGAGGTTTGCCACCCTCTTTGCTTTTAAATGGACAGGCCCAGAGGGAGTTTACAGAGGGCAACAACGTCTGGACCAGACTGCCCCCAAGATTCCTCAGTTCTGCAAACCTGTTAGATAAGACATTAGGAACTGACCTGCTCTCTACGGGGGGCTCCTCAGGAAAACAGATTCTAAAGGGGCCACTGAGGGACTGCTGCAAGAGTTACAGGCCTTGGGCTACAGAATGTCGACGAAGAAAGCCCAGCTTTGGACATCGGAGGCTACCTAGCTTGGCTACCAGCCTAAGGGAGGCTCTAGGGGCCTGTTTCAGAGCTGGATTGCCACCATCTTCAGATCCAGCTTCCAAAGAAAAAGAGACTGGCTGGAGAGTTCCTACAAACAGCTGGATGGATACTGCTGTCTCTGAACACCGGCGTTTGTGGAAGCAGCAAGGCCTCTACATAGTAGCACAGAGGGGGCACTGAGCCCCTAACAGGGCTGAGACCACACAGAAGGCACCTGCAGCTTCGAAAACAGCTCTGACTTCAGTGTCAGCCTGTGCATTTCTGGGTGTCTCAGAACCCTGCCGTCTGTTTGACCGTGAAACAAGACAAAAGGTGCCTCCATCCCAAACAGAGCTTCTCTGGGTAGCTTTGGAGCCTGTCCTGGAACTCGCTCTGTAGACCAGGCTGGCCTTGAACTCACAGAGATCTGCCAGCCTCTGCCTCCCACATGCTGGGATTAAAGACGTGCGCCACCACCGCCTGGTGACAAAAGAGGTTTTAACTCAAACTTGCTGGCCATGGTTATGCCCTGTGACATACCCATCCAAACAGTTGGACCCTGTAGCCACAGGATGGCTCACCTATGTAAGAGCTGTGGCAGCTACTGCTATTCTGATGAAAAAGGAAAAAAAAAAAAAGGTTAAATCTGGTCAAGATCATACACTCACAGCGCCCCATGCTGTGGAGACCTCCTCCTCCTCCGAGCACAGAAAGATGGCTGTCCAGTGCCTGTGTGGCCCAGAACCAGGCTCTCCTCCTGGACCACCCTCAAGTTCGCTCTGAGCCCATCAATCCTGCTACCTTCTTGCCCGAGGATGGCCTTCAGGTGCTCACCCATGACTCTTGTGAGGCGAAAGAGGAAACCAGGTATACCGGAGCTGCGGCAGTTTCTTTAACTGAGACAGTTTGGGCCCAAGCCAGGACCTCACCCAGAGAGAAGTGATCTACCTGACCCAGGCTCTCAGATGGGGAAAAGATGTCTGAAGAGTCCAAGAATAAGAAAATAAGAATGTAGAAATAAAGAAATATAAAGTTACAAGTCTAGGAGAAAGAACAGACTGTCAGCAGCTTTCTCAGCAGATCAAGGATCAGTCATTCACAGTGAGCTATTTTCTCGGATGCTTGGGAAGCCTCCATCAGCCTAGGTCATTTCATTTTACAATGGGCTGTTCTATTTACAAGGCCGGAGTTTCTCTCTGCACACTTAGTGTCCTGGCCATCCTCGATGAACTGAGTTAACCCTTAGGAGACAGAGATGCGTGACCTCGGGGTTAGGCACTGTCTCTGTTATGGAAACTGGCACCATCATAGGGGAGGCATGGGGCTTCAGTACACACTGCCTGGAGGAACCAGGAGAAACAGTGACCACACTGCAAACACCTGGTTTGACTAATGCGCTCCGAGAATGGAGGCTGTAAAGTATGGCAGTCGATATCTGAGTTTTACCTTGAGATAGTGTGAAAAACTTTCTGCTATCTTCTAAGTTCCCAGCCTAAGAACCAATCAACTCTAACTTATTAACCTCCTGGTATTACTAGCAGTCCCTTTTCTGACTAATTGCTAAAGATATCTGTTTTCTTGCAATTAGTGAATTTCGCTGTAATCTACTCTGAAACATATTTCATGATGGCTTCCTAGTTACCCATTGACATTAGCACTCACTCCCCTCCTTAGGGTCTACATTGACTGACCCACAGGTCAGGGCAAGATCGTAAAAATTCCTTTGTTCAGACTTATTGCTTGGTGCCCCTACTATAAAAAGTGGGTTCAGAAACGGCCTTTTGCCATAGCCTAACAAACGCATCTCTGGCTGTGGTCTCAGCTAGTTGATAAGCTTCTGGGCCCCACAGTGTTTTTTTTGGTTTTTGTTTTTTTAAGTTTGCTTCTGGTTTTCCTGGGATCTGGTTTCTGGAATAAAGTTTGCTTCTGGTTTACTAGAGTTGGTAGTGTTCTCATCTGTGGGCGACCCCCCTGGACCCAACAATGTCCACCACAAGTGTCCCCTTGTTTGAGTCCAATGATACCATCTGGGTCAAGTGAGCAGGTGGCCAAAGGGGACTGAAACCCGCTTGGAACGGGCCGACACGATTCTCGCCACTCCTACGCTGTGAAGGTAGCTGGCATCACGCAATGGATCCACCACGAAGGGGGCCAGGGAAGCAGAAGCCACAGCTGCCGCCGTCAGTTGGACTGATTCCCGGACCGTGGACCCATTAACATTAAGGTTTCTTTGGGCCCCAAGCCCTTCTGCTCCCCACCCCTCTCTTTCCGGAGCCTTACGTTTGGGGTGAATCATGGTGCAAGCCCCACAGCTCTCAGGTTTGATTTTTTTTTTTTTGATTTTTCGAGACAGGGTTTCTCTGTAGCTTTTGGTTCCTGTCCTGGAACTAGCTCTTGTAGACCAGGCTGGCCTCGAACTCACAGAGATCCGCCTGCCTCTGCCTCCCGAGTGCTGGGATTAAAGGCGTGCGCCACCACCGCCCGGCTCAGGTTTGATTTTGCTGGGTAGTGGTGGAGCAAGTCTTTAATCCCAGCATTAGGGTGACAGAAGCAGGTGGAGCTCTGAGTTCGAGGCCAGCCTGGTCTACTGAGTGAGTTCCAGGACAACCAGGGCTACACAGAGAAATGGTTACAAAAAAAAAACAAAAACAATCAAACAACAACAACAAAAACCCAATAACAACACACACACCCCAAAAAGTTTGATTTTAAGATACGAAGCGAAGGGTGGGGTAATATGGCTGCTTTTCTGATTTTATTTTAATTTTTGAGACAAGATCTCACTATGTAGCTCTGGCTGTTTTGAAACTCTGTGTTAACCAGGCTGTTCTCCAATTCACAGATAGTCCTCAGCTTCCTGAGGGCTGGGGCCAAAGAGGGGCCCCACCCTGCTTGTTTATTTGAGACAAGATCCCCAGTGTCCCAGGCTGACCTTGAATTTCTTCGTGGAGGCTCCCCAGTTCTCCAGGGTTGGGATCCATGGACCTCCCCCTCCCCCCAGCTGATTTCTTGCAAAGTATTAAATCCAGGGCTTTCTGGAAAACAACCCAAATTCATTACATGTTTAAGGGATGAACTACTAGACAACAGAACAACTATCATTTGAAAAATATCTGTAGCTCTTGTTCCAAGAAATGAAACTGAAAGTACCACACAGTACCCTGCATACTTAATCCCGATGCTCAGGAGGCAGAGGGATTGCTCTGAATTAAAGAAGGCACAGAAGTCTTTGTGCGCACAGATAAGCACCAGGGGACCCCGGAATGTTAAAGTGCACACGGTTCTGTGAAATACCTGTGTCTGCCCAGAAGTCTGCAGTGGACTGTCCTCTGGCCTAGTACACTTGGCGCTGCATGTGTGATTTATCGTATGATTTATCACAGACCCTTATCGTAAATTTATTTTTCTAAGTCAATCTACAAAACCTGATTTTACAAAGAGTTTCAATATTTCTTTCTATTTGGTTTACTTTGTTTCTCAAGGGGATGTATGTAGCTTTGTTGTGAAAGTGGGACTGAAGTAATTATCACCAGGATAGTGTTCACCAAACTGGGCTCTGCTTAAATATGCAGGAAATAAACCACTCCAGGAGTTTAAACAACATCTGCCACGGGGTTGTATTCAGCCGAACTGCCTTCTTGCCTCACGACGGTTGTTTCTCTGCCACGGTGAAAGCCGGAAGCATGGGCTGCGTGGTGAGCACAAGGCCAGCCTCTGAAGCTACGGAGAAAAGAGAAAAAGAGGAAGGAGATACAACCCAGAAATCAGAACTTACAGCTGGGCGATGGTGGCGCACACCTTTAATCCCAGCTATTGGGAGGCAGAGGCAGGTGGATCTCTGTGAGTTCAAGGCCAGCCTGGTCTACAGGAGAGCCAGGACAGTTACAAGGAGAAACCCTGTCTTGAAAACCAAAACAAAACAAAAAAGAAAACCAAAACAAAACAACGAGAACACATTTCGATTCTGCACACGCTGATCTTCACTTCCACACAGACCCGCCTGCCTCTGCCTCTCAGTGCTGAGCTTAGCGGTGGGTGCCACCATGCCACCATGCGGGGCACCTTCCCATCAGTTTAACGCGTGGGACTACGGGGTGCCCTGGACAGGGTTTAAGACGATAAAATCAAACCAGGGCCCACTAGGATTGCACAGAGGTTCCAGGAGAGACCCCGAAAACTATGGAGAAAGTCAAGTCCTTCCAAGCTGCTGACCGTGCTGGAAATCTCGCTCAGCTGAGAGACCCTGACCAGCCTCCTGGCACAGGGCACCTTTCTTGACCCATGTCCCCATAACTCCCTCTTATCCTATCTCAGACCTACCCTGCTTCCTCAGACTTGGGCATGAGACTAAAATGTGAGCCCTCGGATGGATGCTTGGTGGCCATCTTCTCCGTGCCAGAGGGCTCCCCGTAAGTCCTCCCACTAGCTGCGCTCACAGGCTCCAAAGACAAGCTTCATAAGGATCTGTTTAGAATCCAACACAAATGTCCCTCCTCCTTTGGTGGCCCAAGACTCATCATCAGACCAATCACAGCTCCTCTTACAAACATCTTTAGTGTGTTCAAGTCTAATTAAAATCCCCGCCCCCGCCCCCCACAGGACCGGAAGTCAGGGGGCTCATTTGTTTGTTTGCTTTTAGGATTTCTTATCTTATTTTCTTTCTTTTTTTTTTTTTTTTTTTTTTTGGTTTTTCGAGACAGGGTTTCTCTGTGGCTTTGGAGCCTGTCCTGGAACTAGCTCTGTAGACCAGGCTGGTCTGGAACTCACAGAGATCCGCCTGCCTCTGCCTCCCGAGTGCTGGGATTAAAGGCGTGCGCTACCATCGCCCGGCTCTTATTTTCATTTAATTACTTAGATGGTTTGCTGGTTTATTTTGTTTTGAGACTATGCAAACGTACTCACCTTAGACTTTAGCAATCCTGACCCTCCTGCGGCAGCATCCTGCAGGCTGGGATTTCAGGCGCCGCTCAGTCGCCTTAGGTTTCAGTTTCCCAATCTGAGGGCCACCCACAGAAACCCGGCAGGAGGAAACCAGCCTGCTTGGATTAGAGACACCCTTCCTGCACCCTTCTCCTGGTTAGAAGAGGCCACACCCATCCAACCTGTTGTCACAGCTGCTGGCTCCTCCACCCTGAGACCCTAGACTGAGGCTTGGACATAGGGGCCAGGATGCCAGTCCATTCCGGTTTAAGTGTCTGTTATGGCTCTTCAGTTTCCGAGGCAGAGTTACATACGGTAAAGCTGGACAGGACTTAGTGACCATAGAGTGTGACATCAGGCTAGGGAGACAGCTAGCTCAGTAGGCAAAAGTGCTTTTCGTGTCAGCCTGATTCCGAGTACGATCCCTGGACCCCGGGAACGGTGGAGTGAGAGAGCGTGCTCAAGCAGCAATCCCTGGACCCCGGGAATGGTGGAGTGAGAGAGCGTGCTCAAGCAGCGATCCCTGGACCCCGGGAACGGTGGAGTGAGAGAGCGTGCTCAAGCAGCAATCCCTGGACCCTGGGAATGGTGGAGTGAGAGAGCATGCTCACGCAGTAAAACTTAAACCCGGCGGTAGTGGTGCATGCCTTTAATCCCAGCACTTGGGAGGCAGAGGCAGGCGCATCTCTGTGAGTTCGAGACCAGCCTGGTCTACAGAGTTAGTTCCAGGACAGGCTCCAAAGCTACAGAGAAACCCTGTCTCAAAAAAAAAAAAACAAAAAACAAAAAACAAAACAGGGGGCTGGAGAGATGGCTCAGTGGTTAAGAGCATTGCCTGCTCTTCCAAAGGTCCTGAGTTCAATTCCCAGCAACCACATGGTGGCTCACAACCATCTGTAAGGAGGTCTGGCGCCCTCTTTATACAGACAGAATATTGTATACATAATAAATAAATAAATTATACATAATAAAAAAACAAAAAACAAACAAACAAAAAACCAACTTATAAAGAAATAAAAAATTGTCCCCAAACTCAAAAACCTTTCTCTCCTTTCTACCTGAGTTCTGGAATTAGGGTCAAAGGCATCAGGCACGGGGTCATCATAGCCACGCCCTTTAATCCTGGCAGTGCTGAGCCAGGCCTTCTGAACGGGCACCGAGCCAGCCAGCTGTCACGCAGTGGTGAAGATGGCAGAGGAAGAGGGCAGTGTGGAGGAGGGGGATGTGTTCCTAGCTTTCGCCCAGGGTCCCACTCCTCCTCGGGGGCCCCTGCGGCGTGCTCTGGACAAGATCTTTCTCACCTTCCTAGTCCTCTTCCTGACTCTGCTGATGCTGGAGGCTGCTTACAAGCTGCTGTGGCCCCTGCCATGGGCGACGTTTCGGGACTGGCTCCTGCAGACACCCGAGGAGGAAGGGGCGCTGGAACTCTGAGTGTCTCCCTGTAGACACGGTGTCCTTGCGACTGAGGTGAGAAAAGGAGACTTCAGAGGGATTGGGGTGGGAGGGATGGCTTAGGCCAGCACTCTAAGTTCCTTTCTGTTTATGCTCACGTGGGTGGTGGCTCTGGCTGTGTGCACAGGGGCGCCCAGAGGCTAGAGGGTGTTGGATCCCCTGGGGCTGGAGTTACAGGATGCTGTAAGTGGGTCCTGGGACCCAAACTCATGTCCTCTGCTACCCCCCCACCTTTAACTTCAGATACACATACAATGTATATTGATCATATTCATTCCTCAGACATTCCCCCTCCAACTCCTCCAGGATCCCCCTCCCTCCCTATAAGTTTTATTTATTTATTTATTTATTTTGGTTTTTCAAGACAGGGTTTCTCTGTGGCTTTGGAGACTGTCCTGGAACTAGCTCTTGTAGACCAGGCTGGTCTCGAACTCACAGAGATCCGCCTGCCTCTGCCTCCCGAGTGCTGGGATTAAAGGCCTGCGCCACCACCGCCCGGCTCCCTATAAGTTTTATTGGCACATACATCATCGTGTTACCTGCCTCCTCCATGCTGTTCTGCTGCTCACCCTTGCTGGCCCCCCAGGGTCTTGAGCTGCTTCTTGTCACCTGTGTCCCATCTCCCTCTCTTGAGTCACCCTCTCGACTGCTTCTCCCCTTCCAATCTACACATATGAGCTCACACACGAACACACACACACAAGCATACACACACGAACACACACACACAAGCATACAGACACATGAACACACACACAAGCATACATGCACACGAACACACACACAAGCATACACACACAAGCATACACACACACGAACACACACATGAACACACAAGCATACACACACAAGCATATACACACATGAACACACAAGCACACACACATGAACACACACAAGCATACACACACGAGCACACACATGAACACACAAGCATACACACAAGCATATACACACAAATGAACACACACAAGCATACACACACGAACACACACAAGCATACACACACACGAACACACACACATGAACACACACAAGCATACATACATAAGCACACACATGAACACACACAAGCATACACACACATGAACACACACAGCATATACACACAAATGAACACACACACAAGCATACACACACACGAACACACACAAGCATACAGATACATGAACACACACACAAGCATACACACACATGAACACACACAGCATATACACACAAATGAACACACACACAGCAGACACATGAACACACACACAAGCACACACACAGATGAACACACACACACCCCTCTGTATAATACGGTATATAAAGTTTAAATCCAGATTCCCACATATGAGAGAATAAAAGGGATAATCTATTCTTTTGAATATAGCTTAATTTTCTTGAGTGATTTCCATTTCCTCTGCTTTCCTGCAAATGTCACATTTTCTTCCCGGCTGAATAAGACCCCAGTGTATGTGTGTGTACCACAGTTCTTTGTCTGTTGATGGACATTTAGGTCGCATCCATCTTCCGGCTTTTGGGAGTGCTACAGCAATAAACATGGACGTGCAGGTGTCTCTGTGGTGTTCTGACTTAGGCTTCTTCAACAACGGCTTCGGGATTGAGACAGCGGGACCAGCTTGGTCTCAGGCCGTGCATATGTCCAGAAGTGATCATCTTGGCCCACCTCAAACTGGGCTATAGAAGGGTTTCTGGCAGACAGATAAAAGTCAGAATTCTCAGGTTCCTGTCTGCAAAGAGGACTGATTTCCCTTGCCTCTGGAAGAAGGGACAGATGGCTCTCCATTGACATGTGTGCATGGTGCCTCTCGGCCTACCAGAACCCACGCTAGCCCCCAGGTTCCTACAGTCCCCATCCATAAATACCTGTTATCTCTTTCAAAGCCCCAATTACTAACATCCTGGCCCCTCTCACCTCTTCCCTAAACTTCCAGACCCGCTCCAGCTCTGGGCTTCCCTTCACCCAACTGCTCCATCTTCTGGTCTTCGTGAGCATCAGACACACAGGGGTGTATATACATACATGCAGGCGAAACACCCGCAGTTCTGAGTAGCTGCAATTATTGCAAGAACAGAAGTGTGCAAACAGCGCAAACCCATGTTTGTATTATTCATACGTACTTTATCCTGTGGTTTTCACCTCCATTACTCCCTCACACCCCCCCTTCACTCCCATGGAAGATGTTTCCCCACGGTCCTGGGCTTTCCTTCCTTCCATGCCGTCTTCTTCCACGTCCCCTCAGCCTAGGACTTGCCGTCAGCTTGCTTAGTTACTAATTTAAAAATATTCATTTTACTTTGTGCGTACGGATGTTCTGCCTGCCTGCACGTGTTCATCACGAGCATGCCTATTGGATGGCTGGGAACGGGGTTACAGGTGATTGAATCTTTATATAGGTCCTGAGAACCTGCGAGAGCAACCTCTTATCACCTTCTCAGGCCACTGCACTCACACACAGACATAAGACAGAAAATAAACAATTATGAAAAGATGGGGAACCTTCATTTCAGGCATCCACTCAGGAAAACCCATTTTGAGAAACCCAAGGGTATGGAAATAAATTAAATCCTTCATTATCTTTAGAGTTCCGTTAACTATTGAAGAACTTTTCTGTTTCCCAATTTAAATGCCATAAGCTCAGAGGGTCGGACAGGAAGCTAGGTGGGGTGTTTTATTTTTATTATTATTTTTTTATTGAGTTTGAGGTTCGGGTCCTCTGCGAACCACTGGGCTTCTCGGTTCCGCGAATAGGCAAGATGTCCACCACCTGAGGAACGTGGAAGGCGGCAGAGGGGCGACCTTAGCGCCAGGGGTGTTCACTTCTGCCCTCCTCACCAGCATCGCTAGTCGGCGGGCGTCACAGCGGGTCTCCCGCCCCTCTTTTCTCCGCAGCTCCGGGAGGAGACGCCCCGAGGGATTTTATGAGCCTCTTTTCATCTTCCGCGCTCCCAGCGGCCGTTTACGCGGCTTCTCCGCCAGCCCGCGCCAGGTTGTCCCGCGCCCCGCTTCAGGCCCTGCGAACCCCACCGTGAAGCACAGCCTTCTGGTCAGCATGACCCCCGGAGAAACAGAGGGCCGGGCGCCACGTCGGTGGTGCCGCGTGGGCAGCGCTCACCGACGGCAATAATAACAATAACTCACTCGCGCGGCGTGCTGTGCTCATTCCGTCCGCCCCTGACCGCCTCCATCTGCGCGGCGCCTCGGGAAGGGACGGGAACCCGGGGCCAGAGAAAGAGAGCACGGTAGCGAGTGTCAGGCTTACACCAACCCAGCACAGGCAAAAAAATTTATTCCGTTCCCTGGGGCCGTGCACAGCTGTGGAGAGAGCCCAGCTCCTTAGGTACCGTGCGGGGGTTCCTTCCCCTTCTCCCCTTCTAGGAGCAGGGGTTAGATCTTCCCCGCCCTCGACCAGATCGCGTCGGGGAGGTCCGACTGGTCCGGGGGACTCGGCAGGCACCAGGTGCAGAGAGCTCCACGCCTTCCCCGAGGAGGGTTGTGCAGGCCAGGCCAGTGCCGTACGGCAACATGGCGTGCCCCGTACCGGAGTGCCAAAGCCCCGCCCCCCTGAGCGTCTGAGCACGGGGAGCGGCGTCCTAGGTGGGCGGGCCACGCGACGCTTCCGGCTAACAAGAGGACTGGGTGCCGTACAGCAACATGGCCGCCCGCAGGTGCTGCTGGCGGAAACTCTATGGCTTCCGGTCCGTAGTGGGGCCTACGGTGGGGGTTGGGGGAAAGGAAGGCGGAGGGAACCATGCGAGGTTCTGTGATCCGCGGTGAGGGGATCCTCGAGGGACCGTTTCAGAGGTGGGGGCCGGGCCGTGCGCGGAGCGGGGCTGGCGGGGCAGGAGTGGCGAGGGCGAGGGATCGGCGGGACCTGAGTACCGAGCCTAGAGGGGCAAGCTATATGGTACCTTGCCAGCCCCGAGGAGGAGTGAGGCGGCCTAGGGCTGAATTGGGGGAGGGGGCACTTGGCGGGAAGCTGATCCAGGAGACTGGCCCCACCTGCGGCTGGGAGCCCAGGTTATCAGGAGTGTCCGGTGGTGAGCTCGCTGTCGGTTGAGTCAGAGAATGGGGGGGGGGGGGGACCGGGGTGCGGTGAGAGGCAGGGGACTTAAGGTGGAAATCTCCAGCCTAAAGTCCCGGTTTGAGGAATCCCAGTGGAAGATGGAACATGGACAGAGCTGTAGAGGGGAGAGGGGACTGATTGGGCTTCACCTGGCAGTCAAGAGTTGGAGTTAGGGAAAAACTCGCAGAAGCCAGGCGGTGGTGGCGCACGCCTTTAATCCCAGCACTCGGGAGGCAGAAGAAGGGGGATCTTTGTCAGTTCAAGGCCAGCCTGGTCTACGGAGCGAGTTCCAGGACAGCCAGGCCTACTCAGAGAATCCTTGTCCTGAAAAACAAAAAGGAAAAACTCGGAGTGAGACGTTGTTGTGTTTGAGGGCGGAGGTGGCACCGACGGGGATTTCATTTTTGTGGACAGAGTCAGGGAAACTCAGAGGCCAGCGTGGGACCTTTTACTGGAATGGGGAGTAAGAAAGAACTTTCCAGCTGACAGTGAGGGGAAAACAAAACCGAGAGACCGGAAATTGAGGGGTGGAGTTCAGGGTGGGGATTTAAGATTATATGGGAGGTTTGCCCCAGAACTGCTTTAAACTGGTAGTTGTCGAAGACAGTTGGGGGTACGTGATGGGGCGGGGCCCTGCAGGAGGTGCTCCTCCTGTGGCCCCTTCCCTTCCAGAACTCTGACCTTCCCAACCCTTCCCTCCTTAGGGGGATTTGATCCCCCATGGCCGCCGCTGACAGTGTCATAGTACTGGACGATGATGACGAGGATGAAGCAGCTGCACAGCCGGGGCCCTCCCACCTGCCCTCCAATCCTGTCTCACCAGGGCCAGAAGCCTCTGGTCCCTCTGAGTCCCATGGGGATGGAGGAAGCAGTCAGTCAGGTGGCAGAAAGTGCTACAAGCTGGAGAATGAGAGGCTGTTTGAAGAGGTAAGCTTCTGAGAAGTCTCCTTTTGTTTTTGAGACAGGGTCTCTGTGGCCCTGGCTGCCTGGAACTGTCTAGGTGAGGCTGGCCTTGAACACTTGCTTCTGGACAGCTGGGATTAAATGTGTGAACCTCTATGACCTGCTAGGGAAGATGGAAGGGGAAGGGGATTGGATTGGCTATTGTTCTGGCTTTCCCACTAATTCCATTTTTTTTTTATGCCTTCCTTGTCTCCCACCGTTCCCATGAACTCTCTCCAGTTCCTTGAACTGTGTAAGATGCAGACAGCGGACCACCCTGAGGTGGTCCCGTTCCTCTACAAAGTGCAGCAGCGTGCCCAGTCTCTGTTTCTGGCCTCTGCAGAGTTCTGCAATATCCTGTCCCGGGTTCTGTCTCGGGCTCGGAACCGGCCAGCTAAGCTCTATGTCTACATTAACGAGCTCTGCACTGTTCTTAAGGCGCACTCAAGCAAGAAGAAACTGAACTTGGCTTGTGCAGCCTCAGCGCCCAGCGAATCCTCTGGTGATAACCCTCCCTCTGCTCCCTCCTCCGACCTGACAACTGCTGAGAACACTGCCTCTGAGGCCTCAAGGACCCGTGGTTCCCGGAGGCAGATCCAACGCCTGGAGCAGCTGCTGGCACTGTATGTGGCAGAGATACGGCGGCTGCAGGAGAAGGAGCTGGATCTCTCAGAACTGGATGACCCAGACTCCACGTATATGCAGGAGGCCCGCTTGAAGCGGAAACTGATCCGCCTCTTTGGGAGGCTGTGTGAGTTGAAGGGCTGCTCCTCTCTGACTGGCCGGGTCATAGAGCAGCGAATCCCTTACCGTGGCACCCGCTACCCAGAGGTCAACAGGCGCATAGAGCGGCTCATCAACAAGCCAGGGCCAGACGCCTTTCCCGACTATGGAGATGTGCTGAGGGCTGTGGAGAGGGCAGCAACCAGGCACAGTCTGGGCCTTCCCCGGCAGCAGCTCCAGGTCATGGCTCAGGATGCCTTCCGGGATGTAGGTGTCAGGTTACAGGAGCGCAGGCACCTTGACCTCATCTACAACTTTGGCTGCCATCTCACAGATGACTACAGGCCAGGTAGGAAGCCACTGGGATGCCTCCTAAGGGTCCGTTAGGTCACAAAGGCTGCACGCTCTGACTCCGCTTTCTCACACAGGCATTGACCCTGCACTGTCAGATCCCACGTTGGCTCGCCGCCTTCGGGAAAATCGGACGTTGGCCATGAACCGGCTGGATGAGGTCATCTCCAAATATGCAGTGATGCAGGACCGAAGCGAGGAGGACGAGAGACAGAAGAGAAGAGCTCGGCTCCTGGGCACCTCTTCCCAGTCTCCAGGCTCCCCCAAAGCCTGCATGGATTCTGGTGAGGTATGGAAGGGTCAGCACCTGTCAGATCTTGTCTTTACCCTGCCCTGGCCACCAGGGCTTCCAGGGGGCTCATGGAGCAGTGTGTGGAAGCATGGGAAGAACCAAGTCCTCCCTCGGGGGTGGAGATTTGTGACCTGCTTCCCTAGAGTTCTAGAAAAAGGGATTCCTTACAGAGACTCCTTTGTTCCCCAGGGTCCTAGTGGACTGGCGTCCCAGGAGTGCTCTACTACCTCCAGAGCTGAGACTGATGAGGAGGAGGAAGAGGATGAGGAAAGTGAGGAGGAGGAGGAGGAGGAAGAGGAAGAGGAGGAAGAGGCCACTGAAGATGAAGATGAGGATCTAGAAGAGTTGCAGGAAGATCAGGGGACTGATGAAGAAGAGGAAGGAGGAGGTACATGTGTAAGCAGAACAGCTCTCTGGGTCAGTTCTGCTCTGTTGGGCCGCCATCCCCCACCCCCCAGCTTTGTTGCACACACACCCCTGCCCCAGTCCTCAGGCCACCCCTCTCTTTTCCAGATAATGAAGGAGATGGCCCCAGGTCCCCATCTGAATCAATGAAAGAGCTCAGGTCTCCTGCTGAGCAGAGGAACAAAGGACTTAGAGGGCCAGCAGCATCAGCTTCGCCCCTGGGAGAATCCCCAGACCCTCCCAGTGTGGACGCAGAAAGCAGTGGGGAACAGCTCCTGGAAGAAGAGAGTCCTGGCTCCCGGCTTTTTGAGCTAGAGATTGAAGCCTTGCCTGAGGATGCCACCCCATCCCCTGAGGAAGGGGACATTTCCTTTTCCAGGAAACAGTCAGACGACTCCCTCCCCCCCATCTTGGAAAATGGGGCAGATGTGGTTACCTCTACATCCTTCAATGGGCGTGTCTCTTCTCACACTTGGCAAGATTCCAGTCCCCCTTGCAAGAGATCTCGGAAGGAGAAGCAACTGGGATCTGGACCATTAGAAGACAGGTAACAGCAGGCGGAGGAAGAAGGCAGGCAAGGAGCTGGGGCTTTCTGATAGCAGACCCAGTTCACACTGGGCCTCTGCAGCGCAGGCCCCTTCCCATCTGTTCATTAATTCATTCTCTTTACCCTTAGCTACCTAGAGAAGCAGACAGCTCAGCAGGGAAATGGGAAGAGCGAATGGACCCCCTTGGCCTCCCTGGCTCCTGTTGCTGATTCCTCCACAAGGGTGGACTCTCCCAGCCATGGCCTGGTGACCAGCTCCCTCTGCAGCCCCTTCCCATCCCTGAGAGCCCAAACTCCTCAGTCTCCATTTCCCCGACCTTGTATTTATAAGGTAAGCTGGGGCTGCTGTGTCCCCCCAAGAATTCATTTCTCACTGTCCCTTGCCTCTCTGTGGGTGCTGCACCTGCTGCCTCCATTTCCATGTCCTGTGTGTGCGTCTCTGTGTTCAGGTTTATTTTGCACAGCATAGTGTCTTATGCCTGTAACCCCAGCATTTAGGAGGCAGAGACAGGCAGATTTCTTAAGTTCAAGGCCAACTGTCTTGTCTACACAGTGAGTGAGTTCCAGGCCAGTTAAGGTTACATACCCTTGTTTCCCCCCATTTCGAGACAGGGTTTCTTTGTAGGTTTGGAACTTGTCCTGGAACTCACTCTGAAGATCAGGCCGACCTTCACAGAGATCCGCATGTCTCTGCCTCCTGAGTGCTGGGATTAAAGGCCTGTGTCACCATGCCTTGTGAGACCCCTGTTTTAAACAAAATGAAACAAAAAAAACTGGTTTACTATATGTGAAAAGATGCTTTCTCTGCTTGTATATCTGTGCACCACATTTGTGCCTGCTGCCCACGGAGGCCAGAAGAGGGCATCTGGTCCTCAAGAACTGGAGTTACGGAAGGCCGAGAGCTGCCATGGGAGTCTGGTACCAAACCCAAGGTTCTCTGCAGAGCAGCTGGGTTGTCTTTCCAGCCCTCCTTCCTAGTTCTGTTTTGTTTTTGAGACAGGGTCTTTTCTATGTAGCTCTGGCTGTCCTGGAACTCTGTAGACCAGGTTGGCCCCAAACTCAGAGATCAGCTTGCCTCTTTCCCATGTGCCACCACACTGTCTTGACTTTCCTAGTTTTTAATCTAACTCCTTCCTCCTGACTTCTAAAGACGAGTGTGGCCACGCAGTGCGATCCCGAAGAGATCATCGTGCTGTCAGACTCGGATTAGCAGCCTCCCTCCTGCGCTCCTGTCTCCGGAATGTTTTGGATGGCTGTTGGAAGTTGGCGAGAGGCAGATGACTGAGCAAAGGATGGACTGAGCTCCTCCCCTTTTGGTGGTGTTTCTTTTGAGAAAAACATCAGATGTTTTAAGTTTTACACAGACACATTAATAAACAATGAATTTCTTTTCTTACTGTATTCTTGTCTTTACCTTGTTTTTCTGCTGCGACAGCTGTCGCCTGGTTCTTGGTTAGGTCCGAGTCTGCCCTTACTAGCCTGGCCCTGGGACACCTCGGGCGCCCTCATCACCCTTCCTTGAGCCTTCCCTTAGGCGCTTGAGAAGATTGGCGCTTCCTAAGCCGCCTTACTTTCTCACTTGGAGCGGTTGAGTGAAAAGGCCAATCAGGGGCCGCCTCAAGGTTATTTGGCCAATCCGAGAGGAGGCGGGGCTTCAGGGGCACTGTCATTTGCTGGGAAGAGGGCTGTTAGATCCCGCGAGCCGCTCATGTCCACCGCTCGGGGTGGAGCCTGAGCAGCGGAAGCCGGTACTGGTCGTCAGTGGTAAAAGGCAGGCTTGGAGGATTAAAGGGGAACGAAGGCTTCGGCCAAACCAAGTCCTGGGTCCGCAGCGGCGGAGGGGACCTGGCACCTTTAAGGTGGACTGGCGCGCTGGTCCTTTAAAGGAGAAGCGTCGGCGTCGGTCGAGTTTTGCCCAGCGGCACGGGAGGGGTGCTGGCCTGCGCCTTTAAGGTCGCAGGTCCGGGAGGCGGAGCGGAGGCGGAGGGCGGAGGGAGTCGGCACAAGATGGCGGCGGGAGGGGCCGGGGCTGCTGCTCTGGTCGCCGAGTGAGGGGGGGCCGGGGGCGCGCGGCCAGGTAAGCGGTGATGCGCGGGGCTGGGGGGCCCCCTCGGGTCGGGGAGTCGTCCAGGGCGCCTTTGGGGCGGGGTGGGGGGCGGGGTTCGGGGGCGGGGGCAGACACGAGGCGGGGTCGGGGACCCAGGAGGCGGAGCCCGGCAGTAGCTGGGGGCGGCAGGGGGAGGGGCCCGAGAGTTGAGGGGGACACCCCTTCGCCCCAAGAAGTAGGTACAGCACGCCAGAGAGGTGCGCGTTTGGAGGAGAGGCGGCCGTGCGTAGGGTGGACGGCCATCCCCCGAGAGCCCCGGCTCTCCTAACCTAGGAACGCGCACTAACTGGATCGGGATACTTTTCTTTTGCTAGCGCTGCCTGCGGTTTGATGTCGTTTGACGGCTGCACTTGGATGACTGACTTAATCCTTCTGAGCCTCAGTTGCCTCATCTGTCCCATGGGGTTGAAAGGTACACCTACCCCAGTTCTAAGGCTGACACAATGTTTTTATGCTGTGACGGGCTGTGACTTTTCAAAATCCTATCATTCTTCTCTTTTTCCCCCCAGAGACCCCCCCGGCCGCCCTCTTCTTTCCTTTGTTCCTGTGGCTGGGGGGGTATCTTCTCCTCCCGCAACATGGAGCCATCTCCTCTGTCACCCAGTGGGGCGGCTCTCCCGCTGCCTCTCTCGCTGGCTCCGCCGCCGCTGCCTCTGCCCGCAGCTGCAGTGGTGCACGTGTCGTTCCCTGAAGTGACCAGTGCCCTCCTGGAGTCCCTCAACCAGCAGCGGCTCCAGGGGCAGCTGTGCGATGTGTCCATTCGAGTGCAGGGCCGGGAGTTTCGTGCACACCGGGCTGTCCTGGCTGCCTCCTCTCCTTACTTCCACGACCAGGTCTTACTCAAAGGCATGACCTCCATCTCGCTGCCCAGCGTCATGGACCCGGGTGCGTTTGAAACAGTCCTGGCCTCGGCGTACACGGGCCGCCTCAGCATGGCCGCTGCTGACATCGTCAACTTCCTCACGGTGGGCTCGGTCCTCCAGATGTGGCACATCGTGGACAAGTGCACGGAGCTCCTTCGGGAGGGTCGCTCCTCAGCCACTACCACCACGGTCACCACTGCCGCAGCCCCCTCTGTCTCCGTCCCTGGTGCCAGTGTCCCGTCAGGGAGTGCGGGCGCTGGAGCCCCGGCCACCATGGGCTCCATCCGCTCCCATGCTTCCAGCCGGGCCAGTGAGAATCAGTCCCCTAGCAGTAGCAACTACTTCAGCCCCCGGGAGTCTGCCGAGTTCTCCTCTTCCTCCCAAGACACCTTTGTAGCGTCAGCAGTTGGCTGTGGGAACCGTCGAGATGGTGGCCCTGGCTTCCCAGGCCCTGTGGTTGGCAGCATGGCTGCCACTTCTGGAAAGTTGCTGCTGGAGGCAGACGAGCTGTGTGATGATGGTGGGGACGGGAGGGGGGCCGTGGTCCCCGGGGCTGGGCTCCGGAGGCCTCCCTGCATGCCTGCCGGTGCAGTGCCACAGAAACACTGGGTATATGTGAAACGAGGTAGAAATTGCCCTGCGCCAGCCTCTCTGCTTCACCAAGATCCAGAGCTAGAGGATGAGGAGGAAGAGGAAGATCTAGTGTTGACTTGTGAGGATGACGAGGATGAAGAACTGGGGGGTGGCTCCGGGGTTTCTGCAAGGGGAGAGCCTGAGGCTACGCTCAGTATCAGTGATGTGCGGACCTTGACCGAGCCTCCAGTCAAAGGGGAGGAACAGGTCAACTTCTGTGAGTCCTCCAATGACTTTGGCCCCTATGAGGGTGGGGGGGCCGGAGCAGGGCTTGATGACTCAGGAGGACCCACCCCTTCCTCCTATACCCCCACCCACCCTCCACGACCCCTCCTTCCTTTGGATGTGCCGGGCAACCAGATCTTGGTATTCCCATCCTCCTCCTCACAGGCTCCAGGCCAGCCACCGGGGAACCCAGCAGAACACGGGGCAGTGACCCTGGGGGGCACCTCTGCCGTGGGTCTAGGCATACCAAGTGGCTCTGGTGGGGCCCCTGGAGGGACGGGCAGCAGCGACGGGAATAAGATCTTTTTGTGCCACTGTGGGAAAGCTTTCTCGCATAAGAGTATGCGGGACCGGCACGTGAACATGCATCTCAACCTGCGACCTTTCGACTGCCCGGTGTGCAACAAAAAGTTCAAGATGAAGCACCACCTGACTGAGCACATGAAGACGCACACAGGCCTCAAGCCCTATGAGTGCAGCGTCTGCGCCAAGAAGTTCATGTGGCGGGACAGCTTCATGCGGCACCGGGGACACTGTGAGCGCCGGCACCGGATGGGCGGGGGCGGGGCCGCATCAGGACCAGGATCCGGGGCTCCTACTGGGCCTGCCTTGCAACTTAAGAGGGAGTCTTCCGGAGTGGGTGGGGGTAATGGCGATGAGGCGAATTCGGCCACACCCCCATCCCATAGGCGTGTCTGGTCCCCACCCAGCGTGCACAAGGTGGAGATGGATTTCAGTGGGGGCGGAGGAGCGCACTGAAGGGCTGGCCATGGGGAGCTTAGTCTAAAGGCAACGTGGCCCCAGAGTTTTCCCCACTACACTGTCTTCCCTTACCTCTGTGGACTTGTATATATTCTGGAGAGGGCCTAGGGTGCACCATTGCCAGTAGGTTCCATTCCTCAGCCTCTTCTTCCCTCGGTATCTCTGGAAGTAACCTTTTTTTCTTCTCTCTTGGGCACACCAGTGCCCCACCCTTACAGAATAGGGCCCACACGATGAGGGAGTGGAAAGGGGGCATTTTGAGCATCCCGGAATCACAGGGTCAACGGTCAGGTTGTGCTGGTTTGTGCCTGGTCTGTGTTTGTGTTGTGGGACGAGGCCTTTCGAGTCTTATCATTTCCCCTCCTGAAGGATGTGCCCTTTATTTCTGTACCAGCCCGCTCTTCCCAGGGAGATTCCCAATCGGGTTTTCGTGAAAGTGGGTGGAGACAAGGAATGAGTCGCGTAGTATAGGTTTTAATTTTTAATGGTGATTAAAATATTTATTGGTCACTTCACTTGGCTTCCCGATAGCCCCTCTGTGTTTGTTGGGACCTGGCACCGGTCGGGGAGGTCGGAAAACGCGGGTGTAAAGCTTCTAAAGGCGGTGGCGTTGAGAGGACGCAGCCGGAGGGCGGAGCCTAGGTTGCTAAAGGACTCAAAAGTTGGCGCTGCTGGGTGATCCAGGAGGGTGTGCAGGGCGCCGAGGGGCAGAACTGGAGGCAGGGTGTCGTAACTCGTTTGGCCGTGTGGGCTGCGTGCCTGCAGCGGGAGGCCAAGCCCTCACCTGACGGAGCGGGAATTTCCGGTCCCTTGCGCTGGCTTTTGGAGGAAAATGAAAGTGAAAGGGGGAAGCCGAGACAGAGTAGAGGAGATCGCAGCGCCATGAAGCTTCTGCCCCTGCTTGTCGCTGTGGCTTTGGGTGAGCGAACCCCATTTCTTCTTGTTTAGGAAAAGGCGCACTGGGAAGGAGAGGAGTTCCAACTCCCTCCCGAAGGGGCGGGGCAGGTCAGTGGACGTCCTGGTCACTGGAGCTCCTCTCCCCCAGGCCTGGTGACCGCCGTCTCGGCTGGACCAGCTGCGATTGAGTGCTGGTTCGTGGAAGATGCAGGTCGGGGTAGCCTAAACAAGAAACCTGCCTCGTTGCTGCTACGCCAGGGACCCATGGGTCCACCGCCCCGGCCAGATCTTGACCCTAAGCTATACTTCAAGGTGGATGGTGAGTCTTCGGAACTCACCTGCCATCTATCGCCTCTTTAGCTCACGTAGGGCCCTGGACCCCAGTTTCACCTTTGTAAACATGTCTGGGTTCTCCCTAAGTCTCTCAGTACTTTGTTAGTATGTGCATTCCAGACGTTTCCAGCCGGACTACCGTTGTACCCTTTCGGTCCCGCAGACCCAGCGGGAATGCTCCTGGCTGCCTTCAGGCGGTACCCCTCAGGCGCCCCCGCGCCACACTGCGAGATGAGCCGCTTCATCCCATTCCCCGCCTCCGCGAATTGGGCTAGACATCTGATCCCGCAGCGGAGCTGCCCACGGGCCCTGGATGGGGATTGGCTGCTGGTCAGCGTGTCCAGCACCGTCTTCAGCCTCTCTAGCTTGCTGCGACCACAGCCGGAGCCTCAACAGGAGCCCGTCTTCATCACCATGGCAACAGGTAGTCGTGGAGAGGTGCGGGAGATGGATGGGGAGTTTTTAAAGATCTAGATCTGCCAGTGGCCACTAGCTGAGTAGGTTTGAATGAGTCTTTTCTCCATTTGGGGTTAGTATATATATTTTTTGTTAAGCGAGACAGTTGGTTAGAATATATCTTTACCTTTCTTGGTCAGGCCAAGAATAAAACTGAAATCAACTCTGGTTTGGGGGCGGGGATTAGGGAAGTCATGGTGGTTTCCAGATAGCAGTTTGAGGAACAGGCAGTGAGTCTTGAAACCCGAATTTTGTTTGTACTCCTCCAAGGTCAGTAAATTGCTAGCCCCGCCCCCCAACCCCCTACAGTTGACTCTGAGTGTCCTAAGCCCATTCTGGCCTAGCGACCACCAGCCAGGCAAGGAAACTCTTCCTCAGGCTCAGATTGGGGCCATGGTCTGTGGTCCGTTAATAGCGGCCTCTAGCGGGCAGAAAGGACGCGACAAAGACGGAGGGTTCTGCAAAGGCCACTTAGTGACTAGCAACGCCGCTGTATTCCAGGGGTCCAGCACTTTGCTGGGCTGGACTCGGGGTTACTCCTTGGGCAGATATGCTGAAACGGGGTAGATGTGACTAAATGTCTAGGAGCTCTCGCTGTTCTCTCTGGCCAGTCCCCACACAGCTGCTCTTCACTGTGAGATGGTGGTGGCGCCAATCTTTCCTCTATGGCTCTATCTTTTCCAGCTGTGAAAAGCAGGAACTGTTTTCCCAGCTGCCTTTCCTTGCGACAGTGAAGCAAGGCACTTGTTACTTTACTCACTGATCTAAAAGAAAATGTTCACTAGCACCAAGAAAAAGTTAGGATGCAGAAATTTCCAGCTCCAGGTGACTAATGTTGGAAGCTTATATAGACCAAATCCTTGGCAAGGTGTGTGGGCTTGTGCCTGTGGTCCTGGCACCGGGAAGCTCAGGGAGGCCTCTCGGGTGTGTGCAGCTACCCTGGGCTAGCCTGCACAACATAGCAAGACTCGTTGTCTCCCCCTCTCCCCCCAAACAGGGTTTCTCTGTGGCTTTGGCTCCTATCCTGGAACTCACTCTGTAGACCAGGCTGGCCTTGAACTCACAGATTGCCTGCCTCTGCCTCCCAAGTGCTGGGATTAAAGGAATGCACCACCACCACTTGGGAAAAAATAAATCTTTTACAAAACAAAATAAACAAAGCATCAATGGGTTGGGAAACTCAGTGGGAGAGTTTCCCTATCTGCAGACTTTCTGTGCTCTGGTGTGCAGACTTTCTGTGCTCCGTGTACAGAGCCTCCTGGAGAGGTCCTTGTTGAGCCAATGGAACAGATTTGGTTAGCTAGAGGCATCAGCTGACACAGCCTTCACCACAGCTCAGTCGGTAGGCATATTCTTATTGCCACTGCCTCTGTTATGCATTTGTTTCTGAGGCTGAGTCTCACAGCCAGGCTTGTCTGGCGCTCATAGCAATTCTCCTGCCTGAGTCTCCTGGTTTGGAAATTAGGAGGGGCTGAGTTAGGTGTAGCTCAGTGGTAGACCCATTGCATACTATGTGTGAGTCTGATTGTAGGTGTTGGAGATGATGCCTACAATCTTAGCACTCGAGAAGCAAGGACAGGGGGCTCAAGAATTCCATGGGCTATATGAGACTGTTTCAAACAAGATGGAGTACTCGTCTGGCCCACGTGAGGTCCTCGGTCCATTCGTTAGTGCAGCACCTGTTAGCCACCCCCCCACACACAAATAAATAAACAAATGGAAAGAACTTGAGAGGCTGAAGTAAGAGAATCAACTGAGTTCCAGATTAGCTTAGCCTACCTACATAGTTTCAAGATAGCCTGGGCCAGAGTGAGTCTTGTCTCAAAAAAAAAAAGTGTGTGTGTTTGTGTGCTGCGCATATGCAGAGATGGCCCAGCAGTTAAGAACACTGGCTGCCAGGGTAGTGGTCCTAGTGCCTACATGATGGCTCACAGCCACCTGTAACTCTAATTCTAGGGGATCCAGTGCCCTCTTCTGGCCTCCTTGGGTACTGCACCCACATGGTGCACTTACATGCAGGCATTCACTCATACACATACAAATTAAAAAGTAATAAATGTGCCCTTAGGTCTTGGACATCTTCAGAATTTGAGAACCATAGTGGGCAGAGTGCTCAGCAGACTGCCCAGAGCCGCACCTCTGCCCCACGTGCACACGCCACCTTGATTATCCCTGTATTTCCTGCACTTTCTTAACTATGTTGGCTTAGAACCAGAATAAAAGGAAGGCTTGGAGGTAGTATTACAAATGAGGGTGTCTCTGAGGGGTGGGCCAACTGGAGCTTGGCCCAGGCCCACAGCTCTGCCTCTCCCTTTCTCCCCTCTCTCCCAATGTCCAGTGGTGCTGACTGTCCTCACCCACAGCCCTGTTCCCCAGATCCAGCTGGGAAAAGACGCAGTGCTGGACCTGAGCTTTGCCTACATGCCCCCTGTTCTGGAAGATGCTCTGTCTCCAGCCACCGGCCCCCCTCCCTTTGGGCTAGAGTGGCGACGGCAGCACAGGGGCAAGGGTTACCTGCTGCTGGCTGCAACTCCTGGGCTGGCTGGGGAAATGCCACCAGCCCAAGAAAAGGCCGTGGCCTTTGCTGCTTGGGATGACAATGAGCCCTGGGGCCCGTGGACCGGGAATGGAACCTTCTGGCTGCCCGCTGTGAAGCCTTTTCAGGAGGGCACCTACCTGGCCACTGTGCACCTGCCCTATCTACAAGGACAGGTCTCCCTGCAGCTGACTGTGCACAGTGAGTGGGGACACCATGGCAGGGGAGGGAAGATAGACTGGGGGTCCTGGGGTTCTCCACCATCGGAGTGCCCTCTCTAGTATTAGGAAGCCAGAAGACAAACCGAGGGACGAAGTGGACTCTCACTTTCCTTTCTATTCTTTCTTAGAGCCCCCCAAAGTGTCTCTGACACCAGCACCCCTTGTGTGGGCTGCCCCAGGAGAGACACCCCCGGAACTGATCTGCCTTGTGTCCCACTTCTACCCTGAGGCGGGCCTGGAGGTGGAGTGGGAGTTCAGAGGTGGCTCAGAAGGCGGTTCTAGAAAGGCCGAGGGGGAGACATGGCTGTCCACCGTCCGCCACCATTCTGATGGCTCTGTCAGCCAGGCTGGGCACCTGCGGCTGCCCCCAGTCACTGCCAATCAGCATGGAGTACGCTATGCCTGTCGGGTCCGCCACCCCAGCTTGCCAGCATCAAGGCGCAGTGCTGAAGTCACCTTGGAGGTGGCAGGTAACCTGGAGAACCTCTGAACCAGGGTGGAACCTCAGAAGACACCAAACTCATTCACACTGCTTCCCTTGCTAGGCCTCTCCCGGCCCTCAATCGAAGACAGCGTAGGCCTGTTCCTGTCCGCCTTTCTCCTTCTGGGACTCATGAAGGCTCTAGGCTGGATTGGTAGGTGTGAGCCTGCTCCCCAGGACATCTCCCGCTTACTCTCTGTGGTCTCACCTCTTCCTTCCCCGCCACTCACACCCCTCCCCTCCATCTTTCCCATAGCAGCCTACCAGACCATTCCTGAAGACTCAAAGGAGAAGGCGGCAGCTGCCAGCCTGGACTCAAAGGTAACAGTGCCCATTCCCGGTCTTTCCCGCCTCCTGCCGTGTTATACTCAGTGGTGGGATGCTGGCATGGCAGGCAGCCATAGGTGTAGACTTCACACAATCCTTCGTCCTAACTGTAGCTCACCTCAGACTTTCCAGTCTGGGTCTGTTTCCCTGGGTGCAGTGTAGTCTGTGAGACGTGACTCAGACAAAGAGACTGGAGTAATTAGTAGTTACGTTAAAAAAGAGAAGTCGGGCGGTGGTGGCTCACACCTTTAATCCCAGCACTTGGGAGGCAGAGGCAGGTGGATCTCTGAGTTCGAGGCCAGCCTGATCTACAGAGCTAGTTCCAAAGCCACAGAGAAACCCTGTCTCTGACAAAAAAAAAGAAAAACCAGGTGTGCTGGGCCATGCTTCTGGGCACAACACTCAGAGGCTGAGGCAGAATCTGAGTTCTAGGCTGCGCCATGGAAACCTTGGCTCATGGGAAAGAGAAGCAAAATGAGCCAGGCAAAATAACTTAATAATACATTTATTGAATTTTTGTTGAGACAGGGTCTCCTAGTCCAGGCTGACCTCAAACTTGATACATAGTTGAGGATAATTCTATTTATTTATTTTTGGTTTTTCGATATAAGGTTTCTCTGTGTAGACCAGGCTGGCCTCCCTTTGTTTGGGGAGTAAGGCTCACCCCACCACAGGGCTTACTGAGGGTGATCATAACTCTCCAGTTCTCCCTCCCCTTTCAGTGCCGGCGTCACAGGAGTGTCACCATGCTCAGTTAACAAACGCTGCCTTTGTACTTTTTAGAAATTACGTTTATCTGTGTGGGCATGTGCATATCACGGCAGACACGTGGAGGTCAAAGGACAAATTGGGGGAGTTGTTTCTCCTCCTACCATGGGGGTCTTGGGGATCCCTTTACCCACAGCCACCCCACCAGCCCATCTTTCTGAAGGCTTCATCTTGTGTGCCTGTGTGAATGTAGGGTGTGTTCTCACGCATGGTTGGCTGTCAGGGGACAACTCTGGGGAGCCCAGCTCAAACTCGACCACCTGCAGTCGACTCTGTCTGCTGAGCCATTTCACCAGCAGGAGAGAATCAGAGTTTATTACAGAGGAAAGTGGGTGCTGTCAAAGTAGGAGGACAGGGGGTGGCCAAAGGGACCAACCGCTCTGGAGGAAACGCTCTCACAAAGCAAGACCACTGTGCACTCATCATTAATTCTTGAATCTCCCCTATCCAGAAGATTTAAACATGTAAACCATGCAAGAAATCCCAAAGCTCCCAGCACAGCCCAGGGGTAGAGTTTGCTTGGTCTCAGATGACCCCGATGGCCTTTGAGAAGATGGCTCCTCTCTTCCAGAGAACTCAGGAGGTAGAACACTCAACACTGTATCTAACAGGCGGGAAATGCCAGCCCCATACTGCTCCCTTCCCTTGACAAGAATGTTTCTGGATTAATCAGGAGGAACTCACTCTGCATCAAATCCTCCACTTCTTTTTTGTTTGTTTTTCGAGACAGGGTTTCTCTGTGGTTTTGGAGCCTGTCCTGGAACTAGCTCTGTAGACCAGGCTGGTCTCGAACTCACAGAGATCCGCCTGCCTCTGCCTCCCAAGTGCTGGGATTAAAGGCGTGCGCCACCACCGCCCGGCTTAATCCTCCACTTCTTTTTTCTCTTGCAGAAGTCACAATAAGGCACAGTTTCTGTGGGAGCCACCTCATCTTTGCCCAGATGATTCCAGTAGCCCCTCCACCAACAGCTTCTCTTCGAGACGTCTACTCTCTCCATCGAGCATGCAGCTAGGGTTGTTTATTTTTTACTTTTGTTGTTTTTGTTCTTGTTTTTAGACAAGGTCTCTCCATGTAGCCTTGGCTGGCCTCTAAGTCCCAGAGATCCATCTGTCCCTGCCTCCAGAGTGACGAAAGGCATTGGCCACCATACCTTGAGGATTATTATTATTTTAATTCTTGAGGCTCGAAGGCAGAGGTTCTCAAAATTTTGGGTCCCAATACATGTTAAAATGATCAAGAAGGCCAAAGAGTTTTTGTTATGTGGGCTATTAGAACTTAACTTAAAAAAATAAAATAAAATAGAAAAAAGAAGAAAAGAAAGAAAAAGTGACCTATATCTTTGATCCATCACTTGGCACTCCAGACTCCGGAGGTGGAGGCAGGCTGGCATGAAACTCACTTGAGTCTCATGCCAACCTGATTTACAATAGGGAGTTCTAGCTTAGCCAGGGTGGGGTTCTGTTCAGAGAACTAAACACAAGATTTAAGGCACTGGGGCGCACGCCTTTAATCCCAGCACTCAGGAGGCAGAGACAGGTGGGTCTCTGAGTTTGAGGCCAGCCTGGTCTACAGAGCTAGTTCCAGGACAGGCTCCAAAGCTACAGAGAAACCCTGTCTCGAAAAACAAACGAAGTGTCTCTGTATGCTCTAAAGCAGCGTTTCTTAGCCTGCAGAGCTGCAGGTCATGGCCCCTCTAAGACCATCCGAAATATCAGTGTTTACACATTGGGATTCATAACAACAGCAAAATTACAAATATGAAGTAGCAACGGAAATAATTTTATGGTTGGGGTTACCACAATATGGGAAACTGTATTAAAGGGTCGTAACATTAGGAAGCTGGAGAATCACTGGCTATATAATTACAACGACTAAGGGATCAGAGCATCTTAACGTGCTGGGGACCTCTGAGACAGCTCACGAGGGTTCAGAGCCCAGCGGTCCGTGTGTCTCCCAAGACTAATGCCTACCTCTCCAGCTCCCTTCACACCACAGCGTTTCTTCCGCTTGCTCTACCTTCGCCATCTTTGGGCCCCAGGCCTGATGGGCCTCGTCCTTCCACGGACTAAAGGATGTCCGTCCTCTCCTGCCCGCCAAGACACCGGTCTAGTCGAGTGCCAATAAAACTGTTTCAAAGTTTTCCACGTGGGTCTCATTCTGCCCTTTTTACAAGCGCAGCGAACCACCCGTCGCCTCCTGGCCCTAGCCACTACCCGGCCTGCCCCATGCCGGGGGGGTGGGGGGGCCGACGCAGCCACGTAGGAACTGCGCACACTCTGGCGCACCGAGAGACCCGGACTCCGGCGGCGACGGACCCGAGCGGACCCAAGAGTGACGGAAACGCCGCCGCACCTCCGGCTCCGCCCCTAGGGTGGGCGGACACAAAGGCGGCCCAGAAAACCCGGGGCGGATTTGCTCCGTTGCACCCGCGCGCTGGAGTGGGAAGTGTCATTAGCGGGCTGCAGTAACAGGGTCGCCCCCCTACCAGAGCGCTTTCCGAGGGAGTTGCACTTGTGCTTATTAGAGAAAGATTTAAAATCCTGCCCTTGCCCTCCCGCGGAGGCCTGAGAGGACTCGATCGCCAGTCTGTCTGTTCTGGGCGACCGGGGCTCCGGAGTCCCCGAGCAGGGTTGCAGGGTCTAGTGGAGTGGGGCACCTGGCGCCTGGGTCCCGAACCCTGGCGTCCAGCACTTCCCTAGTCGGCGGCCCTGGCTCCTGTCCTCACTTCCTTCCCTTTTTGGCTCCTGCTGTCTGGCGGGCGGACGCGGGGAGGGGGGAAGCGGAAAGGGCGGGAGAGCCCGGGAACCCGGCAGGGTTCGGGAGGGGGGGCGCGGAAAAGCTCTGGAGGGGACTCGGTCGAGGGCCAGAAACCGACCAGGACAGAGGGCCAGGACCCGCGCGCAGCCTCTCACGCCTCCCGACAGGTCAGAGCCAGAGCACCGGTTGACCCTGCCCATCCCGCACTTATGATCCCCTAACCCCTAACGGGCACTGAGGACCCCGGTTTCCTACTCCCGTGTGCTCTCTCCTCCCAGCCTTCCTGAGGGACCCCCACCCAGGCCTTCCCTGCCCGTGTCCCCCACGCCCGTGTCCCCCACGCCCGCCTGACTCCACCCCCACCCCACCCGTCTCTCCCCAGGCGCCCCCATGGCTTGACCCCGCTGATTCCTTCAGTCGGCCATGCTCCCGCGGCCCCTGCGGCTGCTTTTGGACACGAACCCCCCCGGGGGAGTCGTGCTGAGCAGCTTCCGGAGCCGAGACCCCGAAGAGGGTGGGGACCCAGGTGGCCGGGCCGTGGGCGGGGGGCAGGAGGAAGAGGATGAGGAAGAAGAAGAGGTGAGACGCGGGTGGTGGGAGGCAGGGCATTAAATATTTCTGAGACTCTCCTCCTTCTGGTGTCTCTGGGTCCCTCGGTCTCTTCCGCCCTGCCTCGCTCACATCCGGACCTCTGCCTGGGTATCTGGCCGCGGGTCCTGGTGTCTCTGGAGTCCTCCCTGTCCGTCTGCGGGACTCGGGACCCGCCTGCAGGAACCTGCCGAGTTCCTGCCTGGAAAGTCTGGCTGGCAAGCTGGCGGGCTGTGCCTGCGGGGCTTAGGCCCTTCTTGCCCGTGCCTGCCTCAGAGAGCTGCCTCTGGGCGGTGTGTCTAGGTCCTTGTCTCCCTCCTGGTTTTTGTTTGGCGGGGAGGGGTTTGTTTCCACGGTAACCAACTCCTCAGCCTCTAGGATTGGGGAGGGAACCCTCAGATTTCGCCGCCCCTTCCCCCACCCCCTGGTGCCGGATTGAGTCAAACCTAGAGGTACTGGCACCTGGAGAGATGATCCCAGGATAGGTAGACAGTGGTCATCTTCGTTCTTAGGGACTGATAGCTGTGGCCAGCAACAGGACTTAGGGCTTCAAAGAGGGTCCAGAAGTTAGATTTGGAGCCCAAGAGGCCCTGGACTCCTGGGTCCCGACATTAATTAGTAAAGTTAGGGTGACTGGCAAGGCTGGTTTTTCGGGATCAGTCGGGGGAGGGGCTAGGGCCACATGACTATGAGTCTACCGCCCCCCCATCACCCTTACTTCCCCTTTTTCTTGTAACTGAGATTGGAGCCGCCACCTTCAGGGGGTCCCCAGTGCTGAGATTTAGTGGAAGCTGCATTCGGGAGACCTGGGAAAGGGGTCTATAAAGAGAGACTAAATTTGGGCTCCTCTGCTTCTGTCAGGGAGGGCGGGGCATGAAACAGTCTGACGGTTCAGCTTCTCTCTGCTTCAGGTCTCTCTGCCTTCGGCTTTGGGCCTCTTGTGGCGCCCTGCTCCTGCCCTTTGCACCCCGCTTTTCTGCCGTGTTGGGCTCAGCTGTGGGGGGAAAGGGATTTGGGTGTGTTCCTGCATTCAGTTGGCACCTCACTGAAACCTCTATTCCACCGAACTCTGAGGCGGTTTGGGGGGGCTGTCTGAGCCCCAGTGGGGGTAGACCTGGGGTCACCAGCACCCTCTACCCCTCGTACTCGCTGGTATTGTCCCCCGCCATCGCAGGTGAGGGGTAGAGTGGGAGGAGCAGGGCCTGGGGAACAATGGCTAGGGACCGGACCGGAGGTGCTGTGGAACTGACTTCCTTTTTCTTGCTTCTCCAGGCTCCTGTGTCTGTCTGGGATGAGGAGGAGGATGGCGCCACCTTTACTGTCACAAGCCGCCAGTATCGGCCTCCTGATCCCTTGGTGAGATCATGACTTTGACTTCTCACCTCTGATCCCTCACCTCTCAGTTCTTTCTTTGATTTCTTTCCTCTCTTTTTGGCCAGAGCGCTGGTTGGATGTCTGGAGTCTAGGACTCTGTGGTGTGGTTTAAGCCATGCACCTGTCCTCTCTGAACCTTAGCAAAAGTGAGCCAGGTCTGGATTACCCCAGACATCTAGCAGTAGGCTCGGGGAGATCAGTGTGCCCCTCCGTGTTCTCCAGGTCCCCTTGCCTCCCCCGCGTTCCTCCCGACGGCTCCGCGCTGGCACTCTGGAAGCCCTGGTCAGACACCTGTTGGATGCCAGGACGGCAGGGACTGACGTGACTTTCACGCCAGCCTTGCTGGCCACACACCGGGCCTTCACCTCCACGCCAGCCCTGTTTGGGCTTGTGACTGACAGGTCCGGGACCGAGGGTTGAGGGGCTCCTGGATGTGCTCTGAGCTCACAGCACCAGGGGGGTTGGTAAAGCGGCGTAGGTAGAGCCTTTCCTCATCCCCAGGCTGGAAGCCCTCGAGCTGCGTGCTCCTGGCGAGCTAGAGAGGACCACAGGGTGAGTGGCCCCTGACTCTACCTCAGTCCCCTCTGAGGAAGCCAAGGTTGGACCTCTGACCCTTGGCTGGTTCCCCTTCTCCCAGGGTAGCCATCTCCGTTCTTTCAACCTGGCTGGCCTCTCACCCTGAGGATTTTGGCTCTGAGGTCAAGGGTCAGCTTGACCGGCTTGAGAGCTTCTTGCTTCGGACAGGGTATGCAGCACGGGAGGGTGTTGGGGGGGGCAGTGCTGACCTCATCCGAAACCTTCGGGCCCGGGTAGATCCCCGGGCCCCCGACCTTCCTAAGCCCCTGGCCCTTCCTGGCGATTCCCCTGCTGACCCCACGGATGTCCTGGTGTTCCTCGCTGACCACTTGGCCGAACAGCTGACCCTGCTAGATGCGGTGAGACCTTGACCTTTGACCCTACACTCTGACCCCTCACTAACTCTCCTGGGCTCCAGATCCTTTCCTTGCTTCCAATGCTCCTGGATTCCTCTGCCATCTGCTGCTCTGACCCTCCCTTCCCTCCTCCCTGTGGCTGTCATCCTCCAGCTCTGTGCCCTGCTGGTCTCTGGTATTGGAAACTTGCCTGGCTTGTCTATGAATTGTAACCTATGACCTCCACCCTGTAGGAGCTGTTTCTCAACGTGATCCCCTCTCAGTGTTTGGGAGGCCTCTGGGGTCACAGGGACCGGCCAGGACATTCTCACCTCTGCTCTTCTGTCCGAGCTACTGTCACACAGTTCAACAAGGTGGCAGGGGCAGTAGTTAGCTCTGTCCTGGGGGCCACCTCAATTGGAGAGGGGCCGGGGGAGGTGACCGTGAGGCCCCTCCGACCCCCACAGAGGGCCCGGCTCCTGGAGAAGTGGATCCGAGTGGCAGAGGTGAGAAAGAACAACCCTACTGGGGGGGCTGTGCCGTGGAGAGGGGCCCTAAGCCTTGTCTCTGTTTCCGGTCCTCACAGGAGTGCCGCCTGCTTCGGAACTTCTCCTCAGTCTACGCTGTAGTGTCTGCTCTGCAGTCCAGCCCTATCCACAGGCTTCGGGCAGCCTGGGGGGAAGCAGCCAGGTGGGAGGCCTGGAGCGCCCGAGGCCTGGAGCGCAGCAGCTAAGCCAGACCTGTGCTCAGACTGCTCTTCCTCCCTAGGGACAGCCTCAGAGTCTTCTCCAGCCTGTGCCAGGTTTTCTCAGAGGAAGATAATTATTCCCAGAGCAGGGGGCTCCTCATGCAGGTGAGGCCAGTCTTGCTTTCCCTACCTCTGCACCTGCTCCCTCCTCCCAATCACCTGGTCTCTATCACCACCAGGAAGTGAAGCTGCAGCCCCCTGTGGAGCCACACTCCAAGAAGGCGCCAAGGTCCGGCTCCAGGGGTGGGGTGAGTGACCAGAGGGGCTGGACGGGAGGCTCTCCTGGTGAGGAGAACAAAGCCGGTTCTGTGGAGGGAAGGGAGGGAAGGGCTGTTTTCTGACCTGACTGGAGTCTGACCCTGACCTCTCTGCAGGGTGTGGTTCCATATCTTGGGACCTTCCTGAAGGACCTTGTGATGCTTCACGCCGCCTCCAAGGATGAGCTGGAGGTCAGTGGTGTGTGTGTGTGTGTGTGTGTGTGTGTGTGTGTGTGTGTGTGTGTGTATGTGTGTATTTGCGAGAGGTCCATCCTGGAAGGCTTAACAAGGCTTAACAAGGGCACCTAAGGGTCAGGCTACAAGACAGAAGCAGCAGACTGGCTACAGTTTCTGGAGCCAGGTTCTGTTAGCATGGCAAACAGTTCAACCTCTGCACTTCAGTGGTCTGTCAGTATATGTCCGACTGTCTACGTCAGCCTGTTAATGAGTTCCACCCTCAGTGCTGCAAACGAAAGAAAATGCTGAGGCTTCCAGAAAGCTCCCTGTCCTGCCGTGAGCCCAGTTTTCTCATCTAGAAGCTAGATGCTTTCCCTCAGACAGCAACTTAAAGTCTTAAAGTGTCCAGTGGAGCTGGGCGTCAGCTGGACGGCACGCGGGTAGACACAGGCAGGTATCATGACTTCAAGGCTGGTCTCATCTACGTGGTGAGTTCTAGACCAGTCAAGGCTACACACAGTGAGACCCTGTGAGGCTGAGAGTTTGTGTCTGAGATGTGCCTGGGGACAGACAGGGGTGAACCCAGGGTCTGAGTGGCTCGTGCACTGCCTGTTTGGGGACGGGGGTGTTCTCTCTGGTGCCCGAGCAGGGTCATCATTTTCGTCTCTTACTGCTCCTGCAGAACGGCTACATCAATTTTGACAAGCGGAGGAAGGTGAGCAGACTGAGGCTGGACGCTGGGCTTCTCCGTCCATGCTCCAGGAAGGGGAAGGGGGAGGCAAACTCAGGGGTCCCTGAGTTTTGGCTCCTGCAGTTTGAGGGCTCCTTCCCAGGAGTTTGCTATCCTTTCCGAGCTGCTACGCCTCCAGAATGAATGTCGTGGCTATGACCTCAGACCTGACCCCGATATCCAGCAATGGCTCCAGGGCCTCCAGCCATTAACTGAAGCTCAGAGGTGACTGGCTGGCTGGGTGGTTGGAGGACACGGGCTGGGGGACGTGGGTGTGCGTGTGTTGGTGGCATGTGCTGACCTCTGCCCATGGCTATCCTGTCCAGTCACCGTGTGTCCTGTGAAGTGGAACCACCTGGTACCAGCGACTCTCCTGCTGCAAGGATGCTCCGGCCGACGCTAGTCATCTCCCAGTGCACAGAGTAGGAGCACTGCTGGCCGGGAGCTGGTTTCCTGGGGACCTTCCACTGCCAGTTCTCTAATTCCCTGCCTCTCCAGAGTCCTGGGCTCGGTTGGAGGCCCCACTCCTCTGGTGTCCTGGGATCGGCCCAGCGTTGGGGGAGATGAGGTCCCTGGAACCCCTGCTCCCCTGCTGACTCGGCTGGCCCAGGTGAGTCCGCTCTTAACTCTATGCTAAGACATTTCTTTTTCGCCTCCTTCCCTTCTGACTTGACCTGTCTGCCCCTAGCACATGAAGTGGCCGTCTGTCTCCTCTCTGGACTCTGCCCTGGAAAGCAGCCCCTCCCTGCACAGTCCTGCCGACCCCAGCCACCTCTCCCCTCCAGCCTCCTCCCCTAGGCCTTCTCGAGGTCACCGCCGCTCAGCCTCCTGTGGATCTCCACTGAGTGGGAGCACAGGAGAAGGGGCCTCTAGGGGTGCTGGATATGGGGGAGGAGCATCTGGACCAGGGTCCTCTGATTGCCGAATTATCCGAGTCCAGATGGAGCTGGGGGAAGATGGCAGCATCTACAAGAGCATCTTGGTGAGAGGCATTTGTGTTGCCTTGGGTTTGGGCAGCCAGGACTCAACTGTGGCTTCTGTGGGACTCAGAGCAGGTGTTCGACATTGACAGCAACTCAGCGGGCCACTCCCTGAGTTCTGGGGGCTGCACTACACCTTCAGAGCCAACAGTTTTCCTGCATGCTTGTTGTACTGGGCACCATGTGGGCTGGTTTACCAGGCACTGGCAACCACCATTTTGGGTTTCCTGTCTTTTGGGTTTCCTGTTCATTTTAACTCTTCTGGCTGGGTTGGAAGGCTAGGAAGCCGGCCATCATATGTATTTATTGCTCTTCTGGTCTCTTGCAAGGTGACAAGCCAGGACAAGGCCCCAAGTGTCATTAGTCGTGTCCTTAAGAAAAACAATCGTGATTCTGCAGTGGCTTCAGAGTTTGAGCTGGTGCAGCTGCTACCCGGGGAGCGAGGTGAGCAGCCAGGGGAAGACAGAGTGGAGGGTGTGTTCTCACTGGGCCTGGGGAAGCTGTGAATGCCTGACCACCTCTGCACCCACAGAGCTAACCATCCCACACTCGGCTAACGTCTTCTACGCTATGGATGGTGCATCTCACGATTTCGTCCTGCGGCAGCGCAGAAGGTCCTCCGCTGCCACACCGGGCTCCCACGCCGGCCCCTCTGCCTCAGGAACTCCCCCAAGCGAGGGAGGAGGGGGCTCCTTTCCCAGGATTAAGGCCACAGGGAGGAAGATTGCGCGGGCCCTGTTCTGAGGAGGACGTCCCGTTGGTTTACAGAAGTCATAGTGCTTGCACCAGGTGTGAGCAGCCACCAATGGCAGCCATTACACCAGGGCGGAAATCCCGAAAGGTGGTCAGCAGCCCTGGGACAGTGAAGTGCACTTGTTTACCAAACCACCTCAAAAGCCAGCCCCGTGGGACTGGTGACCATATAACCAAATTGGGTCCCTGCACATGGCGTCCACCCGGGGAATGTGGCATACTGTCAGTGCTGGGGAGAGTATACTCCTGCCACGTGCTAGCCTGTGAAGGGCCCAGCAGAGGCCTAGAGGCTGAGCCCAGGGTGAAGGACGATGACAGGACGTTCTGCTGGGACTTTCTCGTCCCATGCTGGGGGTTCCTGTCACTGTGCCAACACTAAGATAATAAACCAAACACTACCTGATCCCGTCCCCGTCTTTCAGTGCACAGAGCTGGACACGAGGACTGGGGAATGGGTATGAGGGCACAGGACAAGGGCCAATGGCGCCACTCCCAGAGGTCCCCAGCATGGCTCAGTGCTCACGGGCTTGGCAGGATGCACAAGGCTCTGGTCCGTCCTGGAACCTGAGAGCAAGGTCCTGGTGACAGTTAACCCGGTGATGCCCTCACTCCTGGCCCCTTCATAGACTCGGCTTTCCCTTGCCACAGACCCTAAGAGGCAAGGGGTTCCTGAAGGACAGCGGTCACTGTGGACGTCCCTCAAGACAGAGTTGTAAGAGATAATTTAGGACAAAGAAGTTAAAGAACAACTTTGTGGATATGACACATAAATTTGGGAGAATTTCAGATTAGTTAAGTTACATTCAGTCAGGCGCTGGTGACGCATGCCTTTAATACCAGCACTCGGGAGGCAGAGGCAGGTGGGTCTCTGATTTTGAAGCCAGCCTGGTCTACAGAGTGAGTTCCAGGATAGCTAGGTTTATACAGAGAATCCTTATCTCAGAACAAAAAAAAAAGTTAAGATTCAAAGCAATGGTAAGATGGCAGGTGAAGACTCCAACGCCCTAGGGCTGGGGGGGGGCAGGTGCTCAGTGAGCGACCACATCCTATCCCGGGCTCTGAGGCTGAGAACTCGGAGTTCCATAGCTAAGCTGACGTTCTCAACATCACGCTGCACTGCATCTTAGGGAAGGGAAGGTAACGGGCTGCACGAACAGGCAAGACACCGCTGGAAACATTTCAGACTCCAAACTGAAGGCGCACAGGCAAGACCCTGCGTTTAGTTCTCGAAACTAGGAAAACGAGTCACGAGAACTGCTAGAGAGTCCAGCGGCAAGAACTCTATCTCTGAGGCCCGTAGACTGACTTGCTTTTGTTTACATTTTATTGGCTATTCTAGTGGGGACCCTGGAGCTGTCTCACCCCTCCCTCCCCTCCCCATTCCATGTGGGTCAGGCCTTCCCAGGAGCCTTTGCTGCCTGGGCTCGCTGGAACTCCTGTTGCAGCTGAGCAAGGGTTTCCCTCTGTTGCTCTGACTGCCGCTCAAGGTCCCGAAGCTGCGATTCGTAGCGCTTACTGAGGAGGGGAAAAAAGGGACAGGAAGAAAGGAGAAATTAGTGGGACTCATTGCTGAGTGCCGAAGGGGGACTGGTGGTGAGGTTTGTGGGATGGGAGTCGGGGGGAGCGCTAAGGGAAAGAAAAGGCTGATGAGATGAACCAATCTCCAGAACCCACACACTGTCCTCTGACTATACCTGAGTTGCCATGACACACATGACACCCCCCCCCCCCCAATTGTAACACAAAAAGAAAGGTTGAAGTGGTGGCGCCTCTAAGCCAGTCCCTCGGAAGGCAAAAGCAGTTGTATTTGTGACTGAGGCCAGCTTAGTCTAAGCAGTGAGTTCCAGGCCAGCCGATAGTCTATGGTGAGACCCCGTCTCTGGGAGGAGTAAAGGAAAGGAGGGCTTGGGAAATGGATAAGAGGGGCGGCTGTGGAGAACTACCCAGCCCGGGCTCAACTCTTCTGCGCTGAAATGCCAGCGCAGGGCGGCGAGGCACTTACATTTCCGCTGTGATATAGTCTAGCCTCTTCCCCACCGTGGCCCGAGCCTCCCCTAGCTCCTGTTTGACAAGTACGGGTCCCAGCAGCTTAAAGACGACGTTGGATCCATCCAGCAAGGCCAGTTCCTGAAGAGGGGATGGGAGGGTTTATGGGATAACCGTGCCCAGCAGAGCTCCTCCTGGCCCCAGAGTCCCAGATCCTCACCTCCTTCACGATATTATTTTCTGTTAGCTGGGCCTCAAGCTTCTGCCTCCCTGACATGGATTTACTTAAGTCTGAGGTGGTGAGAGGAAACGCATGATTAAAAACAGCGAATGGGCCAAGACTCGCACAATCCCGGAGAGGCTGGAGGTGAGGACAGAGCAAGGATGCCGAGGCGAGGGGCACGAGGCTCCCTCCCACTGCGGGGTGCTTGAGCTGAGAGCGGAAAGGGGCAAGACCACGCCAGCTCTGCTCTTACCCTTCTGCAGCTGTTGGTATTTCTCCACTTCTCCCTGCAGCTTCTTTTGGATCAGCTCAGCCATGGTGAAGATGAAAGCCTAGGGCGGGGGTCGCTGGCTCTCAAGCGATGGAAGGCACCTGGGATCCGCTTTCTGGCCCTGCGGAGGGACAGCACTTTCTGTTGGCAGCTCTCTGAGGCACCGCAGCCTTTCCTCATCCAGAGCAGCCACTCTTTAGGAACTGGAGAGCGAAAGCAGACCCCGAATCCTCCAAGCCAAACCCTAACCTCTTCACGTTAGACCCACTGTCTTAATAAACCCGGAAGTAAACAAGGCATGCCGGGAGAAAGACGGCGCCGGAAGCCACATTCTGACACATGCCGGGATATGTAGTTCTGACCTGTGTGACACTCGTTCTACCGAAAGGGCTAGACCAGAGAGGTTTTAGGCAAGAGAGAGAAGTTAATCTGGCAAAAAAGAACTCACCGTTACCAGGATTCTGGACCCGGACTTTACTGTTAGTCATCATTTGGTCAGAAGCTGCCCCTCGGGCGACACTACCGGCTCCTAGAGGCTCGCGGAGGTTTGCCTTCACACAAGATGGCGCCAGAGGCTTCAGATCCCATACGGCGATGATTGGACGAAGGCCGGAAGTTTCTTAGCTGTGGGTCTGCTGCGGGGAGTTCCACACGTGGGTCGTTGTTTCGCGTCGCTCACCGAGATGGAGACAGCCCCCAAGCCGGGCAAGGGTGTCCCACCCAAGAAGGACAGCCCTCAGGCCAAGAGGAAGGTAGCGCCCTGGGTGGGAGGCGGCGGGCGCCATGGGGCTCTGGCTCCGGGTCGGGCTGCGAGTGCTAGCGCTCCTCCTCTGCCCCTAGAAACCTCCGCGGTACTGGGAGGAGGAGGTGACCCCAGCCGCCGCCCCCGCGGGGCCGCCT
Organism: Microtus pennsylvanicus; assembly: GCF_037038515.1. Taxonomy (NCBI): domain Eukaryota; kingdom Metazoa; phylum Chordata; class Mammalia; order Rodentia; family Cricetidae; genus Microtus; species Microtus pennsylvanicus. Next base: position 3,368,243 of record NC_134585.1, on the reverse strand, counting down.
CAGAAGAAGGCCAGGGCTCGGGAGCCGCGACTCCCGAGGTCCAAGGGCGTGCGCGGCGCCCCGAAGTCTCACTTCGGCCGGAAGCCCCAAGCCCCCAAGAACGCCTCGGACCGGAAGAAGCCGCGGCGGACTCTGTCTGGGGTGAGCCTGGGACCGACGGGGCTGGGGGCAGTGCGGGTGAGAGGAACCGGGTCGATCGGAACCTGCCCTTTGCCTTCCTTGCCCTCGCCAGGCCCAGGACCCGTTCCCAGGACCCGCCCCCGCGCCCGCGGAGGTGGCCCGGAAGTTCTGCCGCATTGACAAGTCCCAGAAGGTGAGGACGGGCCGGACTGTGGGGCGGGACTGCAGGGCGGCCCGGCTGGTGGCCTTGCTGGGGCCTCGCAGGTGCTCAGCGGCTCTTCCAACCCTGTTGACAATACCCTAGCTCCCCCATTCGAAGCCAAAAACCCGCACCAAACTTGAGACGGCTGAAGCGCAGGAGGAGGAGGCAAGCGTAAGAGCTGCCCGGGCCGAGCTGCTGCTTGCTGAGGAACCTGGGTGAGTGGTGCTGGACCCGCGCTCTCCTACCCTGTTTTTCTGGGACTTTGATTTTGCATTTTCGTGTTTGGATGCCAGCTTCATGCTAGAGAGCGTCCCTGTCGTCCTAACTGCCTTTCAGGTTCCTGGAAGGAGAAGATGGCGAAGACACAGCCAAGATACTGCAGACAGACATCGTGGAGGCCGTGGACATTGCAAGCGCTGCCAAGGTGAGCCTGAGGCGGAAGAGCGGCCCAGGAGACCGCCTGGCCTCCTTCATTCGTTCAATTTGTTTCCCACCCTCTCGCAGCACTTCGACCTGAACCTGAGGCAGTTTGGACCCTACAGACTGAACTACTCTCGAACAGGGAGGTAAGGCTGAGTTCCAGTGGACTGTCCCTCTTTCTGAAGAAGGACTTAGTGATTTGTGTGTATGCATGTGTGCACACGGAGGCCAGAAGAGAGCAGGCTTTCTCTGTAGCTTTGGAGCCTGTCCTGGATCTGCTGTGTAGACCAGGCTGGCCTTGAACTCACAGAGACCTGTCTGCCTCTACCTCCCAGGTGCTGGGATTAAAGGTGTGCACCACCACCGCCTGGCAGGGCTTGTGGTGTTTTCTTAACCAGGAAACCGTCAGGTTCCTTTTCTTTGGTGCTGGGGTTATAGTCATGTACAGGACACCCAGATTGCAACGTGTGCGCAGTCCCAGCTCTGTTCTGTCTCTCTGCGCTGCCTCCTATACCTCCCCCGTCCCCTTTTTAGGGAAGAAGGGTTGATTCTGACCTATAGATCTGGGGGATGGATCATCACTGCGTGAGCTGGAGGGAGTTGAGCTCTTTTTTATGGTTCTGGATTTGGAACCCGTGCCCTTGTGTGTGCCTGCAAGGCACACACTTAACTCTTGAGCCACACCCACCCTCGGCAGCTCAGCTTCCAGTGACTTTGTGTGTGCCTGTTCACTTGCTGGTGTACCTGCACACAGGCGTGTATGCGTGTGATTTCCAGAGGTCAATGTGCCATCTTTTTGTGTTGCTTTCCAGTTTCTCTCCTGTTTATCGGGTATGAGTGTGCCTGTGCATGGCCGTGACATGCTGAAGTTTTCTCTCTGTCTGCCTGTGTGTGGGTCTGGAGTTCAAACTCAGGTTACCCTAACCCTAACCAGTCTCGCACCGCAAGTGCTTCCGGCCGCTGAGCTTTCTTGCTGGACCTCCACTTTATTTTTTAGCATTTCTAAGTTTTTACTATTTTACAAATGAGTGTTTCGCCTGCATGTGTAAACATCATGTCAGAAGAGGGCATCATATCCCTAGGAATCGGGGTTACAGATGGTTTGTTTGTGAGTTGATTTGTGGGTGCTGGGAACCGAAGCCAGTGTTCTCCACAGGAGCGGCAGGTGCTCACCGCTCAGCCGTCTCTTTAGTCCTCCACCTTACTGCTGAGCGGGTTCCTCACTGAACCTGGAGCTTGTTGGCCGCCTGGACTGTGTCCAGCAGGATCTGTCTTCCTTGGCCTCCCTGGCGCTGGGATTACACGTGTGGCCGGGATCTGGGCTCAGGTTTTGTGCTTTTGTGGTAAGCTCTTCCCTGATGAGCCATCCCCCTGCAGTGTGACTCTTGACCTCGTGTGGCTGCGTTTCCTCAGCTGCAGGAGCTGTGTCCGCCTCAGTTATGCAGTGCACGTCTGGTTGCTGCATCGCTTTCTCCGTCTGTGGAGGGGCTGGGGCGGGACTGACCGAATGATTCCCCCGTCAGGTCAGGGCGCCCCCTGAGTCAACTCTGCTTCACCTCCACAGACACCTGGCATTAGGAGGTCGTCGGGGTCATGTGGCTGCCCTCGACTGGGTGACAAAGAAGCTCATGTGTGAGATCAATGTCATGGAAGCGGTGCGGGACATCCAGTCAGTGCTCCCTCTGCTAGCAGTCGATGGGAGTGGGTCGGCTGTTCCCAACTGGGTGATGCCCTGTGGTCCTGGCTCCATGGAACTCCTCCTCCTTTCTACCCAGCTTTCTCCATTCTGAGACTTTGCTCGCTGTGGCTCAGAACCGCTGGCTTTACATCTACGACAACCAGGGCATTGAGCTCCATTGCATCCGTCGCTGTGACCGAGTAACTCGACTTGAATTCCTCCCCTTCCACTTCCTCCTGGCCACCGCTGTGAGTGGCTGTGGAGCAGAGGGCCCCGTGGCAGCTCTTGGGAGCTTTCTCCTTTGGGACCAGCAGAGGGACACTGGGCGGCTGGACATCCATCTCTTTCTCCCTCTCAGTCAGAGACAGGGTTTCTGACCTACCTGGACGTGTCAGTGGGGAAGATTGTGACAGCTCTCAATGCTCGGGCTGGCCGGCTCAGCGTCATGGCGCAGAACCCTTACAATGCTGTGATTCACCTGGGACACAGTAACGGTCAGTTCCTGGCTTTTCTTTTTTTCTTTTTGAAACAGGGTCTGGTGTTAGAGGAGGCCGCTTGTTTGTCCTGGCCGCCCAGAACCAAAATAACCGCACAGAAAACTGTATTAATTAAATCACTGCTTGGCCCATTAGCACTAACTTCTTATTGCTAACTCTTTCATTTTAACTTAACTCATTTCTATTAGTCTGTGTATTGCCATGTGGTTGTGGCTTACTGGCAAAGTTTCAGCATGTCTGACTCTGGTGGCTCCATGGCTTCTCCTTGACTCCGCCCTTCTTTCTCCCAGCATTCAGTTTAGTTTTCCCTGCCTAACTCTGCACTCCCTCCTCTGCTATAGGCTCAAGGCAGTTTTTTTACTAACCAGTGGTATTCACAGCATACAGAGGGGAGTCCCACATCAGTCTGGTCCTGTAAGGAGTCTTTCTGTCTTGTCAGCCATCTCCCAAATAACAACGTGGAGACTTATGAGTGCTCAGCCTTAGCTTAGGCTTGTCCCACTAACTCTTCTATCTCAGCCCGTTGATATTGATCTATGTTCTGTTATAGACCCCACCCGAGCCTACTGCCAAGCTTGTTACCTCATCCCTCGGTACTGTCGTACTGTCCACGCTGCTTCTTTGTGCCTGGTTGGGTGTCTGCCTTCCTAGAGTTCTCTCTCTGCCCAAAGTCCTGCCTATACCTCCTGAGTAGCTATTTGCTGTTCAGCTTTTTATTAGACCAATCACAGTAATACACCTTCACACAGTATACAGATATTCTACAAGTACCTGTCTCAAACTGTGTTTCCAGCAGCTGGCCTGCCTCCCTTTGCGCGTGTGTGCTGACCTGACTGACGCACTTCTCTTGTGCTTTTCTGGCCCTCCACTAACAGCAAGAGCCCTGGCTGGTTCGCTCTGGTAACCCGGATTCTCCTCTTACCTCCAGGCACCGTGTCTTTGTGGAGTCCAGCTGTGAAGGAGCCACTGGTCAAGACTCTGTGTCACCGTGGTGCCGTGCGGGCCGTGGCAGTGGATCCCACAGGCATGTAAGTCACTTGTTGGGGGCGGGGTGTTGGGCGTGGTTAGGCAGGAAGAGATGGAAGGCAGTTCCATCCTGAGTTCCCTTAGGAGCACAGGCTGCATCCAGCCTGCATGGTGTGTGTGTCCTTGCCGTCCTGTGCAGATGGCCTAGTTTATGGGAGCACTTCCCAGGCCTGCTGGTGTTGTGTCACTGAAGACCTATTACTTGATGTTTTACAAAAGTCTCTCCAACCTGAATTGAACTCCTCTCTAGCCACAGGAGAGTGGATTCAGGGACCCATGCTGATGTCCCCAGGCAGCCCAGAGCCTTGCCCACCAGAGGTGCCCTGTGAATGTCTGAAGGATGAGAGGATTAAGAAGACAATACAAGTCAGAACAGTCGGGGAGTGTTGGTTCTCCCTCAGACAGCAGACATCTGAACCATCCCCTTTGATGAGGATGCCGCGGTGTGTTGTAGTTGCTAGCACTGCCCGGCTGCCCCGACCTCGTTTTAATGACAGATAAAGGAAGGCTTAGCAAGCTGATACTCCCATACAGTGTGTGCCTGAGGATGGGGAGCTCTCTGCTCCGTAATTTACGGTGGCCTAGAACACGAAGCAAGCCTCCTGAGTGGGATTACGGGTGTGTGCCGCAGTGCCTTTTTGAGCCACAGTTCCCAAGTTCTTCAGGAATCAAAAGCATTGGTTGCCTGAGCAAGGCCTGGTAGTGCACACTTTAATCCCAGCAGCCAGGAGACTGAGGCAGGAAGATTGAAAGTTTGGAACTAGTCTGGGCTACATATTGAAACCAATCAAGCCGGGCGGTGGTGGCGCACGCCTTTAATCCCAGCACTCGGGAGGCAGAGGCAGGCGGATCTCTGTGAGTTCGAGACCAGCCTGGTCTACAAGAGCTAGTTCCAGGACAGGCTCCAAAGCCACAGAGAAACCCTGTCTCGAAAAACCAAAAAAAAAAAAAAAAAAGAAACCAATCAAAAACCTCGTTCTCACATGTCCTGGGCCGAGGTCTGGCACTTGGATCATCACTGTTTTTTTTTTTTAAAAAAAATTATATTTTATATGCTTTGTTGTTTTGCCTGCATGTATGTCTGTCAGGATTTCAGATCTTGGAGTTACAGACAGTTGTCGGCTCCATGTGTGTGCTGGGTCCTCTGGAAGAATAATCAGTGCTCGTAAACACTGAGCCTCCGGCTCCTTTATTGGTTGTTGGTTTTTCAAGATAGGGTTTCTCTGTGGTTTCGGAGCCTGTCCTGGAACTAGCTCTTGTAGACCAGGCTGGCCTCGAACTCACAGAGATCCGCCTGCCTCTGCCTCCCGAGTGCTGGGATTAAAGGCGTGTGCCACCACCGCCCGGCTATGATGCTGTGTTTCTGTGGCGTATCCCTGAGAGGTCTTAAGAGAAATTTCCACTCCCTCTTACCCCAATGATCAGGGGCTTTGTACATGAAATTTCTGTTACTGCAGCTGTGTATGTGTGTGTCAGGGAGTTTATGAACAGGGTTTCAGACTAGCGCTGAACTCAGTGCTGGGACTAACGCTGTGTGCCACCACCACTGCCTGGCTTTTTTTTTTTTTTCAACAAGGTCTGACAGGGAAAGCCTGAAGTTACCAATTACCAATGTGCAAAAGTTTTCAAGATGCTGGGATTGCTCTGGCTGCTGCCATTGTTTTTGTGAACAAGTGATTTGGTTCTGCCCGATCTCTATCTGTGCCAGCTTGGCTCTGGAGTGTAAGGAAGCCTGGCTGAAGCTTTGTGCCTTTAATGCCTACTAGACCTGAGCTCTAGCTTATCCTGCCGGGGCCTATAACTCTCCTGCCCAGGGCTTCAGCCTGGTCAGCACTGTAGTCACAGACACTCTTTATCCTGCCTGCTTAGCTCTGGTTCTCCTCAGGCTACAGCTGAAGCAGCCTTTTCAAGGCTTTCTGGAAGCCTGCGTTAGGACTACCCTGAATTGGCTTCTGGAGGCTGACATGCTTCTTGTGAGCACAGCAGCTGGGTTGCCAGACTGGGACTTGCCCAGCCTCAGGTCCTCCCGAGGATGTGACACTGTCCGGATTGTTCTGTCATTTCTGGTCTGTACCAGTGGCCTTTTCAGCAGGACATGGTCTCACTACACAGCCCTGGCTGATGTGGACAAGGCTGGCCTCGAGTTCACAGAGACCCACCTTAGTGCTGGGATTAAAGTCACGCGCATCATGCCTAGCCCAGGGGCCTTTTTGTCCTGCCAGGTGCTATTGGATTGCCCTGGAATTTTTCAGTTCCTTCCTGGATTCATGGTCAAGGCCAAGAGACTCCTTGGCAAGGCTCCTCACCTTTAGCTCCCCTCTCGGCCTCTGGAAGAAAACAGCTTGTCTGTGGGGCAGCGCCACCCTGTCCGTGCACTGTTTTGCTTTCTAGGAGGGATGTCTTCGGAAGCATGGTCTTCACCTGTCCTGGCACTGGAGCTCCCGGGAACTCAGTCCTCCTCTCACTGGAGCTCTTACCAGCCCAGAAGACAGCTCCTACTTTCATGTCTGCCCGCAGCTGGTCGGGTCTCTTGCTAGGGGAGGCCTCCCTCATCTCTAAGGGTGCTCGGCCCCTTTGTTGAGCCACCCTGCTGCCCTTCTCAAGTAGATGCATGGTTAGATGTAGACTGGTGTGTTCTACAGATCTGTGACTGGTCTAAGGCAGTGTGGGTCCAGTAGGTATGGGAGCAGACACCAAATAGGCCTGGGACCGGAGTAAAGGGCAGAGCAGCTGCCCAGCGGGCCCTGAATTCAAACACACACCCCCACCTAGCCAAACCACAACAAAATCACAAAAGACTTCACATCTGTCTCAAGCCACTCCCTAACCCAGATTTCCTCTCTGGCCTTGAAAACAGGTCCAAATCCTTAATCTCAGCCTTTGGGAGGTACAGACAGGTTGATCTCTCCGAGTTCAGGGCTCCATAGTGAGACCATCTCGAAACGAACAAATACTAAGTAATGAATGGAGACAGTAGGGTGAGTTGTGTGAGATGCAGGCAGTGTTTAGTGTGGAGAGAACTTACTAGTCTTTTCTTTCACAACCAGAGTAGATACTTGGGATTTCGCCACAGGTTCTGCCAACACCCACTGGAGATTAACTGGTTCATTTCTCACAGGTACATGGCCACTTCCGGCCTGGACCACCAGCTGAAAATCTTTGACTTGCGAGGGACATTCCAGCCCCTGAGTGCCCGGACCCTGCCCCAGGGAGCAGGACATCTGGCCTTCTCCCAGCGGGGACTGTTAGTTGCAGGCATGGGTGATGTGGTCAACATATGGGCAGGGCCGGGCAAGGCCAGCCCCCCCACCCTGGAACAGCCCTACCTCACCCACCGACTCTTGGGCCATGTGCATGGCCTGCAGTTCTGCCCCTTTGAGGATGTGTTGGGGGTGGGACACAGTGGAGGCATGACCAGCATGCTGGTCCCTGGTAAGTGGGCCAGAGAGTGGAACAGACGGGGAGGGCCGACAGGTCCAGTCCGTCCAGAGTGGCAGGGCTGGTGCATTCTCCTCCTTCAGGGTCTGCTGAGCCCAACTTCGATGGTTTGGAGAATAACCCTTACAGAAGCCGGAAGCAGCGCCAGGAATGGGAGGTGAAGGCGCTACTGGAAAAGGTGAGCTCTGCTGGTGCTTTGTCCCCTCCCTCATCCTCTCTGGTGTCACCTCCGTGGGGCTCCTACCCATACCTGCCCTGTTACTTCAGGTACCTGCAGAGCTCATCTGTCTGGACCCCCGAGCCCTGGCAGAGGTGGATGTGGTTACTCTGGAGCAGCAGAAGAAGGAGCGGATAGAGAGACTGGTATGAAGCTGTCCAGTTGTTCAGCCCTCCTCATCTCTGTGCCCTACCCCATTTTGAGTGAGCTCCTGGGCTGCCCTTGATTTAATCCCTGTCCCTTGTCAGGGCTATGACCCTGATGCCAAGGCCGCCTTCCAACCCAAGGCAAAGCAGAAGGGCCGAAGCTCCACAGCCAGCCTGGTGAAGAGGAAAAAGAAGGTCATGGACCAGGAACACAGGGTACGTAAGCATGGGTGTGGTCAGGTGTCAGCCTGCTCCTCATCAGCCAGCCCCTGCTCACTTTGCCCGGTGCTCCCCACTTCCTTGTCTCCAGGACAAAGTCCGGCAGAGCCTCAAGGAGCAGCAGCAGCAGCGACAGAAGCAAAAGACAGCCAAGCCTGCGGGAGCCCGCCCTTCTGCACTGGATAGATTTGTGCGATGAGCCAGAGACGGCATTCCCCAAGATAACCACAGGGGCCAGATGGCTCAGTGCACGAAGACACTTGCCGCCAAGCCTGAAGACACACGGCAGAAGAGAGTCACTCACACAAGTTGTTAACTTTCTGTGGACTAGTGCACATTCAGGGCGGTGTGCAGTGTGTGTACACACACACAAAATGTAAATAATAATAAAAGATCTATAGGGAGTTCATCCCATGTGCCTTGTGTCTTACCTTAGCACTTACTTAGCTAGCTCCTTGGGTGGGTGGGTGTTAAACAAGGTTTTGGAGAAGTATCTGGATCACCCTGTAGATGTTTTCCCCGTATAGGGCTGTTCTAGACTCAGCTCATTGCCCTGCCTCTCCTACCCCACACCTACTGCTGCCTCAGCCCTTGCCTTAGCCCCAAGTGGCCGTCCTAGATGGACTTCTGTGCAGCACAACAGGTGTGCTCAGGTCCTGGTGAAGACAGGTGAAGACCTGCACTTGGGGTGGAGACGTTTTATTGGGCTCCTGTCCCAGCTGGTAACAGCAGTCTCCCTGGCACCCCTCCTGCGTTTTATCCCTCCCTGCTGTCTCTGGCGCTCTCAGGACAGGCCTGGTAGTGGCTTCAGAGTCTGCTGTGAGGAGATGGGTCACCGCAGGGAGGGAGCTGCAGCCTGGGCACAGGTCTCTGAGGAGCTGCCTTAGCTGTTGAGCCAGGCTATGAACCGGCACCTCAAGACACCCAGGAATCCCTGGAGCCAGGAGCAAAAGGGCTCAGTCCTTTTCCCATCCCGTCCGCTCACCAGCTTCCAGGCTTCCTGCATTTTCCAGGGATCCACCTGGTGGGATGTTAGCAGAAATTTCCCATAACAGCACCTGTCCAGGGGGTAGTGAGTGGCGCCAGCCAACTTGACACAGTGTGTCGGGGCAAGGCCCCCTCGCCTTGCACTCACTCCCACAAAGACATCCTCTAGAGGTAGAAGGGGTGCCCGGCTGGCCACCTTCAGAATGAGCCGCACAGCAGAGGCGGACAGTACGTACCCTGTGCCCGAGGCATAAGGTGGGAAAGGACCCCAGGTTTCAGGCCACAGTTCTTCTGACACGTGGTGCCGGTTCCCTGGGGTCCGAGTGGGGCGTACCCTCCAGTGCACTCGGCCTAGATACAGAAGTGGTACCGCCTGGCCTTTGCGCTCTTCATGGGCAGCTGTGGTCTCTTCCTGTGGCTCCTTGCCCTTCTGCCACCGCTCTGAAGGACCCCCTCTCTGGATCAGCTCTGACACCAGCTCATGGACGTTGACATACACGTCGTCGTCTGTCTTGAGGATGTAGCGGGCCATAGGACAGTATTTATTCACCCAGTTCAGCCCGCTGAGGGTCTTGAGAGTGAGGTTGCGGTAGGAATCCTGGAAGGAGGCCTGCAAGATGTCCTTCTGCGCTGCCGACTCCGAGGTCAGGTCGGCAGCGAGGAGCTGTCCTGTAGGTTCTCCCAGGAGGAAGAGCGTCTGCACCCTGAACCCCCGGACCTCGCGGATGGCGCCCCAAGACCTTCGAATGGCGTTCCTCTGGTTCAGGTGCTCCGGGGCCGTACACACCAGGATGAGCAGGAAGGGAGGGGGTCCGGGGCCAGCGCAGGCCTGGGGGTTGGAAATCAAGAGGCGGGGCAAGGCGAGGGGCGGCCCGGGTGAGGCTGGGGCTGGCAGCAGGGACGCCAGGGACAGGCTCAGCAGCTCCTCCCCGAAGCCGGAGGGTCCAAAGAGGGTCCAGAGGATCACCAGCAGCAGGATCGCCAGGAGGAGGCGCCGGAAGAGGCTGACCGGCATGGTGAGCCGCGGAGACCTGTGGACAGAACTGTTAGAGCGCCAGGAGGCGGGAAAGCGGCCCTAACCGGCCGCTGCAGCAGAAACACGAAGGCCTGTGTGCGGCGGGCCTGGCGCATTGCGAGGTGCAGCCCCAAGCCCACCGCAGCGGCCCTGGGAACCACAATCTTCTCCTAGCCCACACGCCAAGCTCGGCTCCTCCATTGCGCCCCTCCCCCACTACCTTCCCATCATGCCACTCAAGGCCGGAAGTCGACAAGCAGCGTGCACCGCGCTTGGCCCAGCCCTTCCCGTATTCGTTCCTGCGGTAAAGCGCGTAAGGAACCGGGCCACCTAGTTCCCGTATTTAGGACCTCTGGAGTTGCCAACGCCCATTAACTCACCGGAGCAGCCTCCGGCCACGATGTGCCCACTCAACACTACTCTAACTACACGTACTTTGTACTGAGATCTAAAGCCTGCTCAAGCTCCTCCTGGGGGTTGCCCAAGCCCGCGGCAACACCTCTGCCCACTTCTCAACAGCTCTGTACTCTTCCGTACTGACAGATCCAGCTTGATCCTTGCTCAAGCTCCCCCTTGAGGTTACCAACACCGGTGGCAACACCTGTTCCCGCCCAGACACGGTTGAACCAAAGGGTGGGGACTGGCAGTCTCCATGAACACCAATATTGTTCCTGCAACCTTATACCAAACAGAAAGCAAGGGATAGGACTGCACTGTTCTCCAGTTAGGAATCAGAGCCAGGTTATAGGCCTCAGCTCAGACACAGGAGCCCGTGTGTGTGTGTGTGTAAGGGAGATAGATATTTTAATTCAACCACACCGAAGTTGTCACAGCAGGGACCCCCTCCAGCCAACCATTGCAGAATCCTCCCCCACCGCCACCCAGCCACACGAAGACAGAGACCGAGGTCACAGGCATATAAACTATTTATTAACAGCAAAGGCCCAGAGACTCATTTCTTCTTGGATACACCCACAGTGCGGCCCCGGCGGCCAGTGGTCTTGGTGTGCTGGCCTCGAACACGAAGGCTGCAGGAGGAAAACAAACCACAGGTCACACATCAGCAAGGTCAGACAGCCCACTCAGAGCAAGCATGTGATGCCCCCCACTCACCCCCAGAAGTGGCGCAACCCTCTATGGGCCCGAATCTTCTTCAGCCGCTCCAGGTCCTCGCGCAGCTTGTTGTCCAGGCCGTTGGCCAGAACCTGGCTGTACTTCCCGTCCTTCACATCCTTCTGTCTGTTCAAGAACCAGTCTGGGATCTTGTACTGCCGGGGATTCTGCATGATGGTGATCACACGCTCCACCTCGTCCTCCGTGAGCTCTCCAGCCCTCTTGGTGAGGTCAATGTCCGCTTTCCTCAACACCACATGAGCGTATCTCCGCCCCACACCCTGGGGAAAAGTTTAGGAATGAGGTTTGGCTTACCCTCTTATTAACCTATTTACTCAGAAAGCACAGACTGCACACACACACACACACCTTTAATCTCTGAACTCCGGGAGAACCAGGAAAGTAAAAATTGTCTAAATCCACCAATCCCGTAACAACAGAACCTAAAGGGAATCCGTTCTGTCATATCCCACACCACTCTTCCAGATGTCATTCATTCAGGCCACACCGGACCAGTAACTCAAATTTGACACCGTGGTGCCCAGCCTCCGGTTTCAGGCACTTAGATTTTGCCCAGTGAAGAATGAGAGGCCCTTTTCTCAACAAGGGAACAAATTCAGGATCTTTTGTGCTGACCAAGGATTGGGATGAGGTGCGCAGCCCAGGGAACACAAAAAGCGTCCAGATGACACCCTACAGGAGGCCCAGAATGGCAGTCATGACCCACAAACCGAAGGTGACAACAAAGACCAAAACACTGGCTGCAGTGTGCCTACATAGCACATTCACCTCCATACACCCAAAGGGCGACCGCACGCCCCTCCTAAACATGACTGGATTAAGTAGATGGCCACACAAATGCCTGTTAAAGCTCTAAGACAGGAAAGTAGAGCTCTCTGAACCCCAAAGTGGGTTTGACTCTGCCCCCTAGAATTTAACGGGGGAAAAAAGTGTTGTTTTAGGGGCTGGAGAGCAGCTCAGCATAAGATTTCTGGTTGCTTTTCCAGGCCCAGCACATACATGCTGACAGCCACGCAGGCAGAGCAAGTGCACACCCTCAGCAGTCTCCACCGTGTTTGTCCTTGTGAGACCCTGTTCTGCACTCAAGGCTGCAGGTACTGAAGGTGCACATGTGATGCTTGGTGGTGCAGGCTAGGCCGAAGCTAGGGTGAGACTATTTCACAACGCGGGGCGCCATGCCCAGGCTTTCTGAGTTTTGTAAACACTTAAGAATTGACTCTTGCTATTTACAGCAGTTTGGAAGGACGGGATTTCTGACAGTACTATAGAAGACCCTACAAGCAAGGGCAGGCAGTACTTCCCACATCTGCCCAACCCCTTCCTACAAGCTTCCAGATGGTCAAACACTAATTTACCACCTTAACCAAGAAGCAAAACACAGCCTTAAAGAATTCATAAAGCCAGCTGGGCGGTGGTGGCACACGCCTTTAATACCAGCACTCAGAAAGCAGAGGCAGGTCCGTGGATCTCGAGTTCGAGGCCAGCTTCGTCTACAAGAGCCAGTTCCAGGACAGCCAGGGCTGTTACAGAGAAACCCTGTCTCAAAAAAACAAAACAAAAACAATTCCTAAAACCGCTGGGCGGCAGTGGTTCAGGCCTTAACCCCGGCACTTGGGAAGTAGAGGGCAGGTAGGTGGATCTCTGTGAGTTCAAGGCCAGCCTAATCGACAGAACAAGTTAAACCCTGTCACAAGGGAAAAAAAACAATTCAGAAAACACGTCACGGCAGACTCCTATCTCTCACCCTTTCTTGGTTAATTTAAGTACATCTTAACCACACCTCTGATCTGGAAGACCACTCCCCATAATCCCTTTCCTCAAATTCCGAATCCTTCTCCCCTATCGCCAACAAGCTTTACTTCTTAGGAACCCTCACTACACAGGATCTTCAGACACTGTGCCATGGTCTCTTCTACGATCAGTAGGATGCTCAAGTCTGAAAAGGCAGGTCCCACAGCACGACCATCACCCCAGGCCTTTCGACAACCCCCGGACTTCCTCACACCCCTCAGGACCACCATTCTCTAACGGCTCACAAGAAGCCAACACACACAGGAAACCTGGGATGGCAGACAGGCTAGCCCTTGCCCTCAAGGGGTACAGAATGACTGACAAGATGTTTTTAGTTATAAAACCACTAACTCTGGTAAAAATGAATAATGTCCCTACCTAGAAGGCTCTCAGCTCCGCAAAGAGAATTATTCAAGCTTCTACTCACCCTCTGCGTTGACTATTCCAATTACAACAAAAGCTACCTTTTACTCCTGGCATAGCGTTGTAAGCCACCCCTCCCCCCAATAACACTGCAGATCCACGGGTGTTAATTCACAGAAATCCGACCCAAGCGTCACCGCTACAGTGTGACAGAGAGAACACTCCAGGACGGCTCTCACAACGCGGGGCAGGACCACACTCACGCCCCATGTCTCCTCTCTTCTGCATCCCCTGCCCGCTAATACTGCTTTTACCTTAATGGCAGTGATGGCAAAGGCTATTTTCCGCCGCCCATCGATGTTGGTGTTGAGTACTCGCAGGATGTGCTGGAACTTCTCAGGGATCACGAGAGACTGCAAGGACACGGGGGACAATCAGACACTGGTGGCTATCACGCCGAAAAGGCGGCTGAGGCGGGGGTGGGGGTCCACCGGCGAGCACGGAGCCCTCCTCTGCCAGCTCCTCCACAGCTCAGCGCTCACCGCAGACGCTCAGGCGCGGGAAGATGCAACCCCGGACACGACGGGGGACGCTGACCGCGGCCAAATGCGCTCCGGGCACGGGAGGCGGAGGACCCACCCGGCTAGGCTCCTGCAACTTTGGTGCGTGCAGGGCATGCCCCTTCCTCCCCGGAACTCCACGTCCTCGGTCGCCCCCTCCCGCGGTCGCGCGCCATCGTCTCGGGGGAGATGCAGGCAGGCAGCCCAGGGCCTCCTCAGACCCCCGACGGGAAATCGCTCCCTGCCCCGGCTCAGATGTCGCCCGATGCCGGCGCGGAGTCCGCTCTTACCATGGCGGCGGCACAATCGGCGGCGTGTAGGCCTCCCGTGGAAGAGGGAGCGGAAGTGACGCATCGTCCTTATATACCATCCCGGAGGAAGAGGCGGGGCTATCTAGCAGGCGCGCTTCAGGAAACGGCTTCTCTCCCCGCCCCTCCCTTAGCGAGGAGTAGAATTTTGAGAGTTTGGATTGGGAATCATAACTTCCGGTCCGGTCGTCTTTACCGTAGTAAGGGTCCTGTTCCGGGCGTGCGCGCAGCGAAGGTTCCGGGGCAGGATTGTGTTCGTTTGAGGCGATCGCCTTCCTTCGTTTTCGCACTTGGCCGAAGTGATCTGAGTCTCACAGGGGAGACTGGAGTTAATCACGTTAGCTCAAATATCACGGAACTTTTTTTTTGCGCCAGACAAGACGTTCTGGGACTTGTGGTTTTTGCTTCTGGAAACGGACTCCGAGCCTGACAGCCGACGGAAGTGAGGCTGCGGGGGAATGGCCGCGGCGGCGACCATGGCGGCTGCTGCCCGCGAGCTGGTGTTGCGGGCCGGGGCCTCAGATATGGAGGAGGAGGAGGGCCCGCTGGTGAGAGCACGGGGCAGTGTGTCCTCGGGAGTGTCCTCAGGAAGGTGGAGGCTGAGCTCAGACAACGGTCTCCTCCTGCTCCCGGTGATGGTGACCGAGCCTTCGTAGGGACCAGAGTGGCAGGAACTCAAGTCCCACGGACACAGTGTCACCTTCCTATTCACGCTAGAAAAAAAAATTCTTAGTAGAAAAGAGGAAGTAGTGTAAAAGATTCAGAACGTGGGCTCTGGAGCCTGATTGCCTTGCTCCCACTTCCAGCCCCACCACTTGTAAGCTGTGTTTTCCGAGGTCTCGCTTCCCACACCTGTACAGGAGAGGCGTTATTCGGACCTACCTTATAGGTCGTCGTTAGGATTTAGCAGAATGAGTATATGTGAGGGTGCACCCTACACACAGGTAAACAGCATGTAAGCTCACAATTTTAGCATCTGGAACTCTTAGGGTGCGATGGTACAACACCCGAGGTAACAGGACAGCGGTCCTAAATTCAAAGGCAAGTCCGGCTAATCCTAGTTTTTCTCATTTGAACACCTCCAGCGAATTGCCTGGGTTTTTTTTTTTTCTGACATATTTTCTACTCGTTAGCCCTGAAAAGTAGATCTGAGTGCGTGAGAATCTTTGACCCACTAACTGTGACTCCCCTGAGAAAGCGCCCCCACCTCACTTTCAGGATTAGGAATATCCCGCTGTATTTGTTTCCCGCCTTTCTGTATCCCACATTCACTAATCTGCCCCTCTTCAGGGGGGTGCTTCTGGACTCCAAGAGCCCCTGCAGCTTGGGGAGCTGGATATCACCTCTGATGAATTCATCCTGGATGAAGTGGATGGTGAGTGGTGGCGGGGGTGGGGGCAGCGTAGCCAGCCCCCTTTATCCTTTAGGAATATGTTATGCGACAGACAGTAGATGACCCCCCCATACTAACCCCTGCATGTTTTTTTTAAAATGCAGTATAAAGTTTAATCGATGAATTGAGGTTTAACTTCCAATTTAGGTTCAGTAAGAAATGAACAGTAAGGGTAGGACACTTACAGCAATACCCTATGATAAAATTGCTGAGTCCCCATTTTTGCTCTTCTGGACTCTTATTAGTGAAAACAAGGTTTGTTTGAGCATAGACATGTGCAGACAGCCAATCTGATCACGAAGACAGCTAGTGAGTGATTGACAGGCTGGTACCACACACACCATAGATGCATCCAGCAAAGACAATGCAAGTCCAAGGTGGGTGAGAGGGCCTTCAACTTCTCAGAATGCCGCACTTACCTTAAAAGCTTCTAAATCATGCTTTGGGATTGCCATGTAATATTTTTGGTCCGTGGTTGGCTAGACTGAGGAACTGAAGCAGCAGAGCCAAAGCTGCTGTCCTTATCACTGGAGACACTGGGTCGGAAGGAAAAGGGGAGGCTGGTGTGCAGGTGCCCAGGGCGGGCAGAGGGAGGCGTGGCGCTAGACCCTGATGGAAAATGTCTGTTTCCAGTTCACATCCAAGCAAATCTGGAGGATGAGTTAGTGAAGGAAGCTCTCAAGACGGTGAGGCTCTCCACTATGCCAGTCTGCCCCACCCTCCCTCCTCAGTCCCCTCCAGCCCGGCACTGAGTCTGTTCTGGTGTCCTTTCACAGTGGCTTCTTCCTGACTTCTTGTCGTTTCCCCAGGGAGTGGATCTGCGACACTATTCGAAGCAGGTGGAGCTGGAGCTGCAGCAGATTGAGCAAAAGTCCATCCGGGACTGTATCCCCCAGCAGAGGGAAAAGATGCAGTTACCTACATGGGGTCTGGGGAGGTGTGATGCAGGTAGCCCCGACAGGGATGGCATCTCTCTCTAAGGTTTCTGTCACTTTGGGGAGACTTTCGGGGGGAAGTACTGCTGGTCCTCAGAACTCTGTGTTCAGTGAGAAGCCCTTGACTTTTGGGGGTCAGATATCCAAGAGAGTGAAAACATTGCGTCTCTGCACAATCAGATCACAGCCTGCGACGCTGTCCTGGAGGTTGGTGGCCCTCGCCTGTGGCCCCTGACAACCTTGACCCCGTCATGCCCTCTGCTCCTGGTTTTTTGTTTTGTTTTGTTAGTACTTTTTGTTCCCTGGGCAAATGAATATGTGCCGCCCTCTTGGGCTGTTGGATCCTGGGGTGTTCACTCAGACACTTGGGTGACATGCTTGTCCCTGTCAACCCTGTGACATGCCCACAGTGTTTCCTGCCCTCCCCGTAGCGCATGGAACAGATGCTGGGAGCTTTCCAGAGCGACCTCAGCTCCATCAGCTCCGAGATCCGGACCCTGCAGGAGCAGTCAGGAGCCATGAACATCCGACTTCGTAACCGACAAGCAGTGCGGGGGAAACTTGGGGAACTTGTAGATGGGCTAGTGGTGCCCTCTGCTCTGGTCACGTGAGTTGCTGGTTTGAAGGGTCATGATGTCCAGAGCAGGTGGTCGGGCTGAGGTTGTCAGGTACCATCTAGAGACCAGGAGTGCTGGCTAATGCCCGTAATCTCACGTTTGGAGGTCCAGGCAGGAGGTTGCTGCAAGTGATCACCCTTGGCTACAGAGTGGGCCCAGGCAGTAGGATGCTACAAGTCACCAGCCTGGGCTAGAGAGTGGGATCTTGTTTTTAAAAAGTTGTAGAAGGAGCTGGAGAGATGGCTCAGAGGTTAAGAGCACTGGCTACTCTTCCAGAGGTCCTGAGTTCAATTCCCAGCAACCACGTGGTGGCTCACAACCATCTGTAATGAGATCTGGCACTCTCCTCTGGTGTGGGGACATACATGGAGGCAAAATGTTGTATACATAATAAATAAATAAATCTTAAAAAAAAAAAGTTGTGGAAATAGCCGGGTGGTGGTGGCACATGCCTTTAATTCCAGCACTCGGGAGGCAGAGGTAGGTGGATCTCTGTGAGTTCGAGGCCAGCCTGGTCTGCAAGAGCTAGTTCCAGGACAGGAACCAAAAAAAAAAAAAAAAAGCTACGGAGAAACCCTGTCTCAAACCCCCCCCCTCCAAAAAAAAAAAGTTGTAGAAATTAATGGCTGGGTTAATAACTCCAAACCCTGCTTCAGCCACCATAGGCTAGCACGTGGGTTAGGTGTGATCCAAGATTAGGTGTGTAGTGAGGAGCCTGTGGGGAGACCTTCGTACGGATAACGAAGGTATGAGACGGGAGGAAGGCAGAAATGACGCAAGCTGTGAGGGTGTGGGTCGGTCTGTTTCAGCACTGTTGAGTGTCCCTTCTCTTGACCCCCGTCCTCCCTGCTCCTTAGAGCAATTCTGGAAGCTCCAGTGACAGAGCCCAGGTTCCTGGAGCAGCTGCAGGAGCTGGACGCCAAGGCAGCTGCGGTCAGAGAGCAGGAGGCGAGAGGCACAGCTGCCTGCGCAGATGTCAGGGGCGTGCTAGACCGGCTGCGGGTCAAGGTAGGATGTGGACACTAGAGTCACCTCCCAAGAACCCACGCAGCTTCCCTCAGTGCGGTGCTCACTGGCCCTCTGGTCTCCCCGAAAATCTGGAGAAGCTGGAGATGTGGCTCAGTTGGTAGCGCGCTTGCTTAGTGTGCACGAAACCCTGGGTTCCACCCCAGCTCTGCAGACATTGACCTGCTGACACTTGCCTGCTGTCCTTGCACTCAGGAGCTGACAGAGGAGAGATCAGAAGTTTCAGGGTCATTCGCTGCTACACAGGGAGTTTGGGGCCAGCCTGAGATATATGAGGCCCTGTCTCAAAAGCTAACGATGTAGAAACTAAAATTAGAACAATACAGAGAAGATTAGCATGGCCTCCGTGTAAGAGAACACATGAAAAATTTGTAAAGCATTCCATATTTTTTTTAATATTTATTTATTTATTATGTATACAATATTCTGTGTGTATGCCTGAAGACCAGAAGAGGGCACCAGACCCCATTACAGATGGTTGTGAACCACCATGTGGTTGCTGGGAATTGAACTCAGGACCTTTGGAAGAGCAGGCAATGCTCTTAACCTCTGAGCCATCTCTCCAGCCCCTCCATATATATATATATATATATATATATATATATATATATATATATATATATTTTTTTTTTTTTTTTTTTAAAAAACAGCCTGAAAAATAGGGCCAGGCACAGTGGTAAGTGATTTTAGCCCTAGCAGTTGGGAGGCAGAGGCAGGTGAGTTCCAGGCCAGCCTGGTCTACATAGGGAGTTCCAGGCCAGCCTAGTCTACATAGGGAGTTCCAGGCCAGCCTGGTCTACATAGACCTTGACTTAACAAACAAAACATAAACAAAAACACAACCAGAGTATCCTCTGCCTTCCCTTTACCCTCACGTCTGTCACCTCCTTGCTTCCTTCCACACAGGAAAAGCCCACAGCTTCATGGCTTCATAGCCTCTTTGTCCCCCACATCTAGGCAGTGACAAAGATCCGCGAGTTCATCCTTCAGAAGATTTATTCCTTCCGCAAGCCGATGACCAACTATCAGATCCCCCAGACAGCCCTGCTGAAGTACAGGTCGCCACCCTGGGACAGGCACAGGGTGGACCGTGAGCTTTTCAGCAGTCCACCGTGAATGTCCAGGGTCTGACACGCCCTGGTCCTTCCAGGTTCTTCTACCAGTTCCTGTTGGGCAACGAGCGAGCAACAGCAAAGGAGATCAGGGATGAGTACGTGGAGACGCTGAGCAAGATCTACCTGTCTTACTTCCGCTCCTACCTGGGGCGGCTCATGAAAGTGCAGGTGAGCCAGCGGGCAGAGGGCTTGGAGGAGGGGCGGAGCTCCCCACCTGCTGGTGCTGGGGCCGTGGTTGAGCTCTCTGTCATTTTCTCTAGTACGAGGAGGTTGCTGAGAAAGACGATCTAATGGGTGTGGAAGACACAGCAAAGAAAGATATCCTGGATCGGGGGCCTCCTGTCACACTCCCACCATGTCAGGCTCACTGTGGGGCTGACTGGCTCCAGCCCCCAGGGTTCTGCTTCTTACCCTCTCTGTGGGGTGGGGCCTTTGAGGATGTGAGAGCGGGAGCTTCCCCTCCCAGAGGCGCACATCATCCTGAAATTCTTCACGTTGACCCCGAGGGTCTGTAGACTCCCTGATGCCCATTAAGGTGTCAGGTGAAGTGAGGTCCTGGTTCTGGAATGGGGTGTCCAGGTCATTTTTAACTTCCCAGGAATCTCGGGTCAGTCTCAGTGATTTCCCTGACTCTGATGCTATTCACGATTCTTCTCGAAGCCATCCCTCCGAAGCAGGAACACCATCTTCACCCTGGGCACCCGGGGTTCTGTCATCTCCCCCACTGAACTTGAGGCTCCCATCCTGGTGCCCCATACTGCTCAGCGTGGAGAACAGAGGGTATGATTTCCTGACCGGGATCAATCCCCTAAGCTGTCAGAGTGGACTTTGGGGCCCTGGCCTGCTGTAATTGGGGGACACAGAGAGAGACTGGCCATGGCGGTATCAGTCGTGAGGCAGCAGCTGAAGTAGATGTGGGGCAGCAGCAGCTGTGGGGAGGCTTTCCTAGTGTCCTGTGCCCTCATCAGTGCCTGTTCAGGGCGTTCCTCCCTGCATGGAGGTCAGGTGTGGGGGGGTCAGGTGTGTGTGAGAATCTTTCCTGAGATATGCTGAGGCCCCATATCTGTGGGGTCAGTGTTGGATCCCACCCTTCTCTCTGTCCCTCAGTATCCGTTCGAAGCTCTCTTCCGCAGCCAGCACTACGCCCTCCTCGACAATTCTTGCCGTGAATATCTTTTCATCTGTGAATTTTTTGTTGTATCTGGCCCAGCTGCACATGACCTATTCCACGCTGTCATGGGCCGCACACTCGCCATGACCCTGGTGAGCCCCTGGATTCTGTGTTTTACCCTCCGTTCTCAAGGCTCCCCCACATCCAGTGGGGTCACAAGTGGCAGGGTTGAAAGCAGGAGTGTCCCGTTCTAAAAAGTCTAAGCTTTTATCTCACAACATGACCCCCTCGGAAGCCCTCAGAACTTGGGAACCTGCTACTTCCTCTGTTTTTCCTCAGTAGAGAGAGACTTTAAATCCTCAGCCCTGGCTTCTGCTGTGAGGAACTTTTATAGTTGAGGCCAGTGAGCAAGTCAGGGGCCCCTGAGGTATCTGTGGACAGGAAAGGAGGTGTCTCCCTAGCCAGCGCCTTGCCCCCTAGAAATGTACCATAGGTGGCTCATAGCCACCTGAACAACAAACTGACATCTGATTGTCTGCCTGTTGCTGTACCACAGAAACACCTGGAGTCCTACCTGGCCGACTGCTACGACGCCATTGCTGTTTTTCTCTGCATCCACATTGTTCTCCGATTCCGCAACATTGCAGCCAAGAGGGACGTGCCTGCTCTGGACAGGTCACTGCGCTTGGGTCCTGGTTCCTAAGACGTCAGGGCTTTATCTTACACAGACAGCTCCATCCTGACCCTGGCTGTCCCTCACCTGATATCCTTCACCCTTATTCCCATGTGTGTTTAGAGGAAGCATTGGTGTCACACACACGCACCCCTGCACCCTCAGTCACCATGCCCCTGAAGGGTGCTGTGCACCCACGGCCTGCCAGCCCCCTAGCCAGCTGACCTTTGGTTCTGATTAAGCCTGCAGGTACTGGGAGCAGGTGCTTGCCTTGCTGTGGCCTCGGTTTGAGCTGATCCTGGAGATGAATGTCCAGAGCGTCCGCAGCACTGACCCCCAGCGCCTCGGGGGGCTGGACACTCGGCCCCACTATGTGAGGGAGGGTGAGGGTAACAAGGGAGTCTTGTGGTCACACTTAGTGGTTTTTGACACTGGAGAAGGAAGGACTGGGAGCAGGAGCTGCAGAGGCAGCTGGGAGGTTGTGTCTGCCAGGCAGGCTGATGGGAGTCTTCCCTCCTTGGTCCTAGATCACACGCCGCTATGCTGAGTTCTCCTCTGCACTGGTCAGCATCAACCAGACCATCCCCAATGAACGCACCCTGCAGCTGCTGGGACAGCTACAGGTGGGGCTGGCACACAGACTTACCAGCACGGGGAGGACCCTGAGGTCTGGCTTTCTCACTTGCTGCTTCTGTTGGGCTGTTGCAGGTGGAGGTGGAGAATTTTGTCCTCCGAGTGGCTGCAGAGTTCTCCTCCAGGAAGGAGCAGCTTGTGTTTCTGATCAACAACTACGACATGATGCTGGGTGTGCTGATGGTAAGGCCGCTCCTCCCCGGGGTCCCCACGGCTTGTCAGCTCCACAAGCTCAGCGCTGTGCAGCTCAGCGCTGTGCCCTGGATCCTGGCTCTGTCTGCAGTGTGGGGTGGCGGGAGGTGCTGGCGTGAAGGGTGTCCCTAAGTTCCTCACTCCATGTGTCTCCTTAGGAGCGGGCTGCCGACGACAGTAAAGAGGTGGAGAGTTTCCAGCAGCTGCTCAATGCTCGGACTCAGGTGGGGCCTGGGTGTGGCAGGGAGACCTGGGTGCTACTGGGCTGACCTCAGTGTGCAATCATTATTGCACCTCACTGCCTTGTTGCTAGTCTGTTTCATTTCATTTTAGTGATATTAATAGCTTAAAAGCAAAATAAAACTGTATCTGTGCGTGTGTGTGTGTGTATATGTGTGTGTGTGCACATGCCAAAACAAACAGTTCTGCTTTATAGGGGATTATTAGTGTGTGTGTGTGTGTGTGAGAGAGAGAGAGACAGAGACAGAGACAGAGACAGAGACATAGTCACATGTCATGAAACACACGTATGTCAGAAGACAACTCTAGGACCGGGCTCCTTTCTTGCCTCTTCCACTTTGTGTTCTGGGGTCCAGTGGCAGCACTGCTCCCCCTGAGCCAGCTCATTGGCTCTTGGTTTTCCTTGGGGACTTCCTCTCCCCCTTGTGAGATCACCACCTGGAAGGTTCACAGAGGCTGGCTGTTCTGTAGAGTGTCACTTCCTCATCGTCCCAATCCAACATGGAGTCCTTTGTTCCCAGACTCCTGACTCTGGTTCTGGCTTGCACATCTCTCTAGGAATTCATTGAGGAGTTGCTATCTCCTCCCTTCGGGGGTCTGGTGGCGTTTGTGAAGGAGGCTGAGGCTTTGATTGAGCGTGGACAGGCTGAGCGCCTTCGAGGGGAAGAAGGTATGAGGCTGTTGTCATGGGACCAGGGAGGGGAGTTAAACAGGACAGTGAGAAGGGGCAGGGCACAGGGGATGGCACAGCGGGGAAGACTTGAATGCTGGAGGACCAGGAAAGCCGGGCTTGTGGGTGAACATGGCTGTGCCCTGGGCAGGCCTTGCCGGGGTAGACGGTCCCCAGGCCTGGCTGCTCTGACACTCCCTTTCCCCGTGTCAGCCCGAGTCACTCAGCTGATCCGTGGCTTTGGTGGCTCCTGGAAGGCGTCGGTGGAGTCTCTGAGTCAGGATGTCATGCGGAGTTTCACCAACTTTAGAAATGGAACCAGCATCATCCAGGTGCCCTGCCACTCCCAGCCCTTTCCCGTGTCCCGTGCCTGATGATTTCCTTGCTGTTTTCTCTGGGAAGTCACCAACCAGCTGTGTCTGAGATTCCCGTGAAGCTCTGACCCCTGACTGTCATCTCTGTGCAGGGGGCGCTGACCCAGCTGATCCAGCTCTACCATCGCTTCCACCGGGTGCTGGCGCAGCCGCAGCTCCGGGCGCTGCCAGCCAGGGCCGAGCTCATCAATATTCATCACCTCATGGTGGAGCTCAAGAAACACAAGCCCAACTTCTGACTCAGTCCCCGGGCTGACAGCTCCCATGGACTCTGCACCGCACACAGTGTCACCTGGGTCCCCTTTCCCCCTCCTGTTGTCTCTGAGGCTTCCACACTCCTCCCCCAGCCTCCATTGAGGACTCTGCCTCAAGAGAGTGTGCCCAAGTCGTTTCTTCCTGGACTTCCTGGACCTTTACTATTTCCCCATCCCTGTCACCTCCGCCCCTGATGGGTCGCACCTGTGAAAGCTTCCAC
Organism: Microtus pennsylvanicus; assembly: GCF_037038515.1. Lineage (NCBI taxonomy): Eukaryota > Metazoa > Chordata > Mammalia > Rodentia > Cricetidae > Microtus > Microtus pennsylvanicus. The sequence continues at coordinate 3,344,668 of NC_134585.1, read as the reverse complement.
TGCTTCTGCAATTGCGGCTCAGCTCTTAGGACAGAGCTGTGGAGGCTGCCTCTGCTCTCCTGTAACTTGGTGGACCCTTGGTCTCCTCTTGAACACTAACCCATCACCTCCTGGCTGGGGCTCAGTCTCTCTGTCTGTTGTCTGTCTGTCTGTAGGCAATATAAGTACTAATGTTCCGACAGCTTCCTCTCCTTTGTCCTGGGCCTTTGAGCTCTGCAGCATTTCCTTACTGTAGACCTATCCGGGTCCCAGCCTGGTGGGCATCCAGGAAGAAGGGAGGATGGTGACCTATGACCTGTCCCTGCTTCTGACCCCAGGGGTCGTGGGTTGCTTAAGAGCAGACTGCTTTGTAGCCCTCCAGGATGGTGGCACACGCCACAAGGCCTGGGAACATGGACAGCTGTGGGCACTGTCCTGAGGACTACCATGGGAAAAGTTTATGACTCTGGGATTATCTTAGCCCCTAAGTGACATCACATCTCCTCTGGGATTGTCTCAGTCCCTAAGTGATGTCACAGCTCCTCTGGGATTGTCTGTCTCAGTCCCTAGGTGATGTCACAGCTCCTCTGGGATTGTCTCAGTCCCTAGGTGATGTCACAGCTCCTCTGGGATTGTCTCAGTCCCTAGGTGATGTCACAGCTCCTCTGGGATTGTCTCAGTCCCTAGGTGATGTCACAGCTCCTCTGGGATTGTCTCAGTCCCTAGGTGATGTCACAGCTCCTCTGGGATTGTCTGTCTCAGTCCCTAGGTGATGTCACAGCTCCTCTGGGATTGTCTGTCTCAGCCCCTAAGTGATGTCACAGCTCCTCTGAGGGTCTGCAACCCCTGCATCCAGACATTGGGGCAGGGGTGGACCTGGCTCCAGAACACACATCTTGTCATTCACATTTGATCCAGACCCTCCTGCTGCCCTGCTTCTGTGCCCAGTGAAGACCACAGCAGTGGGTCCCACCTTCCTAATGCTGCAACCTTTAATACAGTTCCTCACATTGTGGTGACCCCATAAAATTATTTTCATTGCCACTCCATAACTGTAATTTTGCTAGTTATGAAAAATAATGTTAATATCTGTGTTTTCTGATGGTTTTAAGCAACTCCTGTGAAGGGTACTTTAACCCCCAAAGGGGTTGTGACCCACAGGTTGAGAACCGCTGGTGGCGACTGAAGAAAGATCCTTGACAAGTCCTTTTTGGAGGGTTTTAGAGACAGAGTTTCTCTGTGCAGTCCTGGCTGTCCTGGAACACTCTGTAGACCAGGCTGGCCTTGAACTCAGAGCTGACCTGCATCTGCATCCCAATTGCTGGGATTAAAGTTGTGCACCACCATCCAGCTTCTGACCAAGTCTTAAACAAAACCCATGTGGTTTTAGACCTATAATCCCAGCTAATTGGGAGACTGGCATGGGATAGAAAGGCTGCTTGGGTTACAGAATAAGTTCAAGGACAGCCTGGACCAGGTCTTAAAAGTAAAGTCATGAACAAGGAAATGGCTGAGCGGGTAAGAGCCCTGGCTGCTCTTTGGTCCTGAGTTCAATTCCCCGCACCATATGATGTCCAGTCATCTATTATGGGATCTGGTGTCCTTTTGGTGTGTAGGTGTATGTGCAGATAGAGTACTATATTTATATATATAATAAATAAAATTAAAAAAAATTAAAAAGCCAGGAATGTAGTTCAGTGGCAGGAAGCTTGTGAGGTGGACAGCAGTCCCTGGGTTCCTTTTACCATGGGGGAAATTCCAGGTGAAAGAAGCTATCCAGAAAAATTAATTTGAGGTCATTTCCTCTTCCCCATTCACATTCAGGTCCTTGGCCAGTGGCCTCTTTGAGGTGTCACCTAAAGATCTGGCTGTTGCTGCCCTAGGAGGGAAAGGAAGGAAGAGACTCTGAAAGCGGCTCTTGATTGGACCGTATGTCTTGTGGGCGGAGTCAGTGCTGTCCTTAGGGAGCTTGCCCAGTCTACCTCATTTCCCCTTCCTGGTTCCAAGTTTCAGCTTTTCCAGTCTCGCTGTGGCTCCCAGGATCCTTGAGGCTCACCTGGCACAGCACTAGGTTGGGGGCCACAGGCTCACCCCAGACCTGGCCGCGGGAATCCTTCATGGTCCTTTCTGGCTTTCTGTGCTTAACAACCTGCTCCCCCTCTCCCCCCAGATGTCAGTCTTGGGGATCCCTGTGTTCTGGTCTCACCGAGCCCTGGCTGTCCTGGACTTGCTATGTGGATCAGGAACTCAGAGATCCTCCTGCCTCTGCCTCCTGAGGGCTGAGATTAAAGATGCTCCCAAAGAATCCGTTATCTTTGTATGGATACCTTGCTCAGCCTAGATATAGTGGGGAAGGCTGGGTCTTGTGTCAAAGCAGTGTGCTAGACTTTGTTGATTTCCCTTGGGAAGCCTTACTTTCTCTGAGGAGTGGATGGGGTCTGGGGTGGGGAAGAAGGGGAGGGAACAGGAGGAGAGGAAACTGGGATTGGTATGTAAAATGAGAAAGGATCGTTTTTAAACAATAAATTAGTTAATTAAAAAAAAAAGGTGTTCCGAAAGAAACCGGGAACCCTTTCTTCGGGTTGCATCTAACTAAGCTAGTGGGGCTGAGGTATAGTCAGGTATGACTTGATCAACATGCAGGGTTGAATCCCTGGCAACATCAAAACCGAAAGAGAAAGAAAGTAACACTGTGATGTGAGGGGCTTGAAAAGTTTCTGCACCTCATAAACCACTCTGCCCAACACAACACAGTAATCCGAATCAGACCAAATCAAACCAAACTAGAAACAGCCCAGGTTAGTGGACACCAGTGCTTCCGGATGGCGTTCCAGTCACCCAGAGAAGAGACAGGGAAGGAAGACCAGAAAATTATGTGTTTCTTTGTGGGGGGGAGTTTAAATTCCCTTTGAGAGTGGTCTTGAGTATCCGGGTAGGGGTCATCTTTTGAGGGGCTTTCTTGTGGGCAGAGTCTGGACTGAGGCAACTCCCAGGGGAGGGGACTTGGGATGGAACTTCCACCCCAACATTTCAGACTCTGGATATATGGATGTCAGGGGCTGGGGTGTGGCTTCCATCCAAACGGGGCTGTGCAGGAGACAGTCGGTTCTTCAGTGTGGTCCAATTCTTCAGTGTGGCCCAAACAACCTTTGAGGTTCGTGAACCCTGTCAGCAGTTGGGTGACTCTGAAGCCTGCAGTCTGATGGGACATTCAAAGTTGCTCTGTCGGCCCTGGGACCTTCGGAAGCCGCGATGCCGCTATCCGCCGCCAGGGGGCAGCAGGACCCAGGAGTAGGAACTGGTCTGGGTCCTGGCTCACCAAACTGCTGTGGGCTTTGAATGCTGGGTAAGGCAGGGAGTCATGACCTATGCCCGCTTCATCCTGAAGCAGCAAAGCATTTTCCCTTTAGCCCCAAATCCTGTTTTGTGATTTGGAAGGCTTCGTGGTTCTGACAGGCCAGAAAAGGGTGCTGGATCCCCAGGACTGGAGTTATGGTTGGTTATAAGCCTCCCCATGGGTCTCCTGTAAGGGAGCTCTTCACTGTGGATCCAGAAGGTCAGCTGGGTGATGATTTCTCTGCCTCTCTGAGCTAGCAGGCTTTTATTCCAGCATCTGGCTTACGAGTCTTTATTGGTAAAATTGAACAATTGAAATTTTATTAAAAATGTTTGGCACTCCAACCTGTGGTGTGAGCACACAGACAGAGAAATCATGCCAGCTGCAGACAAACTGAGAAGCCATCAGGTTTGCTAAGACACCTGGGAAGTCCTCAAGGAGAGAGCTAAATAATATTAAAAGGAAAAATCTTTTCCACATCAAGGGTGGGAAAATCATAACACAGGGCATTAGAACCCTGTTACTCAGCTACTTAGGTGGCCTGAAAACAGGAGCAGAAAATGAAGAGAAATGACTGAACCGAGATTGACACACACAGATCATAATTAATATCAGTCTGTAATTCATATTTCATCCTCAATAGCCGTAGTAGATTTTTAGTGCTAAATATGAAAAGTTTTGATAACTGTACCAAATATAAAAAGTAGAGGGCTGGAGAGATGGCTCAGCGGTTAAGAGCATTGCCTGCTCTTCTAAAGGTCCTGAGTTCAATTCCCAGCAGCCACATGGTGGCTCACAACCATCTGGTCTGGTGCCCTCTTCTGGCCTGCAGGCATATACACAGACAGAATATTGTGTACATAATAAATAAATAAATATTTTTTAAAAAGTAGAGATTTATTAGATACAAGCCTTATAAAGACTTAGAAATGAAAATAAGAAAAATACACAAGCACAAACAGAGGAATTTAGACAAGAACCTACTGTGCCACCTCAGGATGAAACTGAAGAGGGGCGGCCCACGGTTGTTAGAAAACCAACCTTGGTTTATCCAGTTACTACAAATAAAAAGCTACCCTCAGGCAATAGGCATCTCCAAGGCTTTGCAGATGTTAAATGGAATCCTATAGACATATGACATTTGAAGGGTTTTAAGGAAGGGGTCATTTCATGTGTATGCCATCATCCTATGTGAAGAAGATGTTAAATTCATGGACAACTCAGAACACGGTTATCCCCCAAGACTGGAAAGGTTTGGCGACAGCAACATGGAACCTGGTCCTCAGTTACAGCGGTGAACATGGTGGACAGAGGAAGCCAGGGCCCTGGAACAATGAAATAGGGCAGAGGTGTTGACATTTCCCAAGAGCAGTTTCTAGGTGAAGGCCAGTGTGCTGGGCTACAAAGGCAGCATGGATTTGATGCCCACACCTTGCCGCTGTGTCATTTAGCAAATGCTTGTGATGAGGGCCAAGAACCAGGAAAGAAGTCTGAGTCGTTTACCATACAAGACCCCAAAGAAGACTTACTTCACTGATATTCTGCAAAGATTGATTTCAGAAGTCAGACAAATATTAATAGAATCTTTGGCTTTTGAAAATGCTATTTCAGAATGCAAAAGGGTGATTGTGCCTTTAAAGGCAAGATCAGCACCAATAGATGAATGGATTAGAAATACAGCTGATACTGGACCTCAGGTTTATGACGATACTTTGATAGAAGTGATTTCTAAAAATTTTAAGGAAAATCAAAATGTCAGGTGTTTTAATTGTGGTAAGTAAGGTCATCTGAAATGGGATTATAGGGAAGGCATTCCTAGAAACAATGTATTTTTTCTAGAGAGAATCCAAACAGAAGGTCCCAGCCTTCTGGAGTATGCAAAAGGTGTTACAAAGCCAGCATTGGACTAATGAATGCAGATCAATATGGGAGAAGCAAGGTAACTTTTTGCCACCGGGAAATGCCAAAGAGCACCTCTTGCAGGCTCCAGGGTTCAATTTGGTTCAATCATTCCCTGTCAGAACTGGAGAAACTCATCCATAGAGCAATTAAAAGACTTAATGCCTGTTTGTTAAAAAAACAGCACTGCTCTGGATGTGATCAAGGACAGAACAGCCTCAGTAGAAAAAAATAAAAAATTCAGGAGCAACAAGAAAACAAGTATTTTGGGCAAACTGCTGTAAATGATCAGAGATGAAAGCTAAAATACAGATAAATGGCATTGAGATGGAAGGTTTACTAGACACAGGTGCAGATGGAACAATAATTTCACCAAAGTCCTAGCATCCAGCTTGGCCTCTTCAGGAGGTCAATGTTCAGTTTCTAGGGATTGAAACTTTATCTCTGGTAAAACAAAGTGCAAGGTGAGTGGAATGTATAGGGCCAGAAAGACGAATAGGAAACTGTTTTTATTTTTTTACTTAAAACTCAAGATCATATTTTTATATATAAGGGTTTTATAAACCCAGTGGCTAGTGTGCAGAAAAGTCAGTAGTTTTTTTAAGGCCTGAGTTCTTTTTTTTTTTTGGTTTTTTTTTTCAAGACAGGGTTTCTCTGTGGCTTTGGAGCCTGTCCTGGAACTAGCTCTTGTAGACCAGGCTGGTCTCGAACTCACAGAGATCCGCCTGCCTCTGCCTTTCAAGTGCTGGGATTAAAGGCGTGCGCCACCACTGCCCGGCAAGATCTGAGTTCTTTACATTAGCTTTTGGTTATAATTCTTGAGACCTGCAGCTAATCAGAGCACTCCTTTTGAAATGCTTGATTCATTTTTTTCTTTTATTGATTTTATTGTGCTCGACATTTTTCTCTGCTCCCCTCCCTTTCTCTTCTCTCCCCTTCAACCTCCTCCCATGGTCCCCATGTGATGTAGGAGGTCCTTCTGTCTATGTGTTGCTTTTATTGGTTAATGAATTAAGAACTGGCTTGGCTTATAGCATGGGAGGAGGAAGACCCAGCCTGTAAATCCTCGAGTCCCCACTGGAGGCAGCACCAGGATTCCCAGAGGCAGAGAGGGAGAGGGGACCCTGGGCATAACACAGGACAGATATGAAATGAGACCCTGTGGATCCCTCCTCTCTGCCCATCCTACAACCTGGGTTAGATTCTGATAAATGAAAAAGGAGAGAACCTCCAGGAAGGAGCCTGAAGGGAGGCAGGAGCTCAGGAGACTGAAGCTCATGTTCTCATCCCACAGTCTCCTGAGAGCAGGGCCTAGTGGACCTTGAGGGGACAGGAATGGAAAACAACTCTTAATGCTGTCACTAAGGGACCCCACAGGATAATGAGGCAGGCACCACTCACAGGAGCAAGAACAGGCCTAGTCTTCCATACTAACTTAAACAAACAAACAAACAAGAAATCAACACTAAAGACAGGGAAAAGAGTAACAGCCAGGAGAGCAGCCCTGGTAACCTGACACAGCAGCCCTGGTGACTCATAATCCCAGGGACGGGACAAGGCTCTAACCATCCCAGTGTCCCTGTGATCACAGATCTCAGTATGTGGTTCTAAGTGATGAAGAGAACAGAGCCAGGAGGTGACAGAGCTGAGGAGTGACCTTGTCAATGACAACAACGCACAGCCCTGTTCTCACTCAGCTCCCACAGCCTCATCCTGTCCCACCAGATGCACACAGCACAGTGAACACATATTCTGGGAGGTTCTCCATGCTGCCATTTATTTCCTCCACAAACTCACAAACTCGACGTATCTCGAACCTTTATATTACCTGACAATTAATCTGTTAGATCAAGGACATTAACGATCAAGTTCACATTCAGATTCTTATTTTCAGTGGGGAAGTCAGGGCTCCAGCTCAGGACAGCATGGAGGAGACAGGATGGAGATTCCCCTCCTGTCTGGAGGAACAGGAAGGTTGGCTGTGGAAGGGAACAGGGCAGTGCAGGAACTGGGCCCTGGTATGCGGGGTGAGCTGGGCTCCCCAGTTCTTCACATTGAGCCCATAGGATCACAGGGAACATCAGACACTATTGCTGAGAGTGAACTGAGGGCTTTGGATGTCACAGGAGAGACCTGAACACATCGTCTGTCACTCCATCCACACCAGGCAGCTGTCTTCACGCTACAGAACAGGAGTCACGAGCAATCATGGTGAAGACAACATCCCAACCACCCACCACTCACTCAAAGATGATTCTGGGAGTTCCTGAAACCCAATCATGTCCACTCTGCCCCTCCCCAAGTCAGGTCCCAGAGGGTCACCTTTACAGTCTGGGAGAGACACATCGGAGCTCTGGGAACTGTCCCTGCCTAGGGTAAAATTATATATATATACATATACATATACACACACATAATCCCAGAATATTTTCCTGCAGGAGCTATTATTGATTGTCAGAACTCCCCAAATAATTCAGTTTTAACCCAAAGGCCTCAAGGACAATCCTGCCCACCACTCTTACCTGGAGCTGGAGCATAGTCCCCTCCTTTTCCACCTGTGAGAAGAAAAGCTGTGAGAGACCAGGGAAGTCCCCGACTCTAGGAAGTTTCCAGAACTGACAGCAGACCAAGGTTAGAGACAGCAGCAATGAGGGGTGTGGATGTGTTTCCCATTAATGAGGCAGAGCACACTTCTAAAAGGGGCTGAGAGAGAACTCAGACCCTGCCCTTTCCTACCTGTGTTTCTCCTCCTCTTCCTCACAACAGCCACCACAGCTCCAATGACCACAGCTCCAAGGAGAAGCAGACCAGCAATGACTGCCATGATGGGGACTGTGGACTGAGGAGGCTCTGGGAAGGGAAGGAAAGGAAGGGAAGGTGAGGGTCATGACCCCAGCTCTCAGCCCTGACCCTGCTCAGGGTCTGTAGAAGCCTCCAGCTTTCCCTGACCCCAGCTCTGCACCCACTCCCTCCTTACCCCATCTCAGGGTGAGGTGCTCAGGCAGCCCCTCATGGTACACATGGCATGTGTATTTGTGCTCCTCCCCAGAAGGCACCACCAGAGATGCCCACTTCTGGAAAGTTCCATCCCCAGAAGGTCTGGTCTCCACCAGCTCCATGTCCTGAGTCTGTTCCTCCTCCTCCCTCTGCCAGGTTAGAGTGATGAAGGCAGGGTAGAAGCCCATGGCCCAGCACCTCAGGGTGACGTCACCTTTAGGTCCAGGATGATGGGTCACATGTGCCTTTGGGGGATCTGTGTGGAAAATTAAATCCCACAATTAACAAGATAAACTGAAACCTGTAAAGACAAAGCTATAACAATGTTGACACTGAACTGTGTGACTGTTTGAACACTTCTGTCATCACACAGTGACCTGCAGGTAGAGCTGGTCCCCTCATCACAGAACTGCAGTTTCCTGGGAACCCAGAAGCTAAGAGGGAATCCACATGGGCCAGCAGGTCACCATGGTCTTCCTTATGTGATGTTCTGTAGCATGAGTTAGGTAGTAAAAGAATGAAGGGATGGAAAACAATTTATATACATGATATTAATTTTCATATCCAAATAAGAAATTAGGGGAACAGGTTACATGAAATGTGCCACTAATTCCTGCTGCCACCACTGAGGCACAGCCACTGTGGCCATCTTTCTGTCCAGCATCAACTGTCCATCCAGGTGAACAGACATCACCACAGTGAGCAGCAGAAATGTGGTGACCCTCTGACAATCAGGGGAGAAAATGACTCCCAACTCCTGTCTCTGAGGGACAAGATACCAGGTACGGTCACCCAGGGTCCCTGAAGTGTGCTGTGGAGCCCAGTGCAGCTCTCACTGGGACACAGCGGTGCTCACAGGGTGTGTGGATCTTCCCTGTCACTCCAGTCCTGGAGGTGCAGAAGACCCTGTCTCTGAGGAAGTTCAGTTCCTAATCCACTAGGGCTACACTGTAACTTGTTGGGTCAGAGGGAGAGCAGGGGGCTCTGGATGGCTAACTCTGGCTGAAAATAGTCTTAAGTTCACAGGAATCTTTCTCGTTTAAAGGGAACACTGACTTAACTTGTCTAATTATCTAGAGTGTCAGTACCCACGGCACCTGTGGAGACTGATACACATGATAACACAGGGGAGGGAGAGAAGGAATACCGGCCCAGTGAGGAAGAAAAACGCACTAAAAGGAAAATGACAACTTGAAAGAAAAAAGTAAAAAGAAAAAAAAAATCCGTAAGTGCCCACGTGACAATTCTAGGAAGAGATAGAACTGGGGTGTGGGATGGATGCAAACCTGACACACAGGAATCTGGGAGAATTTATTCTTTGGAAAGTTCTAGAAACTTGGGGATGCAACCTAGGGTAGAGGCATCCATGTCTACCCAGAGGTGAAGGAGACTCCGGTCCTGGTGTGTAAGGCTGACACACTCAGATGACAGGACTCGGTGTCCACAGACACTGGGTGTGGGCAGAGAACCCGGCCTGGGAGAGGCCATGGCTGACAGGGGCTGCAGACCGAAGGAGCCACTGTTGGTGATGTCGGGATCCTCTTTCCTCCCTCCTGAGACAGATGTGGAACTGTCCTGGGAGAAGGCTGAGCCCTGGGAGGTCAATGCAGTCCCTGCCATGCTGGATCAGGAGACTCAGGGACCCTGTCTGCCCTCAGAGACAGGGGCATGACCCCAGTGAGGGTTTCCTCTTCCTCAGGACTGAGCCCAGCCCGAGGGCAGAGGGAGGAGTTGCCCGCGGCCCCGCACCTGTGCGCAGCAGTGCGTCCTTCCCGTTCTCCAGGTATCTGCGCAGAGAATGCACACACAGGCCCTCCAGGTAGGACTTCCATCTCTCTGCCTCCCCATCCTGCTCCCACTTCTGCCGGGAGACCTGCGCTGCCACGTCCGCCGCTGCCCACGTCGTCAGGTCCTCATTCAGGGCGATGAAGTCGCGGCCGTCGTAGCCTTCTTGAGTGTACCCGCGGAGGAGGCGCCCGTCCGACCCCACCTCACAGCCGTACATCCACTGGATGGTGTGAGAGCCTGCAGGGACCCCGCGGTCAGCCCCCGCTCACTCCGGTCAGTCCCGCCCACCCGCCCCGCCCCCGTCACCCACCCGCCCCGCCCCCGTCACCCACCCGCCCGCGGCCCCGCCCACCCGCGGACTTTAAACCGAAAGGGAAATCGGGTCCGGTCCCCGCTCTCCTCCCGAACCTCGGACCTGGGACCCGGGGCGACTCCGGCCCGTGCGTGGGGACGTGGAGGGGTCGTGACCTCCGACCGCGGTCACTCACTGCCCTCGCTCTGGTTGTAGAGGCGGAGCAGGTTCCTCAGGTTCACTCGGTAAATTTGCTCGTTGTCCTTGGCGATCTGTGTCTCCCTCTCCCAATACTTCGGCCCCTCCTGCTCCATCCACGGCGCCCGCGGCTCCATCCTCGGAGTCTCCGCGTCGCTGTCGTAGCGCACGAACTGCGTGTCGTCCACGTAGCCGACAGAGATGAACCGGGGCTCCCCGAGGTCGGGCCGGGACACGGCGGTGTCGAAATACAGCAGCGAGTGCGAGCCTGGGGGCGGCGCGCGGTGAGACCCCGACCCTGCTCCCGGGTCCCCGGGCAGCATCGCGGGCCGCGAGGGGAGCAGGGCGCGGGGCTCGGGACGCGGGTGGAGAAAGCGGGAGGGTCCAGCTGGGCCACGCGGGACGCGGCTTCCCCGGTGCCGCCCCCGCCCTCCCCGCGGAGCCCGTTTCCCTCCCGACCCCGCACTCACCCGCGCGGGTCTGGGTTGGGGCCAGGGCGGCCGCCAGCAGCAGGAGCAGCGTGCGCGGTGCCATTGCCCCCATCTCAGATCTGCGGAGCGGAGACTCTGAGTTCCGCGGACTCCGTGGACTTTATAACCCGTGACCGCGGCGACGCTGGTTGGTTCCCCGGGATCTCGTCACCCAATGGGGGTGAGAACCGCCAAGTTGTCATCAGTGTCCGGGCAGAAGGACCTGGGAAGGACAAGGGAATCCCCAGCTCTGGGCTTCCCCACCCAGACCTCACCGCCTGGGGACTAAGACTTTGCCTGAGCCCTGAGCTGTGGGAAGGAGCGCTGGGTGTCATGGTGTCTCTGAGCCGCCTAAGGCCAACTGCTCCTCAGGTTAGTCAGGATGAAACCTGGGAGCATGAAGTTTCCAGGTAAAATATATACAGCACTTAAAATGAATGTTCATGGAAACAGGTGCTGTCGGAGTCCTGGAGGGTGCGGGGCTGCTGTGGACACCGGCATCAGGAGGTGACTGGGGTTTTTAAGCACTTTTGACATACTGTGTCATATGTGACTCTCCCTGCAGGAAGGAGGCCCTGCTCACCTCTGCTTTCACTTTCTGCTCCAGTTGTGTTTGGCTAGAATTTGAAGACATCAACTTAAAAATTCACAGGAAAAAAATTATAAAATAAAATTTTCTCCACATATCGTACACAAATGAAACCTAGAATCCCCGGTGTGTACCTCTGCTGTTAGAATCACCCTCTATCCAGTGTCCACACTGCACAGGCCTGAGGAACTAAGAAGCCAACTGTTATCAGATCTAGGGTTCCACACACCTGCGACATTCATCTCCCTCATCTCATTAGCTCATAGAGTGAGAGTGAAGGTCAGAGAGAGAGAGAGAGAGAGAGAGAGAGAGAGAGAGAGAGAGAGAGAGAGAGAATGAATGTAACTTCTACCACATGGTCACTATTATTTTTCTTTATAGTTATTCTTCCTCTCTTACTGTGATTTATTCCCTAAAGCAACTGTACCATGGGAGTTTGTGCACACAGGGAAATGTGGAGTGTAGACAGGGTCAGTGCCCTGCTGTATTTGGCTCCACAGGGGTCTCTTCCCATGGAGAAGGGGTCTACTGTGCTGAGACAATGACCCAGGTCCACACGGACAATCTCAGGACTATGGAATGAAGATCCGTGTAAAACACAAGCACATGGAGCCACAGATGATCATCTGGGAACAAACACTAGGAGTCTGAGTGTAAGCACAGGCTGTGAAGATACGATCCTGAGTGAAGAGGCAAAGTCTCTGTTTACAGGTGAGATCCCTGGGCATCAGGCTTGGCAGTGTGAGCCGCCCACTGCAGGTGAACACAGGAGCCTGGTCTCTGAGATCAACAACAGCCAGAAATGTGGAAACAGAACTTGTCTCAAAACAAAACAAAACAAACAAACACACACACACACACACAAAAAACAGGAGAGACACACAGGTCAGACTCACTTCATTCTCTCCTCACCCTTCCTTTTCCTTCTCCCTAATAATTAGACCCTGAATCGTCTAGAAGAAAAGTCACTTCCAGGAACACAATGGCAACAACAATCAGGTTGGGATGCAGGGCAGAGATGCTTCTCTTTAAAGCTGAGGCGCTGGCCTGCAAGCACCACACAGAATCCCACAGAGACACAGTCATGCTCACTGTCCACGCTACTCCAAGGGTCTCGGGTCTCAGGCTGCCCTGCCCCCATCAAACTTACAGCCAGGTGGAACATCACATCCTTTCCGCCAGTGGGAAGAAGACATCTTGTTTTCTTTCAGGGAGGAAGCAGATCCATGGAAACCAAAAGAGGCTGCAAATCCTGGAACCAGGGAACTTTCTAGAACTCTGAAGCAGCAGCTAAAGTAAAAGCAATAATTGGTTAAAACAGGATCCCTTAACTTGGGATGAGGATGTGTGGGAGGGCCCCACTGAAGCTGAGAACTTTGAACCCTTAGATTCTCAGATTTAGCTCACCTGTGGAAGCAGTCTCTCTGCCCTCAGCCACAACCCCTGAAGACAGGGGTTCCTGTCTGTCCTGGAACTTGCTTTGTAGACTAGGCTGGCCTACAAACTCTCTGAGATTAACCTGCCTCTGCCTCCCGAGTACTGGGATTAAAGGTGTGCACCACCACTGCCCCACAGCCTTTTCACCTTCGATTGAACAAATTAATTCTTTATTGTCTGTTAACCAGCAGTGACTGTCTCTGATGGAAATGTTAAGCAAGACAATTCTGATGTCCCTCAGAACCCAACATTAGTTGCCTCTAGACCTATTGTGAGCATCCAGGCACACCTGGCCCTGCCCCTTGGGGACCTGGCAGAGTGTGCCTTCAGGCATAGCAGGTAGTACCCTGGCCTGCTGTGTGGTCTCTGTGCACATGTGCTGTGCCCCATCCCTTTAAAGGACAGAGTTCTGCCTATTCCCTTCTTTCTCTTCCTCTTCCTCTCTCCCACAGGTCTCTCTCTTTCCTTGGCTCTCTGTCCCCCCCTCGCTCTCTGCCTCTCTGCACCTCTCTCTCTGTGTCTCCCCATGAGGCTGCTCTGTGCTCCCCTTCTCTCTCCCTTTGCTCCCTTCCTCCTCCCCCACAATAAAACTCCACATAGCTCTGTCTGCACGGCGTGTTGTGTCTGTCTCTCACCCACCCTGGGGCTCCTTGGACCCGCCCTGCCCACTCAGGTCCATCTTGTGCCACATTGTAACACCTATAACCAGACTGCAGGGAGAGCCGACAGCTAGAGGGACGTAGAGAGTATAGGGCCAGAGGGGATTGCTGCACAACTAAAGAACTTAATACATTTGCTAATTCATTTAGGAGAAATCTGGAGACTATGTGTGGGAATGGAATAAGGATGTGGAATAATGATGGAAGAAACATTAAAATTGGGTTAGATTGGAAGTCTCCCACAGTTTAAAAAGGTCAAAAGTTTGGATGGTTGTCTGAAGCATTTGTCAAAAATGGCTTACTGATAAGGACTTGGAGCTGCCTGACACCTTAGGCTCAGTGTTGATGAAGGGATTTTAAGGCTCAGGGATATTGCAGTGCTGGAGTGTGCTGTGTAAAACCTAATCCTCCACATGGGAAGTCCAGAAGACACACCCTTCACAGATCCTGTAAGACACAGAGTGATGAGGGGCACCAGCAGGGTTCAAGAGTTTTGTTGTTGGGGCTGGAGAGATGGCTCAGTGGTTAAGAGCACTGCCTGCTCTTCCAGAGGTCCTGAGTTCGATTCCCAGCAACCACATGGTGGCTCCAAACCATCTATCTGTAACTGGCATGTGGGTATAAACGGATAAATCTTTTTTTAAAAATTTTTTTAAAGAGTTTTGTTGTCAACCTTTTCCTTGAGCCAAAACTTAGGGCTGGAGATACTGCTGCTCAGTGCAGCTCAGCTGGACAAATTAAAGACAATGGGATTGGGCTGGAGAGATGGCTCAGAGGTTAAGAGCACTGACTGTTCTTTCAGAGGTCCTGAGTTCAATTCCCAGCAACCACATTGTGGCTCACAACCATCTATAATGAGATAAATAAATCTCATCTATAATGAGATAGATAAATAAAAAAAAAGACAATGGGATTCACTGGGTCCCATGGTATCAGGGACACAAGGCAGCATGAAATTGCTAAAGGCAATGTGATCACAGTTATCATGGTCAGAACAGGCAAAGGTAATTTTTTTTTTTTATTTTTCGAGACAGGGTTTCTCCGTAGCTTTTTGGTTCCTGTCCTGGAACTAGCTCTTGTAGAACTCACAGAGATCCGCCTGCCTCTGCCTCCCGAGTGCTGGGATTAAAGGCGTGCGCTACCACCGCCCGGCTAGGCAAAGGTAATTTAATGGTGGCATGAGTCACATGGACCTGGTATTTCCAGGCAAGAAATAAATAAGAAGCTGTTGTAGTCAGTATTCTATTGCTGTGAAGAGACACCATGAACATGGAAAATCTTTTTGTTTTAACAATTTATTATTTATTTATTTATTAAAGATTTCTGCCTCCTCCCCGCCACCGCCCCCCCCATTTCCCTCCCCCTCCCCCAATCAAGTCCCCCTCCCTCGTCAGCCCAAAGAGCAATCAGGGTTCCCTGCCCTGTGGGAAGTCCAAGGACCACCCACCTCCATCCAGGTCTAGTAAGGTGAGCATCCAAACTACCTAGGCTCCCACAAAGCCAGTACGTGCAGTAGGATCAAAAACCCATTACCATGAACATGGAAAATCTTATAAAAGAAAGGATTTAACTGGGATTTGCTTACAGTTGTAGAGGTTTAGTCCTAAAAAACAATGACTCATGAGATCTGCAGGCAAATGAAGGGAACTAGGAAAAACCATCCTGATTGAGGTAACCCAGACTCAGAAAGACAAACATGGTGTGTACTCACTCATTAGTGGATGTTAGATGCAAAGCAAAGACTAACCAGGCTACAATCCACAGCCCTACAGAAGCTAGATAACAAGGAGACTCTAAAATGGATGCATGGATCACTTGGGAAAGAGGAAACAGATGAGATTTCCTGGGTAAACTGCATGGGGGGAGGGGTTGAGGGGTGGAAGTTGGAGGAGCAATGAAAGAGATATTTTGATAGAGGGGGACTTTATGGGGTTAGGGAGAAACCTGCTTCCAGGGAAACTCCCAGGAATCCACAAGGACGACCCCAGCTAAGACTCCTAGCAACAGCAGAGAGGGCGCCTGAACTGGCCTGCCCCTGTAATCAGATTAGTCACTACCCTAATTGTCATCAAAGCACCTACATCCCGTAACTGAAGGAAACAGATGCAGAGATCCACAGTTAGGCACTGGGCTGAGCTCCAGGAGCTCAGTTGGAGAGAGGAAGGAGGGATTACATACACAAGCGGAGGTCAAAATCATGATGGGGAAACCACAGAGACAAATCACCTGAGCTCAGAGGAGTTCACGGACTCTAGACTAACAGCCGGTAGGGGATGGGAGTCTGACCGCGGTCTGAGAATGATTCACACTTCCCTCAGGTGATGCCTCTTAACCCTCACAGTATAAACTGTCTGAGTGAAGGTGGCTGCAGCCCCACCTATTGTCCCCATTTGGCAGGCCAGGACACCACAGAAAGATCCGGTGGCTTGTGCAGGTGAAGATCCTGTCCATGGCTGCCTCTGCCTTCATCCTTCCTACCTCCGTCCTCCACAAAGGTCCAGCTGCTCTTGTGTATGTGTGTGTGCGTGTGTATATATGTATTTATATGTATATACATATTATGTCTCATCTTGCTGAGTCGGTAATGCTGCCTTGAGAATGTGGGGCGCAAACACCCCATCTGGGGGTTGGTGCGTGAACTAGTGCCACACATGTAAGCTGCCTTCTCCCTGCACTGGGGAGAACTGTTGGCAGAGGTGGGGACACTTACCCCAGGTGACCTGTGACAGGCCCACACGCGGTGTCTCCAAAGTAGGGAGCCGCATCTATGAAGGTCTTAGTTACGCAGGCAGGGGACATAGGAAGAGGTTGAAAAGCTGAGAATTACTGAAAGGAAGCCAGGCAGCAACTCAGAAGCCGCTAGGGATGAGTGAGCACTGATTGCCTACTGGAAGGTGGGCTTCCTCCTCAGAGTCTCCCTGGCTCCTCCCTAAGTCTCTACCTCGCTGGCCTGCTGCACGGCCGGACATTGTTAGATTAAGGGGATGCAGCTGGGCATGGTGGTGCAAGCCTTTGATACCAGCACTCAGGAGGCAGAGGCAGGCAGGTCTCTGAGTTCAAAGCTAGCCTGATCAGGCAGCCAGGGTGCCATAGTGAGGCCCTATCTAAAAAACAAACAAAGGGGTGGGACTCCCAGATGGACACTGAGGAATGGGGCTGCACTGGGGGGGGGGTAAGTGAGCATCTTGAACCTCTGTGGGACAACGGTGGCACATTGACAGGTCAGCGGTACTCAAAGGCGCTAGAGAAAGGGTGGGCCGTAATTGTCGGTGCCAGGGATCACACAAGAAAATCCAAGGGATCCAAGGGAGCCCACCCAGTCCTGCCTGCAGCATAGTGAGGCCCTGAGGGAGACGGGGCAGAGGGTACATTCATTCTGCTGCAGAAAGCCTGTTCCTGAAACCCTCGACTCCTCTGGGACTCCAGACCCCAAGGCCACAACTGGTTCTCACAGCCCTCTTTTCTTTTCAGACATCAGCAGTGACGGAATGTTCTCTTCAGTCTTCATGGCTGTCTTCTTGGTGGCCAGACCGACTTTACCGTGGAGACCTGGTTTTGTACCTCCCGCGGGTTAACTGGATTTCACTGGGCTGATGGAGTTGTGCAGAATGTTTGGAAAGTCTGCCCCTTCATCTTCTCCTCCAGCTTCTCAGATTGTCCCTAATTCCCTTGTCTTCAGGTGTTTGGAGCTCAGTGTAACTAGTCTAGGCTGGCCCAGAACTCATCATGTAGACCAGTCTGGTTTCAAGGTTGTGGTGATTCTTCTGGCTTTGCCAACCAGATCCTGGGACTACAGGAATTAGAGACTATGGCTGGCTCCTCCCTCTTTTCATTTCTATTGTATGGGGGGAAGTTATGGGGGGCTAACCTCTGCCATCACCTCCTATTTCCATCACTCATTTCCTGTAAGTTTTAAGCTTTCCCAAATAAAACACTAGGTAGCCTTGGCTGGCCTGGAACTCACTATAGACCAGACTACCCTCAAACTCAGAGATCCACCTGCCTCTGTCACCTGAGTGCTGGAGTTAAAGGCGTGCGCCACTACGTCCCGTTAATTTTTATGTGTGGGTGTTTCGCCTGCACAAGTCAGTGCATCACATGTTCCTGGTGACTGCAGAGGCCAGAAAAGGGCTTCAGACCCCCCAAAACCAGAGTTACAGATGGTGGTGCACCACCATGTGGGTGCTGGGAATCAAACTCAGGTCCTCTGAGTAGCCTGAGCTCTTAACCGCTGAGCCACTTCTCCAGCTCCCCCCACCTGTTTATTATACACCCTTGATAGACACACACAGAGGACTGCAGCTTTCAAAGAAGTAAGCAAATTTGTTGTTGGTAGGAGGGTGGGGAGGGGGCCGCGTTCACCTCCCCGTCACCTGCAGGATGGGCAGTTAGGGTCAATAGAAAAGGCAGTAGTGGGCACAGGTCCGTGCTGTACAATATAGAAGAATCTGATATAGATACTTTGTATAAAAGCCATTTGTCCTTGCTTGTGGCCTCTTGCTGTCTGGCTGGGAGGCATTGGGAGATGAAGCTGGTAGGGTGAGCCGGGACACAGGGACACCCTGTGGTCCCCATCTTCTGGCTGTGCCCTTGTGGAGTCATTTTGGGTCCTTAGTGGGGGCATAGCAGAGCTCTAAGGGCCTGGACACCTTCCAGAACTTCTCATTCACGAGCTCCAAGGTCAGCGAGCCATTCAGCGTCTAGAGAGGAGAGAGGCAGGGGGAGGAAAGTTGGAAAAGGAAATGGACGAGAGACAAGGGAAGAGGAAAGAAAGGGGGGGGGGAAGGGGAGTGTGCAGAACCAAAGCCCACAGAGAGGGACAGAGCAGGGCTGAGACGCTGGGGGACAGGACATGCTCACCGTGAATGCTCCACCCCCAGGCGCTATGTAGATGGTGTACTGCTTCTCACTGACACCTTCCAGGCTGGGCAGGGTGGGCTCCTCAGGACCTTCGCCTCCTCCGGCAACCCCACTCTCCCCACCACCCCCATCAGGTCCGCCTGTGTCCGAGGCACCCCCACCAGGCCCTCCAGGCTCTATGGTTTCCTGTTGCTGCCTCCGCTCCAGGGCAATACGCAGAGCCAAGTACTTGGAGAGATGATCCACAGTGGCGTTCCCAGTGGTCTTCACGTACCTGGAGGACAGAACGGGGACGTGAGGGCAACAGAGTCCTCTAATGGACAACTTCCTCAAAAGGCCTGGCTAGAGACACAGGTACCCCAGGCTGGCTTCTAGCTAGCTATGTAGCTGAAGGTGACCTTAAGCTTCTCATCCCCCTGCCTCTGGGATTACGGGTGCACACCACCACCCTAGTTTATGTGGTGCTGCAGGAGAAAGTCGGGGTCTCATGGCTGTTTGAAAAGCACGCTACCAACTGAACTACACCCCAGGCCTGAAGCCCCCTTCTGATGCAGAATCCTGAACTCAGGTAGGGCTCCTCACCTAGTCTGGCAGTACTCTCCCTTCTCCACAAGCAGGGGGTGGGGCCGGAACACAAGCTCGATCTCGCCGCCTGGCTCTGGAGGACTGGGAGCCCCAGGAGGGCTGGGGGGGCCCAGAGTTCCCCCTCCCAGAGTGCCACCCCGATCACCAGAGTCTTCAGAACCAGCACCCCCGCAAATCCCTCCAGCAGCACCGCCTCCTGTCCCTACAGTGCTGCCCCCTGCACCCCCTCCACGGGGTCGCTTGGGAGCAGGGCCTGGAGTGGAGTCAGGAGCGGAGTCAGAGCTTACATCCTCTCCATCCCCTTCTCCCTCCCCAGGTTCTCCTTCCCCCCCACTCATGGTGGTGGTCTGATCCGATCCGGGCATCGGCCGCCTTACACGCTGGGCCCTGTAGAAATAAACAGTCCGGGTTAGAGAGAGCAGAACTCAGGCCTCTAAGTGTTAAACTTCAGACGACTCTGAGCCATGGAAATCCTAACGGTGATGTTGCGTGTTTACCAGTCGCTAACGATGTATCAAGCATAGTAAGTGTTTTTACTTCTATCCGATGATGCCTGGTCAACACCTGGCAGCTGGAAGAGGGTAGTCTACGAGACCCCTACTCCAGACCTCCTCACAGCTCACACCTGAGTCTCCAGACCTCCACACCTGTGCATGGCCTGCATCCGAAGTCCCTCCTCGATACTGGAGCTCAGCGCCTGCTGGTTGTGCAGGCGGCTGAGGCGGATGAGCACTCGGTCCTGATGGGCCTCGTATTCTTCCCGGCTAGGGTAGATTTTGGAGATCAGGGCATCAAAGTTGGGGTCTGGCCGTAGGGACCGCTTGGATACCAGCTTTTTCCGGCAGGTAGGGCACTCCTTGTTCCTGGGTTGGGAGAGAAGAAGCTCTGTGGGCTCAGTCGCCATCACTGATATCCCCCCTCCCCACTGCAAACGGTCCCTCCTGTTACCCGCTCCGCAGGGCAGTGACGATGCAGTCAGAGCAGAATCTGTGGAGGCACTCCTTGGTGGTCATTGTGTTCTTCAGCATGTCCAGGCAGATGGGACACATGAGCTCCGAATGCAGCGACCGAGGCGAGACCGCTATCTCTGTCCCGTCCATGATGGCTTCCTGGGCCATTAGCAGGTGGCAGAGGGTTGGGGAAAGGAATTTCAGAACCCGGACAGCCATGCTGGCCAACTGAGGAAGATGGAAATTCTGGGATGGAGGAGGCCAATGACTTGGAAATTACCCAGAAGGGATGAGGACTCATTCACAAGGAGTTTTGAAACAGAAGGAACAGACGTTTGGTGAGATGCTAGGGTTAGTTGGGGACGGCACAGGCTTGGCGAATATTTATTCAACAAACTTTTTTTTGTTTGCTTTTTGGGGGGTCCCACTATGTGTGTGACCCTAGCTGGCCTGGATTCACTATGGAAAACCAGGCTGACCTCAAACTTAAGAGATCCACCTGCCCCTGCTTCTGCAGTGCGCCACCACACCCCGCCTCAACAGGCTTTCTTGGAACTCTAAGAGCGAGACTACTAGAATCTCAGTGGGCCTGTTAAAACAGATTTTCAGTCAGAACACTGGAGAGTTCGCTTAAACTCGTAGGACAAGTCTGTGTACACGGACATGTGGGACATGTGCGAGCCGAGAGGAGAGAGAAAAGGTAACTTCTGGCGTCTGTTTACCGTGCTCCAATTAACGCAGCACTATCTGCCATACCTCTCTGACACGGCTGTTTGGAGAGGTTAAATCGGATTAAACGAGGTAAGTGCAGAAGTGCTTTGAAAAGATGAAAGGTGATTCGAACGCAGAATCGGGCAAAGAATAGTGTGAAGGGGGAGGGGGAGAGCTGGCAGGAGGGGGTGAGTTGGGACTGGAAGATCCCTGTCACCTGAGGGGTCCGGTGCAGCTCGTAGAGACTCAGTTCCCACGTTTTGCTGGCATTCTGGGCATTCGCCGGCGTCGTCATGGTGACGGGGCGCGGACCCCCTCCAAGCAGGGCTCGGCCGAGAGAAGTCTGCGGAGTGGGGGGGAGGGGACGCTGTCGGGGCCGCCCCTCTGCAGACCCCGCCCCCGGAGCCCTGTGCGCGCACCCCGCGGTCCCTCACCCGGCTCCGGCCGTCGCGCTGCCCCGCCGCGGGCCTCTCCCCGGGGACCCCCGGGCTGCGCCGCCCTGGTCTGCTCGGTCCGCAGCTGCCACTCACACCGCGGCTCTCGCTGCCACCGCCGCCGCCGCCACCGCCATGGCCCGGGCGCTGAGGCCGGACGTCACTTCCGCCCTCCTTGCATCCCACCCCCGCGGCGGAGACGTCACCGCCCTCGCGGCGCGCGTGGAGGGTGCCGTGGAACCGGGGTCCCCCTCCCCCGCGGGGCGCGCACAGAGCCGGCCTGGGGGTGGGGGTGCTGGTGCGTGCACGTGGGGAACCCGAGGGCGGAGCTCCCCTCGCGGCGCGGACGATGATCTCCAGCTTACCCCAAGCCGGGACCCGGGATCCCCGGAAAGCCGGCCGCAGCTGCACCTCTGCTGCTGGGCGCGCGCCCTGCGCCCCTAGGGCTGCGGCGGGGTCCCGGGTGTCCGGGGGACCGGCCCGCGCTCCGCCCGGCCTCTCCCCCTCGAGGTTTGGGGGCGGCGGCTCGGGACGTCCAGACGCAACTCTCGGCCGGAGCCAGAGACTCGAGAATTGCGTTTGGACAATCAGGAGCCGCGGCCCGGGGCGGGGAGGGAGGCGCACCGGAGGCATCGGGGATGGAGACGCCACGCGGAAGCAGGGAAACCAGATGGGACCCCCGTGGGGGAGTCGAGGAACACACGAGTGAAATGTGTGGCGTGGGAAAGTGGGCAGAGCCTCTCTGGGACTCGGAGTGAAGGAAGCGGACGGAGAGGAGCGCGAAGAGGAAGGAGCAGGGCCATCCCGGTTGAGTTCAGGGAATGAGGAGCACGGATGAAGAGACCGTGACGGGCGTTCTGTCCCCCTCCAGCCTGCGCTGCGGCTGCCAGGGGGTGGCCTGTCTCTGGGACAAGTTAGCAGTGGGTCCCCTCGCCCCCAATCCCAGTTACCCCCTACTTCCCTGTTCTCTCCTTCAGTCCGTGGCCAGTCCTTATGTGGGCGCCAGAGTCGATTAGCGCGGACCCCCTCCCCTTCCTCCTCCTCCCAGCCCCCTCCCTTCTGCTCTCCTCCAGCCCCTTTCATCGGCTAGTCCATTCCCCTAATCCTGGCCCCCTCCCCTAATCCCCCCCCCCATCCGACCCCAGGCCGGCTGCGGCTATTGTAAGGTGGAGAGAAGGGAGGGGAGCAGAGAAAGGAGGGGTGGGGGTGGGCCACCTGTTCCAAGACCCCCTTCCAAGGCCAGACTGGACACCAGGATGGGGCCAAGAACAAATCACCCTTGGGGGCCATAAGGACCCGGGGATTGGTGGGGGGGCATGACTGGTGCTGCAGGACCAATGAAAGAGGGTGGGGACAGAATCCCCTCCCTCTGAAAGACCCCGAGTGTCACGCACACACAGTGACATACACTCTTTCCTCTCACACCCGGCGGCGGGGGTTGCCCTGGGAGACCAGGCAGTGAAAGGGAGCAATCCTTCGGAAAGGGGAGAGAGGGGGAGGTGGGGAAGGGTCTGAGGGCTTGGACACAAGAAGAACCGGAGGTGGCAGGGAAGAGGATTTGGAATTTATTAGGGTCACAAGCACCCCTGCCTTCCATATTCAGCATGCCTGAGCCACACACTGCCACCCCCTTTGTAGCCTGGGAAATTAGCGTCCTCGTCAGCAGGAGGCCAGGCAGTGGTGGGGGAGCGGCGAGCAGCGTCCAGTTTCCACGAGGCAGTTACAAGAAAAGACCTCCTGAGAGGGGCAGAAACATGGGAACAGGTGCATGGGTCACCGGTGAGGTATACGGATAGGCACCCACTCTGTCCCTGGTCTAGAGAAGGGACCTCTGCCCTTCGGGCTGCACGGTCCCCTCACTTTCTCATTCCAGCAGTCGAGGTTGCTTTTCCGTCCCGTCCGCCCTCCCCCACG
Source organism: Microtus pennsylvanicus (assembly GCF_037038515.1). Classification (NCBI taxonomy): domain Eukaryota; kingdom Metazoa; phylum Chordata; class Mammalia; order Rodentia; family Cricetidae; genus Microtus; species Microtus pennsylvanicus. The sequence goes on along the minus strand of NC_134585.1, from coordinate 3,321,569 downwards.
AAGGCCTCATACCAGAGACTTCCACTGAGGCCCCTGTGATATATCCACTGTCTTCAGATGCCAAGAAGGCAACCACATCTGCCACATCTATGGGGACGGTGGGGGAAGGGTAGGCTCACTGCTTTAGATCCGGAGTGGCTATTCTCCCATATAACCCCAAGCCACACCAATCATTAATCCCTCTGCGACCTTTTCAAAAATATTACAGATTTAAAGATCTCTTCAAGTCCCCTCCTCAGAGCCTTCTCCCAAAGCATGCTTACCCTCAGGGTCCCCCAAGTGTCCTAACGGGATCATTGCAGTTACCTGTAAGGAAACACTCTTGTCGCTGAAAGTTTCTTTTATGGACTTTTTTTCCCCTCTTTTTTTCATCCCTCACTAAATACATGTCTGGAATACTCACCGTTTGCACTGTGCCCAGTAATCTCCCTCACCGGCCTCCTTTGACTGCCCTCCACCCACAGCCTACCTTGTCCTTCACTTTCTCTGGCATTTTCTGGGTCATGGGTGTTGTAATGAACCCTGGGAGGACTGAGTTACATCGGATCCCATGTCTGTGGGAGGAAGAATGGATGCTGACCCTGGGAAAGACACTGACCCCTCCCTCAGTAGGGTGTCCCGTTCTGACCCACCGTCCAAGTTCGCGGGCTGCAGTCTGAGTGAGCCCAATCACTCCCGCTTTGGAGGACGCATAGTTTGCTTGGCCAATATTCCCCACCTATGGTGAGTCAGAGACCCAGGGTGAGTCAGGAGTCTCCAAGGGAGTCTTCCCAGAGCCCACGCGGCTAGCTGCCCTGGTCCAGCTCAGCCTGACCTTTCCAATGATGCTACTGATGTTGATGATGGAGCCACGAGAGCCACTGGACACCAAAGCCTGGGCTGCAGCCTGAGTGACTAGGAAGGTGCCCTGGCACGAGAGGGTAATGAGCTGGCAAGATCAGCTGGGGGGGGCAGCCCTCCTCCAAGTCCTTCCCCAGGCTAGGGGCGGGCACAAGTCACGGGTTCAGAGGTCACCACCTTGAGATTGACAGCTATAACTCTGTCCCAGTCTTCTTCGGACATGTGGAGCAGAAACTTATCGCGTGTGATGCCCGCACAGGACACAACGACAGATGGCGGGCGAGAAAAGCAGGCCTATGGGAGGGAGGGGGAGGCTGACACCAAAGACCACAAAGGGCCCGGCCGAGGGCTGTGGGACGTGGTGACTAGTTCACCTGCACTTGCTCCAGCAGGCGCCTGGCAGCGGGGGCCTGCGACACGTCCGCCTGGAAGGCGGCGTGCTTCCCGCGCGGCGCCCCGGCCTCACTCCCCGAGCCGCCTAGCAGCTGCACGGTGTCCTGTGCCGCTGCCCCGTCCAGGTCGCAGGCGGCCACGACGGCGCCCTCTTTCGCCAGGCGCACGCTGATCGCGCGGCCGATGCCGCTGCCCGCACCTGAGATGGGGGGGGGAGTCCGCGGTAGTGGGAAAGACGGGCGGAGGTCAGAGGTCACGGGGCGCCAAGTTACTGAAACTCGGACAAAAGCGCCAGGGACCCCAGGGATGGCGCTCGCTGACATGGCCCCGGCACCCCAACCCACCCTGGGAGGGAACCCCTGAACCTGTGACCAGAGCCAGCGCGGAGCGGAGCCGGAGCTGAGACGCCATGGTGGCTGGGGGCGGGCGGGCCCCGTAGCCCAAGCCAATCCGAGCACATGGGGGCGTGGCGAGGGCCGAATCGGGCCCAATGGAAACCCCGTGAACCATAAGCCTCCGGCAGCCACCTCCCACTGTGGGGGCGTGGCCACCCACCAACCCTGGGGGCTTGGGGGGTATGTGTAGACAAGGGGCCCCCACTCCCCCCCAAAACAAAGACTGCATGAGGGCCGAAGATCCAAGTACTTTATTTCTGATCATAGTGCCTCCTACCCATTCAAACAGTGATATAAAAGGAATAGAAACAAAAATAAATCAGGCCGTGAGATTTTACCAAGGAACATTCTCCCATCCCTCTACTTCCAAATCAGGACACACGATTGATGTCTACCCACTCCTGTCTTCCTGAAGCCACCACCAACCAGTTCAGAAGAGGTCGGACCTTGGAGGACCCCGTGTGGCATGTTGGTGCTGGGAAAACAAGCAGGGTAGGGACCACCAGGTAGGCTCCAGTCATCCCAGTCTTCTTCATGGTCCCTTTATTTCTCACCAACAACATTGTTGGGCAGTGTCCAACACTTTGGTCCCCCTGACCTGTCATTCTCCAAGGCTAAAACTCCTTCCTCTGGCGAGTTAACACTGGCCAGGGCTCCCAACTGTCTTTATTTGGGAGGCAGGGGTGGCAGATTCCCCCGCCCTCACTCGAGGTGGGCAATCAATACCATCATGACGACTCCCCCCAGCAGGCCCAGCACCTCCAGCAGAGACTGTAATGGGGACGCCTCTCTCAACAGCTCAGGCAACACAGACACTGTTGCTACATAGATAAAACCACCAGCAGTGAACGGCAGAACCCAGCCAGGCCCGGTACCACCTGCCATCTCGCTGCCTACTGCCCCTCCTTCGGTGAGAAGGGCACACGCTGTGCCTGCCAGCGCTCCTACTGCGGTCAGGAGTTGCAGACGCATCGCCTGGTGGGCAGAAAAGAGAATGATCATCGACAGCCAAAGACTAGGCGTGACGGTGGGGACAGCTGTACAAGTGTGCACGCTTTCGGAAAGGTGGAGACGGTAAGGGGTTGGTGCAATGGCTCCATCAATAGTGTTTGCTGCACAGCGTGAGGATAGGAATCTGGACCCCAGGCACCGGCACGGAAAGGGAAGTGCGGTGGGGGTGTTTGCAATCCCAGCACCAAGAAGCAGAAGCTCCCTGGCCAGCAGACAGTCACCCAAGACCCCCAACCCCAAAAGGCTGAAAAGCACTAGAAAAGCGGTGGTGGCGCATGCATTTAATCCCAGCACTCGGGAGGAAGAGGCAGGCAGATCTCTGTGAGTTCGAGATCAGCCTGGTCTACAGAGCTAGTTCCAGCTCCAAGGCTACAGAGAAACCCTGACTTGAAAAACAAAAAATAAATAATAAAATGAATAAAAAATTTAAAAAAGGAAGAAAGGAAGTGAAGCACTAGAACAGACATCTGAAAAATCGTCCACCCCTCCCCCGCGGCCCTTCCAGGCTGTGCACCAGGCAGCACACATGAGGGTCACGGCGACAGCACAGAGCAGAGGTAAAGGAAATAACTTGCCCCTTTCTAAAAGACTTGCCAATGGTAGGACAGCTTGTGAGGAACAAATGACAGGCAGTCGGCACCAACCTGTTTTTTGCTGCAGCCAGACTGTACCAAGATGGCAAAGTCCCCAACCTCATGAGGCACTTCATGTAGCAAGACTGTCATTGTGGTCAAGATCCCTAGCCCTCGGCCCCCACGAAAGGAAGCTCCAATGGCCAAACCATCTGTGAAGTTGTGGGCCAAGTCAGCAGCCAGGTTCAGGTATCCAGACACACGCAGGTCTTTTGTAAAGAAACAAGACAAAAAGATTGAAGGCCATACGTACCCCTTGGAACTGTCTAGATGCCAACATCACCTCCAGCACACATTCTGTCCACCCACCCGTCCCTCACCTGAACCTGGTTTTTCTTCCTCTTCAGGGTTCTGAGGTTTCACTGGCCCATCCTTCGGCCCGTTCCCTCCTCTCCTTTTCCGCAATGTCCCTGCTCCCTTTTCTTCCTCCTCTGAGCTGGGCTTCTCCTTGGAAGGACACTCTGAGGGAGAACAGGAGTTGATCAGATGGGGACAGTGCTTTTGACATGTCCTGCATAATAAGCCTGTTCCACCTAAGAGCCTACAGCTCTGTGGCAGGCTAGGTAGGCTCACCCTGTCTGCCATGGCCATGGCTCCCATGTGTGTGGCTGTCTCCGTGTCCGTGACTGTGTCCGTGTCCTCCTTTCACATGTCTCACAAATTTCTCCACCACGAGGAAGGCGACAATCCCACTGAGAACCCACAGCCCCACAGACAGAATGGGGCCCTGTCCTGGGAGCAGAGGCATCGAAGCATGAGGAGATGCGGATGCCGGACTCCTTCTCCAGTGCAAGAGGTGAAGAACTGGCAGAGGCAGACACTTCCCACATCCCCATCCCCATTCCCATCTCTTTCTCACCACTGTGGGAGTGTCCATGTCCAGGCTGCTCCACAGCGTGGTGAGAATGAGGTTCTGCAGGAAGTAAAAAAAAGGGGAACGCTTGGCACAACGCATGTGCAGTTGAGGACGATTGGAAAATCCGGGGTCACAAAAGAGAAAGAACCCCCTTTCCTTCTAGAGAATAAATCATCTTAAGTTTCTGAGGTAGCGCCGAGGTTACTTACCCAGAGCATGAGGGATGAGGTGCAGGAAGGCATCACCCAGGAGCCCCCCAGAGGCAAAACTGAGCAGGATCTGGAGCAGGGAGCGATGCCTGGGAGAGTTAGACTCCACCGGGATGAGGAAGAGCACAAAGAATGGAGCCGCAGAGATTAGCACTGTGGCCCCCAGGGCCTGGGGAAGGGGAGTCACAAGTCACATATGGAGTTTTCCAATGACTAAGAACCAGTCCCTCTTCCCCACGTCCCCAGCGGACTCACATAGGCCCAAAGAGAGACAGTGTCCAGGTGGTGCTTGGCGCCTGGAGCCCCCGTCTCCCGAGAGGCTCCGTGGCTATGTTCATGGGCAAGTCCATGTCCTCTGTGGTGGACGCTATCATGGGAGTGACCATGGCTATGGCCATGGTGGAAATCCTCATGTAAATGTTCATGGTCGTGGCTGTGGGCATGCCCATGCCAGATGCTCTCATGAGTGTGGCCATGACCATGGGCATGGCTGTGTCCATGGTGGAAATCCTCAGGTGAGTGCCCGTGCCCGTGGCCATGGAAGTCCTCTTCCACGTCTTGGTGCGGGTCACCATGACCCCCGTGTCCGGCCACCAGCAGCCCCACAGCCGCCCAGGTCAGCAGTCCCACAGCCACCCAGCGGGGGACCCGGAGGCCCTCGGCCATCGCGCTGACCGGAGGGACAGACTACGACTCTACCTGACGCTGTCCCTAAGCGGGGTCCGCTTCCCTGCACTCGTGCCCTTCCGCCACCCCTGGATGGCTCGCTCCCCTCTCACATTGTCCCCAAGGCGGGTTCTCTCGCTCCCCGACACCCCACCCGGATGCAGACCCCCCCACCGACACCGCTCTAGCCTGCGATCCGCAACTCCACGGTCTCTCTGGGCCCTCGTCTCTATGACCCACGGTTGGGGCGAGGGGGAAAAAGGCCCGCAAAGCGCCGCAAGGCAGCGGGGGGGAGTCCTCACCGGCTCCGGGATCCTCTCGGTTCTCCGTGTGCTGGGACGTGGCAGTCACGCCTCGAGCTCCCGCGAGATCAGGAAGTTCCTGTCGGCCCGCACCCCGCTACCTTTACCAACATGGCGGCGCCCCGCGGACGGCGCGGCCGCGCCCCCAGCGCGCATGCGCACGGCTGGGGTCATCCGAGGGGATGGCAGGCGCGGGAGCTGACGGGCGGGCGGAGACCGCCTCCTCCGTTCCCACCTCGGCGAGGGGGCGGGAGCTCGCGACGAGACTTCCCGTCTGCACCAAGATGGCGGCCGCCCCGGTGCCGTCACCCCGGCGCCGAGCCGAGCGCGGCGCCTGAGCCCGCTGTCCCCGGCGGCGCTCCCCGAGTCCCTCCGCTCAGCCCCCCCCCCGCGCGTCCCGGGCGCCTGTCGGGCTCCCCCCACCCTCGGGCCCGGCGTCATGTCTTGGGCGGCTCGTCCGCCCTTCCTCCCGCCGCGACATGCCGCGGGGCAGTGTGGGCCGGTGGGGGTGAGGAAAGAGATGCATTGTGGGGTCGCGTCCCGGTGGCGGCGGCGGCGGCCCTGGTTGGATCCCGCGGCGGCGGCCGGAGAGCAGCATACCCCGGAGCCGGAGCCGGGGGAGGCTGGCCGGGACGGGATGGGCGACAGCGGGCGGGGTGAGTGTCCCGTGGGTTCCGGCCGGCGCCCCCCGCGCCCCCTCCCCGCGCGCCCGCCCCCTTGTTTGTAAACACGCGCCCTCGCCCTCCCGAGGCCCAGCGCCCTCCCCCGGGGCGGGGCGCGGCGGGGGAGCTTCCGCCCTGCAGGTGCGGTCGGGCCGGGCCTGCGGCAGGTATCGGGCGTGGGAAGGACACCGTTCCCCTTGGGCTGGAGGACTCCGGGCGTCCGAAGGCTGAGCTTGCGCCTCGGGACCGGGGATCTCGTCCATGCTCTCCGCCCCGAATGTTCTGAGTTGGGAACGAGGGGGTCCACCGGCACGTGCTTTCCCACCCCACCCCCGAGGTCAGCCTGAGATGACCCGGGAGTCTCCGGCTGAACTGGCTCCCTCTGGTCAACCGCCTCCCCTTGCGACCGTGAGGAGTGAAATTGTTGTTTGACAGCTTGGTATTTCTGAACTCCGGGGTCGTGGGATGTGGTGGGTCAGGGAGAATTAAAGTGTCCATTTGGATGATGAAAAGACTCAACTTTCTCTTCTTGTCTCTCCTGTGTGTCTGCCTGTGTGTACCTCCCTCTCAGATTCCCGAAGCCCAGACAGCTCCTCTCCAAATCCCCTTTCCCAGGGGATCCCCCCCTCTTCTCCTGGCCCACCTCTTACCCCTTCGGCACCCCCACCTCCAATGCCACCCCCTCCACTGGGCTCCCCCTTCCCAGTCATCAGCTCTTCCATGGGGTCCCCTGGTCTGCCCCCTCCGGCTCCCCCAGGATTCTCCGGGCCGGTCAGCAGTCCTCAGGTGAGAGGTCGTGACCTACTTATTGCCTCTCTGCTTTCATTTCCCTGTTTCCACCTTCTAAGCCCCTCCCTGCCATCTTTCTGTGGACTTCCCCATGACCCCGTGACCTTTCTGGTTCTCCGATCCTAGCAGCCCTGTGGTCTCAGACCCCTTGCTCTTCCTGAAGTGTACAGTGTTTCTGTGCATGCTTCTTCCTAGCTCTATTTTGCAAACAAACAAAAACCCTGAGCCCAAAGGGAATATTTGTGATATCTTTTTCAGCTCACAGTGACTTTCTGCCCTTTTGGTTCTGTGCCCTTCCGGGCCGCTGGGTCACACACTTACAGAAGGGTGCATATTCATTCTTGGGGTTATGCTTCAGGGAAGGCCCTTTACATTAGACCACAATGTTGCCAGTACCTTCCCAAGAGCCCTCTGTGACTTCCCTGTTCCCCCATCCCAGATTAACTCCACAGTGTCGCTCCCTGGGGGCGGGTCTGGCCCCCCTGAAGATGTGAAGCCACCGGTCTTAGGGGTCAGGGGCCTGCACTGTCCACCCCCTCCAGGTGGCCCTGGGGCTGGCAAACGGCTGTGTGCAATCTGCGGGGACCGAAGCTCAGGTATGAGGCTCAGCCCAGGTGCAGAGGAGGAAAGAACATAGAGACTTTACCACTGCCTGTGGGCGCCCATGGCTTCCTGAGGGTGGTCGGAGCAATGACACCTGTGGGGCCTTTAGATTCCTATCAGATGCAGGTAGGGGCAGTCAGGGAAGGGGCTGAGGAGGTGACTTGTGAGCTACTCTGTGTTTGGGAAGGATTCAGCCTTGGATCCCCTGTGGGCAGGTGTCTTCGCTAGTCTTCCCTGCCACACTTCTCCCCCTGTAGGCAAGCACTATGGTGTGTACAGCTGCGAGGGCTGCAAGGGTTTCTTCAAACGCACCATCCGGAAGGACCTGACCTACTCCTGCCGCGATAACAAAGATTGCACGGTGGACAAGCGCCAGCGGAACCGCTGTCAGTACTGCCGCTATCAGAAGTGCCTGGCCACCGGCATGAAGAGGGAGGGTAAGGAGCTGCCCCAGCCAGCAGGAGAGCCTCCGCGTCTCTCTCCTCCAGGGGGCGAAGTTTCGTTTCTCTTTCCTGTTCTCCTCGATTGCTCCTCGGGGTTAAGCCTGTGATGCTGTGGGCTCTCCCAGCTTGCCTTGGACTACCCAGGCCTCTGCTCTTTCTTCTCCACTTCATACAGCCCCTGTCTCGCTTTGATCCTACGTTCTATCTTTGGTCTCCCAGTCTTTCCTTGAATCTTCAAGACTTCTACCCTCTTAAGCTACAGAATCACTGAAGAGGTCAGGACTTGGCATCTCTCTTCTCTGAAACTAAGTAAACCTGATGCCTGAATTTTAAGAGACACTTTAGGGCTTATTTTGGTCTGGTCCTTGCTTTCAAGAAGATGAATCTTGGCTTTCCCAAGGTCACACGACGGCAGAGTGGCAGGACCAGAGTCAGAACACACCCTCCAAAGACCTGGACCCAGGTCACCAAGATGATGACATTGTCTGTAGTCAGAGGAGCATAGGGTTTGTTGTCAGCCATGTCTGGAGTCAAGCGTGTAACTGGTCATGTATTGAGTGAATTTAGGAAGCTATGTCTTTAGCCTCGGGTTCCTCATCCTTAAACCTTGGGGCAGGAACCCACGAGGCCATTAAGACGCTCCAGTACATGTTAAAGCACGTTGGCACATTTTTAGCATATCACTGACCCTATTAAATGCAGATTCTTCTCTGATTCTTTCACCTGTCTATTGCCAGGTGGACCTCTTTATCTGCCTGTTTATGTACTTATTTATTTGTGGTGATGGGGAGAGCCCTGGGTCTCGTGTGTACTTGTCAGGTGCTCTCACCAAGAGCGCTTTGCTTTCGGATTCCCCGTCTTCCGTTTCTATTCACCTCTGGCTGCCATACCCCCAGGGACACTGGACCCTCCTAGCTGGCTTCCAATTCTGCATTTTTCCCTCCCCACCCCACAGCGGTCCAGGAGGAGCGGCAACGGGGGAAAGACAAGGAAGGGGACGGGGATGGGGCTGGAGGAGCCCCTGAGGAGATGCCTGTGGACAGGATCCTGGAGGCAGAGCTTGCTGTGGAGCAGAAGAGTGACCAAGGCGTTGAGGGTCCCGGGGGGACCGGGGGTAGCGGCAGCAGCGTGAGTGATGGGGTTGATCCCTTCTCCCTCAGGTTGGGGTTGGGCAAGGAGTTGAGGTGCGTGTGCTCCACCTCTCCTTTTCCTCCCTTCCTCCCCTCTGCACCTTGCCCTGGACTGGAAGTGAGCCAGGCATAGTGGCCCTTGCCTATAATCCCAGCACTTGGGAGACAGAGATAAGTGGCTGTCTGTGCGTTCAAGGCTAGCCTGGTGTACATAGCAAGTTCCAGGCCAGTCAGGAGCACATAGCGAGACCCTGTCTCAAGAAGTCTGTCTCTGAGAACGTTCAGAGCAGAGCGGAACCTAAATCAGAGACGGGTTCAGCCGGGGCTTGCAGGGTTGAAGAGGAGCCTGAGTCAGAGACGGGTTCAGCCGGGGCTTGCAGGGTTGAAGAGGAGCCTGAGTCAGAGACGGGTTCAGCCGGGGCTTGCAGGGTTGAAGAGAAGTGCCACAACCTCCAGCAGGGATGGTGACTCTGCCCTCCCATGCATCTTCTGGTCTCTGCAGCCGAATGACCCAGTGACTAACATCTGCCAGGCAGCTGACAAGCAGCTGTTCACACTTGTCGAGTGGGCAAAGAGGATCCCACACTTCTCCTCCCTACCTCTGGATGACCAGGTCATATTGCTACGGGCAGGTCAGTGACCTTGACTTTCTTTGACCTCTTGACATTTGACCCCTCTTTGTCCTCCTGACCTTCAGTGACCCTAGTAGCCTTCTCTTGCATATTCAGGGAGCTTGACTTGCTGACTTGCCCCCTATTTTCTTTGTGCTCTGGATCCCATGACCTGGTGTGTGCCTGCTGACCCTTGGTGCCCTCTGGCCCCTAGGCTGGAATGAGCTTCTCATTGCCTCCTTCTCCCATCGGTCCATTGATGTCCGAGATGGCATCCTTCTGGCCACGGGTCTTCACGTGCACAGAAACTCAGCCCATTCCGCAGGCGTGGGAGCCATCTTTGATCGGTCAGTGGCCCTTGGTCAGGCTGTCCTGTAGCTAGAAGGGGTGGGGCAATAGACTGGTCCGTGTCCAAGGCTGGCTGAGCTGTGACCTTTGAGTGACCTGCAGGTCCCTCTCCAGGGTGCTGACAGAGCTAGTGTCCAAAATGCGTGACATGAGGATGGACAAGACGGAGCTTGGCTGCCTGCGGGCCATCATTCTGTTCAATCCAGGTAGGAAGAGGCCGCTTCGGAGCCTCCTCTTCTCCACAGACTCCTGACTTGACTCACCTGCCTTCTTCCTCTTGCTCTTCCTCCTTTACCATCCCAGATGCCAAGGGCCTCTCCAACCCTGGTGAGGTCGAGGTCCTGCGGGAGAAGGTCTACGCGTCACTGGAGACCTACTGCAAGCAGAAGTACCCTGAGCAGCAAGGCCGGTGAGAGGGGATCCCGGGGTGCGGCCCCCCAGAGGGTGAGGCTGGAGTATGTCCAGGGCCTGGCTGGTGCTGGCGCTCACTCCCTTCTGTCCACCTCAGGTTCGCCAAGCTGCTGCTACGTCTTCCCGCCCTCCGCTCCATCGGCCTCAAGTGTCTGGAGCACCTGTTCTTCTTCAAGCTCATTGGCGACACCCCCATTGACACCTTCCTCATGGAGATGCTGGAGGCTCCCCACCAGCTAGCCTGAGCCCAGGCGCACACGCGTGCTCCTCAGCAGGGAGCACTGTGGAAGAGGACTGCGCCTGGGCGGGTGGGAGGGCCCAGGGCCCCGCCAGAGCCATGGGCAAGTGGTGCAGAGCAGGAGGGCACTTCTGCAGCCTGCAAGGGGTCTGGCCCCTTAGCAGGGTGTGCCCGGTCCCAGAGTCAGATGGGACCCCAGATCCCTGTGACCACTACACGTCTACCTTCAGTGGCCTTGAGTCTCCCGTGATGTAGGTGATTGTTCACCCTGGCTCCCCGAGCACAAAGCACTGGCCCTGGTCCTGGGACCCTGCTCCCTTCTCGAGAGCGGGATGGAGCTCCTCTAGAAAGGGTGTTGTGGGGCTAGTCCCCGAGCTGATGGTCTTCGGAGCAGGGCTCTGACAGCTCTTCATACCCCCAGCCTGACAGAGGGGGGCGCCTGCCTCCTGTAGCTCCCTTTGCGGCACACTGCAGTCAGACTGAAGAATATAGGGTGGCGGTGAAGGTGGCCGGCGGAGATGGAGAACTGACTGCTATTTTAATCTCCTGTGAGGAGAGACTGGGAGTTAGACTCACAGAAGTACTGTACATCCCCAGGCTGGCCTAGATGCCAGGGCTGGAGGTGGCATGTAGGCAAGGAGGCCCTTTAGGTGGTCCGCCCCTGTGGCTTTCCGGGCACTGCCTTCTTCATCTCACTGGCTCGTGGAAGGGGTCTGGACTGTGAGGGGGGCGCTGATTTGGGTGGCCTTTCCTTTTACAGCTGTCCCTACCTACTCCTCAGCCCACAGACTGGGGACTGGGGACAGAGAACTGATGGGGATGGCCAGCCTTCAGAGATGGGTGCTGGGCTGCATGGGTTTTACCCCGGGTCTCTTTTCGGGGGAGGCTTCCTCCCCCGCTTTCTCTTGCACATAAAATCGCTTTCCAGTTAAAATAGCTGTTTTCTGGACTGAGGTAACTGGGCGGTGGGCACCGTGGCATCGTCTAGGTGTAGGGATTTTTTGGTGAGAATCCCTGACTTGCTCCCTGGGTGCTGCAGGGGCCGGCCCGAGGTTCCCTGGGGCTGCAGAGGCGGTGCAGGGTGGGAGACACAAGGCGTGCTTTGTCGGGAGGGGGAGAGGGTGTGCCAGGTTGGGGGCGGGGCTGCCCACGGAGAAGGGAGACCGGCTTTTTCTCAAAGGCGCCTTGTTCGCCGGTGCCCTCCCAGCGCCAGCGGGCGGCGGCGTCTCGCTCGCTCCAGCTTTCTCCCCGGCTGCGCCGCAGGCTCCGGGCAGACCCGGCGCTGTGCCCACACGAAGGGGTGCGCTGGTCTCAGCGCTGCCCTCCTGGAGCGGACACGTCCCTGAGTGACCCTTTTGCCAGACCCTTCTGGCAGCATCGCCTGTCCCCTCATCACGGTCCTGTGCCCCTTTTCACTGTTTTACCTTGTCCAATATTTCTATCTTCTCGGGCGATTAGCCCATTTGCCTATCTCTGACCTCTGCTCCGCAAGGACCCCACACCTCCCCACGTTTGGGTCTGGGTCGCTATCTATAGCTGGGTCTATAAACACCCCGCCCAGGGCTGCTCTGTAATTACATGGGGCGGGACGAAGGAGGTAATTATGGAGACCTGATTACGAGTGGACGTGGGGCGGTCTCTGTAGGCCCGCCCCTTATGTCCCACTGTGCCCTGAGTCCCTCCCCGGACTCCGCAGAGGGACCCTGGGCCCCCAAGGGCAGGGACCGCTGTGTGTGTGACTGGACCATAGGGTCCTAAAAAGAAAGGAGCTAGAGAAGGTATATTGTGTTCCCCCAAAGACATTGAGGGTGCACACAGACCACCTAATCCCTCCAGGAATAGGAGTGTACCCTTCCAGGGCCAGCGAGTGAGGAGCGGTTCTCGCCCCTACACTCCCCTGCCCAGGTGGAGATCGGGGGTGGGGTTTCCCTTTGGTGGCTGTGGGCGGGCGGCTAGAGGCGGGGGCCGGACCTAGGGGCGGGGGCGTGCTGGGGTCTCTGAGCTGCCAGGGTGGCCAGGGGCACACAGTAGCAGCCACCGCGGAGCAAGCAGCAGTGACAAGCAAGCAGACGTCTCCTCAACAGCACCTTGCTGCATGGAGTTGACCGCTGAAAGCTGCTGACATCCCTGGGTCCTGGTTCCGAGGCTCAGCACGCTCTGCCTACAGTCCACACCAGAGCTGTCTGGGTCTGGGACCCGGCATTCTGAGCCATGGAGCGGGGCAGCGGCTGCCCCCGCCTCCTTCTGCTCCTACCTCTGGTGCTGGGGCTGAGTGCTGCCCCAGGATGGGCAGGTAAGAGGAGTCTTGTCTGGGTGTCAGTCAGCTGGAGGTCAGAGCATCTACCTGAAAGGGACCACAGATGCCTCGAGTAGGAGCATCTGCGTCTTAAGAAAGGGATTTGGGGTTTAGGATGAAGGGCGAACACTCGAGTTCCTTGTAGCCAGTATGGGACTGTCACCCTCCTTGAAATGACTGGTGGAAGGCAGGTGATGGCAGCGGCTGGGGACCACAGACCAGAGCCTAAGCAGGCTGGGTTCGTGGTTTGGGTCCTTACATCCGAGGATGGCCAAAGCCAGTCTTGTCCAGGCTTTGCTGATGTCGGGGCGGTGAATGCCAGGGCTGATAGGTAAAGGAAGCAGGGTCAGAGCCAGGGAAAAAGGCTACCTCCACTGTCCCGTTCTCTTTGGGTCCCCCAACCCCTCCCTGTGCCCTGGATGCTGCCACGCGGCTGGCTCTAGGGAACACCAGGGCTGGCTGCCAACAGGACGGCCGCTGGACAGGCCAGGATCAGGTGTCTGAGGCCAGAGCCAGCTCTTTGCATTCCTGCCCCTCCCCGCCCCCTCTGGCCAACCGGACTCCTCTGGGACCCTTGTGTCCACAGGCCCAATCTTTCCCCCCTTTTTCCTCCAGAAGGGAAAGGCTCCTAGAAAAGAGGATTTGATAGCAGAATAGAGTCTGGGAGTGCTGGGTCTAAGCAGGATGGAACCAGCTCCTCTCTCCCAGAACAGGGACAGGACTGATTTTGTATATATCTCCATTATTCATGTTTTCTCTTCTCTGGAGAGAAACTAGGCAGAAAGGCAGTGTAAAGGATATAGGCTAGACCAAAGAAGTAACATAAAATGAAGTACAAGGTGTTTGCAGAGGCAGGGGACTGACTGAGATCACTGTCCCTTGTTTGGGACCTGAGCCGGTGGAGGGGGGAGTCCAGGGAGATGGGTGACTAAGAATTCCCGAGAGTAAAGGACAGGGCATTTGGGGGCTCAGGGCAATTGATGGGGTGCCAGTGTGTCTCAGACAGTGGGCTTAGTATGTGGCTTGAGGGGGGCCGCCTGTGGGCAGTGAGCGTGGTGTGGAACTGTCCTCCACTGGGCTTTGGTGGAGGGTGGGGACCTCCGAGGTCTCCTTGGCCAGGGGTCTCTGTGAGTCTCTGTCTCTCTGTCTCCCTCACCTTGGTCTCTCAAAGCTGCCCTTGTGTGTCAGTGTTTGCAGAGCCGCCACACTTGGGGGCCAGGCTCCTCAGGGGCGGGGGAAGGTCGCGGTTTCCTCAGCTCCTGGACTCAAAAGGCCTTTTCTCTCCTGCCGGCTCCACCTCGTCCACCCCACCCAGCTCTGCTCTGCTGACTGCCCTGGCCTCTGCCCGCCCCCACTTCCACCAGCCTTTGAGAGCACCCTCTGTGGGAGCTCTCCACTGTGGAGCAGATGCTGTGCTTTGGGGTGCGAGCCTTCACTTTCCAGGGAGTTTGGGCCCAGGAAGCTGAAATTTAAGGAGTCCTGGCTGATGGCCTGTGATTTGAATCTTTAGATTCATATGTCGGGGGTGGCAGGGCAGGACTGAGGTTCCAGGTGTGAGGAGCTGGCCTGGGATTTGGGCAAGAACTCTGATGGCATCTACAGATGTGTGGCTTGCAGCCCTGGACCTGCTCCTGCTCTGCGTGGCAGCTTCAGTTTCCCCTTCCCCCTCTCCAAATCTGGGGGCATAGACATCTGGACTACCCGGTCCTGGTCCTGCTATCTCCTTCCTTAGCCCAGTCAGAGCTGCCCCGCCCCCACCTCAACCCAGTCTTAAGCAGCTGGAAGACCTCTCTTAGGCAGCCGCCTCTCTGCCTCCCTGTGCCCAGGATGATCGATCGCCCAGATGTTGTTTGTGCTAGAGACCAAGCAGATGCCAGGAAGCCAGAAACTGGGAGATACAGAAAGAGAGGGAGAGCAAGGGAGAGAGAAAAGGATGGATAGGGGGTGGGGGAGAACAGAGGAGGGATGGGAGGGAGGGTCTGACAGGTGCACAAGCGGAAGGAGGGAGGGAGGAAGGGAGGGAGGGAGGAAGGGAGGGAGGGAGGGAGGCAGGGAGAATCTTAGCAAAGATTCACAGCTTAGACAGCGGTGGTGGATCTGAGACACAGATGTGGGGGGCGGGTGCGAAGGCCAGCCACAGCTAGCTGCACTTCCCCTCTGGGCCACTTTGCTTCCCATCCATATAGGTTCTTATTTTTTTTTTATTTTATTTTATTTTTTTTTTTGATTTTCGAGACAGGGTTTCTCTGTGGCTTTGGAGCCTGTCCTGGAACTAGCTCTGTAGACCAGGCTGGTCTCGAACTCACAGAGATCCGCCTGCCTCTGCCTCCCGAGTGCTGGGATTAAAGGCGTGCGCCACCACCGCCCGGCCATCCATATAGGTTCTTTCAGGGTAATGTAAAGGATCATGAGTTGGAGATCTGGGTGTTCCCTCTTTAGACCCTCCCTGGGACCTGTCCTGTCCCCTGACTCGAACCCTGACTCTCCCAGGCGCACCCTCTGTGGATGTACTGCGTGCCCTGAGGTTCCCCTCCCTTCCTGATGGTGTCCGGAAATCAAAAGGGGTCTGTCCGACTGATGTGGCCTACCGCGTGTCACGACCTGCCCAGCTCAGTGCACCCACCCGCCAGCTCTTCCCAGGTTTGGGTAGTGAGATGGGGACATGGGGAGGTGAGGTTTGGGATCGCCTCACCTCTCACTGCATCTGTGTGTCTCTTCCTCTGGGGTACCAGGAGGCTTTCCCAAAGACTTCTCCCTGCTGTCTGTTGTGCGGACCCGCCCTGGCCTCCAGGCTCCCCTCTTGACTCTATACAGTGCCCAGGGAGTCCAGCAGCTGGGCCTTGAGCTCGGTCGCCCGGTGCGCTTTCTGTATGAGGACCAGAGGGGGCGGCCACAAGCCCCCTCTCAGCCTGTCTTCCGAGGCCTCAACCTAGCCGATGGCAAGTAAGTCAATTTGTCCCTTTGGCCTGCCTGACCCAGATTGTCATGAAGTCACTCCAGAAGCCCCAGTTTCTAAACTGAGGGCTTCTGCTGGTCCTTTGAGCACACTAGCCCGCTGGCTCAAACTTCCTGATCAGGGTTTGGGTCTCAGAGTCTGGGTTGGGGAATGGGAAC
Source organism: Microtus pennsylvanicus (assembly GCF_037038515.1). Classification (NCBI taxonomy): domain Eukaryota; kingdom Metazoa; phylum Chordata; class Mammalia; order Rodentia; family Cricetidae; genus Microtus; species Microtus pennsylvanicus. The sequence goes on along the minus strand of NC_134585.1, from coordinate 3,305,620 downwards.
AAAAAGGTGCCTGCTGGCTCTCTGGTAAAGTATTTAGTGCTTTGAGCCTTAGTTTCTAGCAGACAAATATGACACCCGAACTGGAAGATGATTGCAGGTGCCCATGCTGTAACACCGATTACATGGTAGCCCTTGCTTGGAATTCTTTTAAAACAATTAATTTATATATGTGGGTGTTTTGCCTGCACCTACATCTATACACCACGTGCACGCCTGGTACCTGCAGATCCCAGATGATGATGTCTGATCCCTGGGGACTAGAGTTGCAGGTGGTTGTGAGCTACCGTATGCATGCTGGGAATTAACCCAGACCCTCTGGAAGAGCAGCCACTGCTCTTGACCCTTGAGCCACCTCCCCAACGCTATTGTTGTAATTCTTAATCCCGTCATCACTGCCGTCTGTTCCACCCGTCAGTCACATGGACTTCTTACCCCACGGTTAGGTGGCACCGTGTGGCTGTGGCCGTGAAGGGCCAGTCTGTCACCCTCATTGTGGACTGTAAGAAGCGGGTCACCCGACCCCTTCCCCGAAGTGCGAATCCAGTGCTGGACACCCGTGGGGTGGTGATCTTCGGTGCCCACGTCCTAGATGACGAAGTCTTTGAGGTAAGCTCAGCGGCTGTCTGAGGAGGGTCACACTTGTGGCTCCAGCCCTCTGTCTTCCTAGCCTTAAGCCTTTGGTTTCCTTCCCAGGATTTCCTATGCCCTTTCCGGTCTTTAGGGCTGATCTTTTTCAGCGGGCAGCGAGAGGCCTGCTTATGTAAATATAGCTGATTGTCATCACTGTCCCTTGTCACCTGTCCACCAGTGATCTATTCCTTCACCCAATTTACCTGTTAATTCACCTGCCCAGTCACCCACAGACAACCCCTCTTCCTGCGTCCACCCATGTGTCCATCGGGCCCATTGACACCACTGACCTGTCTCTTTCTGTGTCCACCCGGCCCACTGACGCCAGTGACCTGTCTCTTCCTGTGTCCACCCGGCCCACTGACACCAGTGACCTGTCTCTTTCTGTGTCCACCCGGCCCACTGACACCAGTGACCTGTCTCTTCCTGTGTCCACCCGGCCCACTGACACCAGTGACCTGTCTCTTCCTGTGTCCACCCGGCCCACTGACACCAGTGACCTGTCTCTTCCTGTGTCCACCCGGCCCACTGACACCAGTGACCTGTCTCTTTCTGTGTCCACCCGGCCCACTGACACCAGTGACCTGCCTCCAGACGCATGCATGCCTTACCTCTTGGTCCACTTACTCCCCGCTCATGCAGCTAGGCTCATAGTGAACCGCTCACCTCTCTTCCCCTGCACTGCTACTCCCTCCTCAACCCCCCACCGTTCATCTACCCGTCCCCACATCTGTTCTCTCCTCCACTCACCCGCTCACTCCGTCCACCTGCACATACATGGACGCATGCCTCGGTTCACCAGCCGCATAGCTGCTACAAACTCAGCCGCTGCTCCGCTCCACTGCGCCCACTCAACTCCCCGCCCCCTCGCCATCCAGCCACTCAGGTACCATGCATTAGCCCTGTCCACACAGTTAGACCGCAGTGCATACCCTTCACCTGCCCCCTCATTTTCCTGTGAGTCCGTCCACCCACCCATCCATCCACTGTCATTCTTACTGCGCTCGAACCCCTGTTGACCCGTCTCCTCTTCCACTCCATCTACCCATCCACCCATCGACCCGCCCGCCCACACCTTCTTTTTCTGAACACAGCATGAAAGTTCAAGGTCTCTGTCACCCCAGGAGGGTCTTTGTTTTGCTTTGGAAAGAGCCAGTGTGTGAGACTCAAGTCATTGCCACTGAGATTCAGAAGGAAATAAGTCCCTTGTTTCTAGAGGTCCATCTGAGAACTCCCATCATCACTGATGGTGGAAGGTCAAGGTCCCAAGGCCGTCCCTGTCTCCAGAAGCCCTGTGGAAAGGCCTATGTGTGACCCTAGGAGCAGGGAGGAGCTGGCCTGTGTTGAATCTGCAGTTGGAAGGCCTGAGTTCACTCCATCTACCTACACATACATGGACATCTTGACCCGTCGTTCTGAGGGACTTTGGCTCATCATTTCTCGTTGAGATATGAAATAAGGGACGGCAGTCCTTGTCCCCCTGCCTGTTCCTGTCGTCCCTATAGGAAGCTGCTCGTGACCTTCCTCCCTGCTATTGCTTAGACTGAGACTGTTGTGTGGATACAGCTCATAGCTGTTTATTCGGTCATTCGTCACCTGTCCAAATCTGCTTGTTTATCACCTGCCCAGTCTCCCAGTCACCCAGAGACAACCCCTCTTCATGTGTCCACCACCCATCCATCTCCCCAGCCAGCCGACCTTCTGACCTCCTTCCGGATGCATGCATGATGGCCTTACCTGTTCATCCGTTTCCTCGCCCGGACATCTACCCAGTCACTTTGTCCTGGACCGTTCCTTTCGCCTCTCCGAGTCCCTCTGTCTATCTCTCCATCACTTCTCCCTCCTCATATCTTTGCAGGGTGATGTTCAGGAGCTCCTCATCGTCCCGGGCGTCCAAGCTGCCTATCAGTCTTGTGGACAGAAGGATCTGGAATGTGAGCGGGAACAGAAGGATGCCCCTCAGATCCCGAAGCCTCACAGAGCCCAGAGATCGCCAAAGAAGCAGCCATCAGGACTTCATAAACCACAGAACCAGGAGCCCCAGCGACAGGTAAGGGAGTCAGGCAAGCAGAAGCTGCAGCCTTGTGTTGCGGGGAGGACACTGGGGTTCTCCAGGGCAGCCCCCCCCCGCAGTGTTCCACGCTGCTCCTCCATCCTCTCCCTAGCTCCCAGCAGTATTTCTCTATTCCCATCATGCCCTCCTCCCAGTCCTAGGTCATCAACCTTTTTATTTTCACTTAAAAATAAAAAGAGTCATTATGAAGAATCCCCAGCGGGAGCTATGTGCCCTGCTTGTGTGGCATCTTCTTCCCGTCTGCCTTGGGTTTCCCATCCCTTTCTTGAATTAAGAGATTGGGGGAACATTAGGGGACAGGTGAGCCCCGAGGAGGTGGGACAGGGAAATGAAGCTGAGATGTGATACCAAGGGGGGAGGGTGGTGATAGGGAGGGACTAGGCAGAGAGGGAATCTCAGCGGGGGCAGGGGTGGTGGTCTGTGGATGTGTGGAGACAGGAGCAGAGTTTCTGCTCACCAAGTACCTTGGGGTGTGATAGGAAGAGAGATGAATGTCTAGGTTGGGGGGATGACTGGGTGGTTGGGGTGACAGCTGTGTTTTGGGCACAGTAACTTGAAGACTGGAGGGTCAATCTCTTAATCGTGTCTGCTTCTGTCCACATGGGAAACCCACTTCCTCCTCCCCTCTCCCACTACCTCCTCCACTGTCACCCTGTCTGTCACCCTCACCTCTCACCCCCAACTCCACATCATCTCCTTACCGCCCCTCTGGAATCTCTGCCCTGTCGATCCCCCTCCCCGCTCCTAGCCCACTGAGTCTCTCTACTATGACTACGAGCCCCCCTATTACGATGTGATGACCACGGGGACGGCCCCTGATTACCAGGTAAACTCGAGGGCCCCTTCATCTCTCCCCTTTCTCCCAGCACCTCCTCACGCTAAGTCCCCATCAGCCCCAGCTTCTGGGAGAGACACTAGACTATGGAAGTTCACTTGCTCACTGCCCGCCCCCCATCTCTCCACTGCAGCGTCCTCAGAGCTCCAACCGCAGGGCTCCCCCTTCCCCTAGGGGGCGTCGGACCCCTCCCCGAAAGCCTAGCCCTCCTGCCAAGAGGTCAGCAGCCAGGCAGGCGCCCCCCTCCCGACGCCCAGCTCCGCGGGCAGCTTCCCCCGCTGCCCGAGCCCTCCCCAGGACCAGAGGCAGCGGTTATCGGCAGGTAGAACGGGCATCCAGATCTTTGCTCCCAACTTACAGACACTGGAGATTGACTCTCTTTAAATTGTCTTTCTCAAAGGGGCTGCAAGATCTGAGATTTCCCTCATCCCCCACCCCAGAGCCTGCCTGTGGTGGGGACAGGTGGCAGCTTTGCTTTCTTTCCTGCTAACCTCTCCCTCCCCCCCCCCTTCCCTCCTCTCCTTGGGGCTAGTACCCCACCCCAGGTGAAGAGGAAGGAGTCCTGGAGTCCAGCCCCTTGCCATTCCTTGAAGAGGTAACTTTGTCCCCAACATTACCCAGCTGGACTCCCCCCCCAGCATCCTCCCTGGCCGGAGGGCTCTTCATGTACCCACTTAAGACTTCTCTGGTCCCTCCAGATCTGCCACCTGCTTGTCTGTGTGTGGCCATTTCTTCTGGGGTCACAGCCTTCTCCTCATACTTTTTGACTCTAAAGTAGACTCTCTATGTTGGTGTTAGGTGAACCCCCTTCCTGTGCCATGGTGCCATTCCTGGGTCTGTTTTCTGTCCAACATTCTCACTTTTTTCTTCTCTCTGTCCTTCTGTCTTTCTGTCTGTGGTCTTACAGTCCTCATTTGTCATTATGTCCATGGACTGTCCTGTGTCCAGCCCTCCGGCCACCCTTCTTGTTCTCCGCTATTTCCCCAATCACGTCCATTTCCAGACGTCCATTTGTGGTCAATAACTATTCCTCTTCTGTCTGGTCCCTCCCCTTGCTCACTGTGGGGGAGAAAACTCCAGTCCCAATGACCCTCAGGTTCTTTGAGGACAAGAGCCTCTTCTCAGGCCTAAAGCCTCCATCTATCTATCCCTTCTTACCCCGCCCCATCCTTGGGAAGGAGCAGACAGATCTCCAGGTCCCCCCAACAGCTGACAGTTTCCAGGCAGAGGAGTATGGGGAGGGTGGCACAGACGCCCCGGCAGGGCTCTACGATTACACCTATGGCTATGGGGACTATCATGAGGAGACCGAGCTTGGCCCTGCCCTCTCTGCGGAGACAGCCCACTCTGGAGCCGTAAGTGAAATCAGCTCCTAGCCCGTCCTTGGCCATCGGGGGCACTCCGCGGATGGCTTCCTGTTTGATCCTGGTTGGCTGTGTGCTACTTCCTGTTGGCTTGTCATGTTGTCTTCACACGAGATGTCTGTGCCGCTGGAGATCACTTCCTGCTTTTTCCTGCCAAACATCTTACCCTGTGCCTCCCTGTAGGTCCTCTGTCTTGCATGGCCACTTCCTTTCTCCTTCGGCCACTCTTGTCTAAATTGAGACAGGTGTTAGAAAGCTTTCGTCAATAAACAGCTTCCTGTGTCCAGTTTCTGTCTGTCTCGTCCCTCTCCTCCTGCTCAAATCAACTTCTCGTCCATGTTGATGCTCAAGGTCCCCATGACATTTTCTAACCTTGGGGGCCACTTCTGGTCTCTTTCCCTGTCTACTGTAGCCTTGATGTCCCTCCTGTGTGAAGCTGGGGTAAAAGGGATTGTTTGTTCTGATTTTTCATGCTGTTTTGTGGTAATTTTCTTTGGCAATAAACTACCTCCTGGATACTTCAGATTATGGAAAATATTAGGCTAATTCATTGTGGACCTATATGTGTATTGTGGCTGTTTCCTGTGTGTCCTTCCCTGGGGTTGGTGTGCTTTCCTTGCTTTCACCCTCTTAATTCTCTTGGCAAGAGTCGCTTTTCTGTTTGTTTTGTGATTTTCTTTTCTCTCTTGGTCATGGTAGCCATGTTGTTTTTGAAGGTCCACTTCCTGGATTCTTTTTTCTCGGAGGCTTCCTGTCTCTCTAACCACTTCCTGTTTGTTCAGTGTGTTTTCCAGCCATCTTGGCTGTGTTTAATTTTTCTTGGCTCTGGTGTCGGTGTTGCTTCCAAGTGTGTGTCCCTTTGTTTTATCTCCTTAGTGGCATCCCAGGTCTTCAGACGGCCCTCTCTGTTGGACTGCTTCCCGCTGGCTCCACCTTGTCCTTTGCACGCTTGGCGTCATGGCTGTCCCCTTGCTGCTGCTGCTGCTGCTGCTGCTGCTGCTGCTGCTGCTGCTGCTTAACTCTGAACCCGCTTACCTGATTCTGCCACCCTTGCTGCTTTAGCTGCCTTCTGAGTATTTGGGGTTGGGCTGGGATTTGGGAACCGAGATGGGGGTGGAGGGAGGAGGTCAGAAGGTCTTTGTTGGGAGAATGGGGGCAGTAGTAAATGACCTTTGTCCTCTCTGCCACTATCTTTGCTCTGGCCTAGAGCTTGGAGTGGGAATTGGGGCAGAAGAGGGGGAGGGAGGAACTGGTGGACTTGGAATATAAGTGGGGGTGGGGAGGGAACTGGGGTACTGTGAGTGTTGCTAACTAACCTAATCCACCTGAAAGGCCAGAATGTGGACTACCAGTGGCAACAGCTTTCTAAATCTCCTTCATGTGTATGTTTGCCTGTACACAGACATGCCTGTGCACGCGCGCACACACGCACACACAGAGACACGCACAGGCACGCACACACGCACACATACACGCACAGGCACACACACGCACACACACACAGAGACACGCACAGGCACGCACACACGCACATATACACGCACAGGCACACACACGCACACACATGACACGTGCACAGGCACACACGCGGCGCACACACACACAGAGACACGCACAGGCACGCACACACGCACACGCATGCACGCGCACACATGCTTGCACACACGGGCGCGCACACAGACACACACCACAGGCGTGCCTGGTGCCTGCAGAGGTCAGATCAGGGCATCAGACCCTCCAGAACTGGAGTCACAGGTGTTGTTGGCCACCAGATGGGTGCTGGGGACCAAACCCAGATCCTCTGCAAGAGCAACAAGTGCTCTTAACTGTTGAGCCATCTGCCCAGCCCCTCCGGGGCATTTTTGACTTGTGAACCCCTTGAAGCTAGAAATTACAACTAGATATGGGCATGGTGGCAATGCCTATAATCCCAACACGAGTGAGGCTGAGGCAGGGGGACTGAGTTTGAGGGCAGCCTGCAGTACTCTGAGTTCTTTTAAGAGTGTCTTGAGCCGGGCGGTGGTGGCGCACGCCTTTAATCCCAGCACTCGGGAGGCAGAGGCAGGTGGATCTCTGTGAGTTCGAGACCAGCCTGGTCTACAAGAGCTAGTTCCAGGACAGGCTCCAAAGCCACAGAGAAACCCTGTCTCGAAAAACCAAAAAAAAAAAAAAAAAAAAGAGTGTCTTGAAACAAGCGACATGAAAGCTATATATATAGATAAACTTCTATACCTTAGGACACACGCTTTTCATTTTCTGGAGGAAAACACGTAGCTTTTAAAATCAAATTCTCATCTGGTTCTGCCAGAAATAAACCTACCTACTTACTCGGGAGCTGAGGTCAGGGTGAGGAAGCAGACACCTCTTCAGGTCCTAAGGATTCCCGGGGTCACCTTTGGTGACAGGGTGGGGTCCCCCAGAAGAATTCTGGGGTTTGGAATCCCAGGAGGGAAGCGGCTCTCAGAGACACAGCATGCGCTGGCTTTGGTGGGTAGGGGAACTGGCTTAGAGCTTGGAGGTGGTGTCCAGGAGGTCCTGCAAGGGAGGCTGGAGTTGGGATGGGGCAGATGTTGTGTCCTGGCAATTCACGGGCCCCACTGGGGGTTACATGTGTGTCTCCCTCAGGTTGCCCACGGACCCCGGGGGCTAAAGGGAGAGAAGGGAGAGCCTGCGGTGCTGGAGCCTGTGAGTCATACTGGGCGCGGAACTGGGGAGGTAATGAGGTGGGTGCTGGCCCCCTGGCTTCTAACTTTGGGTGTCTGACCCCACAGGGTATGCTCGTAGAGGGACCCCCTGGCCCAGAAGGCCCTGCGGTGAGTATATTATAGAGGCTGCCTTTCTTTTATTAGAGACGTTTCCTGCAGGTACTTCTGTGGCTTGCCTAAGTATGTCCAGGTCTCCACTCTGAAGAGTGCTTCCAAACCAGACTCCAGATTCCCACACCTCTGCTGTAGAGACCACCCCCCAGTCCGTGCCCCTCGTCTGTCTGATGTACCCCCCAGTCCGTGCCCCTCATCTGTCTGATGTGCACCCCGCGGCCACATGCCCTTCTTCTGTCTGATATGTACCCCCAAGTCCATGCCCCTCGTCTGTCTGATGTGCACCCCTCAGGTCATTCTCCTCATCTGTCTGATGTGTATCCCCCCAATCTATGCTTCTCGTCTGTCTAATGTGCACCCCCAAGTCCATGCCCCTCGTCTGTCTGATGTGCACCCCGCGGCCACATGCCCCTCATCTGTCTGATGTGCACCCCGCGGCCACATGCCCCTCTTCTGTCTAATGTGCACCCCCAATCCATGCTGCTCGTCTGTCTGATGTGTACCCTTTGGCCACATGCCCCTCTTCTGTCTCTGCCGCGTACCCCTCTTGTGTCTGACGTCCACATCTGACTTTTCTTCTTGTCTCTTAGGGATTGACTGGACCCCCTGGCATCCAGGGGAACCCAGGGCCAGTTGGAGACCCTGGCGAGAGGGTAAGTGACTGTTCTGGGTGTGGGGATCCCGTGGGTGCTGCGTCTGGTATCCTTTGTCAGCTGAAGAGCAGGCTGTGCTCCCCATAGCCTAGAGTGGGCGCACACTAGTGGGAGAGGGCAGTAAGCTGGGGCCTCCCTGCAGTTTTCTTCACAGGGTAGAGCATTCAGGGGGGATCAAGAGATGTCTATGTTAGTCCTGTAGGGAAGGATTTCAAAATGATATCACACCTCTGACCTGCGTCTGTCTCCCTTTCTTCTCATTCTTTCCCACTCAGGGTCCCCCTGGCCGGGCAGGGCTCCCCGGGTCAGATGGAGCCCCTGGTCCTCCAGGCACATCTCTGATGCTTCCAGTGAGTTATCTCCTGGGCTTTGAAACAGGCCGGGGGTGGCGCTTGTATCACTAAGAACTAACCAAGAAGGCTGTGGAGGAGAAGCTGGGCATGATGGGGCTTGCCAGAGCTCTCAGCCCTGGACCATGATGGTAGAAAGACCTGGAGTTCATAGCATCAACGGAAGCCATTGATCTTTGGGGGTGGGAAGATTGCACCCTCTTTAGACCTGGGACCAAACGTGGGTCTTGAAGAACCAAACATGGATCATCTAAAAGAGGGCAGGGGCCGGGTGGTGGTGGCGCACGCCTTTAATCCCAGCACTCGGGAGGCAGAGGCAGGTGGATCTCTGTGAGTTTGAGGCCAGCCTGGTCTACAAGAGATAGTTCCAGGTCAGGCACTAAAAACTTCAGAGACACCCTGTCTCAAAAATCCAAATAAATAAATAAAGAGGGCAGAGAATCTCATATGTTAGGAGATGAAGAAGCAGAGGAGAGTATTGTAACCACAGTGGAAGGCGGGTGGAAGGGTGGTACCTAGCCAGAGCCAGGGCACAGCTGAGACATCGGAGGAGGGCGCTTGGATTTCCTGAAGGGGAACTTGTGTCTTCTGTCTCCCCTCAGTTCCGGTTTGGCAGCAGTGGGGGTGACAAGGGCCCCGTGGTGGCAGCCCAGGAGGCTCAGGCCCAGGCCATTCTGCAGCAGGCACGGGTGAGCAGGGCCAGAGGAGGTCCTGGTAGAGGGAGGTCTGTGGTGGAAAGGGAAGGCGCTTGTGGGGTGCTGGTGTGAAAGGTTGGGGAGACAGCCTGGTTTTGCTCAGGAGAGATGGAGCCGAGCTAAGGGTGAGGATCGGCTAAAGGAAGGACAAATGTGGGGTGTGCTGGGCTCTCAAGTTGCCTCCCTCTCACCTCTGCCGTCTCTCTTGCTCCTCTAGCTGGCGCTCCGTGGGCCGCCTGGCCCCATGGGATACACAGGCCGCCCTGGACCCTTGGTGAGTGAGTTGGGAGTTAAAGTGGCGTTTCTTTATTTGTGTGTGTAGTTAGAGACAGTTCTGTCAAGGAACGAGGTCAAAAGTTTTGCTTCTGCCGGGCAGTAGTGGCGAACGCCTTTAATCCCAGCACTCGGGAGGCAGAGGCAGGCGGATCTCTGTGAGTTCGAGACCAGCCTGGTCTACAAGAGCTAGTTCCAGGACAGGCTCCAAAGCCACAGAGAAAACCTGTCTCGAAAAAACCAAAAAAAAAAGTTTTGCTTCTTTGGTGGGGGGATGCGGCTGGGTCAGAAGACCCTTTGAGATCACTGTTGGGTGTATTCTTCAGTATGGCCATTTTCTCTCACAGGGTCAGCCTGGGAGCCCGGGCTTGAAAGGAGAATCTGGAGACCTGGGCCCTCAGGTGACAACCCCCACATGTGATTTGTAGCTCAGTGTCTCTCCTCCCGGCCTGTGCCTGTTAACCATCCCTGTCTCTCCCTCACTAGGGCCCCAGAGGACCACAGGGCCTCACAGGCCCTCCTGGCAAGGCTGGGCGAAGGGTGAGTCTTCTAGGGATGGAAATGGAGCTTGGGGGATAGGGGACCATATCTCAACTTGTTCTCACATGTGCTTTGTGCCCCCAGGGCCGAGCCGGTGCCGATGGAGCCCGTGGGATGCCTGGAGAACCCGGTGTGAAGGTAACCTTACCCTCCTCTGACAGCTGTAGCCGCCTGCCCTGCCGCAGGGCTCACAGCTCACCAGTGGGATATAGCCCCTCACTTGGGACAAAGTAGGAAGGGGGGATGGGAGGTGACTGGACCTCACTTCGCTTCTCCCTCTTCCTCCTAGGGTGACCGAGGCTTTGACGGACTTCCAGGACTACCCGGCGAGAAGGGACACAGGGTGGGTGTGATGTGGGCGGGCTGCAGTCATGGGGACTGATCTCTAGAGGGGAGGTAGGGACCTCAGAGTAAGTCAGAGAGGCCTGGGGCTCAGCAGTTCAGGGAAGGGGCCAGTGTCTGCCTGTGTGAGGAATCTGAGGCCTCTCTTCACTGCTCCCTCTTCTCCAGGGTGATACGGGCGCCCAGGGCCTTCCTGGGCCTCCTGGCGAGGATGGAGAGCGGGTAAGTGCCATGGTCAGGGCGGGAACTGGACTCAGACGTCTGGAAGGCAAGACTGATCCAATCAATACGCCCTCCTTCTCCAGGGTGACGATGGAGATATTGGGCCTCGAGGGCTGCCTGGAGAGTCGGTGAGTGTTCTGGGGTGCTCTGCGGGAGCCACAGGAAGTGATGGGAACAAAAGGGACACCTTTCCTATCACCCTCTCATGCTGTCTTCATCAACTCTGATGCAGGGACCCAGAGGACTTCTCGGCCCTAAAGGTCCACCTGGTATTCCTGGGCCTCCGGTAGGTGACACCCTGACTTCCAGCCTCGACCTTACCCCTGACCTCTCCTAACTAGTTCCTTCCTCCCTTCCTCCCCTACCCATTTTTCCCTTATTTCTGCTCCCGCTTCCCCATAAGCAGCACTTGGTAGATCATACAGTACAGTGCACCAGGGCTCTGGCTGTAACAACAGAAATCCTCAAGAAAAACAAACAGAAGCCCTCACAGCCCCAGGCCCACGCCCTGCAGGTCAGGCCACGCCAGCCTGGCTGTAGACGAATGTGCGGTCTGATGGGGCGTTTGCTGTCCACCCTCTGGGATGAGCAGGGGGTGATTCTCAGAAACCACAGTGTTCCTGGCCTGGCCCCAGCTTCCATCCTGCTTACCCCATCTTATGTTTCAGGGCATTCGAGGCATGGATGGTCCCCACGGCCCCAAAGGGAGCTTGGTGAGTGATGGGCATAAAGACCCCGCCCCTCGTCCCTGCAAGTCTTGTCGGCTGCCATTTTGAACCCCTTCCTGTTTCCTGACCCTGTCCTCTTGGCTGCCCTTGAGATTTCTATCCTTTCTGTTCTGTCACTATCTTCTGACCCCTGCCTGACCCTGTCTGACCCTGCCTGACCCCTGCCTGACCTTGGACTGGCCTTCTCTGACTGCTTGTTTCTAGGGACCTCAAGGAGAGCCAGGGCCTCCTGGACAACAGGGCACTCCTGGGACCCAGGTGAGTGGTCCTGCTCTCTTCCCAACCATAGTGACTGCCACCTAGGCCTCACCATGGGGCGCACTCTGGGTGGGGACAGGTCACTGGGCCCTTCTTGCTCTGGCACTTAGTGGGGATGAAGAGAATGACGCAGCCCCGTGGCTCACGTGACTTCTCCTTCTCCACATGCAGGGCCTCCCTGGACCTCAGGGTGCCATCGGTCCCCATGGAGAGAAGGTGGGTGACCGATTCCCAGGGCATCGCGTTCTAGCAATGGGCGAGGAACGCGTCCTTCTCTCCTGAAATCTCAATTCCTCCTGCAGGGTCCTCGTGGGAAACCAGGGCTCCCTGGCATGCCGGGATCGGATGGACTCCCGGTGAGTGCCCCTTCTCTCTGCTCTCCCCAGGGTGTCCCGGCAAGCCCCTCAGTGGCTACCTTTTCAGTGTGTGCCTTTACTGTAAGGTCACTCATGGGTTGCCTGTGGTATCGGCTTTGTCAGCACACAGGGCAATTTGGGGACTCCTGGGAAGGTGACAGGGCTCAGCAGTGACGTTCTCTGTAACTCCTTCTCGCAGGGTCACCCAGGGAAGGAAGGTCCTCCTGGAACCAAAGGGAACCAAGTGAGACCCTCCACACTTCCCTTTACCCTCTGAGGTGTCTTCAGACTGCGGGGAGCGGGTCACAGTCTTTGGGATTCCTGTCATCCTTCACTTGGCTCTGATGATGTTCTGTATCTAAGACCCATGACCCCCTCCCCTGAACCTAGTGTCCCCCCAACCCCAGTATAGTTGCTATGTTCTCCTGCTCCCTGAGGCCCTCACAGTGACATCCTGAGGGACTTTATAAACCCCTCTCTTTCTTTCTCCAGGGTCCCTCTGGACCACAGGGTCCTTTAGGATACCCAGGCCCCCGAGGTGTCAAGGTAACTGAATACCAGGGAATGGGTTGGGGGCTCAGTACTCTAATTTAGCTGATCACTTGATCTCTGCCCTCCCTCTAATTCTAGGGTGTGGATGGAATTCGGGGCCTGAAGGGCCACAAAGGTGAAAAGGTAAACCTTGTGCATTTGCTTCTAAGTACCGGTGCACCTTCTGCCCTCCCCTCCTCAGCACCCACCTGCCCTGCCCTCCCCCAGTGCCCACCTGCCCTCCCCTCCCTCAGTGCCCACCTGCCCTCCCCTCCCTCAGTGCCCACCTGCCCTCCCCTCCCCCAGTGCCCACCTGCCCTGCCCTCCCCCAGTGCCTACCTGCCCTCCCCCAGTGCCCACCTGCCCTGCTCTCCCCACTGCCCACCTGCCCTGCCCTCCCCCAGTGCCCACCTGCCCTCCCCTTCGCCAGTGCCCACCTGCCCTGCCCTCCCCCAGCACCCACCTGCCCTCCCCTCCTCAGCACCCACCCGCCCTCCCCTCCCCCAGTGCCCACCCGCCCTCCCCTCCCCCAGTGCCCACCTGCCCTCCCATATCTAAAATCCACCCCTTTTTGCCTGTGTTCCCTGAGCCCACGCCTGGCTCCCCCAACCTTTACCCTCTGTCTTTCCCAGGGCGAGGATGGCTTTCCCGGGTTCAAAGGTGACATGGGTGTGAAAGGAGACAGGGTGAGTTCCTGCCCCCCCAGTTCCCCACCCCATCCTGCTGTGCTTCCATTTGGAGCTACCCTGTGCTTCCTTGAAAGGGAGACTTTTCTCTCCACTGCTGTGTCCCCTTTAGAGCTGTGTCCCAGTGAGGTGGCCACCACATTGTCAGCCACACCGGCCCCTCCGTTCTCTCCCTGTCCCCAACACTCACCTCCCCGCTCTCCTCTCAGGGTGAGGTTGGAGTCCCTGGTTCCAGGGGAGAAGATGGCCCTGAGGGGCCGAAAGGACGCACTGGGCCTACTGGAGACCCTGGACCCATTGGGCTCATGGGCGAGAAGGTGATGGGGATGAAGGAGATGGGGGATAGTGGCTCGGCCACGGGGCCAGGCTAGACATGGGGTGCCAGCTGACTTGATCACTGCTGGTCCCAGTGGCTTGAGTGGGGGGCATGGAAGTCAAGGGAGAATCCTTGGTGTGGCAGGCACAGGGCGTCTGAGCTGGGGTGAGAAGGTGGAGAGGGGGTCAGCGGGGGAGGTCTGTGGCCTTGTCCTGCCAGTCCTGCAGGTAGCCCCACGACAACCCTGCTTCACAGATGAAACTGTTGGCATAAGCGGGGGCATTAGGATGGTTGTGAGCCCTGCGGCCCCCTGGTCAGGGTGATGTGAGGAGCATTGGGAGGGAAGGACCAGAGGGAGGAGCTGGGCTGGTGCCCCCCAGGGAGGGGGGAGGCTGGGCAGTACAGCAGTGGGCGCTGGGGTGGGTAGCAATAGCTGGACCACAGACTCTGCAGGACTCCATCAGGACAGAGATGAGCTTGGGATACTACAAAAGCCAGGAAGCCCATGGGACTTCTGCAGCCAGTGTTGCTGCTAGGTGTCTGTGGCTCCTGCCCTTCCTAATTGGGTTCTGTCCTTCCACAGGGCAAGCTAGGCGTTCCTGGTCTGCCTGGCTACCCCGGACGCCAGGGTCCCAAGGTGATGTGATGCCCCTTTTCTGTCCTCTTCACTGTCCTCTCCTTGACTTCTGACCCCAGGAGGCATAGCCTAGCAGAGTGTGGGGTTCCCTAGAGTGGAGTTAGCTGACTCCCATTTTACAGATGACAAATAGAGGCCCATAGATCAGCAGGGGTCTTTCCAAGGCCACCTACTTGCTGGGAAGACCCAGTTGGCACCATGGCTGCCTTCATAGCTTTTCTTCACCCTCTTTGGCCCTTCCCAAGCCCCCTCCTCTCATCTTCTTCCTTCTCCATCCTCACCAGGGGTCCCTGGGCTTTCCTGGTTTTCCTGGAGCCAGTGGAGAGAAGGGAGCTCGGGTAAGCAGTGGGCAGGGAGGTGCAGAGGGAGGAACTGGGGTGGGGGAGGCTGCTGTGGGACTCTTGCCTTGGTTAATGTTTGCTTGGCTTTATCCCCACCAGGGCCTGTCTGGAAAATTAGGACCTCGGGGAGAACGGGGCCCCACGGTGAGTGCTGTGGGCAGACACCCATTACCAAATAGCTCCAGATCCCAGAGGTGGGCTGGGCAGGTTGCTCAGTGGGTAGCAACTGCATGTGCACATAAAGCCGTGGGTTCGAACCCCAGCACTGCCTCAGCTGAGCGTGGCTGTAGAATCAGGTAGAAGCGAGATCAGATGCTTTCGGTCACCCTCAGTGACAAGGTGGGCTCTTCAAGACTAAGGGATGTTTCTACCGTCCCCCCTTCTGTCTCCCCAGGGCCCGAGGGGTCAGCGGGGACCTCGAGGTGCCACTGGGAAGTCTGGCGCTAAGGTGAGTGAACTCAGTACGGCTGTGTCCATCCCCTGAAGCTGGGCCTTGAGCGTTCCCACACCGTCCACTGTCTTCCCTTGGGCAATGACGGATAAACGTCCACCTCACTCCCTGCCTGTTCACCCCCACAGGGAACATCAGGTGGTGATGGTCCCCATGGGCCACCTGGAGAGAGGGTGAGTGTGGCTTGGATGCTTTATCTCCCATGTTCATTTGTCCAGAACCTGTGCTTCCTTCACTCACCCCGTCCCTGTCTCTAGGGTCTTCCTGGTCCCCAAGGCCCCAATGGATTTCCTGGTCCCAAAGGCCCTCCAGTAAGTTGACAGCTGACTTGTGACCCATCCCCCTTCCTTCTCCCCCACTCCTCTTTCCCATCAAGAGTTCACCTGACCCCAGACTCTTTCTAGGGCCCAGCAGGGAAGGATGGGCTGCCGGGCCACCCAGGCCAGAGAGGAGAAGTGGTGAGTGATTCCAGCGGTACAGGGTGGGAAGGGGCTTGGATCCTGCTGCCCCAGCTGCACCTGGAGCCGGGTACTTCCTCCCCATGGCCACCCACCCTTGTCCATCCCTGCTCTGACTCCCCTATATCTCTTTCCTCTCAGGGATTCCAAGGGAAGACCGGCCCCCCAGGGCCCCCTGGAGTGGTGGGACCTCAGGTAGGTTTCCCTCAGGAGAGGATGCACCCCAGACCTGGAGTTCGGGACCCCTAGCCCTGCTGACTGCCTGGGCAGGGACCTTGGACTGAGGCCCTGAATTTCTGCTCCTTCCTGGGTGGGTCTCTCTTGGAGAACTTTCCCAGCTGTGACACAAGGTGGTCACACCACACTGGGGATACTGAGCCCCAGCAGCCAGGAGAGCATCAGTGTCCCAAAGGCTTTTGGGGAAGACTAAGGAAGGGGCGCTAGACTGGCACTTTCCGGGGTGCAGAGTGGAGTCTCAGGGTCACAGAGCTAAGTTTAGACTGTGCCTTCCCCAGGGAGCAGCTGGGGAAAGCGGTCCCATGGGGGAGAGAGGTCACCCTGGCCCCCCAGGACCTCCTGGAGAACAAGGACTGCCTGGAACAGCTGGAAAGGAAGGCACCAAGGTCAGTGAGGGGCTGGCCACCAAGGAGGTGTTGGGGTGGTGAGGAGGCTGCAGGAAGTGGACCAGTGTGGATCTGAGGGCTCAGATACCTCTGTTTAAATTATGGTTGATCACGCCTCTTTTTGTTTCAGGGTGATCCTGGTCCCCCTGGGGCTCCAGGAAAGGATGGTCCGGCTGGTCTGAGAGGCTTCCCAGGAGAGCGAGGCCTCCCAGGCACTGCTGTGAGTGAACCCCAAAGCCAACAGCTTGTAGTTTCACTCCCGTCCTCCTTGCTTTCACCTCACTGAGCCTACACTTTCCGGCACATCTTTTTGGGGTCCCCTGCCTGTGAAGCCTCCCCTCCTCATCTAACCTGTTGCCCTAAATCTGGTTCATAGGGCGGACCTGGCTTGAAGGGAAATGAAGGTCCAGCTGGCCCTCCTGGCCCTGCAGTGAGTCTGGGGCCCCTGGAGGCTGTGGGCAGGAACCAGGAAAGGGGACAGACGGTTGGAGGAGGATGCTGGGCAGGATGTGGCAGGAGCCACGGGCTGGGTAGAGGGGATTTGGGGTCAGCCAAGATGCATCTGATTTACTGTTTTTCTGAGATCCATGGTCGGGGGTCCTGGGATCTCCTTCCTGGAGGGTCTGACTCATCTCTCTCTCTCAGGGCTCCCCTGGGGAGCGAGGTGCAGCAGGATCAGGGGGCCCCATTGGTCCCCCAGGACGTCCAGGCCCACAAGGTCCCCCTGGAGCAGCGGGAGAGAAAGGCGTCCCGGTGAGCATGGGGCAGGGGGCTGTGAGCTGTGAACTGAGGGGTGATGGGTACCCAGGTGTTTTGTGGGGGTGCTTGAGGGTGAGGCTGCATCCTTCCCTTGTTCCCTGCAGGGTGAGAAGGGCCCTATTGGTCCCACTGGCCGTGATGGGGTACAGGGTCCTGTGGGGCTTCCTGGTCCAGCGGGACCCCCAGGTGTGGCTGGAGAGGATGGAGACAAGGTAAGACCCTACAGTCTTCTCTCCACATGAGACTGCTGACCTCTGACCTCTATCTAATTTGCATATCTCCTTTCCCTTGTATCTCATTACCTTCTCCTGCAGGGTGAGGTGGGAGACCCAGGACAGAAGGGGACCAAAGGGAATAAAGGCGAACACGTAAGCATCCATGACCTTGACTTTTAACCTCATCCCACCCTTGATATGACCTATCCTGGCATCTTTGACTTCCTTTCTTCCCTAGGGCCCACCTGGACCGCCTGGTCCCATCGGTCCTGTGGGACAGCCCGGAGCTGCGGTGAGTGCCTCTGGGTGTCCATGGAGGCCCCAGCAGACTCTAGCCTGCCTCAGTTTCCCCTTCGTCCTTGTGTCTGATGCTCAGGTCTGTGTGAGTTTATGGATGGCAGACACGTGACCCATGACCTAGCATTCTGTCCTTGTCCCTGCTCCAGGGAGCTGATGGGGAGCCTGGAGCTCGGGGGCCCCAGGGACACTTTGGAGCCAAAGGCGATGAGGGAACAAGAGGATTCAATGGGCCCCCAGGACCCATTGGCCTCCAGGTGAGCAGGGATGGGAACAGGGCCTGAGAGGTAGGCTCTGGGAGGGTCTGTGAGCACCCTGCCAGTCACCGGCTGATGCAGACAGGGGAGGTGGGGACAGAGGACTGGGGCCTGTTAGGGGCTGAGTGACAAGGGTTGGGTGTTGGATGGGCTGATCACTGGGTCTGTGCACAGGGCCTGCCAGGACCTTCTGGAGAGAAGGGAGAAACGGGAGACGTGGGACCTATGGTGAGTGTGACCCTCGCTGACCCGAATCCACCTGCTACCCAGCCTGTCCCCAGCCTGACACTCCACTGCTGACCTCATGGCTTGGATGTAGCCCCACCATCTGCCCCACCTGGACCTCTGCTCACACAGCCTACCTCCTGCTCAGCCATAGACTTCCTTCTCTCCTTTCCTTCCCCATCCTGATGTATTCATACCCCACCCACCCAGGGACCACCTGGCCCTCCAGGACCTCGCGGCCCCGCTGGACCCAACGGTGCTGATGTGAGTCATCTCGTCCCTTGACCCCTGCCCCTTCAGACCCATGTAGTTGAGTCCTTTGTCTCCTTTTCCCTACACCATAAACCCTAGTCCCATCTCAGGTGCCCTGAGATGCTGCCACCATCTCCCTTCTGTGCTCAGCCAGGCCCCTGTCTCCCCTCACAACGGCTTCTCTTCCTCTTCTAGGGCCCACAAGGTCCCCCTGGAGGCGTTGGGAACCTGGGTCCCCCTGGAGAGAAGGTAGCTGAAGAGGGGTGAATGGACCAGTCTTGGCAGGGGGGATGGGGTTAGATTTCTGCTTATTTCTGACAGAGATGTGAGGTTGTCAGGATGTGTGGGGGACTTTGATGCTCCTCTCTTTGTAGGGGGAGCCGGGAGAGTCTGGGTCTCCGGGCGTCCAGGGCGAGCCGGGTGCCAAGGTGAGTGGCAGTTCTGAGACCTTGTCCCTGATACCTTTTGCCCTTCACTGTACTCTTGCCTTTCTCTCTCTTGACCTGGGACCTCCACCTGCTTGGTCTCTGGGCCTGAAGGAACCCAGCCACCATTTCCTTGAAGGGAGGAAGGGCCAGGACACTCCCCATAGGCCTGACCCTAACTGTCCGGTTGTCACGAAGTGGCTGAGGGGAGGCTGAGGCTGTCTTAAGAGTAGACTATTTCCCTGACTTTCAAGACTCCCTTGAGACCATCTGTTCCCTCCACTCGCTCTGCAGGGTCCGCGTGGTGAGCGTGGTGAAAAAGGAGAGGCTGGGCAGGCGGGAGAGGCTGGACCACCAGGGCCTAAAGGCCCTACAGGCGATGATGGCCCCAAGGGGAACCCTGTGAGTTTGGGGAGTGAAAGGAAGGTCTGGGAATAGGAGACCCCGGGATACTGGTGTGTGTGTGTGTGTGTGTGTGTGTGTGTTGGTACCTTGGAATGCAGGGAGTCCAAGGGTGGGCCTGTCCCTGGGAGGGAGGCTGTGGGGATGGGTGCTCCTGCGGAAGAGTGCAGAGGGGAGTGAGAGCTCTCCCATAGTTTGGGAGCATTGAGGAGGCTAAAGTGATGGGGCAGCGGGGAGGGCACAGGAGACCTTCCTCCAAGGGTGACAGGTGTCCGTGGGGCTCTGTGTTGGCTCTGAATGGCCTTAGAGAGCTGTGATGTTAACCTTGCTCTTCCTTTGGATTAGGGTCCCGTTGGCTTTCCTGGGGACCCTGGGCCTCCTGGAGAAGCTGGCCCACGGGTGAGTCTTGTTGAGGGAGGAGGGTGGTGGGGCTTTCCGGTTGGCCTCTCTGCACCAGGTGGGCCTGGGTCTCGGGGTTTGGCAGGGTGAGGAGTCTGGACTGAGATGCCGGTCAGGTGGGGGACCTTCCTCTGACTCTTTTCACCCCTTCAGGGCCAGGATGGTGCTAAGGGTGACCGTGGAGAGGACGGCGAGCCAGGACAGCCTGTGAGTGACTGGTGCCCCTCTCTTCTCACTGACCCTTTGGGCCATTCCCAGAGGTCTCCTGACCGGATCCTACTCAGACTCCTCCTATCCTTCCTCCGTAGGGATCCCCTGGTCCCACTGGGGAGAATGGGCCCCCTGGACCCCTTGGGAAGCGGGTAAGTGATGTTGATTCCGCTGCCTGTCCTTGGATAGGGTGGATGGAGGTGAGGCAAAGGCAGGTGATGGGCAGGGAGAGGCTGTTAGCTGGTTATTTGTGGTACATGCAGCTGGCCATCTTTGGTGTGCTCTGTGCCTTGCATGTTTTAGGTGGGTGTGGTTGCTCTTGTCTTCAGTATTTGTGTGTGGTCCTCTCTAAGAGTGCATGTATGTGTGCGTATGTATGTATGTTTTTGTGTGTGTGCACATGCGTGCACGCAGCGGGACGGGCTGAGTTGAGTCTGGTTATTGACTATCATTTCTTCCCTGCTCTCCTCCTCAGGGACCTGCTGGCACTCCTGGTCCAGAGGGACGACAAGGAGAGAAGGGAGCCAAGGTGAGGGAGCGGCCACCCTGGGTGCTGGGACTTACCCTTCCTTCTTCCTTTGAGTTCTGTGTCCAGATGCCTTCCCTATACCCCCCTTCCCTGCTGAGTCCCCCTGTTCCTCTGCCAGGGATCCTGAGGCGTCATCCTCTCCTTCCCACCTCACCCTTCCGCCAGACCTCCTTCTGCCCCCTTCTGCCCCCTCTGCCCCTTCTGCCTTGAGAACAAGTCCTTTCTATGTGTTTCAGGGGGACCCTGGTGCTGTCGGGGCCCCAGGAAAGACAGGCTCCGTGGGTCCTGCAGGCCCGGCAGGAAAGCCTGGCCCTGATGGTCTACGGGGGCTCCCAGGCTCAGTGGTAGGTTGCAGTGTGAAGGAGTTGGGAGGGTGAAGGCCGTGGGCGGTGTATAATGTGGGGATAGCCTTCCTGACCCTGCGGTGTTCTCTAACCTTTAGGGTCAACAAGGCCGCCCTGGAGCCACAGGTCAGGCTGGGCCCCCAGGTCCTGTGGTAAGTAACTGGGATATATGGTGGCTTGGGAGTGGCCAGAGCCAGGGAGGAAGTTGAAGGTTCTGGGGAGAGTGACTTCTTGTCTCCCCCAGGGACCTCCAGGGCTTCCTGGCCTCCGCGGTGATGCTGGAGCCAAGGGGGAGAAGGTGAGCGACAGATCCAGGATCATGGTCTCAATCCCAGGTCCCATGGGAATGGCCAGTGTCCACTGCTCTGCTTCAGTCCTCAGGGTTCTTCTTCATGTCCGCTGAAGCTTTCCCCAAATCCCATGTCCATCTCCCTATCTTCCTGCCCTTCTCCGTCTGTGTAAGGTCTTTAAGAGTCCCTGTGACCCTGTGACCACCTTCCCCTTATCCAGGGTCACCCGGGTCTCATCGGACTGATCGGGCCAACGGGAGAGCAAGGAGAGAAGGGAGATCGGGGCCTTCCTGGCCCTCAGGGCGCCCCCGGACAGAAGGGAGAGACGGTGGGTCCGGGAATGGCTCAGAGAGGTCTGGGGTTAGGGTGGAATTCATGCTGAAGGTGGGCGTGGGAACTGGGCTGTAGGGTGGATTGAGGGACCCAGCCTCTCCCCATGCTGTTGTTCTAGGGCATCCCCGGAGCATCTGGCCCCATTGGTCCTGGAGGGCCTCCTGGCCTGCCTGTAAGTGAACCCCTTCACCCCACTGCAGACGTCCCAGTACGGCTCTCAGTGCCCCGCGGCTCTCTTCTGGTGTATCCATGTCCCTCATGTGGAAACCCAGGGTCCATGGACTTGTAACTTTGTCTTGCCACTCCTGTGTCCTTTCCTGTGCTGACCCCTTCTGTTTATTTACAGGGACCCGCTGGCCCCAAAGGAGCCAAAGGAGCCACAGTGAGTGACCTCTTAGCTTTGACTTTGCCCTCCCTGAGCTGGGCTTAATCCTGTCTCTGCAGGGCAATCACACACATTCCCCCCCTTCGCAGCGGGGAACCCCTCATTTCCGACAAGAGACCAGTTTGACCCTTTTGTGACCTCCAGCCTATGCTTCACCTCTTGACCCCTCCTTGACCTCATTAATTCCTTTGTTAGGGCCCAGCCGGACCTAAGGGAGAGAAGGGCGTGCAGGGCCCCCCAGGACACCCGGTGAGTGGGGAGAGCAGGCAGTGCCCAGTACCAGTACCGCCTGCTCTGGCTGGGCAGCCTGACGCACCCATCCGCTCTACGTTCCCTGTGACCTCACTGCACCCCTGTCCCCATCCAGGGGCCCCCGGGTGAGGTGATCCAGCCACTGCCCATCCAGATGCCCAAGAAGACCCGCCGCTCTGTGGACGGAAGCCAACTGATGCAGGACGACGAGGCTGAGCCCACTGGTGGTGCCCCAGGCACCCCTGCCGGGCTGGAGGAGATCTTTGGCTCACTGGACTCTCTGCGGGAGGAGATCGAGCAGATGAGGAAGCCCACAGGGACTCAGGACAGCCCTGCTCGCACTTGCCAGGACCTGAAGCTGTGTCACCCCGAGCTTCCTGATGGTCAGCACCGGCCTCAGGCTGGGGACGGCCCAGTGGCTGCTGGAGTGGGGGTCTTACGAACCGCGCTGGAGTGGGGGGTTTTAGGGATGTTGCTGGAGTGGGGGAGGGTCTTAGGAAGGGCGCTGGAGGGGGGATCTTAGGGACAGTGCTGGAGTTGGGGGAGTCTTAGGGACTGCGCTGGAGTGGGGGGGTCTTAGGGATGGCGCTGGAGTGGGGGGTCTTAGGGACGGTGCTGGAGTGGTGCTAATATGGAGTGGTATCTAACAGGAACTGGTTACAGGTGTGTAATAGTCACAGGTGTGAGACAGTCACAGGTGTGTAGCAGTCACAGGTGTGTGACAATCACAGGTGACTGGGTGAGAAGTGCTCTGGGGTCTTAGCAGCTGATGTGGCTCCATTTGTAGGCAGTAGTGCCCATGAGAGTCAACACATACATGTGTGCACACACCTGCATTCACACAGATCACACTCCTCCCACAGGGGAGCCCAGAACCAACACTGGAGCTGCAGGCACCAATCAGAGACTGGGGTGGGCTGCGGGGTGATAGGTAAACTGAGGCAGGGCTGGGGGTGTCACAGGGCTGTGAGTGGGAGCCTGGGCCGAGGAGGGAAGGGAGCACGGAGATGGAGGATCATCTGGGACCTGGGACCTGACCTCCCTGTTTCACCCGACAGGAGAGTACTGGGTTGACCCCAACCAGGGCTGCTCACGGGATGCCTTCCGGGTGTTCTGCAACTTTACAGCAGGAGGGGAGACTTGTGTTACACCTAGGGATGACATCACACAGGTGCGAGCTGATTGGCCCTCAGTCTGCCAGCCCTTGCCCATCCTGACCCTTCATTCCTTTTTGTGTGACCTTTGATGCTTTGTCTTCTTTCCTGGAATCCCAAGACTGAAGTTTGTTGTTCCTTACCCCGTCTGTGGCTGCTTCCCGGAACCCCTCAGTGTTTAGGGTCTCCCCTGACTCTTAACTCCGCCTATGGCTGCTCCCTGGAGCCCACAGAGTCTCCCCTGACTCTTAACTCCGCCTATGGCTGCTCCCTGGAGCCCACAGAGTCTCCCCTGACTCTTCTTTCTCCCCAGTTCTCCTATGTGGACTCCGAGGGCTCCCCAGTGGGCGTGGTCCAGCTCACGTTCCTGCGTCTGCTCAGCGTCTCCGCCCACCAGGATGTCTCCTACCCTTGCTCCGTAGTATCCCAGGATGGCCCCCTGAGACTCCGGGGGGCCAATGAGGATGAACTGAGCCCCGAGACCAGCCCCTATGTTAAGGAGTTCAGAGACGGCTGTCAGGTGGGAACCAGAGATGCTGGGTGGGTGGCAAGTCCCCGATTTGGGCTACAGGAAGAAGATGGGGAGAGCATTCGGTGGGATGCCTAGGGACAGTAGGGAGGAGCCCAGCTTCCGGGGGTCAGCTGTGCCTGAGGGGCGGGAGCGTAAAGGGCTAAGGGGGGGAGTGGGAGTTGAACTTGTGTGAGCCATCTAGGTGGTCTCGTGTGTGCACACACACCAGCGTTGATGCAGTTACACAAGCACATGCATTTGTGGACCTTCAGATGCCCGACAGAGGCACATGGAGGGCAACACATTGATGTACCTAGTCCATACATCTGGAACCATCTGGGTGTGGTCAGGATTCTCAGGAGAGGCGAGCCTGGGGGCTGGGTTGGGGTCCATTTCTCCCCCATGCTCATAGCTCTCCTTCCCTGTCTCTCTGTCTAGACCCAGCAAGGCCGGACAGTGTTGGAGGTGCGCACGCCGGTGCTGGAGCAGCTGCCTGTGCGGGATGCCTCCTTCTCAGACCTGGGGTCCCCCACAAGGCGGGGAGGCGTGCTTCTGGGGCCTGTGTGCTTCATGGGCTAGGCCCTCGCTGACCCTGTCAACCAAAAGCAGACCCGCCTGGAGTCACACAGCATGAACTTCACGCCACCTCCCATGAAACCCCTCGTCATCTAGGGGACCTTGGGCCAGGGCACCTCAAGCCTCAAGTCAGGGGCAGCAGCCAGGGGTGGGGTGAACCAGGGGGTGCTGGGACAGCCCAGTAGAAGGGTGGCACCTGGGCCTCCGGCTCCCCCACTTGTGACCCATTAGAGAGCTGAGACCTTTATTTAAAGCAGTTCCCTGTCCCTCCAAACAAGTGGAAGAGAAAGGACACTGTGTATTTTGTATTTAAAAAAAGGAATTATATTAATTATTTAAAGAGAGAAAAAAAAGTAACAAAGATAAAGAGAGAAATGCCCGAAACTCCAGCAGATACTGGGGACAGGTGCTGCAAGGGTGGGCCAGCACCCCACTCTCCCCTCAGGGTTTTCCTTAGTGCCCCTGGGTGTGGCTTTCTGGGATGAACCCCCTTCCTCACATCCACCTGGGGCGCTAAGAATGCTGGAACACACACACTCCCCTGCCTCAGGGCTCCAGCTCTCGCTCCCCAGGGAGGAAGTTCTGTCACACAACTGTCCCTGTCAGGAATGGCCTGCCACTTAAGACCGGCCCTTTCTCCGGGGACACCAGACCAGAGGCCTGTGCAGGGCCTGCCTTGGGCAGGTTATTGAGATACTGATTTTCCCAGGGGCTGAAGTCATCAAGGCTCTGGGCACTGTCCTGGCCGCACAGTTTCTTCCCTGGGCACCTCCTCACCTCCCTGATGCTGAGGAGGGCTAATGTATAGCCTATGGCCAGAAGGGACTCCCAGGAGCCCACTAGCCCTGTGCCCAAGCCCCTCTGACTGATGGTTAAATAATGTGATTGTCTCCTGGGTGTGTGTTGGTGCTCGCGTTATTATTTCAGCCTCCCCAGGTTCCTACAGCACTCCTGTCCCCTCAAAAGGCTGCCTTTATCCTACACACAGGAGTTCCCCAGCGGGTCCCGGGGCTTACACAGATCCCCAAATGGATGCTCCCAGTGACACAGCACAGGGCTGCCACTGCTTATGTGAGCTTTGCCTCCCCATCTGCCCACAAATACAGTTGCCCTTAGGTCTTCAGAGTTAGAAGAAACTCTGGGTGGTTCAGTCTAAATTCTGTGCAAGGGGTAACTTTGCCCACTTCCAAGTCATCAATTTCTGCACATTTTCCAAGACATGCTGTATTCCCCAGGCTTGCCATGTTCTGTTATCCAAAGCCAAAACTGAAGTCAGGCCTCCTACATGTACATGTTTTCACACACACACACACACACACACACACACACACACACATGCATTTTTATTCCATGGGGCTTCATGTATGTATACAGTTTCTCTGCCTAGGGACTCTGACCTCCTTCCTTCCCAAGATGCCCTTCTCTGGGCTTGCTCAGTAGCTCAGGTCTGCTCTGGTTAGGAGATCCTAGGGTGCTGGGTACCCCTAGGGGCCTCCCGCTCTCCTGGGGCTTCCCACCCTCACACAGCATTGCTTGCTCTTGTCTGTCGATTGGAAGTTGAGAGTTGCCCTCCTTACTGAGGAGGGAGACCACATGTGTTTGTCCAGTCCATCTGTGACCTGTGGATGGGGTGGCTGAATGTTGCCCATTTATCCCCACCCCCATTGCCAACACTTCCCTGTGGTGAGTCCCAGTCTGCACCACCAGGACAGTTCCTGCTGGAGGGCAAAACCATGTAACTTTGGACCCCAACCATTTTTAATGCTAGGAGCCCCCCCGACCCCTGTACAGGTGCAAACTCAGTGGAGATAGAGTTCACCGCAGGTGTAGACTCAGCGTAGGGGGAAATTTTAGTGCAGGTAGACACCCCAGTGCTGGTGGAGACTCAGTGCAGGTGGAGACCCTAGTGAGGGGCAGACTCAGGGTAGGTGCAGACTCAACACAGATGGAGACAGTTGCAGGTGGAGGCCCCAGTGCAGGAGACAGTGCAGGCAACGACAGTGTAATTGGAGACAATGCAGGTGCAGACAGTGCAGGTGCAGACAGCGCAGGTGCAGACAGTGCAGGTGCAGACAGCGCAGGTGGAGACCCCAGTGCAGGTGCAGACAATGCAGGCGCAGACAGTGCAGGTGCAGACAGCGCAGGCACAGACAGTACAGGCACAGACATTGCAGGCACAGACATTGCAGGCACAGACAATGCAGGCGCAGACAGTGCAGATGCAGACAGCGCAGGTGCAGACAGTGCAGGTGCAGACAGCGCAGGTGCAGACAGTGCAGGTGCAGACATTGCAGGCACAGACAGTGCAGGCGCAGACAGTGCAGGTGCAGACATTGCAGGCACAGACAGTGCAGGCGCAGACAGTGCAGGTGCAGACAGTGCAGGCACAGACAGTGCAGGTGCAGAGAGCACAGGTGGAGATGACAGTGCAGGTGGAGATCCCTCCTGCATCTGAATGCCCCAGTTCTGCCTTTCTGTCTCTCCTGTCAACTACTTAAGATGTCTTTCCCCACTGCAAAGTAATCAGAATGATCCAGTTGGGGGCATGATGGCACATGCCTTTAAAAGCATTGGGAGGCAGAGACAAGTAGATCACTGAGTTCAAAGCCAACTTGGTCTACACAAATTCCATGCCCCAGAGCTACATATAGACACACTGTCTCAAAAACAAACAACCCAGAACAATGCAGGCCTATGATATCATGAAATCTTTTCTCCTTCTTTGCCCATTGATTTATTTCTTATTCCTCAGCCCCTAAGAGGACTGAAGTGTGTGTGTGTGTGTGCGTGTGCACGCGCACGCGCCATCTCATCTACCCAGTGTCACAGTGGATGGAATTTTGGGGATCCCGTGTGCCTTTCCATGTCTATAGTTAAGTCTGGAGAGAGACCTCTCCCTCCCTGGCTCTCTCCCTGGCCCCAGAGACGCTCATCCTCCCCACCCACACTCATTCCCAGCAGGGCTGGGCCAGAGCTGAGGTTTGGCCAGGGCTCTCCCTGCAGCTGGTACTAAACCGCAGAGGTCACCCATAGAGCACAGAGGGGAGTGTCCCCAAAGATCACTTTTGCTTTGAACTTCAACAGCTTTTCTCCATGGAAACAATGCCACACCATTACTCAAATAACTTTTACATTTGGAGTTAGGTCCCCAGGCCAACCCACAACAGGCTATAAAATTACTCTGCCAACCAACCCGATCGGAGAGTTCTAAGCAGCTCCGCCAAGTGGCAGCTGCATGGCAGGTTCACAGCCTCTCCCTGCAGTGGCCTCTCCTTTCTCTCTAGGAACCTTGGGCCTGGCCCTCAGGTAGGGTGGGAGGAGCCGAAGGGCAGAGAGTCTGAGCTGGTATTCTGGGGTGGCGCTGGGGTTGGGGTGTCCTGACATGTAGGCATGTGGGTGCTGGCAGTAGCTCTGATGGCTTGGGGCAGAGGACATTTCCGTGTGTGTGTGTGTGTGTGTGTGTGTGTGTGTGAGAGAGAGAGAGAGAGAGAGAGAGAGAGAGAGAGAGAGAGAGAGAGAGAGAGGATGAAGGAGAATCAGAAAGACAGTGGCAAGTGCTCCAAGGTTTTGAGGCTCCACAGTGATTCTATCTGGGACAGACCATACCAGCTGCTGTAGGAGGTAATGGATCTAGAAAGATTTCTGCCTCTGAGTTTAACTGAAACCTCAAATTAGAGGGAGACATTGGTGTCACCAGAACAGGCCAGAATAGGATAGAATTGTGGGGAGGATGGTGACACAGCCCCACAGCCCACTGTCCTGTTGGTGGCTTAGAAGAGGAGGAGGAATAAAGAGTGGGGGGGGGAGTTGCCAAGCGGCGGTCCCCTAGCCTGTCACACCCTGGCAGCTGCTACTTGGCTTTGGGCATTCCTGATTTATGGGTTAAAAATAATCTTATAAGCCAGGGGTGGCGGTATATGTCTGCAAACCCAGAACCTGAGGAGGCTGAGTGTTGTAGAAGGTCGCTTATTCCCGGCTGCCCAGACTCAAAATAATCACACAGAAACCACATTATTTGTAATACTGTTTGGCCAATAGCTTAAGTATATTTCTAGCTAGCTCTTATATCCCAAACTAACCCATCTCCATTAATCTGTGTATTGCCACGTGGCTGTGGCTTACCAGCAAAGTTTCAGCATGTCTGTCTCTGGCAGCGGCTTCATGGCTTCTCCTTGACTCTGCCTTCTTTCTCCCAGCATTCAGTTTAGTTATCCCACCTACCTAAGTTCCGCCCTGCGCAGGCCTAAGACAGTTTCTTTATTAACCAATGGTAATCATGGTATACAGAGGGGAATCCCACATCAGCTGAGGCAGGAGGATTGCTTAGTCTGAGGTTAGCCTGAGCTATGTTGTAAGTTAGAGGGCAGTCTGGCTACAGTATGAACCCTACCACAAACAATGTGAAACAACAGAACAAAACCATGAAGAACAACACACTTGGGCCGCTGTTGCCTGGAACGCTGTATATCCTAGAAGGCTGGGGCCTTCCCTGCTCTCTGCTTTGGCTGGGTACATGCAGTTTCATATGGATCAGTCTCGGTGGGAATGGAGAGAAGGAAGGGAGGGAGGAGCAAGGCTCCAGCTGCCTCCCAAAGACGTTTCTATGTGGTAGGGTAGAGACTCAGGTTTGAGGCGTGTGGCTGCTGTTCCTGTGAGCCTGATAGAGCAGAACTGTGAAAGTCACTGCCACCTTCTTCCTGGAGAGCTTCTGAGAGCCTCCAGTTTGCTGGGGGGAGGTGACATCACAGAGACTTGGATGCTCATAACCGTCCTATCGTTATTTAATGGCAGTTTCATGGGAAGTAGCCTTGTGGGCTGTCTCTCTGGTCCTTTGTTGTGTAACATTCTATTTGTACGGAAGTGTTAAAACTCAAACTGGTCTAAAGGGGGGCTGTCAATCCTGCAGGGAGACCCCTTAAAAGCCAGGAAGTGGCCGGGCAGTGGTGGTGCACGCCTTTATTCCCAGCACTCAGGAGGCAGAGGCAGGCGGATCTCCACGAGTTCAAAGTCAACCTGTACAGAGAGAGTTCCAGGACAACCAGAGCTACACAGAGAGACCCTGTCTCTAAAAACAAAACAAAACACAAAACAAAACAAAAAACCAAAACCAAAACAGAAAAACAACCAAACAACAACAACAAAAAAGCTCAGAACATGAACAACTCAAAAGCTCCAGGAAGCCCCTGAAGCTGACCAGATTTCCCAGGTCCTTCCCTTCAAGTGCATCTGAGCAGAAAGACCCACTGGGGGCACTTGGACCCACTGAGCTGCTGGAAGAGACTCCAGAACATCAGGCTGCTGGCAAGCTGTGCCCTGCACCCCAGGGTTCCAGTTTCACGAGCCATCACCAACACTGGAGTGGGTTCTTGACGGTGTAGCTGTCATTGACTATAAGAAATCCTGCATCCACACTCCACAGAAACCCCAAAAGACTTAAGCCATTGGTGCCCCACCTTGGGCTTTCTTTGTTGGTTCGCTGTCTGGGGTGAGGAGATGTTTATTCATGTCTCGTGGAGAATGGCATCAGACAACACCCTAAATGAAGAACGGGTAGCAGCCCAGATGCAGGAACGATTCAGGTCTTAGCCTCAGAGAAAACCAAATGGCCCCCTCCCCTCTGCGGAGGTAATTCTGTCAGCCCCTCCTGGCCTGCACTGTTAACCTGTGCCTGAGCTGTCCGAGGCTGTCCCAGGCACAGGAGGTGAGAGAGTGCCTGTCATGTTCCACGATCCCGAAGCTCCCGTGAAGGTCGTGACCCCAGCCTCTTCAGTCTCTGAAGGGCTCAGAAGCCATGAACACTCCAGCAAGTGTGGGGCTCATGGTGACACACTGTCCTGCTGTGTCCACATCTCCTCTTGGAAACCAGGCAGAGGCCGGCTCTTCTTATTGAAGGTTTACCGCAGTCTCAGTGGGATTGCTTCTCTTTTCTTCGAAGACAGAATCTCACTTCGTAGCCCAGGCTGGCATCAAACCTGTAAATGATGCTCCTGCCTCTGCCTCCCAGGGGTTGGGGATTACAGGTAGGCATCAATATGCCTGGCTTAGGAGCCTTAAATATTATCTTTGCGTAAAATGTTTTGACTACAGTGGCAAGTGTCCCCAGTCAGAGGGTGGGACTCCTGGAGCTGGAGTTACAGGTGGTTGTCATCCTCCTGATGTGGCACTGGGATTCAAACTGAGCCCTCTGCAAGAGCAGGAAGTACTTTTAGCCACTGCACCATCTCTCCAGCCCCAGGAAGTGAGTTCTTAAATATTATGCATTCTTTGTCTTAGAGTCTCTATTAATTCCTCTTCTCACACTGTGACCAGAACCCTGAGAAAAAGCTCCTGAAGGAGGAGGGGTTTACAGCACCTCACAGTTCTGAGGGAGTCAGGTCATCACTGTGGAATGGGTGTGGCCATAGCACAAGACAGCTGGTCACACTGGTCAGCAGTCAAGAACTAGACAGCAAACAGGAAGTGGGCTAGGCTGTAAAACCTTGAGACCAGCTCTCCAGTGCTCCACTTCCTCCAGCAAGGCTCCATCGCCTAAAGATTCTGTGAGTCTCAAATAGCACCACCAGTTGGAAACTAAGTGTGCAAACCCATGAGCCCGTGTGGGACATCTTACACTCACGACCCCATGTGGATATCTCACAATCAAACCACAACAGTGATTCGGTGACATTCGGTGGCTTCTGTGTCTACAGAACTGGGCAGTGTTTGGTAATCTGACCACTTGGGGCTGGCTTCCTCTGTAACTTTATCAGCTTGCTAATGGGTCTATTATGCTCTGAGGATTGAGATCCTGGGGGCTGATGAGCCATGAAGAGTTGCTTTCCCTCCATCTGCCCTGCACTCTGCAGTGATTTCGTTTCTCCAATTCTCTGGCATCATCTTTGCACCCATTCCCATAAAGCCCACGCAGACAGCCTTAGACAAAGATTATAAACTAGTCTGCCCACTGTGGCTGCAATGGAAAAATAAAATGCTGTGGATCCCGAGTGGCTGCAGTGGGCAGCGGGCCATGAGACCACGCTGCAGGTCTCCGAGTGGGGGCAGGCAGTGGGCAGCTGGTCCCAAGAGCAGCCAGTCCCAGGCAGGGATGGTGCAGTTCCCCAAGTGGCTGCAGTGGGCCACAATGGGCAGCAGGTCCCACGAGAAGAGACAGACAGATGGGCATGCCACAAGACCACGTCACAGGTCTCTGAAGGTGCCTGGTCCCAGGCAGGGAGCCACGTGGGCAAGAGACAGAGACATGGATAGGCACACCATGCAGAGTGAGGTTGGATATTTATTTAGTGGATTATGGAAGGGAAGGGAGAAAAGCAGAGAGAAAGAGACAGAGAGGGGGAAGGGGAGAAGTGGGGAGAAGGGAGAGACAGAAGCTGCCTCTTCGAGAGGGAGACAAAAAAGGAAGGGACTCAGGCTGGAAGCTGAAGATCAGCTTGCCTCACGGAGGGGGCCATGGCTTGTCTCTTAAATGGACAGGACAGATCATTACAGTGGCAGCTACTGGGTCATTCTGAGGCCATGTTTGAAGTTAGGGTTTGGATCTGGAAGGGTTCCCAAAGGCTCACAGATCGATGGCTTGGAGCTTGTCAGTGGGTTTATTTGGTGGGTTTATTTCTGTTTGTATTTATATGTGCATGTGTGTATTCACGGATGGCAGAAGAACATGTCCTTTGGGGCTGGAGTTACTGAAAACTGTTGCGTGTGGATGCTGGGGACTGAACCGGGGGCCTCTGGAATTCAAGTGCTTGACTGCTGAGCTGTCTCTCCAGGCTCTGCTCAGTTCGTGGACTGTCGGGAGCTGGTGGACACCATGGAAGGTGGAACCTGGTCGGAGGAAGAGATCAGTGAGGACATGCCCTTGAAAAATGTCTGTGCATCTGTGCATCTCTGTGTGTGCGCGCGCGTGCATCTGTTTATGACTCAGAAATAGCTTTTTTCTAAGCACTATGGAGGAAAACATGTCACTGTGATTCTGTCTTTTCCTCTTCTAAGTCCCAGGACAGAGAAATTAAGACCTTGTAAGACAGTGTTGGGGCCTGGAGAGACAGCTCAGTGGTTAAGAGCACCCAGGTTCAGTTCCCAGCACCCACATGGTGGCTCACAACCATCTGTAACTTTAGTTCTAAGGGATCTGACGCCCTCTGCTGGCCTCAGCAGGCACCAGCATGCAGGTGGTGCACAGACACACATGGATACAAGCTTTCACCCTCAAAATAAAACTAAGTAGTCTTTAAAAAGGCTGAGTGTTGCCGGGCGGTGGTGGCGCACGCCTTTAATCCCAGCACTCGGGAGGCAGAGGCAGGTGGATCTCTGTGAGTTCGAGGCCAGCCTGGTCTACAAGAGCTAGTTCCAGGACAGGAACCAAAAAGCTACGGAGAAACCCTGTCTCGAAAAATCCAAAAAAAAAAAAAAAAAAAAAAAGGGTGAGTGTAAACTTGTAAGAACAACTTACCTCAGCTTCCTTCCTCAGTGGAGGGAGCCCCACTCTTCCCCATACTCCCTCAGGGGCTGAGCCTGAGAGAGGAATTCAGGCCTGAGATGTTCTGACCACAAGGAGACAGGCACAGCATCTTACCTGCTCACGGAGATCCTGGAGATCTCAGCTGAGCTGAATGAGGGGATGAACGGGAAGGCATTCAGCTGTGAAGTCCCCTCCGATGATGAGAGAGCTCCCATCCCTCCACACCTCCTTCACTGCAAGTTCCCTGAAGAAGCCTGGGAACCTGGGGACCTTGTAGCCTGGTGGTCAGACCCCAGGCTGGGGTTTCCTCTCTCCCTACAGGACAGCTTTGCTCTGATACCAGTTCCAGTGGCTTCTAGAACTCTCCAATATCACTTTTCTGCCTTTGTCTCTTCTGTAGACAGGAAAGTGTATCAGGGAAAGGCTAGATTCTAAGCTAGCCCCAGTCATCTGCCTGGATTCTAGGCTAGCCTCAGCCACTTGCTAGGATTCTAGCCACCTGCCTGGATTCTTCATTTCACATCTTCGGTGTCTGGGCTGAGACCGAGTCTCATTGTGTAGCCCAGGCAGGCCTTGAACCTGCGACCCTCCTGCCTGTGCTGGCATTAGAGGCAGCGGCTCCACACACTTCTCACCCTTCTTGCGCTTCAACTGCATGGTGATGCCCACCGCCAGGAAGAGGAGTCCCAGCACCAGGCCACACACTCCCATCAGCGTCTTGTTTCGGGCAGAGTCAGACCCGACCTCTGGAAAGGAGAATTCAGGGTTTGTGTCCTCTCAGCAGGCATACCACTCCTGACTGCCCTCTGGTAGGGAGCAGGATACCAAAACATGGGTCACCAAGAGGGACACACTGTGGGGGAGAATATGTAGAAGGGCCCCGAGATCTAGCCTAGGCTGGTGTCTTCTAATGGGCACGAGTGTGGATTCTGGCAGCTGCCTCTCAGACAAGGACAGACAGACTACAGACAGAATGGGGAAGTCAGGCCCAGTGTGAGGGCGGGGCAGGGGATGTCTGCCTCCCTAGACTTCTGACAAGGGCAGATCCGCAGGCCAGGGACAGGCTCTCCTCTCAGGCCTCTAGCTCAGAACCAACTTTGGGGGCCTCTAGGAAGTACGGGGACGGCCAAGACCCCACATGCAAGCACTTAGGGCAGTATTGGGGACCATGAGCCAGGGTGCTGCCAGCTCTACAGAATGTGGATCGAGGAGGGTCCCCAGGGTGACTCACTCCACTCTACGGTGACGGGGCTCTGCAGGCTGGGGTGCTCCACGTGGCAGGTGTAGACGTCTCCCCGCTGAGGGGTCATCTCCAGCATGACCAGAATCTGGAAGGTCCAGTCCCCGTTTCGGATCAAGTTGGTGGACACAACTCCGGCAGTTTCCTCTTGGCCGTTCCGGAACCAGCGGACTCGAATGCTGCCTGGGTAGAAGTCTGTGGTGTGGCAGACCAGCAGGTCGTGGTGCTTCAGGCTGGCCTTCTTGGAGGGTGACACGTGTACCTTAGGCTGAACTAGGAGAGGGAAAGGAGTGGCTTGTGAGAGTGTGACTCTGTGGTGCACACCTTTGATCCCAGCACTCGGGAGGCAGAGGCAGTGGGTCTCTGTGAGTTCGAGGCCAGCCTGGACTACAGAGTGAGTTCCAGGGTTGTTGTTTTTTTTCCAGTGAGACTCCCACTTTTTCAACTTTTTAAAGATTTATTTATGTTATCTTATGTGTATGAACATTTTGCCTGCATGTATGTCTGTGCATGCCTGGTGCCCTGGGAGGTGAGAGGAGTGACGGATCCCTCGGAACTGGAGTTACAGAGGTTCTGAGCCACCATGTGGTTGCTGGGAATTGAACCTAGGTCCTCTGTCGGAGCAGCCAGCGCTCTTACCCACTGAGCCATCTCACCAGCCCCTTGAATAATTTCTTGAAGTTAATGTAAGGACAAAAGCATTCGTTGGCTTTCTACTTTAAATATTTTCAAACATTCCAAAAATTGAATTATGTTTATAGGTGTGCTTGTGTGTGGGTTTGTGCAGTGCCTGAGGAGGCCAGAAATTACAGGTGCTTGTGGCATTGGCATGGGTGCTGGGAACCAAACTTGGGCCTTCTGCTAGAGCAGAGCTCACTCTTAACCGTGGAACCATCTTCCCAGCCCACCCCTAATCTAACACACGAGACAAGTCTCATGGGACTCACAAAACAATCTATGTATTTTACGACCTTGGGTCGGTATAACCTCCAAGACCTCACTATTCACAGCAACGCCTTTGAAACAGCACTCTGAGCTCCGTGTGTGAGAATTCTCGACCACTCCCAACTTCCTCTTCTGTTTTGTGGGTGCTCAGGAAGTCAGGCACAGAGGGAGGTCTCTGCATGTCTCTCCCCTCGTCCACTCCCCCTGATGCTCAAACAGCATCCATGCCTGCTGTCCACTCCCTGTGACCTCACAGCCCTCCAGAGAGTTGCTGCTTTTGGATGCCTGCCACCAGGTTGCTCCCCCCTTAGAGGCTAGAAAACAGTAACCTGCCATGCAGAAAGGCTGGTGCAGGGGGATTTCCACAGGCAGAGTCCTGGCCCCAAGGCCTTTCTGTTTCTAGTATCTACACCTAGTATCTACATCAACACCCTGACAATGGGGGCACGCTCCTCACAATGGGGGCATGCTCACAGTGTCCGTTGTCCATCGGCTCTTGGCCTCAGGCCAGGCTGCCCACACTGCTAGAAACTCAAGGAGATGCCTTTTTAGCGCCACTTGGGTCACTTTCATAACTCCACAGTTCTTCATTCAACTCCTTCCCTCCATTTGAATTCCTGGACTTCAAGCTTGTCTGTTTTGTGCCTGTAGTAACACAACTGGCCTCTAGGGGGCGCTAGAGCTAAATCTACAGGCCTAAAGGACTACTTTAAAAAATATATTCACGAAGACAAGAGATTTCCCATGTCTTATGGCTGCCTGCTGAATGGCCACTGAGCATCTATATGATTGTTTCTAGAATCTTTTCAGTTACCCACACTAGACACCTAGTCCAGACGGGTGCAGCGATGCACTTCTGTGAATCCAAGCATTCCCGAGGCAAAAAGGAGGAAAAACCCACAATTTAGGGACAGTCCGAGTTACAGAGATCCTTTCTCAAGGGGGAGTGGGATGGAGATGGCTCAGCAGTTAAGAGCACCGGCTACTGTCCCAGAGGACCCAGGTTCAATCCCCAGCACCCATATGGCAACTCACAACTGGAACTCCAGTTCCAAGGGATCTGATAGCCTCTTCTGGCCACCTCGGGCACTAACAGATACAGATACAGTGTGCACAGACAGACAGACAGACAGACAGACACGCCAGCAAAACACCTGCACACAGAAAATTTTTTAAAAAGAAAAGAAATAAATTTCATAACTCTTGCTCATTTTGTTTTGTTTTTATTGATTATTTGGTTATTTAGTTTGAGTAATTTTAAGATTAAACTGCAAAGGTCTTTCCTCTCATAATTAATGCCGTCGTTACTATTGCTAGGATGTTAATTCCTTATCCACTGCTCCAGCCTTTTCTCTTCCCTGCTCACTTAGCACTCTGAGAACACAGCTGCAGCCCTGACACCGCCTGCTTCTACAACGGTTCCGTGTGGGGCATGCCCGGCTACAATCCTAGGACTTTCTTGAGTCTGGTGGGTGGTGAGTTCTAGTCCAGCCTGGGTTACACAGTCAGCTGGTCTCAACAGCCACATGCAGGGTCTGCCAGCACTTAGCACCGTCCCTCCTGGAACCTCACCGCCAAGTGTGGATCTGGGCGGTGCGGAGCAGAGCGAGTAGGGACACTCTGGGGTGATTCACCCAGGGCCTCTCTGCATCCTGGCAACCGAGCACACCGAAGGAAAGGGTGCCAGCCTGCAGTTGAGGGCAACCCAACAGCTCAGGTCACTGTTGCGATTCTTTCCCAGTCTGTCCCGGTTCTCACTCATTCCTGGGAGTCAGGGCTTAGCCGATGACTGGGAGTCCCGATTTCTAAAGAGAGTATTAAAGGCATGTCCCCACACACTCTCCCCTGTGCCTGCGGAGGGCTCCCTACTTCTCCTCAGGTTTCCTCGGGATTCTTACCAGGCTCCTTCACTCCAAAAATTGAGGGGCTCAGAGCCGGGGCTCTTTTCTCCCAGCCTTGGGAAGTCCCGCACAGCTCATCTTTCTCCCTGACTCTCTGACCACTGCGTCTACTCCCCCCACACACACCGCAGTGTCTACCCCCCCCCCCACCGCAGTGTCTACCCCCTGTCAGCTCTCTCCGATTTCCCGACCCCTCAGCTTCTGCCGACTTCTGACTGTTGGCCCCCTGTTGTCTGTTATCCTGTATACCTGTGACATTTCTCTGCCTCCTGTTTGCTTCACTTCCCGGTCTCCTCACAGGGACTACTGCCCCTTAGTCAGTACCGGTCTGCTGTCCCCTGGGAGGTGGCACTTGATACCCATCTCCCCACAGTCCCCTGTGATTGTCCATGGCCCGGCTTCCTTCACCCTACAGCCTGCTGGTTACGGGCCGCGACAACGCTCTTGATATTGCCTATTCCCACCTCTGTTCATAATCTTGCTCTGGCCCCTTTCCCCCAAGACTCCCCCTGCTCCCACCCGGTCGGTCCCCGGGGCTGCTGCTGCAGCTCCCGCCTGGATTTGTTCTCCACCCGGACCTCACCTTGGCGCTTCACAGTGAAGGCCTGGTTCAGCTCGTAGTTGTGTCTGCACACCGTGTCCACCTCGGCCCTCCGTCGCTCCATGTAGTCCTTCTGGCTGTTCCAGGACTCGGCCCACGGCCGCCCCATGGCGGTGAGCGCGCGGAACTCGCCCACGGTGCTGTCGAAGCGCATGAACTCCTCGCGGTCAAAGATGCATCTCATGATGTAGCGCTGCGTCCCGTTGTTCTCCGCGTAGCACTCATGCAGCGCGCGCAGCAGGTGGTTCTCTGCGGGCATCAGAAGCCAGTCCTGGGGCGCTGGGACCCCGCCCTTTCCCTCTCTCTTCCTCTCTCCTCCTTCTCGCTTCTCTCTCCCACTTTCTCTCCTCCCCTTTCTGTCTTACTCTCTCTCTCCTCTAAGTTTAGTTAGTGCTGCCGGTGCGTGCACGGCTGTGGGGCCATCCACTGGAGCATGGGACACTACCAATGACCACACATTCAAAAAGAAATGATCTGGGGCTTGGACGGAGACTGGGTGGTTAAAAGCACTGCTGCCCCTGCAGAGGACCTGCACCCCTATGGTGGCTCACAGCCATCTGGACCGCCAGCTCCAGGAGATCAAAGCCTGCATCTGGCGTCCAGTGGCACCAGGCACACTACTAGTGATGCACAAACATACATGCAGGTAAAAACTCTCTCCTGCGTGGGTACACACACACAGCCTTCCTCTTCCAGCAGCTCCCTAGGCGTTGGCTGCCTCATGGTGAGGTTCACAGTGCATAAAAGGACTCCCTGTTGAGGGGACACCAGTACCTGTGGGAAGGGTTGAGGCACTGAGGTTACAGTTCTGTGAGCTGCTGGGTTGGGTGACACTTCACATGGGACCACCAGGAGTCCCTAAGAAGTGAGGCTGCAGGGGAGGGTTTGGGGTCCTGGGAGAGGCGCTGATCCTTCTATCTGTGGGGACTCCTGCCTGACCCGGCCACCTTGGACACAGTCAAATGTCACCTCCACCAGGAGCCTCCCCTTTCCCCTTCTCTTCCCCATAGCAAGGTGCTTTCCTGTCTGTGCCAATGTCTTGACTACTACTGCATGCTGGGAATGCAGAAATAAATCCATAAATATAAGATATAGCATGAAACTTCTTAGTCTAAAAGCTAAGGAGCTATTTATTTATTTCACCTTCTGTGACTGCACGTGTGAAGGCTTGGTCTTAAAAGGTGTGGACTGCATGTGTAGAAACACCATGAGGAAATTCACTCTGTGCGTGATAACTTAAGAAACCGATTAGGGCCTGAGAGATGGATCAGCAGTTAAGAACACTTGATGTGCTAGGTGGTGGTGGTGCACGCCCTTAATCCCAGCACTAGGGAGGCAGAAGCAGACAGATCTTTGTGAGTTCAAGGCCAGCCTGGTCTACAGAGCGAGTTTCAGGACAGGCTCCAAACCACAGAGAAACCCTGTCTCGAAACCCCCTCCCCCAAACAAACAAACAAACTTGACGCTCTCACAGAAGACTTGGGGTCAGTTTCCAACACCTCTCACAGAGCTGCTCACAACCACCTGCAACTCCAGTTCTAGGGAGTCCAATGCCCTCTTCTGACCTTTGTTGGTACCAAGCACACATATGGTGCACAACAGCATGCAGGCAAAACACCCACACACATAAGTAAATAAAAAATATTATAAAATTAGTTTTTAAAAGATCTGGAATAGCAGCATAGTATCTCTGCAGAGACGGGAAGATTGCCGTAAAACTTGGGGCAACCAGGCCTGGGGGGCAGGGGTGGATATTGCCCTGGACCTTACTCACTGAAAATCAACAGAGCAGAACCCTATGGGTCCCCTGGTTCCTAGAGGCCGGGTAACTGTTATGAAAGGGGCATGGGAACCCTCCCTCTCTTCCTAGGAGCCGCCAGCAGTGTGGGTCCATTCTGTCTGCCCTGTGTGAGCCTCTGTGGGTCTGTCTGTTCTTACTCAAACGGGGGAAGCGGAGGTGGTGTGGTTGTTCACGTTCCACCCCCTTCAAATTACCATCTCAAAGCAATTCCGGCCTTCTTTCTGCGCCCAACAATGGGCTCCAACACAATCCGTCCAGATCAGAAGATTAAACAGATGGTCGCGTTTGTACCACAAGAGGGAGCTCTAAACCGTTCATTACCGTGTTTTCTAACCAGCAGCCTGGGGCCAAGAGCAGCTCTGCGATGTAGGCTTGCCTTGAGTCCCATTCCCAGCACTGCAACTAATAAACACGTTAAACTAAACTAAATAAGGTATCACTTCATTTAAAAGCATATTGTGTGTTGGTTTGGTGGAGTATGCTTGCAATTCCAGCACTGGAGAAACTGAGGCAGGGGCATTGTGGAAAGCTGGAGACCAGCCTGGACTCTCAAAAAACCGCAACAACAGAAGATACCAGAAGTTAAGGCCAAGTCTGCTCCACCCCACAGCTTCTGAGCTGCATGGTTAACACATTGGTGGACGGCCAGTGCATTTGACATGAGATGATTGTTAATTAATTGACTTTTTCTATCCTTGTCAGGGGTGACAGAGATGAAGGGGGCTAATGCCAAAGACAGGAGCCCAGAGCCCAGACAAATCAGCACTGTTTGCTGTAGCTACAGACACTGGGAAACACCATGAGGTCAAGAGCAAACAAACCCGGAGTGCAGGTGCAGGGAGAGACAACTATGGGATGGATGCTTTGGTGTTTCCCCGTCACCATAGCAACGCCAGAACAACTGGCTCATCCTGGTGGGCTCAGAAGGACCTGCCCAGCTGGGCCAGAGGATAGGGGAAGGGTGGGAAAATCTAAGGGCACTATAAGAGCCAGACCCACACTCTGTTCAGAAGTCCTGACCTGCCTCCAAGGCAGGCGTCTCTCACTCAGCCCAG
Source organism: Microtus pennsylvanicus (assembly GCF_037038515.1). Taxonomy (NCBI): domain Eukaryota; kingdom Metazoa; phylum Chordata; class Mammalia; order Rodentia; family Cricetidae; genus Microtus; species Microtus pennsylvanicus. The sequence continues at coordinate 3,265,625 of NC_134585.1, read as the reverse complement.
AATCCGGGGCCATCATTTCCCCTCCCCAGCCACCTGCCGCTCATTGTCTGCCTGCCCCACCCTGCATGCGGGTCTTCTCATTTTAATTAATTAGTTTTTATTCCTTTTCTATAACATGTTTACAAGCAAGGAAAATAGCTTTCAAACTTTTCTCTGGCAGTACTTAACCTTTGTAAATGGAAGGTAGCCATGAAACAGATAGAACCTAACCGTGCAGGGTCTCCCTCCCCAGCTGCTAAGCCCTTTCCGTTAGTGACATCACTCTCTGACTGCCAGGACCTTAAAGGCACAGCTTCCACAGCCAAGCGGGTCCCTAAGTTGGGTCTCACAGCCTCTGTGACCAGCAAGGACAGGTCCTCTTGCCTTCCTCAGCAAGTGCACCTGATATCTCAGGAGAAGCCCTGAGGCTCAAGGTCTGGACTCAGGGGTTCAATGCAGTTGTTCCAGAAAAACAGGCAAAACGAAGGCACTGTGTTTTAGGTCCATCCCAGGATGTGGTAGCTTAGTGCTTACAGCTCTTCCTACAGTGCTCAGAGTAAATCTGGAGACGGAAGAGGCTTCCTGAGAAACGCTGGATCCTACCAGCCACAGCACCACAAGAGCCGGGTAACGGGGGGCGGGTCTTCCGTGAGCAGGCTGGCCGGTCACCTACACTCAGTTCTCACGTGTCTGCACACCCTCATCTTGTCCTCCCACAGTTCTCAGCCCACTCCAAGACTAGTGAGGGTCTCAGGAAGTCAGCCTGCACAAGAACACTATTGGGGCAGAGCCTCAGCCCGCCTCACCTTCTCTCAATTAGTGGTCTAAGGGCACAGGCTCCAGCCCCACCCTGGAGGAGCAGGAGCCACTCACTGTCTCTTAACACTGAGTCAGTGGGGTGACTGAGTTCCTTCGAGGCTGTGTTGGGGGTGTGGAGAAACCCAGGAGGGGGAGACTTCTGGCCTCTCCATAAACCTTGCCCTGTGAATGCATTCTAGAGCTCTGGGCCCGTTGTCCATAAGACATGTATGTCAACCCGCAACACCTCTGCCTGGTTCCCTGTGTCTATGCGCCTGGGCGTGGGACACACTGACTGAACAGCCTGCTTTTCTAGCTGGGAAGGAAGGCTGTAGGAGAAGCTAGGAGAAGCCCCACGTCTATGAGGGGACGGTCCTGAGCCTGACCCTCCGGAGTCGCCCCTGTGCTCCGTCTTACCTGGAGGAGCCCCACCCTGGATCCCTCTGCTCAGCAACACCGTCAAAACTGCTATCCAGGGGGCCACAGGGAGCCCCGGGACCATCGTGGAGCTGGAAGGGTGGGTGAGGGGAGGAAACAGTAGCAGGGGATGGAGGATTCCCTAAGCCGGGCTGCCAGGTGAACAGTAGAGACAGTGACTAAAGTTGTCTGCTATGGCCCCAGAATCAGAGTCTGAGGAAAGAACCAATCAGGCTTGAGCTTCCTATGAGTCATCAGTCACTGGGTAGATGGCACCAGAGTCCTGACCACCTAGTGGGTGATGCAGGTGGGATGGCATCGGAGGAGAGAGGACAGTGATGCTTGCTTTGATAACCTGGGTGCATCGTGAGATTTGGGGGGAATGTGTGCTCTGTTCTGAGTGTGGTGAGACGGTCTGCTGAGCCGTCGTCTCGGGGACTCTCCTTCCTCCGATCCCACCGCCTCGCACGCCCTCACTGGACAGGGGATGGAGCAAGCGTCAGCTTAGGGTGTGAAAGGTGATGCATTGGCCTGACTTCTATAGCGTGTACTGTCAGCATCCTAGCATCAGACTGAGTCCGGGATCTGTCTGCTTTGCCACTGCCCAGGGGCATGTTCAGGAGAACCACCTACCCACATCGTCTTTCTCTCAGAGGTCTGTTGGTCCTGGAGGGTACAGGAGTCCCAGGGCACCTCCCCAGGATACCTTACAGGGTCCCCCAAGCTAGGAATAAGGCACACCCACAACTGTGTAAATATCTGATTTTAAGGAGTTTGATTGGGGACTTGGACGTCTGCAGATGTTATAAACCACCTGACAACGACATTGTGAAGGCACATGACAGAAATAGAGCTCAAACTCCTTCAAGACAGTCAGCCCTGAGGGGATAGAACAGACTGGTGAACAAGGTGAGAGACACAATAGCTACCAAGCCCAGCCTCCTGAAAATATCTGATTATGTCGTGTTTATCATGAATATTTTCATCAACTTCCAAAGGGGATCATTCCCTACTTTATAATTTATAGCTGAATCCTGTGAGGCCACAAATTCTGGTAAAGAAAACATCATCCAACACTCAGGAGGCAGAGGCAGGAGGATCTCTGTGAGTTCAAGGCCAGCCTGGTCTATAGTGCGAGTTCCAGGACAGACTCCAAAGCTACACAGAGAAACTCTATCTTGAAAAACAAACAGGACTAGAGAGGTGGCTCAGAGGTTACAAGCACTGACTGCTCTTCCAGAGGTCCTGAGTTCAATTCCTAGCAACCAGATGGTGGTTCATAACCATCTGTAATGAGATCTGGTGTCCTCTTCTGGAGTGCAGGCAGAACACTGTATACATAATAAATAAATCTAAAAAAAGAAAAAGAAAGAAAAACAAAAAAGAAAGAGGAGAAATATTATGTTGGCATCATTTTCTTATATAGATATTAAAATATAAAGAAAATGTTACCATATAGACCTTCATTAAGAGAAGAAAATAAAAAAATTAGGTATGTGGAGTCTGTGAAACTAAACCTCAATTCTCTAGGGCCCCCAGGCTCCTGACTGGAGTCTCCTTGCCACTCCTCTGCTATAGACAGACAGACACTGAACACCCAGGAGCTCAGAATGGGGGAAGCTGGGTAGAAAGGGGGAGGAGTTCCATGGAGCCAGGACCACAGGGCATCACCCAGTTGGGAACGGCCGACCCACTCCCATCGACTGCTAGCAGAGGGAGCACTGACTGGATGTCCCGCACCGCTTCCATGACATTGATCTCACACATGAGCTTCTTTGTCACCCAGTCGAGGGCAGCCACATGACCCCGACGACCTCCTAATGTCAGGTGTCTGTGGAGGTGAAGCAGAGTTGACTCAGGGGGCGCCCTGACCTGATGGGGGAATCATTCGGTCAGCCCCGCCCCAGCCCCTCCACAGACGGAGGAAGCGATGCAGCAACCAGACGTGCACTGCATAACCGAGGCCGGCACAGCTCCTGCAGCTGAGGAAACGCGGCCACACGAGGTCACGAGTCACACAGCAGGGGGATGGCTCATCAGGGAAGAGCTTACCACAAAAGCACAAAACCTGAGCCCAGATCCCGGCCACACGTGTAATCCCAGCGCCAGGGAGGCCAAGGAAGACAGATCCTGCTGGACACACAGTCCAGGCGGCCAACAAGCTCCAGGTTCAGTGAGGAACCCGCTCAGCAGTAAGGTGGAGGACTAAAGAGACGGCTGAGCGGTGAGTACCTGCCGCTCCTGTGGAGAACACTGGCTTCGGTTCCCAGCACCCACACAGCGCTCACAGCTGTCAGTAACTCCAGTTCCAGGGGATCAGGCACCGTCTTCTGGCCTCTGTGGGCACCAGGCAGGCATGCGGTGCCCAGACATACACACGGACCAAACACTCATACACATAAAATGAAATGAAAAATATTGAAAAACAGTGGAGGAAACATCAGAGATGATCTGGTGGCCAGGGTGATAGCGATGTGGGGAACGTGGGAGACTTTCTATCTAGCAGCAGACTCCAGTACAAACACCCAGCACTGGGAGGGTGTGTGCCTCACCCTCTCAAGTCCCCACCCCAACAGCCCCCACCCCAACCCCTGTCAGCTTCAGAAAACTCCCTCCTCTTCAGCCCCCTTTACCCAGCAACAGCCGGGTCGGCTCTCCGGCTTCTCTGATTGGCTGACCCAGCCTCGCTGGTTTCCCCGGTCTCAGGCTACAGGAAGCCGCCGGGTGTCAGGGTTTCACCTGTCCCCAATCTGTCTCAGTTCTCTTCACTGTCCTGTGATCACAGTCATCAGCGTAGATCCCCAACCCGTGCTCTGAGGGGAGAATGTTCCAGAGTAAAGCTGAGGTCCTGAGAGCCTCCTTCCTGGCTTTCCTACTGAGTCTCCCAGGATCTGCGGCCATCAAAGGTCAGGAGGATGGGGGACTGGGGTCATCAAAGATCAGGAGGATGGGGGACTGAGGTCATCAAAGGTCAGGAGGATGGGGGACTGGGGTCATCAAAGGTCAGGAGGATGGGGGACTGAGGTCATCAAAGGTCAGGAGGATGGTGGGGGGCACAAGGTATGAAGGGAAGGTTCTCCAGGAGTGGCAGTGCACCAGGTGTGGAAGGGAGGTGCACCAGATATCGGGGTGTGCCAGGTGTGGAGCTGGACTGAAAGTGGTAGTGCACCAGGTGGGGGGAGGTGCACCAGGTGTGGAGGGGAGGTGCACCAGGTGTGGAGGGGAGGTGCACCAGGTGTGGAGGGGAGGTGCACCAGGTGGGGGCGTGTACCAGGTGTAGAGGAGAACCAGGTGGGGGGCGGTGCACCAGGTATGGAGGTGAATCAGGTGTGGTGGTGCACCAGGTATGTATGGCAGTGTACCAGATGTGGGGGTGTGCCGGGTGTGGCAGCGCACCAGGTTTTGAGGTGCATCAGGTATGGAGGTGTACCAAAGATATAAGAGCTAGCTAGCAACACACTTAAGTGATTGGCCAAGCAGTGATTCAAATAATATAGTTTCTGTGTGATTATTTCAGGTCTGAGCTGCCAGGAATGAATGAACAGTTTCTCCCAACAATAGATAGATATATGATAGATAGATAGATAGATAGATAGATAGATAGATAGATAGATAGATAGACAATAGATAGAGAAAGGTAGGTAGATAGGAAGATAGATGATAGATGGATAGGTAGATAGAGATAGATGATAGTATGGGTGTATAGATAGATAATAGATGAAAGACAGACATAGATGATAGATAGATAATAGACACATAGGTAGACGATAGACAGAAAGATAATTTTTTAAAAAATATTTATTTACTTATTATGTATACAATATTCTTTCTGCCTGTATGCCTGCAGGCCAGAAGAGGGCACCAGACCCCATTACAGATGGTTGTGAGCCACCATGTGGTTGCTGGGAATTGAACTCAGGACCTTTGGAAGAGCAGGCAATGCTCTTAACCTCTGAGCCATCTCTCCAGCCCCAGAAAGATCATTTTAGCCAGCCTAGAATAAGAAAATTACTTCTGTGTCTCTCCCTCACTTTTTGTAGCACCGGCCTCTCTAGCATCAACCAAATGGACTTTTCCTTTCTTCCCTTCCACAGCTCACTTCCTCTCTTCTCATCGCTAGGTCTTGCCTCTTTAGCCATCTCCCTTTCAGGCTGCACACTGTAGCCACCAAGACCTTCCTAAACCCCAGTCTGATGTCACACCCCTGTCAAAACCTTGTGAAAGTTTTCTGGCTTTCAAGTTGGCATTAAATTCCTAAGGTCAAGAAGTCTGTCTTGACCTCTCTGGCCCTTTCTTCCTGTCTCCTGTTCCATATCTGAAGTTCAGTGCGGAAGCCTCTGTGGTTCTCCGAATGCCTGGACCATTCTTCCCAAAGTGAGAAATTGCATTGCCCACAGCTTCAGTTCAACAGTTCACTCATGGGGAACAGTGCCTTCCCGGATGCCCGGACAGTAGACAGCATTCAGTGCCTGCCGCAAGTTCTGTGCTCTGTCCTCACCCTTTTCTGTCTGCTCCTGCAGTCAGTGTAAGCGTGGGGGCTAGGAACCAGGCCATATTGCTGTTTGGTGCTCTCTGTCTCTCTCTCTGTCTCTCTCTCTGTCTCTCTCTCTCTCTCTCTCTGTGTGTGTGTGTGTGTGGTGTTGAAATAGGGTCTCACTCTGTGGCTCAGGAAGACTTTGAACTTTTGGCCTATCCTCTTGCCTCAGTCTCCCAGATGCTGGGCTTGCAAGCCTGAGCCACCACGCCTTGGCTTGTAGTAAGTAGGTTTTTAGCATATTTTTTTCTGGATGATGTTGACTTCTTAGTATGAGAAGTACTGAGGACTGAGCCCCACGAACGTTGATTAAGTACCCCACCTCTGAATTGTCTGAGGTTCCTCCAGCTTTTTGTACTTTTTATTTTGAGATAATTCGGAACTAAATTGTCCAGACTGGCCTTGAAACTGAGATTCTCCTGCCTCAACTGTAGCTGGGATTACAGGCCTGTGACATTAGATGGGTATGAAAATGACTTTTGGAGGAAAATGCATTGTTTCATATCTGACTGATCTTTAGAACCCAGAATCTGTGAAAATGATTAAAAAGTGTAAGCCAGGGGGAGGGGGAAAAGTATAGCCAGTTTTTAAAAATAATTTATTTATTTGTGTTTTGTGTACATTGGTGTTTTGCCCTCATGCATGTGTGTGTGAAGGTGTCAGATTCCCTGATACAGGAGTTACAGACAGTTGTGAGCTGCCATGTGGGTGCTGGGAATTGAACCCAGGTTCTCTGGAAGAGCTCTTAATTGCTGAGCCATCTCTCCAGCCCCAATTCCCAATTATCTTTTTTTTTTTTTTTTTGCTTTGTTTTGTTTTTGGAAACAAAGTTTCTCTGTGTAACAGTCCTGGATCTTACTCTAAACCACACTAGCCCCAGATTTACAGAGATCCACCTGCCTCTGCCTCCCGAGTTCTGGGATTAAAGGGGTGTACCACCACCACTGCCTGGCATGAGCCAGTTTTAAATGGTGCTTTAAGGGTTTTTTAATCTCCCTTTTCACCTGTTTTATGAAGAAGATTCCTCTGGCTCACGAGGAACCTGAAATCCTTCTGAGGGAACATTCTGTTGCTGCTGAACAGTCCAGGCATAGACGCTCCCACCTGCCCGGGCCGGGGATCCACAGGGAAGAGGCAGGGACGCCCAGCCCTCCCGACTCTTTCCCCACCATTCTAAATCCACAACGCCCACATGTTTATCACATTGTTGCTAACGATAGCTTGTCTTGTGTTTGTTGTTTCTAACAAACTAATCAAGACTAAAAAACAAAAGATCAAACCACACAGGGATTTCAAATTCAACAACTTCTATAATTCCATTTAAAACAAAATAAAAAATGTTTAAAAATGTATTGAAAAATAAAGTTTGAAACCATTGTCAAATCCGTCCTCAAGATGCTCAAGATAAAAAAAAAATGGTCATAATATCAGCACACACTGCAGGTGTGGGCTTATGAACTGAAACAGAAACCCAGCGACCATAAAGAGCCCTACAGCTCAGTAAGCTTTCCCCTCAACTTTCAATTTTCCGCCCGCCTGTCCCTCCATCCCCGTCAGTTCAAACCTAACTTCACATCTGCTGTTCTAGATCTGAGAGCCATCGGGAGAAGACCGTCTTTCTCCTAGTTTCTCATCTCTGTGTGACCTGGTACAAGTTACCTACTCTCTCTGAGTCTCCTTGGTTACTTCTAGGGGAGTTGTAACATCCACATGAGTCAAAGACATAACCTACTAGCAAATGCCTGGCGCTTGGTGCTCAGTGAGTTCCCGGGACCCCTGCAGAATCACGGGGTTCTGCCTGGGAGTAAGCAGGGAAGTCTCTCCAGCCTCCTCTCCCCTGTAGCCCCCCTCCCCTGCCCGCTGTTTTCTGTTGCTCCTTCTCCCCACATTTCCCTCTGTCGGCCTTTTCTGACTTTATGAATAACTCCAGCCATCCCCCCGCCTCAGCACCACACAATAGTTCTTACATTTGTCCATCCTTCTGCATCTTGTTTGAACAGCGGACCATGTAGCAATGTACGACATATTCGCACAGACGCAAACGCCGTCAGGTGACTGCGTGTATGAGTTTGACGGTGATGAACAGTTCTACGTGGATCTTGACAGGGAGGAGACAGTCTGGGGCCTGTCAGAGTTCAGCACGGTCTACGGCTTTGACGCCCAGGGGGCTCTGCCCTACATCGCCCGCCTGAAGAGCAACCTGAGAGCCTTGATCCAGAGACACAACATCACCCAGGTCCCCAGTGGTGCGGGTTCTCTTGCTTTTTCCTCTGCCACCCGGAAGGAAGGGTGGGAGGGCCCTGGCCCACACTCAGAATGGGAGCCCTTAACTCCTTTTGCTGATCTTCTGCTGTAAGTGGGGGACTGGTGTTGGCTCAGTGTTAGGAGTCTCCCAGCTCTCGCTCTGGACCCCAAAGGTGCTGTGAATTTAGACTGCAGCAGAAGACACCGGGTAGGAACTCAGTGACTATGCAGAACTCACCAGGTCCTGTCTCTTCCTAGAGCCTCCCGAGGTGACCGTGTTCCCCAAGAACCCCGTGGAGCTGGGTCAGCCCAACGTCCTCATCTGCCACCTCGATAGGTTCTTTCCCCCAGTGCTCAACGTCACATGGCTTCGGAACGGGAAGCTGGTCACTGAAGGGACTTCTGAGACCGTCTTTCTGCCCAGCACGGAACTCAGATTTCACAAGTTCCACTACCTGACCTTCGTGCCCACGGCCGAGGACGTGTATGACTGCAGGGTGGAGCACTGGGGCCTGGACCAGCCGAGCCTCACTCACTGGGGTGAGCAGAACTCCCTCCTCCCCCCAGCACCCCAACACGCCTCTCCCGGGACCTCGCCGCCAGCAACCCACTGTGCTAACTGTATCTCATTTCCCACAGAAATGCAGGAGCCGCTCCAGGCTGCCGAGACCATGGAGACTGTGGTCTGTGTGCTGGGCCTGGTGGTGGGCCTGGTGGGCATCGTCATTGGCAGTGTGTTCATCGTAAGAGCTCGGCACTCGGGCCACGACCCCCGGATCCAAGGACTCCTGTGAGCAACTGTGGAGGTGGGAACGTTAGGGTGGAGTCAGGGAGTCTACTCCTCTGTGCAGAAAGGAGGGAACATTCACACTGATGAAGCAGACACATCTCTCGACGGCGAGCAGGACAGAGCTATGAGAGGCGTCACTGACAACCCTGGGAACCCAAGGCTCGGGCCCCGCCCTGAGCATCTGCGCTTGCAGCCCAGTGTTATCCGTCCTCCATGTGAGGGTGCTAACGCCACTGCGGTTTGATGCTTGAGAGACGCTTAGGCGTCTTTGTGCACAAGCGCTTTAAGGCCAAGGCCACACAGGCTGTCTGTAACTTTCTCACTGCCCTGCCTTTCAGTGAAGAAAGAGACCAAGTTCAACCAAGGTCTAGTCTGTCCTGCGCATGCGCGTAACTAGGTCTGTTGTAATGGCTGACGCAGTTTCCCGTCTCTACTTGGACCCACTTGTAGCAAAACTCATATAAAAGCTCCCTTCTGGGCTTCTATTTATCAAAACCTATTTATCAAAATCTATTATATTTCAAATTCTTGGTTTTTTAATTCTCCCGCTGGATAACGATCTCTCCACGATGACGGCGCCTCTCACCTTCGTCTTCTCGTTCTTCACTCTGGACCTCGGGGCCAAGGTTAAGGCCCCCCCTCCACAGAGGTCCCACGGACTTCAGGGCACCCCTGTTCTGACTCCGCGTTCATTCGCTCCTCTGTTCCCTTACTCTCAGGTCTAGCCTTTCCCCCACACCATATGTAAACACGCTAACGTATTTAGTGAGTTTCCCATTACATATAGTTACTGCGCACAATGTGTGGCAGTATTCACCGTTCCTGTGACTTTAGTGAGTTCAGATAGCATTGTCCTGCACGTCTAATTTGAACCTCTGGTCCGTTCTGCTCTCACCACCCACCTGTCTCTACACCTCTGGGATACCTGCGCTGTGTCCGATTGTCTCTTAATATTTTCACACAGACCTGCATCTCTGGGATTCATGGACCCTAGGAAGCAGTTGCAGGAAGCTGGGCATGTGGCCCCTTCCCTTGGCTGTATGCTGCCTGTCCATTGCCACTGCTACGTCTATGTTGGTTCCCAGTCTCCTGCAGTGTCTGCAGCCACGTCCACCCTGGCCCTGTGCAGTCTCCTGCAGTGTCCACAGCCACGTCCACCCCTGCCCTGTCTGGTCTCCCGCAGTGTCTGCAGCCATGTCCAGTCTCCTGCAGTGTCTGCAGCCACGTCCACCCTGGCCCTGTGCGGTCTCCTGCAGTGTCCACAGCCACGTCCACCCCACTCTGTCCAGTCTCCTGCAGTGTCCACAGCCACGTCCACCCCTGCCCTGTGCGGTCTCCTGCAGTGTCTGCAGCCACGTCCACCCCACTCTGTCCAGTCTCCTGCAGTGTCTGCAGCCACGTCCACCCCTGCCCTGTGCGGTCTCCTGCAGTGTCCACAGCCACGTCCACCCCACTCTGTCCAGTCTCCTGCAGTGTCCACAGCCACGTCCACCCCTGCCCTGTGCGGTCTCCTGCAGTGTCTGCAGCCACGTCCACCCCACGCTGTCCAGTCTCCTGCAGTGTCCACAGCCATGTCCACCCCTGCCCTGTGCGGTCTCCTGCAGTGTCTGCAGCCACGTCCACCCCTGCCCTGTCTGGTCTCCCGCAGTGTCCACAGCCACGTCCACCCCTGCCCTGTGCGGTCTCCTGCAGTGTCTGCAGCCACGTCCACCCCTGCCCTGTGCGGTCTCCTGCAGTGTCTGCAGCCACGTCCACCCCTGCCCTGTGCAGTCTCCTGCAGTGTCCACAGCCATGTCCACCCCTGCCCTGTGCGGTCTCCTGCAGTGTCCACAGCCACGTCCACCCCTGCCCTGTGCGGTCTCCTGCAGTGTCTGCAGCCACGTCCACCCCACTCTGTCCAGTCTCCTGCAGTGTCCACAGCCACGTCCACCCCTGCCCTGTGCGGTCTCCTGCAGTGTCTGCAGCCATGTCCACCCCTGCCCTGTGCGGTCTCCTGCAGTGTCCACAGCCATGTCCACCCCTGCCCTGTGCGGTCTCCTGCAGTGTCCACAGCCACGTCCACCCCTGCCCTGTGCGGTCTCCTGCAGTGTCTGCAGCCACGTCCACCCCACTCTGTCCAGTCTCCTGCAGTGTCCACAGCCACGTCCACCCCTGCCCTGTGCGGTCTCCTGCAGTGTCCACAGCCACGTCCACCCCTGCCCTGTCTGGTCTCCTGCAGTGTCTGCAGCCACGCCCCCATCGTGTCTCCTTGCTTTTACGTGATCAGCAGCTCTGTCCACGTTCCTTTAATTACTTCTAGTTGTGAACATCCTCACTTGTGGCTTCTCTGGGCTCCATTGTTCTTGTTCTGGTAGTTTCTGGCTTGCATCCTTTGCCCATTTTTTGGAATCAGTGCTTCTGGAAGCTGACAGGGGTTTTCCCTGCCATCTTGCTGGCGTCATCACCCAGTAGGGCTTCATTTCTCTCTGATGGCTCCCTGCAAGTCACGAGGTTTTCTGTGCTGCTGACTCTGTGCCACAGAGGCTCCGGGGAAGACAGGTTCCCCATAGGGCAACATGGGGGGGGGAGACATGAGCAAGGCTAAGGCTGCCCTGTCATCAGCCAGCACCCCCCCCATCCTACTGCCTCCTGCACAGAACTTCCTATGGGCATTGAGCCCCTCTGTACGCCGAGTCTCTGTGTAGTCCCTCAGACTCGAGTTCTCTTTGGACTTTTATAATTTTCCATGCAATGTGAAGGGAGGAGGCTGGGACCTCTCCTAGCGTATAGCCTTATGATGAGAAGCCTGTCTGTCCCTTCCTTCCTTCTTTCCTCCCTCCCTCCCTTCCTCCCTCCCTTCCTCCTTACGCTGGGATCAAAGCCCTGCACCTCCACACCAGGCTAGGAGCCCCTTCTTCACGATTTTTATCTGTAGAGGTTAGCACACATCTTGGCATTTAGTAATTCCTCCATAAACATCTGTTGATCTGCTGGAAATAGTGTTTAATCCACTACTGATTTGTCCAAAGCCTCACTTGTCAAAGGCTAGGAGCAGGCTACAGGCTGTACGAGGATAAAGATGTTCTGTGGCCCCACCATTAGGAGACAGCCTCATAACTGCCACCGTGGTAGAAAAGGACATCACACAAACATGAGCAAGGCTCCGAGGAAGCCTCGTGGAAAGCAGGGCTGAGGAACTGGGCCAGGGAGCCATAGGGAAAGAGAAGGGGAAGGCAGGTGGGATCCCAGACTCCCTCTTGAACCTGAGGTTGACGGTGACTGTGTCTCGCTGCAGGTGCTGACTTTCTGAAAAGAACACGGCCTTGGGAAGGTGCTCTGACCTTGTCTCTGCCTCCATCCTCAGTTGTGATGTAGCCCCAGCTGTCCTGGAACTCTCTATGTCCCCAGCTGGTTTGGCACTCTCAGAGGGCTTTGCCTCTCTAAATGACTTACTGACCTTAAAGTGCTATGTATGTCCTTAGTATCGCTGCAGCAAAGCAAAGGTAGCAGGCAGGAGTTGCTGTGATTCTCATCAGATTGGACACCCTTCCCTGGGCTCCACAGCTCCGGCCTGGACACCCCTCCCTGGGTTCTGCAGCTCTGGGTTCCTGCATGATCACTTTACTGTCTCCTTCTAGAGAATTCCTAAGAACAACTTTTTCTGTTTCTGAGCTGGGAGACTCAGCCTTTCTGGACGGAAGAGGCCACTTACGACGAATGTCTCTTGACAGTGTGGCTTCAAGTGACGCCATGGGAGCAGTTACCAAGGGTTCTGACCTAGCTTTTGGGGAGAGTCTGAGAGTTCGGATTGGCCCTGGAGAGGGGACAACAGTGAACGGGGATGAATATTCGTTTGGGTGTAGTTTGAGAAGAGATTGGCCCTGCCTCTGGTTTGACTGTAATAAAACGCCTTTTGGCAAACTTTCGCTTCTTCTAATACATAAGTTAAAATTAAGATGGTATCTCATGGGTACTTACAAATTCTAGCATTTTTACTTATAACTGGACAAGGAAATAAGAAGAATCCACACTCACTTTGTGGGTGCTGGGAACTAAACCAGAGTCCCCAAGAACAGCCGGTGCTCTTGAACTCTGGGCCATCTTCAGACTCTGATGTGGGATCTTTGATAAAAACTAATTTCAGTAACACATGGCTGTACTTCTCTGTGAGTGTGACGAGATATTTTGTTGTGTGTGTACAATGTGTCGTGCTGAATCAGTAAATTGTCACTCATCATCACGATCAACTGTCATTTCTCTCTGTCGGGAACATTCAAAACCTGATGTCATCACTGATTGGCCATCCTCTCTTCCCCTGACGCCATCACTGATTGGCCATCCTCTCTTCCCAGCCCCTGACGCCATCACTGATTGGCCATCCTCTCTTCCCAGCCCCTGACGCCATCACTGATTGGCCATCCTCTCTTCCCAGCCCTGACGCCATCACTGATTGGCCATCCTCTCTCCCCAGCCCTGACGCCATCACTGATTGGCCATCCTCTCTTCCGCTGACACCATCACTGATTGGCCATCCTCTCTCCCCAGCCCCTGACACCATCACTGATTGGCCATCCTCTCTTCCCAGCCCCTGACACCATCACTGATTGGCCATCCTCTCTTCCCAGCCCCTGACACCATCACTGATTGGCCATCCTCTCTCTCTCCCCAGCCCCTGACGCCATCACTGATTGGCCATCCTCTCTTCCCAGCCCCCGACACCATCACTGATTGGCCATCCTCTCTTCCCCTGACGCCATCACTGATTGGCCATCCTCTCTCTCCCTCCCCAGCCCCTGACGCCATCACTGATTGGCCATCCTCTCTTCCCAGCCCCTGACACCATCACTGATTGGCCATCCTCTCTCCCCAGCCCCTGACGCCATCACTGATTGGCCATGGTCTCTCCGCAGCCCCTGTCACCATCACTGATTGGCCATCCTCTCTCCCCAGCCCCTGACGCCATCACTGATTGGCCATCCTCTCTCCCCAGCCCCTGACGCCATCACTGATTGGCCATGGTCTCTCCGCAGCCCCTGTCACCCTCACTTGGTGTGGGAGGTCCTTCTGTCTATGTGCTGCTTTTATTGGTTAATTAATAAAGAAGCTGCTTTTGGCCAGTGGCTTAGCAGAGTATAATCAGGCTGAAAGATATATATAGAGAAAGTAGGCGGAGTCAAGGAGACACCCTGGAGCTGCCAGAGGGGATAGATGCAAGCCTCCAGCCATAACCTTGCCGATAGGTCACAGTTATATGGTAATATATAAAATAATAGAAATGGTTTAATCAAAGATATAGGAGCTAGCTAGCAATATGCTTAAGTGATTGGCCAAGCAGTGATTTAAATAATACAGTTTCTGAGTGGTTATTTCGAGTCTGGGCAGACGGGAACAAACACAATCACTGGTCAGCCATCTCTCTCCAGACGACATCATGGTTCTGCTCTCCCCGTCCACAGCATCAGACAATTCAGTGTCCACATGTGAGGACTGTGTCTTCCCATATCCCACTTGCTCATCCCGTGCCTCATGTGGATTTCAGTTGTTACTTGCAGCTGTGTGATAGTCCAGTGTACATACGCCACATTGCACCTGTGTGATAGTCCACTGTACATACACCACATTGCACCTGTGTGATAGTCCACTGTACATACACCACATTGCACCTGTGTGATAGTCCACTGTACACACCACATTGCACCTGTGTGATAGTCCACTGTACACACGCCACATTGCACCTGTGTGATAGTCCACTGTATACACACCACATTGCACCTGTGTGATAGTCCACTGTACACACGCCACATTGCACCTGTGTGATAGTCCACTGTACACACGCCACATTGCACCTGTGTGATAGTCCACTGTACATACACCACATTGCACCTGTGTGATAGTCCACTGTACACACGCCACATTGCACCTGTGTGATAGTCCACTGTACACACACCACATTGCACCTGTGTGATAGTCCACTGTACATACGCCACATTGCACCTGTGTGATAGTCCACTGTACACACGCGACATTGCACCTGTGTGATAGTCCACTGTACACACCACATTGCACCTGTGTGATAGTCCACTGTACATACGCCACATTGCACCTGTGTGATAGTCCACTGTACACACCACATTGCACCTGTGTGATAGTCCACTGTACACACCACATTGCACCTGTGTGATAGTCCACTGTACACACGCCACATTGCACCTGTGTGATAGTCCACTGTACACACGCCACATTGCACCTGTGTGATAGTCCACTGTACACACGCCACATTGCACCTGTGTGATAGTCCACTGTACATACACTACATTGCACCTGTGTGATAGTCCACTGTACACACCACATTGCACCTGTGTGATAGTCCACTGTACATACACCACATTGCACCTGTGTGATAGTCCACTGTACACACCACATTGCACCTGTGTGATAGTCCACTGTACACACCACATTGCACCTGTGTGATAGTCCACTGTACATACACCACATTGCACCTGTGTGATAGTCCACTGTACACAACCACATTGCACCTGTGTGATAGTCCACTGTACACATGCCACATTGCACCTGTGTGATAGTCCACTGTACACACGCCACATTGCACCTGTGTGATAGTCCACTGTACACACGCCACATTGCACCTGTGTGATAGTCCACTGTACACACGCCACATTGCACCTGTGTGATAGTCCACTGTACACACCACATTGCACCTGTGTGATAGTCCACTGTACATACGCCACATTGCACCTGTGTGATAGTCCACTGTACACACACCACATTGCACCTGTGTGATAGTCCACTGTACACACGCCACATTGCACCTGTGTGATAGTCCACTGTACACTTGCCACATTGCACCTGTGTGATAGTCCACTGTACACACGCCACATTGCACCTGTGTGATAGTCCACTGTACACACGCCACATTGCACCTGTGTGATAGTCCACTGTACACTTGCCACATTGCACCTGTGTGATAGTCCACTGTACATACACCACATTGCACCTGTGTGATAGTCCACTGTACACACCACATTGTACCTGTGTGATAGTCCACTGTACATACACCACATTGCACCTGTGTGATAGTCCACTGTACACACCACATTGCACCTGTGTGATAGTCCACTGTACACACTACATTGCACCTGTGTGATAGTCCACTGTACACACGCCACATTGCACCTGTGTGATAGTCCACTGTACATACGCCACATTGCACCTGTGTGATAGTCCACTGTACACACGCCACATTGCACCTGTGTGATAGTCCACTGTACATACGCCACATTGCACCTGTGTGATAGTCCACTGTACACACGCCACATTGCACCCGGTGGACACTTACGTTGCACTCTTTGTCTACATGTGGTGTGTGTATATATGTGTGTGCTTGTGGTGTGTTTCATATATGTGTGCTTGTGGTGTGTTTCATATGTGTGTGTGCTTGTGGTGTGTTTCATATGTGTGTGCTTGTGGTGTGTTTCATATGTGTGTGTATTTGTGGTGTGTTTCATGTGTGTGTGTGTTTGTGGTGTTTCATATGTGTGTGTGTTTGTGATGTGTTTCATATGTGTGTGTGTTTGTGATGTGTTTCATATGTGTGTGTGTGTTTGTGATGTGTTTCATATGTGTGTGTGTTTATGGGTGGGCGCATGTATGATGTGTGTGCATGAGTGTGCTCATGCGTGTGGAAGCCAGAGGTATCTTCTTGTTCATGCTCCATCTCATTTCTTTCATTTTAAAGATAATTTCTATCTATCTATCTATTTATTTATTTTTATGTTATGTGCGTTGGTATTTCGCCTATATGTATGCCTGTGTGAGGGTCTCAGGTCCCCTGAAAACGAAGTTACAGACATTTGTAAGCTGCCATGTGGATGCTGGGAATTGAAACCGAGTCCTCTGTAAGGGCAGCCAGTGCTCTTGGCCACTGAGCCCGATTTATTTTATTTTTAATTATGCACACGTGTGTGTGTGTGTGTGAGTGTGTGTGAGTGTGTGAGTGTGTGTGTGTGTGAGTGTGAGTGTGTGTGTGTGAGTGTGTGTGAGTGTGTGTGAGTGTGTGTGAGTGTGTGTGTGAGTGTGTGTGTGCGTGAGTGTGTGTGAGTGTGTGTGTGTGAGTGTGTGTGTGTGAGTGTGTGTGTGAGTGTGTGTGTGCGTGAGTGTGTGTGAGTGTGTGTGTGTGAGTGTGTGTGTGTGTGAGTGTGTGTGTGTGAGTGTGTGAGTGTGTGAGTGTGTGTGTGTCAATGTGTGCATGAGAGCACAGGTGCCCACCGAGACTACAGGCGTCGGGTCCCCCTAGAGCTGTAGTTATGGGTGTGGTGAGCCGTCTCATGAGGATGCTGGTGTCCAAACTCTGGTTCTAAGGGAGAGCAAGGCGTTCCCTCACCTGTGAGCCATTTCCCAGCCTACCTCTGTGTCCTGGCTGACTTTCTGTGTCATCCTGACACAAGCTAGAGTCATCAGAGGAAGGAGCCTCAGCTGAGGAAATGTCTCCGTGAGATCCAGCTGGTAGGCATTTTCTCCATTAGTGATCAGTGTGGGAGGACCCAGTGCATGGTGGGAGATGCCATCCCTGGGCTGCTGGTCCAGGGTTCTATAGGAAAGCAGGCTGAGCAAGCCATGGGGAGCAAGCCAGTAAGCAGCACCCTCCTTGGCCTCTGCCTCATCTCCTGCCTCCAGGATCCTTCCCTGTTTGAGTTCCTGTCCTGACTTCCTTCAGTGATGAGCAGCAATGCTGAAGTGTGAGCCTAATAAACCCTTTCCTCCCCAGCTTGCTTTCTGGTCAAGGTGTTTCATCGCAACAATAGAATCCCTGCCTAAGACACTCCACCTTACTTTTTGAGGTGGTCTCACTGAACCTGGAGCTGACCTATGTGACTAGACTGGATGGCCAACAGATTTCATGGATCTGCCAGGCTCTGCCTTCCCAGGGACATGTTACAGACACGCTCCACCATGTCTGGGTGTTTATGTGTCCTGGATTCCAGACTCAGGTCTTCATGCCCATGTGGCAAACTCTGCCCACAAAGGCACCTGCCCAGACCCAGAAATCTGTGTTTGTTACAAACCCCGCAGGTGACTCTTTGGAACTGAAGACCCAGGAGACTTCTCAGATGCGGCCAAGCTTGACAACCGTTTATTTCAGCATCTTTGACAAAGACTTTCAGAAATTTGTTGAGAGTTCTCTTTATCTGGGTAGACGGTTATCTGTTTTTATTTCCTTTCTCTTTCTGAGACAGGTCTACGTAGCCCTGGCTGGCCTGGAACTCATTCTGTAGAGTAGGCTGGCTTCAGACTCACAGAGATCCACCTGCCTCTGTCTCCAGAGTTCTAGGCCCAGCATCTCTCTATTTTCTGTATTGATTGAGTCCTTTCCAGCGCCAGCCATTGGTACAACCCATCAAAGGGAAAAGCCAGGGGCACAGCACACCAGCCAGTGTGGAATATGCTGCATTTGGTTAACTATGTAAAGATGTGTTGTTGTTTCACCTTGCCTGCCTAAAGCATCTGATTGGTCAGCCAGTAACTGGGCATAGGAGGGATAGGTGGGGCTGGCAGGCAGAAGGAAAGGCAAGCCAGTCAGCCAGCTGGGGGCCAGCCAGACACAGAGGAGGCAGGAGAGTGGGACGGAAGGTGCGTGGGTGAGGTAAATGAGCCCTAGGCAGCACCAATGGATAGAAATGGGAAGCCTATGCTAGGACCAAGCATTCGCAATTAGTAATAAATTTCTTTGTCATGATTTGGGGGCTGGCCAGCATAAAAGAGGGTGCTTGGGGACCAGAAGGGACAAAAAGAGACCACCTGTGCCCTCTGCCCGCCTCCCATCGGTTGTGGGAACTGCCTGTAGCTTTTCTCCAGGAAAGCAGCTCCAATGGTTGCACATCCTTTCTTACAGGATAAAATAAAATAATATTTTTGAAAATGTTTTACAGATATAAAGGGCTTTTATTCTCGAGATTTCCCTTTAAAGTTTCTTCGTGCAGTTTATTTCTTATTTTTACCCCAAATTTGTCCCAAGGGATCTACATGGAAAATCAGGTTCCTTCTATCAGAGACCACACAGAGGCTTTGTCCCCAGCACAGCCGTTTGGTGCTCCGAGACCTCCCTGCTCCTTCCTGAAGCCCCTTCTTGAACAATGAAGTGACAGGTGACCCATGACCTCTACCCTCCACCTTCTCACCCAGACTCTTTGCTTCTCTACCCAGCAACAGACCTGTTAACTCAGAGAGCTGCTCTGATTGGCTGTTTACAGCAAGGGTCTTCCCCTAACCTAGATCTGTTTCTCTTTACCTCCATCTTGCTCCCTCGCTTCCCAAACAGAGGTTGTTAAAGTGCCCCACCCCCTCAGCAATGGTCCTCCGTGTGGAGCTGGTCCTGGCGTTTCACACCCTGATGCGCTTCCTGAGTCCCCAGGGAGTATGGGCCATCAAGGGTAAGTGCTGGGGACACCAGGGGTGGGAGGAGACCAGGGAGACAGCACAGGGAAGAGGCTCCCGTCTCTGGTCTATGGGCAACTCCCTCCAGCTGTGGGCAAACCCCAGCCACTCTGGAACATCCACGCTGGAACCAGCTCCGGCTGTGACAGGGTCTCCTCTGGGCTCCCTTTACCTTCAGAGTCCTCCCTTGCCTTCCTCTTTTCTGAGACCCATGCCCTCAGCCGCCTCACTGCTCAGCATCCTGGCACCTCTGCCACTTCCTGGCTCACACACCAGCTTCAGTGCGGCGTTCTCCGCTGTGTATGTGTGAGCCCCCGGCTCCTCCACTTGACATCATGCGGACACAGGACAGCCCTCACACTCACCTCACCCCTGTAGAGCTCTGAAGGCGCTGATGTGTAGCCCTGGATATCCAGGAAGCGTTCTGCCGTGAGGTGAGACCCATTCTGTCATCTCTGGGACGTGAACTTTGAACTCCTGATTTTTAAACTTTTTTTTACTGATTTTTATTGAGCTCTACATTTTTCTCTGATGCCCTCCCTTTCTCCCCCCTCCCCTTCAACCCTCTCCCAAGGTCCTCATGCTCCCAATTTACTCAAGAGATCTTGTCTTTTTCTACTTCCCATGTAGATTAGATCCATGTATTTTTTTTTTTAAGAAGAGACAGGTTTTCTCTGTGAACCTCCAGCTATCCTGGAACTCGTTCTATAGACCAGGCTGCTCTCAAACTCAGAGATCCTCCTGCCTCTGCCTCCTGAGTGTGGAATTAAAGGTGTGCGCCACCACTGCCCGGCTTGAACTCCTGACTTTGTATCCAGTGTGTCCTATGACGCTTTGGGCTCTTCTCTCTCCCTCTCCACCTCCAAGTGTTTACGAGATGGTTCCATTGGGCTCTGTAGCCCAGGCTGGTTTTCCCACCTTCTGAGTGCTGGGGTTGCAGGACCGCGCCACCATGCCTGGCTTGTGGGGAGCTGTCACCCCAGCCTCTGGGCCACAGAGCTTAGCTCATGCCCCTGTGCGTCACTGCACCTCCTCCACGCCTATACTGACTGTCTTTGCCAAAAGCTCCCCTTCAGTGCTTCCCCTTAACCATTCCCCCCTCACCCCAGTTTCACCCCCTTACACACAAGACCTGACAGCGCGGCTGGGGCTACAGCTACAGGGGCCTGGGAACCGCAGACACCATATCCAGGGGGGGGGCACCCCTCCTTCCCAGCCTGCTTTGCGGGCTCTGTCCTCACACGTTCTGGTCACACACCCTCTGTCTTCTCCTTGCCGTGTCTCTGCAGCCTCTCAAGGGTCCGCTATGGCATAACAGGACTGTCCCCCACACACAGCCCAAGATGAGGCCAGGCTGAGAGTGAGCAGGTCCCACACCTGAGTCAGACCTGCTTCTCTCCCCCCACCCTGCCCTCACCCAATACAGCTGACCACATGGGCTCCTATGGACCGGCCTTCTACCAGTCCTACGATGCTTCTGGACAGTTCACACATGAATTTGATGGGGAACAAATTTTTTCTGTGGACCTGAAGAACAGGGAGGTCGTGTGGCGTCTGCCTGAGTTTGGGGCCTCCCTATACTCGAACTTCCAAAATGGGTTGGCCAGCATCGCCATGATCAGAGCTCACCTGGACGTCTTGGTGGAACGCTCCAACCGAACCAGAGCCATCAGTGGTACCTGGCCTTCCCTCTGCCCCACCCAACTAGGCAGAGTCCTCCTGTCCCCTCCAGCCCCAGTAGGCACCACCCCAGAGCACCCCTGCGGTTGACCACATGGGAGGAAGTGTCCCTCACTCTTGGCCCTAGTAAGGCCCAGCTGTAAGGGGTGGAGCTCAGGGATTCAGGACTCATTCCTCCTAGAGCCTCCCAGGGTGACGGTACTCCCCAAGTCTCGCGTGGAGCTGGGAAAGCCCAACGTCCTCATCTGCGTCGTGGATGATATCTTCCCGCCTGTGATCGATGTCACCTGGCTGCGCAACGGCCAGCCCGTCACCGAGGGAGTGGCCCAGACCAGCTTCTACACCCAGCCTAACCACAGGTTCCGGAAGTTCCACTACCTGACCTTCGTGCCCTCGGCCGAGGACGTGTATGACTGCAGGGTGGAGCACTGGGGCCTGGACCAGCCGCTCCTCCAGCACTGGGGTACGGGATCCCACGTCATTGCCTGTCCACGTCCATGTCTCCTCTACTCCGGATCCCTTCTTGTGTCCTCTGACCCTCGCTTCCTCTCCCAGAGCCCCAGGTGCTTACCCCACCACCAGAAACCACTGAGACCCTGGTCTGCTACCTGGGCCTGGCCGTCGGCTTTGTGGGCTTCCTTCTGGGCACAGTTCTCATCGTCACAGGCATGTGCCTGCCCAGTGTCCGCAGGTACAGAAGCCCAGGGAGTCTGGGGGTGAAGGGAGGAGGGCACATGTGTGTCGGGGAGGGGAAATCAGAGATCTGTGAAAAGCAGAGGGGAGAGAAGGGGAGGGGGAGGGGAAAGGAAGGAAGGGGAGGGAAAGGAAGGGGAGAGGAACTAGAGAAGCAGGGGTTTGGCCAGTGGACAAATGAGTGTGACCGACCTTGGTCAGCTGGGTTTTGCTACTTTAGGTAACTATTCCTCTGAGAGGAACCGTGAGAAATGCCCTGTGGCTTCCTGGCAAGCTTCTAGAAGCTTCTGTGTGCTCAGCTCCAGCCTGCTACAGTGTGGACCCCCAGTGGCATCAACCTCTGTTCTACAGGTCCCTCATTTACTGGCTCCCCAACTCCCCGTAGAACTTGTGGGGCCCCGTCTGCCACGTTCCTGCCCAAGTGCATTCATGGTTCTGATTCATCCAAACCTCTGGCAGCCACACTAAATTCTCTGAACGGTTTGCTGTTTGTCCTTTGTACGGGATCTGGGCCAATACTTACAGCTGAGGGATGCTGAGCACAGAGAGGAGCTCTGGGTGGTGACCACCCAGCATGGCGGTTCACACTGGTGAACACCGCTCATCTGTGCCTCGTTTGGTCCATATTTTGTCAGTGGGTTATTTCACCCAGGGGGCTTCATGAAACTCATCTTCTGAGTTCAGACCTCAAGGAAAAGTTACAGAGTATCTGATTACAGCAACAATGACTGCTCTGTGAGGTGCTGGGAGCCAATGAGAGCTCTGTAAGATGCCGGGAGCCAATGAGAGCTCTGTAAGATGCCGGGAGCCACGCTCACAGGGATTCTGCTCCTACAGGAACGCCCCTCCCTTTCGGACATTCCCCTGTGAATGGCAAACAGCTGCCCAAGACTTAGGCATGCTACTAACACATCAGGCAGGAGGGCAGCACCGTGGGTCTACAAGATACCCTGGGCTGGAGAGGCTGCTCAATGGTTAGAGCATTAGCTGTTCCTGCAGAGAACCTGGGTTTGATTCCCAGTATGCAGATGGTGGCTCACAACCACCTGTGACTCCAGTTCCAGGGGATCCTGTGCCCTCCTCTGCCACCAGCACCCTTCTCCCCGGCACCAGGCACACATTTGGTGCACAGACATACATGCAGGTAAAAAACTCATGGATATCAAATTGAAATGATAAGTAAGTCTTAAAAGAAAAACGCTGGATTTCCAAGTGACCCACCTGCTCTCTCTAGTCGTGAGTAGAAGTGAAACACACAGAGAGCAGTGAACGTGCAAGGTTGTTCCTGTCAATCACCGAATAAGTGACACAGATGGGGGTTTCCAAGCAGGAATGCCTTAGGGGTCTCTTGGGGTCTTCTGGATTAGGGTCTCAGGGGCAGGGAAGTAGCAACAGGAACTCTGTGACGAATGTGACGTCATTTTTCCGATCTCAGCCTGAGTCTGGTAACAGGGTCTCTGATATAGGTGCTACTGGGAGCCTTTGGCTGGGAACCCTGAGGTCTGAGTTGGACCAAAAGGCTTCTGGAGAAACTGGGTTTGTGATTTGCTAAAGCATCAAAGTTGATCAAGATGTAAATAGAACAAAAACTGTGAATTTGGCCCCGGGAAGGAAAGGGCTGATGAAGAAGTCGTGGACTTCCCAGGAGAGAGTAAGACTACCAGAAAATTCTAAGGAAGTGGGGGAGGTTGTCCTAAGTCGAAGGTTTTGTTTGCCAGCAATGACAAGATCTTCTACACCCAAGGAGAAACTATTTACCATAAAGGAACAGGGATGGGAGCACACAGAACTCGGGGTGGGTTTTGTCCTGTCCCCTGGGAACAGAGCTGAGACCTGACAAGCCAGCAGAATGTAGCCTGTCTTCTTGCGGGGCCACATGGCCTGCATGTTAGCCACAGCCCCCCCATGCTCGGTCACATGTGAGCCACAGCCCCCCCATGCTCGGTCACATGTGAGCCACAGCCCCTCCATGCTCGGTCACATGCGAGCCACAGCCCCTCCATGCTCGGTCACATGTGAGCCACAGCTCCTCCATGCTCGGTCACATGTGAGCCACAGCCCCTCCATGCTCGGTCACATGTGAGCCACAGCCCCTCCATGCTCGGTCACATGTGAGCCACAGCTCCTCCATGCTCGGTCACATGTGAGCCACAGCCCCTCCATGCTCGGTCACATGTTGGCCACAGCCCTCACCTGACGTTGCCACCCGCAGGACTAACTCCCAGTCACACTTTCAAATACTTGGAAAATGAACAACTGGCCAAACCTGGGCGAGCATCCCTCCCAGGCCAATGTACTTAGAGCAGGGACTAGATCTCACAGGTTGGGTTGCAGCAAGAGAGGACAGCCTAGCTCTCGGAAGACATCACCGTTTGTCATTACTTTTGTTCCCTTGGCTCCCTTTGGGCTCAGCAGGGTCCACTGCAATGACTTCCTCAGATCCCCTCTGTGCGTAGCCTAAAAGTCAAAAAGCTCCACAGGATTTGTGACCAAACCCCTCCAAGCCTCCTTTCTTACCGTGGCCTCCTCCTTAGAGACAGTAACTCTCAACTGTCCCAGCAGCCTCTGTGCTGAGATTTGCATGTGGTTTGCCTGCACCCATCCCACGGTGTGGCAGCTTGGTCCTCAGTGTTGCTGATGTTGAGGTTGAGGGGCCTTTAAGCTATGAGGTCAAGGGGAGGCTCTTAGGTCCCTGGGGACCTTGCCCCAGGGAGGGATTGAGGTAGCTCTGGTGGGTGAGTTGTAAGGGCCAGCCTGATCCTGACTTCTCTCTGCTTCCTCTCTGGCAATGCGGTCTCTCCTCCCATGCACTTCCTCTGTGGGGAATCCTTAGTCTCCGGGTCCTCACCGGAGACTGGCATCGTGTCCTGATGCTCTGGAGCTGTGAACTAAATACATCTTTTAAAGGGTAATAGCATTTTGTTGATGGGCGATAGCATTGGTAGTGATCGCCTGCTCATGTCACATGGGATGGATCTTGTTTCTGTTTTGAGACAGGGCTCCATTACATAGCCCGGCTGTCCTGGAACTGGCTATGTAGACCAGGCTGGCCTAGAACTCACTGTGACCTGTCAGCCTCCACTGGGATGAGAGATACATCAGCATGTATCTCAGTTCTCTCCCTTTAGGCTTTATTTCTTCTCTTTCTGTTGTGGAATGTTACTTCAGCTATAGAAAGGTGCGCTGAATTTGCTTATGTTGTGGAATGTTACTTAACCATGTAAAGATGTGTTACATTTGTTTATGCTGCATTTGTTCAACAAAGTAAAGATGTGTTGCCTGCCTAAGGCACCTGATTGGTCTAATAAAGAGCTGAAGGTCCAGTAGTTAAGCAGAGAAGGGATAGGCAGGGCTGGTGGGCAGAGAGAATAAATAGGGGGAGGAATCTAGGCTTGAGAGGAGAAAGAGGGAGAAAGAAGGAGAAAAATGAGGAAGATGCTAGACAGACAGACAGACATGGAAGAAACAGGAAAGTAATACATACAGAAAGAAAGAAAGGTAAAAAGCCTCCCAGAAGTGTTTGTTCTTGCTAGTTAGTCCCGGTGACGCAGCTGCTACGCTGGCATCTCGTCAGGTCTCATTCCTTGTTTCCAGCCACTACCCTTCTATGGCTGGGACCTCGTTCTGTCGGGTCACGTGCTCCTTGGCTTCAGAGAGCGCGTGCGAAGGAGGCCAGCTGCATGCAATGTGGGCGGAAGAACATGGCCTTCTTCCCCGCTGACCCTTGGACAGTGTCCTGAGCAGTAATGAAGGTCAAGGTGGAAGCAGTCCCTACGAGAACGTCTAAGCAATGTCTCTAGTTGCTCAGCTTCCAGCTGAAAAGCCAACGGCCATTCAGAGTTCTGAGACTTGGTGTGAGTCTGGGGAGCGCTTCCCCTTCCTCCTGCCTCACGCTCACACGCGTGCCCCTTTCTCCTGCCTCAACACGCGTGCCCCTTCCTCCTGCCTCACGCTCACACGCGTGCCCCTTCCGGACAGGGTGAAGATCCTTCTCAAACTGCAACAACTTTAACCTCTAGAAACTCACCCCAAATCGCTGCTGCCCACGTCACAACTTTCACAAGCCTGTCTGAATTTGCACAAGTTACTCTGTGTGCCAGACTTACCTTCCTCTGCCAAGACCCTGCCTGGCGGCCCCCAAGCCCAGATTAAATGTCAGTTCTGTGAAAGTTTCTCCCCCCTCTCCCCTCCCATTCTGACTTTCTATGAAACACAACACTCTCTGGTGTGTCTGCCTTTCACATCTTGCTCCTGTAGAACAAGGAAGCTCTGTGCCTGGCACCTCCAGCACTTGGCACAGTCTGCTTAACTCTGTTTGATGAGTTCCCACCCCAGCCTGCTTCTGCTAGCCTGCACCGGTTTCATCCCGCTGACTGACACACGTCTAGGTCACGTGATGAGTGAGTCGCCGTCTCACTGAGACTGGAGCCACATGCTAGGCAGTACTCTCCGTCTTCATTTCTATTTTGAGGCAGGATCTTCCTAAGGTGCTCAGGCTGGCTTTGGCTCATTGTAGCCCAGGCCGGCCCTGAACTTCATCTCCTGCTTCAGCCTCCAGTAGTTGGCGTTTCAGGCCCAGCTTGCTGAGTGCTCTTCATATGTTATTCATATGTATTTCATACCTTATTCATAAAGTCTAGAGTTTGGAACTATCTTTAAACCTTAACGCTGGCCCAAAACCACCCCGACCTGCTGTGAGACCCATCATGTTGGATCGATCTTTAGCTCGTGGCCATTTAAAGGGTCTGTACCACAATTTTCATGCAGTATCGAGGGCCCGGAGAAGTCTGTTTCTTCCTGCCTCTGTCTGGAGAGCAGGTCTCTCTCCTCGGGATATTTTCCTCTAGCTTCCGTGATACAAGCCAGTCATCTGAGTACACAAGAGGCGGAGGCAGAGGGATCACAAGTTGGAAGGGACCCTGCACAATTTAGTGAAATTGTACCTCAGATAGCCAAGCCTGTCACCTCACCTCGGCTTAGGACACTGCCTGGGACGGTTTGGGATTTGGCTCCATCTTGTGGTTCAAGATCACCTTATACCCTGACTGTCTCCAAATGGGCACAAGCCTGTCTAGGAGGGGACCTCTTGGTATTTCTGTCACCGGAAACTACCTGCTATCTCCCCCTCCCAGGGTACCACACACTCAGACCCTACTGACTTCCCAGCTGTCCTCCCTTAGGCTGTCAGCGTATGGATCTGCTCCGGGCCCCTCTCGTAGGTAACACCCTGAAAACGGTCACCACAGCGCTGTGTGTTCAAGACTGCTTCGGCCACATCTACCCGCTGGGCAGTGTTTCTGAGCCCTCCCTCCACCCCAGCCTCAGGCTTTTACAGACTTCCTGCCCTGTTCCGTGATGTCCCTTGGCCATGTACAGGTTAAAATCTCTGTGTCGCTCAGGGCGGAGCCATCAGCAGTCACTCGTTCCAGAACTTTGACCAGTTATGAGCCTGCCCAGTCATTGCCCGGTACAAACAGCATCTTCTCTGGCGGCCGGGTGGGCGGTGCTAGTCTGGGAACACAGATGGGGTTAGAAGGCAGCTTGTCTGACCTCAGCAATACGTCGCCCCCACCCGCCACGAGCAGGGCTCGTGACCTCCTCGGACATCAGATCTCACCCAGACATACTGTACCAGGTATGTGTACCTTCCCATTGCGCAGGGCTGAGTCAATCAGAAAGCTCTTGGTGACCCCCTATGCTATTATTGCGCCAGTGGGTGCATCTTGTCCAGGAAGTGTGCTCTATGCTACACAGGGACCAAGCTGGACAAATGTTTTCTCTTCCCCAGCAGCTCACACAGCACCTTCGGGCACTATGAATGCCAGCCTCCAGGGAGGACACGTTCAGCTCAGCCCCAGCTTGATCTGCTTGCAGGCTGCAGAGTGCACACTGTGTCTTCAGCAATGGGGTCTTGGATCTGGTTCTGGTGGTGACTGTCCCAGTTAGCTTAAACTGTGAACATGGCACAGCCCAGGGTCAACCCTCGAGGAAAGCCTCCGCCGGCAATGCCTAGATCAGAGTGGCTTGTAGGCTTGTCTGGGGGTGGGTGATGTTGGCTGTTACCTGGTGGAGGTTGGCCCAGTCCATCCCAAGGCAGGTGGTCCTGGCCGTACATGAGATCTGTTGAAACTCAAGCCAGTGAGTTCCTGTCCTTGCTTCCCTCGATGACAGACAGTGACCCGAAGGACAGGCTAAACAAAGCCTGCACTGCTTTTGGTCAGTGTTTCACCACAGCAATGGAAAGCAAAGTGGAACGGGGACCAAGAGCCATGACAAGAGCCGCCCGGTCTTGAGAGCCTCTCGCTTCTTGGCCGGCGACACAGGGATATAACCCACGCTTGATAATGGGATTTTGGCGTAGCTATGGTTTCTGAGAGCACCATTATTCATGGTATATCCAGATTTTCAAAAATTAATCAGACCTTCTAGCTAGCTCATAAAGTGTTTGTTTGGTTTTTTGGTGAGGGGTTGTTTTGTTTTTCAAGACAGGGCTTCTCTGTATAGCTATGACTAGTGACCTCAAATTTACAGAGATCTGCCTGCCTCCTAAATGCTGGGATTAAATGCATGTGCCACCTCCCCACCCCACTCATAAGGTGGTTTTTGCATAAGGCCTTTTCTTTCCTTTTTATATATTTATTTATTTGGTTGGTTGGTTTTTCTTTTTCTTTTTTTCTTTTTGTTTTTTTTGACACAGGGTTTCTCTTGTATCTTGGGCTGTCTTGGAACTCACTCTAAATCAGGTTGGCCTCAAACCCACCACAGAGATCTGCCTGCCTCTGCCTCTAAAGTGCTGGGACTAAAGGTGTGAGCCACCACCGCCCGGGTAGTTGGTTGGTTTTTCAAGACAGGGTTTCTCAGTAGCTTTGGAGCCTGTCCTGGAACTAGCTGTTGTAGACCAGGCTGGTCTCGAACTCACAGAGATCCGCCTGCCTCTGCCTCTGGAGTGCCCTACTTACTCCACCCTTCTGCCTTTGAACTCGGTTCATTCTTGCTTTTCCATTGTTTGAGGCTCATCGTGTTTGAGGGCGCTGACGCTGTAATGTAGGCAGAGTGGACACCTTCCACTCCGGACAGGGTCCATCGACTCCCCCAGGCTTTGGTGGTTTTGGTTCTATTCTAGTATACTCACGGTTTCTCCTTGGTTTCCTCAGTGTCCTGCTCGTCCAGTCCCTGAGTTCTGTGTCCTGCAGGTTTTTCTCACAGCCGATTTCTCGCTTCCTTCCACAATGGCCAGAGAGAATACAGGGAGTGATTTGCTTCCCTGATGTGTTTAGACTTATTTTAGGGTGAGTCCCAGGACCGCTGAGAAGACTGAGTTCTGTAGCATTTGGGAGAGTGATCTGCAGAGGTCCTTTATCTCCAGGGGTCATTTTTGCCTGAACAAGCTGTCCCTTGGTGCCAGGAGGGAGTTGAAGTTACCCACTATGTCTTGGGGTTAATCTGTAACTTTGTATCTAGCAGTGTGTGTTTTATGAAATTGAGTCTGCTCCTGTTTTTCCAATGGAGAATCCTAATGCTAGCTTGATGGATTGTTCCCTTAGTCAGTATGAAGTGACGTCATCCGAGTTTAGTTTGAATGCTGTCTTGTCAAGATATTAGATAGCAACTCAAGCTCATTTCCTGGCTCTTTGGTCGGGGTGCCTATGCCCATCCGTCATCCTTGATGCTGGGGTGTGCTCCTTGGATGCAGCAAAGTGGGGCTCCTGTGTTGATACCCTCTGTGTCTTTGGATGGGGAACTGAGACCACTGATGTCCAGGTAAAGGTGTGAACTAGTTGTCGTTTTGCTGACTTTGTAGTGTGCAGTGTTTCCCTAACCCTCACTTAACTACTGTTGGGGCTGCTTCTCTTTCTTCTCTTCCATTCAAGGCTGAATGAGGCATCCAGGAGGAGGAAAAGGGTCCCAAGCACAGGAAAAAAACTCAGATACTGTCACTCCCGCTGATAGGGGTCCCACAAGAGTGCCAAGCTATGCAACTATAACGTACACACCGAGGGCCTAGCTCAGACCCATACAGGATCCGTGATTGTCGCTGCGGTCTCTGGGAGCCTGCTCAGTGGGCTGTGTCCTTAGCATCATGGCCTCTTAGATGCCCTGCGTTTCTCTCGACAGTAGCTGGCTGTGTGCTCATATGTTCATTTCGTCTGTGTTTATCAGGGGCAGTTTCACTCCTCCCTCAACTGTGATTGTGCTTTGTAGAGTCGTCTAGGTTGGCAGCTGCGGTTCTCAGGACATCCTGAGACATTCTGGCTTTCAGTTTCCGTTGGACACATCACAGCTGTTCTGACAGTCTGTGATATGACCGTGTCTTCTTCCAGCTTTCAATGTGTTCTTCCGTCTGTTCAGTGATTTGACCGCACGGACACGGGAGTTTCTCATCTATCTGGCGTTCTGTCAGCCTTTGTATCTGGATGGGGATCTTTTCCCTCTAGAGCTGGGGATTTTTCTTTTAGACTTTATTGAAGGTATTTGCTATGCTTTGGGTAATGGAATGCTCCCCCATGTCCACACTTCATAGGTCTGGTCTTTTCATGGTGTCTCAAAGACCTCACGTGTTCCGCTCAGGTGTGTTTCAAAATGTACCATTTCCTTAATGGAAAAAACCCCTCTGCCAAGAGTTCAAATGCTGGTGTCCTGTCCTCCATGTGACCCTTCCCCTTGAGTTTCTGGCTTGCCGAAATGTTGATTTCAGGTCGCTTCGTTTTTCCTTCAGTGTTTCTCTATTGGATTGTGTTGCGGAGTGTTATTTTCAGGTGTGTGGCTTTTGTTTACGCTGCACTTGTTTAACCCTGTGACGCTGTCTAACACACCTGATGGTCCTAATAAGAGCTGAGCGGCCAATAGCGAGGCAGGGGCAAGGGTAGGCGGGGCTGGCAGGCAGGCAGAGAGGATAAATAGGAGGAGAAATCCAGGGAAGAGGCACAAGAAAACAAGAAGAGGACATCAGGGGTCAGCCACCCAGCAAGCAGCAGAGAAAGAAGAAAAGAAAGGTGTCCAGAAATAGAGAAAGATAAGAGTCCAGAGGCAAAAGGCAGTAGGGTTAATTTAGGTTAAGAAAAGCTGGCAACATTGTTTGCCATAGTCGAAACTTGGAAACAACCTAAATGTCCTTCCACTGAAGAATGGATAAGGAAAATGTCTCTCTCTCATGCTCTCTTCCCTTTCTCCCCTCTTCCCAATTTACTCAGGAGATTTTTTTTTTTTATCTATTTCCCCTTCCCAGGGGAATCCATGCATGTCTCTCTTAGGGCCCTCCTTGTTACCTAGTTTCTCTGGGGTTGTGGACTGTGGCTAGTTTTCCTTTGCTTTATGTCGAATAACAGTACCGTGAGTATATACCGTGTTCAAGACAGGGTTTCTTTGTACCCTTGGCTGTCCTGAAATTAGCTCTGTAGACCCGGCTGACCTTGAACTCAAGCGCAGGGATTAAAGACACGTGCCATCACTGCTTGGTCCAATTCCTTTCTTATGCTTGAGATTTATATTGTCAACTCCAATTAGAAAACCAGCAGGATTAACAAAAATTAGTAATAGCAAAGGCAAAATGTTCCCCAAATCTTACTAGGACTTCCTAAGTCAGTCCAAAACATCCCGTCCTGAGCTGAAGCAAAGGGGGCTCCCTTAGGTCTGCTCGTAGAACGAGTTCCGTTTGCGCCTTCCCACTTCTTAACAGTTTGAGAGCTAAATTCAGTTAATTGGGCTTGGTGAAAACTCCTAACCACACACAGCGCTTGTTGGCAGACCATGTATTTACAGAGGGCCGGCGGGATGATGCACACAGAGAAAGCTGCCAAGCCTGGTGCCCTTATCTCTGGGACCCACACGTGGAAAAACTGATTCCTGCAAGCCTTAAACGCCCACACACATGAATGTAATTTTATATTAAAAAAGATGGACTGTGTCTCTCTAGCCATACCACTTCCCCACCCTGAATCTCGGTGTTTTCTTGGATTGCCTTGTCTGAAGTGTTTGCTGGCTTCTATCTAGGGCATTGACAGCAAGTTCTGATACGGAATAACTTGGGAATGTTTCATCCCGTCTCACCTGCTTCAGTAGGTGGTCCCTCGTCTCTAAACTGGGCTTACACAGTGAGGTTATAGGTCGTGCTCATCACCTGCCTGGCAGGCAGGTCATCCCGGCTAAGGTAGAGGACTCAAGAAGTTCAAGGCCAGCCTGGGAAAATTTACTGAGACCCTGCTTCAGAGTGAACTGGGGCTGCAGTCCTGTGAGTTTTTATAGAACCCATGAGGCTATACTTCAACCCCCGGCAGTCCCCTGTCCCACAACACCACCGTTAGAGCATGCTCTGCTTTTTCACTCGGCTTCCTGGACACATCTACAGCACCCTTTGTTTAGATTTCCCCGCACGTGGATGTTCAGGATGGGAGCCTTGATAGTTCCCGCTGCTGTGTTAGCACATGGATGATCAGGAGGGGAGCCTTGATAGTTCCCGCTGCTGTTAGCTCCGCTCCCTTACACAGCTGCTCCCCGTCTCTTCCTTCCTGCCCTGAGTGCTCTCTTGGACACTCAGCTGGGCGGCAATCACAGTAGAACTCTGAGTGTGCTGAGATCCAGTACTGAGGTTAGCCCGAGGGGCAGGTGATGGTGACCTTGACAGATTTGTGACTAAGGTCACTTAGTGAAAAAGATGTGGAGAAGCATTATGCTTCCTCAAATCAGGAAGAGTGGCACACGTGGGAAGTGGGAGCTGGTGGACCCAGGAGACTGAGGCCATCCTAGGCTACAGGAAAGACTTATCGTAGGTAGCCATGGACCTGGACAGATTAACCATCATTCTCTTCCGGTAAAGATGCTGTGTTTGCTCTTGTTCCCGTGTGGCTGTATCTCAACTGAAAGCAAATAAGCAAACTTAAAAACCTTAAGTCCACTGAATGAAAAATGTTTTTTCAGTGGTGCAAGCTTTTAATCCCAGCACTTGGGAGGCAGAGGCAGGCGATCTCTGTGAATTCTAGGCCAGCCTGAACTAGAACAACCTGTTCTAGAACAGCCAGGGCTGTTACAAGAGAAATCCCATCTAAAACCAAAACCAAATTCAAACCATGCAGAGGGTGTCTCCTGTTGAGTACCAATTGTGAATGAGACTAGACAGAAACTAGAGAGCGCAAGGAGACAGCCTTTCTCGCAGGAACCCTCTCCACAATCCACCCTTTCAAAAAAGGCCCGGCAGCTCCAGGACTAGCAGCTGATTGACTTTGTTCCAGCTCACGGGCAGGAAGATCAGCAGAGGCGGGGTAGCCTTCTGTCCACAGCACAGCCCCTATAAAGGACAGTACCTCCCCTCCCTCCCAGCTACCACTGTTGGAGGACTAGGTTGGCAAACAGGAGGACTTCCTGTGTCTACATGGCACATGGACACAAAAGCACTTGGAGCTTGTAGTCTGGTTTCTGTCTAAATGGGGAAGGTGGAGAACTGTGGGACAGATTTGTGGCAGGGATGATAAGGGGGTAATGGGCCCCAACACACAGTTTATAGCCAGATGACTTGGACGAGGAAACCGGCATTATCACTAGGCTCCAGTTCACTCACACAAGTACCTACCTCTGGGATTAACTGACAATAAAGGCGTTTCTGCGTGCAAACACGTGGGCAATCTGTTTATTACAGACTTGCTGGGTTAGGGATGTACCTCAGGGACACCTGGCCCACCCACGAGAACCAGGGCTGGGGGAACAACATATCAAGGGGCCATGTCAAAAAGACCTGCTTTCCAAATAGACACGACTGTCAGTCGGAACTCTACTTAAGGTCTAGAGACAGACTGGATAGTTGCTAAAAACCCTGAGAATTATGCAAGCTTCACAAGGGACATCTTAGCAAAGGTTGGGGCCGCACAGGTAAGGGAGATAAGGTCTACCACCTGTGAAAGCACTGAAGGCGCCTGCTTAAAAAAGAAAACAAACCTGACCCAAGTGTAAGTCACAAGCATGGCCAACAGATGGCACCAAAACTCCGAATCTCAGGTTAAGTACTGTAGGCTGGACTCTTCCCTGGACCACTCAACCTCCCAGCCTGGTGGCCCTGTTGTCATGAAGTCAGCTCACTTTCAGTGCACAGCAGAAAGCCCGATGCGCTATCCCTGTACATTCTGAAGCCAGGCTGCCTTGTCAATCCCTACCTCCAGTGAGTTGATTTGGGGAAGCTGCCTAGCTCCTTTGCCTCACATCCAATCTATGGTTACCGTGACAACCAAATTGTTCTGGGCACACTGCTTGTCATACACTGAACCACCTGTCTGACCCCCTTATGTTTTGCCATCTAAATGTGTGTAGACAGAAGAGGCTCGTGGTGCAGGTGAGTATGCGTTTATCCCCGCCCACTTCCCCTTCAGGCCAACCAGCCCTTTAGGCACTGAGCACTGGCAATGCAGACTGAGGGCAGGCCTGGAATCTAAAGGACAGCAGGTACCCACCCTCCTAGTGCCAGGCTGAACCCAGAAGAGCAGTGGCAGTGGAAGACAGGAAGCACCCCTCAGCCCCAGCACTCCACTGCCAACCCCAGACTGCTTATCTAAGCCAAGTGCACTAGAAACCAAGATGAAGTCACAAGCCCAGGTTCTTACAAAACATCTGAGGGACAACAGGGCAGGCCTTTGGCCAGTCAGGGTGGGCATGTTCTCAGGAGACTGACCAAAACCTCCCAGCACGGCAGCACTGATCTGGAGCACTTTAAGGAGGCTGGGGTTCAGTTTTTCAAGTGTTGTACACTATACCAGAAGGCTACGAGCAGAGAGACATCATTAAGACATTTCTAGCCTCCCCCAAAACTATTTCTAAACCTTAAATTCTCCCTTCAGATTAAATTCAACCAAAACCCTCTGTCCATTCTAAGGAAAATCCCCATCTCCTTCAGAACTGAGCATCACTCCCAGTGGCAGAGCCGAGACCAAGAGCATCTCATTCCACTACAACTTGCTCAGGACTCTGCTCTCATTATCCCCACCTCCAGGAGGGTACCCTGCTCCTGGTATCAGGGTGGCAGTTGTCACTGTATTTTGGCCCCACCTTTGTAAGCCTCTACTGCTCAGTTTCCTTTGGTGCACTATGCCAAGCCTAGAGGCTCATTTCCAGAAGCCACAATCAGTTGCCCAGCTTGGGACTATGAACTTGAAACACCAAAGGGGCAGCATAATTGCCTTGTACCCTGAGACCTGGCCTGCTACACCACACCCCCATTGTTTGCAACTCTCCGCCAAGGCCATGAATGAGTGAGGGTTTGCTGCTCATCTGCACGAGAGACTAAGAATGGAGCATTTCAAATGCATGACCTATTTACTCGCTGGCATTTTCTAGAACACAGAAACAGACAGGAATGCTCAGTGAGGGGAGGTCCTTGTCCAGCAAGATCAATTCCTAGCACCCCAGACAGGGGCAACTGGGTGATGATAGCTAGCTAAGGGTGATGCCCAACACACCCGACACTGATTCAAAGCACTGTATCTGATGGAATCATCTTCCCCGCACCAGATAAGTAAACCCAATGAGACAATCTTACTCCTTTTCAATCACTTTGAATACAGAAACAAATCTCACTAAGGTAACTAACTCAAAACTTCAATAGTATTTTCTTTATTTACAAGTTAGAATCAAGAGAAAGAAAAGATAGTCCAGGGGGCCAAATGGAGAGGTGACTCAAATCCCCAGGCCCCAAATGGAGTAGAAGGAAAAGGGAAGAGTAGAAAAAAAAAAGTCAACGTAAAAAAAGAAGCTCCCTCTTCTTCCCTCCCCATGGAGGCTGGAGGGAGGGCCATGGTGCTCCTTCCTCACAGCCTCACCTAGCTTAAATAAATTAAAACCTCAAAACAGGGCCCTTAGAAGTGAACAGGACAGCTATGGCCTTAGGTGGCCTTGTGCCAGGCCTATGCCCACTCCCACCCATACCCTTGCCCACCCCCATCATCCTGAACAGGGACACTACACCCAAGAGGTCATTCCCCAAAGGGCTAGCAGTCAGTCTGGTTCTGTCCGTGTCCCTGCATCCTCCCACTGCAGAGCCAGCTCTCCTATGGAGGGAGATGAAGAAGTGTCACAGCAAGGGGACAGTGGTGGGGAAGGGTGGTACAGGGGTCCGGTCCTGCGGAGCCTTCCTGCCCCATCTGGCCTGACCCCTTAGCCCGTGTCTGAATCGCTGGTGTCTGAAGAAGAGGACGATGAAGAGGAGGAGCTGGAGTCTGAGCTGGAGCTGGAAGCGCTGAGCCGGGACACTGCGACTTGCTGTGCAGATGAAGACTCCGTTTTCTCACTCGCTGCACAAAAGAGTAACATGAATTTGTCAACAACAGAACACGTGCCTAATGACACAAGTGGAAAGAAGGCGGAGTCCCAGCACTCACCTTTTTTGGGAGGTTTTTTGGTGGAGTTGAGCTGTCCACTGACGTCCTGCAACCGCTTCTCTAGTTCCCGCTTTTTCTCCAAAGCTAGCTCCTCCTTTGTCTTTCCCACAGGTTTCTTAATAGCTAGGAGGAAAGGGCAAAGGACTCACTATAGTATATTATATTGCCTTTAGTCACCAAGAACTGCCAAGTCTCTTTCCATTCCTAAATATGAAGCAGCCCACAAGCCAGTGTGGCCTGTCACACACACCCCTTAGAACTGGGATGGCCCTCATCTGATACTCACTATAGGGCTTCCGGGGTTTCTTCCGAAGGCAGGATAAAACGTATCGCTCAAGCTCTCTGAGTGTGGATGGCTTGAGTGTTTCGAAATCAATCTCGATTTCTTCTGGATTTGAATCACGTAAAGAGGGTTCCCTGGCTTGGATGATATGTACAACTCGACCCAACTTCTCCCCAGGTAGTTTGTTGATATCCAGGCTTAACTGCCTCTTTTCATCATAACTCATGGGCCTGCTTTCTTCCTCCTCCTCCGA
Organism: Microtus pennsylvanicus; assembly: GCF_037038515.1. Classification (NCBI taxonomy): domain Eukaryota; kingdom Metazoa; phylum Chordata; class Mammalia; order Rodentia; family Cricetidae; genus Microtus; species Microtus pennsylvanicus. The sequence continues at coordinate 3,229,169 of NC_134585.1, read as the reverse complement.
ATCATAACCAGTGGGCAGGACAGGTGGGGCTGTCTTTTGGGCCTTTTTAGGCAACCTATGGGCAACAGAAAATTGCTAATGAGTTCACCAGATGCAGAGGCCGACCTACACAACACCCCAAGACTGTCTCAAACACTCACTTGTTGCTACTTCCTCCAGAAGTCCCAAAGCCAGAGTGGCCTAGCATAGCAGAACTGCCACCCCCGGCTTTCTTAGATTTCTTGGGCTGAAGCGGTCGAGGTGCCCGAGACCCCTTGTCGTCTTCATCAATCCCAACTCGGCCCCGATGTTTCTCTGCCTTCCGTTTCTTCTTTTTCTCCTTTTTCTCTCTCTTCCGCTTGGGCTTAGATATTGGGCCTTGGGATAGGGCAGCCAGTTGTTCATGCACTGCTCGAAGCTACACAGGACAAAAGACAATAGGATCAAGAAACACAGTTGTTAAAAAACACACATAGTTCAAAGTTCTTACCCAGTCAAAGCCCAAGCCTAATGAGATACCTGCTCCTGCAGCTCTGCCAGGCGATGAGCCCTTTCTTCCTCAGAGTCCGAGCTCTCACTCTCCTCTTCCTCATCTTCATCATCCTCTTCCTCCTCTTCCTCAGAGGAGCTCTCACTGCTACTTTCCTCACTTGAAGACTCTGAAGATGATTTGGCCAACCCAGGAGGCAAGACGGTAGAGACTGGTAAAGGCCCTGGTTCCAGTGGCTCATCGGGCATCTTGGCATAGCGGAACTCAAACACATCCTAAAAACACAGGTGGGAGACAAAACTTTTTAATGCCCAGTCCCTCAACTCACTAGCTCCAACTTAAAGAATGGCCAAGTTTTACACATTTTGAACGTACAACAAACTAAACCTCTCCTCATAACCAGGTATGTGTAAAGGACAAGTCACACTCACCTGTAACTTTCGTGCCATGGCCACGACATCGTGGTCAGGAGGATTGTACTTATAGCAGTTGGAGAACATGAGTCGAACATCAGCAGCGAACTCCTGTGCATCTCGGTAGTCACGATTCTCCATCTTCCGCTGCAGAAGGAGGCAGCATGAGAAGCTGCACAGGCAGAGACTCATCTTTCCCTGCCAACCCGACTCAAGAGCAGCCCTCTCTCGGAACAACAGTGGGGATGACCTTAAGATCTGTGCCCTGGGGCTCAAGTTTGAAGTCCAAGGATTTGGGGTAGGTTTGAAGAGAGATCTACGTCTAGAAAGAAACATTTCTAAGTGACCAAGGCCATCTCCCACATCACATCTCCCTAACCCGACTCTTAGGAACTGCTGAAATTTTATCCTTACCGTAAGAAACAAGGACTTGAAAGTATGTGACCTTCTTTCTGCCTTGTACAGTTTTATAATAGCAAGACACCCAGAATGAAAATCTACTAAGTGCCCATAAGGAGACATGGATATTGCTTTAGGTCCCAATCACTGCCTGAGCATCCCATCTGCCCCATGCAGTGGGTACCTTGACAGTGCTGAGGTCCATGGGATGCTTAATGATGTCATGGTAATCGTGAAGGCCAAGAGCAGAAGCATCCACTGGTTTATAGAAAGGCCAGGCATAGGCAGCATGCTTCTTCGAGAGCAACTCCTTCAAAATGCCATTGCAGTGCTTTAGCTGTTCTGACAGCTTCCCTTTCTTAGAGCTCTGGTGTTGCTGCTGCGAGTCAGGCAAGTCTTTTCGTGGGGGTTTGATTGGGCGGCCACTCTCTCTACGCATAGGAGGAAGCCGCGCTGCCTTTGGCTCAAGACCCCCAGGAGGACTAGCTGGGGAGCCAGGAGCCAGGATGGCTGTAGGTGTAGGGGTGGTTGTATCTGCTTTCCGTTTAACGCCTTTTTTCTGTAGAAATGTGAGGGACTGGGTCACTCCGGGTCCATTTCTTTTAACACCTTCTCCTCCCAGGCGCCCAAACAATCTGATGTATTACCTTGGCAAGGGGCTGAGCTGGAGGAGCTGCTGATACAGCGAGGAGTGGGGGTCCAGCAGAATGCAGGGACTTCAGAAGGGGAGCAGAGATGACTGACGGGTGGGGAATGTTGAGGACAGTGGTGGGTATTTCAGGCGGTGGTGTATACAGGGCTGTATGCGACACAGAAGAAACCGCAGGCACCTGATGGGCACCGGTAATATTGCCCTGCAGTGCTAGGAAGGGAGAAACAGTAAGTTTCACTCATCCTCATCTTTAGTCAGGTCACTGTACAGCTTTCCCCTCGCTAGGCCACACGTACGCCCCATCTCTTCCTACCTGCTAACTTGGCCCCCTTCTTATGGCTGTTCTTAGGGATGGTCACCACAAGCTCTTGTTCTTCTTGTGGCATAGCTGCCACTTTCTGTAGGAAGATTTTCTCCAGTGTCTGTGCCATCAGAACGATGTCGTCGGTGGGCTGCAGGAACAAGCACACACACAAGTTACCATCTCTGCAGAACTCCCAGCCCCAGGGCACCACTGCAAGCCCAAGGCAGAGCTAATGAGTTACACATCCCTGTTCTTCTCAGGCCTCCAGAGCTTTCTGAGAAACATGGCTACCCCCCCCCCAAATGAACCGCATTCGACTTAAATCCTGTCACTCCAGGGGCCCTGCTCTCTAAGGGTGGCATGTGGAGGGTCAGGCTTTTCTAGGACCTTCAAGACCTGGACACTATTTCCAGCAGCTAGAACCACACAAACAAATGTACTGCCTCTCATGGCTATAGTAAACAAACACAAACACTTCAAAAAGCCCAACAGCCTACCTTGTTATAAATGTAACAGTTGGTAAACATTGTATTGAAGTCCTGCATACACTCTGAGGCAGCCCAGTAGTAATTGTTTTCAAGTCTTCTCTTGATAGTACCCATGTCCATAGGCTGTTTTATAATCTTATGGTAATCCTAAAGAAAGAGGCCAAGTCAGAGCCATGGAAAAAGGCGTATTCTAGGGCAACTACTGACAGGAATGACAGACACACCTGCACGCACACCCTAGCCACTAAGGGAGTGTGCCCCACACTGCGGCCCCAAACAAACTATGGGTCAGAAAGAGTAAGATCTTTTAATTCCCACTAGGAAGTCCCTAATGCCTTTCTCTAGCCACCCACCTCCCACCCACTCTGGAGGCTTCCCATCCTGTGACATTACCTCTGGGGATGGCTATCCATGGGCTGCATGAGGGAAAGGAAGAAGCTAAGAATTTTGGCCACCGTGGTCCTCTCCCAACCAGGGGTGGGAATCTGTAAAATGGAGCCAGGGCACAAAAGTTAAGGAAGGGACACATGGAGGGCAAAATGAGAGATGCCGAGATAGAGATAGCAAGCACAAAGGACCAAGAATCCAGAACTCTGGTGGCTATTTGTCCTCAAGAGAATGGGAGCTCCCTAGGGGCCGCAGCACCTACACTAGGTAGCCCACACCCCCACTCACGCGCTCCTGCTCACCCCCACACCTGCCCCAGCCCACCCTCTCACTCACCGGCAGACCCAGCTTCACAGCGTCCACAGGCTGCCGGAAGGGCCAAGCAAACTGGTGCTTCCACAGGGCCTTCATCACCACCTTGTGCAGGTACTGCAGTTGGTTTGTTACCCGCCCTGGCTTTTTGGGATTGGACACCTCGGGGGGCGGTGGGTTGGCAGGGGTCAGTTGTAAAGCTGGTACAGAAGCCATCGTGGGGCTCTCAAATCCCTCATACAGCAGTGAAGGCTTTCGAATCCTTTTCCCCGGTGCTGCTGCCTCTGGGCCCAGCCCCAGTAACCCTGCATTCCCTTCCCCAGGGAGCCTGCAAAAAGGGGAAGCAGAATTAGACGTGAAGGCATGAAAGATGAAAAAGTTGCTAACTCGCAGTATGCACCCCTATAAACTCGGGCTCTGGCTGCCTGAGGTTCACATGAAAATAAATCACAGGGAGAAATCAACTCCCAATAGCTGTACCATCTCCATCTAGCTCTTACATCCTCTAGTTGCAGGAGCTACTTGGTTAAAATAAACACAAAAACCAAGATGTCACATGACAACTCAAGCCTTATGGGGAGGAATCTGAAGCAAAAATAGGTGGAGCCATGAAAGCGAAGCTTCTTCCTCACTAGGGACCTAATGGTTGCCATGGTGGTTGAGAGAAGGCAATGAACAGAGGAAAGAAAAGGGGTGGGAATAAACTTCATAAACACGACACCTAATAATTCATCTTGGCATGTTTTGCAACCTTCGAGTTAAAGCCACAGTAGAAAACCAGACAAAACACTAATCCAAAGACACAAGGAAATATCGGTCAGACCTAAAGGTTTCCCTAAAACAAGTCTCCTTCAAATCACACCCCGCAGTCAAGGTCAGGAAGCCCTAATTTTGATTGCAAGTCCCGCTGCAAAGTAGCTATCGCTAGCAGCTCCCGCGGTAGGAGACTAAAGGCCAACCGGGGCGCGGTGGTACTCTAACCAGGTGTTCCCCAGTGCCCGCGACACTACACCAGAGCTCATTGTTTACATCCGCAGAGGAGCGCTGAGCCAACCCTTCGCTCCATCCATCCCCTCCTCCCTGAACGAAGCTCAGGGGTACCCAAACACACCCACCGCCACCGAAAGGAAGCACCGATCAGAGAAGGGCTATCTATGCAGCAAGAACCCAGCCTCGGAGGGACCGTCTCTACTCCGTGGGAATCCCGCTATCAAACCCTCAAGCTGTCACCATGGCAACTCTAGACACTGAAGTGGGCGAGACCCCCCACAAACACGATGACAAAGTCAAGGCTGAGCCGCGCACAACCCCCACCCAGCGGTCCGACTCGGTCTGGCCGAACGGGCCTGCGGCCACAGCAGCGCAAACGCCGCCAGGCCGCTCCGACGCAGTACCTGGGCCGCCGCCACCGCTCCAAAACCGTCGCAGCCCCCTCCGCGAGCTCGCGTCAACAGCTGCGGCGCGACAGCGCGCCCGCCCGCCCCGAACGCCGCCCCCCTCCCACCCCGGCCGGCGCAGACGTACTTGTGGGGAGTCACGTTCTGCAGCATCTTGACCTCGGGGAACCGCCGCTCAGCCGCGTCAAGTCCGGGTGGCCTCGGCGCCGCTCACCGCCGGGGCCAGCATAACCGGGGGAGCGGGGGAGAGACCGCGCTCCCCGGCCCTCCCGACGGCAGCCTCGCCGCGATCGCGGTCTCCTGCACCGCCCTCCGCGCAACTCCGGCAGCTTGGCGCGCTCCGCAGGCGGCGGCGGCAGGAAAATGGCGGCGGCCTCTGCCGGCCGGCGAACACAGTCTGCAAACCCCGACAGTCTCCGATCCGCGGCACCGCCGTCAATTCCGCCTGCTGCCGGTCTACCGGGGCCTCGTCTTCCTGCCGCGGCCGCCGGGGGCAACGAGCGCTGCGTCAGATCTCCGATGGAGGCGGATGAACACGGAGAGGGGCTTCAGAGAGCCGCCGCCTCCATCTTTGAAATCCTCCCGAGGGCGGAGTGGAGGGGTGGACAGACTCCGCGGGCTGGGCGGGGCCCGAGAAAGGGGAGCTGCGGGGGCTTCTACGGGGTCTGCACTGCCCGCCGGGGTCGGCTGCGGGCGGGGGCGGAGGCCATTTGCAGGCGGATGGACGCGGATTGGCTCGGCGGCCCGCGAAGCTCTGGGTCGGCAGGCAGGATCCTCCAGCCCGTCCTAGACGCTGCTCCACTCCAGCGCGAAATGGCGCCGCCGAGCCCCGCGCCAGCGCTTTATATATAGTCGGGGGGGCGGAGCTTCGCCGCTCATGCGCGCCACCCGGCTGGCGGCGGCCCCCGCCCCCTCCGCGCGTGCTCGCTCGCTCACGCGCGTGAGGAAGCAGAGGCTGGGAGGCCGGGCCGCCTCTTCGCGGGAGCTGCTCCTATTGGCCCGCTCCGGGGTGACGTCACAGACTCCATTTCCAAGGCGTCCATCACCCGGCAGTGGAGTACCGCAGCGAGACAAGGCGAAGGGGCAGCCCGCCATGTCTCCCAGCCAGTTGGCTGCGCTGTGGCTCGGCGACTCCCGGGAGCGAGGGAGGCCGAAGGGCGTGCGGTCGCCTGTCTCCCCACCTCCAGGTCCCGCCGGGTCCAGGGCTCGCACGCTCGGGGCGGCCGCCGATCGCCCGGGGCAGGCTGGTCGCGCCATCGCCGTCGGAGGGAGGGAGGGGTCGCGCGGGCGGGGCCGGCGGGAGGCTGCTGGGCCGCAGAGAACCTGAAAAGAGGAAGACAGACGCCATCTTAGGAGCAGCGGCCTGCTTTCCCGCAGCGACACCTCGGCGTCCCCCGTAGCCCCGCGACGCAGTCTAACGTTGCTAGGCTCGGCACGCAACACCTTCGCCTCCCCCGAGCCGGCGCCATCGGGACAAAGGCCAGGCGCTGCTTAAACACCAGCTCAAAAGAGCGCGGCCACCCCGGGTGCCCCGCGGCGGGCAATCCCCGGCCTCTGCCCACTCACTCTCACCCGCCTGCCACACAAGCCCACGGCGTCCACCTGCCCCGAAAACCCTACCTCTCTCTCACTTTCCCCGCCGCTGTCGGCGAGCGAGGGCAGCGCGCGGCTCCTCTGTGCCCCTCTCGCCCCCGCGTGGGTGCACGGACACCCCCGCCCCCATCGGCAGGCGTCCTCCCCACGGAGCGCCTCTCGCACCGGTCAGCGCCAGGGAGGAGGGCGAGCCGAGGAGTCGGCGGCGCCGCTCTGCAGCCCTCCCCCTCCCTTCCCCCTCGCTGGCCGCCTCCGAGGAGGGGCAGGAGCCATTTTGGGAGCCGTCTCGCCCCCTCCCCCTCCCCCTCCCCAGGCTGGACGGGGGCTCTGGGAACCAGAGGGACTCGGGTAGCAATAAACAGAGCCCAAGGTCAGCTGGCTGGTGCCCCTCGCGGCAAAGTCAAGGGCTGCCCGCCAGAGGCCACCTGAGCTTCCCCAACCCCTCCTCGTCCCCAGGGAGACTCGTGTGCTCGTCTGGGCAAGGATGTGAGAGTGGGTGAGGGGCTGCAAGGCAGGCGGGCTCCCCCTCCCCGAGTCACCCTCCCTCCACTGGAGCCCTCGACCTCGAACCTCGGTTACTGCATTTAACATGGCGGCCAAGCTGCTGTCTTCTGGGCCGCAAGGTTAGCGCAGCCCCCGGCAGGGGAAGCGCGCCTGGGGAGCGGGGCCCCTCCACTCCCCGTCAGGGCCCAGGCCCGGGTCGCCCGAGTGCGCGCGGCCCCGCCCGGGCGGCTGCGGCGAGCAGGGCAATGACACAGCAACTTTGCAGGCGACTCCCCTCCCCCTAGCGGCCCGGCCTCCAGAGTGGCGTTCCCGCGCCTGGGCCGCGCGCGGGTCGGGACCCGGGCCGGCAGGGGTGGGGTGGGGTGGGGTGGGGGTGGGGACAAGCTCGGGAGCTGGGGAACGGCGGGGCTTTAGGCAAAGGGCGCTCAGACGAGGCTCCCGCCGCCCCGCATTCCGGAAAGTCACCGGGCCCCAGTCGCTCGCAGCCCTCCCTGCCCCCACATGAGTCACAGGGGAGGCTGCAGCAGCTTAGTAATTTGGAAAAGTAACTCTCTTTCCGTTCCCTCCCCCGCAGCGCACAAGGAGGCGACTGTTGCGGGGAGGGGGAGGGGAAGGAGGTGGCGACACAGCACGCCACCCCAGATACCCTAGACCTCGCACCGGAGGGCAGTTCCGGGTCCCGAGCGAGCTCCCGATTCCTTCCGCGCCACCCCCCCAGCACCCACCCCAGGCCAGCACGTCGCTCCCCACCCCGGGGCAGACCCGGCAGGGCCCACGAAGGCAGGCGGCTGCCACAGTAGGCCGCACAGGCCGTGTCCGCGTGGGAAAGCACACACACTCGCTAAGGGTCGAAGCAGCGCCTGCAGCACGCCATGTGACGGCGGAGAGCCTGCTCCCCTCGACACAAAGGGGTCCCCGGGGAGCGGGGAGCCGGCGCCAGGGACGACATCGGTGCACCAGTCGGGCTGCCAGCTCCAGCTCGCGCTCCCACGGCCAACACCCCCCACTCGGCCTCGCCCGCCGAAGGGACCCCCTCTCACCTGGCTGCAGGTTCCCCGGACCCCCAGGGGACCAGCGAAAGGGGGCACACGCCACCCTGGCCCCCTTGCCCTCCAGTGGGTACGTAGGCACGAGGTTGGCCATTCCCCTCCCCCAAGTGGCCCTCTCGGGCTGGCCCCGGTCCACACTCCCATTGGCTGTCAGGTGTTTGAAAGACAAGTCCCCCCCATCCTCTCCCGAACCCCAAGAATGCGCCCCACTCCCCACCTTTAGTTATGCATTGACACGACGGCCGGCGTCCCCGCCCCAGGGGCCCCTGCTCACCTGGGTCCAGGAACCACGGGGGGGGGCTTCAAAGTCGCCCTCGGCCCGGCCGGGGGGGAGCACGGAATCCGGGGTGTCAACCCCCCCGGAAGCCGAGGCGGCGTTGGGGGAGGGGGCGTCGCCCCCGGCCCCTCCCTTCCCTAGCCGCTGGGGGTGGGGGAAAGCATCGGGGCCGCGCAGCCACGTCAGCAGCACTCGGACTGGCTGGGCCGGGTCACGTGTCCGCTCCCCCCACCCCCACGGCCACGAGGGCGAGGTTTCCGAACGTTTCCGAACGTCCCCGAGGGTCGTGTACGGGGTCCCGGGGGCTGCGCGTGCCCAGGCCTGTGTCCCGAGACCCCAGGCCTCGCTGCCCCCGGCCTTCTGCGCGCCTGCGGTCGACCCCGTCCCCCCCCCACTCGCCTCTCGGTATGGGTTCAGCATGGTTGCCACAGCCCCGAAACACGCACAGCGCAGGCGCAAGGGTGTGACCGGACCGGGCGGGGCGGGGGGTGAGGGAGAGCTGGAATGCGCAGGCGCAGGCCGCCGCCGCGAGTCTCCGGGGCGGGCTGGGAGCGCGCGATGGGTGGGGCGGGAGCGCGGGGGCTTGTGGCTCGGCGGCCTTTCCCCCACCGCGGTGGGAGTCGGTTCTTCCGGCCGCGGCCTGGGGCGGTGCCTGGCGCCTTCAGGCGGGAGTGCGCGGGCCCCGGGCCTGGGCCTGGCGGCAGGGCGGGCCTCCCTGGAACGGTGGGGGTCGCCCGGAGCTCTGTCTGCCGTTTAAATCGGGAGTGGTGGGGTTTCTCGAGTCCCTTAAACTGCTTTTCTCTATGAGACTTGCAAATACCTGAACTCTGCCTTCTGCGAAGCTTGCCACCAGTTTGCTCCTCCGATCTTATGCAGGTAGACCTTTGAACAACGCGCCCACTGCGAAATTTTTTGCGCGTTTTGATCATGGTTCTTTCCTGACTTTGTGCTCTACATTTCTGTCGCTAGTCTTACCAGTTCCTTTCATTTCTCTCAGTTTTTATCCTGTTGAAATGTAGGGTGGTCTCTAAATGTAGTGCAGCTAAGGTGTGAAGCTCTAGCGTGCTGTCGTTTTTTGCTTTTCAAGCGTATGGTCTGGATTTCCACTCCCCACCGACAGACCACTTGCATTCTTCTTGTGTAGACTGGGCCATGTTTCTTTCTCGTTCTACCAGGGGGTTCTCAGTTTAAGGAAACTGCCTTTGACCTGATCAGCCTTCTCTGTTAACCTAGAGTTATTTCTCCTGTCCATTTTGGTTTCTTAGCCAGAAAGAAAACCTATTCGATATTGTGCCCTGCCAGTAAACACTCAGTCTTTCTCAACTCTGAACAGCCAGCATCTGGACTTGGCTCCCCGTCTCCCTCCTCATGTCCCGGTTCATTCAGCGGCTGTGTGTGAGGGTCTGACCGCCTTACCAGGACCTCCCACCTAGCGGCCTCAGAAATGAGACCACTTCTCTGATTCCTCCCTGGCATTGCCTGTGCCCAGGCCCTCTCCAGGCTCCCCCAGGCCCTTCAGGCAGCTGTTCCTGCGGTGTTTGACAGGCTTGCATCCTTGCCGGCATCTTTAATGACAAGCCTTTCAACTCCACGTTAGTTCAGATCGGTCTCCTGAGCAGAACTCCTTACTAAGAATTCCTGCTCAGAGTGACGTGGGCTGTGCACCTTCTCCGGTGTTAGCCGACTGCAGCTTCCAGGTCTCGAGGTCTGGAATGGGGAGTGTCAGTCTTATCTCCCTCACAACTTTAAATCCATTGCATAGTGGCACTAGCCATATTTTGAGTTCTCAGTAGCCACACACGGTTAGTGGCTGTCCCACAAGGCGGCACAGTTTGTAAATGACAGAAATGATCTCGTAGAAGGCCTTGCTGTGTTAGCTAAGTGCCCGGTCACTGAGCTTCTTCCCCAGCGGTGGGATTGGTGGAATTGTGTTTTGGATAGCACCACTCTGGGCTTTCCCTCCTGGCCTGTGCCGAACGCGCTTCCTTCCCTAGAACTCTGTCCCTTGTAATTTGTTAGTCCCCATGGCTTCTCATTATACAATAAAATTTAAAATGCTGTGTGTCTGTTGGAAAGGTCTGCTTCCTGCTGCTAGCCTCACCCTCTACCCCACAAGGGTCCCAGATGTGTGCCCTCCAACCTGATGTCAGCCAGTTCCTCTCCGACCCTGTACCCCACCCACGCTGGAGCAGGTTCCCAGATGTGTGCCCTCCAGCCCTGACATCAGCCAGTTCCTCTCCGACTCTGTACCCCACTCGTGGAGCAGGTTCCCAGATGTGTGCACTCAGGGATGTTCTTTTGTGCCTCAGTGTTTGCCCTGTGCGTTCCTTCTATTTGGGATATGCTTTCTCTTCATTTAAACCAAAAGGGCAACATCTCCAAATACTGCCTACTCTTGACCCCTAAACTAAGCTGATTCCTTTATGATTGTACTTTCTATAGTGAGTCATGTGATCCCCCGCATCTTATTTAGATTTCATCCTGAGTCATGTGACCCCTGCATCTCATTAGATTTCATCCTGGGGTAGAGGCTGTGTTGCTGGTGATGGTGTATGGGTGTGTTTCTTAGACAGGGTCTCACTATGTAACCGTGGCCGGCTTGGAACTCTGTGTAGACCAGGCTGGCCTCGGGCTCACAGAGATCCCCCTGCCTCTGCCTTTCGAGTGCTGGGATTAATGTGTGCACCACCACACCTGGCATCACCTCCGTTTTTCAGGTGAAATCACAGGAAGGCGTATTGAATCATTTGCCCAAGGTCAGACTTGCTAAGTAGCAGAGTTGGATTTGAACCCATAACATCTGCTTCTGAATAGTGTTATCCAGGATCCACAGAGTTTGGGTCTAGGATTGGAACGGGAGAAGTGACGACTAGGAGAGGAATGGTCGAGAATTATCTTTAAGGTGACATTTAAATTAGCCAGGGAGGGAGATTACCTTTTTTTTTTTTTTTTTGCTTTATTTTGTTTTTGGAGAAGGGTTTCTCTGTGTAGTCCTAGCTGTCCTGGAACTCACTCTGTAGACCAGGCTGGCCTCTGCCTCCGGGAGTGGCAGAATTAAAGACGTGCACCACCACCACCTAAGCAAGCAGGTCAGCTTCTACATCCTAAGGAAACACTCTGCCACTGAGTCATACCCCAGCCCTCTATTTATTTTAGGACAGAATCTCACTAACTTGCATTGGTTGTCCGGAGCTCAAAAGATGTAAACCAGGGTGGCTTTGAACTCACAGAGATTAAAGATGGGCACCATCACCGCCCAGCTAAATATCTATTTTCATTGGATGATTAGTTTGATAGTAATTGTCCGATTACAACACGTAGCCAAGCACTTAGTATTTGCTGAGTAAACAGACCTAGGGAGGTGGAGGCAGGAAGTCAGGAGTTCAAGGCCAGCCTGGGCTACTTAGTTTGAGGCTAGCTGCAGCTAATAGAGACCCTGTCTTTAAGATAGGCACTTTGAGTCCGTTCTCTTATTTACGTAGGACAATGAATTCACCCAGTAAGGTAGTGGGTCACCCCATTGTCATAATGTAGGTGGAGATGGGTGAGCACGGATGGGGGCTGTGGCTGGGTTAGCCTCTGAAGTAGGAGTTAGTAGAGGGAAAGGAAGAGGCAATTGGGCCTCACATGTGGTGCACACGTTTAATCCCAGCACTCAGGTAGCAGAAGCAGGCAGATCTATGTGAGTTCAAGGCCAGCTTGATCTACATAGAGAGTTTCATCAGTTAGGGACATAGAATGAGACCCTGTCCCAGACAAAATAAGAAAATGGTAGTTGACAGTCTTGGGAAGGGTTTAGGATGGGATGGGAAGGATGGCGACAGGCGGTGGATGCAGTGGGGTGAACCAGAGACATGCCCCCGCCGACTGGAGAGAACCGCGTCCACAGAGTAGATCCACCGCCACCCTGTGCCTAAGAGCACTCCTGGCCCCAGAGTCACCGCCTTTATTAAAGGAGTCCTCTGTTATGGGTCGCTTGGCCGACGCTGCGCTTTGAATGTCATTCTCTTGGCTCACGCCAGAGCTCACTCTCCAAAATGGTAACAGAACAGAAACGTAATCTAATCTAACGGCGAAACGAAGCACCCGTTTAGGACGCGACTGGACTTGGCTTTGGTCTTTGCCATGCAGCCCATCACTGAATCCTGGTGGCTTTCCCTGGAGAGGAGGGGCTGGAGAGAGACAGCGCTGAGGACTGCTTACTGCACTTGCAGAAGACCTGAGTTTGACTCCCAGCACCTATGTGGGGTGACTCACAATGCCTGTAACTACAGCTCCAGGGGATCCGATGTGTCTGGCCACACACACAACCCACATGCATGATTTAAAATAATACATCTTAAACAACAAAGAAAGTGAGGGTGGAGACGCAGCTCACTGGGGACATGCTCACTAGCATTCTCAGGGCCCTGGGTCTGGTGCAGCAGCCTCACTTAGGACCATAGGAAGCGAATTCAAGAGCCGTCAGAGGTCGGTTGCTAGGACCTGTGGGGATGACTCTGATGGCCCTGGTGACGGTGCGGCCAGCTGTGCCATTGCCTGACGCTGGAGGAGAGCACACAGAGGCTAAACTTCTAAGCCCGTCTGCCCCTGGAATGCTTGGCCAATGCTTGTTACGTCGCCTGGGGCCAGCGTAGAAGTAAAACAGACTGCCTGCGTTCCTCCTCCCCTGGAGGGCATTTAAAAAAAACCGTGAAGGCTTTTGAACCGTCCTTCTCTGGGACGTGAGCACAGATGGTTAGACAGCATTAAACAGCTGTTCTTTATTGGTTGGTGATGTGATGACATCAGAAGGAAGGTGATTGGTGTAACGGCCGCAGACCTTAGCACAACTGACTCCATGATCGAAGTACCATTCAGGCTGTAAAACTCAGCACGCAGACAGAAGCACCTGCCAAAAAATGAAAACAAAGACCCAATCCATCAACGTCCACAGTTCTGGGAAAGTCTCTCGATGCACCAACCTTGCTTTTTGGCTTCTGCAGTTCTATTCCTGGCTAATTGTTCTTGTTAACTGAAGTATGTCAACCCAGAACATGTTTTTTTTTTTTTTTGGCGCTTAGAAGCTCATGCTAGAAAAGTTTAGGGGTACACTGGGATCCCGAACACCCAGTATAGTCCCCAGTTGCTAACAAAGACTCTATTGGCCTAAACTCATGTCCGAACAGTCTCCTCTAGTGAACAGCCCATTGCAGAATTAGCCATTACAGAAGCGCTGTAAGCACTTGAATAAAACTAATGAGTAAATTCTAACTAAGAGGAGTCACTTACTCCTGTGAGTGACACCTACTCCCTACTCCAGGCTGGCCTTGAACTCCCAGAGACCCCACTGCCTCTGCCTCCTGAGTGCACCACCACACCCAGTTACAGGTAACAATTCTTGAGGCTGAGGCTCAGCCTGCAGGCCAGGTTGCCCCTGTACTTTGTATGTAGACTAGACTATGCTGCCCCTAACCAGTGCTGTTCCTTTTGCCTCTGCCTCCCAAGTGCTGGGATTGGTGGTGTGGCCCAGCATGCCCGGCTCACACAGAGTCAGCCTTGCCTGTGTGCCTGGAATAAGCGCCTGCAGTTAGCTGTGTTGGAGATAGCTGCTGGCCAAGGATGATTCTAGAAATACCAGGAGGTGATCACACTTGACCACAGCTGACGGGCCTAGTGGGCACCCTAGGCTGAACCAGCTGGATCTTCTCTCTGCAAGATAAGGAAGTTAAGGAAGGCCAAAGGCTGCTGTGGCCCAGGAGTGACAGATAACAGGCGTGCTGCTATGGCTCACGTGGCCATTCTCTGGTAGTAACTTCCTCAACTGTTCAGGTCCCACAAGCTGAGCCATTGTTTGTCCTGTAACTACTTCTAAATTACATTAGCCAGGGCTAGCTTCCTCCCTTCCTTTCTTCTTCCCTCTCCTCTTTCCCATTCTCTCTCCTATTCTTAAAGGTGTGTCTCACTGTTAGCCCAGGCTGGCCTTGAACTCGCAATCTTCCTGTTTCGGCTTCCCCAGTGCTGGGCTTTCTGGCACACACCACCATACCTGGCCTCCAGAATTGGTTTCTCTTGTTTGCAGGTAACAGCCCTAACAGGTGGCTCCATGCTAGCAATGTCCTTTGTTTATGTGTCTGCTGATGTCAACAGGTAGCATTTTCACAGTCTGAGAACTGTCTACAAGCAGTGGACTGGCCGCGTGGATTCCAGAGCAGAACAGGAGCTGAGGAGGTGAGTTTGGAAGCCGCCAGCAAATGGGTGGAGGGAGTAAATGAGAGCATGAATTCCCTTCTGGGCGATTGCCCTGCAAGAAGGACAAAGGTTGAAGAGGAGGCACCAGAGGACTTGAGTTCCTAAAGCCAGCTGTGGTGGCTCACGCCCATAATCCCAGCACTTGAGAGGCTGAGGCAGGAGGATTGATGCGAGTTCAAAGCCTGCGCTACTGAGCGAGCTTCCAGCCAGCCTGAGCTGCCTTGAGACTCTACCTCAGAACAAAAACAAAGACACAGCTGGGCTGGAGGAAAAACCTGAAATCCCTGAGGCTGACTGAAGAGGGATCGCCGGAGGAGGGGGAGGGACACTGGGAGAGAATGCCTCCAGGGCGGTCAGAAGTCGGAAGAGGGCAGGGCCAACTGTGTCAAACGCGCAGCCCACTCACAGTCCCCCTGATTAGCGGAACAGAGATACTGGGAACATCTCATGTTGAGAGTGAGGGATTTTAGCAAGTATAAAAGTGGGGTCGCAGTGGTCCCCAGCTTTTCAGGGACGTTGGCTTGTCGGGGGTGGGGAGCTGACTCTGAGATAACCTCGTGGAGATTGTGGGTCACAGGGTAGAGGTTACAATGGCTGCACTTGTTTCTATTTATAGTAAGTGGAGGAAGGTTACCAAGCCCTGCTGGCTCACGGTGAGGCTGAGTCCCTTTCTCTTTGCTCTCGTCCAGTTCCCACTTTTCTGGTTGTGGAGAACTTGAACCCTCTTGCCTGGTTCCCTGCACCCCAAATAACTATCCAATTGGCCACACCTGCCCCTAAGCCCTCCACACCATAGAGTCCCCTTTCTTCTGCTGTCCAGAGGATCTCGGGATTCTCTGCTGTCTCCCGGACACACTGCTTATGCCCGACCACAGTTCTAGGCGCCAGGGGTTCTAGGGCTTTGCTGAAAGGTGACTTTATTCGGGGTCTCCACACACAGAATGGCATTCACCAAAGCTTGTTCCTGTGAGGGAGAGCCAGCCCACTGCCTGTGCTCATACGCCTTGGGTGCTAAGAACGGTTTCACATTTTTTGAAATGACTTTTTTAAAATCAAGAATGTTTCACGACACATGGAAATGATGATAAATTCACATTTTTTGTACCCATCAAATAAGAAGAGAATTAAGGACAGAACTTGAGGGACCATCAGCAGAGATCAGCTGAAAGAGAGGTCCAGCAGGGACAGCAGCATCAGCCTGGGAAGCGTGGGGGGCGGGGGCAGGGCAGAGCCGAGCCATGTTTGCTCTCTGTTCTCATTGCCAGTGCTGTTCCTGGCAGCCAGAGAGGCTTTCTATGTGTTCTTCACAGAAAGTTTGCAGACTCCGGTTTAGAACGCCAGGTGGGTGGCTGGGTTGTGGCTCCCAGATAGAGCGCTTGTCTTGGGTGTGCGTGCCCTAGGTTCCACCTCCAGAGCTGGAAGGAGCTGGTGGAGCGGCAGGTGGCTGTGTCCCCTGTGTTTCTCCAGGCTGTACCCCTACTCTGAAGCCATGTCCCCATCCAGACACCAGCCCATGGCTGCTCCAGCAGGAGCTCTTAGCTGTCCTGCCTTTGCGATTGGCTACAGTAGCTACAGTTGCTACTTTTATGCACTTGCACTGAACAGTTTGTCAAACGGTTTGTCATCATCTCAGTAACACGGGCTGGCCACCACTGTGAACCAAGGTGAAGTGCTTGGTTACTTAATTGCCGGGTTAGCTCTTTCTTAGAGCTCCCTCCACCCCGCCCTTCTCCCTCTCAGACTTGAAAGCACAGGCAACGACAGTTTCTTCCTCACCTCCCACTCCTCAGCCCACTGCAATCTGGAGTTGACTCCTACTACAACTCCGAGAGCGAGCGCTCTCTCTCAGTAGCGCATCCCCCATCTGACCCTCCTCAGCCCTTCCTGCATGCGTTCAGAGTGGCGCTGGGTACCTCAAGCCTCACCCTCCACACCCCTGCCCCACCCTCACCCCAATTCAATCACTTACTGCTGCCCTGTTCCAGATTCTTGGGGGATTAGCATATGCAGTGGGACACTCTCTCTCTCTCTCTCTCTCTCTCTCTCTCTCTCTCTCTCTCTTTCTCTCTCCCTCCCTCCCTCCCTCCCTCTGCTGTACCCATCCTCCAGAACTGGGTCTCCCTCCTGACTCTCCTGGCTGTCTTCCTTGCAGATTTTGCCAGCTGGAGGCACTGGCAAAAGATGGAAGGAAAACAGAAACTTCCAGCTTATCCCCAATCAGGTGATTGACAGTTACCGCCCTTGTTGGTGGAGGTAGCCATGCAGGCAGTCTGCACCACAGCCTCCTGGGAGAAACACCATCTCCAGGATTTTGTGCTTGGTGGCAGCTTCTCAGCAGAGGCTCCATGATGCCAGTGTCTGCACAGGGTGGCTGCAGGTGCGGACAGGGATTCTGGCCCCGGGGGCTGGGACAGTGTCTGGTCCCTCAAACCCATCTCTGCTAATATCTGTCTCTGTCTCTAACATCTTTGAAACTGACTTTATAGATCTGTTGACCTATCATGCGTGCAATCCCAGCACTAGGAAGCTAAGGCCGCTGTGCTGTTAGTTTGAGGCCAGTTTTAACTATATATGGACACCGTGTGTGTGTGTCTGTGTGTGTGTGTGTTTGTAGTTGTGGTTGGTTTTTTTTGTTTGTTTTGTTTCGGTTTGTTTTGGTTTTTCGAGACAGGGTTTCTCTAGCTCTTGTAGACAGGCTGGCCTTGAACTCACAGAGATCCGCCTGCCTCTGCCACCCTGGGTGACTCCCGCAGGTCTGTCTGTCTTACCTTCCTCCTTCAGCACAGTCCGCTGTTTTGAGCCTCTGGTTTGTCCATGTGCTCAAGCTCCCCAGATCAGCCTCTCCTACCACCTCAGCACCCACCACCTCTGTGGACTGTCCCAGAGTATCCCGAATTTAACACGTTTAAGATTGCATTTATTCTCTTTGTCGTCACCCCCCCCCCTCCTATCTGTCTTCCTCCTCCTTCCCTCCCTCTTGCCTCCTGCAATCCTGCAACCCTGGGCTTCACACATCCTAGACAAGCACTTTACCACTGAACTACAGCTCCCGACCCACTAAACTACAGTCTTCCTTCACACTGAACTACAGTCTTCCTACACACTGAACTACACCTCCCTATCCACTGAACTACAGTCTCTCTCCTCACTGAACTACAGCCTCCCTCCCCACTGAACTACAGTCTCCCTCCCCACTGAACTACAGCCTCTCTCCCCACTGAACAACAGCCTCCCTCCCCACTGAACTACAGTCTCCCTCCCCACTGGACTACAGCCTCTCTCTCCCCACTGAACTACAGCCTCCCTCCCCACTGAACTACAGCCTCCCTCCCCACTGAACTACAGCCTCCCTCCCCACTGAACTACAGTCTCCCTCCCCACTGAACTACAGTCTCCCTACCCACTGAAATACAGTCTCCCTCCCCACTGAAATACAGCCTCTCTCCCCACTGAAATACAGCCTTGCTACCCCACTTACATTTTTTTTTTTTACCGAGACAAGTTCTCTGTGAGTTTCTCCGGCTGGCCTCAAGCTCACTCTGCAGCCCCGCCTTGGTAGCTGGATTCCAGGTCCACACCACCAGGCCCGCTCAGCAGCCAAACCCTTCAGCTCCCACTTCCTCAGTATCTCAGGGTCCTAGTCCTTTGATTCAACCTCGCCTGGGACCTCATCCCTAGCTGTGATAGGAAGGCCACACCTTCACTTTGGACTAATGGTGACGTAGACATTTGGCCGGTGGTTTAGTTTTTCCCAAGCTCCAGTTGTTTGAGATATCAGAACAGCCACTCAAAAATGCTGAATCTGGCTGGCTGTGGTGGCGCATGCCTTTAATCCCAGCGCTCTGAGAGGCAGAGGCAGATGGGTCTCTATGGGTTCAAAGCCAGCCTGGTCTACATAGTGAATTCTAGGACTGTCAGGGCTACACAGTGATACTTTCTCTCAAAATAATAATTAATAATAATGATAATGTTGTTTTGTGTCATGCCCTGCTACCTGCCTGTCTGTCTATCTATCCAGCCAGCTACACTGGGCATTGAGCTCAGTGCCCACACATACAAAACAGGTACTTTGCCAGCGAATTACATCCATCCCCAGCACGTTCCCCAGCGTTGATGTCAGTGTTGCCGGCTGAGTAGGTCAGCTCCTCTTTGTGCTGTGTCAAGGCCTACTCTTGCCTGGACCTCTAGTGTTCACAATGCTCCTCATCACCACGGGGACTTGTGGGCATCCTTACAGCCTTTCATAGCTATGCCACGGAACTGCGGATGCTGTAGGCCCTCCCGCACCTGCCTACCCTGCCCTGGAATGCTTTTCTCTTCTCTCACATTCTGCTCAAATTGGTTCTCCTTGAGTCTCTTACATCAGGTCCTTATTACTGTGATAAAATGCTTACAAAAACAACGTAAGGAAGGCAGGGTTTGCTTTGGCTCAGTCTGAGGGGACAGCCCGGTATGTGACAAAGTTACTCAGGAGTAAGGGTGGCCAGCTGTGTGTGGGCACAGAGTCAAGAAGCAGACAGACGGGAACACTGATGTTCAGTTCTTTCCTCCTTTTTATTCAGGGCAGCACCCCAGCCTCATGGACCATGCCAACCATACTTAGGGTGTCTTAGGGTGTCTCAGTTCAGCCTGGATCTTCCCTCATAGACACACCTACAGGTCTGTTTCCATGGTGATTCTAAGTGACAAGTTGACAGTCCTTTGCCCCTTTTATTCCCCCAAGCTCCTCAAACCTCCTAAAGTCTTGACACATTCTTGTCCTGCGAAGCCAGGGCCTCACTGCCAGGCAGTGTCCTCCCGCTGCAGGTCACCCTCAGCCCTTGGCCCTTTAGTGCCTGAAGACAGCACTGTGCCGTGCAGGTGTCTCTCTGCGGGTCAGCTTTCCGTTGTCGTGACAAAATGAGGTCACATAAAAGGAAGATTTACCTTGACCCCGGTTTCAGTTCAAGGTCTCTCGGTCCGATCATTTGAGTCTGTGCTAGGCAGGACATGGCGGGGGCAAGCGGTGCCACAGAGTAGCTGCGAGGGAGAGGGAAGGGCGTTGATAAGTCTGTCAGGTCATCCTGTCTTCCAACAAGCCCTACCTTCTAATGTCCCAGCTGCCGCCCGAGAGTACCATCAGCTTGGGGCCAAGCCTCCTCCCCACACGAGCCTTCAGATGGTGGCACCCCTTATTCATGAAGGATCCGGTTCAAAAACTCTGCAAATGCCTAAAGCAACAGACAGTGTACACACACACACAGACACACACACATGCACACACATTTATATATGTTTATTGTGGTGGGTAATTCCCCTGGGAACTTTAAAATCCCACAGTGTCTGTCACACAGGTAGACCTGGTGCTCAGGACAGGGCTGTCAGTAGGATTCCTGTTGCCGAGCATGGGCACCAGGACCTCCACACTCTTCAACTTTGCAGTGACAGTTTGGCTACTAACAGGGTCCTGCCATTCTCGTGAGGATGTCTTTTTTTAAAATATTTTTTTCCTTTATGTGTGGCTGTTTTTCCTACATGTATGTTTGTGCACCATGTGTGTTCTTGGTGCCTCTGGAGGCCAAAAGAGGGTGTCAGATCCCCTGGAACTGGCATTACAGGTGACTGTGAGCCACTATGTGGGTGCTGGGAACTGAACCCAGGTCCTTTAGAAGAGCAGCCAGTGCTATTACTGCCTGAGCCTTCTCTCCACCCCACGGATGCCTTTGATCTTTGAGGCCTCATCCGCATACTTCTGGCACTAGACCACCGGGCACTGGACATGGACTGTTGGAGAGCATGAAACTGGACCACGTGACCACCCCTGTCACCTGGCCCTGGATGCCCACAGCACAAACCCTTCTTTGTCTGGGGACAGACTCCAGTGGCTTGTATTTCAGTATCTGTGGCTCCATCACCACCAGGGGACGCCTGTGCATCTTGATGAAACTGTTTCCCCATTTGCATCCTGCCATGGTTGTGCTATCTTCTTCTGTCTGAAGACCTGCATGGACTGGAGCAGACCCTTGGATGGCCTGGCTCCAAGTGCAACCTGAGCTCCCTGGTCCATGCTGCTGCCGTTGGTGGTTTAATCTTAATCGTCAACATGACTGGATTTAGAATCACCATGGAAACACTGCTGGGTGTATCTATGAGGGTGTTTCCAGAAAGGTCACCAAGGAAACACACTGTGGGTGTATCTATGAGGGTGTTCCAGAGAGGTCATCATGGAAACATACTGCTGGGTGTATCTATGAGGTGTTCCAGAGAGGTCACCATGGAAACATACTGCTGGGTGTATCTATGAGGTGTTTCCAAAAAGGTCACCATGGAAGCACACTGCTGGTGTATCTATGAGGTGTTCCAGAGAGGTCACCATGGAAACACACTGCTGGTGTATCTATGAGGTGTTCCAGAGGGGTCACTATTGAAACACTGCTGGGTGTATCTATGAGGTGTTTCCAAAAAGGTCATCATGGAAACACACTGCTGGTGTATCTATGAGGTGTTCCAGAGAGGTCACCATGGAAACACACTGCTGGTGTATCTATGAGGTGTTCCAGAGAGGTCACCATGGAAACACACTGCTGGGTGTATCTATGAGGTGTTTCCAGAAAGGTCACCATGGAAACACACTGCTGGTGTATCTATGAGGTGTTCCAGAGAGGTCACCATGGAAACACACTGCTGGGTGTATCTATGAGGTGTTCCAGAAAGGGTGTAGGTCAAGGGATAACTTGCTCTAAATCTGAGCTGCACTAGCCTGTGGGCTGGGGACCCAGACTGAATAAAATAGAGAATGGGATCTTGGAGGAAGAGTTGGGGTCTGAGAGCCAATAGAAAATTCAGCCCATCACAGTGTTCTGCCAGTGGGCAGCACCACTCTGACCAGTAGGCAGCTTTCTGTTTCCTGACCAGTAGGCAGCACCACTCTGACCAGTAGGCAGCTTTCTGTTTCCTGACCAGTAGGCAGCACCACTCTGACCAGTAGGCAGCTTTCTGTTTCCTGACCAGTAGGCAGCACCACTCTGACCAGTGGGCAGCACCACTCTGACCAGTGGGTAGCACCACTCTGACCAGTGGGCAGCACCACTCTGACCAGTGGGCAGCACCACTCTGACCAGTGGGTAGCACCACTCTGACCAGTAGGCAGCTTTCTGTTTCCTGACCAGTAGGCAGCACCACTCTGACCAGTGGGCAGCACCACTCTGACCAGTGGGTAGCACCACTCTGACCAGTGGGCAGCACCACTCTGACCAGTGGGCAGCTCTCTGTTTCCTGACCAGATTCGGTGACCAGTGTCCTTATGCTCCTGCCACATGCCTTCCCCACCATGAGAGACTGTCTCCCCACAAACCCTAAGCCAAAACAAACCCTTTCTCCTTAAGCCGCTGCATGCCAGCTGTGTAACCACAGCAACAAGAAAAGGAACTAGCACACTCGTGTGTGCACATGCGCAGTGCAAGGAACTAACACTAGTATATGTGTGTACGTACACAGTGCAAGGAATTAATACACACTTGTATGTGTGCACATGCGCAGTGCAAAGAACTAGTACACACTCATCTGTGTGCACACATGCAGTGATTTTCATATATATAATAAAACTAATTCATCAACAGCAATATGCTAGAACACCAATAATAGCATGTTATACAAGAGGGGCCAGCAAGATGGCTCAGGAGGTCAAAATGGGTGCTGGGTAAAGAGTCCTGGAACCAAGGTAAAAGGAGAGAACAAACTTGTGAAAGTTGTTTTTTGATCATGTGTCGTAGCATATGTTCAAACACACACATGGGTGCACGCATGTTCTCTCCACACACACACACAAATACACACAAATACACACACACACACACACACACACAATCTTACGTGAGAGTCAGCCACTTTCCCCTTTCTTTCCTAAGCTACAGATCTCAGCTCTCACTTACAGGAAGCCTTATAAATCTTGACCTTCTGTGTCTCCAAGTCTCCTCCTCTCCTCTTGCCCTTTGGGGCCATTCTTAGTTAAAACAAGGGTCACCAGAGACAGGCACTCACTGCAGTGACCTCAGGGAGTACTTTGGCAGGTGGTGAGAATACCAGGAGACACTGGGCTAACGTGACTCAGACCTGGGGCAGGATGGAGGGAGGTGAATTCTCACAGAGGCTCTGGAGGGTACGAAACTGAGAACTTGTTATGCTGGGTGTGGTGGCCCACACCGGAAGTCCCAGCACTTAGGAGGGTGAGGCAGGAGGGCCACAGAATTCGAGGCCAGCCTGGGCTACATAGTAAGACTTGTCTGCCCTCCCCAAGCCTGGGGTTCAATTCCCAGCACCAAATGAATCAGACACTTTGGTTGTTAGCTGTAATCCCAGAGCCATGGTTGCCGAGGCTTGAGGATCACAGTGAATTCCAGGCTAGCCTGAGCTACACAGGGAGACCCTGTATCAACCCCTTTTGCAAAGCCTTGGGTTCAGTCCCCAGCGCGGAATAAACCAGGTATGATGGTTGCTTGCCTATAGTCCCAGCACAGGGGAGGCGGAGGCTGACGGTTTAGAAGGTCAAGGTCATCCTCAGCTCCCTAGTGATTTCTAGGCCAGCCTGGAACACCTGAGCCCGTCTCTCCTCCACCCCAAACAATGCAACAAAATGTGCCTTGCCCCATAATTATTATTTTTTTTCTGTAACTTTCTACTAGATATTTGCAGGATGAAGTTGATTCTAAGTACCGACCTATGGAAGATGCAACCTAAGATGAGGGGCCCGCTGGAATTTGTGGTCCGGTGTTCAGTGCGGTTTGACCCGGTATGGCGTTCTGCCGCCAGGCGGCGCTGCTCTGACGCCCCAGACAGCCACCTGCTGGAGCCAGACCTTCCACCAGGAGGCGGAGGTCTCCAGGGCCGCCCTTCCTGGCCCAGGCGCTTCCACCCTGCGGGCTAAGTCTTCCGGAGGCGCCTGGCCCCAAGGCTCTCCTCGGCGACTGATGATGTCGATTCTGCACTTCTGTGATTGGTGTAGCCGAAGCGAGACAGGCAACTATTGGAGATGCTCTGTGGAAACGTGCTGTGAGTCTGGAAGGGAGCCGGGCGCCCGGGACTCCGTAGTAGCTCCCATTTACCCGGGGTGTGAAGGTATGGACCACGAGCAGAAGTCAGGAGCCGGGCTGCTGCAGATGCTGCAGCTTCTGTGGCTGCTGCCCCACTCCTGGGCAGTGCCCGCAGGTAAGCCCCTGGCTCCCCTTTGCGTCCGTCCCGAGGGCAGTGAAGACGATAACAGACTCAAGGGAGAGGGGTGCTGTTCACGGATGGCAAGCTGCCCACGTATTGCACACGCCCCGTCTGTGTGCTAGCCACTTTTCAGACGAAGAAAAGAGACCCGGCTGACTTAAGAGACCTGTGCGGATTCCCAGCGTGGGAAAAGGACAGAGCGGGGGTTGGAACACAGTAAGAGTTATTGCCTAGCCAAGTGTGGTGGCACAGGACAGTAACCCCAGCGCTTAGAAAAGTGGGGGCAGGATGATCTGAGGCCAGCCTCGGCTGCATAGCAAGACCTGGTCTCAGCTGTCCGCACAGTGATTAACACTCCTCCAGTCAGGGTCCTAGCTTAGTCGTCAATTCATGTTCTTGACAGGTCTCTTAAGTTTCTTATCAGTTACAGTCGGGGCGGCATGTAAGCGCAACCCGGAAGGTCCCGCCACAGTGTGTTTGTTATTCTGGGTGCTGGTTGAAAGATTCCTTCTGCCTGGGGGATTCCTGTCAGGAGTTTCAAAGCAGATTGTTACTGCCTGCAGCCAGGGGTTCAGGTCCCCTGTTCTGTCAGTGCACGGTTGGGAGGGTTTAGTCAGGGAAGAGGCTGTCAGTGAGAGAGCCCGAAGTGGTTGAGAAGGTCCAGAGACTGCCTTACTTTATACTTGTGACAGGGGTAGCCTAGGCCCACGTCATTAGGGCTCAGGGAGGCCACGGCCCTTCCCTACACCTCTCAAGGCAGGAGTCACACCCATGGCTTCAGAATTAGATGAAGATGTCCACTGTGCTGGGGTCCTGGGCTTGGTGAGGAGGTCAGGTTCGTTCATGGTGCCTTACAGAGTGGCCACCTCTGTTGCTTCCTTCTACAGACATTTGCTTTCTGTCTGTGTGATTTCCTGAGATAGTCTCATGTGCCACCGGCTGGCTATATGTCATTGAGGCTGCTTTTGGACCCCTGATGCCCCTCCCAAGTCCTGGCAGCACAGATGTGTGCCATGGTGCCCAGCTTTGCTCTTTCCAGGCAGAGACGGTTGCTTTCCTGTGTGTGGGGAGGTTGGGAAAGAGTCCTTCATTTCCTCTCCCTCTGCCTCATGGGGAGAAGGAACCCTTATTGTTTTCTACCTTAAAGAGAAAGTTCCTGAGCTCGCGTGTCATTGCAGCCCCTCCTCCGGTGTTGTGGGATGGCCTGCAAAACCACACGTTCCGGCACACCATTTTCTGCCAGGATGGGAACCCCAGCATGGGGCTCTCCGAGTCCTATGACGAGGACCAGCTCTTCTCCTACGACTTCTCCCAGAACACCCGAGTGCCCCGGCTGCCCAACTTTGCAGCCTGGGCTCAGGACCAGGGAGATGCCGCTGCCATTTCATTTGATAAAGACTTCTGCCAGGTCTTGGTCCAGCAAGTGGGCCCCAAGCTTGAAGGAGTGATCCCAGTGTCCAGAGGTCAGGAACGAGGAGTGGAGTTGGGGGGCGGGAGGTGCTGTGGTCTTACTTCCCCAAACGTCTCCTTTCCTTCATCCCCCATCTTTCACACCTCCTGGTTCTGCTCGGGGCTTTTCTTTGCTGCTTCGATGCTTCTCCCCATCGGCGACGTTGTACAGCTGGACGCTGTCTGCTGGGGGAAGCAGACGGTCGAAGGCATTGAAAATTCAGCAAACTGATGAAGCTACAGAGGCCAGTTGGCCCCACTGAACGAATGTCAGCATCCTTGTCCCTGTGCCAGCAAGATGGCGGGGAGAATGGAGAGGGATCCAGGGGTGAACTTCACCAGAAGGCAGTGTCAGACGCCAACCTGGTGACAGACAGACAGGAAGTCAACCTGGATACAGACAGGAAGTCAGGCAGAGGGCTCCACAGGGTCCTAGCTGCAATTGCTGCTGGGAAGTCCCTTCCCAGAGCCCCAGATGTCTCCATCTGTCTCGGCTCCACCTCTGTCCTCCCCTCCTTGCGTCTCAACTCTCCAAACAGTGGCGCTGTCTGAATGCCTCCCTTCTTTCCCTGGCACCTGTCCCCCGGCCACCAGGTTTGCCTGTGCCTGAGGTGTACACACTGAAGCCACTGGAGTTCGGCAAGCCCAACACGCTGGTCTGCTTCATCAGCAACCTCTTTCCGCCGACCTTGACTGTGACCTGGCAACACCACTTGGTCCCCGTGGAGGGGGCCAGCCCCACGTACATCTCAGCCATCGACGGGCTCACCTTCCAGGCTTTCTCTTATTTAAACTTCACACCGGAGCCCTTTGACCTTTACTCCTGCGTCGTGACACACGAGATTGATAGCTACACACCAATTGCCCACTGGGGTGAGGCCCTTTCCCCTGGAAGTCTGGTCCCTTGGGTGGGAAGGCTCGAGCCCATGGGAGGGGCTTCTTTTGCTGGGACATCTTCAGTTTAGTCTCACTGAAGCTTCCCTGCCTCAGTTCTCCCTTGTTGATCCCCAAGTCCCTCTGGGCAGAGTGCCCCCCAGCCGGGCCTCCAGGCTGACCTGACTCCCTCTGCTCTAGTACCCCAGAACCCCCTGCC
The DNA here is from genome assembly GCF_037038515.1 of Microtus pennsylvanicus. NCBI lineage: Eukaryota > Metazoa > Chordata > Mammalia > Rodentia > Cricetidae > Microtus > Microtus pennsylvanicus. The sequence goes on along the minus strand of NC_134585.1, from coordinate 3,202,963 downwards.
TTCAGAGCTCCTAGAGAATGTGCTGTGTGGTTTGGCCTTCGGCCTGGGTGTGCTGGGCATCGTCATGGGCATCGCCTTCTTCATCTGGTCCCAGAAGCCTTGCTCAGTCGGTAAGTCATTTGGGAAAGCGAGAGAACCAGGCACAAGGATGCCAGTGTGGGTGTGCCACTGTGGGTGTGCCAGGATCCCCTCTGCTTTGGGGGGCATACACATGCCCTTGGGTGTAGGGGCCTGTGTGCAGCATGATGGGGACCCTGTTACACACAGTTATTGGGGACCACAGAGATAGCTTCAAGTAGGGGGTGAGGGGACATGAGGACCTGAGGAAAGATGCTTGGAAGGGCAGAGGTGGATACGAAGGGATGGGGAAATGACCAGAATGGAGATGTATGACGTGAAAGACACAGAGAATAAATACAAAGGGGATGGCCTGAGATCGAGGACTCAGCTGAGTGACTGTGAGATGACGGGGTTCAGGGGAAGAGGGTCCTGGTGACGCTCCTGCACCCTGCTCTCCCCGCAGACTGATTCTTCCTGACCAGAGCTTGGAACAGCACAGGCCTTGCCATCAGGGATGCCCAGGGTTCTCGTGCCTAAGCAGGGCCTTTCATGGGAGCAGAAGTCCCTGGGATCCCTCAGGGTGTGTGCCAGTGTGCAGGTGTCTCGGCTGAGGGTTCTGTTGAGCCTGGACTTGCATCCAGAAGAGACGGAGCCAGGAGCCCAGGGCACCACCCACCACCACCTCATACCTTCCCACTTTGAAGAAATAAACCTTATTTCTTATCGTTAGCTTGACCTCTCCCTCCCATACTAGGAAAGCATTCTACTGCCAAGCCGCACGCCAGCCCACTGAACTCGGTTAACTTGTGGGATTTGCTTCTGGACCCCCGACTTGGGTGGCTTGTCATTCAGGTTCAGTCCTGGACACAGCCCATCAGGGAGGGAAGTGGGAAAGTCCCTCTCCCAGCTGTCCCAGCTTCTGTCCCCCGATCTCAGCATAGCTGATGATGGCTTTATCCCACCAACTTATGTAAACACATAAGACAGGGAGGTAGAGAGAATCTTCAATAACCAATAAAGAGGTTGAGGAGTTGCATGTGCCTTTGGTTCCCTCCGTGCTATGTCGCCAGTGAAGCTGTTTGACTTTCAGCCCTCTGGGAAATCAGCTCAGGGCTAGCAGGGCCTGCCTCTAGCTGCTCTCTGATTGGTCTGATCACTTTAGTACAGACGTCCTCTTTGATCCTGAGGTGAAGCAGAGCAGCCCGCAAGGGCAGAGACACACATGTCTTCCAAGTACGCGTTCAGTATCCTCAGAAACTCTCTCAGGGCAGCTGTGGGGCACTGTCCCAGGCGGATGGTGGGGGCTGGCGGCACACGACCACGGCTGTGTGTGGGTGGCTCTGGCGGCAGCTGAGCCTAACTCATGAAGTTAGCTTGGTACTGGCAAGGCCATCTCCGATTTTCATACTGTATCAGAGTCTAAGGGAAACCATCCAGTTTGTCCCAGGCCTTGGCTCTTCGCCTAGACCATGTCGTTTCTAAGAGCCTGTACTGACTGACAAAGACCGCACGGCTGTCTGAGTTTCACTGTGTGCTCTTGGATGAGTGACTTGCTGTCTCTGTTCTTCACGTCAGTGAAGGATAGCAATGGTGTCCCCTGAAGAGCTGTTGTAACCCCAACGACTGTTGTGTGTGTGTATGTGTGTGTGCTCTGTCTTCTCTTTTCATTTTCCACATGTACACACGCTTTTGCACGTGTGTGTGGTTACACAGCCATTTGGGAGGTAGATAAAGGAATCCTCTCTCCTCCTTCCACCTTCCACCTTACACACTGAGACAGAGGCTCTCATTCAGACCTAGAGCTCACCGACGTGGCTGGTCTTGCGAGCCAGCCTGCTCCGAGCATTGCCCCTCTCTGACCTCTGAGGCTGGAGTTACCAGTGGGCCACCGCGTCTCCCTGGCCTTTCCATGGGCTCTGGGGATCAGAACTCTGGCCCTCATACTGTGCGGCCAGAGCTTTAGCTGCCAGCCCCTCATGCATGCTGGGTAAGCGCTCTAACCACTGGCCAGCACTGCCAGTCCTCCTGTGAATCTTAGTACCTGACGAATGCTGAGAAGACCTTCACGGGGAGAATGGGCAGGAGACAGCGTTGTTGCCGTCTGTCCACAGCGCCACAGAACCTAAGGACGCCAGAAAATTCCTTCTGCCTCTCAATTTCTTTAATTTTTAAAAACTTGTGTATGTATGGGTGTCTGACCTGCCTATACGTCTGTGTACCACATGTGTGTCTGGTGCCCTCAGAAGCAGAAGGAGCATCAGACACCCTGGTTCTGGAGCTACACACGGACCTAAGCCGCCATGTGGGTGTTGGAATCAATCCTGGTTCCTCCGGAAGAGCAGCCAGTGCTCTTAACCGCTGAGCCGTCTCTCCAGTCCGGTTCAGCTCTATCTTTTTTTTTTTTTCGAGACAGGGTTTCTCTGTGGTTTTGGAGCCTGTCCTGGAACTAGCTCTTGTAGACCAGGCTGGTCTCGAACTCACAGAGATCTGCCTGCCTCTGCCTCCCGAGTGCTGCTGGGATTAAAGGTGTGCGCCACCACCGCCTTTGATTTTCTCCCTTGGAGATGGTTTTGTTTTTGTTCTCCTTTTACCTTTGTGGACCTGGTCAGTACTGCTTTCTGGTTTCTGTTCTACTTCAAATGTATCCAGCAATTTCCTGCCAATCAAAGCTTAAAACTGATTTTATTATTACTATTATTGTTGTTATTACTATTATTAATTTTTTTGTGGCAGGGTCTCACTGTATGGCTCTGGCCAACCTGAAACTTATCGTGTAGACCAGGCTGGCCTTGAACTCACAGAGATCCACCATCCCTGGTAGATTAAACACGTGGCACCTCCCGGATTCTTACCTGCTGTATCTAACTCTAGCTAACTCCTCCCCGAGCCTCAAGTTCCTGCTCCACCAGATGACAGGCTTGGAGGAAATGTCATTGATCAAGTGAGTGGGTGATAAGGTCCGCAGCTGGCCTCAAGCTTGCTGTGCAGGGGTAGAAACCCTCACCCTGTGCTCCTCATCATCCATCCTGCATCCGTATCCCCAGCTGCTGGGATTACAGGCGGGTACCACTCCGTTTGCCTCTCTCATCAGCCAGGCTTAGCTTCTGGATCACATGAGGGTGAGGGCATCAATTGGAGGGATGTGCACCCCTGTAGCGCACTCAAGGATACCCCAGCTTAATCTAGCTGCATCCTGAGCTGTCCTCAGTCCGGTTCTCTCTCCCTTTGAGTTGAAATCCCTTGTAGACCTCGAACTCCCAGTGTAGCTGAGGACAGCTTTGAATTCTTGTTCCTCCTGCTCCTCCCCCAAGTGCTGGGATTGCCTAGATGTGGTGGCACCTTCTCCTAGAGCAGAAAAGCTACCCAGCAGGAATCCCATTTTCGGGCAAATTCCTCATTCTTCCCTGGTGGAGCCATGCCTGTCTTCACTGTAGCTTGTTCCTGTCTCAACCAATGCCAGTCCAGCCCACACTCAGCCCCGAGGAAGCTGCCCCCAAGCCTCCCGCGCCTACCATATCTTTATTCCAACTCTCAAGGGCAGACTTTTCAGGGTAATGATACTGTTTCCTGATCATGACTTTTTACCAACAAGTTTGCGATTCTCAGTTCAGAGGTCAGAGGTCAGAGAGCGGTTATTAGAGCAAGGTGGCTGCTATTGTCCCGCTAACACCAGGAGTCACTGGTAGTGAGGTGGGTGCTGGTAGAATCTCTTAGAGTTGGGGTTTTTTATATTGGTTATGAGGTTGAACACCTCTCCACGGTTCCTTTCTCTTTCAGTTACAGGTTTAGACATTTTTTTTGTCACCTTTTGTCATTTTTGAGACAGAGTCTCACGTAGCTCGGATGACCGATCCCAGCTCCCACCTCCCAAGTGCTGGGGTTTCTGGATTCCGTCACCACACCACACTATTTTGCCAATTTAAAAATTGTATTTTCAGGTTTATTTCTTTTTTTTTTTTAACTTCTGGGAACAAGCAATTCTATGCAGTGACTTGGGACAGGATAGGTGCAGAAAATGCTTCTCCCGGGCAGTGTGGCACACACCTGTAATCCCAGCACCGGGGAGGCTGTCTCAAAAAAAAAAAAAAACCCAAAAGTTTTCCAGTTGGCCGTTCACCAGTGAAGTCTGCGTGCCATTGACCCCTGACCCCCTGAGCAGAGCTGTTTAATTCTAGCTGTCAGAGCCCTGTGGTCTGGTCCCCGCTGCTGGTTTTATAGGGATTGACTGGTCCAGCATTTTTTTCTGTCATAAAATGGGATCTTGAGTTAAAACCATGTGTCCAGAAGAGGAAGCTGAGAGCTTACAGAGAATGAATTTAGGAAATGCCTAGAAGAGACTCATATGGTTAAGGTCACACTCAAGCCACATCTGTAACTTCCCTCAATGTCCAGCTCCAGTGACGGTATCAATACTGGCATCTGCTTCAGTGACGGTATCAATACTGGCATCTGCTTCTGTTTCCAACAGCCCCATTCCCTTATACACGCCCAATGGCACAGCCCTGCCAGGCTTGGGAGCTCCCCCTTCCTGCTGAACCCAGCCTGCTAGCCAGGGTCTGCCTCCATCCCCTCCATGGAGACGCCCTGCCCACCTTGCCTGCGGTGACCTCTCTTCAGGCCTTCCTGCTAACTAGCTTTGACGGCAGGTGTTCCTCCGCTTCCTACTGGCCTCAAATGGGATGATGTGGGGCTGAGAGCCCATATTTCCCAGCTATGGCAGATGATTCCTTATATTAATAAGCTGCACATGAACCCCAGGGTTACCCACTGCAGGCATGTGGGAACGAGGCTGCGCGCAGTGTGTGTGTGTGTCTCTCGGGGAGGGGGGGGAGGATTGAGAACTCAGCGTGTGGGTCTTCACATAGAGGCGCTGAAAGCACATGGGACCCTGGCTGGGGGTCCTGTTCCTGTGTAATGATAAAGTGACGGAGGACAGGGCAGCCGAGGTGCCCGAACCAACTGGGAGATCACAGTTGCATCTGTAACAGAAGAGGGGCCAGGGGAGCGAGGAACCGCTTTGCTGAGCACAGGTCTCTGGGTTTTCCGACTCTAAAAACCTCCCTCCCATTTTCACATGAATATGGAAGTGAAATCTCCTACTGCTTCCTGTGGTGTCTCAGGAGGTTTCACATCTCCTTTGACTGCTGGGGTAGAGAGCTGGACACCGGAGGGAACTCCACATAGTCTCCGCCATGGCCACGCCCATGAGGGTGCAGGGCAGGAAGTGGGGACGCAGAAAAGGGTGCCAAGCGCTGATTCCTGCAAGGGGAGGAAGGCATTCTGGGAAAGGTGGTGGCTGGGAACCACACTGTTCTGAAGTTGTCCTAACAGCAAGTAGAAGAACCTGAGACTCCCAGAGCAGAAAGAACTCTGAGCTGGGGCGGTTGGGGTGGACGGTGGCGGGAGGGGTTGGTGGACGGTGGAGGGAGGGCTTGGGTGGACGGTGGAGGGAAGGGTTGGGTGGACGGTGGCTCCTCTCTTCCTCCTTTTCTTAGCAGCTGTATCACGAACTTCCGTTATTTTGGTTCATCCCAGCCCAGGATGAAGTGAGTGCGTGGGCATAGATTGTGGTGTGTGTGTCTGTGTGTGTGCGCAAGTGCGTGTGAGTGTGTATATATGTGTGGGTATAGTGTCCATGTGTGTGTGTGTATGTACATGTGTATATGTGTGTGTCAGTGTATACATTTGTGTGTTTTTCTGTAGAGTGTGCTTGCATGTGTGTGCGTATATGATCTGTGCATATGTGTATATATGTACGCATATGTGCGTATGTATGTATGTGTGTGTATATGTGTGTGAGTGTGTGTATGGTCTGTGTGTGAGCATGTGTGTGAGCATGTGTATATGGTCTATGTGTATAAATATACGTGTGTGTATATGGTCTGTGTGTATGTATGTATGTGTGTGTATGCATGCGTGCATAGGAGTTGTATAAGGGAAGGTGTTGAAGCCTCTAAACTTGAGCTGTGAACCTCAAGACTGGTTTTCATTCTGAAGAGGCAGACAACTAACACATCTCAATATTAAATGAGAAAGAAGACAGAAGACCTACTTAGAGCCGAGTCTGGATTCTCAGCCCCTGGCGGGGAGCTATGCAGTGAATTCAAAGGCTGTCCTGGATCACAGAAAACTCTGTCTGAAACTAACAAACGAAAACCCCAAACCAACCCTAGGACTGTGTCTGGGACAGTGTTGGAGCGCATCACATCCATTCTGGCTCCCCAGCAGCTTCGCCCACTGGCTGATTCTAGGAGTTAAGTCTATAGCCAAGGAGGAAGAGGGCAGGAGACTGGGGAAGACTGGGAAATGGGGCTGATCTGGCTAATGTCAGCCGGTCACCCCAGCTAGCCCTCACTCCTGATGTGCTCACCCCAGCTAGCCCTCGCTCCTGACACGGTCACCCCAGCTAGCCCTCGCTCCTGACACGGTCACCCCAGCTAGCCCTCGCTCCTGACACGGTCACCCCAGCTAGCCCTCGCTCCTGACACGGTCTCCCCAGCTAGCCCTCGCTCCTGACACGGTCACCCCAGCTAGCCCTCGCTCCTGACACGGTCTCCCCAGCTAGCCCTCGCTCCTGACACGGTCACCCCAGCTAGCCCTCGCTCCTGACACGGTCACCCCAGCTAGCCCTCGCTCCTGACACGGTCACCCCAGCTAGCCCTCGCTCCTGATACGGTCACCCCAGCTAGCCCTTGCTCCTGACACTGGCTCTGACTATTATGTGGTCCATGATTTTCTTTTTCTTCCTAAGTCACCTAGAATCGAGGACTTTGGGCGACCCCAGGTAAGCATGGTGTCCAGAGACTCCCTCACGGTCCGTCCCTTTTCCCCTTTTTAACTCACTAGTAAATCCAAGAGTTTCAGAAACCCAGCTGAGTCAGTTGTGGTGGCCACACCTTTAATCTCAGCACTCAGGAAGCAGAGAGAGGAAGATCTCTATGAATTTTAGGCCAGCCTGGTCTACATAGTGAATTCCAGGCCAGCCAGGGCTACACAGTGAGACCCTGCTTAAAAACAAAACAAAACCAGGAAAAGAAAGAGAAAGTGAGAAGAGAGGGTGAAGCCTCAAAGCCCTTTGATGGCAGGGGAGTCAATTTAAGGCTTTAGATGCCCAAGGAGAGACTATCCGCGGTGTAACTCATAGCTGGATGGAAGAGGCAATGCCCTTTTAAAATCCATCCTTGCATGTGTGAGGCTCTGGGTCAAATACTTAGCACAAAAACAAACAAACAAAAACCAAAGCAGAAGTACCGCAGGATCTGGAAGAGGACACGGCTGGTAAAGTACTACGCGGGGTGAGCGTCTGAGTTCAGCCCCACGACCCAAATTTAAACAAAGAAAAGAGCCGGTTGTGCTCATTCATGGCTGTGGGCACAGTGCTGGAGGCACGGGGTTGGGGGGCAGGTAGATCCCTGGGCTTCCGGGCTAGCCCAGCCTACCTGGCGAGCTCCAGGCCAGTGACAGGCGCTGTCTTAAACAACAACAACCTACCAGGTGGCGGATCTCATAGTGACCTTCATATATATTCACACACGTGCATGCATGCCTGTAGGCACACAAACACCCTCAGACAGGAACATGTGTGCACATGTGTATATATACACAAAGCGTGTTCGACAGACACTGTCTTTTCCAGGAGAATGGGAGCGTCACATCTCACTATTCCAGTATCTTCCTAATCCGGAGACCAGCTGGAGATAGAGCGGAGCGGAGCGTGGGGACACATTCAGGGAAGTGGAGAGGTTGGGGGTGGGGGTGGGGCGGACAGTTGAGCTCTGGGTCCGTGGTCAGCTTTCCACCAAGAGAGTTTCCTGGCTCCCAAAGCAGCTTTTATAGCCTAGGAAGAAAGGGAGCTTGATAAACCGCCCGGGAGGGAGTGGGTTCCCAGACCCGCGCCGGCTCTCTATGGTTAAATGCTTCTGTCTTTCACTGTCTTGCTTTGACACTCTGTGCCTCCTTCCTTCCCCACAGCCCCGCCTCTGCCACCTGTGTCCCTCCGAGTGACAGGGGGGTTTACGCACTACCTCCTAGGTGACCTCCCTTTCAGAGACAAGAAGGTTGTCTAGAAGCGGTCTTTTGGAAGGGCATAAGGTGAAAAAAGTTAATCCTATGCGCAGGTCAGGCCTGCGTATCCTGGGAATGCTTCAGCGACCGCCCCCACGGACCTCAGGAAACCCCCTACAGTCCGGTCCTCAAAGCCTAGGGCGCGAGGAGGTTTACCTAGTAACTGATGATGTTAGGCTGAGACACTCAGTGATTGGTCTGATCTGCCTACCCAACTAATCTGACAACTCTCCCTTTGGGTTCCAGGTTGGTTGAGTTAGTAGATGTAAATTTAGGATCTAGAGGGGGCTGAGTGACCTGGGGACAGTTCTGCAGCAAGGAACAGGGACCAGAGCAACAGGCACCGTATTTTCCTCAGTGCGTGGAGACATTTGTCCAGGCTGGGTCAGTAGCGATCTAGGGGTCCCTGCAAGATCCCGCCCAGGGGCCTGACCTTCCTGCACCTTCAGAGAGGACAACATGGCTATACTCCTCCCGCTGCTGCTGGGCCTCAGCCTGGGCTGTGTGGGAGTAGGTAAGGAATCCCCTCTTGGAACCCTCCCTTCCTTTCTGGAACCACCTCCCCCAACCCTCCTCCCTGGAACCTCCGTCCCCTTCTGGAACCCCCCACGTCCTGCTCTAGCAGGTCTGAGTGCTCCCACGATCCAGTCTCCCCACTGCGGCAATTCCTCCAGTACTGGACTGTGTTTTTACAGCAATTTTAGTAATGGGCCAGTTTTGTAGATTGTGTAACGGATGCCCCTGCTGGGATGTAGGTTAGGACTGTGTGCCCCTTCATCCTGGGTCCCAGCGTGGCACCTGGCATATAGTAAGTGCTCTGTAGACTTCTACAGAGTCAAAAGTCAGGACTATTTCCAGCATAGAGCAAGGCTGACTTTTTCTTGACTCTGTTTTCTTCTCTCCTCTCCTTCCCCTTTGTCTGTGTGTCTGTCTCTGTCTTTCTTTCATCTGAGAGAGTCACACGGTATAGCCAGACTAGCCTTGAACTCATGGCAATCCTCCTGCCTCAGTGCTGGGATTACCACGGTGCTCACCACACTCGCTTGGCCCTTTAGCTCCCTGTCAGTAATGAGCTTCTCTGAAGGCCTGTGTTTGGGGTGGACCACCAGGCTTACCACGTAGGGACCTCTGGCTGTTCTCCCCTGTCACCCAGTCTCAGGTGTAGAGAAAGAGGCGCTAACAGTTTTCAGTTTTGTGCACGTGAATCTCTAGCTCATTCCCAACCTGGATGCCTCTGATGGTGTGAAGGTGACCATGTTGTATGGTTTTATATTGGTAGAAAAGTGGATTGACTTTAAAATGACTTTTCTGTGTTTCTGTTTGTTTTGTTTGCTGTTGTTGCCAAGAAAGCCTGGCAAACTGAGTCATTTAAACTTATTGTTGTAAAACTTAAGACCACTGCACATGAACAACGAGGGCTGAGTTTAGTTTTAGGGCCTGGAGAGGTGGCTCGGCTGTTAGGAGCACTGGCTGCTCTTGCAGAGGACCCAGGTTCAAGTCCCAGCACCCACATGGTGGTTCATAACCATCTGTGACTCCAGGTTCAGGGGGTCTGATGCCCCCTTTGTGGCCTTTGATGGCACCAGGCTCAAATATGGTGTACAGTCATGCATGTAGGCAAAACACCATATACATAAAACAAAATAAATAAGTCTTAAAAAATAGTTAAGTCTCAGGTTGGAAATTAGAGGAAAGGATCTAAAAATGTCTCTGCTGCTGTCATTCCCCCCTTTCCTGTGGCGGCCGGAGCTCCCAGAGTGGTAGTGTAGTCAGCAGGCGCAGCCTGAGGCGGGAGATCTCGGCCAGACTGGCTGCAGCTGCAGCTGGGGTTCTCTGCTTAATTCAACACTCCTGTGACGGGTGCCCCCCCCCCCATTCTCATGGACTGGATAGACAACCTACAGTCCAGTTCAGTGCCGACTCTAACAGAAGTTATCACAGACCAGCGGCTGAAGGCTCAACCCACGAGACAGTTCCCCACATCAGACACGAGCTCAAGCCGTAAGCCCAGCATCTCCCACAGCTTCTGCCCAGCTTGGCTGAGCTAGAGCCCCTTGGGTAACAGAGAGGAGAAACAATCTGTGCGAATAGTTTAGTATTGTTCACTTATTGTAAGAGTTTATCTGTGTGTATGTGTGCGTGTCCTGCTTGTCCGCGTGTGCACCGCACCCGTGTAGTATCTGAGGAGCCCAGAAGGGTATGAGACTTCCTGGAACTGGGTTACAGTGAGCCGCTGGCTGGGGGTGCTGCAGTCAGAACCCTGGTCCTCTGCAGGAAGAGCACATGCTCTCAACCGCTCAGCCACATCTCCAGCCTCACGAGGAGTATTTTAGAGATCACAGTCTGGGTTTTATAGGAGGAAGTCCAGACCCTCAGAGGCGGTGGGGTCAGCCACTTCCCTGGCATGCGGATGTGTTTACCAACTGGGAAGGTATCAGAACCCTACAATTTGGGTTTTTTAGGCTTCATCAAATAGACAGGAATTATTTTTTAACCCAGCTTCAAGTACCCATCCACAAGGATGGAGGTACAAATCTCAGGTCTCCAATCACGGTTCAGTCTTTCCATGGACAGGCCCTATCCCAAAGTTCTATTAAGATTGACCCCACTAGAAGAAGAGACCCTGTGGTCACCCAGTTCCCAGGGATTCAAAGCTCTGTCCAGAAACACGTTAAAGATCAGATGTTAGGACAGAAAATGTATCCACTCCCTGCTCCCACCACTCAAGCAGTTATATGGGTTTTAGGGACTTTGTGCAGAGATGGTATTTGCAATGGTGCCACACAGCGAGCAGACACTGATGGAAGTTTTCTGGTTCTTCCAGGTGGCTTTGTGGCCCACGTGGAGAGCACATGCCTGCTGGATGACGATGGGAACCCACAAGACTTCACGTACTGTATCTCCTTCAACAAAGATCTGCTGGCCTGCTGGGATCCAGAGGAAGGAAAAATAGCCCCCTGTGAATTTGGGATGCTCTATAACTTGGCTAAATCCATCTCAAATTACCTCAACAAAAATGAACAGCTACTCCAGCGCTTGGGCAAAGGGCTTCAGGACTGTGCCATGCACACCAAGCCCTTCTGGAATGCACTGACCCACAGAACAAGTGAGCAGAGGGGTGCAGAGGGGGTGCAGAGGGGCCGTCGGAAGCAGAGCTGGTGGACAAGTAGATCACTGAGCGTCGAGGGGTTGATACCTGAGCAGGAGAAACGGTGTGGACCTGGAATGCAGGAAGTGGGAGGCTGGACAGCGAGGGGAGCAGTGTGGCTGAGGGAGACGGAACAGAAGACGCAGGATGGGAGGTGCAAAGAGAAGGAACTGACGAGGCCCAGAAGCAGGAATCTCGGTGCTTTAGGGCTGAGTCAGAAACCCCCAGTGACTTTCCCCAAAATGTTCCTGCCTCTCATTTTTATTTGTTTTAGTCAAAGAATTTTTTTTCACTACTGGGGATTGAACTTGGGGCCTTGCACGTACCCAGCAAATGCTCTACCACTGGGTTATGTCCAAGACCCCTTATTCCTATTTGTTCTGAGTCAGGGTCTCCCTAAGTTGCCCAAGTTGACCTTGAACTTGTGACTCTCCAGCTTCAGCCTCCCAGTTAGCTGGAATTACAGGCCTGGATCCCCAACCTGGCTTGTTCCTGGTTCTTTAGCTCAGATTTTGGTGTTTGGAATGGGTGCAGGCGTGGGGACATCTAGGGTTGTTCCAATGCCAGCTCTTTTCCTCCCCGAATCCTTTACACTGAGAACAGCTCATGAGAATGGCTTAAAGTTGTATAAGTAAACTTTGAAGATCTCCATAGGTCAGAGAACTGTGTCATAAGATACAGTTGCTGAGCCACCTTTTCAGCGTTGCTTGGCTACAAATCCCTGGGTCCCACTCTAGACAAGGAGAAAATACCTTAGGTGAAGCCAAGGGAGTCTGTATTTTAACATAAATTCTTGTATTTTCACTAAAATATTGCTAAAAAAAATACTCTGATAGAGGCAAGCAGGAGAGTCACTTGGGGGGATAACCTGGTAGATGATGACCATATCAATAATCCCATTGCCAGGCATCGTGGTACAGGACTATGGTACCAGCACTTGTGGGGAGGCAGGAGACTAAGAGTTAGGGCCATCCCCAGTTACATTGTGCGTGCGAGGCTAGCCTGGGCTGTATGAGACTCCATCTCAGAAAACACACAGCATGTGCCCTTGCGAGATAAACACAGACACTGTCCAGACAGCTCGTGGCCCAGGGGCATTTCCCATCTGTGATCAAACATGACTTTGAAGGAGAAAGAAAGGGGCAACCAGAGAGGAAGAGAGATCCAGCCAGGTGGGGGCGCATCCTTTCTCTCTCACTTGGTGGCTGTAGAAGTCTTTGAAGAAGAAATGGGACTTTCAAACCACAGTTGTTTCTCCCACACAGGACCGCCGTCTGTTCAAGTAGCTCAGACTGCTCCAGTTAACACGAGGGAGCCCGTGATGCTGGCCTGCTATGTGTGGGGCTTCTATCCAGCGGACGTGAGCATTGTGTGGATGAAGAATGGGCACCTTGTCAGGCCTCGCAACAACAGAGAGAGGACTGCCCAGACCAACGGGGACTGGACATACCAGACTGTCTCCTACCTAGCCTTAACCCCCTCCTACGGGGACATCTACACCTGTGTGGTACAGCACGAAGGGACCTCCGAGCCAGTCCGTCAGGACTGGAGTAAGTGGTGGGAACTGGGATGTTGGTGGTTGGGAGAGGAACATTGGTATTTGGCCAAGTGAGACGTGAAGAGATGCCTGGTACGTGGTAGAGAAAGGGATGCTGGGATGGGAAGTCTAAGGGTTTGCAGCCAAGTTAGGGCCATGGACTAAAGGACAGACGAGTCATGGCGTGGATGTCATCCATCAGTTTGAGGGAGAGAGGAGAGGCCGATTGTCTCCCCAGAAGAATGTAGGTTTGATAACACTTCCGGAACAAAGCTCTGGAATTGGCTGTTTTAGTTTTCCTAATATTCAGCCATCTTGTCAGGTCAGGACTGGGCATGGAAAAAGTGATGAAGACTGAAGAAGAAGGGCTCTTCTCTCGGTGCAGGGCTCTGATGGATTTGGGCAGCCTCTTTTGAGCCTAAGGGGATGAAGCCGTGGCTGTAGACACTTGGTGGACACGTGAAGGGTTAGTTGATATAGAACTCACTGACACTGTTTGAACCCTAGGACTGGGGGTACGTAAAGGTAATGAGGAGGTGCATACATAATGAGGGGGTGCATACAGATTTGGAGATTGTTGGAAAAGAAGATGGCTCAGTGATTAAGAGCATTGCCCGCTCGTCCAGACGACCTGAGTTCAATTCCCAGCAACCACATGGTGGCTCACAGCCATCCTGTAATGAGATCTGGTGCCCTCTTCTGGTGTGTGAACATAAAATAAATAAATAAATCTTAGAAAAAATGAGGAAAGGGAAGGGCAGCTAGAGAGTCGGGGAGTCGGTTCCCCTGTGGGGAGTGTGTGTCTGTTTTAGTGGGTCCCTGGGAGTGGATGGTGTCCAGGTTGGGGTGACTATGGCTGTGATGAAACACCACACCCAAAAGCAAGTTGGAAGGGAAGGGTTTATTTGGCTTGCGTTGGTCCAGCATTGAAGGAAGTCAAGACGGGAACTCAAACGGGGCAGCAACCTGAAAGCAGGACCCATGGAGGGCACCGTATACTGGCTCGCTCCTCATGGCTTGCTCAGCCTGCTTTCTTATAGAACCCAGGACCACCAGCTCAGGGGTGGCCCCACCACAGTGGACTGGGCCCTCCCCCATCAATCTCTAGCTAAGAAAATGACTTACAGGCTTGCAGCTGCAGCCCGATCTCATGGAGGTGTTTTCTCAGTTGAGGTTCCCATGTCTCAGATGAATCTAGCCTGTGTCAAGCTGGCACAGGACTAGCCAGCACAGGTGGGAAGCAAGAGGAGAGTGGGGCACACATGCCCTTGAGCTTCCCAGGGTCGGTCTCCTTTGTGGGGTGTGCAACAAGTTCCTTTGGTGATGGGGCAAGAATCCAGGTGGACTATAGTCCAGATAGAAGCATCTCTGGCAGGCGGGGTGGCGAAGGGCGGGATGGAGGGAGATGTGGGCAATGTGGATGTAGGGGACTCTTACCGTGGGACCTTGGAGGCCTGCAGAGAAAAGAGACCCTTCTAATAGGAAGCTGCTCAGAGCAGAGATGGGAGTTAACATTACCATGGGTGTGAAGGACCCCTGGCTGCTGGGGAGGGTGCCCTGGCAGTGGAGGAGCCACAGAGAATGCCTTGAGAGTCTCCACCTGGGGAGAGGGAGACAGAACTGGGAGGTAATTCTGGGTAAACAGGTTCCCCAGGGCTGTCTGGAAGTGGATGATGGGGTCATAAAAAGCCATTTTCTTGGGAGTGAGTTGGTTAGCATCAGACTCTCCCAGCTGGATGCTGGGGATAAGGGTCAAAGAATAAAGACCTTTGACCCCTGTAGGTGCAGGCTGAAGGAAACCGAGTTGCCTGAGGCTAAGCTGTAGACATTAGTTCTAAGGGTTCTCCTTTACTTTGCAGCGGTCGGGCTGTCCCCCATCCAGACGGTGAAGGTTTCTGTGTCTGCAACCACCCTGGGCCTGGGCTTCATCATCTTCTGTCTTGGTTTCTACAGTTGGCGGAAGTCCCGCTTCTCTAGTGAGTGATCCCCTGAGCCCTCCCAGCCCTTCCCGTTCTTCAGTCTCTGTGCTCAATTCTCTCATTCCCACGTCTTCTGCTGTAAAGAGTTCGATTCTTTCATCCACGAGGATTGGTCTAATCAGTGTCTTCCTCTTCTAGGCTACATTCCTCTCCCTGGATCCACTTACCCAGAAGGTACCATTCCTGTTGATTTGGGGCTCACTGACCCTCAGAAGGGGTGGGGTGCTGTGTTCCGTTAATGGTGCTCAGAGCAAGGACCATTTATCAAAGGGGGTGGTTGGGTGAAGACATCACACTCAGGCTGCTATGGTTCTAGAAATGGAAGAAGGGAACCCGAGTTCCCTCTCCGACCCTGCAGGGTACCTGTGAGGAGGGGCTGGAGGTCACGTCTTTGTCTTTGTCGTGGTAACTGAGTGCTGGCGCTGTCAGTGTCTGAAGCCTCTGGCGTCAGGGGTGGGGGTCACACGGACAGATGTTGGTCTGTCGGACCATCTTCTCTCACTCTGGTTCCTATTGTCTCCAGGACGGCACTAGAGGACAGAATCCCACACAGAGAAGGAGATTCCGATTCTTGAGGATGCCTCCTCGGCCTCCAACGTCTTCAGGACACCCCACTTTCTTGCATCATAATTTCCTCTACTTGGTTCCCTGTCCCCATGTAAATATTAGCAGCTTGGAGGTATTCATAATCCAGTTGCTCTCCCAGGCTCTTTCTGAGGCGAGCTGATCTGAGGAGGGGTCAGGGCCCTCTGGAAGAGGGGCTTCAAGGCCCTCCAGAAGGCCCCACCCCATGACAGAGGGCAATATGTTGTGAGTGACCATGCCTAAGAAATAAACTGCTGGAATCACTGGCCTTCCTCAAGTTTGTTGCGGCTTTGGAGAAGGGATGGCGGCAGAGTGCGCTGAAGTCGAGCCTCTCCTGTGGCATAGCCAGGGGCACCGCCCAGTATCTCTCCTGTATGAAACATCTGCAGGCAGCTTTCGAAATCATAATTCATAAGAAGAAATTAAACTGTAATGAAGTGGAGTCACCGTGTGAGGGAGAGGGAGGGGCTCACAGCCTAGCTCATAGAAGGCCTTTTGAAACTGCATTTTATTTACTGTGTGTGTATATGTGCATGTGTCTGTGTGTGTGTGCATGTATGTGGTGTGTGTGTGTGTGACATGCACATTCGAGGGCACTTGCCACTGCACGCATCTAGAGGTCAGAGGACACTTTGCAGGACCGGGTTCTCTTCTCCCACTCTGTGGGTTCTAGGGGTTGAGCTCAGGTCGTTCGCCTGGCAGTGGGTGTCTCCACTCACTGATCCACATTGCCGACCTGTGAGGGATCTTATGATCACTTATGTAAAGAGCCACGAATGCACCCAGCATTCCCAGAGCCCACAGCAGTGGTCTCTGCGGTTCCTGCTCAGTGTTTGGGTTGTTCCTTCCATAGCGTCAGTAGGGAAGGGGCGATTGCTTCTTTAGAGCAGAGGGGACCGTCAGGAGACATCTGTTTTCCAGCGGAGACAAAGCTGGGTGTAGGAAGTTGGTCTGTGGAGTTGCTTTTGGAATTAGAGTTGGGAAGTCAGCTGCCGGCCAGAAAAGGAAAGGTGTGACTGGAGAGATGGCTCAGTGGCTAAGAGCACTGGCTGCTCTTCCAGAGGACCCGGATCAGTGCACAGACAGATGCAATCCAAATGCCCACACACAGAAATGAATAAATTAATAACAAAAGTAAGAGAAACCTAAGGCATAAAAAGAAATGAAGATAAGCCAGGAAGGAGTTTAACCCAACAGGATTAGGAGGGAGAGCTGTGGACACTTGTATGTGGGCACCTGTGTGGGAATCTGGAGACCAGGGTCTGATGAGGCAGGGAACAGGTTAGGAGACAAACTGCTCTCTCACCGTGGCAGGTGTGGGTGGGAGGGAGATTACGGGGGTGTGTGTGGGGGGCGGGGTTGTGGGGGGGGTGGGGGGTGGACCCTTCTGCCCTAGATGGTTTCAATGTGTGTGAGGTCTAGGGGAGAGGGTGATAGCCCTCTGACATCCAAAGTCACTGTGTTCTTCCAAGCGACGCTCCCCACTCCAGCCACGCTTTTCTCCTCTGCCAAAAGAGGGAGAAATCAAGGAACGCGGAAAGTGCTCAGGAATTCAAGTGGATCTGGGCAGGGATCACAAAGATGGCCCATGAGCAGCAGTGTGTGCTGGGGGAGGAGGGGGTTGGCCTCAGGTCCTGTGGGAGAGCAGTCAGTGCTCTTAACTGCTGAGCCACCTCTCTGGCCCCAGACTCTTGTCTGTGAAGCGCCCCGCAGCCCCCTATGCCCGTCAGCTCGCCGTTTACTGCGCCTTTACTCAGGGTTCGCATATACACGTCTTATGAAGCACAGAAGATGTTCTGCTCTCGTGTGCTTCCTTGCTCGTTTCTGCGATGCAGAGTCCTTACACCGGAGCGGGGTGCGCCGGCTCCTCACCCTCTTTCCTGGAACACCACCACGTCTATGTGTGGTCTCGTTTCTGCGATGCAGAGTCCTTACACCAGAGCGGGGTGCACAGGCTCCTCACCCTCTTTCCTGGAACACCACATCTACGTATGGTCTCATTTCTGCGATGCAGAGTCCTTACACCGGAGCGGAGCGGGGTGCACCGGCTCCTCACCCTCTTTCCTGGAACACCACGTCTACGCGTGGTCTCCAGTTTTTGTGTGCATTGGTCCCTCACTGCTCCGAGTTCGGCGCTTCGCTTTGCTATTCTTATCTTTTCACTTCCTTCCCTCTTCACCTGTGCTTAGCTCACACTACTCTTTTTTTTTTTATTTTGGTTCCTGTTAATCATATTTAAAGGTGACCATTTCCCTCTAAGATTGGTTTCCGCCATACCTGCTGCAATGTCTTTCTTTCCCCACAAGCCCCACATTTAACAGCAACAAAATTATCCCAAATTCCCAGTGCTTCAGGTTTTATTCATTTCTAAGCATTTTTTAGTGTTTTTAAAAGATTATGATATTTTGACAGATTCAACACAATGCCTATCAAAATCTCAGCACAATTCTTCAAAGACCTCGAAAGAATGGTACTCAACTTCATATGGAAAAGCAAAAAACTCAGGATAGCCAAGACAATCCTGTACAATAAAAGAACTTCTGGAGGCATCACAGTCCCTGACTTCAAACTCTACTACAGAGCTACAGGACTGAAAACAGCCTGGTACTGGCATAAAAACAGACAGGAGGACCAATGGAACCGAACAGAAGACCTGGATATCGATCCACACATCTTTGAACACCTGATTTTTGACAAGCAAAAAATATCAAATGGAAAAAAGAAAGCATATTTAACAAGTGGTGCTGTTAAATATATCAACATGTAGAAGAATGAAAATAGCCCATATCTATCACCATGCACAAAACTCAAGACCAAATGGATCAAAGACCTCAACATAAAGCCAGCCACACTGAACCTCACAGAAGAGAAAGTGGGAAGTACACTTGAACGCATTGGCACAGGGAACCACTTCCTAAATAGAACCCCAGCAGCACTGGGAGAAACAATTATTAAATGGGACTTCTGTTCAGCTTAGGAATTCTCTGAGCACCTCATCACAGAGACACCAAGGTTCTCTACCGTGTTAGCCCGGTGCTGGGTTAGAAGGAACCTCATTCGGCTCAGCTGTGGAGACACACTTGAGGCGTGATAGCCCAGCATCTCGAGCCCTTTCATGTGAACGGATAGGTAAATCTAAGAAGTGAAAGGCTCACCTCTGTGTGAGCCCCCAGGAAGCTACTTCCGCGAGCAGTGAAACATGAATCCTACCCTATAGCAAGGGCTGCGCAAACAGAGAGATTCAACCAAGGGGAAAATGCTTGGGTGGGGAAACACTGCTGCTATGTAGATCAGGCTAGCCTCGAACTCAGAGATCTGTCTGCCTCTACTTCCCTAGGGCAGGGATTAAAGGTGTGCACCTTTAATCATATATATCCTAAAAAAATTTTAATGTTAAAAAGCTTTTAAAAATTAAGCATCCCCCGTGCTCTATTTTCTTATGTGGTGAGGAAGCTGATCTTGAGGCATGTAAGGCTACGTCCTGTGCTAACCACAGTTTTGTTGTGATTGTTGCTGACCCAAACCTCCTACTTTATTCAAAGCAAGTCTTCATGCTTGAGAATATTCAAATTCTCACTAGGTCCCCAAAGACCTCTCTTATTGTCTACAATAATTTGGCTTAAAACATTTCCAAATTTTGGCTGGACAGAGCCCTATTTTAAAGCTACCCAAGGGAGTCCCCCGGGGAGGGTAAGTTGACCTAAACTTCTAGAACCAAAGCCAATAATTCCTACTAAGAAAAGTTATTAACCATGTCCAGCCAATTGGGTCACTTTGTTCCTGTTGATAACAATGACATAAGGGACTGTACACTCTGCCAGCAGAACTAAAAGCTCCGAAACTCTAGGGCACATCAGACATCTGTCTTCTTGGAGTAACTTAAGTTCTGTTGACTATTGAGCCCTAAAATTCTGGGTCGACTTTTCAAATCCAAGTTGTACAAAAACAACCACCCTCCAATGACAGAAACAATCCTGGTGGGTTCACCAAAATTGGCCAAATGCCAACAGTAGCTCCAAAGAGATAAAGAGACCTTCCTCGGGGTGTCTGTACAAGGACAAAACACACGTTTACAAAACAGTTCCTAAGGGCAGAAAGATGACTGAGTAGGCAAAAGCATTTGACCCCAAGGCTGATGACCCGAGTTCCATCCCCAGGACCCTCAGGGTGGAAGAAGGGAATCAACTCCACAAGCTGTTCCCTGGCTTCCACTCACAAGCCATAGCACACATGAGTTAGCATAAATACACCAAGAGGCTGTTTCAGCAGGGCCGTGTTAACAAGTAGAGGTAGCTAAAAAACACAGAGAGTAGAGGTGGCTATAAAAGACTGCAACCCAAAGCTGGGAGTGGTGGTGCACTCAGGAGGCAGAGGCAGGAGGATCTCTGTGAGTTTGAGGCCAACCCCGGTACAGAGTGAGTTCCAGGACAGCCAGAGCTACATAGAGAGACCCTTAACTTCTTAGCTACCTTGCCTCTCACCTCCCAGTCTCATATAACCCAGGGTAGCCTTGAAGTCTCTAGGTAGCAAGGATGACCCTGAGCTCCTGATCCCCCACTACACCTGGAGATCAAACCCAGAGCTTCCTGCACGCCAGGAAAACAGTGCACCAACTGGCCACATCTTCACCCCCTTGCAGCTCGCCAACTGGCCGTATCCTCACCCCTGCCCCCCAAGACTGCTCTTTGACCTGCTCGGCTTCATCTTTTTCAGACTGTAAAGATGCGCCTTCCTGGTATTGTGGCCAGATGCATGGAACTCGGAATTCTAACATCCCTTCCCAGGTTTGTGTTTGTGTGGTGCCCACAGTGAGATCCAAACGCAGATTGCTTGAACTGGTTAGCGATGTGAACAAAAGTCATCAAGGAATATCTAGGGTTGCATTTGGTTGGGGGCTTATGATAACAGAGAGAGAGACACAGAGAGGGAGAGGGAGAGGGAGAGGGAGAAGAGAGAGGGAGGAAGGGAGGGAGAGGGAGAGAGTTAGAGAACACAGCTCACAGAGGGGAAAGAGACACAAGGCAGATCTCTGCAAACCTCTCTGCTCCGGCCAGCCACATTTCCTGATCAGTCTTTGCTGACACCTACAGGCTACCATGTGTTAGTGATTTTTTAAATGAAAATTTAAATTCTCCCTTTGTGGGGTGCTGTTTCTGGGCTGTAGATCTGGTACCTCTGCAGGTGTCAGTGGACACGAGACAACGCTATTTGAATACCCCCCCCCCCGTTACCATGTTGACAATTCTGTAAGGTTGGTTGACTGATTGGAACTTTCTGATTGTGGAGAGCTGCGGAGTGGATCCGGAGTCAAACCTATCTTGTGTTATCTTTAGTGTCCCAACAGCCGTATGGAGTCCATCTCTGTAGCTGACGTGACATCCTGTCCTACTGTAATTTCTGCTGTGGTGAGGAAATACACTGACAAAAAGCAGCACTGGAGGGAGGGTTTATTCCTGCATATGATATATGATTCCAGGTGTCATTCATTACTGTGGGGACATCGAGGCAGCCATTGGAAACAGCCGGTCACTTCACACCCGCCGTCAAGAGCAGACAGAAACAATTGTATGTTTACTCCCCTGCTTACACTCAGCTCCTCTCTGCTATTACACCTTCAGGACGTCTGTCTAGGGAATGGTGCCGCCCACAGTGGGCTGGGTCTTAACTCATAAGACAATCCCCACAAACGTGCCCACAGGCAGCCCAGTGTGGAATGCTTTGTTGAGAGTCTCTCCCCAGGTTATCGTGAGTGTGTCAAGTCGTCGCTTAAAGCTGACCACCACATGTCCTTCCAACTCTCAGGAAGAGAATCTTTGGTTTGTGTTAACTTAGCAAACTGCTGGCCTCCACCAACCCCAAGTAGGCTAGAACCTGAAATCTGCAGCAGAGCAGAGGCTTCTTCACTGTAAAGTGCTTGTCCTGATGTCCCCACTACAGCTTGTTTCACGACTTCCTTTGGTTCTGTGACTATAAAACATTTCTGTAACCGCCTTCCTGTCATGGGGGCAAATGGAGTCAGTGTTCCTGAAATCTAGAATCAGAGACAGCAAACATTTTCTCTCATTTTTTTAAAAAAGAAATAGAATCAGCTGGGCGATGGTGGCGCACGCCTTTAATCTCAACACTCAGGAGGCAGAGGCAGGGGGATCTCTGTGAGTTCAAGGCCAGCCTGGTCTACAAAATGAGTTCCAGGACAGGCTCCAAAGCTACAGAGAGAAACCCTGTCTCAAAAAACCAAATAAAAAATCATTTTATTCTAATTAACTCACAACTAAGAAGATAACGCAGCTGGGTTAAGGAAGCCACTCAAACACCCGCCCACTCCCAAGATGTCTGTCTCAGTGAGCGTCTACAGAGTTAGAACAGCTGAAGCCAAGCGAGCATCCGTACAGTTAGAACGGCTATGCTGACTGTAAACCACCATACAGTTAGAACGGCTATGCTGACTGTAAACCACCGTACAGTTAGAACAGCTGAAGCCAAGCGAGCATCCATACAGTTAGAACAGCTATGCTGACTGTAAACCACCGTACAGTTAGAACGTCTATGCTGACTGTAAACCACCGTACAGTTAGAACAGCTGAAGCCAAGCGAGCATCCATACAGTTAGAACAGCTATGCTGACTGTAAACCACCGTACAGTTAGAACAGCTGAAGCCAAGCGAGCATCCATACAGTTAGAACAGCTATGCTGACTGTAAACCACCGTACAGTTAGAACAGCTGAAGCCAAGCGAGCATCCATACAGTTAGAACAGCTATGCTGACTGTAAACCACCGTACAGTTAGAACAGCTGAAGCCAAGCGAGCATCCATACAGTTAGAACAGCTATGCTGACTGTAAACCACCGTACAGTTAGAACGTCTATGCTGACTGTAAACCACCGTACAGTTAGAACAGCTATGCTGACTGTAAACCACCGTACAGTTAGAACAGCTATGCTGACTGTAAACCACCGTACAGTTAGAACGGCTATGCTGACTGTAAACCACCGTACAGTTAGAACAGCTGAAGCCAAGCGAGCATCCATACAGTTAGAACAGCTATGCTGACTGTAAACCACCGTACAGTTAGAACAGCTATGCTGGCTGTAAACCACCGTACAGTTAGAACAGCTATGCTGACTGTAAACCACCGTACAGTTAGAACAGCTGAAGCCAAGCGAGCATCCATACAGTTAGAACAGCTATGCGGACTGTAAACCACCGTACAGTTAGAACAGCTATGCTGGCTGTAAACCACCGTACAGTTAGAACAGCTATGCTGACTGTAAACCACCGTACAGTTAGAACAGCTATGCTGACTGTAAACCACCATACAGTTAGAACAGCTATGCTGACTGTAAACCACCGGGCTTTGCTCAGGGTTCACACTTTCAGTCTAAACTGTATTCTTATGCAATTATCCACCACAAAATCTACTAAAGCCAAAGTTAGTTTTATGCATTTATCCAACACACCACACACACACACAGACACACACACAGACACACAGACACACACAGACACACACAGACACACACACACAGACACAGACACACACAGACACACACACACAGACACACACACAGACACAGACACACAGACACACACACACAGACACAGACACACACAGACACACACACACAGACACACACACACACACACACAGACACAGACACACACAGACACACACACACAGACACACACACAGACACAGACACACAGACACACACACACAGACACAGACACACAGACACACACAGACACACACACACAGACACACACACACACAGACACACAGACACACACACGCGCGCGACAGTTGAAACCAGGGGAAACCACCTTTCTATTCTCTTTCAGGACTCCGTGTTTGAATTCCGCCTTTCCTCGTCAGCTAACGTCACCCTTCTTGCTCTTCCTTGTGTGGTGCCCACACTTACATCTGTTTGCACACATGCACACATGTCATTGGTGAGAATCTGCATATGATGAAAACGATTTTTTCCTTTGGATTTGGGTAACATTGCTTAATGTACTTTTCAGAACCATGTATTTTCCTGAAAATGTGGTCATTGTCTTACAGCTAAATAATATTCCATCTTGTATACATACCACATTTTCTTTCTTTCTTTTTATTTTTATTGAAACAACAAGTTTAGTTGGAATAGCAAGCACACATACGGGTGAGGGGTTCCGTACAGGACCCGAGGTAACTCAGAGAGCTGTGTCACCAGAGTTCGTCTCAGCATGGATGCCGTTCGGGACGGCTGGAAACGCGGAACACTGGAAGACTTGCTGGAGACGGTCCTGTTCATCTGGACTTCTTCTCGGCATCTCTGCGTGTCCGAGAGCATCTCTCAGTCATTCTCAGTCAACTGCAGAGGGCTGCAGTTAAGTCTGGTCAGACTCAGGGGCTTCCTGAAGCTGCTGAATTGATTACTTCCTGAGGTTAGTGAACTTCCCTGTAGGATAGACTGTTTTGTCTGTCCTTGGATTAATGGTTTGCAACCTTCCTGATGCTGCAGCCCTTCAACACAATTCCACATGATGTGGTGACCCACAACCAGAAGTTATGTTTGCTGCTATTTTATAGTTGTAGTTTTTCTAGTTATAAATTGTAATGTAAATATCTGTATTTTTTGTTGCTCTTAGGCAATCCTGAAAAAGGGCTGAATATTATCCTAGAACTCCCTCTTGTTTTATATCTGCTCAAACAGCCTATTTATTAATTAGATCCTCTCCAAGAGGGCAGTTTTGGTCTTAGAGGAAACTGCTGTACACATTGCACTGAACACTGTCTGAGAACATGCATGAATTTCAGGTTTCCATAGCTCTCCTCAATGTATTGAAGCTCACAGGACCTTTTTCTTTTTTTCTCTTTATATTCACAAATGCACCTTCAGATAGCCCAGATAACTGACATCAATTAACCCCACTCTTATGTAATGGAAAATACAGGTTTATGAACATGAGCTCAGATATGCATCTAATGTATAAAATGCATACCTTATAAGCACACAATTTGCAAACTGTAACATGCAATATATTCCACATTATATTTAGTATAATAACATACCTTCAATATTTTATCAAGTACACATACCCATGTCTATATCAATATGGTATGTATTGTACGTATGTATAGACATACCACATTTTCATAGCCCATCTGATGGCCGGTCCGGGATAGTCCCATCCCCTTGCTATAAGATGCAAAAGTTCTAACAATGGTTAATGTTCACATCCTGGACACTTAGAAAAGAGACAAATCCATTTGAAAGTTCCTCTAGCCGTTGCCGTTTTCAGCTTCACACCTTGCATTCAGAATTAATAAAAGCGTCAAGTTATCTCTTCACACTCCCAAACCTGCACATTTTCTCATCAGGCAGCCAATACCCATTTGTCCACTAGGTGGCGCCAGAGACCGACTGTTCCACGGCTCAGCCTAAATTAGGTACTTAACATTCTTGGTGCTCATTAAAAGAGCAATCCTAGTATCATATTTACAGTGTGGGGAAAACTGAAAAACAAAAGATGAAAACAGGAGTCCAAATCTTGCTCTGTGTGTAGGTTAGTTTTTGGCTAACTTGACATAGCTAGGATCATCTGGGAATAAAAACCTCATTTGAGAACCAGCTCCATCAGATTGGCTTGATTGATGAGGGAGGGAGCAGCCCACTGTGGGCGGTGCCACCCCTGGGTGGGCGGGCCTGGGTTCTGTGGAAAGGCAAACTGAGTGAGCCGTGGGTCACGAGAAACGCTCCCCCACAGCCTCTGCTTCAGTTTCTGCCCTGCCTTCCCGCAGTGATCAGTTGTGAACTGTGAACGGGCGTGTAAGCCATATCGGCCCTTTCCTCCCCGACTAGCTTTTGATTATGATATTTATCATAGCAACAGAAGTCAAACTAGGAGTCTAGATAATGCTTCTCTGGAGAACACCACTGATGCTTTTGTGACTGCCAGTTTTCAGGACGGCTTAGTCTACACTCTTGCTCCTATTTTGTTTCTGATTGTCACTAAGCCCATTTTTAGGAAGACTTAATTTCTGGATTTAAAAAAGCCCTGTTGCCTGACTGTGGTGGCACAAGCCTTTAACCCGGTACTCGGGAGGCAGAGGCAGGTGAATCTCTGAGTTTGAGGCCAGCCTGGTCTACAGAGTAAGTTCCAGAAGAGTCAGGGCTATACAAAGAAGCCCTGATTTGTTTTTTAAAAGCCTGTTGGTTAGTAGAAATTCAAATGTATGCTCCATGAATTGAATAGAAGACGATGGAAGCTGGCGAAGCCATCACTGTCTAAGATGCAGTCGGACTTCAGAGTGACGCCAGGCAGGTCTTGGCTAAATAGTCACACCTGGGTGGCTCCTTTTCTCTGGTCACAGATGGACACTTTCTGCTTTCTCAGCACCTGAAGGCTACTGCTGTGGGTCACCCGGTAAAAATGGGACCTTTGAGAGAAATGACAGAGAAGGACACTTTTCAAGCTCCGTGGAGCTGAGCCTACCAGGTCTTCTTCACCCTTGGTATTTATAGAGAATAGAATTGCTCGAAGAAATTTACCCAGCTAAGGGATATTGCCACCTGTCAGGCTCTAAGAGGACTTAAAAATTCTCGCGAGGGCTGGAGAGATGACTGCTTCTGCAGAGGACTCAGGTTTGGTCCCCAGCATCACACAGCTCCTCACAACTGTCTGTGACTCCACTTCCAGGGATTCGAACCCTCTTCTGGCCTCCATGAGCACCAGACACCATGTGCGCGTACACACACACACACACACACACACACACACACACACACTCGGTGCACATATATGCAGGCAAAATACACATATAAAATTTAAAAGTCCTTAAAATTCTTATGAATGTTCTATTTTGTTAGATTTTTGTAGCCCAGGCTCTGTTTTTGCTTTTGTTTTTTAAACACGGTCACTCTCTGAAGTCCTGGCTCTTCAGGAACTTGTTCTGTAGATCAGGCAGGCCTTGAGCTCATGGAGACCCACCTGCCTCCTGAGTGCTGGGATTAAATGTGTGTGCCACCGTGCCTGACACCCAGGCTGGTCTTGAACTCAAAGCCTCCCTGCCTTACCTCCCAAATGCTAAGATTACAGGTGTGTGCCACCATGTCTCACTTTGTCTGAATCTTAAAACAAGCTAGATAAAAGAAACGATGAACACACATCTTAATTCCTTTTCAATTGTTGTGGCAAAGCACTGTGGCCAAGGCAATTTACAGAAGAAAGAGTCTTCTGGAGGCTTCTGGTTTCAGAGGGTGAGTTCTGGTGGGAATCGCTGCGGCAGGCAGATTGGCATGGCGCTGGAACAGTAGCTGAGAGCTCACATCTGATTCATAATCAGGAGACAGAGGCGGGGCAGGGAGAGCTAACTGGAAAAGCCCACCCCCAGGGACACACCCCCTCCAAGCCACACCTCCCAATCCTACCCAAACAGTTCCTCCAACCGGAGACAAAGCATTCAAATACATGAGCCTATGGGGCCATTCTCACTCAGACTCCCACAGTGTATGAAGCTGAACTGAAGCACTTTGAGAAATGTATTCTTAGAGACCAATTTTATTTTTATTTGCATGTGTGTGACTGCGTATGTGCATGAGGATGCAGTGACCACAGAGGCCAAAAGAGGGCATCAGATCCCCTAGAGCTGGAGCTACAGGCCGCTGGGGACCGAACTCTGGTCCTCTATAAGAACAGTGTGCTCTCTTAACTATTGGAGCATCTCCAGCCCATCCTGTCCTCCTCCACTCTCCATTCTTCCTTGCTCCCTCCCTCCTGTCTTTCCTTTTTCTCCTCTTCTTCTACCTCCTCTCTATGGTCCATCTCTGTTTATTTGAGACAGGATCTCTCCATGTAGCCCAGGCTGGCCTCACACTTCTACTTGTCCTGCCTCTGCCCCTGAGGGCTGGCTTATAGCTGTGTACCCCCAGTCCTGGCTGGAGTCGGCTTTTCAGCAGGAAATATGGAGCAATGTGTGGGAGCCTCTGCTTGTTTAGGCAAAGGGGAATATTTGGAACCACACACGATCCAGTACCTGGCATCCTCCCCCTCTCCCTCCCCCCCATTGCTGTCCGTCCTGTGGAGAGGAACTGACTCCAGTGTGGAGATGCTCTCCACTGTGGAGAGGAACTGACTCCGGTGTGGAGACACCCAACCCACCTGCTCGGCCACTTCTGCCCCAGGAACTCCCCTGTTACTTCTGCTTCCCCAAAGCCAGCCGCTGCTTCTCTTTGCCACCGTCCTTTGCCAGTGAGATGACTAACACACGGATCTCGCTTCCTTACGCTGCTCTTTTGAGTTGAAGTGTCAGGTGCGTAGCTCTGAAGGACAGGACTCAGTTCCTGCGTTGGTGCCCTGACTTCAGAAAAGGTGGGGTGGGGAGCGAGTCTTTTTTTTTTTTTCATTTCTAAGAAGGTGGGCTTTATGAAGCAGGGGAATTCCACAGCACCCTGACATCTCTGAGTCTGAGTCAATGTAATCCGTCATTGTCCATACCCTGGACTCCTTGAGGTGGTGGCAAAACTGTTCCCATCATGGCAGGTAGGAGGAAGAGGCAGATGGGAAGGGTGCGGGGACAAAATGAACCCCTCCAAGGCATGACCCTGTGACCCACTCTCTTTGATAAGAGCCATCTCCTTTCCAATAATGCTGAAATTGTGAGCCCATCGATGGGTTAGCCCATTGATTAGGGGTTAATAAGTGTGACCACCTATGATCTAATTACCTCTCAATGTGGCATCCAAGCCACCACACGGGGTCTCTTTCTGCCGGTGAGACCATTGATGGGCTTGGTGACTCGTGGTTGTCAGAGCCACTGTAGAATCCAGTCAACGGTTCTACAGCTTCACAGCCCCCAGCAGCAGGCGGGAGACCTGCCTTCCTGTACATCTGTGCTGGTTTTAGGACAGCAGTTATCCTGCAGGATGTCCGTGAAGAGGGCTGCAGAGACGGCTCAGCAGTTGAGGGCACATACTGCTTCTCCAGAGGACACAGGTTTGTCTCTGAGCACCCACATGGGGTGGGCCACAACTGTCTGTTCCTCTAGCTCCGGGAGACCCAGCACTCTCTTCTGGGAACACCAGGAACACAAATAACAATAAGCCTTTTAATAAAAGAAGATTGTAGAAGCCTTTCACTCATGTCGAGTTCAGATGAACTTTACTCCTGTTCCTTGTCCTCTGTGTGCTTCCCAGGTGGTCGGAAGCAGCCAAAGGTTGGGACAAAAAAATTCAACCCAATCTCTCAAAATTGGCGTGGTTTCTGTCTCCTCTGAACACACGCTCTAGGTTCTCCCGGATGTCAGAGACTGGCACCTGAGTGATGAACCGGCTCTAGGTTCTCCTGGATGTCAGAGACTGGCACCTGAGTGATGAACCGGCTCTAGGTTCTCCCGGATGTCAGAGACTGGCACCTGAGTGATGAACCGGCTCTAGGTTCTCCCGGATGTCAGAGACTGGCACCTGAGTGATGAACCGGCTCTAGGTTCTCCCGGATGTCAGAGACTGGCACCTGAGTGATGAACCGGCTCTAGGTTCTCCCGGATGTCAGAGACTGGCACCTGAGTGATAACCCGGCTCTAGGTTCTCCCGGATGTCAGAGACTGGCACCTGAGTGATGAACCAGCTCTAGGTTCTCCCGGATGTCAGAGACTGGCACCTGAGTGATGAACCGGCTCTAGGTTCTCCCGGATGTCAGAGACTGGCACCTGAGTGATAACCCGGCTCTAGGTTCTCCCGGATGTCAGAGACTGGCACCTGAGTGATGAACCGGCTCTAGGTTCTCCCGGATGTAAGAGACTGGCACCTGAGTGATGAACCGGCTCTAGGTTCTCCCGGATGTCAGAGACTGGCACCTGAGTGATGAACCGGCTCTAGGTTCTCCCGGATGTCAGAGACTGGCACCTGAGTGATGAACCAGCTCTAGGTTCTCCTGGATGTCAGAGACTGGCACCTGAGTGATGAACCTGCTCTAGGTTCTCCCGGATGTCAGAGACTGGCACCTGAGTGATGAACCGGCTCTAGGTTCTCCCGGATGTCAGAGACTGGCACCTGAGTGATGAACCGGCTCTAGGTTCTCCCGGATGTCAGAGACTGGCACCTGAGTGATAACCCGGCTCTAGGTTCTCCCGGATGTCAGAGACTAGCACCTGAGTGATGAACCAGCTCTAGGTTCTCCCGGATGTCAGAGACTGGCACCTGAGTGATGAACCGGCTCTAGGTTCTCCCGGATGTCAGAGACTGGCACCTGAGTGATGAACCGGCTCTAGGTTCTCCCGGATGTAAGAGACTGGCACCTGAGTGATGAACCGGCTCTAGCTGGTAACACTCAGGTCATTCTTCCCTTTACCTAAGCCACGTTTATCCCGAAGTTTCGGCAGAGCCACGGGACAGCTAATCTGGGGTCAGTTTGTCCAGGCTATGACGTCCACCTGTGTAGGTAATTGCTTGGATGCTGATGGGAGGGTGTGCCATGGCCAGCTCCCAGAGAGCTAGCATGATCTGGGGGAGACAGTCATGGATTATTTTGGGTAGGTGAATTAAACCGGGAAGCTCTGTCTACGGCAGGTGGCACCATTCCCTGGAATGGGATCCCGGATGGTATAAAAACCGTCTTCTGGATTTGCAGCCATCTGCACTCACATGCAGATACAAATATATACATAATTTAAAATAAAATAAATCTTAAAAATGAAGGAGAAATGGGCTGAGTGCAGAGTCATTGCATCCTGAACTAAAGTTGCTGGGCTGACATATGAAGGTGTTTGACTTTGGCTTGGCTCCCCCTCTCCCACTCTCTTTGCCTTGTCTTGAGACAGATTTGCTCTGCAAGGCCATTTGGAAGCTTTTTTTTTTTTATTTAAAATCTTGACCAGTTCCCACTGGAATGAAACATTCTGTAACTCGTGGACTTATGCAAGATCAAGGGGAAAAGTCTTTCCAAAGGTTTTTTTTTTTTTTGAATTTTGGCATAAAGTCTGTCAAGACGCCTAGGAGCCCTGAAGGCTGCAGCTGGGAGCCGTGGCGGAAACAGCAGGGGTCCAGTTGCAGTCATGGAAAAGGGAGGAATACCCGGGCCCCTCATATGTCAATGGAACAGTGATTTTTGCACACAATGGCCTGAAGTACATGAAGCCCCTCACTGGGTCTGCTTCATGATGTAAAGCCAGCAGATCCAACAAAGGACTGGCATTGCAGCAGCCGCGAGCTGCCTGGCATGGTCCTGGGAACCGAACTCCAGCCCTTGGTGAGAGCAGTACATGGTCTTTTTACAAAACGGGTGAGCGTTTTGCCTGTGTGTGTATGTTCACCGTGTGTGCAGTGCCTCAGGACGTCAAAGAAGGCACCAGGTCCTCTGGAACTGGAGTCACAGATGGTTGTGAGCCACCATGTGGGTGCTGGGACCAAACCAGAGCCCCCTGCAAGAGCAAGAAGTACCTTACCCGCCGAGCCTCTGACCAGCGTCTTTCCCAGGGGTGCTTGTTTTCTCTGACTACATAGCCTTGATTAGCCTGGAACTCACTATGCAGACCAGGCTGGCCTTGAGCTCACAGAGCTCCCCACGCCTCTGCCTCCCAAATCCTGGGGATGAAAGGCGTGCTTCACCAGCCCCAGATCTTTCTCAAATTTCAGAGAATTTTTAGGTCCATTACTTCTAACTTCTCTTGTTATAATAAAAATGTATTTTCTCTCAAAATTACTGTATTTGCGTTGATGACGATGATGGTTCGAGTGTGTGCACACACGTGTGAGCACACGCACTGTGCACGATACGGTGTGTGTGGAGGTCAGAGGACAGCTTTGAGGAGTCGGTCTTCTCCGTCCACTGTAGGGTTCAGGATCAAGCCCAAGACCAGGTTAGGTCAGCGAGTGCTGTTACCCACTAAGCCATCTTGCGGGTCCAAATCAATGTATTTGAGGGATACAGCTCTTTAAAGTACAGATTTAGCTACATTCTACAAGATTTGTCATGTGAATTTTTTATTGTACATAGCACTGGGTCTCATAAGGACATTTTCATATAAGTATTGTGCTAGGTAGTTTTGTGCCAACTTGACACAAGCTAAAGTCATCTTCAGAGGGTGACTTCAGAGGCCAGGCTGTAGTGATTGATAGGGGACCCCAGCCCACTGTGGGAGTTGCCATCCCTGGGCTGGTGGTCCTGGGCTCTATAAGAAAGCAGACTGAGCTGGCCATGAGGAGCAAGCCAGTAAGCAGCCCCTCCATGGCCTCTGCATCAGCTCTGCCTCCAGGATCCCACCCTGTGTGAGTTCCTGTCCTGACGTCCTTGGATGATGAGCAGTGTGAGCCAGATAAACCCCATCCTCCCGAGGCTGCGTTGGTCATGGTGTCTCATCACGCCAGAGTCCCCTAACTAGGCCATGTATAAAATGGGTTTGATCACATTGCCCCTTCCACTGCCTCCTTCCTGCAGACATGGCTTCACTTCCTGTAGACAGCGTGTGCTTTCCTGGACACGGAAAAGACCCCACTGTCTATTCCTGTTCTGCCTTAAACTCCCAGAGGTCTGCCTGCACTGCCCCCCTAGTGCTGGGTTTGCCTCATGTGACAAATTCAATATGTAACATTTTTACCGATCAGTTCCCAGTGCGCTATTTTGTGCTTTTGTCTTAAATCCTTGTTAGCAATATTTTGTTAGCTTCCAAAGCATGAGGATTCTAAGCCTCATTTTGTTGCCATGTTCTAATTTTCTGGCAGGTTGTTACAGAGCACAGCTCGCAGGCCTCTGGCTCTCTAAAATTGACCAGGGATTGCTTTAGGACAGGTGTAAACCACTCAGTTCCCGGCCCAGTGGCTTCAAGAGTTGAGTACGGCTTTTGGTATTTGAGATGGCGATTTAGAGACAGAATTTCCTTACTCTTCTGCCTGGTGTTCATTTTTTGCTTTCATGGACTTGTGGCTCAGAGCCAACTGTTGCCTGTTGATAGTTTGTGACACACGTGTGCCCTGTTAAATTAACCCTCTGAGAGCTCAGAAAGTCCCAACTTGAAGTGTTCTGATTTCCACAGCATAGACATTTCCACTGCAGATAAGAGCAGTTGCCAGGGGCTAACAACCGCCTTCCAGAATTCTCCAGTTCACGTGGATCTGCCGACCAGTGTGAGCCAGTGCCACACTCTCATTTGTTGGTTTTTCAGGATGCACGTGTGCCCTGAGGCCAGAGGACAACTTCAGGGAGTCAGCGTTCTCCTTTGACCACGTGGGTCCAGAGACTAGAACCCGGGTCATCAGGTTTAATGACCAGAGACTTTACCCACTCGGTCATCTAGCTGGCCATTCTACTTTTTGACATTTATGTTGTGTATTTGTTTGTTTGTTTTTGAGACAGGTTTTGTTTTTTTTGTGTGTGTGTGTGTGTAACAGTTCTAGCTATCTTGGAACTCACTTTGTAGACCAGGCTGGCCTCTACTCACAGAGGTCTATTTCTGCCTCCCAAGTGCTTGGATTAAAGGCGTGCACGGCCACCGCCCAGCTATATATTTGTTATAGCCTTGGCTTTCTTTATTTTTCTTACCCTTACTTTCCCTTTGTCTCAGTTGCTTTTTAAACCGTCTGCCTCTGGTAGAGGTTTCAAACTCTTGGAATGAAGAGTGCAATGATATGGTTATTTGATCGATAGAAACAAACGAAGCTGTCCAGCTTGAACAGGTTTATATTTCGGTGTGTTTCTGCGGGTCTGTGCGGAGCTGGTTCGGGCATGTCCCAGGCTTGAGAGTCAAGGCTGACTGAGCTTGGAGAGTCCCCGCACTGTCCTGCTCACAGTCCCGTCTCAGTTCCTCTCACTCGGGAGACTGTCCTGGCTGCAACTGAGCAACTGCAGCTGATTTCAGGGCAGGCTGGGGGTTCTCATTCTGCTCGCTGCCCGCTTTCAGTTCTTGCTTTCTGAATCCTACCCAGAATTCCCAGTGGCCACTGTGGGGGGGCTCTTAAACTAGCATTTCCTTTTCAAAATAAATTAAGCAGCAGGGTTAGCAGGGTTAGACACCCCCACGAGCACCCCCTTCCAGAGGCACCGATTGCTCAGCATACCTGAATCTGTATGCTCACGCCACACCCCCACGAGCACCCCCTTCCAGAGGCACCGGATCGCTCAGCGTACCTGAATCTGTGTGCTCACGCCACCTTCAATCTTCCTCGCCCTTCAGTTTAATACGCTTGCTCTTTTAGTTGTTTATAACAAAACAGCAGTGCGTACTGGAGACTCACACTACCTCAAGGCCACCAGGGCATCATCTGAGCACAGGAGGATGAAGGGGTGGTTGGCTCTGCCTCGGGACACAGGAAGATGGGAACTGGGAGCTGGGTTTCCTTGGCTTCTGGGACACCTGTGACGCTGCCTGCCAAGGGACAATGGCTCTGTACTCTCATCTGTGAGCCCCAGAGTGAACACTTATCTTCCTTCCTTTGAGCTTTACCTCTGAGCCGCACCCAGCAGTTGTGTGAGAATTTTTATGGCTTGCATTATTTGAAAGAATTATTTATCTTATTTGCATGTGGAGCCCAGAGGTTACTAGCAGGTGAGTTCCTCAGTCACTTTTGAGACAGGGTCTCTCACTGAACCTGGGACTTAGTGATTTGCTTGACCACTGAGTCCCACGGGTCTGTTCTGTCTCTCCAGCACCGAGGTTCCAGGCAGGTGCCACTGTGCCTGGCTTCTGCATGGGTGCTGGGAATCTGGTCCCCCGTATGTATGCACATCCAGCCCTTTATTGACTGAGCCATTTCCTCAGCACCTGGTCTACATTATGTGAAAACCACCCAGGGGCTGGAGAGATGGCTCCGTGGCTAAGTGCCTGGCTGTTCTTGTGGAAGATGTAGGTTCAGTTCCCAGCACCTACATGGCAGCTCACAACTTAACTCCAGTTCCAGAGTTTCCAGTGTCCTTCTGGCCCCTGCAGGGACCTGTACAAATTCATGAAGGGAAAAAATCTATATGCAGACAACAAAAGTAAATAAATCTTTAAAAGTTAAAAAAAATCAGCACACAGCACCCCTCATACATAGGGCTTTTTCTCCTAATGCCTTCTACCCCCTTTCTCTGGGGAAGATGATGTTTTAGCTTTGAGGTAAAGAATAAGTTGCCAGGCGGTGGTGGCACAGGCTTTTAATCCCTGCATGTGGAAGCAGAGGCAGGTGGATCTCAGTGAGTTAGAGGCCAGCCTGCTCTACAGAGTGAGTTCCAGAACTGGCTCCATACCTTCTGGGAAACCCTGGCTCAAAAAAAAAACCAAGCAACCAACAAAAGAAACAATGATAAGTGTGAACCTGACCATGAAGCCACTTCCACTCCCAAGTCTAACTGTACAGAGTCCATTGAGCTGTGAAGGTTTTGGATGTGGTTAATTTTGGTGTTGGATCTTTTCATGTATTTGCAATTTATTTATTTGTGTTTTATTTATTTTTATTTGCAAGTGTTTTTTTTAATAGCAAAGTTTATTTAAAAAATAATGAGAACGGCACTCTGATATCTGGGTTGGGGAGGAAGCTCCCCTCCCTACGCTCTTTCTTTCTGAAGCCCATTTCACTTTCTGTCCATGACACCAGGATCCGGCTCCACAACAGGGGAGTTGGGGAG
Source organism: Microtus pennsylvanicus (assembly GCF_037038515.1). Classification (NCBI taxonomy): domain Eukaryota; kingdom Metazoa; phylum Chordata; class Mammalia; order Rodentia; family Cricetidae; genus Microtus; species Microtus pennsylvanicus. Next base: position 3,168,010 of record NC_134585.1, on the reverse strand, counting down.
AATCACTCATCATAGAACTTTGGCAGTTCGTCCCCCAGGATTACTCGGTGGTCCACGCCAGCAGCAGTGATGGTGGCCAGGTAGATGACACCCCCGCTAGAGCCATCGCGGTTCATGGCCAGAGCGATGGCTGCAGAGGGTTTGCATTGGAGAGAGGAGCAGGAAATGGCTTAGCCTCGGTGCTCTTTCCCTCCCCTTTCCAGCCACAGGCCACGTCTCCCTCAAAAGGCATCTTCAGAAATGCCCAGAAGAGCAGCATCTGCCTGTGTCCCTACTGTGAACGTCCCCACCGTGTCCCTACTGTGAACGTCCCCACTGTGTCCTGCTTCAGAGTATAGATGAACACACCATCCACATTGTCCAAATCAAGCCCATGTGAGCTGACTCGGGGCGGGGTGGTGCTAGCCCAGCACACTGCTGGTTCCCATAGTGATCTTATTCTCTTACTTAATTTGCTCCAAGCAGCCCCATGCATCCCTGCTGCTCCAGAGCTCTTTTAACATTTGCCTCGTTCCCTTCCACTCTCCCAGTTTTGCAGGGTGGGGCTGGGGAGATGGTTTAGTGGTTAAGAGCACTTATTGCTCTTACAGAGGACCCGGGTGAGTTTGGTTCCCAGCACCCACATCAGGTGGCTCACAACTGCTTGTAACTCCAGCTCCTCTTTTGGCCTCCATGGGCACACGCACAAGCCCCCACACAGACACACGCATGTACCTACACATAACTAAAGTGAATATTGTCTAAAGTCTTGGACGTGGGCTGTTTACCCATGTATTCCTTTTCTGATTCCCGACAGTCTGCTTTCTTTCCATGTCCACCCCCCCCCATCAGCCCTCACTTGGCTAGTTACCATTTGTGGTGAAGCGCCTGCACTCCTCAGGGGTCATGTCTGGTTTATAGGCTGCGTCCACATAACCGTAAATGTAGGTACTGCCGGAACCCCCGATGGCAAAGGGCTGTCGGATCAACATTCCTCCCATGGTTCCGTACACCTAGAGACCAGTTTCCACAGGTCAGAGTCAAGGATCACCCCACAGCTTTCTCCACTGAGACAAGCAGACATGAAGACAGAGATGCCACAATTGAACCTGCAGTATTTTCTTTCTTTCTTTCTTTCTTTCTTTCTTTCTTTCTTTCTTTCTTTCTTTCCTTCCTTCCTTCTTCTTTCCTTCCTTCCTTCTTTTCTATTTTTCTTTCTCTTCCTTCCTTTTTTCATTCATTCATTCATTCATTCATTCATTCATTCATATGCTTTGAAGCAGGGTCTCACTGTGTAGCCCTGGCTGGTCTGGAACTCTATCTACATCGGGTTCTTGAAACTCTCAGAGGTCCACGTGCCCCCACCTCCCGAGTGCTGGGACTGAAGGCATGAAGGTGTAGGTTTTAGAGGCCCTGTCTTTGGACCACATTGCCAGAATGATATTAGACTTTCATCTCTCTGGAGAGAGGAGTCGGGAACCCCGAGACCAGGAAGGGACACGCTTACCTGGCCCCCCTCACGTTGGTCCCAACCAGCTACCATGAGGTGTGCAGACAAGTCCTCGCGGTACTTGTAGGTGATATTCCTTACCACGTTTGCAGCCGCCAGAACAAGGGGCGGCTCCTCCAGTTCCAACCTGAAGAGGATGTTGGGAGTTAAGGTCGGTACCATGTTCTAAGTCCCACCCTTGGACCACGGTCACCCTCTCCCACCCTTGGCACCACGGTCACCCTCTTTGCCAGCTACATTTGAGCCCGCAGCAGGAGACTCCAGCTTCTCTCCCACGTGCCTAGGGGAGCTGGGGTCCCACATCACCAGGGAGAGATCTTCAGCTGTTCACCCTCTTTTTCTGGGCTTCACCTTTCCACTCCTATTGATAAACCCTCCTTTGACTCTAAGGGCCTTGCCCTCCCGGGTAAGAGCAGATAAGCCTTGCTTCCGCCCCAATGACCTTGATTTCTCATCTGGCAACTGCCTGATATTAGGGGTGGGCCAAATTGGCGTCTTCCTGATTTCCTATATCAGGGCCACGATGTGCCCTTTTCAAGCCTCCACAGGGGAGACAGGGTCACTACTGTGATTTCCTCTCCACAGAAGCAGGACACTGGTCCCCGGACACTCCAGTGCAGGTTCAAAGCCGGCAAAGCCATGCAGCTGGGGGTTTACAGGACCCCGGGGCTTTGTACCCGTGCAGCTCCAGCTGGTAGGCGGCCATGTCAGCTATGGCTTGGGCATCAGCAGCTGAGCCGGAGAGGGCACAGTAGATCCGCTGGTGCAGAGGGGACAGCTTGTCGAACACCCTGTTCACCACCGCTTGTCTGTTGGGAAGAAGCCAAACGTTCAAGTCGGTCTGACAAGAGCGAGGCTTGCAATGCTTCGGTTGAAACAGGAAAAGCAAACAGACATTATGTCAGCTAGGTAACTCACGGTGCTAACCACAGTGAGACTGCTGGGCTGGGGATGCAGCCCAGGTGGCATAGTCCCTGCCTGGCAGGCGCAAAACCCAGCGTGGCCCAAGCTGGATATAGTGGCACTCAGGAAGTACAGGCAGGATCAGCAGTTCAAGGCCAGTTTAACTACGTAGCAAGTTTGAGGTCAACCTGCACTACAGGAGACTCTATTTTAGACACTAAAGTCCCCTGAATCTAGACTTTTAAATTTTATTATTCAAATAATTTAAATAAAATTTTATTATTCAAATAATTTAAATAAAATTATTTAAATAATAAAATTTAAATGGCTATATTTTATAGCAAAACAATAAAAAGAACACCTTGTTAAGAAAAACGTGCCTCTGAGCCAGGTGGCGGTGGCGCACATCTTTAATCCCAGCACTCGGGAGGCAAACGCAAAAGGACTTTTGCGTTTGAGGTCAGCCTGGTTTATAGAGTGAGTTCTAGGACAGTCAGGGCTAAAAACCCTTTTTCAAAATAATAATAAAAAAGGTGAAGAGAAGAAGAAAAGCGTGCCTCTTCCTGGTGTTTCTCTGCTGTCAGTCACCTTGAGGGGCTGTGGTAGGTTCTACAGAACAGAGCAGAAACAGCGGTGATGTCAGCCCCAGCCTCACTGGTGTGTGAGGAAAATGGCCGGGGTGGGGGGAGACCAAGCAAATGCAGTTCCAACTGCGGTAAATGAGCAAGATCCCTGCTTGACAAAACCATTTTCATCCTAAGTGCAGATAGCAGGGTCCCTCCACAACCTACCCCATGCCCCTCGGAGACAAGATTTCTTTACGACTATCAAAAGCTACAAAACATTCAGCCCTGCAGATCCTTGCCCAGGAATTCAGAGGTCGGAACCCAGCATTGCATTCTGATGGCTTTCTGGAAACTTCGGCTCCATTTCCTGGATGGTTACCATACTGTTCCAAAGCGGGTACGGGAAAAGTGCACTTAGGGCCACCAGCTCCCTTCCCAACACATAGTGCTTTTATGATACTCACCCTGCTGAGACCCGGGAATCAGAACCCACCACGACTCCTCCATCAAACTCCACCGCCATGATGGTTGTCTGCAGAGAGACACAGAAGACATGTCAGAGCAAGAAGCACCTCAGCAGTTCATCTTAAGGAAGACAAACTCTTGGTGGCGAGTGTGTGTGTGTGTGTGTGTGAGAGAGAGAGAGAGACTGACTCAAGGTCATACTGTCCTTCAGGCCTGAGCTTCCCTCTGTTTTCTGTGCTGTTGTATCCGACTGCAGGGGACTGAAACAGCTTGGCTGTGGTACAGCATAGAGACACCTACCCCCAAGCTCCAGCTTGCCTGAGTGTGACTCTTCCCACCCTGGAGAGAAGCTAGGACCGGGCTCCGAGAGGCCGAAGCAATCGGGACAGGAGGAGAAGGCCAGAGAGCAAACGTCTGCACTGCTTGCCCAGTGCGCACCACACGGGTGACTGTGAAGCAGACGGGGTCTTTCCTGGTCCAGATCCACCACCTGCACCCTTACTTAATCAGGAGCGGATTTGCAGGGTTACTGAACAAGGGACACAGAAGAGTGCTTAACACAGCCAGGAGCCCAGGCAGGAGGAAGCTGCCAGGATCACTCAGAGAGAGCAGAATTCTCATCGAAGGGCCTTCTTTGCAACCAGGGGAAGGGCTGCTGGGAGCAGCAGCTCAAGACAAGAATTAAGGAAACATGAAGGAGGATAAAGACGTGTCTACTTCCCCCATGCCCCTTGAGCTAAAAGGCGCCTTAGAGACCCTTGGTTGCACCACTGCACCGAGAAAACCCCTTAGGAGAAGAATGGTTTTTCCAAGCTCACACAGGTCTCACTCTGAACTGATTGATTAGACTTCTACTCCCCACTGCTCCTTGGCAGCGAGGGGAGATTTTCCCAACCTTTCTGGCCACTCCACACCTCGTTCTGATCTCCAGGGACCCTGCACCTGAGTGTGCTTTCTGACGTACTGACCACAAATAAAAGGCCAGAAATGGCCATTCCGTTCTAGCGGCTGCTCTCCCAAACCACGCTAGGAGTGTGGTTGGTGTTTCAGAGAGCAGAAACCAGTTCCCATCTCCTCCCCAGCTCCTAGGCCAGGGCAAAGTTTTCCTGCAAGTATGGGAGGGGGGGGGCCGCAGGGCAGCACCTGGGCCAAGGAGGGCCACTGATCACCCCTCAGCCCCCCGCCCCCCACAAGCGCTAGAGAGCTTGTCCTCGCTTAGGGTAGAGGTTGTGGGGGGCCAGGTTAAGCAAAGATATGTTTGATGTGTAGGTCCTTCTCAACGAGCCTTCATGTTACCTTTTCACCCAGGTCCTGCACCCAGGACACTTTGTCAGCCCCTCTCTGCAGCGTCCCCAAGCCCCTCACTTAGTTTAACCAACAGTCCACCCACCCCCTGCACTGACCAGAGTGAAAGCGAAAGCGCTTTGTAGCAACTTCCCTTAGAAGCTTCCAGCTCGAGCCAAAGTACGCACCTTCCCACCAGCTTCGCATGCGGGTCCCTCCACAGACCCCCGGACACCACACTTCTGAGCAGGGATACCCTACGTTCGCTGTGGAGCGCAAACGCTGAGCTCCACAAACTTCCTAAGTCTCAGTCTCCTTGTCCGCTTTCCAGCGCTTTAGGGTTCTCTGGTCACCCCACCCGCTGACTCTCACCCCCAGACCCATTACCCCGGTGTGGACTTCTCCCGTCCGGAACAAGCCGGCGGTAGGTGCTCCTGCCCGCAGCATCTTAGCAGAGCGGAGCTCGGCTTTCCAATCGGCTGCCGCGCGCCGCGCTCCCAGCTAGCAGCCTGCGGCCCCGCCCCATCACCGCTCAAGGGGCGGGCAGTTCTACTTGCACTTGGCGCCCTGCGCCAACCTGAGCTGGACAGATCTGCCCAGAGACAAGTGACGATTGAAGGCACCGCCCTGAAACTGGGGTGGGGCCTGGGATGGGAAAATTCATGCAAGCACGCAAAAAAGGCTGGGCAAGAAGAGAGGGGAATAGAGTGATGGAGAGAAAAATGGGGCGCAGGAGCCGCTAGCCAGAACTTCAGATCTGACTTCAGCAGCAGCTTCCAGAACAGCCAGAAAAGGCCAGCCTGGGGCAGGCGGCTCTCAGAAGGGGCGTGTCTAGTGATTAGGCCACGGCTTTCGGTTTCTCCTTCCTGTAAACGCCTGCACTTCTAGGCAGCGCCACCGGCGCCACCGGGTGCGGGGACTTTCCCCGCACGGTGCCGGGCCGCCCTTCTTCCCTCCCTTGGAGACTCCTGCGCAGCGGGGACGCGGAGAGTTCCAGGCTGGGACCAGATCCTGTACAGAGCGCACGATGGCTGCGCTTGCTTGGCTGGCGGCCGCGCTGCTGCTGCTGCTGGTCGACTGGCTGCTGCTGCGGCCCGGGCTCCCGGGAATCTTCTCCCTGCTGGTTCCGGAGTTGCCCCTGCTCCGGGTCTGGGCGGTGGGCCTGAGTCGCTGGGCCATTCTGGGGCTGGGGGTCCGCCGGGTCCTCGGGGTCACCACGGGAGCCCGTGGATGGTCGGCTGTTTTGCCGCCGCTGGCAATGGCGCTGGGTTTAGCTCAGCCGGGACTTGCCTTATTCCGAGAGCTGGCCTCCTGGGGAGCGCTCCGGGACGGTGACAACGCTGGAGTACTGTACTGGGGCAGTCGCCTCGACGCTTTCGCTCTCAGTTATGCGGCAGCATTGCCCGCTGCCGCCCTATGGTACAAGTTGGGGAGCCTCTGGGCGCCCAGCAGCCGCAGGGGTGCTGGAGACATGGTGTGTCGACTGTTAGGCTTCCTGGGTTCTGAGAAGCGGCGCCTCCACCTGGTTCTGATGATCTTGGTCCTCTCCTGCCTTGGTAAGAGGGACTCAGGGCGAAAGAGCAGGGCATAGGGGACAGGGAAGGAATCCAGAGTAACCGGCAGAAAGGAAGATAAAATGGTCGCGGGACGTGTCAGAACCTACGGAGGCAAGTTAGGCGGAAAGGGAAGGACCCTCCCGAGAGGTAGCTCTTACAAGGGTGCTGGGCACAGGGAACAGAACTTGACATCACAGCCCCAGTGTGAGGGTTTCTCTCCACTTCGCCATCTTTCTTTTCTTTTTTCTTTCTTTCTTTTTTTCCCTTTTAGACAGGGTCTTTCTATGTACTTTCTGGAACTCACTATGTAGACTAGGCTCAAACCCAGAGAGATCTGCCTGCTTCTGTCTCGCAGTGCTGGGACTAAGGACTTGTGCCTCAAGCCCTGCTGACTGACATTTTTTCTTAATTAGTCTTTGAAAAGTTTGATGTAGCTGAACAGGCTTGGATTGGCAAGCTCCTGCTTTCTGGATGGTTCAGGGAGAGGGGCAGGAGGAGACGGTAATGTTTGTGACTGAGCGATCCCCCTCTCTCCAGGGGAAATGGCGATTCCCTTCTTCACCGGCCGCATCACTGACTGGATTCTTCAGGATAAGACGGCTCCGAGCTTTGCCCGCAACATCTGGCTCATGTCCATTCTCACCATAGCCAGGTGTGGAGGACGGGAAAGGGGGGCCCCCGGAGCAGAGGGAACTGGATGCTGGGACTCTTGTTTCGGTATAGCTCTGCAGGGATCCGGAACTCTGTCCCAGGAGCACATCTGACCCTCCTTCTGTCTCTCCACCCCTCTAGCACAGTGCTGGAGTTTACTGGAGATGCTATCTACAACCTCACCATGGGCCACATGCACAGCCGCGCACATGGAGAGGTGTTCCGGGCTGTCCTTCGCCAGGAGACAGGGTTTTTCCTGCAGAACCCAGCAGGTAGCTCACAAAACTTTTTCGTTTGTATAATATAACCTATATATCTCTATAAACACTGCCCTCAACTGCCCCCCTTTATAAACAGCTACATACACATGCCTAGGTTCAACTCTCAGCCATATAAATGGGGCGTGGCCATCCCAGCACTTGGGAGATGGAGGCAGGGGGTAGAGGCTGAAGTTCAAAATCATTCACCCACAGAGCCAACCTGAGGCCAGCCTGTGCTACATGAGATCTTGCTTAAAATCCAGGACTTCCTGTATATTAGGCAAAACCTCTACCAGTTGAGAGACTTCCCAGGCCTCCTTATTCATGATGTATCACAAATGGAGCAAAGCATTCTTGGTTGGCCCAGAATTCACTGAGTAGACCAGGTTGGCCTTGACCGCCTCTGCCCCTCAGAGTGTTGGCATTAAAGGTGTGTACCACCACACCCAGCTACAACTTCTTTATAGGCCAACACAGGTCTGCCAGAGCTTTCCTGCACCGAGGTTCCCACACCTACCCAAGCTCCTACCCCTGCTAGCTGCAGCCTCCTCAGGATGCCGTGCTGGCATGCCCGCCGTGGCGCCCTGTTGTCTGTTAGCTCCTCTTGTCTCTGTGAGCCGCTGTCTCTCACCGGCTTTCTCGCCCTCAATGTGGCAGGTTCCATCACATCTCGGGTAACAGAGGACACATCCAAGGTCTGTGAGTCTGTCAGTGACAAGCTGAACCTGCTGATGTGGTACCTGGGGCGAGGCCTGTGTCTCCTGGCGTTCATGTTTTGGGGGTCGCTGTACCTCACTTTGGTCACTCTGCTCACCCTGCCCCTGCTTTTCCTTCTGCCTCGGAAGCTGGGGAAAGTGTACCAGGTACGTTCTCAGGGTCCTCAGTTCCCACACTCTGTTTCTCCTATACTACACTGGGTGTGACTTTCCATGGCTTCTCTGTCATCCTGAGCCCCCGTCCCTGTTGCCTCTGGCCCCAGACCGCCCTGCATCCACAGCCATGATCTCTACCTTCTCTGGCCGCAATCTGTCCTTATGAATCGGATCCCAGGCTGGAGAGACAGTTCAGGGTTAAGGGTCCCCAGCACCCACGCCAGGCAGTTCACGATGGTCGGTGGTCTGATGCCCTCTTCTGACCCATGTATGCCTATACACACATGGTGCATATACATGCATAAAAATAAAGACAAATCTTACAAAAACTGAATTAGTTTCTTCTGCACATCTACCTAGAAGTATGGCTGCGGACCTTTCTCTTTCCTCTGTCCCTCTGACTAATCTCCACCAGGGAAACGTAGGTATTGGCGGTCCTTCTCACTTGCACGCCCAGTGTGATGCCTCTGCTCCGTGTCTCCCCACAGTCATTGCAAATGAAGGTGCAGGAGTCTCTAGCGAAGTCCTCGCAGGTGGCCATCGAGGCTCTGTCAGCGATGCCTACGGTGCGGAGCTTCGCCAATGAGGAGGGAGAGGCCCAGAAGTTTAGGCAGAAACTGGAGGAGATGAAGACGCTCAACAAGAAGGAGGCCTTGGCCTATGTAGCTGAAGTCTGGACCATGAATGTGAGTACCCGGAGATGAACGCCCACTCCGTTGTCCCAACGTGTCTTGATTTTACTGCTTGCCAATCCCACTCTGTCCGGTGGGGAGTGACCGACTTGGGGTTTTTGGTCACTCGTCTCTCTCCCCTTCATTCCCTCCATGCTTTCTGGTGCTGGGAGCATCCTTCCACGGAGACACACAAGTTTGGTGTGTTAGCGAGACTTACTCTCCCAGCTCCAGTCTTGTCTTTGCCTCTCAGAAAGCCACACCTTCCTGCGCTGTGTGTGCTTCTTGCTGGCACTGTGTGGCTGAGCTAGTGGGAGCCACAAGAAGTGCCAGAGGCCAGTGGCCAGAGGCGTCTGTGATAAGGACATTGAGAGAATTGGAAGTGATAACCAGAGGTTCCAGGCTCCATCCTGCCATCAACCAGCTCGTAACCACGCACACACTACCTTTTTCTAAGACTGCTTCCCTGTTTTGTAAATGGGAATAAAAACTGGGGTGTTGGTTCTCATCTGTAGTCCCAATACGCAGGCCGAGCACGGGCCACGGGGAAAGTGAGGGCCGGGAGATGGCTTGGGAGGTAAAGCTGTCTGCTGCCGAGCCATGACCTCAGGTCCATCTCTGGAGCCCGCATGATAGAAGGAGACAGTTGGCCTCTGAAAGATGACCTCTGACCTCTACAAGGTGCACCCTAGTGTCTACTCACATATAAACAAATACCTGTAGCTTTAAAAAGTAAATAATAAAAGATCCAAAACAACAACAGGAAAGGAATAATAAACTCCCAGGTGTGAGAACTAGCTGATAGCTCAGTCATTAAGAGTGCACGCCTTTAACTCCAGCACTCAGGAGGCAGAGGCAGGTGGATCTCTGTGAGTTCAAGGCCAGCCTGGTCTACAGAGTGAGTTCTAGGACAGCTTCCGAAGCTACAGAGAAACCCTGTCTCAAAACAAACAAACAAACAAGAAATAACAAAACAAACAAAACAAAAACAAAAAACGTCTACAAAAACGTGTATCAACTGCTTTTCCAGATGACCAGGGCTTAGGTAGGGCAGCTCACAATGGCCTGCAACTGTAGCTCCTGGGGTTCTGACGCCCTCTTCTGGCCTTTGCAGGCACCTACACTCATGCACACATGCCTGCAGGAAGACACACACACACATACACATAACTTAAGATTGCAAAAATAAATCTTTTTAAAGAGTCAGATATTCCTCAGTCAAGGAGACGATGGTGATGAGGACATGGAGCACTCCCTGAGCTGCATTCAAGTCTGACCCTCGATCCCTCCTTTCCCCTCCCTCATGTCTGGGAGAATGGACTCAACTTGTGACCATTCCGGTCCATTTTATCGCATGGTTTCCCCGTAGGTCTCGGGAATGCTGCTGAAGGTGGGCATCCTGTATGTCGGCGGGCAGCTGGTGGTCAGAGGGGCTGTCAGCAGTGGGAACCTTGTCTCCTTCGTTCTCTACCAGCTACAGTTCACCAGTGCTGTCGAGGTGAGACCCCGGTGCAGTGTGTCTGCTCTCTGCCTGCCCATGGCTGTCTCTGCCTGCCTATGGCTGTCTCTGCCTGCCCACGGCTGTGTCTGCCTGCCATTGACGGTCTCTGCCTGCCCACGGCTGTCTCTGCCTGCCCACGGCTGTCTCTGCCTGCCCACGGCTGTCTCTGCCTGCCCATGGCTGTGTCTGCCTGCCCATGGCTGTCTCTGCCTGCCCATGGCTGTCTCTGCCTGCCCATGGCTGTCTCTGCCTGTCCATGGCTGTCTCTGCCTGCCCATGGCTGTCTCTGCCTGCCATTGACTGTCTCTGCCTGCCCATGGCTGTCTCTGCTTGCCCATGGCTGTCTCTGCCTGCCCAGTGGCTGTCTCTGTCTGGCATTGGCTGTCTCTGTCTGGCATTGGCTGTCTGTCTGGCATTGGCTGTCTCTGTCTGACATTGGCTGTCTGTCTGGCATTGGCTGTCTCTGTCTGGCATTGGCTGTCTCTGTCTGACATTGGCTGTCTGTCTGGCATTGGCTGTCTCTGTCTGGCATTGGCTGTCTCTGTCTGACATTGCCTGTCTCTGTCTGACATTGCCTGTCTCTGTCTGGCATTGGCTGTCTCTGTCTGACATTGGCTGTCTCTGTCTGACATTGGCTGTCTCTGTCTGGCATTGGCTGTCTCTGTCTGACATTGGCTGTCTCTGTCTGACATTGGCTGTCTCTGTCTGGCATTGGCTGTCTCTGTCTGACATTGGCTGTCTCTGTCTGGCATTGGCTGTCTCTGTCTGACATTGGCTGTCTCTGTCTGGCATTGGCTGTCTCTGTCTGACATTGGCTGTCTCTGTCTGGCATTGGCTGTCTCTCCCTGCCCATTGCTGTCTCTGCCTGCCACTGACTGTCTCTGTCTGTCCATCTGTGCAGGTTCACGGTTCTCTGCTTCTTCAGATCACTGAATGCTGTCAGTCAGGTCAGACCTGCTTTCCTGCCCCATCCTGCCCCCACCCACATTCCACTCTGCTACGCAGGTTCTTCTCTCCATCTATCCCTGGATGCAGAAGGCTGTGGGCTCCTCAGAGAAAATATTTGAATACCTGGACCGGACTCCTTGTTCTCCACTCAGTGGCTCGTTGGCACCCTTAAACATGGAAGGTCTTGTCGAGTTCCAGGACGTCTCCTTTGCCTACCCAAACCATCCCGATGTTCAGGTTCTTCAGGTACTGCCCACTGAACCTGAATCCCCCTCTCCTACCTTTGCCTCTTCCATCTTGGTACCAGGGCTCCTTCTTAACCCTCAAAAGTGCCGATGAGAGCCTTGTGTTTATACATGACCTCAACCCAAGCACAGGTTGTTTACCAATGACAAGAGGAGGCTTCAAAGAGAAGGCTTCTGGGGCTGAAGTGATGGCTCAGTGGCTAAGAGTATGTGCTGCTCTTGCAGAGGACCCAGTTCAGTTCCCAGCATGCATATGGTGGCTCACAACCACCTGCTCCAGTTCCAGGGGGATCCTGTGCCCTCTTTGGACCTCTGTGGGCACAAGGCATGGACATGACATGGATGCACACATGCTGGGAACTGTCATACACATAAAATTAAACAAATACATCTTTAAAAAATTAAGAGAAAGCTCCTATGACAAAGGAGTTGGCAAGGCAACGTGCGACTCCAGCTGCCGTTTGAGATGCAGATGTTATTTCTACTTCTTGGGATTGCTCAGCCTCCAGTTTTACTCCCCAGTGATGCTTCTTTTTTTGGGGGGGTTAAGTGGGTGTTTATTTATTTTTTAATTTTTTATTGAGAAAAAGAAAAAAAAAGTTTCCACCTCCTCCCAGCCTCCCATTTCCCTCCCCCTCCTCCCACCCTTCTCCCCCTCCCCCCTACTCTCCCCCTCCCTCTCCAGTCCAAAGAGCAGTCAGGGTTCCCTGCCCTGTGGAAAGTCCAAGGTCCTCCCCCCTCCGTCCATATCTAGGAAGGTGAACATCCAAACTGGCTAGGCTCCCACAAAGCCAGAACATGAAGTAGGATCAAAACCCCGCGCCATTGTCCTTGGCTTCTCATCAGCCCTCATTGTTTGCCATGTTCAGAGAGTCCAGTTTTATCCCATGCTTTTTCAGTCACAGTCCAGCTGGTCTTGGTGAGCTCCCAATAGATCAGCCCCACTGTCTCAGTGGGTGGGTGCACCCCTCGTGGTCCTGACTTCCTTGCTCATGTTCTCCCTCCTTCTGCTCCTCATTGGGACCTTGGGAGCTCAGTCCGGTGCTCCAATGTGGGTCTCTGTCTCTATCTCCATCCATCACCAGATGAAGGTTCTATGGTGATATGCAAGTTATTCGTCAGTATTGCTATAGGATAGGGTCGTTTCAGGTTCTCTATCCTCAGCTGCCCAAGGAACTAACTGAGGACCTCGGCTTGGGCTCCTGGGAGCCACTCTAGGTTCAAGTCTCTTGCCAACCCTGAGGTGGCTCCCTTAACTAAGAATTGTGCTTCCGTGCTCCCCTATCCAACCTTCCTTTATCCCAATCATCCTTTTTCCCCAAGGTCCCCCATCCTCCCCTTCTCCCTTTTCTCTCCCCATCTCCCCTTACTCCCATCCCACCCCACCCCCAAGATCCCAATTTTTTGCCCGGCAATTTTGTCTACTTCCCATAGCCAGGAGGATAACTATATGTTTTTCTTTGGGTTCACCTTCTTATTTAGCTTCTTTAGGATCACCAATTATAGACTCTGTGACCTTTATTTATGGCTAGAAACCAATTATGAGTGAGTACATCCCATGTTCATCTTTTTGGGTCTGGGTTACCCCCCCAGTGATGCTTTTTGCCCATTCATTTGCCCCAGCTTCTCTCTTTTCTCCCTCCATGACGTCATCCCAGAAGTCCATGCATACAGAGGCCAGGGATTGCTCTGTTTTCTCCCATGTTTCCTCTTGGGTAATATGTCACAGTACACACGAGAACAGTGACAGGCTCCAGGCTGGAGGAGCTCCTGCCATGTGCTTCTCTGCCTCCAGGGCCTGACGTTCACACTGCACCCTGGAAAGGTGACAGCATTGGTGGGACCCAATGGGTCCGGGAAGAGCACCGTGGCTGCCCTGTTGCAGAATCTGTACCAGCCCACGGGGGGCCAGGTGCTGCTGGACGGCCAGCCCCTGGTCCAGTATGATCACCACTACCTGCACCGCCAGGTGGGAGGGGCTCCGGAGAGGGAGGGGCAGGAGAGAGGAGCAAGCGTAGGGGAGGGGAGGAGACCAAGCCAGGAGGATATTCTCAGTGAAAACTCTTGCAGAAGCTCGGGAGAATGCAGTGGGGGCTGTGTGCAGGACACGTGACTGTATGGTGTTCCCTTGCTTGTGAGTGTGCAGGACACGTGACCGTACAGTGTGCACTTGCTTGTGAGTGTGCAGGACACGTGACTGTACGGTGTGCCCTTACTTGTGACTGCAGTCCTAGACAATAACACTCCCGTGTTTCCTGCCTGTGGCCCTTCACCTTTCACCTTAGGTGGCTGCCGTGGGACAAGAGCCACTGCTCTTTGGAAGAAGTTTCCGAGAAAACATTGCCTACGGCCTGATCCAGACTCCAACCATGGAGGAAATCAGAGCTGTGGCCATGAAGTCTGGAGCCCATGATTTCATCTCTGGACTCCCTCAGGGCTATGACACAGGTACCCCAGACTCTGATATCCCTGCCTTTGTTACTCAAGTCTTCCTGCCCTATGCATCTCAATTTGTAGCTGAAACTATTGTTTCTGTGGTTCACATCCTCAGAACTCCCCTTCCAGCTGCCTCCGCTGGCCATGTGCGTGTGTGTGTGTCTGCATGTCTCTGTGTGTGAGTCTCTCTGTGTATGAATGTGTGTCTGTATGTGTGAGTGTGTGCATGTGTGTGTACACACCTGTCTCCATCTCAGCTGGTCTCTTCCCTCTGCAGAGGTGGGTGAGACTGGGAACCAGCTGTCAGGGGGTCAGCGACAGGCAGTGGCCTTGGCCCGAGCTTTGATCCGGAAGCCACGCCTGCTTATCTTGGATGATGCCACCAGTGCCCTGGATGCCAACAACCAGCTACGGGTGAGGCTCTTGTTCTCCTCTTCTTTCTCTCTGGGACCATCTTGCCGTAGTCTTGGCTGGCTTGGAACTCAGTTTGAAGACCAAGCTGGCGTCAGACATGTAGTAGGCTTTCTTTTTCCTTTGGTTGCCACCCAGCCCCCAAATCATGACATGGAGACTTGTTATTAGTTTTGAATGCTCAGCCTAGCTTAGGCTCATTTTGGGCTAGCTCTTTCAACCTAAATTAACTTGTTTCTCCTTATCTTTTTGCCTCAGGGGGTTTTGCGTTTTCTTTCTGTATGTCCTACTTTTCCTGCTTCTTCCGTGTCTGCCTGGCTGGCCCTGGGCATCTCTCTTTTTCTTTCTCATTTTCTCCTCCTTCTCTCTCATTCTTTTTTCAAGTCTAGATTTCTTCTATTTATTCTTTCTACCTGCCAGCCTCTCCTATCCCTCTCCTGCCTAGCTAGTGACTATTCAGCTTTTTATTAGACCAATCAAGTGCCTTAGTCAGGCAAGGTGAAACAGATGCAACACATCTCTGTGTAATTAAACAAAGGCAGCAGAAACAAATGTAACACATCTTTACATTGTTAACAAAGGCAGCAGAAACAAATGTAACACATCTTTACATCCCTAAACAAAGGATGCAGAAACAAATGTAACACATCTTTACATCCCTAAACAAAAGATGCAGAAACAAATGTAACACATCTTTACATCCCTAAACAAAGGCAGCAGAAACAAATGTAACACATCTTTACATCCCTAAACAAAGGATGCAGAAACAAATGTAACACATCTTTACATCCCTAAACAAAGGATGCAGAAACAAATGTAACACATCTTTACATCCCTAAACAAAGGCAGCAGAAACAAATGTAACACATCTTTACATCCCTAAACAAAGGATGCAGAAACAAATGTAACACATCTTCACCCAGTTAAAATAATATTCCAGGACCCTGACTCACTGCAGTCTTCCTGCCCTCTGAGGGTGGGGTTGCCCTGCTCTGTCATCTCCTTAAGGTCTCAGGGCCACGACCTTGCTTCTGTTGCTCATCCAGTTAGTTACTCTAACAACATAACTGTTCAAACCTGTCTTGGGAGTTTTCAGTTCCCGCTAACTTTTCTCCAGGACACTCAGAACCCGTAAAAAGGGCCTCTGTCCTAACAGTGTCGATGAGGGCTGAGTGTGCGTTGTGCCCCAGATGTGTGTCGATGAGAGCTGAGTGTGCGTTGTGCCCCAGATGTGTGTCGATGAGGGCTGAGTATGCATTGTGCCCTAGAAGTGTGTCGACAAGGGCTGAGTGTGCAGTGTGCCCCAGATATGCTATCCTGCCCTTTGTACTCGTTTGTCCATCAGAGTCCTTTGCTCTGCTTATTCTGTGGATGACTAAGAGAGGTTGATTAACCTTCTAAAAATCACACAGCTTTTGAGCAATGGCTCCAAATCCAAGTCCTCTGCCTGAATTCTCATGTTCTTTGTTACTAAGTTAAATTTTTCTTTACATTTTTAGACTTATTTATTTTATGTGTATGAACACTTATTTTATGTATATGAGTGTTTATTTTGCCTATGAGCATCTTATTTATTTTATGTGTACGAGTGTTTGGCCTGAATATGTGTGTGTTGCATGAGAGCCTAGTGCCCGGGAAAGTCAGAAGAGAGTGCTGGATCCCCTGAGACTGGAGTTACGGGTGATTGTGAAACACCATGTGGGTGCTGGACTCAACTCTGGTCCTCTGGAAGAGCAGCCAGTACCTTACCTGCTGAGATGGTAGACGGGTTTTTCTTTGTACTGCCAGCATGCAAAAAATGACTCGGAGACTTATTATTATTTATGAAAGCTTGGCCTTAGCTTAGGCTTGTTTCCCTTTCTTCCTTTCTTTGTTTTGAGACACTGTCACAGCCCTAGTCGTCCTGGATCTCATCTGTAGACCAGGCTGGCCTCGAACTCACAGAGATCTGTCTGCCTCTGCCTCCCGAGTGCTGGGATTAAAGGCCTGCGCCACCACCGCCTGGCCTAACTAGTTCTTTTTTTTTTTTTGGATTACACTTATTTATTGGGGGTCAGTACATGTGATGGTGGAAGGAGAGACTCAACCCCTAAAAATTGTCCTCTATGATTTCCATGTGCAAATTAGTACACACATACAAAATACATGAAATTTTAAAAATAATAAATATCCATCATTAGTAGTAAAAAACATAATTTTGTTTTTTTTTTTTCAGTTTTCATTGTTTATTTGGTGGGGAGTAGTGCCTGCATGTATGTCTGTCCTCCATGCACGTGCTGTTCCCGCAGGGGCCAGAAGAGGGCATTGGATCCCCTTAGAACTGGAGTTAGAGACAGTTGTAAGCCATTCTATGGGTGCTGAGAGTAAAACCCTGGTCCTCTGGAAGAGCAGCCAGTATTCTTAACTGCCGAGCATCTCTCCATCCTCCAGCCTTTATTCTTTTTTTTTCCTTTTTTTTTCTTTTTTTTTTGATTTTTTTAAATTTATTTATTTATTAAAGATTTCTGTCTCTTCCCCGCCACCGCCTCCCATTTCCCTCCCCCTCCCCCAATTAAGTCTCCCCCCAGCCCGAAAAGCAATCAGGGTTCCCTGTCCTGTGGGAAGTCCAGGGAACCCCCACCTCCATCCAGGTCTAGTAAGTTGAGCATCCAACCTGCCTAGGCTCCCACAAAGCCAGTGCGTGCAGTAGGATCAGAAACCCATTGCCATTGTTCTTGAGTTCTCACTAACTAGTTCTTACAAATTACATGAATCCATATCTTTTACGTGGCTATGCACCTTTACTCTGTACTGCCCATCCCGTTTCCTCCCCATCTTGCTGGCGACTCTGGTTTCTTACTCTCTGAGTCTTCTCCGTCCCCAGAAGTCCAACCTAACCTCTTCCTGCCTAACTAATGGCCACCCAGCCCTTTATCAAGACCAATCACAGTGGCACATCTTCACACAGTGTAAAGAAATATTCCACAGCATCGCTCCAGCTCCGAAGTTAAATTTCTTTAAATATAAACATTCTCAGTTTATTAGTGGGTTATTTAAAAGGGTGTATGCAGTAGGGACAGGGAAATTTGTGTGTGGATGGGTGGGGCAGAGAGGAGGGAAAATGGGAGGCGGTATGATTATATTTCATTGTATACATGTGTGAAATTCTCAAAGCACAAATTAACATATAGCCAGGCGGTGGTGGCGCACGCCTTTAATCCCAGCACTTGGGAGGCAGAGGCAGGCGGATCTCTGTGAGTTCGAGACCAGCCTGGTCTACAAGAGCTAGTTCCAGGACAGGCTCCAAAACCACAGAGAAACCCTGTCTCGAAAAACAAACAAACAAACAAACAAACAAACAAAAAACAAAAACAAACAAACAAATGAACAACAAATTAACATATATTCTTGAATGTAAAAAAATACCCACATATTAAGGCTAGACGAGGCAACCCTAGTCTTACTGCAGCTTGATTTGCCATGCTTGATTGATATCCCAGGAAGTCCTGCCTTTTCTCAAGGGAAACAGAGGAGTAGATGGGGGAGAGGGGAAGTGAAGGGGAGGGACTGAGAGGAGAGGAGGGAGGGGAAACTGAGGTCAGGATGTAATAAATGAAAGAAGAAATTTAAAAAATTCCCAGCTTATGGGTAGATGAGGGAGTCTTCAGTTCCCTCCACTGGTGCTTTAGTGAATCTGTGCCACCTCTTGCGAAGAGGCCTTAACAAAAAAAGGCTTCAGACCAGGAATGCCAGTGTCCGGGCTTGTCGCCCTGCAGTGTGCACCAGCCCTGGAAGTTCAGAGGCCCCGGCCTATGAAGTCTGTGTTTCTGCAGGTCCAGCGGCTCCTCTATGAGAACCGGGGACCGGCTTCTCCAGCAGTGCTGCTAATCACGCAGCAGCTCAGCCTGGCGGAGCAGGCTCACCACATCCTCTTTCTCAAAGACGGCTCCATCTGCGAGCAGGGCAGCCATTTGCAGCTCATGGAGAAGAACGGATCGTGCTACCGGGCCATGGTGGAGGCTCTTAGGGCTCCTTCAGACTGACAGGCCTCTGGACCTGCGCTCTGCACACTGCCCTCCTCCCCTGTCCTCTGCTCTGCGTGGCAGAGACCCTGGGAGCAAATATATCACCACACCCATTGGCGGGGCTCAGCTGAGGAGCAAGATAAAAATGTAACACTTGGCAGATGCCCGGAATTTACCACGAATGTTACCCCCACTCCTGCCTCTTAGACTGGATTTCATGTACCTCAGAGTGACCCTAAACGTGGAAGACCTTGAACTCCGGATTCTCCTGCCTCCTCTCTCCTGGTGTTGTTCTGGTACCACAGCACCAAAAACCTGGTTTATGCGGTGTTGGGGATGGAAGTGATGAGAAGAAACGCTCAAAATGAAGCAGCTTTTAATTAACCAAAGGCATAAACTGGCCTATGGGTAACCCGTGGGCTCTTGATATTTATAATAAAACTGTTGTTTTGTACTGTAACTTCAGTTCCTCAGCGTCCGCAAACCGTTCACTGAGTTAGCCAGGGCTCTTCCCAACACACAGCCCCGAGTCTCACTCATCTTTGATTTCCTCAGCACTGAGTGCTGAGCAGGACCAGGAGGCAGGCCCGCCCCCCCCCCCCCCCCCCCCATCCCCGCAGCTCCCTCAGTAGCTGGGTCTCAGAGCCCGAGGCAAAAGGAAGTGTGGAAGTGGGGAAGCCAGGGTGCCACTGGGCCACCTCGTCAGACTTGATGCTTTCTGAATCTCTCACCTGGCGCCTCAGAGGCACACGCTGGGATAATCTCAAAGAAGCGGACGGGATTATCTAGTAAATCTCTCCATTCAGGGAGGGCCAGATGACTGTGACGCCAGCAGTTGCTGGGCAGATGAGGTCCGTACAGGTTGCAAGGAGAGGCGGGGTTTAGAAGAATACGAGGAAGAAGCGCTCAGCAGGAACCTGAACTCGGCAAACAGCCGGGGTAGAAGGGCGCGTTCTCGTGGGTGGCCTCGGGGTGCTGAGACTGTTGAACCGGGAGGAGCCCTAGGAGGGACCACATGGAAAAACCCGAACTGTGCGCTCTCCTTGAACGGCCCTTCCTTACGCATTGGCTGGCTCCCCCCACCCCCATCATCCCAGGAACTAAGGACCCCATGCGCCCTTTTATCGTATTTTCCAGGTTCTCTAAAATGATGCGCCTTTGCAAGCCGCCCCGCTCCCCAGGACGCACGCCTAGGTGAAGCTGCTCAAGGCTCCTCACAGGCTCCAGCTTTTTGGAGCACCTCTTTAGGTGTCGGTACCCTGTCCGGTCCTCTACTGTTTCCAGAGGATGCCCCGCCTGTGGGCTCTCACGTACCCCACTGCTCAGGGCCTCTAAAGACACCTCTTCTTCCATCCCACCGCCCATTCTCTAGCTGGTCTCACCCACCGGGCAACAGGGAAACTCATCCCCAGTATGACATTCTTAGTTCAGACACCCATTCATTGGGCTCTTCTCGGAAAGGGCAGGGGATTGGGGGGGGGGGGGGTTCTGGTTCCCTCCCCTTTGTGCTGTGGCTTTCGCTTTCACTTCCTTGTCGGAGAGTCGACGGATCTCCGGGGCCAAACGGTCATGGCGTTACTGGATCTGTGCGGAGGCGCTGGGGGGCAGCGGCCCGAGTGGGCTGCCTTGGGTGCAGAAAGCGGGTATCGCTCGGACCCGGGACACTACAGTTTCTCTGTGCAAGCTCCGGAGCTCGCGCTTCCGCGGGGGATGCAGGTAAGGACTGTAGGGACCCGTGAGAGATGCAACGGGAGGCAGAGGAAGGAGGGTCTGCCTGGGTCTGAGGAGGTGAGGAAGCCTGGAGGGACTGCCCAGGAGAGCAGCATCCAGGACAGCCATAAAAAACCCACGTGGAGGTGAAGGCAGAGGAGAGAAGAAGGGGGAGGGGAGAGAGAGAGAGAGAGAGAGAGAGAGAGAGAGAGAGAGAGAGAGAGAACAGAGAGAGAGAGAGAGAGAGAGAACAGAGAGAATATGGGGGTGCCCACCCAAAGACACTGCACAAACCACCACACCTTCACAGACACAACTCTGCTACAGGGGCCGAGCATTGTCTTGGATGACCTGTGAACTTGGGTGGCTCACTTGGCCTCGACAACCCACCCTTGTGTGTCCTGGAACATGCTGGTCTTGGTCTCAAGCCTCTCTACTGTAAAGTGAGCGTAGGTTAATATAATGTGCTTTGTGAGACCTGAAGGAGCCATGGATGGCAAACACCGTGAAGTCAGTTACCATGACCTTTGCTCCCTCGTGCTGGAAAACAGAAAGGATGGCGGCCATGCCTCCTGCTTTTCCTCCTCCATCTCCAGTCTGGCTGTTGGTGGTTAGAGAATCGGGAGACCCCTCCTCACCCACTACTCTCCAAAACCCTGCTGATACTGAGGTGTCCAAAGCCCCCTTTCCGCCTCTTCTCTCTTAGCCCACTGACTTCCTGAAGTCCTTTGGTTGTGACCAAGAAAGGAATGTTCAGATCGAGATGGCCCATGGTACAACCACACTAGCCTTCAAGTTCCAGCATGGGGTCATCGTGGCAGTGGACTCCCGGGCCTCTGCGGGCACTTACATTGGTGAGTATGCGTGATTTAGGGTGGGAGGTGTTCCCTTCTCTCGGTAGCCTGAGGCCTGCACACCGCCTTAGGTAGAGCACTACTAAGGAGCTGGTGCACTGTGGGCTCATTCCCTTGATCTCAAAATTCTTCTAGCCACCTTAAGGGTGAACAAGGTGATCGAGATTAACCCTTACCTGCTTGGCACCATGTCTGGCTGCGCTGCTGACTGTCAGTACTGGGAGCGGCTGCTGGCCAAGGAATGCAGGTGGGCAGATTTCCTCATTTCATTTGTTCAATCCTCACATCTCCGAGGTCAGTTACCCAGGCCATCCAGCCCAGCGCTAATAAGGGATTTTTTTAAATTGGTTTTTCGAGACAGGGTTTCTCTGTGGTTTTTTGGAGCCTGTCCTGGAACTAGCTCTTGTAGACCAGGCTGGTCTCGAACTCACAGAGATCCGCCTGCCTCTGCCTCCCGAGTGCTGGGATTAAAGGTGTGTGTCACCACCGCCCGGCAAGGGATTTTTTTTTTAAAAAAAAGGCTTTGGGCAATTAAAAATCTCCAAATCTTAGACCTCGCTCTGCTTATAAAACCAGGTAATCTGCCGATTCTTTAATGTGGACGCCATCCATCCTGTAGGATGGTGTTCTTTTTTTTTTTTTTTCCGAGACAGGGTTTCTCTGCGGCTTTGGAACCTGTCCTGGAACTAGCTCTGTAGACCAGGCTGGTCTCGAACTCACAGAGATCCGCCTGCCTCTGCCTCCCAAGTGCTGGGATTAAAGGTGTGCGCCACCACCGCCCGGCAGGATGGTGTTCTTGTTGTTTTTCGAGACAGGGTTTCTCTGTGTAGTATTGGCTGTCCTGGAACTCACTCTGTAGACCAGGCTGGTCTCAAACTCACAGAGATCCTCCTGCCTCGACCTCCCGAGTGCTAGGATTAAAGGTGTGCCCCACTTTACCAGGCTTTTTAAAATGTGGTTCAGATAATTTAAATCCCAAATCTCTGCCTTGTTCTCATATTGCACCAGCGCATAGCTTCCAAACACTCATCTCTGCAATCCTTTCTTGCTTCATTCTGTGGGAGTCCTTCCACCTGCCACCCCTTAGGCTTCCCTCCTTCTCCCCTAGGCTGTACTACCTGCGGAATGGGGAGCGTATATCCGTGTCGGCAGCCTCCAAGCTACTTTCCAACATGATGCTCCAGTACCGGGGCATGGGCCTCTCCATGGGCAGTATGATCTGTGGCTGGGACAAGAAGGTGGGTGACCGGCTACTATGCTCCCCACTCTTGCTGTGGCTGGACGAGAAGGGGGTGACCCGCTCCTAAGCTCCCCACTCTTGCTGTGGCTGGGACAAGAAGGGATGACCTGTTCCTATGCTCCCCACTCTGGATAAGCTGTTTCTTACCCCTTGAACACTACCTTCCTCCATGTTTGGTTCCGGTTCTGATGTTTACCAGAGTGTACTCTCTTTTTTTTAAAAAATTTATTTTATTTATTTATTATGTATACAATATTCTGTCTGTGTGTATGCCTGCAGGCCAGAAGAGGGCACCAGACAAACAGATGGTTGTGAGCCACCATGTGGTTGCTGGGAATTGAACTCAGGACCTTTGGAAGAGCAGGCAATGCTCTTAACCTCTGAGCCATCTCTCCAGCCCCCAGAGTGTGCTCTCCACGGCAGTATCGCTATGATGGCCACTCTTCATCAATCACACTAAGTCTTTATATTACCAACAAACCAGTTCCAGACTTTTCTCAGGATGGTTTCCCATCCTATAGGGACCAGGACTCTACTACGTAGATGAAAATGGGACTCGGCTCTCAGGACAGATGTTCTCCACGGGCAGCGGGAACAGCTACGCCTATGGGGTGATGGACAGTGGCTACCGGCAGGATCTCAGTCCCGAAGAGGCCTATGACCTTGGTCGCAGGGCTATCGTTCACGCCACCCACAGAGACTGCTATTCTGGAGGAGTAGTCAATAGTAAGAGACTGGTCTGGGGTTCCCCAAACTCATTGGGAGGGGGATTTTAGACTGGGGGACTTGGGGGCACTGGGTTGGAGATTTTCACATTTGACAACACAGAAGTCCCAGGAAAAGGTTCTCAGCTTGTGTGTGGACGCGGGGTGTGAGCGCGAGAGCCCATGTAAGCGGCTGCTGCCAGCCACGCCACACCACTGACCGGAGGCTTACTGAAGACTGGAAGCTTACTGAGGAACAGGTTGACGCCATTTTTTTTTCTCAATCACTCACAGTGTACCACATGAAGGAAGACGGTTGGGTGAAGGTGGAAAGCTCGGATGTCAGCGACCTGATGCACAAGTACCGAGAGGCCAGTCAGTGATGGCAGCGGCTGCTGGGTACTCGGGGACCTGGGTCAGCTTCAGTGCCAGGAGAAAGAAGGGCCCAACCCGGGCTGGAGACAGAAAGCTCTGAGGCCGTGGAGAGGGCCAGGTTCACCTCTGTCTCCCCAAGCAGCCCATCCCCGGGTACCTTCTAAGTACAATAAAAGAAAAACGGTTATACATATCTCTGTGTTGTGGCTGAATGGAGCAGGCTGTGGGGTCCTTTGGAGGGAGGGTTAGGGAGCAAACAGGAAGCCAAGCAGGGCTTCAGTTGAGAAGGGGGCGCCACCTTCTCTCTGAGTAGCCGAGCATCACTAGGTTCTTCCTGGACATCCCCTGGCGCTCAGCTCTCAGGAGGACCCATCACCCTTCTCTTTGGACACTCATTTTCCATTTCATTCGGCCCGCCGCCCTTCCTGGAGTGTCAGGGTCTGGGGACGCCGGTGTGCCCCCTTGTGGATGTTTTGGGGTGCCCCGGAGGGCTTTGTGAATCGCTTAAGTAGCACCTTTGTGACACTGGATATTGAATATAAAGATGCTGCTGGGGTTCAATTTCACGATGTCACCTCTGGCTGTGTGGTGAGAGCGTAATGAAGAGAGGTGAGCCAGACTCCCCAGAGTCGGAGAAGCAGAGGAAAAAGAGAAAGAGAAGAAGAGAATGTAGGGTCGGAAGCACAGGAGTGGTCAAGAGCCAGGCCCCAGGCAGAGGAGAAGACGAGCATCCAGGCAGGAGCTTTCTTCACTAGGGACAGATAAGGGTGGCTATGTAGCAGGACCCACTTCAATGCTCTTACCTCCCAGCCCGAAATTAAACATCAAGTGCTTCATGAGTAGTCAACATTTCAAAGGGGATTTTTTTCTTTAGAGGTGGTTTCAACCCGCCGAGTCATTTCTGAGTGTGGGGCTTTGTGGAGGGACCTGGCGTGTGCGACAAAGACACCTTGTTTTCATAGCTGAGAACGAACCGGTGTCAGCCTCAGCTAGAGAAGGGCTCTACCCTTGAGCCCTGAGGGCTGATTTCTTCACAACCTGGGCTCTGGGGGAGGAAGTCGGTAGA
This sequence comes from Microtus pennsylvanicus, assembly GCF_037038515.1. Lineage (NCBI taxonomy): Eukaryota > Metazoa > Chordata > Mammalia > Rodentia > Cricetidae > Microtus > Microtus pennsylvanicus. The sequence goes on along the minus strand of NC_134585.1, from coordinate 3,143,799 downwards.
AACTGTCGCTGTTTGAGAGTGTTAGCCTCTGGCAGCCTCTCCCTCACCCCAGGTGCGACAGAGGGGGAAGTCTGAGGACAAAAGGCCAGAGCCTCCTGGGTTCAAAATCTGTGAAAGGAAACCTTAGGCCTGGTGATAGCGGCGAGGCCTTCTATCTAGGCCCTGTGTTTTACCCCAAGACCCTGTCCTGAGTGTGCCTGGAAAACAAAACAAAACAACAAAATGAAAACAACAAACCCCTCCTCACTCCTCTTCCCCCCTCTCTTTCCCTGTTTGGGTGACCAGAGGGCACCTAAAACCCCTCCCTCCTCCATTCTTGCCTTCCTTCTTTCCCCTCCTCTCTCTTCCTCCACTCTCTCCCCCCTTTCTCCTCCCTTCTCTGTTTCCTTCCTTTTCCCTCCTCTTGGCTCCTTTCCTCCTCCGCCCCTTTCCCCTTCCTCATATCTACTGGAGAGTGAACCTGGAGCTCAGACAAGTGTTCCTACCTCTCACCTACAGTCCCAGACAAATGAGAGCTTCTTGAAATAGTTCTGAGCTCGAGGGAGTAACCGGGGAAGCGCAGGCTTTTTCCGGTTACAAAGCAGCTCAGAGCCTCTGAGAGTTTTGGTAGTAGTAGCGGCCAACGAGGGTGAGCCTCCTTAGGGACCTGGGCGTTCACCCCGCCCGCAGATAGCAGGCGCCACCTGCTGGCCGCTGTGCGCAGCGTTGATTGAAGCGAAAGCGAAAGCGGCGGGACCAGCGACCTCTTTAAGAGAGCCGCCGGCGCACCCAAGGGATCCAGTTTGGGAAGAAGCAGATTTCAGAAGACCTCCTGAGCTGCTGTTCCGCAGGTGAGTGCTTGTGGACAGAGTGCGAGCGCTAGCAGGGGTGCGGTCCACTCCCAAACCCTTGGTGTCCCCATCTCGCTCTGCTCGTTCTCCGCGTTACCTGTCTTAGGTCTTCTGCCCGGCGCTCCTCCCTGCCACACGTCCCCTGCCCCGCTCCCCTGCCCCATTCTAGGTCCCAGGTCCTCGGTTCCAGGTCCTGTGCCCCGCACCCAGTGTCCCAGGTTCCCTTTCACCCCTTGCCCAGGTCCTCTGCTCCCTTGCCCGGAGTCCACTGCTTTCTCCTGTCCGGCGCTGGCGCCGCCTGCCGCAAGTCCTCTGTGGCTTCATCCCACCGCTGCACCCTGTCTCCAGGCCCTAAAGACCCGGGGAGTGGAGGGAGTGTGACTGGGGACTGAGTCTTCTTAGTTAACACCAAGAAGCTTCAAGGGTACAGGCGTGGTGGCAGCAGATCAGACCTCCCCGCCCCCTCCCGTGTGTGTGTGTGTGTGTGTGTATGTGTGTGTGTGTGTGTGTGTGTGTGTATGTGTGTGTGGTGGCCTTCCCCACTCCTTCAGACAAGCAGCGTGCCATCTTTCCGGGGAGAGGTGTGACTAGGAGGTGACATTTCCGGCAAGGCTGAACAAAATGAGAGAAGCTGAGAATCCTGATGCCGGTTTGGGGCAGGAGGCCCATGACCAGGGTTGGAAACTCCACCGCCCTAATTTCTCCCTTTCTCCCTGCAGAGCCCATCATGGCGCTGGCCCACCTGACGCCCTGGGCCGCTCTGCTGCTGGTGGACATGGCTTTACTCGCGTTGCTTCGAGGGTCTCTGGGAAATCTGCTTCCCCAGGGACTTCCAGGACTGTGGCTGGAGAGCACCCTGCGCCTTGGAGGACTGTGGGGGCTGCTAACAGCGGGAGGGCTGCTCGGACTTGTTGGCACCTTTCTTCCCTTGCTCTGCCTGGCCACCCCACTTTTTTTCTCGCTGAGAGCCCTGGTGGGAGGCACCATGAGTGCCCCAGCAGTCAGAGTGGCTTTTGCCTCCTGGGGCTGGCTGCTGGCTGGCTATGGGGCTGCCGCGCTGGGGTGGGCCGTGTGGGCTGTGCTGAGCCCTCCGGCAGCCCAGGAGAAGGAACCAGGCCAGGAGAACAACAAAGCCCTGATGTGGCGGTTGCTGAAGCTCTCCAGGCCCGACCTTCCTTTCCTCATAGCTGCCTTGTTCTTCCTCGTGGTGGCTGTGTTGGGTGAGAGGGAAAGGCCTCAGTGAGAGGGAGGTGGGGGGAAGGGCCTTCGCAGGGGGCAGCCCCCTTATCCTTCTTGCCTCTTCCAGGGGAGACCTTAATTCCTCACTATTCTGGTCGTGTGATTGACATCCTGGGAGGGGATTTTGACCCGAATACTTTTGCCAGTGCCATCTTTTTCATGTGCCTGTTCTCTGCTGGGAGGTGAGTGGATGATTGACTTCAGGCCCCTTGGTAGACCCTCGTCTGGACAGGGTCTGGACAGCCTGAATTTGCTTTTCACAAAGCACAAAGTTTTTCAACTGAAACACGCACCGACCTCCGTTCGTCCATTCTCCTCCTCCTCCTTGTATTTTCCAACATCCTCAAAGTTTATTTTATAGGGCTAGGGAGGAGGGTCGCATGGAACAAAAATAGCCCATGTGTCAAACGGGACCTTTCTCAGTGTCTTGAAGTATCTTCCAGGATTCTCCAGCAGGGGAGGGTGTGTCTCTTCCTCCCGGCCTCCCTCCTTCTCTGCCCCCCATCTTATTGCTTCCTCACCGTGGGCCTTGCTTCTTCTTATACAGACACAGGTGCCCGCAGTCTCAAGTAAACAAAAACCAGACTGCGTGGCAGAGCTGTGACTAGCGTGAGAACGATCAGGTGCAGAAAGAGGGTGCAGGTTCCAGAGGGTCTGCCTGCCTGCCTGTCTGCCTGTCTGTCTGTCTCTCTCCTCCCACCTCCCTTCCTAGCCTTCATTGTGCCTCTGGTTAGTTTTGCTGTTTTCCCTCTGAAGCTATGACCTTATGGGTCAGTTCCCTCCCAAAGCCTCCCGACCCAGGCTCTGATTCCCTGCGGTGTCTCCTCTGATTCCCTGCGGTGTCTCCTCTGATTCCCTGAGGTGTCTCCTCTGATTCCCTGTGGTGTCTCCTCTGATCCCCTGCGGTATCTCCTCTGATTCCCTGAGGTGTCTCCTCTGATTCCCTGCGGTGTCTCCTCTGATCCCCTGCGGTATCTCCTCTGATTCCCTGAGGTGTCTCCTCTGATTCCCTGCGGTGTCTCCTCTGATCCCCTGCGGTATCTCCTCTGATTCCCTGAGGTGTCTCCTCTGATTCCCTGTGGTGTCTCCTCTGATCCCCTGCGGTATCTCCTCTGATTCCCTGAGGTGTCTCCTCTGATTCCCTGCAGTGTCTCTGTAGCTGCTGACTTTGGTACTTCACTTTGGTCTCTTCCAGAATTAGCACGTGTGAAACTCCCTTCTACCCTCCCATCTACCCTGCCTTTTTGGAGACTTCTCCTCTTCTAGACCCTTAAGTTTGGCCTGTTGGGTGTATTCTAAACCAACCCCCACCCTCGTGGTTCTTTTGTGAGTAAGGGTGTGTGCGTGCACCCTGGAGGTCAGAGGCCAGCTTGCCGAGTCAGCTCTGTCTCTTCACAGTGTGGGCTCCAGGGGCGGCACTTCTGTCATTACCAGGCATGGCCACGCAGTGTGTTTCGGTTTCTTAAAAATATTCTTGTGGCAGGTGATTCTCAGACGTGGGTTCATGCTGAGCTGTTTTATAAACCCGGGTTTAACATACAGATACACACACATACACACACACTCACACATTCTTACTGTGATTGCCCAAATTCCACCATTTCATATCTGCTTATTCAATATGCTAAATTTGCCTATGAAACGTACATTTTGTAAAACACCTGCACTTATGCATTTAAAAACATTTCTTCCTGTAAGTTTATATAATAAAAATTTTGTTGGAGGATGGGATTGGTGACTGGGAGTTGGTAAAATGGGAAGGAGGGTCTTGCCGCTGTTCCCACATGAGGCACGTGTGAGCACTTGGGGATTTGTTCTGAGTTTGACCCCACTTCTAGCCCCCAATCCACCCTCCTACCCATTTATTCATGTGTTCTCACCTCCCTTTTCTGTTTTCCTCTTATCTACTTGCCCCAATTTCCTCCCTCCCCCTTCTCTCTATCTCCCTCTCTCCACCCCACCCTCCTGTTCTCTCCCCTGCCCCCAGCTCCCTGTCTGCAGGCTGCCGAGGAGGCTTCTTCCTCTTCACCATGTCCAGGATCAACCTGCGGATACGAGAGCTGCTCTTCTCGTCCTTGCTGCGCCAAGACCTTGGTTTTTTCCAGGAGACCAAAACAGGTGAACTTGGCATCTGGGTCTGGGGTCCTCTGTCCCTTCCTTGTCCCGTCACTCTCCTCCCTGCCCCCTCTTCCCCCTTCCACCTCTGGGGCCTGGCAGGTGCCTTTTATTTTTTTAAATATTTATTTATTATGTATACAATATTCTTTCTGTGTGTATGTCTGAAGGCCAGAAGAGAGCACCAGACCCTATTACAGATGGTTGTGAGCCACCATGTGGTTGCTGGGAATTGAACTCAGGACCTTTGGAAGAGCAGGCAATGCTCTTAACCGCTGAGCCATCTCTCCAGCCCCCTGGCAGGTGCCTTTTAGAGCAGGGTAAAGGTATAGCCCAGTCTCTGTGGGGGAAGAGGCGGGAGAGAGTCAGTAAGAGGGCCCAGAGTCTTTTGGGTTTCTGCAGTGTTCCCGGTCCGCTCAATCTCTCTGTCCTCCCCAGGGGAGCTGAACTCACGCTTGAGCTCGGACACCTCCTTGATGAGCCGTTGGCTCCCCCTGAATGCCAACATCCTGCTGCGGAGCCTGGTGAAGGTGTTGGGGCTCTACTTCTTCATGCTCCGGGTGTCGCCCAGACTCACCTTCCTCTCGCTGCTGGACCTGCCCCTCACAATAGCAGCCGAGAAGGTGTACAACCCCCGCCACCAGGTACGTGTGCATGTCACAGTGCCCTGAGAGGAGACTAAAGTGTGGCGGTGTGCAGGCTTCCACATGTGAATCTCAGCATGGAGAGAGAGAGAGCGACTTGGTGCATGCCTTTCCCACAAATGTTTGGGAATCAGTGTGAAGAACATCTTAGGAGGTTTACATTTTGTTTTTATTTTATGTGTATGAGTGTTTGGCTTGAATGTATATACATCATTTGTGTGTAGTACCTGAGGAGGCCAGAAGAGGGCGATGGAGTTACAGACAGTTGTGAGCAGTGTAGGTTACTGGGAATTGAACCTGGGTCCTCTGGAGGAGCTGCCGGTGCTCTCGCCCACTGAGGCATCTTTCCAGCCCCTAGAAAGTTTCCCCTTTCACCTCAGCATACATAATTGGATGGCATGCAGGGGTGGGAGGACTTGAGTCTGAATTAGTTCCCCCTCAGGCTTTCTGTTGTAGTAAAGCACACAGGATGTAAAAACACCATCTTCCTCACCTTTGGACCACAGTTCAAAGTGCAAGCCTTCTGATTCTTCAATCCCCACCAACTTACTGCCATTTAATTTTTAGAATTTTATTGGCTGTGGTGCAGTGGCTCATCGTGGCTCTGGTTTGCATTTCCCTAACCACTGATGTTGTTAAGTGTGTTTTCATGAGCTTTCGGGACATTTGACATTCTTTGGAGGGATGCCCATCCAATTCCTTTTGTTGCTTTTCGGCCCTTTGGCTAAGAGAATTCCTATGTCCATTTTTTCTTTTATTTTAAAAAAATTGTAGTTTTGTTGTTGCTGTTGTTTTTATTTTAGTTTTTGGTTTTTGGAGACAGGGTTTCACTGTGTTGCCCTCGCTGTCCTGGAACTCACTCTATACACCATGCTAGTCTTGAACTCACAGAGATCTGACTGCCTCTGCCTCCCAAGTGCTGGGATTAAAGGTGTACACCTCCACTGTCAGGCTTAAAATTTGCTTTTTAAAAGACATTCTTTATGTATTTTTAAAACGTATTCTGCATATTTTCTGGATGTTAGCTGGCATGCTGGGTAGGCTGGTGACACACGGGCTGTGGCAGAATTCTCCAAGACAGGAAAGGCAGCAGCAGAGGGTTGACCAGAGACACCGAGGTACAGCCTCAGCCGAGACAGCAGGCAGGCTGAGCGCACAGGAGAAGTCTCAGGAGCTGCTGTTACGTGGGTGTGTGTGTTCCTACACACACAGTCGGGCTGTGTTCAATGTCACGGTGTCCTGTTACGTGGGTGTGTGTGTTCCTACACACACACCGGGCTGTGTTCAATGTCTCGGTGTCCTGTTACATGGGTGTGTGTGTTCCTACACACACACCGGGCTGTGTTCAATGTCACGGTGTCCTGTTATGTGGGTGTGTGTGTTCCTACACACACAGTCGGGCTGTGTTCAATGTCTCGGTGTCCTGTTATGTGGGTGTGTGTGTTCCTACACACACAGTCGGGCTGTGTTCAATGTCTCGGTGTCCTGTTACGTGGGTGTGTGTGTTCCTACACACACACCGGGCTGTGTTCAATGTCTCGGTGTCCTGTTACGTGGGTGTGTGTGTTCCTACACACACTGTCGGGCTGTGTTCAATGTCACAGTGTCCCGTTACGTGGGTGTGTGTGTTCCTACACACACTGTCGGGCTGTGTTCAATGTCTCGGTGTCCTGTTACGTGGGTGTGTGTGTTCCTACACACACACCGGGCTGTGTTCAATGTCTCGGTGTCCTGTTACGTGGGTGTGTGTGTTCCTACACACACAGTCGGGCTGTGTTCAATGTCACAGTGTCCTGTTACGTGGGTGTGTGTGTTCCTACACACACTGTCGGGCTGTGTTCAATGTCTCGGTGTCCTGTTACGTGGGTGTGTGTGTTCCTACACACAGTCGGGCTGTGTTCAATGTCACAGTGTCCTGTTACGTGGGTGTGTGTGTTCCTACACACACTGTCGGGCTGTGTTCAATGTCTCGGTGTCCTGTTACGTGGGTGTGTGTGTTCCTACACACACTGTCGGGCTGTGTTCAATGTCTCGGTGTCCTGTTACGTGGGTGTGTGTGTTCCTACACACACTGTCGGGCTGTGTTCAATGTCTCGGTGTCCTGTTACGTGGGTGTGTGTGTTCCTACACACAGTCGGGCTGTGTTCAATGTCACAGTGTCCCGTTACGTGGGTGTGTGTGTTCCTACACACACTGTCGGGCTGTGTTCAATGTCACAGTGTCCCGTTACGTGGGTGTGTGTGTTCCTACACACACTGTCGGGCTGTGTTCAATGTCTCGGTGTCCTGTTACGTGGGTGTGTGTGTTCCTACACACACTGTCGGGCTGTGTTCAATGTCTCGGTGTCCTGTTACGTGGGTGTGTGTGTTCCTACACACACAGTCGGGCTGTGTTCAATGTCTCGGTGTCCTGGATAGTCACTGTTGTGCATGTCGTGGCCTTGAGGCTCTGGCGGTTTCACCATGACTCAGACTCAGCTCAGTCCAGTGCGCAGGTCTTAAAGTGGCACCCACACTTGGCAGCTGGTGCTTGCTGTGGTTCACTCTTTGGAGATAACAGTATATTCAGAGGCAAAGGCCCTGCTGAGCCCAGCCTGCCTTGAAGCAAAACATTCCTGCTGTGCAGCTGGGGTGCTCAGACCAGCTGCCTTCCCAGAGCAGCAGCTGCCTTAGCCTCTTACCCTATTTACAAAGATGCATCTTGATGTCTCCTTCACTGTAGACAGGGTCCTGTGCTGCCCTGTGGACAGGGTCCATTGCATCTGTCTTTGTTGCTTGTGCTTTTGGTGTCCATTTAAGATAATATTATCAAACCCGTGTAAGGAAGCCAGTTAGCTGGAGGCTGGAGAGGTTGCTCAGTGGCTCAGAGCTTTAATACTCTTGCAGAGAACTGGAGTTTGGTTCCCAGCACCTACATGCGAGCTATTCAGTACTCTCTTCCAGCCTCAGAGGCCCCTGCTCTCTCTCTCTCTCTCTCTCTCTCTCTCTCTCTCTCACACACACACACACACACACACGCACACACAATAAGTCTTTATAGAAAGAGTTGTTTTTTTTTTTTTTTTACAATTTTAACTCTTACACTCAGGTCTTTGATCCACTTCGAATTACAGCCCCACCTTTTTATTTAAATAAAGGTTTGTTTTACCATTTGTGCATGTGTGTGTGTGCTCACGTGTGTGCACACACATGTGTGTAGCTGCCCTCAGAGGCCAGAAGATGGCACCCGATCCCCTGGAGCTGCAGTTGCAGGCGATTGAGAGCCGCCTAGCTTGGGCGCTGGGCACTGCCCTCTGGTCCTCTGGAGGAGCAGCAAGCTCTCTACAGAGCTGAGCCGTCATCGCTCTTAACTACCGCGTCTCTTCCCCACCTGACATCATTTTCTTCACACGGAAGTTACTCACCAGTGAGAGTTCAGCAATGTGCATCCTCTCCTTCCTTTTCTCTTTGAGTGTGCATGTGAGACACACGATGGGGGGTAGGTGCCAGGAATGTGTGCACACGCAGGTGTTTTTTAGGAGCAAGGCGGGGTCCCTTGGGGCTTCCGGTCCTTATGCTGGCATGGCAAACAGTGAGCCATCTCCCCAGCACTTTCCCTTCCCATCCCCTCCCTCTGTCCCCTCTCTAGTCCCCCCGCCCCCCCCGCCCCCCCCCCCCCGCCCCGCCTGTTGTGTTCTGTCGCATTAACCAGCTTGCCTACTGTCTCTTTCCCAGGCTGTGTTAACGGAGATCCAGGATGCAGTGGCCAAGGCTGGGCAGGTGGTGCGCGAGGCGGTAGGAGGGCTGCAGACGGTGCGCAGCTTTGGGGCCGAGGAGCAGGAGGTCAGCCGCTATAAGGAGGCCCTGGAACGATGCCGACAGTTGTGGTGGCGCCGAGACCTGGAAAGAGCCGTGTATTTAGTCATCCGGAGGGTGAGGCGGTCTGTGGAGGGAGAGGGGGATGAGGAGCCAGACCACGGAGGTTCTGGGGACCAGGGTGGCACACTAAATGGGGGGGCTCACCCATCTCTCCCCTCTTCCCTCCAGGTGATGGCCTTGGGCATGCAGGTGCTGATTCTGAACTGCGGGGTGCAGCAGATCCTGGCTGGTGAGGTCACCAGGGGAGGCCTGCTCTCCTTCCTGCTGTACCAGGAGGAAGTGGGGCACTATGTCCGGGTGAGTGAGATGCCTCAGGACAGGCCTGGGCATTCTTTCTGGACCTTTGGGCCATGAGCTTTATTTGCTTAACAAACAAACTAGTTAATATTCTTATGGATAATTTTGAACATGCTATAAAATACATTATAATATATTTTCAAGGGGGCTGGAGAGATGGCTCAGCGGTTAAGAGCATTGCCTGCTCTTCCAGAGGTTCTGAGTTTAATTCCCAGCAACCACATGGTGGTTCACAACCATCTGTAATGAGGTCTGGTGTCCTCTTCTGGCCTGCAGGCATACACACAGACAGAACATTGTATACATAATAAATAAATAAATATTTAAAAAATATATTTTCAAATAACTATTATCAGCTTTAACGATGATCAAAACCCTAACCTTGACTCTCACCCCAACCCTAACTCTAGCCATAACTAACTCTAACCCTGGCTTAACTCCATTCTAAACTAGCACTAACCCCATCCAAACAACCCAACCCCAAATATCCGTAACCCTAACCTAGCTTCATCTTGACTGACCTTATTCCTAACTGCAATCCCAAACCCAACCCTACCCCTAGCCTTAAACTAACCTTAAGCCTAACCTACTCCTAACAGTTCACCGAGCTGGGTTCTCCCTTACTCCCTCATACCACTTTGAAACAAATTCAGACTATCAAGTCTTATCTGTAGACATTTCCATGTTTGACTTTAGAATATAAGCATCTGAGGTACATAGCCCCCAAAGTCATTATCACACCAAAAACTTAGCAATAAGTTCTTAGATCCATCCAGTCACACAGTGCTCAGATCTCCGCAGGTTCACACGGTGTCATTGGTTGGTGTCCTTTCAACCTCTCTGTATCTGCTGATTTACAGTCTCCAACAGGAAGGCATATTTTTGTCCTGTGGTGTTTCCTGCGGACTGTGTTCTTTCTGTGGGCTGAGTCTCTGTAGTACTGCCCCAGTGTCTACCTGTGTCTGTATTTTCTATCTACTGTAGATAAATACAGAAACTTTAAGATTCACCACTTCCCTTTTTATGGTTATGTTCTTTTTTAAAAGAGATTTATTTATTTGTTATGTATACAGTATTCTGCCTCTATATATGCTTGCAGGAAATAAGAGAACACACCAGAAGAGGGCGCCAGATGTCATTATAGATGGCTGTGAGCCACCATGTGGTTGCTGGGAATTGAACTCAGGACCTCTGGAAGAGCAGTCAGTGCTCTTAACCTCTGAGCCATCTCTCCAGCCCATGGCTGTGCTCTTTATCTGGGAGACATAGCATATCTGGTTCTCTTGGTGCTGGTGTCTGCCACTGATAACCAATGCCTTACATCTGTTAAATCATCAGGGCTGTAAAGAGTTCTGCTCTGTGGTGTCTTCCCGTATTAACTTGGAAGCACCAGCTGAGAGACTTGATCTCATCCACTGCTGGGTTACCCAGTGGCATAGTTTGACTAGGACAGGTACTTAGCTATTTCTTTACATTTGATCACTTAAAAAAAATAAGTTACCTAAAAAAAAAATAAAAAAAAAGCTGGGCGGTGGTGGCACATACCTTTAATCCCAGCACTCGGGAGGCAGAGGCAGGCGGATCTCTGTGAGTTCAAGGCCAGCCTGGTCTACAGAGCTAGTTCCAGGACAGGAACCAAAAGCTACAGAGAAACCCTGTCTCGAAAATAAAAAAAAAAATAAGTTACCTTGTTTTGGCTCTGACCATAATTTTCCTGGTTACTTCTTCACCATCTGCCATGTGTGGAGAGCTGTGCCAGGCAATCTGATAATTTCAAAGGATAGGTTGGCCACAGTGGCCACTTTTTTTTTTTTTTTTTTTTTTTTTTTTTTTTTTAGTTTAAAATTTTATTTTTTTTATTGTTTTTTTTTAATTTTTTATGTAATAAAAAGTAAAAGTCCTTGAGGCATCTGTCTGTCGGTCTCTCACACAGGACACTCAAGTCAATGGGGTAGAACAGGGGGCCCAAGTCTGAGGTTATAAATAATAGAAAATAAAAGATCTTCCGTCTCCAGCGGGGGAACAGATGAGAGGATGGGAGGACAAGACTGGGTGGGACCCGGCAGGGGCAGAGCAGGAACCTCCCCCACCCCCGCTGGACCCCAGCCCTGCCCACTTCAAGGACCCCTCCCATTCAAGGTGCTTGGCAGGAATTCCCCAGCTCCCCAAGGGAAAGGGATTGGGGGCGGGGCTAGGACTGGTCCGAGCTGCTGGGGGAAGAGACATAGATCACTCTTCCCTCCACTCATGGAGGTCTCAGGTCGCGGCCAGGACAATCTTCAGTTCCCCGGGGGGTGGAAGGGGAGCTGCTGGGAGGGATGAGATTGAACTCGGCTAAGTCAGGAGACAGTCGGGGTCACTGAGAGCTGGGGAGGCAGTGGGGAGGGGGGCTGCTGGATCACAACTGAGCGAGGACGGAGGGAAGCAAAGGACAGAGCCAGGAGCAAGCCCCTGGCGGCGGCGACTGTGGCTTCTGCCCACCCTACATACTTCACAGACAGGTGTGGGTCGGCGGGCGCCCTCTGGGACAGCCCTGCCTCCAAGACCCCTCAATCCCCACCCAGAACCCGTGCATCCTGCCCCACCTGCAGCCCCTCAGCTCGTCCATGCCAAATTCCCCCAGCTAACGAGAACTCACGAATCCTGTCATCGGCTCCTCCTGGAAATCCAGGCGCCTGGCCAGGCTGCTCACCTTGGGGGTGTCCGATGTAGGGGTAGGGTGAGGGTGTGGAAGCTGAGAGTGCAGGCACCCCACTCGGGGGCACCGCGCCTTGGGGGGGCCCCCCATGGCCCACAGTGGCCACTTTTAAAAGGGTTTCCTGTCTCAAGCCAGGCGACACCGGGCACACAGAGTGCAGAGCAGTGAGCCGAAGCCTTGAGGTTTGATGCTGTGTGGATTTCAGAGCTTTTCAGTTGCAAATCAGAACACTGCAGCTTTAAATTCTACCAAAATTACTCTGGTCACGAGGGCACGTGTTTGTAATCCTATGGTTCTTGTCACCCTGGGGAAAGATGTCACATTCGAGGCCAGCCTGGGCTACAGAGCCAAAACTGTTCAAAAGAGCAAAGGCAAACCTACTCTCTCTCTCCTCCTAACTAAAAACAACCCCGCCAACTTTCCCTCCCCCAGTTCCATCCAAATCACACGTTCAAAGGTAAAGGCTCATTTTTGGGTAGGGGCGGGGAGAGGCTGGTGGAGGTCATGTTGTTGGCAGAGTGTGTGGGGAGCTGAGATGGGGACCTGTCTTCCTGTGGGGTGTGACTAGTTCTCCTGTCCGTTCCTGTTTCCCAGAGCCTGGTGTACATGTATGGGGATATGCTGAGCAACGTGGGTGCCGCTGAGAAGGTTTTCTGCTACATAGATCGAAAGCCAAATCTGCCCCAGCCTGGGACTCTGGCCCCTGCCAGTCTGGATGGCCGCGTGGAATTCCAAGACGTCTCATTTTCATACCCAGGTCGCCCCGAGAAGCCTGTACTCAAGGTGCCTGCGGGAGACTGGGAGACCCCGTGGTCAGGCACCGCAGCCTGTACATCGGCTTCTCTAGAAAGCTGCCCTCACCTCTTCCTGCTTTTCTAGGGCCTGACGTTCACACTGCACCCTGGAAAGGTGACAGCGTTGGTGGGGCCCAACGGGTCCGGGAAGAGCACCGTGGCTGCCCTGCTGCAGAATCTGTACCAGCCCACGGGGGGCCAGGTGCTGCTGGACGGCCAGCCCCTGGTCCAGTATGATCACCACTACCTGCACCGCCAGGTGGGAGGGGCTCCGGAGAGGGAGGGCCAGGAGAGAGGAGCAAGCATGGGGGGCAGACGAGGCAGCCCCTGGGAAGAGAGGCTGGGGTCCATCCCAGGGACCTCTGAGGAGAGACTGGGTGTAGGGGGTGGGGGGAGGAGGTACCAGTTCTCTGCACGCGTCCCCTCTGTCCAGGTGGTTCTGGTGGGACAGGAGCCCGTGCTCTTCTCCGGGTCTGTGAAGGACAACATTGCCTACGGCCTGAAGGACTGTGAGGACGCTCAAGTGATGGCAGCTGCTCGGGCAGCCTGTGCAGACGACTTCATAGGGGAAATGGCTGACGGGATACACACAGGTACCTACAGGTCCCGAGCCCACCCTGCCGGGGGAAGGAGAAAAGGGGGCTGGTGCAAGGGTCATTGGATACAGCGCTTGCGTTGCAAGCATGAGGACCTGAGTTCCATGTCTGGAAACCATTCTATAATGGAAAAAAGCCAGGCTGTGCGAAATCCCAGCTCTCGGTCTTCAGAGTCAGGAGGAGGTTCCTTAGGTCTCATTCCAAGCCAGTGAGAGACTTTGTTCCAAAAACAGACAGACACTGCGGAGGAAGAGCCCACACACATACACCCGCCCCCAGCTCCGCCCTTTGTTCCCACTTCTTATTCTTCTCCACTCCCTTCCCCTCCTGCCAGGCTTTGCTATCACCTGATTGGCGAACTTGTCCTTCCCAGCAGGGAGGGGTGTTTTCTGACCTGTTGTGTCTCAAGAGGGACTTTCTCTGATTTCCTCAGACATAGGGGAGAAAGGGGGCCAGTTAGCTGTGGGACAGAAACAACGTCTGGCCATCGCCCGGGCTCTTGTGCGGAACCCACGGGTCCTCATCCTGGATGAGGCTACCAGTGCCCTGGACGCCCAGTGTGAGCAGGCTGTGAGTACCAGCGTGGGGAGGGCAGAGGACAGTGCGGTTAAGGGAAGTAGTGAAGGGTCAGGTGGTGTGGAGCTGGACGGGCGGGCTGGGAAGGGCGGATGTCCCAGTGATGGGGAGAAAGTCTGCACCTTGCAGGGCTGTACACTGCTTGAATTGCAATGGTTACTTTTTTCTTGCTGAACCAAATACCCGAGAAAAGGAATTTAGAAGACAGGCCATTTTGGCTCACAGGGTTGAGAGAGCACACAAGCCCTCATGGCAGGGACAGCATGGCTGTGGGAGTGTGTGTGGTTTGCACTCCTCACATCTTGGTGGATCGAGAAGCAGAGAGTGATCCAGGACCCAGGCCATGGAATGGTGTTGCTCACTTTCAGGGTGGATTTTCCCTCAGTCAAGCCCTCTCTGGATGAGTCAGTCCACATAGACACATCCAAAGGTGTGCCTTGCCCATGCCCTGGGCTTTCTTAAGCTGAGTTGGCAATGAAGATGAACTATCTTCAGGATGAAAGGAGAATGGTGCGGGGTGTCTGGTCCTCCATAGCTGCCTTTCCCAGCGGCAGTAGCGCAGCCAGGAGGGACAGACCCCATCACCTGCCTTTGCAGCCCTGCACAGCTGTGCCTTCTCTCCCCTGAGTCACAGGGCATGGCCCAGCTGTGCTGTCCCACTCTTGCCTTTCTGAGGCTTGTGACTGTCCTCTGCAGCTGCAGGCCTGGAGATCGCAGGGAGACAGGACGGTGCTGGTGATTGCCCACAGGCTGCACACGGTTCAGAACGCCGACCAGGTCCTGGTGCTCAAGCAGGGGCAGCTGCTGGAGCAAGACCAGCTCAGGGAAGACCAGGATGTCTATGCTCACCTGGTACAGCAGCGACAGGAGGAGTGAGTGCTTCTCAGGCCTGTGGCCAGAAACGGACCCACGGGACTGTGCTGGAGGCTGGATAAAGACCGGGACCATTTTTGGACCTTGTGTGTTTTGATGAGCTCGAGTGGTGGGAGTTGGGGGGTGGAGTGGTCATGGGTGGAGTGAGTGCTTCGTGGTTCTAGAAACATTTTTTTTTGCTGAATATAATAAATAAGTATAAAACGCTTTTCCTTAATATATGTTATGGTTAATATTGATCGACATTTTAGCAGCACCTAGCATCATGGACAAACATCTGGGCATGTCTATCAGGGAGTTCTAGACTGGGTTAGTCAAGCTTGGAATAACTGTGGGGGAGCCATCCCATGGGCTGGGGCGTGGCCCAGACTACACAGAAGGGGGCAGTGAGCTGAGCAGGAATGTCATCTCTCTGCTTCCTGCCGTGGAGGCCATGTGACCAGTCACCTCCATTCCTGCCTTCCCTGACATGACAGACTGTACCCTGAAGTGTGAGCCAAGTAAACCCTTCCTTAAGATGCTTTTGTCAAGTGTTTGCTGAACCAATAAGAAAAGCAGCTAATAGTGTGTGTGCATGTGAATAGTGTGTGTGCATGTGAATAGTGTGTGCATATGAATAGTGTGTGCATATGAATAGTGTGTGCATGTGAATAGTGTGTGTGCATGTGAATAGTGTGTGCATATGAATAGTGTGTGCATGTGAATAGTGTGTGCATATGATAGTGTGTGCATATGAATAGTGTGTGCATATGAATAGTGTGTGCATGTGAATAGTGTGTGTGCATGTGAATAGTGTGTGCATATGAATAGTGTGTGTGCATGTGAATAGTGTATGTGTGCATATGAATAGTGTGTGCATATGAATAGTGTGTGCATATGAATAGTGTATGTGCATATGAATAGTGTATGTGCATATGAATAGTGTGTGCATGTGAATAGTGTATGTGCATATGAATAGTGTATGTGCATATGAATAGTGTGTGCATATGAATAGTGTGTGCATATGAATAGTGTGTGCATGTGAATAGTGTGTGTGCATGTGAATAGTGTGTGCATATGAATAGTGTGTGCATATGAATAGTATGTGTACATTTTTGCCTGCATGTTTGTGTGTGTGTACCACATGTGTGCCTGGTGTCTGTGGAGGTCAGAAAGGGCATCCCCTGATACAGGTGACTGTGAGCTGGTATGTGGGTGCAGTGTAGTAATAGGAGCGGCAGGGCTGCGTCCCCAGCACCCTGGCCGCCTAGCTAGCTTATGCCCCGAAATAACAACACACAAATTGTATTCATTTAAACACTGCTTGGCCCATTTCTATCTAGCCTCTTCTAGGCTAATTCTCATACCTGGACTAGCCCATTTCTAATCATCTGTGTAGCCCACGAGGTGGCTTACCAGGGAGATTCTAGCCTACGTCCATCCTGGGTCGGAGCTTCATCGCGTGTGCCTCAGAGAGCAGAGCTCTCACGTCCGCCCAGGAGAGCGGAGCATGGCGTCTCTGCTCCAGAGAGCAGAGCTGTTGAGTCTGAGCTCACTTCCTCATCCTCCCAGCATTCTGTTCTGTTTATTCCTCCCACCTATGTTTTAACCTATGAGGCCAAGCAGTTTCTTTATTACTTAACCAATGACCTTCCTCCATCAGTGCAGGGGGGACCCAACTCAGACATCCCCTGATAGAGGTGACTGTGAGCTGGTATGTGGGTGTGGGATGGATCTAACTCAGGCCTCTGTAAGAGCAATGAGTTCTTTAAACCCCTGAGCCGCCTCTCCAGCCTGCAATAGACATTTGTAGCCAGCCACCACCCGGGGTCGTGCACTGCAGGAGCTGGTGTTGCATAGACCTGGAGTCTGAATGTATCTCCTGTCCGGAATCTCCAACCCAAATCAGACCAAGTGAAGCCCCTGGCTCGTTGGAGATCACCTCCAGTGTATTCTCTCCCAGGATTTTGCCATTCACCGCTTTGCTCATTCTGTCTCCAGACAGGTTTCTTTTGAGTTTCCCTGTCCCAGCTGTTCAGGAAGGCAAGCTTTCTTCCTGGAGTGCCCTTGGGCTGGTGGCACTTCTATGACCTGCGTCTGGGCCTTTGCCCAGCACACATGGACACCCGAACCTCCCTTTCTTAGTCCCGTTGGCCCAGGCCACAGGAAGCTCCATGGCCATCATCCTGGTTTCCCACAAGCCTTTCCAAAGTTAGCTGAGGGTTTCCAGGAAAAGCCTCCCCATGCTCAGCTGGGAGACTCCCTTCCAGGAGTCTGGTTCTTACCTCATTTAAGCTCCCTGCCCACTTGTCCTCTAGGCCTGGAGCTCCCAGGGACAGTCACATGTCTCATTGGGCTGTGTGTCTTTGGCCTGGCACAGAGCCCAGGCTCACAGACCATGAATAGCAAGTCTGTTGGAGAAGGGAACTCCTGCCGCAGATCCACCACTGAGAATTAGATTCCGTCTGGTTCACGGGCACTGGGAGTGCTGGGACTGGCACACTCCAGTTCTAGGAAACAGAAACTTAGGCCTTCCTGGAAACAGCAGGTACTTTCCAGCGCTAGCCAGAGCCTGCTGGGACTGTTTGCTGTCTCCCGGCCTGGCCGCCCACAGCGTGCACAGCAGAGGAGTCAGAGTGCACAGCAGCCTCTGACCCACCCACCTCCCAGGCAGGGCGAGAGAAGCATTCAGGAGGGAGAAACCTTGTCCTTCCCTCTCCACAAAATGCCCCTTTTATAAGGTGAAAAGAATTCTTTCATTTAGTGACCTGAGGGAAGCTGAAGCCCTTGTGGAAGATGCTCTGTGAGGAGTCTCTGGTAGTTTTTGCCACAATCACAACACTTGTCATTCTTGACACCTGGAAGAGCACCGTAAATATAATATAGCAGGCCATTCCACCACCTACCTATAGGTGTATAGGCTGTTCCACCACCTACCTATGGGCATATAGGCCATTCTACCGTCTACCTATGGGCATGTAGGCTGTTCCAGAACCTATTAGTGGGTCTGTAGATTGTTCCACATCCTATCAATGGTTGTGTAGGTTGTTGCACAACCTACCTATGGGTGTGTAGGCTGTTCCACCACCTACCTATGGGTGTGTAGGCTGTTCCACTACCTACCTATGGGTGTGTAGGCTGTTCCACTACCTACCTATGGGTGTGTAGGCTGTTCCACCACCTACCTATGGGTGTGCAGGCTATTCCACCACCTACCTATGGGTGTGTAGGCTGTTCCACCACCTACCTATGGGTGTGCAGGCTATTCCACCACCTACCTATGGGTGTGTAGGCTGTTCCACTACCTACCTATGGGTGTGTAGGCTGTTCCACTACCTACCTATGGGTGTGCAGGCTGTCCCACCACCTACCTATGGGCATGTAGGCTGTTCCACTACCTACCTATGGGTGTGTAGGCTGTTCCACTACCTACCTATGGGTGTGTAGGCTGTTCTACCACCTACCTATGGGTGTGTAGGCTGTTCCACTACCTACCTATGGGTGTGCAGGCTGTTCCACTACCTACCTATGGGTGTGTAGGCTGTTCCACTACCTACCTATGGGTGTGCAGGCTGTTCCACTACTTACCTATGGGTGTGTGGGCTGTTTCACCACCTACCTATGGGTGTGCAGGCTGTTCCAGAACCTATCAGTGGGTCTGTAGATTGTTCCACATCCTATCAATGGTTGTGTAGGTTGTTGCACAACCTACCTATGGGCGTGTATGCTGTTACACAACTACCTATAGGTATGTAGGCTGTTTTACAATATATCTATGTGGTGTGGGAAGTCCTTCTGTATATGTGTTGCTTTTATTGGTTAATGAATAAAGAAACTGCTTTGGCCTGTGATAGGGTAGAATAGAGCTAGGAGGGGAAAACTAAACTGAATGCTGGGAGTAAGAAGGTAGAGTCAGGGAAAAGCCATGGAGCCCTGCCAGAGACAGATGCTGGATGCTGGACGGAATTTTACTGGTAAGTCAAGCACATGGTGATACACAGATTAATAGAAATGGGTTAACCAAAGATATAAGAGCTAGCTAGCAATATGCTTAAGTGATTGGCCAAGCAGTGATTTAAATAATATAGTTTCTGGGAGGTTATTTTGAGTCTGGGCAGCCAGGAACAAACAAGTGGCCTCCTCACAACATCTATGGTCTCATAGGCTGTCCCACAACATGTCAATGGGTTTGTAGGCTGTTCTACAAGTACCTACTGTAGCATGAGTAATAAAAACCCAGAGACAGATATCGGTGTTTAACCTGAAGGTCATCAAAGAAAAACAGGCAGCCACTGGTTCTTACATTGACTTTAGTCTGAAATGGCAATCTTGTTTCCAGGAATCCTCAGAATGAGACTGTGTGTGAGAGCTGTCTCCTCCCGTCTTATATTCCTCTCTAGTGCTGGGTTTAAAGGTGTGCACAACTACCACCAGTTTCTGTGGCAACTAGTGTGAGCCTTGGATTAAAGGTGTGTGTCACCACTGCCTGGTCTACAAGGCTGACCAGTGGGACTGTTCTTTCCCATTCTCTCCGTCTCTCCCCTTCCACCTGTCTCTCCTGTTCAGTTTCTTTGATTCTTAAGAAGCCTTTTAATCTAATGCTACCCCACTTTCAATTCTCTACTCCCCACCCCCGGGCTGCTGGAGCGTTTGCGGTCACCACTCACACCTCGCTCTTGCAGCGTCTCCTGTGGCTGCGTTTCCAGCTCTTACATCGAAGTCTTTGCTCCATTCTGACTTGATTTTTGGTAGGTGATGACGGGTAGGGAAGGCTTAGAATATGAATGGAGAGGGGCCACTCTATTTGTCCATTTCTTTGGGACATCTAGACAGCTCCCCAGTTTTCCCTGTTCTCTGTGGGGACAGCATCCAGTCTCAAGTCCTCAGTGTCTTGCACAGTCGGATTTGCCTCCTGGAGGTTGCACAGCCTTCATGGATCCCCAGGAGGGAATGTAGAGTAGTCAGGGTTTGGAAATGGAGACCTTCCTTAGTCTGGTGAGCTAGGGACCAGCACTGGTGTGAGTCTGATGCCACCTGGTGGCTCTAGAAAAAACTGGGTCATTCTGGGGACTCTCACGAGCTGGATGCTTTCTGAATGCTATGCCTGGTGTACATATTCTTACCTTATTCTCAAGATAATCTCATGTAGCAGGTGTGGCTATCCCAATCTGAAAATAAGAACACAAGTTTAGAAACTGCCACTAACGTCATAGGATCTCAGCGTTGAACAAGGTGGACTTTGACTTGGGAACAAAAGTCTTCAAACATTTGTGAACATTTATTCTCTCACGATTCTCCTTTTAATGGAGGCGGAGATCAGATGCTTAACTGAAAGGAATCCCACAGTATACAGGTATTTATTAATAGATAAAACCTACAAATCAGGATTCTCTGCGGGAACGATGCATAAAGATGAGATTCAAACAAACTGAACCAGCAAAACCAGGGTCCAGCAGGGAAGGCAGAGAGGACGAGGAAGGGGCTGGATGCATTTCCACATCCAGGTAAATAGTCCATGAGGCCACGCCCCAGCAGGTGGGTAGGTGTTAGCTGTAACCTTCCCGCAGCATTTTAAAATGTATGAATGTGTAATATATTAACACAGCTTCACTCCGTCACGCCCTGGCTGGCCAGAAGATCCAGTTCTCAACTTTAGGGTTGTCATTCTGGAGAGATTTAACCTACATTTAAGTGAGTGTGTTGTCCCCCACTTTTTAAAAGTTTTTTTAAAATTTAATTTATGTATATGGTGCTCTATTTCCATGTATACCTGCCTGCCAGAAGAGGGCACCAGATCACATTACAGATGGCTGTGAGCCACCATGTGGTTGCTGGGAATTGAACTCAGGACCTCTTAACCACTGAGCCATCTCTCCAGCCCACCTTCCTTGGTTGGTTTTGTTGAGGAAGAGGGAACCTCAATTGTGAAAATGTCCCCACCAGACTGGCCTTGAGCAAGCGTGTAGTACATTTTCTTGATTGATGTGGGAGGGCTCCGGTCACGGTGGGAGGGGCCATCCCTTGGCAGGTGGTTCATGGTTATATAAGGAATCAGGCAGAGCAAGCCAGTAAGCAGTGTTCCTCCATGGCCTCTGCTTCAGTTCCCGCCTCCAGGTTCCTGCCTTGGCCTCCCTCTAGATGGCATTGTAATGGAGGTTTGTAAGCCAAACAACACTTTCCTCCCCACTTGCTTTTTGGCCATGGCATTTATCTCGGCAATAGAAAACTGGGATGTAGTAAGGAGAGAGCTGCTTGTTGGTTCCTGGCTGCTTAGCCCCGAAATAACCACATAAAACTGTATTAATTAAATCACTGCTTGGCCCATTAGCTCTAGCTTCTTATTGGCTAACTCTTACGTATTAATTTAACCCATTTCTATTATCTGTGTATGGCTATGTGGCTCTGGCTTACCTGCTAAGGTTCCAGCATCTGTCTTCGGTGGGGCTACATGGCGTCTCTCTAATTTCACCCATTTTTCTCCCAGCATGCGCTGTCTCCTAGCCTAGTTTTCCCCACCTAGTTCTGTTCTTCCCTGCCATAGGCTCAAAGCAGTTCTTTATTCATTAACCAATAAAAGCAACACACAGACAGAAGGACCTCCTACACCACTGGGATATAGAAGTTTACGTACTCCTGTTTCACATTTTCCAAATAGCAGCTATCTAAATGTGGTTTTCTGAAATTTATGTTTTACACTGAAAGTTGTAGCTATGGGAGACGCTAGTTCGTGGATGTGTCTGTCAGTGATACAGTGCACGTGACATTGGTGAACTCCCACAGGCTGGAAGTGGACTCGGGAGTGAGGAGGCCCCTCCCCTTCTCTTCCAAAATTTCTGGAGGTCAGCCTGACCCAGGGAGAAAGGAAGACAGCAAAAAGCCGAGGGCATTAGAGAACAGCTGGAAGCTGAGTCATTTCTAACTGAGGTTTTTACTGTTTATCACATAATACGATGATGCCTGTGGCGGGGCTGGGAAGTCAGAAACTTTACAGGAAGAGGAAGAATTCTCCACCTTGGGCTCTCTTGATCCAATTTCCAGCTGACTGCCTCAGGGCCACTCAGCTAGGACTCTCCCCACCCATGGGAACACAGCTGACTGCTTCAGTGCAATTCCCCAGCTGATTTCTCTTGGGAACCTGCTTGGTGTGCTCTCTTTGCTTGCTCTCAGTTGGCAATGCTAATCCTCTCTGCTGGCTGTCTGGAACACTCGATAGATGGTGTTGTGATATTATCTGCGCTAGTCCTCTCTGCTGGGTGTGCGGAACACTCGATAGATGGTGTTGTGTTAATATCTGTGCTAGTCTTCTCTCCTGGGTGTATGGAACACTCGATAGATGGTGTTGTGCTTTATCTGCGCTAGTCCTCTCTGCTGGGTGTGCGGAACACTGGATAGATGGTGTTGTGTTATCATCTGCGCTAGTCCTCTCTGCTGGGTGTGCGGAACACTCGATAGATGGTGTTGTGATATTATCTGCGCTAGTCCTCTCTGCTGGGTGTATGGAACACTCGATAGATGGTGTTGTGCTTTATCTGCCCTTTCTGTCTGCTACTGGCTATTTATTCTATTCATTTTGCTTGCTGTGTGTTTAATAAACTCTCCCATTTTGAAATGGGAAGCTCAGCTACTGTAGATCACCCTCTGGATCATATGAACAAGTGAATGGCTTGGTGATGTGATTACAAATCTTTTGCCATTGCCCACAATGCCTTGTTTAGGTGCTAAAATGCATATATAAACATGTCAATAGGATAAAATTCTTTGCATAATATACACATCTTTAAATTACTTTGTTGGGTGTACTGGTCGTGTGTGTGTGTGTGTGTGTGTGTGTGTGTGTGTTTGCATGAGCATGCAAGTGAGAGCCTGTCTGTCAGCTTGACACAAGTCTGTAGAACATTTTTTTTTTTTACTTGATAATTGATGTAGAAAGGCCAGCCCACTGAGGGTGGGGCCATCCCTGGGCTGGTTGTCCTGGGTTCTGTAAGAAAGCAGGGTGAGCAAGCCACGAGGAGCCAGTGAGCAAGCAGAGATCCTCCTTTGCCTCTGCCTCAGCTCTGCCTCCAGGCTCCTCCCTGAGTTCTGCCCCAGCTTCCCTCAGTGATGGACCATAAGCTGTGGGTGAAATAAGCCCTTTCCTCCTCAGGAGGCTGTGACCCTGGTGCTCACCACAGCCACAGAGAGCTGACTGAGGCAGCAGAGGTGGATCAGTTTCCACTTCTCTCCCCACGCAGTTTTCAGCACTGTATTTAAACTTTTAAACTTTTGTCAATCATCATCACCATCACTGACTATTTTTATTATTAATTTATTATTATTATTTTGAGACCAGGACTTACTCTGCAGCCCAGGCTGTCACTGAACCCATGAACTGGTAGTCCTGCTAGCCAGTGTGTTCTATAGAACCCCATCCTTCCATCTTGCTGACCTGGCCCCCAGTGCTTCCTTATACTCTGTTCTTATGAATATATTTGCACGGTTTTATTCCTTTGAGAATTCTTCTCCCTGTCTGTCCTGTCTCAGTCTCCTCCCCCTTTCTTGCTTGGCATACAGGACACAGTGCACTCTGTCTCCTGCTTTGTGACAAGCCCGCCACTGACTCCCTTTAAGCCACGGTCACAACACTGTCTACATCTTAGCTCAGCACCCCCTGCTGTCGACATCAGCCACCCTGTAGGAGGGGAGACCTCCTGGTCAGGATAGTTCAGATGTCAGCCACCCTATAGGAGGGGAGACCTCCTGGTCAGGATAGTTCAGATGTCAGCCACCCTGTAGGAGGGGAGACCTCCTGGTCAGGATAGTTCAGATGTCAGCCACCCTATAGGAGGGGAGACCTCCTGGTCAGGATAGTTCAGATGTCAGCCACCCTGTAGGAGGGAGACCTCCTGGTCAGGATAGTTCAGATGTCAGCCACCCTGTAGGAGGGAGACCTCCTGGTCAGGATAGTTCAGATGTCAGCCACCCTGTAGGAGGGAGACCTCCTGGTCAGGATAGTTCAGATGTCAGCCACCCTGTAGGAGGGAGACCTCCTGGTCAGGATAGTTCAGATGTCAGCCACCCTGTAGGAGGGAGACCTCCTGGTCAGGATAGTTCAGATGTCAGCCACCCTGTAGGAGGGGAGACCTCCTGGTCAGGATAGTTCAGATGTCAGCCACCCTATAGGAGGAGAGACCTCCTGGTCAGGATAGTTCAGATGTCAGCCACCCTGTAGGAGGGAGACCTCCTGGTCAGGATAGTTCAGATGTCAGCCACCCTGTAGGAGGGAGACCTCCTGGTCAGGATAGTTCAGATGTCAGCCACCCTGTAGGGGGGGAGACCTCCTGGTCAGGATAGTTCAGATGTCAGCCACCCTGTAGGAGGGGAGACCTCCAGGTCTGAATAATTCAGGGACCCTGTAATGAGGACACAGGATACACAATAGACAGCCTGCTTTGTTCTAGGACCTCAGACTCTGTAGACTTCCTGCCTCCTGACCTAAACCTTGGACACTGATCTCCAGGTAACCAGTTCTTGACTCTACCAATGCAACTTTATCAAAGTTGCATCTGCCTAGCAACAAATGATGCAAAGTCTCCAGTCCTGATTGGTTAGCAGTGTGAAGATGGTCCCAATCTAGGGGAAGCTGGAGAGTTATCTATGCTTTGTGATTTTCTTTCAGTTGTGTGGAAGACAGCCCATTCTAAAGAGGCCCCTCAGCCTCTTTCCTGTCTCCTGTCCCCCCAGAATGGGTGCTGGGAGGGCCCTCTGGGTGGTGGCTCTCCTAGTGAGCACCATGAGGCCCGCTTCCTTCATGTCTGAAGGCAGAGACTCCCCAGGTAAGAAAGAGATTTGTGTCTGGGTGTGTTTGGTGTGGGGGTTCGTCTCCCCCATAGAGCAAAGTCTCAGGATAGAGTGGCTCTGACTGAAAGAGCAGCGGTCCTCCTGCTGGCCAGGAAGCCCTCATGCCCTCCTCACCACAGACAAGGAGCTGCCTGGAAAGGGATTCCAGTACCTGAGTCACAGATGCCAGGGGTTGTAGGAAGGAAGACGGAGACCTTTTTCCTTATTGGGTTCCTTATGCATCAATATCAGACCCTAGAACCGTGAAAGCTGGAGTTTGCGAACTGCTGAGTCTCCTAAACAAGAGTCCACGCTGTTCTGACTTTCTGTTTATCTGGGGACCTGGAGAAAACCTCCTCTGTCCTCTATTAAACCCATGGAAGTGTTCAGCACTGTGCTGACAGTTCTGAGGTGGAAGAGACAAGTTGAATATGCTGATCATCTTTGGCCTTAGGCTACTGTGTGCAGTTTGTTTTCTAGCCTGGGAGACAGGCTGTGCAAACACGTACGTTGTTAGACCATGAAGACGTGGGGTTATGAGCAGAAAACAGGATGTGATATGCTAAGAAAAGATTTCCCTTTAATGTCAGGGTCTCAACCAATACAGAAGAGGAACAAGGCTTGGGGAGGGAGCATCGCTATTCTCTGAGAAAAAAAAAACAACCCCGCTCTGGGTTCACCTTGTCTATTTGACAAATGAAAAAGTCATAGAGTTGCTTTTTGTTTTGTTTTTGTTTCTGCTTGTTTGTTTCTTAGGCAGGGGTTCCTGTGTAACAGCTCTGGCTCTATTGGAACTCACTCTGTAGACCAGGCTGGCCTCGAACTCACAGTTCCTCCTCCCTCTGCCTCCCAAGAGCTGGGAATAAAGGTGTGTGCCACCACTGCACAGCTTCAGCATAGATTTTAAAGGATGAAATAATCCACATATTTTTTTCTTCTTTGGCTTGTGCGAGGGAATGGAGAATGGGAGAAACGCTGAGGGACTGGAGGATGGCAGGTCACCTGAACTCAGTGACCAAGACAGAGGAGCCTGGATGGCCATTCAGGTCATTCTGGGTGGAGGCGGGGCCTCGCTGGTGGAGGTTGCTGAGCTTAGCAGTGAGCAGATCACAGATCAAGCACAATAGCTGTTATCCTTGGAGTCGTAGCTCAGAGTAGATTCGTGGAGCTCTCCCATGACCTGCCTGCTGTATCACTCTCAAGTGTGCAGAGCTGAGTCACAGCACGGTATCATTACAAGGAGTCTTTCTCTTCTTCCTGCTTCCTTCCTCCTCTTTCCTCTCCATGGATACCATTCCAAGTGTGATCAGAAATTTAAAATGTGTCCAAGATGGCTCAGTTGGTAAGCCAGCACTGACAACCTGAGTCCAATCTGCAGGACCCACGTGTTAGACAGGGGAGGACTCACTGCTGAGAATTGTTCTCCCTGTAGAGTTCACATTTTAATAAATGCCACTGAGAATTGAAGCCATTCGGTGTTCTCATCTCTTAACGTTATGCTTTTTGGCATGGTGCAGGCAAAATGACTGTCAAATCCACACCCTCAGACTTGGTATGTCAGGCACAGGCTTTCCCAGAGCTGCACTGGTGTAGCAGGTACAGACTTTCCTGGAGCTGCACTGGTGCAGCAGGCAGGGCTTTCCCGGAGCTGCAGCTGGTTCCTAACCCTTCTGTGGTTTCCAGAGGATTTTGTGATTCAGGCGAAGGCGGACTGTTACTTCACCAACGGGACAGACAAGGTGCGCTTCGTGGTCAGGTTCATCTTCAACCTGGAGGAGTATTTACATTTCGACAGTGACCTGGGGATGTTTGTGGCGCTGACGGAGCTGGGGGAGCCTGATGCTGAGCAGTGGAACAAACGCTGGGACCTCGTGGAGCAGAGTCGAGCGTCTGTGAACATGGTCTGCAGGCAGAACTACAAGCTGGGGGCCCCCTTCACCGTGGAGAGGAATGGTGAGTGAGGGCGGGGCTAGCGGGGGTCTCCATGGGAACCTTTCTTATGAGAGGCCCTTAAAATGTTTAAATTACATTTATTTATAGTTTGTGTGTGTGTGTGTGTGTGTGTGTGTGTGTGTTCCATGCATGTCACAGTGCACACGTGGCAGTCAGGGGACATCTTGAGGCAGCTTGTTCTCTCCTTCCATTGTGTGGGTCCTAGAGACTGGACTCGGGTCCTCAGCCTTAGTGGCTGGCACCCTTATTTGCTGAGCCATCTCGTCAACTTTCTTGCACTTCCAGCTTCTACTTAGCTCGCCTGGGCCACGGATCAAGGGTGAACACAGCCCTATAGAAGCTTTTGTCCTTGTGAGCCCTTTCTTCTCTCCTGCCAGTGCCCCCGGAGGTGACAGTGAGCCCAGAGAGGACCCCGCTGCTGCAGCAACACAACCTGCTGCTCTGCTCTGTGACAGGCTTCTATCCCGGGGACATAAATGTTAGGTGGTTTCGGAACGGACAGGAGCAGAGGTCTGGGGTCATGTCCACTGGCCTTGTTAGGAACGGAGACTGGACCTTCCAGATGACAGTGACCCTGGAAATGACCCCGGAGCTTGGGGACGTCTACAGCTGCCTCGTGGAGCACCCCAGCCTCCAGAGTCCTGTTTCTGTGGAGTGGGGTGAGCTTTATTTAGTGGTTTTTCTGTAGGGCTGGTGTCACTTCTGTGTTCATCTTGATCTGTGAATTTTAGGGTTGGGGTAGGAGAAAACATGGTAGACATCCATCCTCAGAGTGTCCGAGAGACAAGGAGGCTCTTAACTCAGCACTTGTCTCCAACTCTGGGACCTAGAATCCTTTATCACACTTTGCTTTTGTTGTTAGGGACACTGTCATGGGCTCTAAGCCAGGGACAGGGCTGGAGAAGTGACTCAGTTGGTAAAGTGCTTGTCATACCTAAGCCTGAGGACCTGAGGTTGATCCCCAGGAGCTCTGGTGCCTACTTGTAGTCCCAGGGCCAGGGAGGTGGAGGCAGGCAGACTCTGGGGCTCATGGGCTCCCAGCCTAGCCTGCCTAGTGAGTCCCAGGCCAATGCAAAAACAACTACAGCAGCGTCAGCAAAGGTGGATGGAGCTGAGGATGAGGCAGGCAGGCACACACACACACACACACACACACACACACACACACACACACACACAGAGAGAGAGAGACAGAGACAGAGACAGAGACAGAGAGAGAGAGAGAGAGAGACAGAGAGAGAGACAGAGAGAGAATCAGTGACAGATGGGGTGACAGATGGGAAGCATCTCCAGTTTTAGACTTGACTCTTCCCTGAGCAGTACTGGATGGGGTTCAGTATAGGCTTTGGGGTTTTAAAAAGTTGTGTTCAGCTGAGCAGTGGTGAATCATGGCATTAATCTCAGCACTCAGGAGGCAAAGGCAGGAGGGTCTCTGAGTTCGAGGCCAGCCTAGTCTACAGAGTGAGTTCTAGGGCAGCCAGAGCTACACAGAGAAATGCTGTCTCTAAAAGCAAAGCAAAAACAAAACAATAGTAACAACACAAAGTAGTTCCATTCAGTATTGGGAACATTGAACATTACTTTGACTTTAAATCTTGTTTCCCACAGTGGCTCAGTCTGAATATTCGTGGAAAAAGATACTGAGTGGAGGTGCAGCGTTCCTGATTGGGCTAATCGTCTTCCTGGTGGGGGTTGTTATCCACATCAAGGCTTGCAAAGGTAGCACACCCGTGAGAACCTTTCTGTGTGCCCTGTACTTCCGTTACTGTACAGATCCGAGTGAGGGAAGGCTGGTTGTGCTTGGGATCACTGTGATAGTGTTTTCTAAGGCCAGGGGAGTCGTGTGTGTGTGTGTGTGTGTGTGTGAGCAGAGAGGAGTGTAGGCATTGCACCCTCCCCCAGGGATAAGGAGAGATGAGTGCTGGCATTGCACCCCCAAGGGGTAGGCAGAGACAGTGGCATTGCAGGCCACCTGTTCAGGAAAATTCCATTTGATCCTGACTAGGGATCCCATTCTCTCTTTCCAGCATCTATGGAGACCTGGTCAGGTGATGAGGTAAGTGCTTCAGTTCCTTGTCTTTGACTGACAGATCATTGCCTGGTTCTCTGGCCAGAGTGAGATATCATGGGATGAAGGAGGCCTCTGGCTGGGTGGTTGTCTGAGTCTCTGGGATGGGAGGGTGGGAAGCCCCTGAGACCCCCCCCCATTGTTCCTGCAGGTCTCAAGAGCTTCTCCACCTCATCTCCAGTAAGATCCTAACGGACACTTCTTCCCCAGAGCCTGAAGGAGTGTCAAAATCCAGGACCCTGGGGCGGGTAAAGAACCCTGGCTCTAGATTCATGAGATAC
This sequence comes from Microtus pennsylvanicus, assembly GCF_037038515.1. NCBI lineage: Eukaryota > Metazoa > Chordata > Mammalia > Rodentia > Cricetidae > Microtus > Microtus pennsylvanicus. The sequence continues at coordinate 3,115,183 of NC_134585.1, read as the reverse complement.
AGCGTGTATCTTCCCCTTCGGTCCTTCTCCCTCCTGCCTGTACTCAGTAGTGCCCATGCCAGGACACTGTCCAGAGATTCCCTTAGGACCTAATTCATTCTGGTCCTGAGTTGTTTTAGTCTCTGTGGTCAGACTCTAACTCTGTGAGTGGGGACCCCAGTGTTTCTGTCTTCCAGCCATAGCTTCCAGTCTTCCAGATGGTCAGTTTCAAATCCCTTGCATTGTAAAACAAAACAGGCACAGATAACTGTAGTGAGTGTATAATTCAGTGACATATTTAAGACAAAGCCCTTGTAATTACCAACTCAGCAGGACACAGACCTTGGCAGTCTCTAAAGAACTCATCATTGCCTTGGCCAACAAACCCCTGCAGGCACACACTGTACTGTGGGGTTATTTAACAGCCTCTTCAGCCAGGTGTACATCTGAGTACCACACTCCTTTGCTTTCTTGTGTCTTAGACCTCCAGACATTTTATTTTATCCTTTTTTCTGTTAGGATTAAATTTGTTGAGAAGCCTGAGTCACCCATGGTGAAGAGTTTCCCACACTTGGAGTTTGTTCCCTGCACACTCATGGCCCACCTAACACACGGTTTTGCCCTTTATGTTTTCTGATGCAGAGGCAGGGGTCGGACTCTGGTTTGGTCCTTTTGGCATCTACAGGAGGCAATACCTTTATCTGGAGTCACATTTTATCCTGTTTCTCTTTTCAAGATGTTACCATAACCATTGATGCTAATCGCCCAGGTCTGTTAACTTATCGCTGATTGGTCCAGTTCTAGGATTCTTTCTTCATTTATTTATTGTGTATCGTTGGCTCTATTCCTGATTATTTGCACTAGAAGTTCCAAGTCTACGATGGTAAACTGTGTGTGTCTTGCAGTGATTCCAGCCTGCAGCAGAGACGCCTTTGTGTTCACTGCTGTGTGCTTCTAAATCAAAGAACTAATTTCACTCAGGAGTGATCTTAGTGGAGTAATGAAGTCCTCTGGTTTGCCGAATTCCTGACACCTGTTAATTGGTTTTCAATTTGACAAAATCGGGAGTGTTCCTGTTCTATGCAGGTGGGAAGGCTGGAGTTGTGAGTGGAACAGCTCGCTCCCTTCAACAGACCATCATTTTGTTCTCCATTAATTATTGTGAATCTCATACATGCCTATTATTTGTTTCCCTCAAATCCAGCTCATCCTCTCGCTTCCAGTTTCTCCTCCCCAGCACATTTGCCTCTCATTGCTTTTATTGCTTTTATCCACTGAGTCAGCTTAGCCCCGCCTGCATGCACACGGGAGCAGGTCCATCTGCTGAGTGTGGGCGACCTGTCAGGGGCTGCACCCTTGAAGAACATGGACTCTCCAACCCCAGCAGCCGTCAACTGCCTGCAGCAGCTCCTCAGCTAAGGGTGGGACTTGTGAGTCCCTCCCATCCATTCGGGATTTTAGATGGCTTGATCTGGGGCACATCAACACTTTCTTCATGACTTTAGCTTGCTTTAAAATCAATTATAGTTTAGTTGGTGGGAAATTTTTCTGGTGCCTTTTCAAGCACCAGAAGGAATATTATTCTTTCTCAAATGGTCTCAGAATTTGTTCTACATGGCAATAAAGAGCATGAACTGTTTGAAGTAGTAAAGCCTGAGCATTATTCGATTTCTTATGTTTAATATAAAACTGTTTTCCTTTCCTTTTCTGAGGAGTGTGCAGCCTCCTGTTCTTTGCTGCAGAGCCCAAAAGACGCCAGCTCCGCACGGGAAAAACCGGGCTGTTCTCACCTTCGCTTCTGTTCTTCTTTCTACTCCTTCCTGGTTCAGCTTTGGTTTTGTTTCTCACAAATTTTCCTCTTTGGGTATTCCTGCCTGATGACTTTTCCTTTAAAAGTTTTATAATTTTATGTTGTCTGCTTTAGTCTATATTCATTCTAAGGTAGTTTAAAATATGAAATGTAAAGCTGTTTGCCTGTAGGGTTTCTTGACAAAATCTCTGATATCCCAGGCTGGCCTCAGCATCACCCACTGTGTAGCTGAAGCTGGTCCTGAACTCCCGACCCTCCTGTTTCCACCTCCCACATGGTAGGTTTATCAGCTTTGCCACCAGGCATGGACTTTCTTTTTTCTACGGGTGTTTAATTCCTTCAGCACCGTGTGTTGAAAACTCTGCCTTCTCCATAACTTTTCACATTTTCATCAAAAATTATTTAGGGGCTACAGGATGGCTGAGTGGGTAAAGATGCTTGAGCCAAGCCTGGCAACTGAGTTTGATTCCCAGAAAACCAAAGAGTAGAAGGAGAACTAATTCCCACAATGGTCTTCTGACCTCTGATACAGCATGGTGGCATATGTGCACTACACACACACACACACCATACATACACACACATGCACACACACGCATACACGTGCACAAATGCACACACACGTACATATACACATGCATCCCTACACACATACAACATGCACACAGACATAACACATATGTATACCTACACACACATAAATACTCACACACATCCACATATGCACACACACACACACTATATGCACTAATTGGAAATACTGAGTTGACCTGCATCTGGGTTATTCTGCTCTGTTGATGTGATCCAATTTCTTCGCCAGTGACACACATCTTCATTTCTGTAGCTGTGTAAGCCTTAACATTGGCAGACGGATTTCCAGCCTCTATTCTTTTCAAGACAGTTTCAGCTGTTCCAATTTCTTGCCTTGTTCTTTGTTTGCAAAGATGGTGACGGGTTTGAAGACTGTGCCTGTCTTTACTGTGCTAACTCTTCTGGCTCACAAACAGTATGTTTCTTCATTCATTGCCATTTTTTTATCGATTGGATTTATTCATTTTATTTTGTGTGTGAATGTTTTGCCTGCATGTGGGTGCAGTGTCTGTAGAGGCCAGAAGAGGGCGTCAGTGCTCTGGAACTGGAGTTACAGTTGTGAGCCACCTGTGGATGCTGGAACTGAAGCTGGGTCCTCTGGAAGAGCAGCCAGTGCTCTTAACCACTGAGCCATCTCTCCAGCCCCCTTTGCCTTATTTAATTAGTGTGTAGTTTTCACCATACACAGTTGTGGATGTTCTGTTAGACTTATATCTAAATATTTAACTGCTGAAATTAGTTGACAAAATCAACCAAACTGTACCAGTATGACTTCCTGAATGTTTCTTCTCAGGGCTGGAGAGTGAAGCCAGGGACCTTGAAATGCTGCACTTCCCCCCCGAGCTCCATCCCGAACCCCCTTCGGGCATTTCATTTGACTTAACTTTTGAAGCAGGGTCTCACTAAGACCACTTCAGTGGCCTTGAACTCATTTTACAGCCTAGGTTGTCCTTGAACTTGGGATCTTCCTGCCTTAGTGTCCTTTGTAACCACTAGGTGGCGATGGAAACAGAAATTCCAGTAAATTTTTAAACTTTCTCCCCAACCTTAATTAACCCTGCAGACTATGAGTGTGAATATTATCACTGCCTCAGAGGTCCAGTCTCTAAGGCAGCATCAGGACATAAGGGAATCCACAGCGTGGGGAAGCCAGGACTTCTCTGTCTGAGGGGTAGGGAGGGAAGAACACTCACAGGCTCTCTTTATTCTCACCCCGCTGTTCTCTCATGTACCACTTCATTGTTCCCTTTTACAGCTTACATATTCCAACAGACTCTCTCAGCCAGTCCAGGGCTCACAAAAGGGCTACATTCAATTATTAACTGAATTATTTATAGAACTCACGGCTATGTAAACATTTTTCACTAACACTCTGGAATCAGAAGTTGTAAATTTCATTTTTACTTTGGATCTCTGAGGTGCTCTGGAGACTGTGAGTCTCAGAGCATGGAGATGCAGGGGCAATGGGAGATGCCATAGATTTTCTAGTACAGGTCTAGGTTACTGTATATGTTTTAATATCACCTCAGCCAACACTTTCCATGATACTATGCCCATAAGATCTAAAACTAAAGTGTGTTTTCTGCCTGTGTGTAATTTTTAATTATCTAAGAATACCTGCAGCCCTCTTTTGGGCTACAGAGTCAAATCATTTTCTTAGCCTTGACTAGTCAGAGTTTGTTTTCACAAATTTAGGTTAGCAAAGTGTGCAAGGACCTAATCATTTGCAGCTAGCAATAATTGAGTTTTTTTTTTTTTGTATTTCCAACCTAGCCGGACAGTACAGTTGTTTGTCATTGTGAACTACTGAAGATTGGGAATGTTTGTCTTAAAAACCATTCACAAGGCCTCTGGTCTAACTCAAAGCTCCTTTGAAGCTTTATGTCAGCCGGTGGAGTTCACCCATAAGAGTAAAGGAACTCGAGCCATTCTGGCTCCCAGTTATCATGAATTTGAACTGAGAACAGAAGCAGATTCTATTGACTGTGCAGCATATCCTTGTAAGCATTTTTGTTGATCAGAATTATACAGCTTAGGGAGGAGTCATCTTTCTGACAATCCACAGATATTAATGTCCAAGATCAGGATGTTTTCATGAGACAAACACACTACAATACAGGTAGTGGGGGACTCTTCACACACACACACACGTATATATACATATATTTATACACATTTACTCATATATGATATATATTATATATAATATCAGATACCAGAGAACAACATGTAAAAGTACAGCAGAAGCAAGAGATATTTTGGAGCCTGTCATCTCGTGGTCTAAATAAGATTGGTTCATCAGAGATTTTCCTCTTGCTTGACTGACATCTTGAACCTCAGTTGCCATCTGCTGTTCCTCTGACATGTTTACTGTTAATATACATGTGTAGAATATAACAATATATAAGAGCTCCTATGGTCATGATTTCTCTTCATAGCAACAGAACACTAAGACAGATGATATGTATAATCCCCCTATCAATCTTACCTGAGTATTTGTACACATACGCACACCACTGTGTGATATTTATCGAAAAACATCAAAGTCCTTTATTTACCTGAGAAGGGTGCACGGAATTCAAATTAAAAAAAAAAACTGGGAGTAGGGGCTGGAGAGATGGCTCAGAGGTTAAGAGCATTGCCTGCTCTACCAAAGGTCCTGAGTTCAATTTCCAGCAACCACATGGTGGCTCACAACCATCTGTAATGGGGTCTGGTGCCCTCTTCTGGCCTGCAGGTATACACACAGACAGAATATCGTATAAATAATAAATAAATAAACATTAAAAAAAATTGGGACTAGCTGCAATTCAACTCTTGTGTGTGTGTTTTTTTTTTTAGTGAGAACCTCAAGTATTTATGGAAATGGGAATGAAACAGCATTATCTCGATCGATCATTACACATTATATGTATGTATTATTATCATACTATATTTGATCAATATGTAAAGTTATTATATACATAGAAAGAGAAGCTACATTATTGCAGATAAAGAGGAAATGCCTGGTTGTGTTCATTAAAAGTTAAAATTATGGGTTAGATAGCATGACAGGTAGTTTGTCACCTTGATACAACCTGTGATTATCTGCACAGGGAGGCCAGTGAAGGACTGCAGAGACCCCACGGCCTGTGGTCATGTCTGTGGGAGTATTGTCTTGCTTGTGTGTTCAGTGACTTGGGAAGGCCCACTCCACTGTGGGCAGCACCATTCCCTAGGCAGGAGATCCTGCACTGCGTGAGCACAGAGAGTGAGCTGAGCACAAGTAGGCTCATACACGTTCTCTCTGCTGCTTCAAGTTCCTGCTTGTTTTTCCGCTGTGATGGACTGCAACCTGGAATTATGACCAAAACCAACCTTTTATTGTGTTTTTAGATTAGCACTGAGTAGAACCCAGGCCAGGAAAACACGCTTTGCAAACCAAGCTGATTGATAAGGGAGGATGTAGACAGGGGAGGAGGGTTTGGGATGCCCAGGGTCACCAGGTTTCAGGAGACACAGGCATGTCAGGGACACCCAGAGTGAAGAACGTCTAGATAAAGCTCTGGGCATAGCTCTCTCTGAGATGGTTTCTAGGGCAGGTTAAACGAGGTTGGAAGACCCATCCTAGAAGTGGGCAGGACCGTCTGTGGGCTGAGGGCCCAGAATACAGAAAAGGAGAAAACAAGGCAAGCACAGTATTCACTCTCTTTGCTTCCTGACTGTGGATGCAGCGTGAGCCACTACCTCAAGGTCCTGCTGTCACGACTTTGCCACCAGGAAGAACTGTGGCCTCCAACTGGGAGACAAATCAACCTTCCCTTCCTTAAGTTCTTTGTCTTGTGTTCTGTTACAGCTACAAGGAAATTAACGAGTACAGTCAGATGTGGAGGTGGACGAGCCTTACTAGGGACTGGAGATGGTGATGATGATCTTAGCTCCTGGTCTGTGTCCTTCACGTCCCCACAATGGTGATGTGCCCACCAGTCAATCAGTATGAAAGATCCTTCAGGAAACTTCAGTCTACAACCAAACAAGCAAATATTTAGATCATACACGTTGTTCTTTGGATTAATGGGAAATTCACAAAGAAATGATTCAGACTGAGCTACAGATTTGATATCTCAATATTCCTGCACTTTTTTTTCATTCTTTTTTTTTTTTGAGATAGGGTCCCTGGCTTTCCTGGAACTTTCTGTGTAGACCAGCTTGCCTCGAACTCACAGAGGTTCCCCTGCCTCTGCCAATGTGGGATTCCCCTCTGTATGCTATGAATATGTTTTATTACCATTGGTTAATAAAGAAACTGCTTTAGCCTATACCAGGGCAGAATAGAGGTAGGCAGAAAAACTAAACTGAATGCAAGGAGAAAGAAGGCAGAGTCAGGCAGACACCATGTAGCTGCCAAAAGAGAAAGATGCCAGAACCTTACCAGGAGGCCACAGCCTTGTGGCAATATGTAGATTAATAGAAATGAATTAATTTAAGATGTAAGAGTTGTTTAGTAAAAAAATGAGCTAATAGGCCAAAGAGTATGTAATTAATATTAGGCCTCAGAATGATTATTTTATAAGTAACTGCAGGAGCTAATGAGTGAGACCTGGTGGGCTGAAAGAAACTTGAGCAGAGAGACCAGTGCAATGGAGAATATTTGTATTTACATCTGGTTCCCAAAAATTTGGCAAGAATGTCCATATAAAGTCTAAGAAAGCTTGAAAAATGGGCGTCTAGACCCACAAAATGGGAGTCAATTGGAGCTTCTTGGTAGCCACATATTTTCAGATAGGCTCTGTGTGCTGGCAGTGAGCAGAGGCACAGGACCTTTAAAAGAAGGCTTCCTGGCTAGGGCTAGTGGCAGGAAGGGCTCTGATTCTTTCGGGAGGCCCTGCTATGGAGCACTTAAATGGGTTTGTGAGCGTCATGTGGCAAGTTGCTTAATGGTGGTGATTTAGAGCCGCTGTGTCTCTGGAGCTAGGGTGGTGAAAGCGTACCTCTGCCATATTGAAAGCTGAGAAAGGCACAGCCAGCATCCAGGGCCAGAGCAATCATACCACTTACCATTAAAATAATGTTCCTTTGATGTGGGATTCCCTTCTGTACGCTATAAATATGTTTTATTACCATTGGTTTTGGTCAATGGCTTAGTAGAGTAAAGCCAGGCAGGAAATCCAAACAGAGATATAGAGGGAAATTAGGCAGAGTCAAAGAGATACCATGTAGCTGCCAAAGGAGACAGCTGCCAACTGCAAGCCTACTGGTAGGCTGCAGCCCTGTGGTGATTCACAGATTAATAGAAATGGGTTAGTTTAAGATATAAGAGTTAGCTATAAAGATGCATAAGCTATTGAACAAACAGTGTTGTAATTAATACACTTTCTGGGTGATTATTTGGATCTGAGTGGTCAGGAAACAATAGAGCAGTCTCTGCCTACACTGCTTGTCAGAAAAGGATTTCAGATAGTAACAGAACAGATTCAGATATAAAAGACCTCTAGAAGAGACACAATGTGTTTAAAAAATGTATGTAGGCTTGGGAAAGAGATGAAAGAGTGTATAGACAGCTATAAAAATAAATAAATAGTTTAAAAAATAAAACAAAGTCTTTAAAGAGAAAGTAAAATAATATAAAGCAAATAAACAAAATAAAAATTAAAAAATACAGAGTCTGAATTGTTCATATTATTGTGTTTTCTATTAATTTTTGACTGTGAATGAGCTAATTACAGAGAGACATTTTATTGCATGCCCTGCTAAGCTAAACCAACATAAATATTTTAAAGATATCCTGACTTTAATATATGAGTCTAAGGATAAATTACTTTGAAAAAGAGGTTCTGCTTTTGTTTCCACAGAAGATGAGAATCTGTGGATTCCTTCCACACCAATGTGGTCTGATAGAACAAGACCCCCTGATAGGTCTCTGTGAACCCTAAAAATACTTTGCCCAACAAACAGCAGGAAACAGTTTGGAGAAAACAACACCCAAATTCCCCAAATGATTGTTTATAAATGCTTGTTTTTATTTAAAGGGGGTTGATTGTAAGTGGTTAATGGTCACAGTCAATCTCTTTCTAAAAAAGGGGATAAGACATAGAAATGGATACTTTACATTGGTATGGACTTTGGCTTATTGATTGAAATTTATGGACAATTTTGTTATATGTATGTTTCCACTCTTGTTTAAGGTATTATATTTAAGCAGCTTATTTAAAAATGTAATGTATAATCTAAAATTAATAGTCATTTATAATATTCAAACTTGTAGTTAGTTAGGTTTTCTAGATATTCAGAGATATATTTCAGTTAGACAAATAATCTTCAACACTTCAAAGGCCTACAGAATATGGCATTTAAAATGTTTTAAGAACTTAGACTTTTCTTGCTTGTGTGTTCAATGACTTGGGAAGGCCCACTCCACTGTGGGCGGCACCATTCCCTAGGCAGGAGACATGTCTGTCTCTGGCAGCACCAATTAATTCAGAGAGGTTGATGGGCATCCAAGAAACTTGTTATGGAATTTGCCTTCAGTGTGACAAGGCTAGCCATTTGGGCAAGAAACTGCCCTTGCCTGGATTACTTAAAGGTATTCTGTATGAACTGGATATGCAGGACCCACAGAAAAATGACTACTGAACTTGTCAAAAGATGGGATGGTTCTGCAGGGTTCCTGCTTCACAGAAGAAACCTCCAGACATTCTACAGGACACAGAAGAAAGCAACTGTTGAACTGCCAATATGGGGGAAATTTCCTGCTTCACTGAAAAGTCTGCCAGACACTATGAGCCTATAGGCTGAAGATGGATGCCTCAACATCTCAAAAGAACTTTGGGTGACTGTCCAGGCAGCAAGATGTCTCTGTCATTTCTAGAACTTTGTAGTTGCCTACAATGGACTTCCTGCTTACTTAAGTAATATTATATTCTTTTTGGGTCTTGAGTTGAAGACAGATAGTTATAGTTTTCCTTAGTTATGAAAAAAGTTAAGTTAGATATGAAACTTTAGACTTACGAAGAAATATTGTAATTATAATTCTTGCTTAGTACCTGTTTTGTTATATGTAATTTTACTATGTTAAAGTTCAAACCTTCCTATTTATTTAGACAGAAAAATGGGAGATGATGTGGGATTCCCCTCTGTATGCTATAAATATGTTTTATTACTGTTGGTTAATAAAGAAGCCGCTTTGGTCTATGGCAGAGCAGAATATAGGTAGGCAAGAAAACTAAACTGAATGCAGGGAGAAAGAAAGTGGAGTCAGAGAGATGCCATGTAGCTGCCGTGTGTGTATGTGTGTTGTGTGTATCATGTATGTGTTGTATGTTTTGTGTGGTGTGTGTATGTGTGTGGTATGTATTGTGTGTGTGGTGTGTGTGTGTTGTGTTTGTGTGTGATTTTTCCATTATTTGCATCTCCTCTAAGAAGGAGATATACCCTGTAAAGAAAGATCTGTGGTATTTTCCCACATGGCTTCAGGCACAGTAGTGTCCTTATTTGGCCACAGGTATCCAGGTCTTCATTTCTGTCCCTGTCTTCTTGTTGAGGTGTACCATTTTCTCATTGGTGGTATGTATTAATTTCTTATTTCATAGGAGTTTATAATTTTATTAGTGTCTTCAAAGAACCATCTCTAGTTTAAATTTTTATTCTTTTCTATTTTTCGATTTTCCTTTATAATTTTTGCCCTAATTTTTAATAATTCTTCTTTTTACTTTTTTGCCTTCCCTAGGTTGAACTTACTTCTTTTTTTAACCTTATGGTAAAAGGGCACATTGCGTATTCTAAACACCTCTTCTGCACCAATATACACATTTCTAGGAATTAATTTCTAGGAGTACTTAACTAGATTCTGATCACTTTGACGTGTTGTTCATCTTTGTTCTCAATTCCACTGCTCTCAGGGTTTGTGTTCTGAGGCCGACAAGGAATGCGAGCTGTCAGGGACAGCGTAGGTGGGAGAAATATGATGATGTTCGACTTAACATATTCACGGGGCGACATCCTTCACTCCAGGAAAGCACATGGATGCACGATAGAACCTGGAGAAGAAACCGCAGGGACCTGAGGGTAATGGATAGAGAGAAAATCATCTTTGCAACAGTGACCTTCCAGCCCGCTGTGGCGGCGCACAGCTTTAATCCCAGCACCCGGGAGCCAAAGACAGGTGGATGGATCTATGTGAGTCCGAGGCCAGCCTGGTCTACACAGTGAGTTCCAGAACAGCCAGAGCTACAGGGTGAGAACCTGTCTCAAAAATAAAACCTTCCGTTCTGAACGGGGTCGTTATGGGAACAAGTCTGCGGTCTTCCCAGCTGTGCTGTCTTCTGCTGTTGCTGTGGGGTCTGATAAGGGCAAACGGGGCGGGGAAACCGGCGAGGAAGATCTTGGGGAAGCATTAATCCAGGGAGTGAAGTGACGGCTTCAAGGGTGGAAACTCCACGAATCATGGCTTTACAGAGAAAAAGGAAGGGAGTGGGGGAACATTATTTATTTCCAGAAACAAAATCATAAAATCAGAGTGAAACCGTACTGCGCTGAGAGAACACTAGAGGGCGACCTTGAGCTAAGAAACACAGAAAGCCTTGGCTGTACTTATCCTTATACACTTAACTGTTCTGGTTAATAAAGGAAAATAGAAACAAACAGAATACAAAGCTATAGATGTGATCAAAGCTGCTGTTAACCGGTGCACATCGTCTCCAACACTAAGGACAAAAAGAGGAGCCACGGCTACAGCAGCGAGGCCAGAGTGCACCATGCATGCATTCACTGCTCGAAGGAAAATCCAAATTAAGAATGAGAAACCCAGCAATTAAGTGGGTAGGAAACAGGAAGACACAAAATGAAAGTTAACTGGACAGGGGAAAAGAAAATAACAAAATCATAAAGGAAAACTTAGTCACAAATGGGTGATATACCAAAATGAATTAAAAACATATTAAGGGCTTTGCAAAAATGGCATTAAACAGTCAAGAAAACGACTATGGAACAAAATATTCCTTGATTAGGTTTCAAGTATGGGGACACTCCAGTCTCTCATGGTCGTTAACCTGACAGGGAAGGCCAGTCCTCCCACACAGGCCAGCGCCCCCCCCCCATCCTCACCCTTCTAGTCCTGGGTGGGCGTGGCTCTGCTCTAGTGAGTCTGGGATCCGCTCCCTGGAGAGTTGTCCTTCATAAGGAAGTTTCATCAATTTCCCTCTGATCCCTGGGAGTTTAGAAGCCTCCTGCTGCTTCTTTTTCTCAGTTACTGTGGGAACCAGTGTTTCTGAAGAAGTACTGTGTTCTTTGCTTTTGTTTTTGTTTCTTTCTCCCACTGTTGGGAATTGTTCTAGTCAGGGTTACTGTTGCTGTGCTGAAACGCCATGACCAAACAGTCTGGGGAGGAAAGGGTTGATCTGGCTTTTGCTTCCACATCACTGTTCATCACCACAGGAGGTCAGAGCAGGAACTGAAACAGGGCAGGAACCTGGGGGGGGGGCAGGGGCTGAGGCAGAGGCTGTGGAGGGGAGCTGCTCACTGGGTTGCTCAGCCTGCTTTCTTACGGAACCCAGGACCACCAGCCCAAGGATGGCCCCACCCACACTAGACTGGGCCCATCAATCAGTAGTTAGGAAAATGCTCTACAGCCAGATCTCATGGAGGCAAAAGTTTTCTTAATTGAGGTTCCCTCATCTCGGATGACTCCAGCTGTGTCAAGTTAACACAGAATTACCACAGGAATCAAACTCCAGGACTTGTGCGTGCTAGGCAAGCACTTGACCACTGAGCCACATCAATAGCTAGAAAATAGAAGGAGAGGGAAGAGAGAGACAGAGAGAGACTGTGGGTGTTTAGTAGATTTGGTAATTTCACGGGGAGACAGAAGGGACAAGGCAGAGAGAGGAGCCAGAGCAGAAGCTGTGAGAGGTAGATGGCAGATGGATAAAACAGAGACCGCTAACAAGTTGTTTTTCTAAACTTCAGAATCCTCATGTCCACATGGTCAGACTCGAGTCCTTTTTGGTCTTTGTTTTCACATCAAACTATGACAAAACACATTACTCCATGAGTGTGAAGAGGACCACACACCAGCAGGTGGTCACACTGTGCTCCATCCCAGGCTCACAGGTCTGGACTGGGAAAAGCGAGCCTCACTGACTACTCCACCAGGGTTCCACTGGACAAAGCTGCTGGAGAGGTGGTTTCTGATGCCGCAGAAGCAAAGAAGCCTGAGACAGAGGACTTGAGTCTGCTTCAGTGTGACGACGCTGATCTGAGAACAGGAGAGTTACACGCTTCAAACCAATGCTTGAGAAAGACCTGAAGCCATGGTAAAGACACTTTTTGTTCTTGCAGAGAACCTGAGTTCACTTCCCAGCTCCACACAGTGACCCACAGACATCTGTAACTCTAGCCCCAGGAGATCTGACACCCTCTGGGTTGCTCAGACACCAGAGGCACACATGGTACACATACATGCAACCAAACATTCACACACATGAAATAATACATAAATATAACAAACAAACCAAATTTGATAAAGTGGTGGCACACGTCTTTAATCCCAGCACTCGGGAGGCCGAGGCAGGAGGATCTGAGTTTGAGGCCAGCCTGGTCTACAGGAAGCAGCTGGAGAAGGAGGAGAGTCCCCCTCTGGCCTCCATGAGCATCCGCACACACGTGACATTCACTCACACAGACACACGTACATAGACACAAATAAAAGCAATAAAGCATCAATCTTAAATTTAAAAAAAATACTCCGGAGATTTTGAATGTTTCTTTAAATCTTAGACTATGACACATCTTCTCTTAGGACCCCATCCCACATATCTGTAATTTCCTAATAATCTCACGTATCTCTTATTTTATGCTGCTTTCCCTAGCTGCTCTTCTGGGCTTCTTGCTGGCAGACTTGGTGACTTAGTCTGCCGGAGACAGGTGATGCTGCCTCTCCCTCCTCTCTCATTGGCTGGGTCAGAAACCACTGTCTGTAAAGCCTCCTTGTCATCAGTGTCTCTATTTCAGCTTCAGCGCTAAGTGCGAGGCCTGAATGGTAGTGTTTGGGGAAGGGAAACCGCTGTGGAAAGTCCCCTCGTACAGGCATATGCCTTCCGGGTGTCTGCTCTTGTGTCTACAAAATTACATGGTTTCAAGGGGAGGCAGTGGGATCAGTGACAGGACTGGGGGACACAAGCCACTCTAAGTCACAATCAGATCATGGACCCTAATCCCAGGGTGGTCTCCATCAGCTGTGGCAGAGGTGAGGATTCAGGGTCACAGCCTCAGTGTTCTTCCCTGTGAGGGATCTAGGAGACCGTGTAACGGGATGAGACCGGCTCAGAGTCACCTTGTGCTGCTCCTGGTCTCGGTCTAACCAATGAGAAGGCATGGCTCTAGACCCTGTGAGCAGCTGATTCTCACACAGGATTTCATGGTTTGCTTATTAGGAGAAGAGAGCTGGGGACAGGAGAAACAGCTAAGTCACCACTTTGTCCTCAAGGAGTCCAGAGGGCTGTGGAGGGCAGGCAAAAATGACTTCGGGTCCAGTCCTTCATCCTACTCAATTTTAAAACAAAACCCAAATCAAATTTGACTTCTTTCTGTCCCGTGTTCTTGGAACTGGGACCCTGTTCCCAAACCCACAAGTGTCCTTTTGGGTCAGACACGTGGGCAGGTGCGTTACCAGGTCCTGCAGCCATGCAGCATCCAGTGTCTCACCGTTGCTGATTCTCATCTACTCTGTTTTTCTATTTCTATTGTGGGGAGCGCACCTCTTGCGAGTACCTGCTGTGCACTTACAAATGCTGACTCCCCCAGTGAGGTCCTGAAACAATCACCATTCCCATTAGGGGAGAGGAAGCTGGGGCAGAAGGGCTAAGAACCTGTGTGGAGTCACACGAGTGAGTGAGGAAACCGCAGTTGGCACCAGGCAGTCTGGTCAGAGGACACACGTTTACGATCTGCACCATCTGCTGCTAGGCTAATCTTCCACATGACCATGCTCACTACCCACACGAGACAACTGAGTCTGCCTCAGCTTTCCTCCACTTCCCCAATGTCCTGCACGGATCCTGTCTTAGGGAATGGAAATTTGCACTGTTGCTGCTGAGTGGGCTCTTTCCTCTCAGGTCCCTAGGGTGACGTCTGTGCAGACAGCTGTGAGGACGGCTCTGTGTTCTCAGTTGTTATAATGTCTGGTGTCTGATTGAGTAGCAGCTAATGAGTAAAATCAGATACTTTATCAATAAGTATAAGCATGCAGGCATGACCTCAAATGTCCACAGCAACACTGTACAGGGTGGGGAATCTGAAGTTTTACTTACATTTTTTCTTTTAGATGTGGTCCAATTATGTTGCCCTGGTTCTCCTGGAACTTATATGTAGACTAGGCTGGCCTTGATCTTATAGAGTTCCACCAGCCTCTGCCCCTTGAGAGCTGCGTGTGCTGGCAGGCAGAGTTATATTACCTAATATAGACATTTAAAGGAAGTGATGCCATCTAAGGTTAGTAAAAATTGTGTTCTCACATAAAGAATTGATCACGACCAATTTAACTGTCGATGCGAGGGCCATGTGCACAGCGCACACCACTTTGCTCCCCCTCCCTGGAGGGGCTGCCCCCTCTTGGTTTTCCCATCTCAAGGCTTACATTTCCAAATGAATGGGGCTTGGCTCATGTGGAACAGGAGAGCTCCTTGTCTTCTCAGTTTTCAGTGACAGGCGAGGTGAAGGGGTTCTGACAGAAGATTATATGTGAGAGGAAGGAGAAAGGCTGATGACCAAAGTCATGGAAAAGTCATGGGATGTTGGCGGAGGCTGCTCATTTGTCCCGGCTTCCCAGACTCCCGAAATAATCACACGGAGATCTGTATTAATTCCAATACTCTTTGGACAATAGCTTAAGCATATTTCTGGCTAACTCTTGTGTCTTAAATTAACCAGTTTCTATTAATCAGTATCACCATGTGGCTGTGGCTTACCAGCAAGGTTTCCAGTGCATCTCTCTCCTGAGGGTGGCTACATGGCTTCTCCCTAACTCCACCTACTCTGCCTATATACATCTCTTTCAGCCAGGCTATATTCTGTTAAGCCATTGGCTGAAAACAGTTTCTTTATTCATTAACCTGTAAAAGCAGCGTATATGCAGAAGGACTTTCTACACTAGTGGGATGTGGGTTTAGCAGGTCAGATGACACTGAGCATTGCCTTGACTTCAGGACACCCCACAACTTGATGGAGAAAAACAAGTGGAAGATTAGATTCATTTGCTCTGAGAATTCCATGTTTTTGTGACTGTTGGTTCTTATTTGGACTCTGGTTTAGGACAATGAGGAACAACTGGGTTAGAGGAAGGTTCTAGCGTGATTAATAAAAATCCAGAGATAAATATTGTCTGAAGACCAGAAAGGCAAAGCAGTCAACCACTGGCTCTTACCTCTACCTCAGTCCTAAAATGGTGATCCTGCCTCCAGGAATCCTCAGAATGAGACTGCCTGGCTAGTTCAGTTGGTAGAGCATGAGACTCCTAATCTCAGTGTCATGGGTTTGAACCCCATGTTGAGGTTCAGCTCATCAAGACCACGGGTGCTACCAGGAGGCTCCCCCTGGCTGTCCTCTGACTGCAGGGCCCCACCATCTCCTCTGTCAGCTCTCCAGCTTGAGAGGTGTACTCTTTCTTTTCTGTTGCTGTGATAATGACATTCTGAGTTAGGGGGTAAAGATTTTTTCAACTATGGTCCTAGCAGTACGAAGTCCTTCATGGCAGGACGGCACTGCAGAAGAGGGAATGTTGTGGCAACAGGCAGGGATGCAGGAGCAGGAAGCTGGCTGGTCACATTTTCATCTACACAGAGGAAGCAGAGAAAGAAGAGGAAGTGAGGCAAGGCTATGCACCATCAGAGCCCACCCCCAGTGGCATACTTCCTCCAATAAAAAAGAAAATCCTGTGACTTTCCCAGACAGCACTAGGTGTGGATAACTGTTCAAATCCTTGAGCCCATGAGCACCAGATGGCAGCTGAGGCAGCTGTAACTGCTCTCCCTAGCCCAGTGCACCCCTGTGATTGGCTGTTCTCAGATGGTACAGCTAGGAAACAGGTCCTGGCCAGACTCCTCTCAGAGTAACAAAGCTGAGTTTGTTGTCTGTTTCCTGCCAGGAATGTGGCTGGTGCCTGTGTGAACCTGACTTGCAGCTGCTCCATGGAGCACCACCTAATCTCAGGCCCCGAACCTGAGCAGTCAGCTCCCCTTCCTTGTTAGATGCATGAAATCCTAGTTTCTGCCACCAGCCAGGAGCCTGACTAGATCACACCAACAACCCCTATCTGTGGTGTCTGTAACAAAGTTCTAGGCTGAAAGATTCATTTTCAATGTGAGAAATGCATAAATAATAAAGGTGTAAGAAGCAAAGCCACCCTGCAAGGCCATGGTGATTATGTGCTGGGAAACACACTCCCCACACTAGACACTGAGTGTGACAGAGAATCACCACAGCAGAAACACATACAACT
Organism: Microtus pennsylvanicus; assembly: GCF_037038515.1. Classification (NCBI taxonomy): domain Eukaryota; kingdom Metazoa; phylum Chordata; class Mammalia; order Rodentia; family Cricetidae; genus Microtus; species Microtus pennsylvanicus. Next base: position 3,098,333 of record NC_134585.1, on the reverse strand, counting down.
TAGCATTCAAGAGAGGAGAGTTAAAGCTATAAGCCACAGCAAGGGAAACCCCAGCTACGGCTCTGAGTGGAAGCCAATGCCCAATCTCCTGGAGATATTGGGTGAGGATGGACCAGCCCAGAAAAGCTAGAATTACTTCATGAAGCCTGTTCACAGAAGCCAGAGTCAACTGTTAGGTTAATTTAAAATCAATTGTTGGACAAGGTCATCACCAAATTAAATAACTAAAAGTTTTAATTAATATTGAACACAAGAACAAATAGCAATAGCTCATCATTGATTATTTTACTAGCTGTTGTGACAATAGAATTCTGAGCTTACTTATATCTACACTAGGGTATTATGGAAACATTGCATATCAGTAAGGAAGGTGGGATGCGGCTCTGGGGCAGAGCGTGTGCAAGGGCCTGGGGTGGATTTCCAGCAATGCACACACACACATGCACACACAGGTATGCACGCTCACACAGTCTCACACAAATGAGAGCAAACACACACCAACACACCCACATGCACTCATACTCACACACAAGTGAATTAACACACATGAACACACACAAGTGTGCAATGCACACATGTACATGAATGCACATACTAACACACACTCTCACACACAGAGACAGAAACACACTCTCTCTCAAACACACATCTCCATGTGTGCACATGTGTGCATACACACATGCGCACGCACACACACACACACACACACACACGAGCTACTGTGCACCGCTTCCCAGCTGTGCCTGTGGTGACATAAGACTAGTAAGTTAAAGTCGGTGGCTGTTGATGTCCTTACGCTATGGAAGTCACCAAATGCTGTCAATCATGAATTGATATACTGTTCTGTTGGTTGTTTGGGTCATTGTCAGGACAGTTTTCTTCTATGTTGTATGGAAATTGTTTCAGGAAAGCACTTGACAGTCTCTGTGACAACTGGATCCTCAGGACTGAGCAAACCCATCTGCCCCATAGATGCAGCTCTGACACAGGGACGACAGCACAGAAAACAGTGCAAGGGCTGCAGGTGTGTGTGCAGTTCACACCAGCACTGACCAGACAAAGATGGAGCCTACTGCCCTTCCTGTGCAAGGGCTGCAGATGTGTGTAGTTCACACCAGCGCTGACCAGATGAGGATGGAGCCCACTGCCCCTCCTGTGCAGTTGTGTAGAAGGAGCTGCAGGAAGGCCTGCTTTTCATCCTGCCTGGCTCCCACACTCCTAGCTTAGCCCAGGAAATAATAACACGGAAACGGTATTCTTTTAAACACTGCTTGGCCCATTAGCTCTAGTATCTTACTGGCTAATTCTTACATCTTGCTTTAACCTATATCTAATAATCTGTGTAGCACCACGAGATGGTGGCTTACCAGAAAGATTCTAGTGTACATCCATCTTGGGCTGGAGCTTCATCGCGTCTGACACAGAGAAGAGGGGCATGGTGTCTGGCTCACTTCCCTTCTTCCCAGCATTCTGTTCTGTCTACTCCACCTACCTAATTTTCTAACTTATCAGGCCAAGCAGTTTTCTTTATTGATTAACCAATGAAACAACAGATTGACAAATGACCTTCCCACATAATTTCCCCTTTTTTTGTTTAAACAAAAAGGAAAGGCTTTCACTTTAACACAGTAAAATTACATATAACAAAATAGTTATCAAGCAAAAATTACAGTTACAATATTTATATCTACTTTATCTTTTATTATAACAATGGAAAACTATAACTATCTATCTATTCTTCAACTCCATCAAAGACTCCAGAAGGATATAATATTACCTAAGCAAACAAGAAATAAGCAACTTCCAAACTCTAGAAATGACAGAGACATTTTGCTGCCTGGATAGTCACCCAAAGTTCCTCTGTACCATTGGGGCATCCATCTTTAGCCTACAGGCCCATAGTATCCAGAGACATTTCCATGAAGCAGGAAATTTCAAAGGCAGTTCAGTCACTATCTGCTGTGTCCTGCAGAATGTCTTCCAGACTCCTTCATGAACCAGGAACCCCAAAAGATCATCTCACCTTTAGGCAAGTTCAGCAGTCCTCTCTCTGTGGGTTCTCTGTGTCCAGTTTATGCAACAGTCCAGGCAAGAGCAGTTTCTTGCCCAAATGGCTAACCAACTCCCTAAGGAGCCTCTTTAATGCTATCTTCCTCTCGAAGTAGACTGGTGCTGCCAGGAGCAGACATGTCTCATTGTCATGAAAAACCCTATTAAAACACTTAAAAAGCCATATTCTGTAATCTTTGAAATATATGAAGAATGCATATCTGAAATATATCTATGAACATCTAGAAAATCTTAACTAACATGACTACAGGCTTGATTATTATTGATTATCCATTAACAACCTATATACATTATGTTTTTAAATGAACTACACAATCACAATACCTTAATCAAGATCAGAAATACATATACATATAACAAAATTGACCTTAAAATACATATCAATGCAAATTATTCATATCTATAGCATATCCCCCTTTAAATGTAAAAGAACATTTATAAACAATATTTGGGAACATGGGCACAGTTTTTTCTCTCCAAACTGCTTCATGCTGAATGGGGGTGCTAGTATTCAGGTCTTTCATGATATAACCTGTGTGCTAGATTCATCTCAGTCAGTAGTTGAGTGAAATAATTTTTTGAAGATGTTCACAGCAACCTTTCAGGAGGGCGTGGTCTATCATACCATATTGGGATAGAAGCAATCCACAGGGTCTCATCCTTTGTGAAAACAAAAGAAGAAACTCGTTTCCAAAGCATGATATCCTTAGATCCAAATTCTGAAGTCAAGGTTTTTTCAAAATATCTATGTTGGATTAGTTCAGCAGCATTTATAAACAAATATCTTTTAGCAGCTGTTGCTTCTTCCTCAGCATTCAAACAATTCAAAGAGAGCACAATAGCATACAGTATCAAGATTCTCTGTATATTTTCCATCTTTGTGTGGCTTTATTTTAACCTCTATTTTATTTTTACTTTTGCTTTTTGAGACAGGTTCTCTGTACATCTTTGTCCTGGAATAACTCTATAGACCAGGCTGTCCTTGAACTCTCAGAGATCCGTCTGTCTCTGCCTCCCAGGCATTGGGATTAAAGGTGTGTCCTGCCACACCTTGAAGTCACAGAGGTCAACCTACCTCTGCCTCCCAAGTGTTGGGATTAAAGGTATGTACCACCATACCCAACTACTCTCTTTTTTCTTTCTTTTACTTTAAGAACTTTAACTTTTAGCCTGCATATATTTTTACCACACTGTAAATCATTTAGAGTTTTTTTTCTCTTTGAATCTCTCTTTACTGCATATCTCTCTCTTTCTGACTACATGAGTCTTTAAGGAGAGGGTTAAAGCCATGGCTTTGACGGCTAGATCCAGCCCATTCCTTAGCTTTCTGTAATTCCAGTCTTGTGGCTGAGGTACCGGCCAGAGCCGTATTCATTGCCACAACTCTACAATGTTTCAAGATCCCTGCCAGCAAGCAAGCTGCAGCACTGCACTCAGAAACCACACTCAAACACTCTGTAGTCGGATCGCCTGCCTGAATGAGTCAGAGTTTGCCCTGGCAGGACAGACCAGAATTGCAGCATTTTAAAACAGCATAACTTTTTTCTTGCTATGGCTGAAAACCGAAAAGTATGTGTTCAGCTTTTCATCAACACCATTTAAGTGTTTCTTGGCAGGACCTCTTAAAAGAGCTGCAGGGTTTTGCAGGTAAAGCTGAGTCAGGAAGCCTATCTTAGATGAGAGCACTTGCTTGCCTCTAGCAAGCAAAGCAGACCCGAGAAATTGCTGCTACCAAGAAAACGTGCTTTATTCTTTCCCAAGCTTTCTCAGGCTTTTTGTGGATGTAGTTATCCACGTGGGTGCCATTCTGTAGAAGGAGCAGTGGACTGCGTTCCTGCCGCCCTGCTCCCAGCCGCCTGGCTAGCTTATGCCCCGAAATAACAACACACAAACTGTATTCATATAAACACTGCCTGGCCCATTATATCTAGCCTCTTCTTGGCTAACTCTCATGTCTTGCTTAATCCATTTCTAATAATCTGTGTAGCACTAGGAGGTGGTGACTTACCAGGAAGATTCTAGCCTACATCCATCTTGGGTCGCAGCTTCATCGTGTCTGGCTCCATGGCATCTGCCTTGGAGAGGCGAGGCATTGAGTCTGCCTCACTTCCTCCCAGCATTCTGTTCTGTCTACTCCATCCACCTAAGGGCTGGCTTATCAAATGGGTCAAGGCAGTTTCTTTATTAACCAATGAAATCAACAGATTGACGTATGACCTTCCCACATCACAGTTGCACTGAGGTCCACTGTCCTTTGATCACCTAGAAGGAGAGTGTGAATCAGGCTGACATTTCCTGACCTCTTCACCTCAGTAGAGGAGGCACCCCAGGTAAAAACTCTTGTTGGTAGAGACTGCTTGTTTGTTCATTTACCAGCTGTGCAGACCAGAAATAATCACAAAGAAACCATATTATTTGCAATACTGTTTGGCCAATAATTTAAGTGTATTTCTAGCTATCTCATATTTTAAATTATCTCATTTCTATTCATGGTTGTGACCTACTGGTAAGGGTCCACCTGGCCTCTGTCTCCAGCAGTGGTTACATGGCTTCTCCCTGATTCCACCTACTCTCTCTCTATATCTCTTCCAGCTTGGATTACTCTATTAAGCTATTGACCAAAAGCAGCTTCTTTATTAACCAATGGCAATAAAACATATTCATAGCATGCATCACCTCCCACAGCAGGCTTTCCTTTTCCTGGTAGCACCAGAAAAGTGTAAGGAAGAAAATACTGTAGAGATGGCTCTGTGGATAACAGCACTGTGGCTCCATGGTTAAGAGCACTGGCTGCTCTTGCAGAGAACTCAGATTCAGCTTCCAGCACCCATAAGCAGCCTACATCACCTGTAGCTCCATTTCCAGAGATTTGACACCCTCTTCTGGCCTCTGAAGGTACTGCATGCATTTATGCAGGCAGAACTCTCATGCACATAAAATAAAATAAATTAAAAATAAATAAAACGTTTTTAAAAGAAAGGAAGAAGCCTGTATGAATTACTTTTCTTTTGCTGTAAAGAGACACATGACCAAAGAAAGTTATAAAGGTAACATTTAATGTGGGCCTTGTTCATGGTTTCAGAGGGTGAATCCATGACCATCATGGTGAGGAGCATGGCACCAGGCAGGCAGGCATGGCGCTGAAGCAGGAGCTGAGAGCTTACATCCTTATCCGCAAGTTAGAAGCAGAGAGAGTGAGATTGAACCTGGTGTGGGCTTTTGAAACCCCAAAGTCCACCTCCAATGACACACCTCCTCCAGCAAGGCCACACCTCCTAATCCTTCTCAAACAGTTCCACCACTGGGAACCAAACATTCCAATATATTCTCATACAATCCACCACAAATCTGTTCATCACAGTGACCCAGAGAGTAGAGCAAGATAAACGTCTTCCTTCCTCCAGGGTGACTGACACAACCTCCACCTGATAGCACAGTTGGTCCAGGGAAATGCCTGCCACTCTGTAACTGGAAGATACTAGATGGGACTGGATGGGCCCCAGGGTTAGCAGGTGAATGAAAAGAAATGGAGCATCACAGCCACGTCCCAGAAAACAGAATTGCTTTTGGAGCCTTTCTTAGGGTTTCTATTGCTGTGAAGAGACACCACGACCACAACAACTCTTATAAAGGAAAACTTTTAATTAGGGTGGCCTACAGTTTTAGAGGTTTAGTCCATTATCAACACGGTGGGACATGGGGGCATGCAAAGAGCATGGTGCTGGAGAAGGAGCTGAGAGTTCTACATCTTGATGCACAGGCAGCAGGAAGTGATCTGAGACATACTTCCTCCAACAAAACCACACCTCCTAGTAGTGCCACTCCCTATGAGCTTATAGGGGCAATTGCATTCAAGTTACCACAGAACCACAACCAGAAAAGTCAGCCAGGACCTATGTGTGGAGACACCTGCCTGACACTAACATTACTTAGTCAGCACCCATTTTCGTAACTGCAGAATGTGGGCCTGCTTGTCAGGGTTTTTGTCCCTCCTGGTACCCCAGCCATTTAGTCCCAGAGAAAATCACATAGAGGTCTCCATTAACCATAAACTAATTGGCCCATTAGCTCAGGCTTCTTATTAGCTTTTGTAGTTTATATTAACCCATTATTCTTATCTATTTTAGCCACATGGATCAATACCTTTTTCAGCGGGGCAGGTCACATCCTGCTTTTTTGATGATCTGGGCTGGACTGCAGAAAGAGCTTCCTTCTTCCCAGAATACTCCTGTTCTCATTGCTCTGCCTCTACTTCCTGTCTGGATTTCTTGCCTATACTACCTGCCTGGCTATCGGCCAGTCAGCGTTTAAAACATGATTGACAGAATACAGACAATTCTCTCACACCATTTCCCCCTTTTTTTTAAACAAAGGAAAATATCCATAGTCCATTTTTTGGGAATGTGGCCATATTATTCCAGGCTACTTCTGGCTGGTTGGGGGTGCTGATAATCTTATGGGGACCTAAAGAAAATTTAGAATTATGATCAAGTCCTAACTGGAATATCCTGTGAGTCTTGATCATCTCAGGCAGCAGTCTTGAATCTGTTCTGGACTTAGACATTTGGGCCATCTGTTCCTACTGGAGATTTCTCAGGTGGTCTTCCTTGATCAAACCTGATTTTTCTTAACTCAGAATGAAACCACATCCTCTCATTTCCCATGGAAACAAAAGCAAAATCTCTTTCCCAAAGTAACATATCTTTTGACTTCAATTTTGAAGTCAAGGTATTTTCAAAATAACTTTCTTGGGTTAATTCAGCAGCATTTATTAGCAGCTGTTGCTTCTTCCTCAGCATTTAAACAATTCAAAGAGAGCATAATAACATACAATATCCAAATTCTCTGCGTGTTTTCCATCTTTATGTGGCTTTATTTAAAACTCCGTTTCTTTCATTTTTAATTTTTGACTTTTTGAGACAGGGTTTCCGTGTATCTTTGTCCTGGAACTCACTCTGTAGACCAGGCTGTCCTTGAACTCACAGAGATCTTTCTGTCTCTGCCTCCCAGGCACTGGGGTTAAAGGTGTGTGCTACCACACCTTGAACTCACAGAGGTCAATCTACCTCTGTCTCCCAAGTGTTGAGATTAAAGGTGTGTACCACCATACCCAACTACTCTCTTTCTTTCTTTGTTATTTTAAGGACTTTAACCTTTTTTTCAAGCCTGCATATATTTTTTAACACACTGTAAACCATTTAGAGGTTTTCTTCGTCTTTGAATCTCTCTTAACTGCATATCTCTCTTTTTGGTTCTGTGGTAGTTTGAATGTGATTGGCCTCCATAAGCTCATAGGGAGTGGCACTACTAGGAGGTGCGGTTTTGTTGGAGGAAGTGTGTCTCAGTTCACTTCTTGCTGCCTGTGCATTGTAGTGATGAGGCAAGCAGGCCTACTTTTCTTCCTGCCTGGTTCCCGCACCGCTAGCTTTACACCCGAAATAACAACACACAAATTGTATTTTTTTAAACACTGCCTGGCCCATTATATCTAGCCTCTTCTTAACTAACTCTCACATCTTGACCAACCCACTGCTATTAATGTGTGTAGCACCATGAGGTGGTGGCCTACTGGGAAGATTCTAACCTGCATTCAACTTGGAGAGGAGAACTATAGCATCTGACCTGGCGGCTGGCTCCATGGCGTCTGCCCCAGAGAGGAGAGGCTTGGCGATTGCCTCACTTCCCTCTTCCTCCCAGCATTCTGTTCTGTAGACTCCACCCACCTAAGGGCTGGCCTATCAAATGGGCCAAGGCAGTTTCTTTATTAACCAATAAAATCAACACAAACAGAAGACCCTCCCACATCAGTGCATCAAGATGTAGAACTCTCAGCTCCTTCTCCAGCAATAGAAACCCTAAGAAAGGCTCCTAAAGCAATTCTTCTTTCCAGGACATGGCTGTGCTGCTCCATTCCACCTTCCAGGAGTCAGTTTACCACATTGGAGTGCCAATCTGTAATATGGAGGAGCGTACCTGCTTTTCGTCCTGCCCAGCTAGCTTACACCTGAAATAACCACACAGAAATTGTATTAATTTAATTACTGCCTGGCCCATTATATCTTGCCTCTTCTTGGCCAACTCTCACATCCTAATCTAAACCTGGTGACTTCATGGCAGCTCTCCCTGTCTGCCTTCCTTCTCCCAGCATTCAGTTCTGTCTTCCCGCCTATCTAAGTAATGCCCTATCAAAAGGCCAAGCAACCAATGAAAGCAACACAAATACAGAAGGCCCTCCTACACCATGTAACAAAATTGTCAGCTGTCCAGGACACAGCAAAATGTCATGCTCACCACACAATCAGGACAATCACAGCATGAATGAGAAGATTAAACTGAACCAATATCAAGATGAATCAGATGTTGGGAAATTACAGCAGGACATTAAAGAAGCATCATGAAATACTTTAGTAAGCAATGATGAGTTCACCCAAACAGACAAAAACAACAGATTTAAGAAAACAAAAACAGACAGCCTAGCTGAGTAATATTACAGACTGAGAGGAATTAAATGGGAATTGCAGAACTATAAAATTTAAAACTAATTATTGTGTTCAACAGTTGAGTGAACACAGCAGACAATAGAATGCATGAGTTCAAAGACAGATAATCAGTTCACTGAGTCTGAATAACAAGGAGAAAACAGGACAAAGGCCATGGACAGAGCCCTGGAACTCCAGGACAACAGGAGAACTAACTTTGCCCCTCTGGAGTGCCAGAAGAAGAGAAAAAGGGTGAAGGGCTGACAAAATACTCAAAGGAATAAGTGCTGAGAACTTCCTAAATTTGGTGAGACATAATTTTATGGATTTCGGAGGTTACAAAACCAGCATCAGGTAAATCCATTCCTCAGCGAGGACCTGATGCCTAAGAGAGAAGATGAGCTTCAAATTGGATGACCATGAATTTGTCACCTGAAGCAGCTGACCCTGGAAACTTTCAAGTGCTGAAGGTAAGAGCTGCATTGATGGATTCTACATCTGCCCAGACCGTCCTTCAGGGATGAAGAGGAGACAAACACGTCCTTAGATAAAGGAAATGAGCAAACCTGCCCTGGAGTCCACGCACTGCAGCTCATCTCCCCACACCTCCTCCTCCTTCCCACCACAGGTGCCTCAGTGGCCCTGCGAGCCTCCAACTTGTCTCCTGACTCACCCCTGCTCACCTCCACTACCCATCAGCCTTTGCCTCTCAAACCTTGATTCCCATGTTTAATAATAGGTTTTTGAATTATTATATAGAACAGTGGGTCTCATTATGGCAAAGTTCATATCTGTATGCTTTTGTTGACCCTCCTCCCCATCCCTTTCCCTGCCCTACTGCACCACACGTAAAAATTAAAATCTAGGATCCTTCTATCAGAGAGATCTGTGCCATTTGTTTTCCTGTACCTGGGTTATTTCATTTCATATAGTAATTCTCAAGTCTGTCTATTTCCCTAACTTCATGATCTCAGTTTTCTTTATGGGTGAATACAGTTCCACTGTGTGTATGCACCATGTTTTCTTTGTCCGTCTGTTACAATGGACATCTAGGTTGTCCGTCTGTCACGATGAACATCTGGGCTGCTCCATCTCTTAGCTACTGAGAACAGTGCAGCGACAACCATAGTCTGCAGATATCTCTGTGGTAGGACTGGGTCCTTTCAGGTCACACCTAGCAGGCGGGGGTGGGGGAAGCTGGGCCATAGTTTGGTTTATTTATTTATTTATTTAGGTTTTTCCAGACAGGGTTTCTCTGTGTAGCCCCAGCTCTCCTGAAACTCACTCTGTAGACCAGGCTGGCCTCAAACTCACAGAGATCTTCCTGCCTCTGCCTCCTGAGTTCTAGGATTAAAGGTGTACAGTACCAAGCCAGACTTCATAGTTCTATTTTTAGCTTTTTGAAACCCTCCACACTGGTTTCCATGGCGGCTGCACTGATTTGCACATCTGCCCATAGTAAATACAGTTCCCTTCCTCTCCAGCATTCTCTGTCACTGTTTCCCGGTTGGTGGTCGTGACCGGGGTGAGACATGGTCTCAGGGCAGGTTTAATTTTCATTTCCTGATGTGTCAGGATCCTGAACACTTTCAGATATTTGTTGGTCATTGTGTTTCTTTTTAGAGTTCTTCATCCAGCGCACTCTCTAATTTAGTAACTGGAAGACCTGAGGTTTTCTGGTGTTGAGTTTTTGCAATTTTTCATATTTTGGAGGCATTAACCATTGTCTGAAGGAAGCTGCCAAAGTTTTTGTTTTTGTTAACAGCTATTTCTAGGCATTTGTTGCTCTTGAGAAAACAGAAACATGAAGAAAATCACATTAATGTTCAAGCAAGGCATGCCAAGCTACATCTGATGGGAAGTTTCCTGTTGAAGAACCCAGTGTCGCTGTCTCCTTTCTCTTTTCTTTTTTTTCTCTTTTTTTAAACTCAGGGTTTCTCTGTGTAGCCCAGACTGTCCTGGAACTTGCTCTGTGAACTAGGGTAGCCTCGAACTCACAGAGATCATAGTCTTCTTAGTTTTTTCTCTGCTGCCCCACACCCCACATGGCTGAACCAGGGGTGCTGTGTGATAGTCTGATTAGAACCCTGCAGAGGGCTCTAGAAAAGGCTGTGCTAGGATGAGCTGGCAGAAGGCCAAGGCATTGCCTTCCTAATGTGATCTTAGCCAATCAGAAAAAGATTCCTGGTGATGATTTTGTTGCCAGATGAAAAGCCTGTGTGAAGAGGCCTGGGAGAGCTGGAAATCCCCTGTGTGACAGACTTCCCTCACAGCCCAGAACAGAGCTGAGGCGCTTCCCTCTTAGGAAAGGAGTAGGAGAGGCCGAGCCCTCAGCTTATGTGTGGAGATCTGAGGTGGGGGTGAGGACACCAAGAGCACCCATCTCTCAGGTCCCTGGATGGCCATGTTTGTCTGCCAACTGTTCCACATCTAACTTTGATGATCCTCTTCATGCTCCCTGCATAGGCTGAGGAGATCTGTGTCCATCCTGAGCACCACAGCTGCTGGGAGCCCAGGGCCGTCCCTCTGGTTCTCTACATCAGTGTGTGCAGTGTGGGCCCAGCAATGCTGCAGCTCACCTGCGCTGCCAGAGTCCTCACGGGACGGTCTTGCTGCCCCGTCTCTACCCCTTTCCCTTCTCCCTGGTCAAGTCTGCTTTCTGGTCCTGTCCCCTGTTTAACTAGGATATAAAATGATTGAGACTTAGTGTTTATTCACTGGTGTTTGTCAGACACTGCTCCAGCTGACTGATAAGTAGGCTCGGTAGTGTGTGCTCAAACCTGAGGAGACACGATTGGAAGCACACATTGATCACTGACTCTAGGGCTGGCACCATCTGACAAGCCTGTGAACAGCCTTCCTGAAGCAGCTGCTTCACATCTTCGCCCTTTTGTCCTTCAAACACCAGGTGACTGCATATGGAGCCCTAAGAACTTATGGTTGCTTTTGATGACATCGTGGATGTGTGTAGGATTTAAACAGCCGAAGAATTCCTAAGAGATAAAGTTGGGTTAATTAACTTCTCAAATATTTCCATTGGGATGTCATGAATGCAAAAGGTACCTCCATGAGGAAGATTCCTGAGCCAGCAGGGCTGGGCCTCACACTGACCTGCTATTTCCAACACTTACACATGGCAGTTCTCATTATTAACCATGTCACATCACTATTTCCTGTGTGCACAGGAAGCGTTAGCTGTACAGCGGTCAGAGCATGGTTCACATTTTACAAGAATTCCAAGGTTAGAAAGAGGTTCTTGTTGACTACCAAGAACTCTGCTTTCTCACCTGAGGGTCCCCAGTGTCAGACAAGACAAAGGACAATCTCTGTCCGCTAATACATGGTTTCTATTAATCCCCTACTAAACCCCTCAAGAATAACAAGATAGTTATTTTAAAATAACTATCTCAAAGTTGTCTATACTTGACTCACTTTTCTCTTTTGTCTCTTTAAACTCCAAACATAGTCAGTCTGCAGTCTGGACAGCTTTACCCTGTAACCGAGAGGAATTGTCACCTCAAATGTTCACCCAGGGGGCTCCATGAAGATACAATCATGCACAGCACAGAGAGCCTTTGTAAACAATGTCTGCCCAGAGACTGGTGACACGCTTCAGCTCGGGTGCTGATTGGCTCCTCTCCTGGGACCAACCCAGTACTCACAGAGGCAGCTACAGATTTTGCTCTCTGAAGGGACACAGCAGGTGTGAGTCCTGGTGGCTGCCATTACCTTTTCCTTCGAGATGGCACTGCAGGTCCCCAGCCTCCTCCTTACAGCAGCTGCGGTGCTGATGGTGCTGAGCAGCCAGGGGGCCCAGGGCAGAGACTCCCCAAGTAAGTGCAGGACAGGGTTCTCCAGAGCCAGCACTCTGGGGAACTGGATCTTGGGACCCTGGGGATGCTGAGATGGGGGGGAGCATGGTAAGATTCTGATTTTAAAACAGTCTTTTATCGTAGATTTCCTTTATCTGGAAGAGAGGGCAAGGTTATATTCTTATTTCTCTGTTCTAGTACTGAAGTTAGGATGGTGCCTACTGTACAGGCCGAGCCTGGCATATTAAAGTAGGATGAGACAGAGTTCAAATCAGAACCCAGGACAGGACAAAGGGAGTGCGGGGTTATGTCTGAGGAAACAGCAGGGTTGGCATAGCAGCCCCCCACCCTACCCTAGACACCCCCACCCCAGCTCCCTGTCTGGAGGAAATGCCACATCGTGAGATGGGGAAACACGGGTCAGTGACACTCTTGTAGTCCTGGTATTTGAGGAAAATTCCTGGTGTGGAGTGGAGGTTTAAGGGATGCGAACTCTAGGCATCGAACCCTGAGAGAACCAGCAGACAGGAGTCTAAATTTCTTCAGCAAATGGAAGCTTGAGGACTCTAGGTTGGTAAACTGAATTTCCCAGAAAGAGTCAGGCATAGAAGGAAAATATATGATACACATGGGAGACCCCTCAGTTCAGAGATGGGGGTGCTTTATCTACTTCATACAGAGTCTCCGCCCCAGGAATGCCTGTGTGCAGTTTAACTTCCCTCAGCAGTTATTCTTGAGATGCTCGGTCCGGTGAGTTCCAGGACAGCCTGGTTTACAAAGTGAGTTTCAGGACAGCTAGGGTTGTTACACAGAGAAACCCTGTCTAGAAAAACTAAACAAACTAACAAAAAGATCCTCTGCTGAGTCACTGTCCAAGCAGGCAGGCCCAGAGGAGGTCACCTGTCTTCCAGCAGGTGCTCTCTGAGAATAAATGCACCCTAGGGTCCAGGAGGTCAGGGTCTTTTGCACCCAGGAGAGAATCCCACTGTGTTTGCGCTGGGGTATTTTACTTTCTACTTTGGTACAGTGTATTTTGACCAGATTCTCCCCCACTTCAAAACTCCACCCAGACCCAAGCCCCTCTCTACCCCACCCAACCTTGAATGTTCTCTTGAAAAAATTTTTGTTGTTGTTTTGTTTGTTTTTCTAAACAGAGTTTCTCTGTGTAGCTTTGGAGCCTGTCCTGAACTAGTTCTGTAGACCAGGCTGGCCCCGAACTCACAGAGATCCACCTGCCTCTGCCTCTGAGTGCTGGGTAAAGGTGTGTGCCACCACTGCCTGGCAAAACAAAACAAAACACCCCCCCAAAAAAACCCCACTGCACTAAGTACAATTGGTGCTTCCGGGGATATTCTTGTCAGGAAGAGTCGGTCGCTCGACTCCCTCTCTTGAACTCTTCTTTTTACTCAGAAGGAAGCCTCCCTCAGGTGCCCCGGAGCCCTGTGGAGCCGGGGTTCACTCAGAGTCCCGACTCCTCTAAGCCGGGTGTCCCCTCCCGCCCGCCCCTCCCGAGGCTCCGAGGTCCCTGGAGACCGTGTCGCCCCAGCCTGAAGCGCCGCGCGGGGTCAGATCTCGGGCTGCGGGGTCTCCGCTGCCCTCGCCGCCCCGGTACTGACCGCGTCCGTCCGCAGGGGATTTCGTGCACCAGTTCAAGCCCTACTGCTACTTCATCAACGGGACGCAGCGCGTGCGGCTTGTGATCAGCTACATCTACAACCGGGAGGAGTACGCGCGCTACGACAGCGACGTGGGCGAGTACCGCGCGGTGAACGATCTGGGGCGGCCGGACGCCGAGTACTGGAACAGCCAGAAGGAGATCCTGGAGGGGACTCGGGCCGAGATAGACACGGTGTGCAGACACAACTACGAGGTGATGGAGGTCCGCACCTCCCTGCGGAGGCTTGGTGAGCGCAGGGCGGGTTCGCGGGAGGCGGCGGCCGTTAGGGGCGTGGATCGGAAGGGGACACCTGAGCCGGGAGTCCCAGAGAGAGGAGCTGCCATAGTCTATGATCCTTGCCTCACACAGCGCCTCCTGGAGTCTCCCTCCTGCCTCACCTTTGGCCTTTGCCCTATGACCTGTGTTGTCCATGCTCCCCTATGACCCCGGCTCTGCTGAGAACCCCGCAGCCAGGACACCCGTCTGCGCTGACTCAGGGAAGCTAAACAGGGGAGAGACTACGGTCCTGTAACGTTGTTTTTTAACTTTTGGAGCCAAGTAATTTTCCATCGCCATTGTGTTTCCCTGATTTCCATTTGTTCTTTGAGGGCCCAAGTTTTCTTGTGAAGGCTGTTTGCTGCCTGGCACCTACCGGAAGCCATTACTGGCGTTATGTTCTTCCTGCTTTGAAGTAGACTGCGTTGATCTGGATCATACTAAAAGTCTGTGACACAAAATCTGAGGGGAAAGTATAAAACAAAACAACAACAACAAAAAAGACATCCTCACTGGAGCCCTAGAGCTGGGGTTACAGACAGTTGAGAGTAAGCGCCAGGAACTGAACCCAGGTCCTCTGCAGGAGCAGCAAGTGTCCCTAGCTGCCAGCTCTCTCCAGCCCTCAGGCTTCCTTTCCTGAGGGGAGGAGGCTGCACTTTAACTAGCAGTTTAAGGGATCCTAGCTCCATTTTCATCCTGGACCTGCCGCGCGTCCTGGGTGAGTCCATGGTTATGTGGTTGTCATTACTTCAGCCCCTCTCAGGGGACAGTGATGGAATTCCCCTCTGAAGCTTTCACTCACGTCTTCCTTGGCTCATTTCCACTTCCAACTCTCCCTGATACTCTCCGAGAACCTCTTAGACATGATGCCAATTAAAGGGTCGTGTTCAGATTCAGTATTGTACATCAAAACTGATGGCTAACACGAGGTTGCTTATGTTTTCCTCTCTTGCTTTCTGGGCGACCTTGTTATTCAACTGAAGCAGTCATTTGTTTGGTCCATAGGCAGTTAATTCCTCACAACAAAGGAATGCAGTGAAGGCAGCCAGGAACTAACTCGACTGTGGAAAGATGAAAGAACTAGGGTGTTCTCAATTCATGAAACACATTTAGTATGCACTCTGTTTTCACCCAGAATGGATAAAGGGAATGCAGGGAGGTGGCTCCTGGGGTAGCGGGCACGGTGTGTACAGTCAGTCGGGAAAGACAACTGTCCAACTGTGCATGACGGTTTGAGGAGATGGAGGAAGTGATGTTGTGCTGGAGTTATTTATGCATTTCTTCTTCAAAAATTATATACTTGAAATCACAATAATTTTTTTTATCTTTGTCTTACTACATTTCATGTTACATAAGTGCAGGGTCACTGCTGTTTCCCTGTTGACTGCTAATGTTGTATTTGTGGAGTGGATCTTCATTCAGTGTTAGAGCCCAGGCAATCCCATCCCACCTCTTCTCCATGGGGCCCCTGCACGTGCCCCCATATCAATCACGGCCTTCCTGCCCATGTGCCCCCATCTCATTCACCGTCTTTTCTCCTCTGTTCCCTAGAGAAGCCCAAGGTGACCGTCTCCCTGTCCCAGACGGAGGTCCTCAACCACCACAACAGGCTGGTCTGCTCGGTGTCAGACTTCTACCCGGCCCACATCAAAGTGCACTGGTTCCGGAATGGCCAGGAGCAGACGGAGGGAGTTGAGTCCACACAGCTTATTAAGAACGGGGACTGGACCTACCAGGTCCTGGTCATGCTGGAGATGACCCCTCAGCGGGGAGACGTCTACACCTGCCACGTGGAGCACCCCAGCCTGCAGAGCCCTGTCACCGTGGAGTGGAGTAAGGGAAACTTTATTTCACTGTGGGACTACACATGACATGGGCTCTTTGCTGTTTTTACACCATGTCTCTCTAATGACATCGCCCTACCCCTCCAAAGTCACCCACTCCATCCTCCAATGCCACCCATCTGATTCCACTACTGAACTGAGAGTTAACAGGAAGCTAGATCTCTTGCCTCATAGTAAGGGCATCAGGAGAACCCTGACCTCATTGTCTTTCCCTACAGGAGTTCTGGGAGATCACTGCATACACTGGGAACTTGTCCCTAACATCCAGAGGACTTGACAGTGACAGCTAGTGACTGGGTATTTTAATCCAAGGTTATAGCTATGTCTGTGAGGTGGGAGCATCCACTTAGCCTCTCTCACTCACCGCTGTGTTCACATCTCCTGGCCCTTCCTTCTCTGGATAGGGTCAGAACAGAGACCGGGTCCACCCAGCTCTACGCCTCATATGACTCAGGCTGAACTCTAGGCTCTCAGTCAGGGCTGTTGGGATGTGCGGGGACAAGGCTGACATCCAGGCTCTGCTCCCCAGGCGCACAGTCTGAGTCTGCCCAGAGCAAGATGCTGAGCGGCATTGGGGGCTTCGTGCTGGGGCTCATCTTCCTCGGGCTGGGCCTTTTTGTCCGTCACAGGAGCCAGAAAGGTGAGGAGTCGGGGGACACTTGGAATAGTAGGCTGTGCTGAGGGGAGGAGCTGGGCTGAGGGGAGGAGCTGTGCTGAGGAGAGGAGCTGGGCTGGGGTGGAAGGACATGGGAGACCCCAGGGGAGACACTGGAATCCGACTTTGCTGGCTAAGTGACTGTGCCACAGCCGTGCTGGAGTTCATCCTGGGACTTCCACCACTGTCCACTCTCACTGCCTCCCTTCCAGAAGTTCCCACCACTGAGAGAGCATGGGCCTTGCTTTCCCTCCTTCTGGTGGCAGCTTCATCCATTTATGGGACTGCTCAGGGTCTTAGTGAACTCATGCTGAGAGAGCAGCTTCAGCTAAGCCACACATCCTGCTGCCTCTCGTCCATGTGAAAGAGCCCCTGCTTTTATAACAAGACCTTTCTCTGTGACTTCCTTTTGTAGGATCGCGAGGGCCTCCTGCGGCAGGTAATATTTCAGCCCTTATCTGCAGGGGGCGTGGAGGTGTGGGTGCCAGGGAAAGGTATGAGACAGTGTACCTGACAGAGTCCTGGTTCATAGCCTGTCTCTGCTGTGGGGTTGAGAGTGTCACAGCTGGTGTCTGTAGGATGCTCCAGAGGTTGTTTCTGAGCAGAGGTTTGCCATCGCTCAAGTGGTGTCTTGAATGGAGCCTGAGCCATGTCTTGAATTTAGACAGCAAGATGTTGCCTGCTCTGTGCCCCACACTGGAGGCCGTGACCATGGATGTTGACAGTGGCTGGAAGAGACCAACAGTCCTGCAGAGGAGACAGAATCCCTCGATTTACCAAAAAGATCAAATCCTGCATATTCCCTGGGGGTGGTGGCTTCTCTTCCACCTCCCACACGTTTGTGTCCTGTGAGCTCTGTGCCCCCTTTAGCTGTCTTCACCTCTGCACAGGTGATGGGGAAGGTGGTGCCATGGCCTGGACACAGCTTTCTTTGTCTAACTCAGCAGAATCCAGGAGGAGAGTCAGGCATCTCCAGGGGACCTTTTGTGACCACTCCCTCTCTGTCTCCACAGGGCTCCTACAGTGATTCCTGGTGTTCTGGCTGAGTTGACTGTCACACTGTAGTGCCTGTCCCTGCCCTTGGTTTCGTCTGTGCCAGCCTGCCTGTTTTTCTCTGATTCAGAGTCTAGCATGGTTCCAGCATACCCACCAGCTCAGCTTTTGTGATTCCCTGACTCCCCAAGGCTCTGTCTTTGCCTCTACTCAGGGACTGATTCCAGAGACTGTGTCCGTGTACTGCAGCACCATCTACTCAGACCCCGGGCCTTCTGTTTCTACTGTCCCACGGGGCTGCTGAAGAGATGCTGAAAACATTCATCTCTTTTTCATAATTAAACAGGTTATAAATTATGTATCTTGAATCTCTTTAACTGACGGGGCTGGGTGGGAGTGATGTGGGGCAAGGTGGCCCAGCCAAACTCTGGCTGGAAGTGGCAGTTTCTACTATGAAGGCGATGGGAAACATCCTGGGCTCAAAGAAGGGTGGGCTGAGGAGACAGGACCCTGCTGTCATATCTTCATGGCTGGTCTCCTGTTCTCACACCACCCCAGCCTCCTTCAGGTTGGTGTGAACAGCACAACTAAACATGGTGGAATTGTTGGGGACGGATGCTGTGACCTCTGATTACCAGTGTTCCTAATGTGTCCTGTGAAGTCACATTGGTTAAGGCTTACTTTCATTTTTTAGAGGTTACAGTCAACAATGTATTTTTGTGGTTGCAAATGATAAACACCCAATTTAACCCTATTGTGTTGATGTTGTAAGGAGGCTGTGTTGTTGGTCAGCAGAGACTGGGTACCTGTGACTGATGAGAGTCGTCTCTCCTCGGTGTCACCGCCATCTACCCTATCTCTACTGGTCCCTGTGTCCCTGTGTCTCTCCATCTCTGTCTCTTGTTCCTCCTGTCTGTCTCACTGAACAGAGCCTTCTCTCTCCATTTTCTATGTCTACACCTTGTTCTTTTCTCTGAGTTTCTTTTACATCTCTGTTTTCTACATCTCTCCTATTACCTCACATCTTATCTTTCTTTCTGTGTGTATTTCTGACTCTGTTGTCTGTCTACCAATGTTTGACAATTTGGGGGAAATCTTCACTGACCAATCCTGGGTGACATATAAACATTGAAAAACACTATCATGTTCACAAGGATGTGAACAGCTGGCATTGTGTTCATCTCTCTTGTTAGGGAAATGAATTTCCAGAGCTTCCATGTGGAGGAGTTATGTCAGCCTCGTGGGGCACCTGGATCTCCAGATTTCCTCACAGCAGGGATAAGGGATGGTTTGGTTTTCATAGGCTTGTGATGTTTATGTTGTTGTTCAATTTGGAGACACATCACTGGGCCTCTTTGTGAGAGGCTTCCTAGATTAAATTGAGGTGGGAAACTTTACCTTAAATGTGTTGAGGTCCCCAACAGAGGGGAGGGGAAGCAAAGGCAAGAGCTGTGACTTCCCATCCTCCTAGTAGTCTTCCCCATCATAACAAACTGTTCCTCCTTGGATCATAAGCTAAGAGGGACCCCTGACTGCTGTTGCTCCCTGCTAGGTGAGAACAAGCGGGACAGTCGTCTGTGGTCCTTAGTCCCCACTCAGCATGCACAACTTCACATGTGACCAACATTTCACAGGCACATGGTGTCACCACTGAGCTGAAATTCTTAGGGGTTGGAGCCCTTATCACCTGTGAGTATTGTGACCTCTTGATCTTAGTGCCATTCTCTACCTGGTTACTAGGACAGTCACCACACACACGGTGACCTCTTTGATGTGGTTTCAGTCCTGAGAGCTGCAGCCCATCTTCAGCTTTTCCTTTCCTTTCTTTTCTTTTTTGTTTTTGTTTTCTTGAGACATGATTTCTCTGTACCTTTGGTACCTTTTCTGGCACTTGCTCTGTAGACCAGGCTGCCCTCGAACTCAGAGAGATCCTCCTGCTTCTGCCTCCCAACTGCTGGGGTTAAAGGTGTGTGCACCAGCACCGCCTGACCAGTTTTCCTTCCTTAAACACTGGCAAACCTATCACTGAAATCATGGAAGACCATGTCTCAGAGGAACACACCCTCATTCACACACTTTGTGTAGAGGATGCCAGCAGGACTCTCATCCTCTGGACAGGGTCAGAATGGGGAGCAGCCCTTTGTAGCTTCTGAGATCCAGACTGCAACACAGGTCATCAGCCAGGAGTACTATGGGGTGTACAGACTGCACTTGGGGTTCTGCTCCCCAAGATCATAGTCTGAGTTTTTCCAGAACAAGATGTATATATATACACACACACACAAACACACAAAAAACACACCACATTTTGTTATCCATTCATGGAAATTTAGCTTGTTTCTATGTCTTAGCTATTGTGAATATCATTACGGTAAACATTAGCATGTACATATCTTCAATATACTGATATTTTTTCATATGTACCTGTAGTCAAACTTTCTTTGGACTGCCAGCTCCCAAATACTGACACAGAGACTTATTATTAAGTATGAAAGCTTGGCCTTAGCTTAGGCTTGTTCCCAAATAGCTCTTAAATCTTTAATTGACCCATTTATATGAATCTATGTTTTGCCATATAGCTCGTTACCTTCCCTTCCTACATCTGATTCCCTCTGTATCTCACTGGTGAATCCCTGCATCTCTATTCTTCTCCTGAGTTCCTCTCCTGCCTAGCTATTGGCCATTAAGCCCTTCATTAAACCAATCAGAAGGTGCCTTAGGCAGGTGGGGTAAAACAGAGACATCATCAAGCAGTGTGATCAAATATCCCACATGTACCCACAAGCAGAACTGCCAGATTACATGGCAGTTTTATTTAAAAATTTAGGTGAGGAATTTTCAAAAGCATTTATTTGTGTGCTATCTTCCACATGGCTGGAACTGTGCTTCTGCCATGGGTACTGTCCTGTCCTACACACATTCCTCTATGGAACCAAAGCATTTGCTCGTACCATTCTGCTCCCCTGGAGCTGCCCTAGGCAATGAGAGCTGTTTCACTGGGGTTTGTTCCACTGTTTGGGATGTAAAGACCCAGAACTTTACTCTAGTTTGGGCAGCCTCAGTTGTCTGTGGTTTAGATCATGAACTTTGTGTGGCTGAAATCAGTCCACCTTTGCAGCCCTGCTTGAATTCATGGCTCACCTCATAAAATCTACCAGTTACTGCAGTCAGTTCAATGTATGGATCTGTGTGTTCTTCCCTTACATACGTCTGAAGTCTCTCCCCCCACTTATTAGATGAAGGCTTTGATGTTTCTACCCTTCTTTTTCTCCTCTTTGCACTTCCACGTGTCAAATTGAGCTTTCTGACTTTTAATCCTACATGTTGGAAAAATGATTGCCATTTACAAACACCACCTGATCACTCATTGTCCTTGGTGTGTCATGGAACTGTAATAGTGAAGTCATTCACAGCCGCATCTTTGACTTTCTGCTTCCCGATCCACAGTTGTACTTTACTATGTCATAATCTGAATCAACCTCCAATAAAATTATGCGTTAAGTAAATTTTTATATCCTCTCACATTCAAAAGTATTTTTTTATTCTTTCTGGCTGTGATTTAGAAAATGCACACATTTGTTAATAGAAAGTATTTTTTCTATTAGACCTAGAGGCTTTCCTTATCATCCTTTACATGAAAATAATATTTTTTTATTTTATT
Source organism: Microtus pennsylvanicus (assembly GCF_037038515.1). Classification (NCBI taxonomy): domain Eukaryota; kingdom Metazoa; phylum Chordata; class Mammalia; order Rodentia; family Cricetidae; genus Microtus; species Microtus pennsylvanicus. The sequence goes on along the minus strand of NC_134585.1, from coordinate 3,076,886 downwards.
TTATTTTTTTTTTGAGGCAAGATCTAATTATGTAGCTCTGACTATCTTGGAACTCACTCTGTAGACCAGGTTGGACTCAAACTCAGAGAACTGTCTGCCTTTGCCTCCTGTGTGCTGAGATTAAAGGGGTGTGCCACCACTGCCTGGTGATAAAATAATCTTTTTAAAGCATTTGAGTGATTTGTATCTGTCTGTGCACCACATGTGTGCAGTGTCCTAGGAGGCCAGTAGAGGGCGTTGGATCTGCTGCCACTGGAATTGTAAGATTGCAATCTGACACGCAGGTGCTGAGAACCAACCTTGGGTCCTTTGTAAAAGCAACAAGTGTTCTCAAGTGTCACCAAGCCCCAATATTTTACATTCCTTTTCGATTATTAGAACTATTATATTTATTTCTTTTTATTTTTTTATGTGTATGTGCATGTGCCTGAGTGTATGTGTGCACCGCATGGATACAGGATCCTGCGGAGGTTAGAAGAGGGTGTGCATCCCCTGAAACTGGAGTTATAGGCAGCTGTGCACTGACATGTGGATGATGGGAGCCAAACCCAGGTCCTCTGGAAGAACAGTCAATGCTCTTAACTGCCAACCCTTCTCTTTGGTCCCTGTTTATTATTAATACTTTTTGCATGTTTTAGTTCATAATTTGTGATAGTATAAATCACTTTTCTATTGCTGTGATAAATACATTGACCAACGTGACTTAAGGAAGGATTTATTGAGGCTAATGGTTCCAGAGGGATAAGAGTCAGTCACCACCACAGTGAGGAGGATGGCAGCAGACAGGCAGGGCCGTTAGAGCAGGATGCTGAGAGCTCACATCTTGAACCACAAGCAGGAAGCAGAGAGAGCAAACTGGGAATGGCAAGTGAGAAACCTCAAAGCCTGCCCCAGTGGCACACTCTTCTGACATCTTTATCCCCCATTTCTCCCAAGGCTCAGAGGACATTGCGGACAAGGAGGCAGAAAGAATGGAAGAGATGGAGGATCAGGGTGGGGAGAACACTGTGCTGTAGACAGGATTTGGCTACTACACTTATGAGCTGCATACTATTAAGCCAGCCAGAATTCTTGGGAAGATGAGGGAAGTGCTCTCCAGCCTCACCCCTTACAGAGGAGCTGTTGGCAGATAGTAACTGCTGGAGGAGGGAGAATCATGACTTCTTGAGGGTGTAGCCACTGGTGGGATTCCCACACCCCAGTGGATGCCCCCACAGCCAAACACATATGAACACCTCTAACTAGACATGAAGTTAAGACAGGGATGTTTTGGGAAAGTATTTGGGGGAGTAAGAAAGGGAGATGGTGGGTGAATATGATCATATTGCACTGTATCTATGTAGGGAATTCTCCATAAAAAAACCTTAATTTAAAAAAATACTCTTGTTATGATTTTTAAAAAATCCACTCAAGCAGTGTATTTGTTACAGCTAATAAACCTACACTAACACATCATTATTATTCTAAATATAATTTATAATTCACTTAAAATATTGTTAATTTTATGTGTACAGTGTCCTGCCTACACATATGTCTATGCATCGCGTGTTGCAGTGCCCAAGAGCAGTGGCCCAAGCATTCCGAGGCTGTAATTGGTTGTTTCTGTGTCACCATCATGGGATTATATGGCTCTGGCTCCAGTAAGCTCCAAAATGAAAGAAAAAAAAACACAAACAAAACAAAAAACAGTAACTGACTTACAAAATGTGATTTATTGGTTTTGTGGAGCTACTGAATCAGGGTCACTGAGAGTCTACAGTAGATGTGATGTGAAAGACGCCAAAAGACAAAACTCAGGTCAGGAGAATTCCAAGGGCATGTGAGCTGTGAGGGGGTCAGCCTCAGGACCAAAAGAAAAGTGAGATGGAGGACACTTGGGGAAGACAACATGATGAATTGGTCCAGGAAATACCCTGTGTCAGGCCATCCAGCACACCACTTCTGTCCTGGAGAGGACCACACACCTGCAACAAAACAGACAGGAGAGGGATGTGTTTCTGAGGTCCTGAACTGTGATCACACCACCGCACAATTCTCCAGCAATGTTCCAACTGTGTTTTCACCCATCACCCCTTCCCCTGCTCCCCCCCTGTGGGCTGGCTTCAGCTCCCACAAACACAAACCCTCACCTTCTTCTCCAGGGTGTGGCTCATAAGGGCCCTGGTTGTCTGGAGGAGCCACCTGATCGCAGGCCTTGAATGATGAAGATGGTGCCCACCATGATGCCCACGATGCCCACGGACAACCCCAGGGCGCAGACCACAGTCTCCGTCAGCTCTGACATGGGGGCTGGAATCTTAGGTTCTAAGAAAGTAAAGTTTTTGGAGTCAGTAGGGAGCACATTCATGTACGTGTATGTAAGAGGGCCCATGTGAGGATGGAAGTCAATCCACACAGACTTTGGGGCTGAACTTGTGGAAGAACATAAAGTCTACCATAGAAAGTCTGTGAGAGTGGAAAATGGATTTGGTCACCAGAGCAGAAGACAGGCTGTTCTAGAGATGACAAAGAACAAGAACATGCGGAAGCAGGGAGAGCACACATACCCCAGTGTTTCAGCACCAGTGCAGAAGCAGGGAGAACCCACACATACCCCAGTGTTTCAGCGCCGGCTCCTCCAGGCCCCAGTGCTCCACCTTACAGTCATAGACGTCATCGTCAGAAGGGATGAAGGTGAGGTAGGACATCTTTTGGAAGGAATGGTCACTCTTGGTGATGAAGCTGGTCTCATAAACAGTCTCTGTGACTGACTCGCTGTTTCTCAACCACGTGATGTTGACCACAGGAGGGAAGATGTTGTCCACAAAGCAGACAAGGATGTTGGGCTGACCCAGCAGCACAGGGGACTTGGGGAACACGGTCACCTCAGGAACCTCTGGAAAGGAAATGGCCTGGACATGAGTGGTTGATGGGAGTTTCTCTCCCTGACATTCTGCACCGTCTGATTGCTGAGGCTCACATACATGATGATCCAAGTCCCTGAGCTACCCTTCTGCTTGGAGCTAACGTGTGCTGCACCCTCTTTATCCCTGTGCTCTTCTCTCTCATTAGGGTGTTAGGATGTCTGTCGGTACCTCTAGGAAGGATTCAAGGAGACTATCTGGAGGCTGTGGGAACAAAGAGCTTTATATTACATGGAATGTGTGATTTGTAAGAAGAGAGAGGATGAGGGCTTGGGAATGTGGAGATCTTTGCGTGCCTTGGAAAGGAGGGAGTTTAGTAGAGCGGTGGATCATGTTCCCCACCAGGGAAGGGAGGAGGAGCAGGATGCTGAGCATGTACCGTTGATAGCTGGGGTAGAATTGGATCTCTTCTTCAGGAGGTTCAAGTTGAATTTTGCTGCGGCTATATTTCTCAGTCCACCTTGTGGATCAGCGGTTAGCAGTTGGCCAAACTCAGGAATTCTCCAGACTGTCTCCTTCTTATCCAAGTCCACATATAACTCTTCATTGCCATCAAATTCAAATGTGTACTGGCCATTGGGTCCATAAGACTGATAGGTAGTTATACCATAGGAGCCAACATGGTTGGCTGGTGAATTCAAGTGGATAGCAGGAAGAACAGAAATAAAGGAAAACAGGAATAAAAAAGGATATTATTAAACAGAATGAGAAAATGCCATGAGTTTCATTTTTGGCACATTTTCATCACCCGCTTCCCCTACCCCCTCAGTGTTGGTTACGGTCCAGTCTCTCCGTCTATGACATGTGCTACACTGTGGTGAAATGTCACGTGTTGATTTCTGCTGTCCTGACTGCCTCCACCAGCATCTGGTATATGAAGGCCTATGCCAAGCAGCTTACAACTGAATGAAAGAGAAATGCGTTCTTTTCAAGGATTCAGTCGGTCTGCCTACTTCTCTTCTTAGGTTTTATATCTTATTGATCTTTAATATGTTAATAACATATGTGTTACATTTCATTTTCCTTCTAAAGGACATTTTCCACACAAGTATTCTTTCTCATTTTTTAAACAAAAGGAAAAGCATATAAAATCCTAAAGAAAGAGCACAATGACATCACTACAAAATATGTGGAAACTGTTATATCTAAAGTTCGTATATTGTCAACTGTGAGGAATCACAGGACAGTTTTCTCATTTCTTCTGGAATAAAAGAAATAGAGACCTTATTAGATTTTATTCTTCTGTTAACCCCTACCTCTACCTCCTCTGCCCCAAATCAACCCTGACATTCGCTTGCAGACTCATGGTGAATCAAAGCCCTTTCCTCTGACAGTGAGCATGTGTGAAGGGGCCACAGCAAATGACGGCCAGTGCAGATGGGCCCACCCAGAGGATGCCAAATCCATTATTGTCAAGGCGTAGATTTTAGCATTCAGTTTTTGTTTTGTTTTTGAGACAGGGTTTCTCTGTGTAGCACTGGCTGTCCTGGACCTCACCTGTAGACCAGGCTGGCCTCGAACTCACAGAGATCCACCTGCCTCTGCCTCCCAAGTGCCGGGATTAAAGGTGTGCGCCACTACCACCTGTCTTCATTTGTTATCTTTTATCTCTTCTCCATTTATTTAGTCTCAGCAAATGTCAAGCACAGTGCTGCTTATGGAGCAACTGGCCAGCTAGGCCGGGCGTCTGCACATGTACTGTGCTGTGAGTGACTGTGGACAAGTTACCATCTGGCGTTCTGCACAAGCAACTGCCAAACAAAACTCCACCACCCTCTCACGGTCCTGCTGTTTATAGGGGTCTCTTTTTCTCATTGAAATCAAAGTTGTTGTTTTTTAATTTGCTGAAACCTCCTCTCCTCTGAATGTTTATTGCTGTGGGATATTGGGTTAAGATGCATTGAATTTGTTCACTTTGCCTGTCTAAGCCACCTGATTGGCACAGAGGTTTGGGTGGGACTTTTGAGCAGAGAGTAAGGAGAAGGGGGAATCTAGGCTTCGGAGACAGACAGACAAAGGGAGAGAGGGAGATGCCTGGGGCCAGTCAGCCAGCCAGATGTGGAGGAAGCAGGAAATTAGGACACACAGAATCAAAGAAAGGTAAAAACCCTGAGGCAAAATGTAGACAAAGAGAGACAGATTAAGTTAAAAGAGCTAGCTATACATAGCTACAAGCTAAGGTTGAGCTTTCATAATTAATATAAGTCTCTGTGTCATTATTTGGGAGCTGATTGGTGAGACAGAGAAAGACTCAGCCACAGTTTATCCTCAGTTCTATTTAATAGACTTTCAATCTCACTATGACCCCCAGCCCCTCTGTCTCTCTATCCACATCTGCTCCTCTGGCTCCTACCTTCCTTCCATGGCCATCTGGTTGGTCTTATCAGTCCTCCCCCACACCACACCTCACCCTCAAAGCTTCTTTATCCATTATTAATATAATTCTTGATTTCTTTCCCCAATGTTGGTGTACACAGCATTCGCTTCATCAGGTTCTTGTCCTGAGCCACAAGTGTTGCCGAGGACACCACTCTGCCTCCTACAGCTACAGTTTCGGCCTCAGCTGGGTCCACTGTCCTCAGCAATGGTCTTTCTGCTTCCTGACCCTGGCCTGAGTCCATAGCTAGTTTGCACACTTCCTAGGGTCAGGACACTTCCTAGGGTCAGGACACTTCCTAGGGTCAGGACACTTCCTAGGGACAGGGCACTTCCTAGGGACAGGGCACTTCCTAGGGGCAGATACTTCCTAGGGGCAGGGCACTTCCTAGGGGCAGACACTTCCTAGGGGCAGGGCACTTCCTAGGGGCAGACATTTCCTAGGGGCAGGGCACTTCCTAGGGTCAGGACACTTCCTAGGGTCAGGACACTTCCTAGGGTCAGGACACTTCCTAGGGTCAGGACACTTCGTAGGGGCAGGGCACTTCCTAGGGACAGACAGCAGTTTTTATATATTTCAGTATCCACATCTTAGTTGCAAAAGTGCTTTATAGGGGGCACCATTGAACAGTTATTGCTAATTTTGAGGCTGATGGACACGCTGGGAATGACTGACAGGTGACAGAATCGTGTGAAAGTCAGGTCAGGGTCAGCAATGAGCAGGGCTCATTAGAACCTGTGCACCCATGTATTTAGTTTGGGAACTTCCTTGCTTGATGAAAATATTGAAAGTCATAATTTATACATAAGACACACGTAGTATAAGCTTGAGTTAAAAATCAAGACTTTTTTTAGACCTTGATATTTCACCTTTTTTCCTTCTAAATTCAAAAGAAATGGGAATATTTTTTGCATAGCCCTACAGGTCTGTGGTTCCTCAGAACTGTGCCCGCTCACACCTGACTTGAGCACTCTAGTATGATACTGAAAAAGGAAACTGTGGAGAAAGGAGACTTCTACCCCCCAACAGAACTGGAATGAGAGCCGCCAGGGTTCACAGGTCCCTCGATCCCTTTCATTTCCTGTTTCAATCATTTGACTTTTCAACTGTATTTTAAAAGCTACTATCAATGTCTGTAAATTGGCACAGAGTTACGGAGGGATCCTGAGAGAGTCAAGGATGCACACAGGGAGAGTGGAGAGAGGTGAGCAACATGGGCCATGGGGCCTCAGACTTTTGTATCCTGTGCTTGCCTGTGCTGCTGTTACAGAACTCTGTTAGATGGGGAGTAGCACAGGCCTATATTCCTTAGTTTGTTACAAAAATATGAAATTATGTTTGGAATAGGAACAGGGAATATTGACATTCACAGGCATTTCCTAACAAATTAAGTAGTAAAAGTCTCTCTATGTAGCCCAGGCTGTCCTTGAACTCACGATCCTCCTGCTTCGGCACCTAAGCACTGAGTTACCCATGTGCACTCCCAGGCTCAGCCTGGTTCTCACTGTTTTTAAAGAACATCTACATATTTATTTGCCTTGGTCACTTGTGAGGTGACACACGAGGAAACCAAGATTCAGGAGGATTGTCCAGTAGGATGGTGGTCCCTTCTCTTTCTCACCTCCCGCCAGGGCCAGTTCCTAGCATGGAGAGTATAGACCCCAACACAAGGGAAGTGTTTTCTGTAGATCTGTATTCATGATTCACGGAACTGTTTTCCTTCGGATACACTTCAGGACATGGGACAAAGGGCTCCAGAAACTCTCAAGAGAGATTTGAGAGAAAAGTTCATGGATTTTTAGTAACAAAAAATCATCCATTCATGGAAACACCCCATGTTTTGAGACAACCCCACCTATTACAGAGCTCTCCACACTTCTCTCCCTGGACCCACTATTAGAATCATGACTTGGTGAGCACAGATCGCCAACAGAGCCTCCTGAAGACAAACGGGGCCACACAATTGTTAGACGACCTAATAGAGAATTTTTATCTCAGCCAATTTGTTTCTCCCTCTTTTCTCAATTTCCCATTTCTTGGTTCCAGGCATCCTCAGCTGTGCAACTCACCCTTAATGTCGTCTTCACCCCGACAGGGGCTGAGCGTGGTGGTCAGGGCGAGGATCCCCAGAACCAGAGCTCTGCTGGGCATCATACTCTTCCCGGGGTGGTCTCAGCTGCTGCTGTTCTGAGTCCCCAAAAGATTGTGAGGATCCAGCCAAGGAGGTCTGACACCAAACCAAACGCTGCCAAACCCAATCAGAAAATTTTATTGTTATGACGTCACAGTTGCCAGGTGCAGAGTTTGTAGTGAGAGGCCTGGAGGAGGCGAAGGGGAACTCCAGGACTGCAGTGGCCTCTGCTCAGAGTGGACCTGAGGGATGCCCTGGGAAGGAGGGAGGCTCCACGCCTGTCTTTCCCCTGTGTATGAGTGTGCGGCTGGCAAGAGAGGGGGGAATGTCTGAAAAACCTCACTGATAGGTGAACTCTTCCATAATAATAATGTTATTCAGAATTTTCTGGACTGTATGGTCCAGGAAGTCTCCCCTGAATTTCTTTCTTTCCTATGGCTTCCCCAACCCAATACCTAGCCACTCTCCCAGGCTCACATTTATGAATTAGCTGTTTTTTCTTTTATGTTGGGGTCCAGTGCCTGCCAGGACCATAAATTATTTCTCTGGACCAGACCTCAACATAAACTCTCCCTAGACCAGCGTGGAGGTGCGGAAATAAATCACAACTCACATGGCTTTATTGGGTAGGAGATTCTCAGTGGTCCCTCATGAAGTCCTGAGTTCACATCCTGAAAAATTCCTCTCTTCTTTGTTCTCCAAACAACCTTATATACCAAAACTTAACTGAGGGGTAAATACATTAGCATTCCATTTCCTAGGTAACCAGGTGACTGTCTTTTAGTCTGCATCTACTTGTCTGCTGTGTACACTAGCTGTCATATAGGCTGAATCAGCATCTCTATCAGGCATCTTTCAAATTACAAAGAAAGGAGCATCAACATCCTGATCCTTTGTTAGGTTAGCAACATCCTGTCTGGAAGGTTACGTGACCACTTCAGGTGGGGACTATGGCTTGATAGCCTGGCTGCCATACCATATAGTGATGGGGAAGCTCAGCCAATCACATCTGGCTAGGGTGCGGCCACCTGGAGCCAGGTAGATAAACCTGGAGATCCAGCTGCGCTCGCTCTCTTCACGCGGTGTTCGCCTGACTTGTTTGGACATCGGAACTTTTACTCTGGTGGCGTGAGTTTCCCCGTTTTCAATTATTAAATTATATCTGTTGTTTTGAGCTGGTCTGGTTATTTTAGTGTACCTATCAAATATGCCTTCAATATAGAAATATGGGCCTACACTTTTCATAGTGTGTATAGAACATTCCAAATTGCAAGTTGACACCAACCCAAGGGATCCCCACATTCAATACAGTTACTCTTTCTACTTGTATAAACCTGGGTGGGGAGGATCTTTGCTCAGAAGAGGGCAGAGGCTTTGGAAACCACAGCCGCCATCGGGACAGCACCGTGTTTATCCAGATTTCCCCCTTCTTTTGAATAATCTTCATGCTCTGTGTGTTGATGCGCTGATCATGTCTAAAGGAAGTTAGGGACACTGAACACACAATTCTGTCTAGTGCAATTATTCTCAAAATATTTTATAATGTAACAATGTTCAGTCAAATGTCGAAAGGCGGTCTTGTAACTTAGAAAGTATCTTTGGTCTCCAAACTACTGGGTTTTCCAAATTTGCTTTCATTTTTGTAGGAGTCTTGGCATAACACTTTGATGTGAATATTTCAGACAAATGTGAGGGCTGAGGATTAAAGTCATGGCAACAATTAGGGGTTCGATTCTTTATAGAAGACTGGGTTTTCTGCATTCTATGGAAGTCACAAACTCATGATCACTCAGGACCAGCTATCCTGTCTGTGAGACTAGTGTGTGGGCCCATGGTCTTCACAGAGGCCGGGACTGTGGAGGGGTGAAACATGGCACCCCAGCGCCTGCCTGGACACAATGAACTAGATGCTGCTTCAGCCTCAGTCACACTGAGGGCTTGCCTCCTTGTGGGCAAATTTATTAAGGTAATCACCAAGTTTTCCTACTTGCCCCTCTTGTTGGAATGAGTGAAAATTCTCCTTAGATGATGTAGGGATTATTTTTGGGTGTCTGGGTTACAGGCCCTTGTTGTTCAAAACCCATCCAGGTATTTGTGAAGGTATTCCAGGTATGTGATCAATTCTGTAATTGGTCATTAGGTAAGAGGTGACCCTGAACAATCAGGCTGAGTTGGTCACAGATGGGAAGGCTTAAAGCAAGCTGAGGCTTGTCTGAGGAATGGGAGACATCACTTTGACCTCACCTGTCAGGGGCCAGCCCCAACATAAAACATTTCTTACCAGCATAGAGGCATGGGAATAATGAAGACACAGTTCACAGGACACTATCCGGAGGGAGTTTCAATAATCATTCAAATCCTGAAATCTCCCATTTTTCTTTTTCCCTTCCTTCCTTCCTTCCTTCCTTCCTTCCTTCCTTCCTTCCTTCCTTCCTTCCTTCCTTTCTTTCCTTCCTTCAAGACAGGGTTTCTTTGTAGCTTTGGGGCCTGTCGTGGAACTAGCTTTTGTAGACCAGGCTGGCCTCGAACTTACAGAGATCCGTCTGCCTCTGCCTCCCGAGTGCTGGGATTAAAGGCGTGCGCCACCACCGCCCCGCACCCATGTTTATTTTTCAAACAGCTTTTATATCAATGTAAACTGTGAGGGAAGTTAACAAAAACTTCATTAGTATTCTGTTTCCTAGGTAGCTGTGGGTGGGGGGATGACTTAAGTCATGTCTTGCCTAAGTCTATTTTGTCATGTAGACTGAAAACACCTCTTTTCCAGGTGACCTCATAATTACAATTGAAGGAACAGAGCGACATTAGCATATCCTGGCACCTGTTGATATGGCACCATGTTTGCTTTGCTTCAAAAGAGCCAGGCGATCCCCTCCTGTGTGCAAGGTGCAAATTGTGCCTTGTAAGTCGCTCAGATTCTCTGACCACCAGACTAATGTGGAATATTGGCCTGCATTTCAGTCCCTACACTCACCGAGTTTTCATCTGCCCTCCTGAAGATCACCTGATCAGTGGTCCTTGGACATGCTAGTTCACCCCCACATCTGTGTAAGCAAATTGCTTGCTTTAGATTTCCTAGTGTATATCCCCACTGGCTTACTTCCTTTGTTCCAATAGGCCCATATCCAGGAGGTCCTGTAATTCCTTCTGGTGAGTTTTCTCTTTTATTTCTCTGATGATTTTTGCCTAGAGGCATTAACAGACCTTACTAGATGTTAGATGTCTTCCTGAAGAGATGTGAACAAGATTTCTGTTCATCCAACAAGTCACAGATGGCACTCTAATGAGATGACTGCACCCAAGTCAAGCTTGGTGAAGCAGCGAGTTTGTTGGAATTACTAACAGGGTCATGGGAGAGGAGTTACTACAGGCACATGGTGACTCAGAGGCAGCTACACACACACACACACACACACACACACACACACACACACACACACACACACTGCTGTAGGGCAATGACTCATGAAAGCTGCATTCATGAAGTCCCTGTACAACTTGCAATCAGCCTCATAGGAAAGTGCCCTAAGGAGAAAAGGAGGGACAAGCAAGCTGTGGTCCCCTGCAGCTGGAGCCCCAGGTGGCTGTGAGCTAACATGTGGGTGCTGGAATCTGAATTCCAATCCTCAGCAAGAGCAGCCAGTGCTGTTTGCCACTGAATTGTCTCTAGATTGCAGGGGATCTTCTGACCTTGAGGGCACAGCATATACATGGTGCTTATGCAGAAAAGCAGGCACACACATACATACAAATAAATTTAAAAATACATTAAAAAACTAAAAGCAAAGATGAGCACATATGAAACAAAACTTCCAGCACAGGAAGACATGCTATGAGACCAGAGAGATGACTCAGGGCTTAAAGAACTGACTTCTGCTGCAGAGCACCTGGCCCTTCCCAACACCCCACATCGGGGCCACAACTGCCTGGAACTCCAGCTCCAGGGCATCCTCTGGCCCTCCTTAGCTCCTTTATGTGTGGGTGCACATAAACTCACGCAGGCACATGCAAATACACATAAATAAAAATAATAAAGGAATCTTTTAAAAAGTTTTATTTATTATGTATACAGTGTTCTGACTGCATTGCCTGCACACCGGAACTGGGTACCACATCTCATTCTAGATGGTTGTGAGTCACCATGTCATTGCTGAGAATTGAATTCAGGACCTCTGGAAGAGCAGCCAGTTCTCTTCACCTCTGAGCCATCTCTCCAGTCCATACATAAATCCTTTAAAAAGAATATATGTTATATGATTAATTTTATTAGAAATATTACATTAGATAGTGGTTAAATGTGCCAAGTCCACAGTGAACTCTGTGAAGTTTATGAAGCATGTTCTTTAAAGATTGTTATTATTTTAATTATGTGTATTTGTGCATGGATGTGCACATGTGGATGCCCATGAAGTCCAGAAGAGACCCTGGACCCCTGGACCTGGAGCTGCAGGCAATTGGTGCAGCTGCACCAATGAGGGTGCGGAACTGAACTCAGGTCCTCTGCGAGAACCGTAAGTGCTCTTAACCCCTCAGCCCTCTCTCAAGCCCCTCATCCTTTTTAAATAAAGTGTTATGGCAGCATATTCCTTGTACATAGTATTAGATTTTGTAAATATACTTTAATACAAGTGTGTTGTGTACCTTGACTGTGTTCCCCACCCTTTCCACTTTCCTCCTCTGTTATTTTCCTCTAGACAGTATCACTCCTATCTGCATACCCCCACCCATAATTTTCTATGTATCTAGAAAACCATATTTTGATAGGGGTGTCAGTTATGGGTGTAATTATTCATCAAAACTTATTGAATAGCATTTCTAAGACCTGTACAAATGTTATCAAAATTATTCAATCATGAAATTGCATAAATCTAGGTCTAGTTTACAAACCATGCAATGAGAAAACTGTTAAAGTTCTTCCTGCATTTGCTTTTCTTTGGTCTCTGAATATTGGAGACGTGAGGTTCATTCATCAGGTTTTGCTGCATAAAAGGAGCTGGCCAAACCTGTAAGGGCTTTCAGCTGAGTGGTGGGGGTTAAGAATCCCATGTTTGATTTATCAGGGGTCTGACAACATAGCAAAAACAAAACAAAAGCAGCAACCTGACCAGGCTGGCCTCAACTGTGAAATCCTCCTGCTTCAGCTCTTGAAATGTGTAATTGCAAATCCCTAGAGCTACCGTGCCTGGCTCTGAAGCTAAGGGTGTGATAAATGATGCCAGTGCCAGCATCTTGCAGACTGTAGGGATTAATATAATTATTTTTTTACATAATTTGAGTCCTGTTTATCCTTCCTATTGGTTTTCAGATTTACACTGTTAACTATGGAATGCCACTTATTTGACTGACACCAATTTCTATCCAGACCCTGGGCCAGGGCTCCAGCTTTCCACGTATCACTAAATATGTTAGAAAGTTTTGTTGTGTGTTTCCTGTATGTCAGCTTTTGCTGGCTCTGTGACATGGCTGCCTTTGTCTGTACTGTGGCCCTATGCCTGTGGGTTCCAATATCCCGTTCTTCTGGAGACAAGTGACGCTGCCCACACCTGCTCCTCATTGGCTGGAGAGAAAGCGTCCAGTGCCAGGCGGTTTCACTTCAGCATAACTTCAGCTGAGGCTCTTGGCAGTGACCCCTGTTGGCTTCTGTGGTTTGCTTCTGCTTCCTTGGTGGGGACGATACAGTGGATGGAGAGTGAGGGGTGGGGAGAGAGCAGAGGGCCCAGCTACACTGTTGTTCTGAACCTATCTTTAGAATTAAATCTTTTTTATGGAGCTATAATTATTATCACTGTTATAGATAATATAAGTGAAAAAATTGGTCCCTTATAAAAATAAAAAGAACCCTGAAAAATTAAGCAATGTGGTAGGGGGATGGCTAATTATTTTACAAAATCACTCTAGTCTTAGATGTGTGTGTGTGTGCAGTCACTTTTCATAGTAATTCCTAGAAAAACAGCCTCAACTTTATAAAAATCCATGCATATGTTGAATACTTTAAATGTATACATTACATTCATCTTTAAGAACATAGAAATCTTTTTTAATTCTCCAAAATTTTAATGATATTTAAATAATGCATTATATTATCTTTCCATGTGTTTAACAGATACTTTACCCCCTAATAACTGGATGTTCTTTCTATAGTTTTTTTTACCATTGTTTGGACCCAACTTCTGCATAGCTTGCTTGTAAAGGAAACCTGTCTAGACAGGAGTGGGGTGGCTGAGTTTGGGGGTTGGTTAGGGAGACATGGATGGGACTTTCTTTTTCCATTTTACCCAGGGAGCCTAAGATCTGAGTGATGCACCAGGCAGGCAGCTGTGATGCACCATGGTCCTGGGGGAATTTACGCCACACTTCCTCTCGTGGGCACCACACATGGCAAAGCATCCAGCTGATTCCTCCAGAGAAGTGACTCACAGGAACCGTCACCTCCACCCTTGGCGGACTTCCCTTTTCTGTGGACTCCTCACGTGCAGCAAAGGGCTCCTCCCTCTCAGCTCTGACACAGCATCAGGTGCACAGCTGGGGGCTCCTGTGGTCCAGCTTTGCTCAGCTGCAGGCAGTGTGATAGCGTTCTCATCAGTAGACAGGGAATCAGAATAGAAATTCAATCAGATTTGCTTGGAATTAGTATGCACTTTGAGGATAGCAACACTTTTGAGTTTCATCAAAACCCAAACACACATTCTTGAATCCAGATCACAAGAGGCAGATTCTAGGTTAATGCCCAACCTGGGTCCAACCGGAAGTTTCTGTAGTTGGCCTAAGACTGGCACTTTCCTTCTGGAACTTTCCTTCTCTAGGGAGGAAAGTATAGAAACCCCAGCAGGGCTGGACGGAGTCTCTCCTTGTGGACAATGAGTCAGTGACATAGATGGGGGACGTTCGTGTCTGCGTCTGCGAGGAATCACAGTAATGTGAGGTCTGTGTGCGATCACGGTGGTGTTGTTTCAGTTCTGAGGACAAGTAGATAAAATATAACAGTAAAGATGGCTAAAGAAGGATCCATTCTTCGGGCAGGGAACCCTGATTGCTCTTTGAGCTGACGAGGGAGGGGGAGGGAAATGGGAGGCGGTGGCGGGGAAGAGACAGAAATCTTTAATAAATAAATAAATTAATTAATTTAAAAAAAGAGAAAAAAGATGGCTAAAGAACTGGACAGTGGATTTGAGTGCTTAACCCGGGGAACTCCACAGTCCGCAGTGGAGAAAGGCAGAGAACAGACACTGTAATAGTTGAGGCGGTTCCAGCAGGTGGCGGCAGGATTTCTGCTCCATACTCAACCTCCCTGAAGAGGATTCTCAAGGCCACAAAGCTGAGCTCCTCAGGCCCAACTGAGACTCAGAATAGGGCCAGGGCAATGCCTCAGTGGGTGAAGGTGCCTGCCACCATGCCTGGGTTCTGTCTCTGGGACCCATGTGGTGGAGGGAGAGACTGCCTTCTGCAAGTTGTCCCCTGACCGCCACATTCATACACACACACAGACACAATAAATACATATAAAATTTTTATTTTGACTTTTTGGATTATCTCTCCATCCAGGTCCCTGATACCTTCCAAATTTATAATTTGTTGTTTTCTTTTTGTTAAAAATGCCATTTTCACCTCATCTTAATTATACATATTTTCTCTGAAAATTATTCTTTGTTCCCAGGTGTCAATGACACTCTTCTGCCCCCCCCCCCCCCCCCCCCCCGTAGCTACCAAGTCTGCCAGAGACAGCTGATTAGGCCTCTCTGCCTTGCCTATTAACTGGGAAGAAAAGTAATTAAGACAATATCATGGCTCATGGAGATGTGGTTTATGCAGATGTTTATGTCACTGGCTTCCTTAAGAACCACAGCCCTGGGCAAATAGCGACTCCCCACTCCTGGGCAGCCCCCTTGCTAACATCGGATTATTTCTTTTCTGAGGTTTTCAGTGTAAAGTTCAGATAGCTGTATGTCCTTTGTTCAACCAACAGCCTTCACACAAGACAGAAAAACACGAGAACAAAACTATTCATAAACAATGATGTTAGAAAGTGTAGATTAGCAAACACTGTGATTGCTGTGAAGGCCACTACAGTAGGATGAGTTTTTACAGGATGCTCACGGGGCTTCAATCAGAATCCCGCATAACCAACTATGTCTCGATGGCCCAAGACTGTCCTTCTACAAGATTGCTTTGCTGTTTTGTATCTTGCATTTCTCTGTAAACTTTAGAATTAGCTTGATACCTACGGAGGATTCATTTGAGCCTCTGCTGGAGGTTACATGGATAACAGATCAATTGGGTCGTTGCCATCTTAGCAATGCAAACTCTTTCAGTACATGATAGTGGTGTGTCTTTCTGTTTATTTTGATTTTTATCTTCTCTTGATAGCATCCTGTAATTCTTAGAGTGCTAATTAGATTAACATTTCCTTTGTTAAATTTACTTATTAGTACTGAATTTCTTTGGAAACATTGTAAGTGGAGTCATTTTCTTAATTCCATTTTCGATCACTCATTGCAAGGACATAGTGCAATTAATTTTAATTTTTATTGAATTTGGTTTTTAGACCTTTCCTTTTTTGTAGTACTTTTCAGTTGCTGAGATGACCAATAGCAATATAGTTTAAAAATTAGTGTTTGCTAATATTTACCTTGTATTTTTTGGATCCACCTGGCTGTTAACATGGAGATCACATAATTCAACCCACCTATTTTATTATAGACACAAAGAGAGGGTTGAATCTCCTGGCACTGGAGTTACAGATGGTTGTGAGCTGAATTGTGGGTTCCTGAAATCACACCCAGGTCCTCTAGAAGAACAGCCTGTGCTCTTAACCACTGAGCCATCGCTTCATCCCCCAAACTAATGAATATATATATGTATATATATGTACATATATATTCATATGAATACACACACACACACACACACACACATATATATATATATACAATTTAGGTTTAAGAAGAACTGTTGTTGAACTATAAAAAATATTTTCTTGGGTCACTGAAGATCATTAATTCTTAGTATCATTCTTGGTTAATTAAAAATATTTATTCAGCACCAGGAAGAGTCATAGGTGCTAAAGATCCAACACATAACAAAAAAACAATAAAGATTTCTTGTGGTGATTAGCCTGGATGGGAGCACAGGCAGGGCTGGTCCCTGCTAACACGACTTCCCCTTACCTTGTCCTATGACAGTCAGGTGTGACCATGGACTTTTCAGTTCCCACCTCATCCACCCAGGCGCCAATGCAGCCCTAGCAGGGAGCGCTGACATCACAGTCACTTCCTTCCCCTGATACTGACCAGGGACTTCACACAGATCATGAAGAATGTCCAACGTCCATTCCACGACTGCTGATAACCCTCCCGGAATCCTCCCTCTCTGCTGGGCTTCACGACCCAAGCTGCGGTCTCCTGCCTCTCGGCACCGCTGATCTTCCTTCCCCACTACACCAGCTGGTCAGCGATTCCCCCACCGCCTGGCCATGTCCCTCTCCTGCACACTTTGTCTTCAAGACCTGCACCAGCTCAGACCTTCATAGCAGTCACATCTGCTGGAGACAAGTGACGCGGTGTCTCTCTCTTTTCCTATTGGTTGAAGAAAACCTGCTGTCCCTTTGGGAGTTTCCAAAAATATTTTTCTTTCTAAATGTGTCAGTGCAGAAAATGCTGAACTACTTTCCCAGGGACTAACTAGACAGAACTGAGCCCCATGAGGTGGATTCTGTATTTGAGGGTGGGGGCGTTGGGGCTCCTTTGGGGAAAAAAGACGGCACAGGAAACGGGGAGGAAGAGGAAGGAAAGGAGGGAGGAAGGCCCCATCTCAGAAGACTCAACTTTCTCTATTCTTCAAGTTATATTTTCTAGCACAATTATGAGAATATTGGCCACTCAGTAAATCTGAACCCTCGTTCCACCTGTGACACCCTCGCCTTACAACTACCCTGGGATCCCAAGGTCTGCAGCTTCACAGTTCATTACCGTTGCCGGCTGGCTCTACTCTGTGTACTGTCTTTCATTTCATTTTTTAAAAATTTATTTATTTATTGTACAATATTCCGTCTGTGTGTATGCCTGCAGGCCAGAAGAGAGCACCTGACCTCATTACAGATGGTTATGAGCCACCATGTGGTTGCTGGGAATTGAACTCAGGACCTTTGGAAGAACAGGCAGTGCTCTTAACCTCTGAGCCATCTCTCCAGCCCCTTGCCTTTCATTTCTTAAGGAGGACAGGACTCTCCCTGTGACTCCCTGTGAAATGGCTGTGTTTCTGTTTCTTCTTTGTCCCCCTCTGGTACTTTAGTTGACTTGAAACACACTCATTTCCCTAGGTTTTTGTTGTTTGTTTAGACAGGGTGTCCTAGAATAACATCAAACTCCCTATGTAGTCAAGGTTAACCTTCAACTTCTGATTCTCTTCCCCTCCCCTCCACAGTGCTGGGCTGGCAGGTGTGTGCTAACACTCTTGGTTCATGCAATGCTGGGGAATCGAACCCAGGGCTTCCTGTATTCTAGATAAGCACTCTTCCTACTGACTACATCTCCAACATATAGAGATACAGTTTAAAAAGCTTTATTGTTATTTATTTGTTTATTTAAAATCTTCATTGTTCTCGTGGACTTATACATAGTAAAACAACGTTTCCAGCTTTTACAAAGCCAAATCTGTATTCTTGCTTTAAAAAACAAACAAGCAAACAGACAAACGAAACACCATTGTAGCTCTCTACATCATCATAGCTCATTTACAGGGCTCTGGAGTCCCAGGAAACGAGATTTACTGACCCTGGCCACACTTGTGAGGCCATTGTCCTGAAATGTTTGCAGCACCAACACATTAAATATGAAATTTATAAGACAAAAGGAAAAACACTATAAATATCTTCATTGATTTCCCTTTTCCCTTGAGACACAGTCTAACTCTGTAGCCCTGAGTGACCATGAACTCACAGTAATCTTCCCACAGGCAGGGATCACCAGTGTGAGGCACCACACCATGCTTTTAAATGTCAGGATGTGCTTCTCCTCTTCCTATGAACTTCACACTGTGTAGCGAGACTTGCAGGGTTGTTACAGAGACTGAACGAGGTGATTGCCTCATGGAACCGATGGGTTTCGTTCCCTACACCTTTCCTGCACTTCCTGCTGGTAGTCAGAAGGCCAGAGATGAGCCTCATTCACCCTCTGTTTCTCTCCTTTCATCTTCCCCAGAGATTTCACCTTCCTAGCTGAAATGAGAACCAGCATCACTACCATCTCCTCCCACTCGGTGCTGGATAGGGTTTCCAGCCAGAGCTGACGACCAAGCTCCCTGATTCCACACTTGCCATCCACCCAACCCTTGAAGGGAAAAGTGGGACATTCTTGGCAATCTACAGCTACACCCTACTTCTCCCCATAACCCCAGTATTAGACCTGCCTCCACCTCGGATCACATCAGCCATCTCTACTCCACCCCTTACTGGGGTCTCTAGAGCCAACCTACCATCGGGCTATTGTAACAGTGTCTTTGTGCAGACGAATGTGCTGATTCAACTGCTGGTTGTACAGGAAAGAGACTGACAACAACTGGGATTTTCATACATATGATATTTATATGTGTCTAGAAAACCTCATCTTGATAGGGGTGTGAGTTATGAGCGTAATTATTTATCAAAACTTACTGAATAGTGTTTTTAATAGCTGTTCAGATGTAATCAAACAACAGAAATTTCATGAAGATGCATAAGACTAGGTCTAGTTTACAAACTAAGCAATGAGAAAATGACAACATTTTAAAGTTTTTCCTGCATTTGTTTTTCTTTGACCTCTGGCTATCAGAGACACATGAGGTTTATTCATAGGATTTGCTGCATAGAGAATGACCAGAAGGGCAGTGGTGGTGCACAACTTTAATCCCAGCACTCAGGAGGCAGAAGCACAAGAATCTCTGTGAGTTTGAGGCCAGCCTGGTCTGCAGAGTGAGTTCCAGGACAGCCACGGCTACACAGAGAAGCCTTGTCCTGAAAAACAAAACAAAACAAAAAGACAAGCAAATCTATACAGACCTTCTATGGAGTGGTGGGGTAAGATTCCCATGTTTGATTTAGTAGGGGTTTGATGATGTAACAAAAACAAAAGAAACAACCTCACCAGGCTGGGATCAAATGTGAAACCTCCTGTTTCAGCCTCTGAGATGTGCAATTGCAGCTCCCAAGAGCTATCTCGCCTGGCTCTTAAGTTAAGGATGCAGTGGATGATGCCGGCGTTAGCATTCTGCTGCTTGCTGAAGGAGACAGGACTGGGATTAGTATAGTTAGTTATTTTTACACAATTTAAGGCCTGTTTATCATTACTATTGTTTTTCAGATTTAAGCTGTTAAATAAGGAATGTCACTTATTTGACTGACACCAATTTCTATCCAGACCCTGGGCCAGTGCTTTAACTTTGCACGTTACCACTGAACACGTTAGAAAGTTTTGTTAGAAATTTCCTATTTACCAGCTTTTGCTGGCTTGGTGACATGGCTGCCTTTGTCTTCACTGTGGACCTGTTTCTGTGAGTTCCAACATCCTGTTCTTCCGGAGACAAGTGACGCTGCCCACACCTGCTCCTCACTGGCTGAAGAGAATGCGTCCAGTGCCAGCCTGTTTCACTTCAGCATAACTTCAGCTGAGGCTCTTGGCAATGACCCTGGTTAGCTTCTGTGGTTCGCTTCTGCTTCCCTGGTGGGGACGATACACTGGATGGGGAGCGAGGGGGTGGGCAGAGAGCAGAGGGCCCAGCTGCACTGCAAAGTCACTCTCTTTTCCTGACCCCATCCTTAGAATTAAATCTTTACTACAAAGCCATAATTATTATCACTGTTACACATAAAATAACAAATGAAAAACACTGTCTCCATAGAAGACAATTTAAAAAAACCAGAACCCTGAAAAAACTAAGCAATGTGGTAGTGGGGATGGCTAATTATTTAAAAAATCACTCTAGCCTTAGACTTGTGTGTGTGTGTGTGTATGTGTTTACAATCACTTCATATTGATTCCTAGAAAACAGCCTCAACTTTATAAAAATTCATGTAAATGTTGAATGCTTTAAATATGCATTATATTTATTCTTAAGAACATAGAAATCTTTTTCAGTCACCTAAAATTTTAATATTTTAATAATTCATTATATTCCCTATTAAACACACAAATTCAGATTTTTGTGTTTACTAGATACTTTCCCCCAATATCCAGATGCTATTTCTATAACTCACAGTGTTTAATTTTGCATTGTTTGAGTCCAGTTTCTGCAGTTTTCTTGTAATGGAAGCCTGTCTAGATAGGGGTGCAGTGGGTAAGTTTGGGGATTGGGCAGGGAGACATGGATGGGACTTAGTGATGGGTGTGTCATTCTGAGGGCTTTGTCTGGGATAAGGTTCTGCATGAGGAGAGCGTCGGCAGGAGGGTGTGGGCACAGGGGCTGCCTTTGAGGTCTGGAACCTGGTTGGCACACATCTTCTGAAGTGGATGGTGTCTGTAAACAAGAACAACTTGAAGTGACCTCTCTTCCATCGTGGGAATGCAGAGAGCTCTGCATTTCTGTGTCCATTCAGTCCCAGTGAGTTCCAGGATCCCCAGGTCAGCTCTGCTCTGCTTACTAAACTGTCAGTGAGGGAAGAGAGGTGGAGCCACAGTTAGAGCACTGGCTGCTCTCTCAGAGGACCCTGGTTCAGTTCCCAGCCCCCCATGGCAGCTCAAAACCAAGTCCAGTCCCAGGGGATCCAGTGCCCTCTCCTGGCATCCTCAGGTACTGCACACAGATGGTGCACAGTTATACAGCCAGGC
The DNA here is from genome assembly GCF_037038515.1 of Microtus pennsylvanicus. Lineage (NCBI taxonomy): Eukaryota > Metazoa > Chordata > Mammalia > Rodentia > Cricetidae > Microtus > Microtus pennsylvanicus. The sequence continues at coordinate 3,055,679 of NC_134585.1, read as the reverse complement.
AAAACACCCTTACATGTAACAATGACTAAATAAACAATCTTAAACTACCGATGAGCCCCCAAGTCAACTGCATTGGTCTCAGTCAGATCCTCACAGTTCGAGTCAACCAGAAAGTCTGGGCTATGTTAACAGTGGAGGTGAGGGCATGAATCCAGATGTGTCCCAGAGCTCATTCTAAAACTGTGCACGTCCATGCAGAACTAAATCACAAATGGACGGCCCTCCATTCCCACGCCATACAGAGAACTCCAGTCTTCCAGTAGCTCCTGACCCCTGAGACTTTCTTCCCAGAGACAGCAGTTCTCCTCTACCAAGACAGTGAGGAAATGAAGACATTGGAAGGTTCCCTGCCAGCTACAAACATGGTAACCAATGATTCAGTAATTAATGATAAGATAATGACTATCATGATGATGACAGCGACTCTCTTCTCTGTGCTTCTACTTTATTAATATCTGTATGTGCCGTGTGAGATGGAACCTTTGTATTACTTCCTTTTTTCATTTTACCCAGGGAGCCTAAGATCTGAGTGATGCACCAGGCAGGCTGCTGTGATGCACCATGGTCCTGGGGAATTTATGCCACACTTCCTCTCGTGGGCACCACACATGGCAAAGCATCCAGCTGATTCCTCCAGAGAAGTTGCTCACAGGAACCACCACCTACACCCTTGGCTGGCTTCCCCTTTCTGTGGACTCCTCACGTGCAGCAAAGGGCTCCTCCCTCTCAGCTCTGACTGCATCAGGTGCACGGCTGGGGGCTCCTGTGGTCCAGCGTCGCTCAGCTGCCGGCAGTGTGATAGCATTCTCATTAAGTAAAGAGGAAATCAGAATAGAAACTCAGTCGGATTGGCTTGGAACTAGTACGCACTTTGAGGTTAGCAACACTTTTTTAGATTCATCAAAACCCCCCAAAATTCTTGAGCCCAGACCACAGGAGGCAGAGTCGGGGTTTTAGCCCAAGCTGGGTCCAACTGGAAGTTTCTGTAGTTGGCCTGAGACTGGAACTTTTCTTCTCTGGGGAGGAAAGTATGGAAACCCCAGCAGGGGTGGACGGAGTCTCTCCTTGTGAACAATGAATCAGTGACATAGATGGGAGACGTTCGTGTCTGCGTCTGCGAGGAATCACAGTAATGTGAGGTCTGTGTGCGATCATGGTTCTGTTGTTTCAGTTCTGAGAACAAGTAGATAAAATATAGCAGTAAAGATGGCTAAAGAATTGGACAGTGGATATGAGTGTTTAGCCCAGGGAACCCTGCAGTCCTGCAGGGGAGAAAGACAGAAAAGAGATGCTGTGTAATAGTTTAGGGCCAGTGTAACACCTCAGTGGGTGAAGGTGCCTCCACCATGCCTAGGTTCTGTCTTTGAGACCCATGTGGTGGAGGGAGAGACTGACTTCTGCAAGTTGTCCCCTGACTGCCACATTCATACACACTCGCACAATAAATACATATAAAATTATTATTTTGACTTTATGGATTATCTCTCTATCCAGGTCTCTGACATTTTCCACTTATTTATAATTTGTTGTTTTCTTTTTTGTAAAAATGTTATTTTTCCTTCTTCTTATTATATGTATTTCCTCTGAGAATTATTCTTTGCTCCCAGGTGTTAAGGGCACTGGTTCCCTCCCGCAGCTTTGGGTGTGCCTTCTCAGCTCCCAAGTCGACCAGAGACAGCTGATGAGGCCTCTCTGCCTTGCCTATTAGCTGGGAGGAAAAGTAATTAAGACAATGTCATGGCCTCATGGAGATGTGGTTTATGTAAACATCATCATCATCAACCATGGCCCTGGCTAAATAGCGACTTACCACACCTGATCAGCCCCCTCGGAAGAATCAAATATATTATTTATTTTCTGAGATTCTCAATATAAAGTTCAGATAACTATTGTAAAAACCCGACCAGTCCTGTAGCTCCCATGTCACTACAAGACCGTATGTGAGCTGGGAACTAAGCTTGGAGTCTTAAAATTACATGCACACACACAGACACAGAGAGACATGGACACGGGTCATCCTTGATACAAGAATGCCAATTCCCCACTTTATCGTGCTTAGGGGCAGCTTATATAGGGATCCTTAGCCAGGCCCAGCTCTTGGGATCTTTCCAGCCTGCCACCAAGGTCTCATGCTCAGAGCAGTTGCAGGCAGAGAAAGTCAAGGGTTCAGGTTCCGGGAGCAAAGATCCGTATTGGTTATAGTCAAGCCATCTTAGTTCACAAGTTAAGTAAGCTGTTCACCTCTGTAGGGAAAGTTCCGGGTCCAGAAAATAACCCAGTATCTTCTTATCTCCCCCTGTGTGGTGTGGGACAGTGGTCTGTATTCTGTTAATTATATTTTAAATAAACACTGATTGGCTAGTAGCCAGGCAGGAAGTATAGGTGGGACAACCAGACAGGAAGTAGAGGAAGGTCAATGAGAACAGGAGAATTCTGGGAAGAAGGAAGCCTTCTTCCTTCTTCCTCAGCAGTCCTGACCTGATCACAGAAGCAGCAAGCTGTGACTACCCTGCTGAATAAGGTACTGAGCCACATGGCTAACATAGACAAGAATAATGGGCTAATGTAAGTTATAAGAGTTAATAAGAAGCCTGAGCTAATGAGCCAAGCAGTTTATGATTAATGTAGACCTCTGTGTGATTTTCTTTTGGGACTAAAAGGCTGTGGGATCAGGGCAGGACAGAAAACGTAGTCAACACCTGCGAGTTAAGAATGCCTGCAGATCTGCAGGTCCCAGGCCCCAGAAGTAATGAGCATTGCCCCTGTTAATAAACATTTACAGATCCTCAGTATTTCCTTATCTTTTCCTGTCAGCTAGGGAGGTTTCCAGACATTCCAGTTAGAACAATGGCATGACATCCTACCCACCCCCCTGCCCTTTTGCTATATAATGCTCCTGAGAAAAAGCAAAATTTGCAGCTTGATCAGAATACAGACTTGCTGTCCATTTTCTCGTGTTTCTGGTCCCTCCATCTCTTTCCTCCAGGGTTTGGGTACCCAATTCGTGACCAGCTGGTTGGGACAGCCAAGGATCTACAGCTCCCAACAAACTATATGACCTTTGTTTAACCAACAATGTTCACACAAGACATAAAAACACAAGAACATTCATAAATATGGCGTTGGAGAACATTCACAGCTGTGACTGCTGGGATGGCAACGGCCCCACCAGGCTCTCTCTTTTGGGCCACAAATCAACTCCCAAACCATGAAGTGGAGACTTCTTAAATGCAGAACAAACAAATGTAACACATCTTTACATAGTTCACAAAGGCAGCAGAAACAAATGTAACATATCTTTACACAGTTACAGCAATCTTCCACAGCATAAACAAATGCAACACATCTTTGCCAAGTTAAAACAATATTACACAACACAACCACAGTAATATGATTTTTTTCCAGGACACTTACTGTGTATAAGATTCCTATATGACCAACCTTATATCAATGACCCAATAGTGTTCTTCTACAGGATTGCTTGGCTGTTTTGCAATTCTCTGTGAATTAGGAATCAGCTTAATACCTACTAAGAATCCATTTGAGCCCTGCTGGAGGTTACATTGATTAGAGATCTTTCAGGACATTCCTGTTAGCAGTGTGGTCTTCCAGTCCTTGAACTTGGTGTGTCTTTCTGTTGATTTTATTTTAACTTCTTTCAATAGCATTCTGCAGCTCTTAGAGTATTATTTAGTTTAGCACTTCCTCTGTTAAATTTGAAACCATTGTAAATGGAAACATTTTCTTTACTTAATTTTTGGGTCATTCATTGGAAGTGCAGAGTGCAATTAATTCTAAATTTTATTGAAATTGGTTTTCAGACATTTCCTTTTTCTGTAATAATTTCAGTTGGTGAAGTGATCAATAGCAATATAATTTTAAAAATTAGTGTTTGCTAATATTTATCTTGCCCCAGGAGCCAGGTGGGTATTAATATGGAGATCACGTAATTCAATACACCATTTTATTACAGCCATGAAAAAACAAGGTCAACACACTAACTAGTCTGACCAGCGATGCCAGTGTAAACATCTTGACCCCGGGTGTAGCGTTCTTTCATCCCCTTCTGTAATTACACCCAGGCTGCAGAGGAACTGATGAGGGGGAATAGCACCTTCTATTGGAAGGGAGCGGAGGGGAAGCACTGCATCCAGATGTGGTGAATGCACAGCATGAGGGTGCAGAGAACTTCTGTCCAGAAACTCTGACAAACTAATATTTTTAGAATTTTATTTTCATTTTACATGTATGAGTGTTTTGCCTGCACATATGTTTGTGCACCACATGCATGTGCAGCACAAGGAGACCCGAAGAGGGGGCTGAATCTCCTGTCTCTGAAGTCTCAGATGGTTGTGAGCTGCCTTGTGGGTTCCTGGAATCAACCCCAGGACCTCCGGAAGAGCAGGCAGTGCTCTTAACCACTGAGCCCTCTCTCCAGCTCCCAAAACAACATTTTTTTTTTTAATTCCTAGAATTTGAGTTTATGTTGAACTGGATTTGAACTATAAAAACCATTTCCTTGGATCACTAAAGATGATTCTTGTGTCATACCCGGTTAATTAATTAAAAATATTTTTTTCGGTGCCAGAAACTGTCATAGCTTTCTAAAGAACTAACACATAACAAAAATACAATAAAGATTTCTTGTGGTGATGAGCTGGGATGGTAGCACAGACAGGGCTGCCTTGCTAGGGCTCGTGGTAACACAACTTCCCCTCACCTTGTCCCATGACAGTCAGGTGTGACCATGGACTTTTCCAGTTCCCACCTCATCCACCCAGGTGCCAATGCAGCCCTAGCAGTGAGCTCAGGCACCACAGTCACTTCCTTCCCCTGATACTGACCAGGGACTTCACACAGATCATGAAGAATGTCCAATGTCCATTCCACGACTGCTAATAACCCACCCGAAATCCTCCCTCTCTGCTGGGCTTCGCGACCCAAGCTGCGGTCTCCTGCCTCTCAGCCCCACAGATTTTCCTTTCCCCACTACACCAGCTGGTCAACGATTCTCCCCACCGCCTGGCCATGTCCCTCTCCTGCATACTTTGTCTTCAAGACCTGCACTAGCTCAGACCTTCATAGCAGTCACATCTGCTGGAGACAAGTGACGCTGCTTCCATCTCTATTCCTATTGGTCAAAGAAAACCTGCTATCTTGAGGGGGAGTTTCCAAAAATGTTTTTCTTTCCTAAATGTGTCAGTGCAGAAAATGCTGAACTACTTTCCCAAATAGGGACTAACTAGACAGAACTGAGCCCCATGAGGTGGATTCTGTATTTGAGGGTGGGGGCGTTGGGGCTCCTTTGGGGAAAAAAGAAAACACGGGAAACGGGAAGGAAGAGGAAGGGAGGAAGGCCCCATCTCAGAAGGCTTATCTTTCTCTTATTTTCAAGTTATATTTTCTAGCACAGTTATGAGAATATTAGTCACTCAGTAAATCCAAACCCTCCATTCCACCTGTGACACCCTCGCCTTACAACTACCCTGGGATCCCGGATGTTTCCTGGCTGATTCCCAAGGTCTGCTGCTTCACAGTTCATTACCTTTGTCAGCTGGTTCTACTCTGTGTACTGTCTTTCATTTTTTTAAGGACCAAAGGACTCTCCCTGTGACTCCCTGTGAAATCATTGCATTGTTTTTCTTCTTTGTCCCCCTCTGGTTCTTTAGTTGACTTGAAGCACACTGGTTTCCCTAGGTTTTTGTTGTTTGTGTGTTTGAGCCAGGGGTCCCATGCTTGTAGTAATAGGAGCGGCGGGCTGCGTCCCCAGCACCCCGGCTGCCTGGCTAGCTTATGCCCGAAATAATTACACACAAACTGTATTCATTTAAACACTGCTTGGCCCATTTCTATCTAGCCTCTTCTAGGCTAACTCTCGCACCTGGACTAGCTCATTTCTTATATTCTATGTAGCACAGCTAGGTGCGCTTACCAGGAAGATTCTAGCCTACATCCATCCTGGGTCGGAGCTTCATCGCGAAGATGCACGCGATGAAGCTCCGACCCAGGAGCGGGGAGCATGGTGTCTCTCTGAGGCGTCTGCTCCAGAGAGGAGAGCTGTGGAGTCTGACCTCACTTCCTCTTCCTCCCGGCATTCTGTTCTGTTTACTCCACCTACCTATGTCCTAACCAATAAAATGGACCAAGGCAGTTCCTTTATTAGCCAATGACCTTCCTCCATCACAGGCTGGCTTCAAACTCACTATGTGGGCAAGGTCAACTTTCAACTATGATTCTCCTCCCCTCCCCTCCTCAGTGCTGGGCTGGCAGGTGTGTGCTAACACTGGCTGGTGTGTTCATTCATGGGGAATTGAACCAGGGCTTCCTGCATTCTATGATAGCACTCTATGAATTGCCTATCTTTCCAGCACAAAGAGCTAAAGTTTAAAAAGCTTTATTGTTTTTATTTGTTTATTTAAAATCTTCATTGTTCTCGTGGACTTATGCACAGTAAAACAGCTTTATCAGCTCTTAAAACCCCAAATCTTGCATTCTTGCTTTAACAAACAAACAAAAAAAAACCATTGTAGCTCTTTATGTCATCACAGGGTGTTTACAGGGCTCTGGGGTCCCAGGAAATGGGATTTGCTGACTCCAGCCACACCTGTGACACCATTGCCCTGAAAAATGTTTGCAGCACCAACATATTAAAAATGAATTTATATGACAAGAGGAAAAACACTATAAATGTCTTCATTGCTTTTCCTTTCCCTTGTGATACAGTCTAACTCTGTAGCCCCGAGTGACCTTGAACTCACAGTAATCTTCCCACAGGCAGGGATCACCAGTGTGAGCCACCACACCATGCTTTCAGATGTCAGCAGGGACTCTAACCCACTCCTCCAGAGGAGCCCCCTGAGCTTTCCAAGGCCGTATGGCTTTCTGACATTCTCTATTGGCATTTTCAAAAGCCAGAGACTCAAGCACCATTTGTGAATGTGCTTTCTTTTTAACCAACCGGAACATTTCTTCACAAGTATTGTTTCTGCTATTCTCTGTGGACATACAATGAAAATGGTGTCTTTGTAGTCACTGTTGAATTAGGAATTAAAGCTGGCTTGGGAGTTGGAGTGTGGCTTTCTCCTTCTCTAAACCCAAGCATATCTTTCTATATATATTTATATATAAATCTTTTTGTCCGATATTAATAGCCATATAGAGTACTGACTAATTCTAGGAAAACATTTAATCTTCCTGTACATGATTTTGGGTTTGAGTCTTTGTCAGTTTTCTGCAGATAATCATGAGCGTGCCTAACAGCAATCTTTAAAGTCTCCAAAAGAAGGATGGGCCCCACAACGATGACTCCTCCAGGACTATGATAATATCACTAAAATGACAAACACCACCTAAAGATTGCCTTTGGATTATAAACTGCTCAGAACAATTTTGTGGTGGCTAGCTGAGATGATCCAGCCTAACAGACTTCTCTAGTGAGGACTTGAAGCCCTGCAGTTTCCCATTATGGATAGATTCTACTAGGACTTGACATTTAATCCAAATTTTTCTTTTCAGGATCCCCTAAAGACACTGTTGTCCCCAAACAGCAGGAAGTATGTTTAAGAACACAATGCCCACCTTCCCAAGAGGTGGAGTGGGTGGTTTTTGGTCGTTCAATGGTCTATGGATATTTGTCATTGTTTAGGGAGTTGGTTAAAAGTTGTTATTGGTTATGACCCAGAGGAAAGTTGAACAAAGGAGATTAGATTCAGAGTTCTTGTTTTGAAAAGAAAAAAGGGGATACAGATATGATAGGATAAAAGGGTTGATTATGGAATTTACTCTGAAAAGAAAAAAGGAAAGATTTAGATATGATAAAATAAAAAGGTAGATTATTGAATTCACTTATAAAAAGCAACTACTAGCTCAAAATATTTTATATTGGATTGAAATTTTGTATATATTGATGCAATTTAAGATTAATCTTATTAAAACTTAATGTACATACATTTCTCACTGTACCTATATGGTTCACTTAGCAATGTAATGCAAATTTCTAGTTATTGATATTTATTGGTAGTAACTGTTTAGGATAACAAGGAAATGCAGGTTAGTAACTAGTCACCTATTACAACAGAACTTGTAGTCACATTAGACATATATTCAAGATTAAACAGAGACACATTCTAAATAGACATCTCATCCTCAAACACTTCAGAGGTCTATAGGATATGTCATTTAAGATGTTTTAATAACAGGTTTTCTTTTTTAGGACAATGAGACATGTCTGCTCCTGGCAGCACCAATCCACTTCAGAGAAGAAGATAATGGGCATCAAGGAAATTCCACACAGAGTTTACTTTCTTTGTGGCAAAAGTAACTCACTGGGTAAGAAAATGTCCTAACCTTGACTCCTGACCATATGCTGTGCTAATTGGACAAGCAGGACACAAAAGAAGGTCAGGGAAGGAAGAACACTCATATGTTCTCTTTGTTGTTCTCACCCTGCTGTTCTCTCTCAAGTTTTACTACTTTCTTGTTTTGTCCTTCCGGTCTTTTTACAGTTTACATATCCAACAGACTCTCTCAGCCAATTCAGGGTTCACAAAAGGGCTACAATCCATTTTTTTTTAATTTTAAAAATTTATTTATTTATTTATTTATTTGTGGGTTTTCAAGGCAGGGTTCCTCTGTAGCTTCGAATCCTGCCCTGTAACTATCTCTTGTAGACCAGGCTGGCCTCGAACTCAGAGAGATCCACCTGCCTCTGTCTCCCGAGTGCTGGGATTAAGGCTCGCACCTCCACTGCCAGGCTGCTAGGCCTCGAACTCAGAGAGATCCACCTGCCTCTGTCTCCCGAGTGCTGGGATTAAGGCTCGCACCTCCACTGCCAGGCTGCTATGTTTTAAAATGTTTTAAGAACTTAGACTTTTCTCAGCAGTGAGACATATCTGCTTCTGTTCTCCAGTTTCAGAAACCCACTCCCCAATGGATCACTGCCCCCACCTTTCTTTTCATGGGGTCTGCACTTTTCCATGAGTCACCAAACTCTTTCTCCTTGTCTGGGTTTGTGTCTCAGGTGTGAGATCTTCACTTCAAGGCTTCTAGTTTCAGGTCTGAAACTGGTCTAATTTCTGCCTAACCCTATATTACTGGTGAGTGGGTGTGTGTGGTGTGTGTCATATGTGTGGTGTTTGTGTTTTGTGTGCATATGTATGTGTGGTGGGATGTGTGTGGAATGTGTGTTTTGCGTGTGTGTGTGTATGTGTGGTGTGTCATGTGTGTTGTGTTTTTTGTTTTGTGTGTGTGTTGTGTGCCTGTGTATGTGTGGTGTGTGTATGTGTGTGGTGTGATGTGGTGTATGTATTGTGTGTGTATGTTTGGTTGTGTGTTTTGTGTGTGTGTGTGGTGTCTGTATGTGTAGTAAGTGTGGTGTGTATGTATGATGTGCTCGATTTGTGTTTGTATGTGTGGTGTCTTGCTGGGAACGCAGCCCCGCCGCTCTTATTACTACAAATGGCGCCCAACGTGGGGCACGAACCCATGACCCTGAGATTAAGAGTCTCATGCTCTACCGACTGAGCTAGCTGGGCTATTTCAGCCATAAGCAAGCAGGCGGCCGGGGTACTGGGAACACAGCCCCGCCGCTCTTATTACTACAGTGTCTGTGTAATGTATGTGGTGTATGTGTATGTAGATTTTGTGTGCATGTGTAGTATGTGTGGTATGTGAGGATGTGTGTTTATATTGTGTAAGTTTTGTGTGTATGTGTGTTGTGTGTGAGGTGTATATGTGGTGTGTATGGTGTATGTTTATATATATGTGTGGTGTGTGATGTGTTGTGTGTATGGTATGTGTTGTGTCATGTGTGTGTAATATGCGCGTGTGTTGTGTTGTGTGTGTGATTTTTCCACCATAGAGTCTCCTCTAAGGAGATCTACCCTGTCAGAGAAGAACTGTGCTATTTTCCCACATGGTCTCACCTGGCTCTAGATACTGTTTTGTCCTTATTTGGCCACAGGCCATTTATGTTTCTATCTTCTTGTTGAGTTGTTGGCACAAGGTTATTAAATGCTCCTGTCTTATCCACTTAGTGTTTGTGTGACTGCAGCCGCAGGCCTGCCTTCCACTTTCTCATTGGTGGCATGTATGAATTTCTTATTTCATAGGAGTTTATAATTTTATTAGTGTCTTCAATGAAATGTCTCTAGTTTAAATTTTTATTCTTTTCTACTTATCAGTTTTCCTTTATAATTTTTTTCTCTAATTTTTAATAATTCATCTTTTTATCCTCTTTTGCTTTCCCTAGGTTTAACGTGTTTCTTTTTTCAACCTTCTTATGGTAAAAGGGCACATGGTTAATTCTAAACACCTCTTCTGCATCAATATACACCTTTATAGCAATTAATTTTTCCATAAGGAGTACTTATGGAGTACTAGATTCTGATCACTTTGATGCGTTGTTCATCTAACTTTGTTCTCAATTCCACCACACTCAGGGTTTACTTTCTGAGGCCGACAAGGAATGCGGACTGTGAGGGACAGCGTAGGTGGGAGGAATACGATGATGTTCGACTTAACACATCCACAAGGCGACATCCTTCACCCCAGCAAAGCACATGGATGCACAATAAAACCTGGAGAAGAGATTGGAGGGGCTGGGGGTAATGGATAGAGAGAAAATCATCTTTGCAACAATGACCTTCCAGCCCATTGTGTTGGCACACAGCTTTAATCCCAGCATCCGGGAGCCAAAGAGTCTGGGGCCAGCCTGGTCTACACAGTGATTCCCAGAACAGCCAGAGCTACATGGTGAGAGCCTGTCTCAAAAATAGAACCTTCCGTTCTGAACGGGGTCGTTATGGGAACAAGTCTGAGGTCTTCCCAGCTGTGCTGTCTCCTGCTGTTGCTGTGGGGTCTGACGAGGGCAAACTGGGCGGGAAAACCGGCGGGAAAGATCTTGGGGAAGCATTAATCCAGGGAGTGAAGTGACGGCTTCAAGGGTGGAAACTCCGAGAATCATAGCTTTAAAGAGAAAAAGGGAGTGAGTGGGGAACATTATTTATTTCCAGAAACAAAATCATAAAATCAGAGGACACCGACTTCCCCACAGTTAATGAAACGGTACTGCGCTGTGGAAACACTAGAGGGCGACCTTGAGCTAAGAAACCCAGAAAGCCTTGGCTGTACTTATACACTTAACTGTTCTGGTTAATAAAGGAAAATAGAAACAAATAGAATACAAAGCTATAGATGTGATCAAAGCTGCTGTTAACCGGTGCACATCGTCTCCAACACTAAGGACAAAAAGAGGAGCCACAGCTACAGCAGCGAGGCCAGAGTGGACCGTGCGTGCATTCACTGCTCGAAGGAAAAAATCCAAATTAAGAATGAGAAACCCAGAAATTAAGTGGGTAGGAAACAGGAAGACACAAAATGAAAGTTGACTTGACAGGAGAAAAGAAAATAACAAAATCATAAAAGAAAACTTAGTCACAAATGGGTGATATACCAAAATGACTTAAAAACATATTAAGGGCTTTGCAAAAATGGCATCGAACAGTCAAGAAAACGACTATGGAACAAAATATTCCTTGATTAGATTTTGAAGACAGGGGACACTCCACTCTCTCATAGTCATTAACCTGACAGGGGAAGGCCAGTCCTCCCACACCGGCCAGCTGCCCCCTCCCCATGTCTCACCCATCTAGTCCTGGGTGGACGTGGCTCTGCTCTAGGGAGTCTCAGATCCACTCTCTCGAGTGGTCCTTCATCCCATCTGCAGACGGGAGTTTCACCAGTTTCCTTCTGATCCCTGGGAGTTTAGAAGCCTCCTGCTGTTTCTTCTCAGTTACTGTGGGAACCAGTGTTCTGTAGAAGTACTGCGTTCCTTTGCTTCTGTTTTTGTTTCTTTCTCCACTGCTGGGCATTGTCCTAGTCAGGGTCACTATTGCTGTGAGGAAATGCCATGACCAAACAGTCTGGGGAGGAGAGGGTTGATCTGGCTTATGCTTCCACAGCACTGTTCATCACCACAGGAGGTCAGCACAGGGACTGAAACAGGGCAGGAACCTGGGGGCAGGGGCTGAGGCAGAGGCCATGGAGGGGAGCTGCTCACTGGGTTGCTCACCATGAATCATTCAGCCTGCTTTCTTATAGAACCCAGGACCACCAGCCAGAGATGACACCACCTACAATGGGCTGGACCCATCAATCACTAGTTAGGAAAATGCTCTACAGCCAGATCTCATGGAGGCGTTTTCTCAGCTGAACTTCCCTCATCTCAGATGACTCCAGCTGTGTCAAGTTAACACAGAATTAGTCAGCACAGGAATCAAACTCCAGGGCTTGAGTGTGCTAGGGAAGTGTTCGACCACTGAGCCACAACAGCTTGGAGACACACACACACACACACACACACACACACACACACACACACAGAGAGAGAGAGAGAGAGAGAGAGAGAGAGAGAGAGAGAGAGAGAGAGAGAGAGAGACTGTGGGTGTTTAGTAGATTTGGTGATTTCACGGGGAGACAGAGGAGACAAGGCAGAGGGAGGAGCTAGGGCAGAAGCTGTGGGAGGCAGACGACAGATGGATAAAACAGAGACCGCTAACGAGGTGTTTTCCTAACCTCAGAATCCCCACTGCCACAGGGTCAGACTCGAGTCCCATTTGGTCTTTGTTTTACATCAAACTGTGACAAAACACATTACCCCATGGCATTCCCGAGACAGCCACAGCTTTGATTGTGAATTCGACCACACACCAGCGGGTGGTCACACTGTGCTGCTGACACTCAGGGCACACGGTCCTGTCCCAGGCTCACAGGTCTGGACTGGGAAAGGCGAGCCTCACTGACTGCTCCACCAGGGTTCCAGTGGTTGCTGCTGAAGAGAGGTGGTTTTGGATGCTGCAGAAGCAAAGAAGCGTGAGACAGAGGAGCTTGAGTCTGCTTTAATGTGACGATCCTGATCTGAGATGGGAAAGTTACACGCTTAAAACCAATGCTTGAGAAAGACCTGAAGCGATGGTTAAAGACACTTTTGGTTCTTGGAGAGAACCTGGGTTCACTTCCCAGCTCCACACAGTGACCCACAGACATCTGTAACTCCAGTCCCAGGATATCTGACACCCCCTGGGTTTCTCAGACACCAGACACACACATGGTACACATACATGCAGCCAAACATTCATACACATGAAATAATACATAAATATAACAAACAAACCAAATTTGATAAAGTTGTGGCACACGTCTTTAATCCCAGCACTCGGGAGGCCGAGGCAGCAGGATCTCTGAGTTTGAGGTCAGCCTGGTCTACAGGAAGCAGCTGGAGAAGGAGGAGAGTCCCTCTCTGGCCTCTATGAGCATCTGCACACACGTGACATTCACTCACACAGACACATGGACATAGACACAAATAAAAGCAATACAGCATCAATCTTATATTAAAAAATACTCTGGAGATTTTGATTAAATTTCTTTAAATCTTAGAATGTGACACATCTTCTCTTAGGACCCCATCCCACATATCTGTAATTTCCTAATAATCTCACGTATCTCTTATTTTATGCTGCTTTCCCCTAGCTGCTCTTCTGGGTTTCCTGCTGGCAGTCTTGGTGACTTCGTCTGCTGGAGACAGGTGATGCTGCCTCACCCTCCTCTCTCATTGGCTGGATCAGAAACCACAGTCTGTAAAGCCTCCTTGTCATCAGTGTCTCTATTTCAGCTTCAGTGCTAAGTGTGAGGCCTGAATGTTAGCGTTTGGGGAAGGGAAACTGCTGTGGAAAGTCCCCTCATGCCTTCTGAGGTGTCTGCTCTTGTGTCTACAAAATTACATGGTTTCAAGGGGAGGCAGTGGGATCAGTGACAGGACTGGGGGACACAAGCCACTCTAAGTCACAATCAGATCATGGACCCTAATCCCAGGGTGGTCTCCATCAGCTATGGTAGAGGTGAGGATTCAGGGTCACAGCCTCAGTGTGCTTCCCTGTGAGGAAATCTAGGAGACCGTGTAACGGGATGAGACCGGCTCAGAGTCACTGTGTGCTGTTCCTGGTCTCGGCGCTAACCAATGAGAAGGCATGGCTGGCAGCTGATTCTCACACAGGATTTCATGGTTTGCTCGGTACGAGAAGAGAGCTGGGGACGGGAGAAACAGCTAAGCCACTTTGTCCTCAAGGAGTCCAGAGGGCTGTGGAGGGCAGGCAAAAATGACTTCTGGTCCAGTCCTTCATCCCACTCAACTTAAAAACAAAACCCAAATGAGACTTAGCTTCTTTCTGTCCCATGTTCTTGGAACTGGGGCCCTGTTCCCAAACCCACAAGTGTCCTTTTGGGTCAGACACGTGGGCAGGTGCCTTTCCAGTGTCTCACCGTTGCTGTTTCTCATCTACTGTTTTCCTACTTCTATTGTGGGGAGTGCACCTCTTGCCAAGTACCTTGCTGTCCACTTACAAATACTGTCTCCCGGAGTGTGGTACTGAGACAATCACCATTCCCATTAGGGGAGAGGAAGCTGGGGCAGAAGGGCTAAGAACCTGTGTGGAGTCACACGAGTGAGAGACGAAACTGATGTGGGAGTGTCATATGTCAATCTGTTGATTTCATTGGTTAAGCAATAAAGAAACTGCTTGGCCCTCATAGGTTAAAACATAGGTGGGTGGAGTAAACAGAACAGAATGCTGGGAGGAAGAGGAAGTGAGCTCAGACTGACAGCTCTGCTCTCTGGAGCAGAGACGCCATGCTCCCATCTCCAGGGCCGACACGAGAGCTCTGCTCTCTTAGGCCCACGCGATGAAGCAAGCCGCCAGGTCAGACATGCTGAATCTTTCCCAGTAGGACCGGTGCTCACGGATTATTAGAGATGGGTTGATCGGGATGTGAGAATTAGCCTGTAAGGGCTAGAGCTAAAGGGCCAAGCAGTGTTTAAATGAATACAGTTTGTGTGTTGTTATTTTGGAGCATAAGCTAGCAGGCGGCCAGGGTGCCGGGGACGCAGCCCTGCCACTCCTATTACTACATGAAACCACAGTTGGCACCGGGCAGTCTGGTTTCAGAGGACACACGTTAACGATCTGCACCATCTGCTGCTGGGCCAGTCTTCCATACGACTGCGTTCACAACTCCCATGAGACAACTGAATGAGTCTGCCTCGGCTTCCCTCCACCTTACCCCACGTCCTGCATGGATCCTGTCTTAGGGAATGGAAATCTGCACTGTTACTGCTGAGTGGGCTCTGTCCTCTCAGGTCCCTAGGGTGACGTCTGTGCAGACAGCTGTGAGGACGGCTGTGTCCTCAGTTGTTACAATGTCTGGTGTCTGGTTGAGTAGCTGCTAATGAGTAAAATCAGATACTTTAGCAGAAGCAGAAGCATGCAGACATGACCTCAAATGTCCACAGCAACACTGTACAGGGTGGGGAATCTGGAGTTTTACTTATAACTTTTTTTAGATGTGGTCCAATATGTTGCCCTGGCTGTCCTGGAACTTATATGTAGACTAGGCTGGCCTTGAACTTATAGAGTTCCACCTGCCTCTGCCCCTTGAGAGCTGCGTGTGCTGGCAGGCAGAGTTATATTACCTAATGTAGACATTTAAGGGAAGTGACACCATCTAAGGTTAGTAAAAATTGTGTTCTCACATAAAGAATTGATCACGACCAATTTAACTGTAGATGCGAGGGCCATGTGCACAGCACTCACTACTTTGCTAGTTCTCCCTCCCTGGAGGGGCTGCATCCTCTTAGTTTTCCCAGCTCAGTGCTTATGTTTCCCAATGGATGGGAACTGGCTTATGTGGAACAGGAGAGCTCCTTGTCTTCTCAGTTTTCAGTGACAGACAAGGTGAAGGGGTTCTGACAGAAGATTATATGTGAGAGGAAGGAGAAAGGCTGATGACCAAAGTCAGGGAAAAGTCATGGGATTTTGGCGGAGGCTGCTCATTTGTCCCGGCTTCCCAGACTCCCGAAATAACCACATGGAAATCTGTATTAATTCCAATACTCTTTGGACAATAGCTTAAGCATATTTCTGGCTAACTCTTATGTCTTAAATTAACCAGTTTCTATTAATCTATGTATCACCATGTGGCTGTGGCTTACCAGCAAGGTTTCCAGTGCATCTCTCTCCTGAGGGTGGCTACATGGCTTCTCCCTAACTCCACCTACTCTCCCTATATCTCTTTTAACCTGGCTGTATTTTGTTAAGCCATTGGCTGAAAGCAGCTTCCTTATTCATTAACCAATAAAAGCAATACATATACAGAAGGATCTCCCACACTAATGGGATGTGGGTTTAGCAGGTCAGATAACACTATGTGTTGCCATGACTGCAGGACACCCCACAACTTGATGGAGAAAAACAAGCGGAAGATTTGGTTCCTTGGCTCTGAGAATTCCATGTTTTTTGGAGCTTGTTTGGATTCTGGTTTGGGACAATGAGGAACAACTGGGTTAGAGGAAGAGTCCAGCATAATTAATAAAAACCCAGAGATAGATATTAGGGTTCAACTTGAAGACAAGAAAAGCATAGCAGTAAACCACTGGCTCTTTCCTCTACCTCAGTCCTAAAATGGTGATCCTTCCTCCAGGAATCCTCGGAATGAGACTTCCTGGCTAGTTCAGTTGGTAGAACATGAGACTTTCAATCTCAGGGTTGTGGGTTTGAGCCCCATGTTGGGCACCAAATGTAACACTATTAATAAAAACTCAGAGACAGATATTGGGGTTCAAGCTGAAGTCCAGAAAAGCAAAGCATCCATCCACTGGTTTTTACCAGGCAGTGGTGGCACACACCTTCAATTGTAGTAATATGGAGCAGCGGCGGGGTTGCGTCCCCAAAACCGAAGCCGCCTGCCCGGCTAGCTTATGCCCCGAAAGAATTACACAGACACTGTATTCTTTTAATCACTGCTTGGCCCTTAGCTCTAGCCCTTACTGGCTAATTCTGATATCCCAATCAACCCATCTCTAACAATCTGTGAGCACCGGTCTTACCGGGAGGATTCTAGTTCAGAGCTTCATCGCGTGTGTCTGCCCAGGAGCCGGGAGCATGTCTGCTCCCGAGAGGAGAGCTGTCGGGTCTGACCTCACTTCCTTTTCCTCCCGGCATTCTGTTCTGTTTACTCCTCCCACCTAAGGGTGGGCCTATCAAATGGGCCTAGCAGTTTCTTTATTGCTTAACCAATGAAATCAACAGATTGATATATGACACTCCCCCATCATTCAATCCTAGTAGCCACACTAGTTTGCCATAGACATGGGGTGATAGTTGTGCACTCCTTTAATCCCAGCACTAGAGAGGAATATAAGACAGGAGGAGACAGCTCTCACTCACAGCCTCATTCTGAGATTCCTGGAGGCAGAATCACCATTTCAGACTGAGGGTGATGTAAGAGTCAGTGGTTGGCTGCTTTGCTTTTCTGGTCTTCTGGTTGAACCCCAGTATCTGTTTCTGGGTTTAGATATGGTCTAACCCCATTAATCATGCTACAAAAAATGCACTTGGCTCTGCCATTTCTTCCATATCCCGTCTTTAGACCCACCCTGGAAAGTTGAAGTTCTGCTCAGCAAGACCAGGGGTGCTACCAGGAGGCTCCCCCTGGCTGTCCTCTGACTGCAGGGCCCTGCCATCACCTCCTTCAGCTCTCCAGCTTGAGAGGTGTACCCTTTTCTTTTCTGTTGCTGTGATAATAAACACTCTGAGTTAGGAAGGGGAGAATGGTTTATTTTGGCTTACAGTCCTAGCAGGACAGAGTCTTCATGGCAGAACGGCACTGCAGAAGGAGGGAATGGTGTGGCAACAGGCAGGGATGCCGGTCAGCAGGAGCAGGAAGCTGGCTGGCCACATTTTCATCTACACTGAGGAAGCAGAGAAAAAACAGGAAGTGCGGCAAGGCTATACACCATCAAAGCCCACCCCCACTGGCATACTTCCCCAATTAAAAAGAAAGTCCTGTGACTTTCCCAGACAGTACTAGGTGTGGATAATTGTTCAAATCCTTGAGCTTATGAGCACCAGATAGCAGCTGAGGCACCTGTAACTGCTCTCCCTAGCCCAGTGCACCCCTGTGATTGGCTGTTCTCAGATGTTACAGCTAGGAAACAGGTCCTGGCCAGACTCATCTCAGAGTAACAAAGCTGAGTTTCCCGTCTGTTTCCTGCCAAGAATGTGGCTGCTGCGTGTGTGAACCCAACTTGCAGCTGCTCCATGGAGCACCACCTAATCTCAGACCCCTGAACCTGAGCAGTCAGCTCCCCTTCCTTGTTAGAGGCATGAAATCCTAGTATCTGCCACCAGCCAGGAGCCTGATGAGATCACACCAACAATTCTAATCTGTGGTGTCTGTAAACAAAGTTCTAGGCTAAAGATTCATTTTCAACACGAGAAATGCTCCATGGCTGAGAACACTGGCTGCTCTTGCAGAGACCTCAGATTCAGCTCCCAGCACCCACAAGCAGCCCACATCACCTGTAGCTCCACTTCCAGAAGATTTGACGCCCTCTTCTGGCCTCTGAAGGCACTGCATGTGTGTGGCACACAAACATTTATGCAGGCAGAACACTAATACACACAAAATAAAATAAAACTTTTTTAAAAGAAAGGAAGAAGGCTGTATGACTTACTTTTCTTTTGCTGTAAAGAGACACATGACCAAGGAAAGTTATAAAGGTAACATTTAATGTGGGCCTTGTTCATGGTTTCAGAGGGTGAATCCATGACCATCATGGTGGGGAGCATGGCAACAGGCAGGCAGGTAAGCCTGGAGCCAAAGCAGTAGCTGAGAGTTTACTTTCTGACCCACAAGTTGGAAGCAGAGAGAGTGAGACTGAACTGGTGTGGGCTTTTGAAACGCCAAAGACCCCCTCCAATGACACACCTCCTTCCACAAGGCCATACCTCCCCATCCTTCCCAAACAGTTCCACCACTGGAAATAAAACATTCCAATATATTAGCATATAGGGAACATTCTCATCCAATCCACCACAAACCTGTTCATCACTGCGACCCAGAGAGTAGAGCAAGATGAACATCTTCCTTCATCCAGGGTGACTGACACAGCCTCTACCTGAGAGCACCAGCTGGTCCAGGGAAATGTCTGCCACTCTGTAACTGGAAGACACCAGATGGGACTGGATGGGCCCTGGGGTAAGAATGTGAATGAAAAGAAATGGAGTACACAGCCACCTCCATAAGCAGAATTGCTTTTGGAGCCTTTCTTAGAGTTTCTATTGCTGTGAAGAGGGACCATGACCAAAACAACTCTTATAAAGGAAAACATTTAATTAGGATGGCCTACAGTTTCAGAGGTTTAGTTCATTATTAACATGACAAGACATGGCAGCATGCAGGCAGACATGGTGCTGGATGCTGGAAAGGAGCTGAGAGTTCCACATCTTTATGTACAGGCAGCAGGAGGTGAACTAAGACACAGTTCCTCCAACAAAACCGCACCTCCTAATAGTGCCACTCCCTATGAGCTTATGGGGGCAATTACATTCAAACCACCACAGACCCAATACCAGAAAAGTCAGCCAGGACCTGTGTGTGGAGCCAATCAAGGCACCTGCCTGACAGTAACATTACTTAGTCAGCACCCAGAATTTCGTAATGTAATTGTCAACTGTCCAGGACACAGCAAAATGTTATATTCACCACACAATCAGGACAATCACAGCATGAATGAGAAAGTTAAACTGAACCAATATCAAGATGAATTGGATGTTGGGAAATTACAACAGAACATTAAAGTAACATCATGAAATACTTTAGTAAGCAATGACGAGGTCACCCAAACAGATAAAAACAACAGCACAATAAAAACAATCAAACAAAAAAACCAAAAACAGACGGCCTAGCTGAATAATATTACAGACTGAGAGGAATTAATGAATTTTTCACCTGAAGCCGCCGAGGAGGGCAGAAGCTGCACGCCAGCTTTAAGTGCTGAAGGTCAGAGCTGCATTAACGGATTCTATATCTGCCCAGACCGTCCTTCAGGGGTGAAGAGGAGACAAACACGTCCTTAGACAAAGGAAACGAGCAAACCTTCCTGGAGTTCGTGCACTGCAGCTCATCTCCCCACACACCTCCTCTTCCTTCCCACCGCAGGTGCCTCAGTGGCCCTGTGAGCCTCTGACTTGTCTCCTGACTCACCCCTGCTCACACCACTACCCATCAGCCTTTGCCTCTCAAACCTCGACTCCCATTGTCAATAATAGGTTTTTGAATAGGGTTCCATTATGGCGTGTTTACACCTGTATGCTTTTTCTGACCCTCCCCCTCATCCCTTTCCCCATCCTCCAGCTCTGCTCCTGCTGGTTGCTGCTCTAGTGGCTCCCATTGCTGACGTGTCACACAATGTCTTAGTTGGGGTTTCTGCGTCTTACTGTGATTAAACACTATAACCAAAAGTCCATCATCAAAGGAAGTCAGAGCAGGAACCTGGAGGCAGGAGCTGAAGTAGGTGCACGGAGGAACACTGCTTACTGGCCTGTTTCTCATGGCTTACTCCATCTGATTTTTTATATGCCTGTGGTTGACAACACCCAAAATGGGCTGAGCCTTCCCACATCAATCATTAATAAAGAACATGCCCCACCATCTTGCTTATAGCCCAGTCTTATTTTCTCAATCAAGTTGCCTCCTCTCAGATGACTCTAGCTTGTATCAGGTCGACCAGAACCTGGCCATCACACATGTATTCTACTGCCCTCTTTTGTACCTTTGCCCCACTTCATCCAACAGCTCCTTTTCCTTTCTAGTGATCACCCTAGCTTCATAACCTATCTATTACCTCCACATGCAAAAATCAAAACCGAGGATCCTCTTATGAGAGAAAATCTGTGCCATTTGTTTTACTGCACCTGGGTCATTTCATTTAATATGGTAATTTCCAGGTCTATCTATTTCCCTACAAACTTCATGATTTCAGTTTTCTTTATAGGTGAATATAATTCCATTTCTATGCACCAAGTTTTCTTTGTCCATCTGTCACAATGGACATCTGAGCTGTCTGTCACGATGGACATCTGGGCTGCTCCATTTCTTAGCTACTGAGAACAGTGCAGCAATAACCATGGTCTGTGGACATGTCTGTGGTAGGACTGGGTCCTTTCAGGTCACACCCAGCAGACAGGGGGCACGGGTGGGCGGGGGAAGCTAGGCCACATTGTAATTCTATTTTACTTTATTTCGTTATTTATTTATTTTTGTTTTTCAAGACAGGGTTTTTCTGTAGACCAGGCTGGACTCAAACTCACAGAGATCCTCTTGCCTCTTCCTCTCGAGTTCTAGGATTAAAGGTGTGCGGTACCAAGCCAGGCTTCATAGTTCTATCTTTAGTTTTTTGAAACCCTCCACACTGATTTCCATGGCAGCTACACTGAGTTGCACATCTGCCCACTGTAAACACAGGTTCCTTCCTCTCCAGCATTCGCTGTCACTGTTTCCTGGTTGGTGGTCATGACCGGGGTGAGACGGGGTCTCGGGGCAGCTTTAATTTTTCATTCCTAATGTCTCAGAATGCTGAACACCATTCCAGATATTTTTTGGCCATTGTGTGTCTTCTTTTTAGAGTTCTTCATCCAGTGCACTCTCTCATTTACTGACTGGAAGACCTGAGGTTTTCTGGTGTTGAGTTTTTTTATTCTGGAGGCATTAACCATTGTCTGAAGGAAGCTGCCAAAGGTTTTGTCTTTGTTAATAGCTATTTCTATGCATTTTTGCTCTTGAGAAAACAGAAACATGAAGAAAACCACATTAATGTTTAAGTTAAGGCACGTCATGCCATGTCTGATGGGAAGTTTCCTGTTGAAGAACCTGATGTCGCCGTCTCCTTTCTCCTTCCCTTCCCTTCCCTTCCCTTCCCTTCCCTTCCCTTCCCTTCCCTTCCCTTCCCTTCCCTTCCCTTCCCTTCCCTTCCCTTCCCTTCCCCTTCCTTCCTTTCTTTCTTTCTTTCTTTCTTTCTTTCTTTCTTTCTTTCTTTTCCTTCTTTTTTTTGTAAACTCAGGGTTTCTCTGTGTAGCCCAGGCTGTCTTGGAACTTGCTCTGTAGACTAGGGTAGCCTTGAACTCACAGAGATCAATGTCTCCGTAGTCTCCTTTCTCTGCCTGAGAGAGAGGATGCTGCCCCACACCCCACATGGCTGAACCAGGGGTGCTGTGTGATTGTCTGATTAGAATCCTGCAGAAGACTCTAGAAAAGGCTGGGTTAGGATGAAGGAGTTGGCAGAAGGCCAAGGCATTGCCTTCCTAATGTGATCTTAGCCAATCAGAAAAAGATTCCTGGTGATGCTTTTGTTGCCAGATGAAAAGCCTGTGTGAAGAGGCCTGGGAGAGCTGGAAATCCCCTGTGTGACAGACTTCCCTCACAGCCCAGGACAGAGCTGAGGAGCTTCCCTCTTAGGAAAGGAATAGGAGAGGCTGAGCTCTCAGCTTGTGTGTGGAGATCTGAGGTGGGGGTGAGGACACCGGGAGCATCCGTCTCAAAGGTCCCTGTATGACCATGTTTGTCTGCCGACTGTTCCACACTGAGTTTGATGATCCTCCTTATGCTCCCTGCGTAGGCTGAGGAGATCTGTGTCCACCCTGCACACCACAGCTGCTGGGAGCCCAGGGCCGTCCCTCTGGTTCTCTACATCAGTGTGTGCAGTGTGGGCCCAGCAATGCTGCAGCTCACCTGCGCTGCCAGAGCCCTCACGGGACGGTCTTGCTGCCCCGTCTCTACCCCTTTCCCTTCTCCCTGGTCAAGTCTGCTTTCTGGTCCTGTCCCCTGTTTAACTAGGGTCTAAAATGATAGAGATAGCATCATGGGAGGAGGGAGAGAGACTTAGTGTTTAGTCACTGGTGTTTGCAGGCACTGCTCTAGATGACTGATAAGTAGACTTGGTTTGTGCGCTCAGACCTGAGCAGACAGGGTTGGAAGAAGACACTGATACTGTCATTCGGGCTGGCACCATATGACAAGCCTGTGAGAATCCTTCCTGAAGCTGTTGCTTTAAAGCCTCAGCTTTTTGTCATTGAAACTCAAGGTGTCTGTGTCTGTAAGTTCTAAAAGGTTATGGGGGTTGCCTTTGCTGACATCAGTGATCCTATTTCACAGTTGTGGAGGATTTAAACAGCAGAAGAATTTATAAAAGTTGGATTAATTAACATCTCAAGTATTTTTCTTGGAATATCATGAATGTAATAGATTCCTGCATAAGGAAGATTCATGAGCCAACAGGACTGGGCCACATGCTGACCTGCTACTTCCAACACTCACACGTGGTGGTTCTCATTATTAACCATGGCACATCACTCTTTACTGTGTGCATAGGAAGATCTGGTGTATATCACACGGAGCATGGTTTACAAAGAGAAATCCAAGATTAGAAAGAGGTTCAGTGACTTGCTGACTCCCCAAGAACTCTGCTTTCTCACCTGAAGCTCCTCAGTGTCAGACATAAAAAGGACAACTCTGTCTCCTAATACATGGTTTCTATTAATTTCCCTATTAAAAATCCAAGTACGAGAACAGTAGTTTTAAAATAGCTCTCCCAAATTTCTCTCTACTTGACTCACTTTTCTCTTTTGTCTCTTTAAACCCCCCCCCCCCCCACAGGCAGTCTGCAGTCTGGACAGCTTTACCCTGTAACTGAGAGGAATTGTCACCTCAAATGTTCACCCAGTGGGGCTCCATGAAGATACACCAGGCATAGTATAGAGAGCCTTTGTAAACAATGTCTGCCCAGAGACAGGTGACACGCTTCAGCTCGGGTGCTGATTGGTTCCTCTCCTGGGACTAACCAGTACTCTAGAGACATCTACAGATTTTTGCTCTTTGAAGGGGGCACAGCAGGTGTGCGTCCTGGTGGCTGCCATTACCTTTTCCTTCGAGATGGCTGTGCAGGTCCCCAGCCTCCTCCTCGCAGCAGCTGCGGTGCTGATGGTGCTGAGCAGCCAGGGGGCCCAGGGCAGAGACTCCCCAAGTAAGTGCGGGGCAGGGGTCTCCAGAGCCAGCACTCTGGGGAACAGGCTCTGAGGGACCCTGGGGATACTGGGATATGGGGGGAGCATGGTAAGATTCCGATTTTAAAAGTCTTTTATCATAGATTTCCTTTATCTGGAAGAGAGAACTAAGTTATATTCTCATTTCTGTTTTCTGGTACTGAAGTTAGGATGGTGCCCACTGCACAGGCCGAGCCTGGCATGTTGAAGTAGGATGAGACAGAGTTTAAATCAGAACCCAGGACAGGACAAAGGGAGCGCGGGGTTAGAGCTGAGGAAACAGCAGGGTTGGCATAGCAGCCCCCAACCCCACACCGGACACCCCCACCCCAGCTCCCTGTCTGGAGGAAATGCTGGATCGTGAGATGGGAAACACGGGTCAGTGACACTCTTGTAGTCCTGGTATTTGAGGAAAATTCCTGGTGTGGAGTGGAGGTTTAAGGGATGCGAACTCTAGGCATCGAACCCTGAGAGAACCAGCAGACAGGAGTCTAAATTTCTTCAGCAAATGGAAGCTTGAGGACTCTGGGTTGGTAAATTGAATTTCCCAGAAAAAGTCAGGCATAGAAGGGAAATCTGTGATACACACGGGAGACCCCTCAGTTCAGAGACAGGGGAGTGCTTTATCTACTTCATATAGAGCCCCCGCCCCATGAATGCCTCTGCGCAATTTAACTTCCCTTTGCGGTTATTTTTGAGATGCTCCGCTCTGTGAGTTCCCGGACAGCCAGGGCTGTCACACAGAGAAACCATGTCCGGAAAAACAAAACAAACAAACAAGCAAAAAGATACTCTGCTCAGTCCCTAGCAGGCAGGCCCCAGAGGTCACCTGTGTTCCAGCTGGGGCTCTCTCTGAGAATAAATGTCCCCTAGGGTAGGAGAGGTTAGGGTCCTTTACACTGAGGAAAGAATCTCACGTGGTTGCGCTGGGGTGTTTTTCTTTTGATCATTGTTTTATTTGAGAATTTCGTACACTGTATTTTGATCAAATTCATCCCCACTTCCAATTCCACACAGACCCTCTACCCCACCCAACTTTGAATGTGCTCTTTAAAAAGAGGTTCTTTTGTTTTGTTTTTCTAGACAGGGTTTCTCTGTGGTTTTGGAGCCTACCCTGGAACTCTGTAGACCAGGCTGGCCTCGAACTCACAGAGATCCGCCTGCCTCTGCCTTCAGAGTGCTTGGATTAAATGTGTGTGTGAGTCCACTGCGTGGCGAAAAGAAACCGCACTAAGTACAATTGGTGCTTCCTGGGATATTCTTGTCAGGAAGAGTCGGTCGCTCAGCTCCCTCTCTTGAACTCTTCTTTACTTGGAAGAAAGCTTCAGTCAGGTGCCCCGGAGCCCCCTGGAGGTGGGGTTTACTCAGAGTCCCGACCCCTAGAGACCGCGTCGTCCCAGCCTGAAGCTCCGCGCGGTGGTAGATTGCGGGCTCCGGGGGTCTCCCCTCCATTGCGGGCTCCGGGGGTCTCCGATCCCGGCGCCGCCCCAGTGCTGACCGCGTCCGTCCGCAGGGGATTTCGTGGTCCAGTTTAAGGGTCAGTGCTACTACACCAACGGGACGCAGCGCGTGCGGCTTGTGACCAGGTACATCTACAACCAGGAGGAGTACGCGCGCTTCGACAGCGACGTGGGCGAGTACCGCGCGGTGACCGAGCTGGGGCGGCCGGACGCCGAGTATTTCAACAGCCAGAAGGAGATCCTGGAGCAATCGCGGGCCGAGACGGACACGGTGTGCAGACACAACTACGAGGGGATGATCCCCACCTCCCTGCGGCGGCTTGGTGAGCGCAGGGCGGGTCTCCCAGGGAGGCGGCGGCCATGGGGGGTGCGGGCCGGAGGGGACACTGCAGTCTGGGCTCCCAGAGAGAGGAGCTGCCACAGCCTCCTCCCTGTTTACTCTGCCCCACCCAGCGGAGTTGGTAAACAAGGTCTCTCTCCGTCCTCACCTTTGCCCTTTGCCCTGTGCCGCCTACCCAGTGCCAACCCAAGGAAGTTAAACAAGGGAAAGGCTATGATCCTGTGATGTTGTGTTGTAACTTTTGGCGCAGAGGTTGTGTTGTGAGGCTGCTTGCTGACTGGCACTGACCCGAAGCCTTTACTGTTCTTCTCTGAAGTAGACTGTGCTGACTTGGATCACACTAAAAGTTTGTGATACAAAATCTGAGGGGAAAGTACTAAAAAACGAGAGAAGAGGGCATCATCATTGGAGTCCTGAGGTTGGAGTTACAGACAGTAGAGAGAATGATGCTGGGGACTGAACCCAGGTCCTCTGCAAGAGCAGCAAGCGTCCTAACCGTCCTGTCAGCTCTCTCCAGCCCCCAGGCTTCCTTTCCCGAGAGGAGGAGGCTGCACTTTACCACCCCAACCCTAGAACTAGCAGTTTCTTTAAAGGATCCTGGCTCCATTTTATGGGGTCCTGTCCTATCCTTGATGAATCATTGCCATGTGTGTTACTTTAGCCCCTCTTGGGGACAGTGCTGGGATGCTCTCTGAAGTTTTCACTCAAGCTGAATCCCATGGGCATAGCCTTCCTTGGCTCATTTCCTCTTCAGCACACTCCCTGACACTCTGAGAGCCCCTTGGAGGCATGTTAAAGAAGCATCGTGTTTAGATTTAATATCATACATTACAAATATATGAACAGTTAGGTCCCAACAGAAAATTCTTCACAGCAAGGGAATACAATGAAGGCAGCAGTAATTAACACACCGGACTATGGAAAGAAAATGGAGGGGAGGGAGGAGAAAATGAGAGAGCCTAGGGTGTCCTCAATTCAGAGAACACACTAAGTATGTATGCTGTTTTCACCCTGAAGGGATGAGGGCACACAGCCAGCAGGCTTCTGGTGTAGCTGGCATGATGTATATGTAAAGTCAGTTAGGAAAGATGTCTGTGTGATTGTGCATGTCAGTCTGAGTGAAGAAAGTGATGTACTGGAGTTACTTTTCTTCAAAAATTGTAAACTTGAAGAAATCACAATCAGTTTTTCTTTTGTCTTAATACATTTTGTGTTATGTAAGAGCAGGGCCGCTCACTCTTCTTTTCCTAGTGACTGTTAAGTCACTCACCGTCTTTTCTCCTCTGTTCCCTAGAGCAGCCCAAGGTGACCGTCTCCCTGTCCCAGACGGAGGTCCTCAACCACCACAACAGGCTGGTCTGCTCGGTGTCAGACTTCTACCCGGCCCACATCAAAGTGCACTGGTTCCGGAATGGCCAGGAGCAGACGGAGGGAGTTGAGTCCACACAGCTTATTAAGAACGGGGACTGGACCTACCAGGTCCTGGTCATGCTGGAGATGACCCCTCAGCGGGGAGACGTCTACACCTGCAACGTGGAGCACCCCAGCCTGCAGAGCCCTGTCACGGTAGAGTGGAGTAAGGGAAACTTTTCTTTTAATATGTGTCTCACATGACACAGAATCTCCAATGCCACCCATCCCACCTCTCCGATGCTACCCACCCCATCTCTCCAGTGTCATTCACCACATCCCTCCAATGCCACCCACTTCCATCACTTGTCCTGCTCAGTCTGGTTCCTCTACTGAGCTGAGAGTTATAGGAAACAAGATCTCTTGCCTCATAGCAAGGACTTCAGGAGAATCCTGGTCTCACTTTCTTTCCTGATAGGAGTTCTGAGATATCACTGCATACAGTGAGAACTCATCCCTAATATTCAGAGGAATTGACAATGATAGGTAGTGACTGGGTGTTTTGGCCCAAGATTATAGATCTATCTGTGAGGTGCAAACATCCACTTAGCCTCTGTCATTCACTGCTTCTTCTTCTTTTTTTAAAAGATTTATTTATTTATTATGTATACAACATTCTGCCTGCATGTATGCCTGCACACCAGAAGAGGGCACCAGATCTCATTACAGATGGTTGTGAGCCACCACATGGTTGCTGGGAATTGAACTCAGGACCTCTGGAAGAGCAGCCAGTGCTCTTAACCTCTGAGCCATCATCTCTCCAGCCCAGCCTCTGTCATTCACGACTGTGTTCTAGATCTCTTATTTGGTCATCCGTATCCATTCCCCTGACCATTGTGTTCAGATCTCCTGGCTCATCCTTGCCCTGAATAGGGTTAAAATAAATAACCTGGATCTCCC
Source organism: Microtus pennsylvanicus (assembly GCF_037038515.1). Taxonomy (NCBI): domain Eukaryota; kingdom Metazoa; phylum Chordata; class Mammalia; order Rodentia; family Cricetidae; genus Microtus; species Microtus pennsylvanicus. The sequence goes on along the minus strand of NC_134585.1, from coordinate 3,027,636 downwards.
AGCTCCTTCACTACATATGACTCAGGTGGACTTTAGACTCTCAGTCAGGGCTGTTGGGATCTGTGGGGACAAAGCTGACACCCAGGCTCTGCTCCCCAGGTGCACAGTCTGAGTCTGCCCAGAGCAAGATGCTGAGCGGCATCGGGGGCTTTGTGCTGGGGCTCATCTTCCTCGGGCTGGGCCTTTTCGTCCGTCACAGGAGCCAGAAAGGTGAGGAGTTGGGGGACTCTTGGAATAGTGGGCTGTGCTGAGGGGAGGAGCTGGGCTGGGGTGGGAGGACATGGGAGACCCCAGGGGGGACACTGGACTCTGATTTTACTGGTTGTGTGACTATACCACAGAACCATGCAGAGCTCATCCTAGGGCTTCTGTCATTGTCCACCACTTTCCAGAAGCTTCCACCACTGAGAGAGCATGGGCCTTGCTTTTCCCTCCTTCTGGTGGCAGCTTCATTCATTGGCGGGGGAGGAGGGCTGCTCAGGGTCATAGTGAACACAGATGATGAGAGAATAGCTTCAGCTAAGCTGCACTGCTCACTTGCCCCCTGGGCTGTGTGAGAGAGCCCCTGTTTTTAATACTGTGGCTTCCTTTTGTAGGACCTCGAGGGCCTCCTGCAGCAGGTAATATTTCAGCCTTTATCTGGGGGGTGGTGGGCAGGTGTGTGGGTGCAAGAAAAGGGCATGAGACAGGTGTACCTGACAGAGTCATGGTTCACCGTTTGTCTCTGCTGTGAGGTTGAGAGTGTCACAGCTGGTGTCTGTAGGTGCTTCAGAGGTTGTCCCCAAGCAGGACTTTGCCAACATCACTCAAGTGACGTCTTGAGTGGAGCCTGAGCCACATCTTGAGGTTAGACACCAAGATGTTGCTTGCTCTGTGCCCCACACTAGAGACTGTGATCATGGACGTTGTTAGTGGTGGGAAGAGGCTGACAGTCCTGTACAGAAGACGGATTCCTCTGATTTTCCTAAAAGATCAGAGCCTTCATATTCCCTGGGGCTGGTGGCTTCTCTTCTGCCTCCCACACGTTTGTGTCCTGTGAGCTCTGCCCCCTTTAGCTGCCTTCATCTCTGCACAGGTGATGGGGAAGGTGGTGGCATGGCCTGGACACAGCTTTCTTTGTCTAACTCAGCAGAATCCAGGAGGAGAGTCAGGCATCTCCAGGGGACCTACTGTGACCACTCCCTCTCTGTCTCCACAGGGCTCCTACAGTGAGTGATTCCTGGTGTTCTGGCTGAGTTGGCTGTAAGATCTACATATCCCTGTCCTCAGTTCCCATATGTGCCAGCCTGCCTGTCCCTCTCCGATTCAAAGTCTAACATGGTGTCTGTGTACCCACCAGCTCAGCTTTTGTGATTCCTTGACTACCCAAGGCTCTGTCTTTTGCTCTGCTCCTGGACTGATTCCAGAGTCCTTCCGTGTACTGCAGCATGATCTACTCAGACCCCAGGCCTTCTGTTTCCACTGTCCCACGCAGTTGCTGAAGAGATGCACTAAAAACATTTGTCTCTTTTTCATAATTAAACACAATTATGAATTATGTATCCTGAATCTCCTTAACTGAGCAGGGGTGAGTGGGAGTGGTATGGGACAAAATGACGAAGCCAAACTGGCTGGAAGTACAGGTTTCTGCTACAAAGGTGATCGGAAACATCCTGGGCTCAAAGAAGGGTGGGCTGAGGAGACAGGACCCTGCTGTCACATCTTCATGGCTGGTGTCCTGTTCTCACACCACCCCAGCCTCCTTCAGGTTGGTGAGGAGAGTGCAACTAAACATTGTGGAATTGTTGGGGGTGGATGCCGTGACTCATCACCAATCTTCCAAATGTGTTCTGTGAAGTCACATTGATTGGGGCTCACTTTGATTTTTTTAAGGTCACAGTCAGCAATAACAGTAATTTTTTGTGGTTACAAACACCGAACTTAATCTTATTTTGTTGATATTGTAAGGAAGCTGGGGCTGGTTTCAGAAGTGACTAGATACAGTTGGTGAGAATCATCTCTCCTCAGTTGTCACCTCTGTCTACCCTTCCTCCCTACACTGCATCTCATCATCCCTGTACATGTCTCTATGGTATACTCTCTCATCTCTCTCTTGTTCCTCTTTTGTCTCTTTCATTGCAGAGCCTTTATCTCCATTTTTCTCTGTTTACACCTCTTAGGCCTCATGAGGCCTAGTGTAATTTTCTGAGCCTAGCTAGAGTTTGGAGACCTGTCTCTGGCCTAGACCCACCTCTGCTCAGCCACTGCTAATGTGGCAGTCTTATTGGCCCTTGTTCTTTGCTCTGCATTGGCTCATCCCAGGCTTTTCCACCCCCCCATCACAACCCTATATAAGTCCCTGTTTGTTATCAATAAACAAATTTCTGCTTAGACTCCCGACTCGGTGTGTTTCTCCCTGGTGCCAAGGGGCTGAGTCGTGACACTCATCATCCCATTCAGCCCCAGGTAGAGTCTGGTGGGTCTTGCTCTGCCCCCTGTTCTTTCTGCTGGAGAGCCCGGCATACAGCTTTGTCATTTTCTCTTTTCTACATCTCTCCTATTACTGTTAATCCCACCAAATGAGAATAAAGAATATTACCCAAACTTTTGAGTTGATTATGCAAACGTTATTTTCTGCCAGACAGGACTGTCTCCCTAAAGTGGGGTTTGAAAGAACAGCACTGAACACAGGAGAAGGTGGGGTTCATATAACCCCTAAACTGCAAGGCTAAGGGGCTTTTCAAGGGTTGGGGGATTTTCAGGAGGAATTTTGGTTATATAGGAACTTGGCACAACATCTCAAAATTATTTTGCAGGCCATCTTATCAGGATGGAGGTCAGGCTATAGAGTGTGGAAGATGTGAAATTTCAGAAGATGGGTCAAGACAAAGTCAAACCCAAGCTTAACAGAATACAGGAATGAACTTACTTTGTAGGGATAAGTCCCGCCCCTTAGGGGCGTGTTCGCCTCGGGCTAATGTCTGCCTATAAATTTGGCGAGCATGCTCCAAGCTCGCTCTTCTTCTACTTTCCTGGTCTCTGCGGGAACGGTGGTTCTGTAAGTCTATTTCTACATTAAAACTATATATATTTTTACAAACTGTCTGCATTCGTTTACGCCGCTACATTTTGGCGTCCAACGTCGGGCTATTTTGCCCCCGACTCAAGCGGGGGGTAGCCCGCTAGCTAACACAGCACCCTCCTGGGTGCTGTTTTTCAGTCCGTGACTCCGGCCCCAGTGCCGAGTCCGAGACATACTCGGCCACACAGGCCCATTCTGCCTGCCTTGGCTAAGTTTTGCAGCGGAACCCCACTGCCTGAATTAGCAGAAGCTCAAGTACCTGCGGTTTTGCAACAAAAGCTGCCACAGCGGCAGATTTGGTCTGACACAAAGTGACTTGGCCAGGCAGTGGTGGCGCACGCTTTTGATACCAGCACTTGGGAGGCAAGGGCAGGCAGATCTCTGTGAGTTTGAGGCCGGCCAGGCAGTGGTAGCACACGCCTTTAATCCCAGCACTTGGGAAGCAGAGGCAGACGGATCTCTGTGAGTTTGAGGCCTGCCAGGCCGTGGTAGTGCACGCCTTTAATCCCAGCACTTGGGAGGCAGAGACAGGCGGATCTCTGTGAGTTCGAGGCCAGCCTGGTCTACAAGAGCTAGTTCTAGGACAGGCTCCAAAAACACAGAGACCAACAACTGGCAGGAACCGATCATTGCAGGTAAAAATTTTTTTCTTTTATAAATAAAATGTCTGAACACATTACTGTTCAAGAATTAAACAGTTTTTTTAATTGTACCATGTGGGCGATTTTACAAGAGGTGTCTATCACGCCACCTCTATGGATCCTTCTGGGATTCGTAGTTTTCATTGGCACCAAATGGTTTGATAATAGAAATATGATAAAGTCTTTATGAGACGAATCCAGGATTCTTAAGGCAGAGATAGAACGCTTAAAAACAATTGAGAATGATTACAATCTTCTCAAGAATCAGTTTGAAGTTCTCCAGACTGATAACAATCTTCTCAAGAATCAGTTTGGAGTTCTCCAGACTGATAACAATCTTCTCGAGAATCGGTTTGAAGTTCTCCAGGCTGATAACAATCTTCTCAAGAATCAGTTTGAGGTTCTCCAGGCTGATGTTAAGGAGAAATTCATTACTATGGAAGAGGGAACAGCTGATCTGGATCGTAAGGTTCAGTCCCTCTCTGTAGGAACTGAAACATTAGTGGCTGATATTAAGGAGAAATTCATTACTATGGAAGAGGGAACAGCTGATTTGGACAATAAGATTCAGTCCCTTTCTGTAGGAAATGAAACATTAACTGAGAGAATCAAAACTGCTGAATGTGACAATCGGATTTTGTCTAAAGCTTATGACAGATTGACGGAAAGATTGTCAATACAAGAAGGCACGGTTTATGCCATAAAAATTATGTCCAAAGATGATATGTTATCTCTAACGGACAAACTTCATACTTTAGAATCCTCAATGAAGGCTTTGAAACATAATTCTGGACAGGAGATTCAGACATTGCAGAAGGCAATAGTGAATAGAATTGAAAAGATTGAGGAATTTCTAAATTCTGATGAAGAAGAGCAAAGGATAGAAGGGCAAATTTTAACTACATCTGTGGGTAAATCTCTCCGGGACAATTTCCACAAAGCTCTACCGACAGCTCTACCTGCCTTTCCAGTAATAACAACAGAGAAGGTGGTTGGTTCCAGAAACCCTAGGGTCATCAAGGAGGATACATGGGAGCCTGTCCGTATGAATGACCTCAAGGAAATTAAACAGGCTGTCATGACTTTTGGGATGCAAGCCTCTTTTGTTAAAGAGATGCTAAGATCTTGGGCCACGACAAACAGAGAAACCCCCTTGGACTGGCTCCAGCTGAGCTCTGCAGTACTTGAGAGTGGACCACAATTGAAATGGCAATGCTTATTCAGGCAAGAGGCTAAACTCTTAGAACAGCAGGAAAAAGCGAAGGGAATTGACATTTCCCTAGATAAAATTCTAGGTGAAGGGCTCTTTTCCGACACTCAGGAACAAGCTAATTTGGATGAAAACACACTCTCCATGTGTACTACAGCAGCCTTAAGGGCTTGGGACAGGGTACAAGACCCAGGACAGAGAATAGAATCATTTGTCAGAGTTAAACAGGGTCAGAGAGAACCCTTTAGTGACTTTTTACAAAGACTAACTAAGGCTGAACAAATAGGGATATCTGACCCAGAAACAAGACGTATAATGATTGAGTCTTTGGCTTATGAAAATGCAAATGTGGAATGCAAAAGGATTTTGGGGCCTTTAAAGCTCAGATCAGCGCCTTTGGAAGAATGGGTCTTGCATACACTCAATGTTGATACATTTGATTATGGCACTGAAGCATGGGTAGAAGAAGCAATTTCCAATGGTAAAAGGAGACACCAGAATACCAAATGTTTTAATTGTGGCAAAATGAGTCATATGAAAAGGAATTGTAGACAACGGATTTTCAGAAATAATAATAATAATAATAATGCTGCATCTTTCAGAAATAATAATAATAATGCATCTTCTAGAAATAACAGAAATAGGAGGACTCAGCCTTCAGGTTTATGTAGAAGATGTGGAAAAGGCAGACATTGGACGAATGAATGCAGGTCTACAAGAGATAGACAAGGCAACCTGATACAGTCGGGAAACGTGAGAGGGGGGGCCTCACAGGCCCCCATGGCAAACATGGTTCAGTCATATCCAGTTTCTGCAGAGAACGTGCCTCATCAGGACAATTAGGAAGCCCCATGCCTACTGTTACAAGCAATAATGATCAGAAAGATAAGTTACGTGTGTTTTGGCAAACTTCTATAAATGATCAAAGACCTAAACTGAGAGTGTGTGTAAATGGCATTTTTATTACTGGCCTGCTGGACACAGGTGCTGATGTAAGTATCATTACCCCAGAATCTTGGCATCCGTATTGGCCTCTTCAGAATGTAAATGTTCAGCTCCTGGGAATTGGAACCCTATCTCGAATAAGGCAGAGCACGAGATGTGTTGAATGTATAGGGCCAAGGGACAAATAGGAAAATTAAAGCCATATGTAGCCAATATCACAATGAATTTATGGGGTCGTGACCTATTACAACAATGGAATACCCAAATTAACATTCCTGCTACTTCTAGAGCCTATAGTTCTGAGAATAATATTAAAAGATATTACAAACGGAGAAAACCGGCCATTTGGGCTGTACAAGAACAAGCAATTGATGTCCCTTCAGAGATACCAACAGCCTTGCCTCTAAAATGGTTGACTGAGAAACCAATATGGACAAAGCAATGGCCTTTAGCTGAGGAAAAGTTACAGGCTTTAGAACAGCTGGTACAAGAACAATTAGATGCTGGACATATAGAAGAATCTACCAGTCTTGGAATTCTCCTGTATTTATGGTTAAGAAAAAATCAGGTAAATGGAGAATGGTGACAGATCTCAGGGCCATCAACAAGGTTATTCAACCTATGGGCCCTCTGCAATCTGGAATTCCTTTGCCCTCTTTATTACCAAAAGGATGGCCTCTCATAGTTATTGATTTAAAGGATTGTTTTTTCACTATACCTTTGCAAAAAGAAGATAGAGAAAAATTTGCCTTCACAGTGCTTACTTATAACAATTCTCAACCTTCGAGGAGGTACCACTGGACCGTTCTCCCCCAGGGTATGTTAAATAGCCCCTCCCTGTGCCAATATTTTGTGAACCAACCATTGCAAATAATACGCAAGAAATTTCCCAAATCTATACTATACCATTACATGGGCGACATCTTGTTATCCGATTCAAACATGGATACCTTGAACAGACTGTTTGAAGAAATAAAGATACTTTTACCTAAATGGGGATTGCAAATCGCTCCTGAAAAGATTCAGAAGGGAGATTCTGTTAATTATTTAGGTTATAAAATAGGTTTGCAAAAAATTAAGACACAAAAAGCACAAATTAGGAGAGATCGCCTACGGACTCTTAATGACTTTCAAAGACTGTTAGGAGATATTTCCAGTCTACGACCAGCTATTTGAATAACACTTGATCTAATAATTCATTTGAACAAAACCTTGGATGGTGATAAAGATTTAAACAGTCCCAGAGAATTAACAGCTGAAGCAGAAAAGGAACTGACAATGGTTGAGGAAAAATTACAACAGGCACATGTGGACAGGGTGAATCCAGAGCTCGATTGTATTCTTGTCATACTACCATCAAAAATTTCTCCTACAGGAATTTTAATGCAGAGAGATGATATTATTTTGGAATGGATCTTTTTACCACATAAACCAAGTAAGAAACTGAAAATTTATGTGGAAAAAGTCTCTGAGTTAATTATAAAAGGCAAGCTGAGACTTCGTCAACTAGCAGGCATAGACCCAGCAGAAATTATAGTGCCCTTCACTGCTGATGAACTAAAGAAATTATGGGAAGATAATGAACCATGGCAAAGAGCTTGTGCTAATTTTTTGGGAGACATTAATAACAACTATCCAAAAAGCAAGCGGCTTAACTTCATAAAGAGAACTTCTTGGATTCTTCCTCGAATCGTCCGTGATGCTCCAATAACTGGAGCCCGTACATTCTATACTGATGCCAATAAGTCAGGGAAGGCAGGTTACAAATCAGAAGACTTGGATAAGGTGGAACAAAGTCCGTATAATTCTGTCCAGAAGGCAGAATTATATGCCATTCTTATGGTGCTAAGGGATTTTAAAGAACCTATTAATATAGTTACAGATTCACAATACGCAGAAAGAGTTATTTTACATATTGAAACTGCTGAATTTATACCTGATGATACTGAACTAACCTCATTGTTTCTCCAGGTTCAAGATTTGATCAGGAACAGGCTTTGCCCTATGTACATAACACACATCTGATCCCATACGGGTCTGCCAGGTCCTCTAGCACAAGGTAATGCAGAAATTGATCAATTACTGATTGGTAGTGTGCTACAAGCCTCTGAATTTCATAAAAAACCTTTGTTAATAGCAAAGGTTTGAAGAAAGAGTTTTCAATTACATGGCAACAAGCTAAGGAGATTGTAAAGAATTGCCCTACTTGCTCTTTCTATAACCAAACGCCACTGTCTGCAGGGGCTAATCCAAAGGGCACCCAAAGGAATGAAATCTGGCAGATGGATGTGTTCCACTTTGCAGAATTTGGCAAATTAAAATATGTTCATCACACCATTGACACTTATTCAGGCTTTCAGTGGGCAACTGCTTTAAGTTCAGAAAAAGCTGATTCAGTAGTCACTCATTTATTAGAAGTCATGGCTATCATGGGTATACCTACACAAATAAAAACGGACAATGGTCCTGCTTATGTTTCTAGGAAAATGAAAAGGTTTTTTGATTATTACAATATCAAGCATGTTACAGGTATACCATACAATCCTACAGGTCAAGCAGTCATAGAAAGATCAAATCGAACTATAAAAGATATGTTGAACAAACAGAAAGGGGTGGAAAACACCCCCAGAAATAGGCTACATAATGCTTTGTTAACCTTGAATTTTCTCAACGCTAATAAGAAGGGAACAATGGCTGCAGAAAGACATTGGATAATGGAAAAGTCTACTGAACTAAATCAACCAGTTTATTTCAAGGATGTGCTGACCTCACAATGGAAGCCAGGATATGTGCTACGTTGGGGAAGGGGTTTTGCTCTTATCTCCACAGGTGAGGAAAAATTGTGGATACCATCAAAATTAATAAAGGTTCGGTTTGAAGAAGAGAAGCCACTTGGAAAAGATAAATAACAATTCTTTCATAAGGATGGCGAACATACTGATGGTAAGAAATACAGATAGGTTGGAGGCAGGGTTCTTTTCTTATCTCCACAGGAAAATACTCATCTTCAAAGAAATTGAGGGACCCTGAATATTTAATTACTGATGGATGGACACATTTTGTAAGTATTAATTTTTATTTATATATCTTATTAAGCATTTCTTTATAAATATATAGAGCTGGTTTTGTAGTTGGACTCTGGCTCAGTCCCTCTCCAATTCCAAGCCTGTTAGTAAGAGAAAAACCCAGAGTTTCTGGAGTTTCTGTCTCATGTCAAGAGCCATGATATGGGACAGAAAGAAATATGAGTTTAGAAAACATCCTTGCTTTTCTTCATATCTATCATACTTTTCATTGAATATATATATCATGCCTTTTATTGAATATATATATATGTATGTATATATATGTCTATATGATTAATGTTTAAGTTTTTCACAATGAACAATGAGTTTTTCCCGAAGTGACATTTGAAGTTTCCAGGAAGAAGATGGGGCCCCACAACAACAACTCTACCTGGTTGATATGACGTCATGATACTGATAGCGCTACTACAAGACCTGTTTTTGATACCAGCTGCACAAGACGATCCCAACTTGGTTAGCTGAAATGGTGCACATCTTATACAACATTCTGGCCAGACCTCCACAAAATACTCAGAGACTATTTGCAATTTTAAAAGACATTGATCTTGAAATTTAACCATCATTTTACTTTCACAGGATCCCCCAGAAAGAATGTCGCCCCCATGACAGCTGGAAGTAATTCTAGAGGACGACGTCCACTCTCCCAGTAAAGTTTACCCCTGGGTTTAGGGACATCATTTAGGGGTTGGGAGGTTGGGTGAGGAATTTTATAAGCTCAGGGATCATTTTGAAAAAAAAAAAGAGGGAATGATGGGATTATAGATTTATAATTGTGAGTTACTGCTTTTAGACAAATATATTGGTATCAATTCTTGTATATTGAAACAAAGTTAAATTATATTGACTATTGTATGCATGCATGTTTCTATGTCTGTTTAAAACATTTTTATGTATTGACATATATTGTATTGATATATATATATTGTATACATTTACCATATTGCAATGTACATTTCTACCTCTGATTAAGATACTTATATAATGTTTGGCATTGATATATATTTACCATATTGCAATGCATATTTGTACAGTGTTTATATTTGGAGGTCATTATCCTCATTTGTTACACAGTTGTTTATTGTCTTAGTCTTTAAGTTAGATAGATATTGAGAATTATATAGATTAATAGTCATATAAGTTTGTCATTTATAATCAGACTAATCAGGTTCTTTAGATATATAGAGATTATACTCAGTATAGATAGATAATCTTCAACCTCTTCAAAGAGCTGTAGAAAATGGCCTTTAATCTAACTCAGAGTTTCGTGATAGTGAGACACAATTGCTCCTGGCAACACCACTCCATTCCCGAGAGAATGTTGAGCACCAAAGACACTCCACCTGGAGCCTTTCTATTTGGCAGAACTGGCCTTTGGGCAAAGAAATGCCTATACCTCAACCACTGACACAGATACAGAGCGTGCATCAATGGATAAAACAGGACTGTCATATCCTGCCAAGACAGGGTAAGATAGTTTTGAAAAGTTCCTTGCCTTTAATAATGGTATGTCAGTTATGTTAGGCCTTAGCCAAAATTGGTTGACTCAACATTGCAAACGAGACTTTGGGTGATTGCCCAGGTAGTCAGTTGTCTCTGTCAATTGTTGCACATTTTGGATATATCTCGTTTGTTGAGTAGTGTTTATTCCCTTCTCAGATCTTTGACTGAGTTGAAGATTATATAATTGTAGTTACTCTTTACATTATTTGGACTCCTTGAGATAGAATGTTTAGCAAAGCTTTTGTTCTCAGTATTGTTTGTTATATTTATTATTTGTTGTTATTGTATGTAGTTGTATTTGGTTTAGTTCTGTCTTATTTAGACAAAAAGGGGAGATGTAGGGATAAGTCCCACCCCTTAGGGGGCGTGTTCGCCTCGGGCTAATGTCTGCCTATAAATTTGGCGAGCGTGCTCCGAGCTCGCTCTTCTTCTACTTTCCTGGTCTCTGCGGGAACGGTGGTTCTGTAAGTCTATTTCTACATTAAAACTATATATATATTTACAAACTGTCTGCATTCGTTTACGCCGTTTTACCTTATAACAAGATGGTGTCTAATCTTAAAATGGAGTCAGGCTGGTCCACAATTACCTCAAATCTTACCTTTCTGTGTATTTCTGACTCTGTTGCATGTCTACCAAAGCTTTGACAATCTTAGGGAAATCTTTATGTAACATATACAATGTTGAAAAATGTTATCATGTTCACAAGGATGTAAACAGCTGGCATTGTGCTTACCCCTCTTATTAGGGAAATGAATCTCTAGAGTCTCAGCATGGATGTAGTTTCATCAGTCTTGTGGAGCACCTGGAGCTCCAGAGTTCCTCAGGGTGGGATAAGGAGCAGTTTGGTTTTGGTAGGCCTGTGACAGTTTATGTTAATGGTCAATTGGAGTCCCATCTCTGGGTATATTTGTGAGAGGTTTTCTAGATTAGATTTAGGCAATAAAACCCCCTAAATGGGTTGAGGTCCCATTTAGGAGACAAAGCAAAAGAAAGAGGAGCTTTGGCATTCATTTCTCTTTGCTTCCTGGTGGTGGATGTGCTGAGATCTCTTATTCTGCTACCACGCCTTCGCTGTCATATCAAGCTGTACCTCCTCGAGCCATAGCCAAAATAAACTCCTGGTTCCTGTTGTTCCTTGTCAGGTGTTTTGGCAGAGCAATGAGAAAAAATTTTAATGTACAACCCAACAGATGTGGGACAGTCATCTGTGGTTCTTGGTCCCCACCCTGGAGGAGCCAGCTTACACATTACATTACACAGGCACATGTGGGTACCATCACAGAGTTGAAATTCTTAGAGAATGGAACCCCTATCACCTGTGACCATTGTAATCTCTCCTTGTTAGTGCCATTCTCTACCTGATTACCAGGGAAGCCACCACACATGGTGGTCTCTTTGAGTGATTTTAAACCTGAGCACTCAAGCCTCTTTATGTTTTCCTTTCACAAATACAGTGAGCCCATCACTGAGAACATGAAAGACCACACCTCAACGGATAATGCCTGATGTGGGGTTCTCCTCTGTATTCTGTGAATATGGTTTATTACCATTGGTTATTAAAAAAGTTGTTTAGGCCTATGGCTGGGTAGAATAGACAAGGTGTGAATTCCAGAGATAGAGGGGGAAGAAGGCAGGGTCAGAGAAATGTCATGTAGCTACCTAAGGAGAAAGATGGCTGCTGGAAGCTTGCAAGTAAACAATGAAATTGGGTTAGTTTAAGATATAGGAGCTAGCTGGCAATACACCTAAGTTATTGGCCCAGCAGATTTTAATTAATACAGTTTCTGTGTGGTTATTTCAGGTCTTGGTGGCCAGGAAATGAACAAGAAACCTTTTCCTACAGAATGGGACCCAATGTGGGCAAATATGTCCTCATAAAACATGAAAGAGCTTGAAAAGGAATTCTAGACAGAGTTTAGTGTAGCTTCTTGGTAGTCACTTTTTTTTTCATGGGCTCTGTTTGCTACTGGTTGCACCACAGCTTCTTTAAGAGAAGGCTTACTGAATCAGCATAAGAAACAGGTACCCCTTCCCTTCTGTGGGGTCATAAGATCCCTTAACTCAGCCTGTTTTGGGGTTGAGGGTCTGGAGACAAAGTGGTGACAGCAACTGCTGCAGGACTTTCTTTGTTCCACTGAACCTGCACCCAGCAAGCCCGCCCTTTTGTCTGCTAGGCCCCTGGCCAGCAAGTGGCCCAGATCCTGTACCAGAAGAGCCATCCAGAGAGTATTTGAAGGAAGAGACGGGCAGGCACCAATGCAAGAATTCCTCCAACAATCTGAAAAACAACTTGATAACACCAGAATCCAGTGAACATACAGCAGGAAGGCTTGAACACGCTAATCCAGAAGAAGTAGAAGAAATAGACATTAGACGTAACATTATGAAAATGTTAGAGACCATTAAACAGGATGTAAAAAACTCCTTTAAAGAAATGGATGAGAAGACTAACAAAAAGTTAGAAGAAATGAATAAATCCCTCAAGACTATCTAAGAAAACTAAGAAAAAGCAATCAAACAGATAAGAGAAACAGTTTAAGACTTGAAAACTGAAATGGAGACAATGAAGAAAACACAAACCAAGAGACAGCATGATATGGAAAATTGGGGTAAACGAACAGAAACTACAGAGACAAGTATAACCAACCAAATACTAGAGATATAAGAAAGAATATCAGATGCTGAAGATACCATAAATAAAATAAACGCACTGATCAAAGAAAACAGCAAATCCAACAAATTCTTATCACAAAACATTGAGGAAATCTGGGACACCATGAAAAGACCAAACTAAGAATAATAGGGGTAGAAGAAGGAGAAGAATTACAGCTTAAAGGCCCAGAAAATATGTTCAACAAAATTATAGAAGAAAAATTTCCCAACCTAAAGAAGGATATTCCTATGAAGGTTCAGGAAACATACAGAACACCAAATAGACTGGATAAGAAAAAAAACAACCCCTTGCCATATAATAATCAAAACACAAAACATATAGAATAAAGAAAGAATATTAAGAGCTGCAAAGGAGAAAGGTCAAGTAACATATAAAGGTAAACCTATCAGAATTACACCTGACTTCTCTATGGAAACCATGAAAGCCAGAAGGTCTTGGATAGATGTGCTGCAGAAACTAAGAGAGCATGGATGCAAGCCCAGACTACTATACCCAGCCAAGCTTTCTTTCACGATCAATGGAGAAAATAAGATATTACAGGATAAACACAAATTTAAACAATACATAGCCACAAACCCAGCCTTATAGAAAGTAATAAAAGGAAAATCACTAACCAAGGAGTCCAACAATGACCACAATAACTCAGACATCTAGAGACCCGTCACCAACACAACCCGAAGAAGGGAAACACACAAACCTTGCTACTAAAAAAGTGACCGGAGTTAACAACCACTGGTCATTAATATCACTTAATGTCAATGGGCTCAACTCACCTATAAAAGGCACAGGCTAAGAGATTGGATACGAAAACAGGATCCAACATTCTGCTGTTTACAAGAAACACACCTCAACCACAAAGACAGGCATCTACTCAGAGTAAAGGGCTGGGAAAAGGCTTATCAAGCAAATGGACCTAAGAAACAAGCAGGCGTGGCCATACTAATTTCTAACAATGTTGACTTCAAACTTAAATCAATCAGAAGAGATGGAGAGGGACATTTTATACTCATATCAGAAACAAGATGAAGTCTCAATCCTGAATATCTATGCCCCTAATATAAAAGCACCCACTTACGTAAAAGTAACATTGCTAAAACTCAAGCCAGTCATCAAACCGCACACACTAATAGTAGGAGACTTCAACACTCCTCTCTCAACAATGGACAGGTCAATCAGACAGAAACCTAACAGATAAATAAGAGAATTAATGGAGGTAATGAATCAAATGGACTTAACAGACATCTATAGAACATTCCACCCAAATAGGAGAGAATATACCTTCTTCTCTGCAGCTCATGGAACCTTCTCGAAAATCGACCACATAGTTGGTAACAAAGCAAACATCCAGAGTTACAAAAAAATATTAGTAACCACCTGTGTCTTATCGGATCACCATGGATTAAAGTTAGAATTCAACAACAATGCTACCTCCAGAAAGCCTACAAACACATGGAAACTCAACAGTCAACTGCTGAACCACAACTGGATCAAGGAAGAAATAAATAAAGAAATTAAAGCCGGGCGGTGGTGGTGCACGCCTTTAATCCCAGCACTTGGGAGGCAGAGGCAGGCAGATCTCTGTGAGTTCGAGACCAGCCTGGTCCACAAAACCAGCCTAGTTCCAGGACAGGCATCAAAACCACAGAGAAACCCTGTCTCCAAAAACCAAAACAAAAAAAAAAGAAAGAAATTAACGTCTTCCTTGAATTTAATGAAAATAAAGAAACAAGATATTCAAACTTATGGGACACTATGAAAGCAGTCCTAAGAGGAAAGTTCATAACACTAAGTGCCCACTTAAAGAAAACAGAGAAAGCTCACATTGGAGATTTAACAGCCCACCTGAAAGCTCTAGAAAAAAAAATGAAGCAGACTCACCTAGGAGGAGTAGAAGATTGGAAATAATCAAACTGAGGGCTGAAATCAACAAAATAGAAACACAGAAAACAATCCAAAGAATCAATGAAACAAAAAGCTGGTTCCTGGAGAAAATCAACAAGATTGACAAACCCCTATCCAAAATAATCAAACGGCAGAGAGAGAATATGCAAATTAATAAGATCAGAAATTAAAATGGGGACATAACCACAGACACAGAGGAAATTCAGAGAATCTTTAGATTTTACTACAAAAGCCTGTATGCCACAAAACTGGAAAATGTAAAAGAAATGGACACTTTTTTAGATAAATACCATATACCAAAGTTAAAGCAGGAACAGGTGAACAATCTGAATAGACCTGTTAGTCGCGAAGAATTAGAAGAGGTTATCAAAAACCTCCCTACTAAAAAAAGCCCAGGACCAGATTGTTTCAATGCGGAATTCTACCAGAACTTCCAAGAAGACCTAATACCTATACTCCTTAATGTATTTCACAATATAGAAACAGAAGAGGCATTGCCAAATTCCTTTTATGAAGCTACAGTTACTCTGATACAAAAACCACACAAAGACTCAACCAAGAAAGAGAATTACAGGCCTATCTCACTCATGAATATCAACGCAAAAATCCTCAACAAAATACTGGCAAACCGAATCCAAGAACACATTAGAAAAATTATCCATTTTGATCAAGTAGGCTTCATCCCAGAGATGCAGGGCTGGTTCAACATACGCAAAACTATCAATGTAATCCATCATATAAATAAACTGAAAGAAAAAAAACCATATGATCATTTCATTAGATGCTGAAAAAGCATTTGACAAAATTCAACACCCCTTTATTATAAAAGTTTTGGAGAGATTAGGGATACAAGGGACATACCTAAATATAATAAAAGCTATTTACAGCAAGCCGACAGCTAACATCAAATTAAATGGAGCAAAACTCAAAGCCATCCCACTAAAATCAGGAACACGACAAGGATGTCCACTCCCTCCATACCTCTTCAATATAGTGCTTGAAGTTCTAGCAATAACAATAAGACAACATAAGGGGATCAAGGGGATTTGTATTGGAAAAGAAGAAGTTAAGCTTTCGTTATTTGCAGATGATATGATAGTGTACATAAGCGACCCCCAAAACTGCACCAAAGAACTCTTACAGTTGATAAACACCTTTAGTAATGTGGCGGGATACAAAAACAACTCCAAAAAATCAGTTGCCCTCCTATACACAAAGGATATGGAAGCAGAGAGGGAAATCAGAGAAGCTTCACCTTTTACGATAGCCATAAACAGCATAAAATATCTTGGGGTAACTCTAACCAAGGAAGTGAAAGATCTATTTGACAAGAACTTTAAGGCATTGAAGAAAGAAATTGAAGAGGATACCAGAAAATGGAAGGATCTCCCTTGCTCTTGGATTGGGAGGATCAACATAGTAAAAATGGCAATTCTACCAAAGGCAATTTATACACTCAATGCAATTCCCATCAAGGTCCCATCAAAATTCTTCACGGATCTTGAGAGGACAATAATCAACTTTATATGGTAAAACAATCTTATACAATAAAGGAACTTCTCGAGGCATTAACATCCTTGATTTCAAACTCTATTACAGAACTACAGTAATGAAAACAGCGTGGTATTGGCATAATAACAGAGAAGTCGACCAATGGAATCAAATAGAAGACCCTGACTTTAACCCACAAACCTATGAACACCTCATTTTTGATAAAGGAGCTAAAAGTATACAATGGAAGAAAGAAAGCATCTTCAACAAATGGTGCTGGCACAACCGGATGTCAACCTGTAGAAGAATGAAAATAGATCCATATCTATCACCAAGCACAAAACTCAAGTCCAAATGGATTAAAGACCTCAATATCAGTCTGAACATACTGAACCTAATAGAAGAGAAAGTGGGAAGTACCCTACAACATATGGGCACAGGAGATCGCTTCTTATGTATAACCTCAGCAGCACAGACATTAAGGGCCTCATTGAATAAATGGGACCTATTGAAACTGAGAAGCTTCTGTAAAGCAAAGGACACTGTCACTAAGACAAAAAGGCAACCCACTGACTTGGAGAAGATCTTCACCAACCCCGCAACAGACAAAGGTCTGATCTCCAAAATAAATATAGAACTCAAGAAACTAGACCTTAAAATGCTAATTAACCCAATTAAAAAATGGGGCACTGAACTGAACAGAGAATTCTCAACAGAAGAAGTTCAAATGGCCAAAAGACACTTAAGGTCATGCTCAACCTCCTTAGCGATCAGGGAAATGCAAATCAAAACAACTTTGAGATATCATCTTACACCTGTCAGAATGGCTAAAATAAAAAACACCAATGATAGCCTTTGCTGGAGAGGTTGTGGAGAAAGGGGTACACTCATCCATTGCCGGTGGGAATGCACACTTGTCCAACCACTATGGAAATCAGTGTGGTGGTTTCTCAGGAAATTCGGGATCAACCTGCCCCATTACCCAGCAATACCATTCTTGGGAATATACCCAAGAGATGCCCTATCATATTACAAAAGCATTTGTTCAACTATGTTCACAGCAGCATTGTTTGTAATAGCCAGAACCTGGAAACAACCTAGATGTCCTTCAATGGAAGAATGGTTGAAGAAAGTGTGGAATATATACACATTAGAGTACTACTCAGCGGTAAAAAACAATGACTTCTCGAATTTTGCATGCAAATGGATGGAAATAGAAAACACTATCCTTAGTGAGGTGTCCCAGACTCAAAAAGATGAACATGGGATGTGCTCACTCATAATTGGTTTCTAGCCATAAATAAACAACATTGAGTCTATAATTTGTAATCCTAAAAAGCTAAATAAGAAGGTGAAACCAAAGAAAAACATATAGTTATCCTCCTGGATATGGGAAGTAGACAAGATTGCCGAGCAAAAATTGGGATCTTGGGGGTGGGGTGGGATAGGGGCAAGGGGATATGGGGAGAGAAATGTGAGAAGGGGAGGATGGGGGGGAACTTGGGGAATTGGGATGGTTGGGATAAAGGAAGGATGGATATGGGAGCAGGGAAGCATAAATCTTAATTAAGGGATCCAGCATAGGGTGGGCAAGAGACCTGAACCTAGAGGGGCTCCCAGGTGCCCAGGGGGATGTCCCAAGTTAGTGCCTTGGGCAGCTGAAAATAAGGAACCTGAAATGGCCCTATCTTATAACCACACTGATGAATATCTTGCATATCACCATAGAACCTTCATCGCGCGATGGATGGAGATAGAGACAGAGACCCATATTGGAGCACCGGAATAAGCTCCCAAGGTCCCAATGAGGAGCAGACGGAGGGAGAACACGAGGACCACGAGGGGTGCACCCACCCACTGAGACAGAGGGACTGATCTACTGAAAGCTCACCAAGGCCAGCTGGACTGGAACTGAAAAAGCATGGGATAAAACCGGAATCTCTGAACAGTGAGGACTGATGAGAAGCCAAAGACAATGGCACTGGGGTTTGATCCTACTTCATGTTCTGGTTTGTGGGAGCCTAGCAAGTTTGGATGCTCACCTTCCTAGACCTAGATGGAGGGGGGAGGACCTTGGACTTTCCACCTGACTGCTCTTCGGTCTGGAGAGGGAGGGGGAAAGGAGTGGGGGGAGGGGGAGTGGTGTGCGAGGAAGGGGAGGGAAATGGGAGGATGGGAGGAGGCGGAAATTTTTTTTTCAAGAAAAAAATAGAGATGCAGCGGAGAGGCCCGCCCGGCGCAGACACGGGGGAGAGATGCGGCAATCAGGAATAGGCTTTGGGGGACCAGCGCGGCGGCAGATGCAAGCAGCGGGACGGGTGCACAATAACGAGAGCAGATCGCCCCACTACAATTAAATCAAAGAGGTAGGCCCTTTGTTGGCGAGGTCACTGGCAGACGGGGAGCCTGGTCCTGTTCGTGAAGACCCTTTGGAGGGTTGAGAGGGTTCTTGGCCTGCGGCAGGAACCAGGAAACAGAGAGAGGGCATTTTGTATGCGGAACCCTTGGCCAGCAGGGAAACATGATCCGGTTTTAAAAGACCCATTAGATAGGATCAATAGGAGGAGATGGGCATGTGCCAAGGCAAGAATTCACCCAATAATCTGAAAAACAACATGAAAACACCAGAACCCAATGATCTTACAACAGAAGTATTTGAACACCCTAACACAGAAGAAGTGGAAAAAAACTGACTTTATGAAAGCAATAGAGTTCCTTAAACAACATGTAAAAAATGCCCTTATAGAAATGGATGAGAAGTATAACAAAAAGTTTGAAGAAATGAGTAAATACGTACATGATACCCTGGGAAACCAAGAAAAAACGATCAAACAGGTAATGGGAACAGTTCAAGAATTGAAAACTGAAATGAAGGCAAGGAAGAAAACACAAACTGAGGACCAGCTGGATATGGAAAATCTAGGTCAACGAGCAGAGTCTACAGAAACAAGCATAATCATTAGAATACAGAGATAGAAGAAAGAATCTCAGATTCTGAGGACACCATAGAGAAAATAAACGCACAGATCAAAGAAACAGCAAAGCCAACAAATTCTCAACACAAAACATTCAGGAAATATGGGGCACAATAAAAAAACCAAACCTAAGAATAATAGGAAGAGAAGAAGGAGAAGAGTCACAGCTCAAAGGCCCAGAAAATATTTTTAACAAAATAATGGAAGAAAACTTTCCCAACATAAAGAAAGATATTCATTTAAATATTCAAGAAGCATACAGAACACCAAACAGACTGGATCAAAGAAAAACATCTCCTTGCCATATAATAATCAAAACACAAAATATTCAGCTTAAAGAAGGAATATTAAGAGCTGCAAAGGAAAAAGGGCAAGTAACTTATAAAGGTAAACCTATCAGACTTACACCTGACTTCTCTATGGAAACCTGAAAGCCAGAAGGTCCTGGATAGATGTACTGCAGAAGCTAAGAGACCATGGATGCAAACCCAAACTACTATACCCAGCCAAGCTATCATTCACTATCAATGGAGAAAACAAGACATTCCAGATTAAGAACAAATTTAAACAATACATAGCCACAAATCCAGCCCTACAGAAAGTAATAGAAGGAAAATCGCAACCCAAGGAATCCAACATTGCCAACACTGCCTACAATAACTCAGGCATCTAGCGACCCTTCACCAGTACATCTCAAAGAAGGGAGACACACAAACTCTACTACCAAAAACAATAAGAATAACCAGAGTAAACAACCACTGGTCATTAATATCACTTAATATTAATGGGCTCAATTCACCTATAAAAAGGCACAGGCTAAGAGATTGGATACGAAAACAGGATCCAACATTCTGCTGTTTGCAAGAAACACATCTCAACCACAAAGACAGGCATCTACTCAGAGTAAAGGGTTGGGAAAAGGTGTTTCAACTAATTTCTAACAATGTTGACTTCAAACTTAAATCAATCAGAAGAGATCGAGATGGACACTTTATACTCCTAACAGGAACAATTAATCAGGATGATGTCTCAATTCTGAATATCTATGCCCCTAATATAAAAGCACCCACTTATGTAAAAGAAATATTACTAGAACTCAAGGCAGACATCAAACCACACACACTAGTAGCAGGAGACTTTAACACACCTCTCTCAACAATGGACAGGTCAATCAGACAGAAACCTAATAGAGAATTAAGAGAATTATTGGAGGTAATGAATCAAATGGACTTAACAGACATCTATAGAACATTCCACCCAAAAAGGAAAGAATATACCTTCTTCTCTGCAGCTCATGGAACCTTCTTGAAAATTGACCACATACTTGGAAACAAAGGAAACCTCCACAGATACAAAAAAATATCAGTGTCCACCTGTGTCTTATCTGATCACCACGGATTAAAGTTAGAAGGCAACAACAATACTACCCACAGAAAGCTGACAAACTCATGGAAACTGAACAGTCAACTACTGAACCCACCTGGGTCAAGGAAGAAATTAAGAAAGAAATTAAAGTCTTCCTTGAATTTAATGAAAATAAAGAGACAACATACTCAAACCTATGGGACACGATGAAAGCAGTCCTAAGAGGAAAGTTCATAGCACTAAGTGCCCACCTAAAGAAAACATAGAAAGCATACATTGGGGACTTAACAACACATCTGAAGCTCTAGAAAAAAGAGAAGCAGATGCGCCCAGGAGAAGTAGAAGACTGGAAATAATCAAACTGAGGGCTGAAATCAACAAAATAGAAACACAGAAAACAGTCCAAAGAATCAATGAAACAAAAAGTTGGTTCTTGGAGAAAATCAACAAGATCGACAAACCCCTATCCAAACTAATTAAACGACAGAGAGAGAACACACAAATAAATAAGATCAGAAATGAAAAGGGGACATAACCACAGACACAGAGGAAATTCAGAGAATCATTAGCTCTTACTACAAAAGCCTGTATGCCACAAAACTGGAAAATACAAAAGAAATGGACATTTTTTAAATAAGTACCATATACCAAAGCTTAACCAAGACCAGGTGAATGATCTAAATAGACCTGTTAGTCGTGAAGAATTAGAAACGGGTATCAAAAAATCTCCCTTCAAAAAAAAAGCCCAGGACCAGATGGTTTCAATGCAGAATTCTACCAGAACTTCCAAGAAGAACTAATACCTATACTCCTTAATGTATTTCACAATATAGAAACAGAAGAGTCATTGCCAAATTCCTTTTATGAAGCTACAGTTACCCTGATACAAAAACCACACAAAGACCCAACCAAGAAAGAGAATTACAGGCTTATCTCACTCATGAATATCGACACAAAAATTCTCAATAAAATACTGGCAAACCGAATCCAAGAACACATCCGAAAAATTATCCATTATGATGAAGTAGGCTTCATCCCAGAGATGCAGGGCTGGTTCAACATACGCAAATCTATCAATGTAATCCACCATATAAATAAACTGAAAGAAAAAAAACCATATCATCATTTTATTAGATGCTGAAAAGCATTCGACAAAGTTCAACACCCCTTTATGATAAAGGTCTTGGAGAGATTAGGGATACAAGGGACATACCTAAATATAATAAAAGCTATTTACAGCAAGCCGACAGCTAACATCAAGTTAAACGGAGCAAAACTCAAAGCCATCCCACTAAAATCAGGAACACGACAAGGATGTCCACTCCCTCCATACCTCTTCAATATAGTGCTTGAAGTTCTAGCAATAACAATAAGACAACATAAGGGGATCAAGGGGATTTGTATTGGAAAAGAAGAAGTTAAGCTTTCGTTATTTGCAGATGATATCATAGTATACATAAGCTACCCCAAAACTGCACCAAAGAACTCCTACAGCTGATAAACTCCTTTAGTAATGTGGCAGGATACAAAATCAACTCCAAAAAAATCAGTTGCCTTCCTATACACTAATGATAAGAAAGCAGAGAGGGAAATCAGAGAAATATCACCTTTCGCGATAGCCACAAATAGCATAAAATATCTTGGGGTAACTCTAACCAAGGAAGTGAAAGATCTATTTGAGAAGCACTTTAAGTCTTTGAAGAAAGAAATTGAAGAGGACACCAGAAAATGGAAGGACCTCCCTTGCTCTTGGATTGGGAGGATCAACATAGTAAAAATGGCAATTCTACCAAAAGCAATCTATAGATTCAATGCAATCCCCATCAAAATCATCAAAATTCTTCACAGATCTGGAGAAGACAATAATCAACTTTATATGGAAAAACAAAAACCCAGGATAGCCAAAACAATCTTATACAATAAAGGAACTTCTGGAGGCATTACTATCCTTGACATCAAACTCTATTACAGAGCTACAGTATTGAAAACAGCTTGGTATTGGCATAATAACAGAGAAGTTGACCAATGGAATCAAATAGAAGACCCTGACTTTAACCCACAAACCTATGAACACCTGATTTTCAATAAAGGAGCTAAAAGTATACAATGGAAAAAAGAGAGCATCTTCATCAAATTGTGCTGGCAAAACTGGATGTCAATCTGTAGAAGAATGAAAATAGATCCATATCTATCACCGTGCACAAAACTCAAGTCCAAATGGATTAAAGACCTCAATATCAGTCTGAACATACTGAACCTAATAGAAGAGAAAGTGGGAAGTACCCTACAACATATGGGCACAGGAGATCGCTTCTTATGTATAACCTCAGCAGCACAGACATTAAGGGCCTCATTGAATAAATGGGACTTATTGAAACTGAGAAGCTTCTGTAAAGCAAAGGACACTGTCACTAAGACAAAAAGGCAACCCACTTACTGGGAGAAGATCTTCACCAACCCCGCAACTGACAAAGGTCTGATCTCCAAAATATATAAAAAACTCAAGAAACTAGACCGTAAAAGGCTAATCAACCCAATTATAAAAAGGGGCACTGAGCTGAACAGAGAATTCTCAACAGAAGAAGTTCAAATGGCCAAACGACACTTAAGGTCGTGCTCAACTTCCTTAGCGATCAGGGAAATGCAAATCAAGACAACTTTAAGATACCATCTTACACCTGTCAGAATGGCTAAAATAAAAAACACCAATGATAGCCTTTGCTGGAGAGGTTGTGGAGAAAGGGGTACACTCATCCATTGCTGGTGGAAATGCAAACTTGTACAACCACTCTGGAAAGCAGTGTGGTGGTTTCTCAGGAAATTCGGGATCAACCTACCCCTGGACCCAGCAATACCACTCTTGGGAATATACCCAAGTGAGGCCCTATCATTCAACAAAAGTATATGCTCAACTATGTTCATAGCAGCGTTGTTTGTAATAGCCAGAACCTGGAAACAACATAGATGCCCTTCAATGGAAGAATGGATGAAGAAAGTATGGAATATATACATATTAGAGTATTACTCAGCAGTAAAAACAAGGACTTCTTGAATTTTGCATACTAATGGATGCAAATAGAAAACACTATCCTGAGTGAGGTAAGCCAGACCCAAAAAGATGAACATGGGATGTACTCACTCATATTTGGTTTCTAGCCATAAATAAAGGACATTGAGCCTATAAATCGCAATCCTAGAGAAGCTAAATAAGAAGGTGAATCCAAAGACGAACATATAGGCATCCTCTTGAATAGTAACCTTCATCAGGCGATGAAAGGAGACAGAGAACCACATTGGAGCACCGGACAAAAATCTCAAAGTCCAAATCACGAGCAGAAGGAGAGGGAGCACGAGCATGGAACTCAGGACCTCGAGGGGTGCACCCACACACTGAGACAATGGGGATGTTCTTTTGGGAACTCACCAAGGCCAGCTGGCCTGGGTCTGAAAAAGCATGGGATAAAACCGGACTCGCTGAACATAGCGGACAATGAGGACTACTGAGAACTCAAGAACAATGGCAATGGGTTTTTGATCTTACTGCACGTACTGGCTTTGGGGGAGCCTAGGCAGTTTGGATGCTCACCTTACTAGACCTGGATGGAGGTGGGTGGTCCTTGGACTTCCCACCGGTCGGGGAACCCTGATTGCTCTTCGAGCTGATGAGGGAGGGGGACTTGATTGGGGGAGGGTGAGGGAAATGTGAGGCAGTGGCAGGGAGGAGGCAGAAATCCTTAATAAATAAATAAATTTTAAAAAAAATAAAAAAATAATAAAATAAAAAAGAAAAAAGTGAAGAGAGCGAAGACACAGGAGATAACTCTCCTCCACCTCCTTTAGATAAAACAAACTTAAAAATAAAAAAAGGTGAAAATGTGAGTGCATATTTATAGGAATTACAGATAGAAATTCAACAACTCCCAAAACAAAACAAACAAACAAACAACAACAACAACAAAATTTTTCTGGCAGAGAAAATGGAAGGAAAATAAAATTTCCTGATAGAAGAAAGAAAAGTACTTAATCACATCCTACAAATAGGAAGGTCCAAAAGATCAAAAATAGAGGGAGTAAAAAGCTTCTTCCCAGTAGGAATAAAGGAAGAAAAAAGGCTCCTTCTGATAGGAAAAACTAATATCAGCTGGACCCAGAGCTCTTTGGCTGTATGCTGCCTGTCACCTCTTGCACCAAGAGCTCACCAATGCAGAGCCAAAACACTTGAATTCCAAAGATGCAGGGTTCCATTGCTGCCGCTTGAGCTAACACACATAGTCTAGAACTTAGAATTTTCTTGTTTGTTTGCTTGATTTTTGTTCAAATGTTTTTTTCCCATAATAGCTGGAACAACTCAATGTTAAAGGTCCCTTTATGGGAGAAAAAAAAACTAAAATAAGCCCAACTTCTAGTATAGAAACAATCACAACCAGGGCATAAAGTACTGAGCCAATGCTGTTTAAATCTCCAGAGGTATTTGTCATTCATTATATGGGGGATGTTTTCTTCTTGATCATCTAATAAATGCTTAAATAAATGTTTGATTTTTATAGTAAGTGAACTAAAAGAGAAAAATTCATAGTTTTGAACTATATGATTGAGTATACTCTTATCTGTTCATTACTGACAATTGGGCTCTGCTCTTAAGTTACTTTCTAAAAATTATTGGCTAAATTCTGTAAAATGTAACACCTGAAACAGAATGGGTTGTTAGCTTATTAAATAATGTGGTTGAGAAGGCCTTAGAAATGGTCTCTTATGGATAAAAGACCTAAACAAATGTTACTTACATCCTTGACTTCTAAGAATGCTAATACAGAATATGAGAAAGCCATAAGGCCTTTCAAAACTCAGGCTCAGCTTTGGAGATTTAATTTATGCTACTTCAGGAAGTGCTGCCTTGGGAAAACATCTAACATCTCAATGAATTCTTTGTTATAAAATAGATGTTCGGGTATACGGTCCTCTATCCCCAGGATAGTAGGAATAATTTTGGAAAAAAGTAGTTTAACATCTGAAGGATTTACTGTACACCCAGGAATTTAGATAAAGATTACATGTGTTACAGTATATTTAGAAATGCACACATTCTTAGGAGAGAAAGGAGAAAGAATAAAATCTAGTTTAAAAATAATAAAGCCCTTAAGAAACATAAGCAATATAAAGGAAAAACACCACAGAAAGATGAAAAATACATAGGAAGTCTGGATCCTCTATGTTATTGTGTTTTCTTTAAATTTTTTTGATTGCTGATAAATGAACAAAAATTGCTAAGACACATTGGGTTATGATAGTTGCTAGATTAAACCAATCTACATATTAAAAATTTTTGACTTTGAAATGAAAGTTAAAAAATGCTTTGTAGAAGAGGTTATGCTTTTATTTTCACAAAAATGAAAGATTAGATTCCTAGAGATCAGATTTGATCAAGAAAGCACCCTGAAAAATCCTGGCCACAGACATAAAGAAGTAAATCTAGAAAAACTATGAAACATGTAATTTATAATTTACCTGCTCAAACATAAAACAAAAAAATAACTTTGGCTGACTTGTGTACAATGCACAGTCTATATTTGTATTAATACAGGTATGTATGTTACTTTAAAAAGTTTATGAATTTTTAGAGCAAGGGGAACAAGGCACCAACAAAAACAGAGAGCCTTGGGCATCAATATCTCAGAATGCTTCTGTGGAAGTTTCCTCAGAGTTCTACATCCAAAACAGTTTCAAGGTTGCTGTGTGAGATGATTCAGCCTCATTGACTACTCTAGCCAAGACTTAACCATTATCCTCAGTTTTTCAAGGCTCCCCAACAGATTCCAGCACCCCCACACAACAGAAAGCAGTCTAGAGAAAATAATGCCCACATTTCCAAAAGATGGATTATTGATATTTGTCATCATTTAAAAGAGGTTGGTTACAAGTTGTTAATGGTCATAGTATAAAAAAAAGCTAAACACAGGAGTTAATGCAAAGAAATCTTTCTCAAAGAAAAAGGAGTTATAATATTGAAATGAGATAAAAGGGTAGATTACTGAATCTACTTTAATCCAAAAAACAACTACTAATCTCGAGATACTTTATATTAGTGTGGATTTTGGTTTATTGACATAAATCTAAAGTTATTTTTGCCGTACTATGTATATTTCTATTCTTATTGGGAGTATTGTGCTTATGCAACTCATTTAAAAGTATAATATTTAATTAAAAACACAGGTTAGTAGTTAATCAATTATAATAATTAAACTTGTAGTCAAATTAGGTATGTTTTCAAGGTTAAACAGATATATTTAGATAGATGGTCTTCAAATGTTTCAAAGACCTACAGAATATGACATTTAAAATGTATTAATAACATAAGACTTTTCATAACAATGAGACACATCTGTTGCTGGAAGCACCAATTTACTTCAGAAAAGAATAATGGTCATTGAAGAATGAAGTGGAACACATCCAATGAGGGAAATCATGAGTCAAATAATCACAAGTTAACTTCAAAAGAGTCTTCTAATATTATTCTTTATTGTAAGTGAAAAGGTCATGGAACAGGAGCAGGGGGTCCAACCTCAAGGTATGGAGCACAGGAACAAGAGAGAAAAAGAGTTGGGGAGGCCAGTGACATTCTTTGGGTACCCAAAAGTCATGCCACAACCTGGTCCAGCATCTTAAAAGTCATTGACTGAAGAAGGTTCCCCATCACTTCCCCTTTTTGTCTAAATAAGAAAGTTACAAATCCAATACAAAATATATACACTAGGAACAGATATAAAGTATAAAATTAGGATTACAACCAGCATAGACCATATTAAAGAAGGAACATATGAGAAATGTTTTAATAAACGTTCTGTCTTATGGAGCCTAAGTCTTGTATTGGAAATGGGTTGGTGTCAGGAGCCAATTTCCTCCTAAAATCATTACAGGAACCATCACCCTGGGGAGTCTGCAGAGAACCCCACACCCATAATTGTGTTAAGAATCGTTCTATTGACAGAGCCTACCCCACACCCAAATTGGCTGTTAACGGAGAGCTATCTGTTAGCGGAACCCACCCCACATTCCAAACTATCTAGAGAACTAGGTGTGTCATCTCCTAGTTGTGACTTCCTGGCCTACGTGACCAACACGAACCACGTGACCAATGTGAACCATGCGGCAAGAGCCCAGGCCCCTGTGCCCACCCCCCAACTCCTTACCCTATATAAGCTGTACCCCATCTCTAATAAACTGAGGCTTTGACAGGAACCCCAGCTTAGCCTCCTTCTTGTCTCCTAGCCCATTATCTTCCAGATAGTGCCTCTCCGGGACCCTGGAATAACTGACTGCAGGGTGGGTTACAACCCCTAGACTGAGTAGCCCACCCAAAAGCGGTTTACAGCTTGGCTGGATTATAAGAGGAAGAGAACTATCACTATCTAATCTTCACTCCCATTGAAGACCTGACAAGGGAAATAATATTACTTGAGTAAGCAAGAAGTGCAATCAAACACCTTCCAATATGTGCAGTAGATCACAGAGACAACTGGCTACCTGAGCAATTGCCCAAAGTCTCATTTGTAATGTTGGAGCAACCAACTTTGGCTAAGGCCTAGAGTAACTGACAGATCATTTTCAGAGGCAGAAAAATTTTTAGGGACTATCTTACTCTGTCTTGGCAAGGTTTGAAAGTCTTTTTTCTTGTATCCTGCTTGTCCAGTCTGGACACCATGCACTTTGTCAGTGGTTGAGGCATGGGCAGTTCCCAAAAGCCAGTTGTGCCAAGAAGAAAACAAAATCCAAGTGGAGTGTCTTTGGTGCTCAACATTATCTCAGGAATAGATTGGTACTGCCAGGAGCAATCCTGTCTAACAAAATCTTAAGTTATTTAAATGCCATATTCTCCAGCTAATTGAAGTGGTTGAAGATTACCTATGTATGCAGAATACAATCTCTATGTATCTAAAGAACCTAATTAACCTGACTATAAGTATAACAAACATGAATGACTATTGACCTATAATACCTAATACCTATTTAACTTAAAGACTAAGACTTCATATCAGAATACTAAACAATCTTTAAACAACTATGCAATAAATGAGAACAATGACATCAAAATGTAAATGATATATAGGTATCTTGATCAGAGGTAGAAATACATAATGTAAATGTATCCTAAAAATTGTATCAATATACAAAGTGTCTTAAACAGAGGTAGAAATATGTATGCATACAATCTAACAAAATAACTTTGCATAGGTGTACAAATATTGTAAATAGATTTAGGAGCATATTCATTATAACACATATAATTTGAACTTATATCAATATACAAAAATCTATACCAATGTAAATTGTCTATAACTAATAGCTCACAAATATTCACTCTATTATTCACTATTATTATTATTATTATTGCAAGTAAGTTCATACTAATCTACCTATTATCCCATTCAATTTTCCCTCTTTTTTTCAAGGAGATCTCTGGGCCTACATAATTTCCACCCCAACCCCCAACCCTATATAAGTAACAATCAACCCCTAAATGATACCCCTAACCCTGAGGACAAACTTTGTTGGGAGAGGGAACATCATCTTCTAGAATTGCTTCCAGCTGTCGTGGGGACAATTTTCTTTCTATGGGATCCTGTAAAAGTAAAATGATGGTTAAGTTTCAAGATTACTGTATTGTATTTGTATAATTGCAAATGGTCTCTGAGTAGTCAATAGGGTTTTCCCGAAGTTCTTATTTGGAGTTCTGGCCAGAACATTGTAAGAAGGTATACCATTTCAGCAACTGGTACCCCAAACCAGTCTCATAGTAGTGCTATCAGAATCATGATGTCATATTAACTAGGTGGAGTTGTTGTTGTGGGGCCTCATCTTCTTCCTGGAAACTTGAAGGAGTACTGCAGAAAAATCTACTGTTCATGTGGATAACTTAAACATCATTCATATAGATATATAGTCAATGAAAGATACGATATAGACAAAATGGGCATGAAGAAAAATAAAATATTTCCTTAAAAATCTGTCTTCTTTCTGTCCCATGCCAGATAGCACCTGACATGAGACAGAAACTCTGAATTAAATCAGCTGGTGTATTTCAAGGATGTGGTGACCTCACAATGAAAGTAAGAAGATGTGTTATGTTGGGGAAGGAGTTTTGCTCTTGTTTCAACAGGAGAAGAAAAGTTATGGATACCATCAAAATTAATAAAGATTTGGTTTAAAAAAGAGAAACTGCTTGAGAAAGAGAAATGATGGCTCATCCACAAAGGTGGCAACCATACATGTGGTAAGGGAACCTCATAAGGATTGGGGCAGGGTTCTCTTCTTGTCTTTGCAGGAAATTACTCATCTTCAAAAAGTCAAGAGAACCTGGACATCTAGATGCCCAAAGAGGAAAAGACAATTATCCAGATAGGATCACCAAGCAAAGAGAATTATGATCTATAAAGATAGCTCATCTGAGGGTAAGAATCTCTGAACATAAACTAGAATAATAGTCATAACTCACTTAAAAATTAAAGCTGGTTCTGCCCTTCTCTAAATCCAAGCATGTGGTTAAAAGAAAAATTCCGAGTTTCTGTCTGGTATGAGACAGAAAAAAGAATTTAGAAAAAATTTTACTTTTCTTTATACTTATTTTTGTCTCTAGCTTACCTTTCGTTGAATATATGTCTGTATAAATAATATTTAAGTTTTTCACAATGAACAATGATTTTTTTTCTGCAGTAATCTTTGAAGTTTCCAGGAAGAAGATGGGGCCCCACAACAACTCCACCTGGTTAATATGACTTCATGATGCTGATAGCGCTACTGTAAGTCCTGTTTTGGTTACCAGCTGCTCAAGATGGTTCCAACTTTGTTAGCTGAAATGGTGCACTTTTTTTTTTACAAGATTCTGGCCAGAACTCCAAATAAGAATCTCAGAAAAATCCTACCAAATAGTCAGAGACTTTTTGCAATTATACCAGACAGTAATCTTGCAACTTAACCATCACTTTACTTTCTCAGGATTCCATAGAAAGAACATCACTCTTATGACAGTTGGAAGTAATTCTAGAAGACAAAGTCCCCTCTCCCAACAAAATTTGTCCTCAGGGTTAGGGACATCAATTAGAGGTTGATTATAATTGTTACAGGGTTAGGGGTGGGGGAATTATGTAGGCTCAGGGATCTCTTTGAAAAAAAAAGGAAAATTGGATGGAATAATAGATTAGTGTCAGCTTACTCATACTAATAATAATAGTGAGTAATAGAGTGAATACTTGTGAGCTATTATTTATTGGCAATTTACTGTGGCATAGACTCTTGTATATTGATCCAAACTTAAATTATATTGAATATGTTTCTATTTTCATCTACAATATTTGTATACCTGGGTAAAGTTATTTGTCATATTGTATGCATGCATCCTTCTACCTCTGCTTAAGACATTTTTTATATTGATACAATTTTAGGATATATTTATCATATTGCAATATATATTTCTACCTCTGATCAAGATACTTATACATTGTTTACATTTTGAAGTCATTGTCTTCACTTGTTGCACAGTTGTTTAAAGATTGTTTACTATTCTATATGAAGTCTTAGTCTTTAAGTTATGTAGGTATTAAGGATTATAGATCAATTGTCATCCATGTTTGTCATACTTATAGTTAGACTAATCAGGTTCTTTAGATACATAGAGATTGTATTCTGCATACATAGGTAATCTTCAACCACTTCAATGAGCTGTATAATATGGCATTTAAATAACTTAGGGTTCTGTTGATGTG
The DNA here is from genome assembly GCF_037038515.1 of Microtus pennsylvanicus. Taxonomy (NCBI): domain Eukaryota; kingdom Metazoa; phylum Chordata; class Mammalia; order Rodentia; family Cricetidae; genus Microtus; species Microtus pennsylvanicus. The sequence goes on along the minus strand of NC_134585.1, from coordinate 2,996,026 downwards.
AGACATGATTCCTCCTGGCAGCACCAATCTATTCCCAAGAGAATATTGAGCACTGAAGATACTCCACTAGGAGCTTGTTTTCTTCTTGGCAAAATTGGCCTTTGGGCAAGGAACTGCCCATTCATTGTCCACTGACAAAGTGCACCATGTCCGGACTGGACAAGCAAGATACAGGAAAAAAGACTATCAAATCTTGGTAATCAAAGACAGGGAAAAACAGTTCTTAAAATTTTCCTGCCTCAGAAAATGATCTGTTGGTTACTCTAGGCCTTAGCCAAAGTTGTTTTCTGCAACTTTGCAAATGAGACTTTGGGTGATTGCCCAGATAGTCAGTTGTCTTTATCATTTGTTGCACAGTTTAGAAGTTGCTTAATTGTAGTTTCTGCTTACTCAAGTAATATTATTTCCTGTCTCAGGTCTTCAATGGGGTTGAAGACTAGATAGTTATGGTTATTTTCCTCTCATGGCTTTGTCAAGTTATTTATAATAGAAGACTTAAACTCCTTAGGATAGGATAATTATTGAAACGTTTATCACATGTTTCTTCCTTAATATTGTTTATGTGGGTTGTAATTCTAATTTTTATACCTGATATTTGTTCTAGTTGCATATAATTTTGTATTAGGATTAGAACTCTCTTATTTAAACAAAAGGTGGAGGTGCTATAGGAAATCCTATGGCCAGTAGCCTTTAAGTTACCTGCCCACTTGGGTGTGACCTCTTAATACCTTAAATGTCGATGTAAAGCACGTTCACTGTCTCTTCTGGCTGCTGGATCTGGTTCCTGTTCCCTGTGTGTGCAGAGGACTGTGATCTGTGAGTCTACCCCTAATTAAATTACTCAATTCTGAGCTAGTGTGGGATTTCCTTTTATCATCCTTCTTTAGTAAAATTCGAGGAAAAGGGGGGCATCAGGAAGTGGAACAGAGCTAAGTCATGTGTTCAAAATGATAAACAAATTAAAAAATGGAACAAAGGGAGTGATGACCTCAGGGCCAGATCTCATGCAGCTAAATTTCCAACTTGTGAAAAGGATTAGACAAAAATTCAGAGCAAAGTGTGGTGGTATATGCCTTTAATCCCAACACTCCAGAGGCAAGGACAGGTGGATCTGATTTTGAGAGAACAGAGCCTGGTCTATGAAGCAAGTTCTAGGACTGTCAATCTTAGGTAATGAAGGTAACCATCAAATGGAAAGCTGGTGAAGATACAACTGAACAAGAGACCATGTTCCATTCTCAGTAGCAAAACTTGGGAGTTTATGCCACATGGTTCTGGATTTAGTGCCAAGGATAGAAGAAAGGGATTATTAAATCTTCCTCTGTGACTAAGGAAAGCTTCTGAGACAGGCATGTGTCAGGGATGTTCTTGCATGGAGGCCTAGAGAGGCCATTGTGTGAAGCTGTGAAGGTGAAGCTTGGATTGCCTTGGAGACCCTGAGATGTTAGAGATACCAGAACTGTGGGATTTTGCTGAGGGATACTTGCTAATAGGGAGTGGAACCAGTCCAAGAAAGAGAAATGTGTTGCAGTCAACAAAACTGAAAGGAATTGGAAGTCTGAAAAATGTTTTGACATCAGAATTGGAGAGGCAGTGTTTGGAGTTTACCCACCTGGTTTTCTGTTTTGTTTTGGTTCAATACGTCCTCACTATGTTCCCTTCCCTACACTCTGGGATGGTAATATATATCCTGTACCATTATATATTGGAAGAATGTGAGCTGCTTTTTTATTTTGACTTTATAGGGGGTTATAGATAAGAGATTACATGAACCTCGGAAGAGACTTTGAACTTTAGATTTTTAAATAAATTTGGGACTATTATAGACTATAGGGACTTTTGAAGTTAAACTGAATGCATCTTTGCATTATGACATTGCTAAAAACCATATTTTTATATTTTAGGGAATCAGGGAGTAGAATATGGTGATTGAAAGAAAATGGTCCCTAAAGGGAGTGGCACTATTAGGAGATGTGACTTTGTTATATTAGGAGGTGTGCCCTTGTTGAAGAAAGTGTGTCACTGTGGTGGCAGCATCTGAGGTCTCAAACTCAAATCTTGCCAATATGACTTGATCTTGACTTCCTGTTGCCTGCAGATCAAGATGTAGACTTCTCAGTTCCTTTTCCAGCACCATATCTGTCTGCACATTGCCATGTCCCACAATGATGATAATGGATGGAACCTCTGAAACTGTAAGCTTCCACCCTCAATTAAATGTTTTTCTTTATAAGAATTGCCATGGTCATGGTGTCTCTTCATATTAAAAGAAACCCTGACTAAGATACAACCTTTGCCTCAGTGTGGAGGCCCCAAAATGTGAGCTTATTCCATCTTGTCTGAAGGTCAGAGAGTTTTAGCTTGCTCAAAGTTGTTGAAAACAACTGTGGCTACACATCCTGACCTAGGGTGTGGTTACTTGGTGTTTTGGACATTAAGACAGCCCATAGAGGTATATCCTCTCCATCCTGAATAAAGGTCAGAGAATTGGAACTCACTTTTGTTACTTCAAGGTTATTGTGTTTATACCTCAAACAAAAGTCTAAGGATCCAGTTAAGTTCCTACTCCCTTAGGGAAAAAACTACTCCACCCAAGGAGTAGTTTGCCTACAGAATGTTTTGGTCTAGGGTGTGGTGCAGGAGAATTATCTGTATTCTGTCAATCATGTTTCAAATAAATGCTGATTGGCCAGACAGGAAGTAGAGGTGGGTCAACCAGACAGGAAGCAGAGGCGGGGTGATGAGAACAGTAGTATTCTGGGAAGAAGGAAGCTCTTCCATGAGTTCTGCCCAGATCACTGAAGAAGTAAGATGTGACCTGCCCCACTGAGAAAGGTATTAAGCCATGTGGCCAACATAGATAAGAATAATGGGTTGATATAAGTTGTAAGAGTTAGAAAGAAGACTGAGCTAATGGGCCAATCAGTTTATAGCCTCGTGGAGATCTCTGTGTGATTTTATTTGGGACTTGCCAGCTGTGGGACCTGGGCAGGCCAGAAACCCCAACAAGCAGGACCTCATGTTACAAGGGTGTGAGTGTTACCTGTCTTTTTCTGGCAAAAAATAGTTTAACTATGAATGTAGGCCATCATCCTTCAGCTGTTTTGTTCATTTCCTTGTATTATGTTAATGAATTTTTATCTTACTCCTACCTTTTGCAGTCAGGGTATTTTTTTTAATTTTTTATTTATTTATTTTTTTTATTTTCCTCCTCCCACTCTTCTCCCCCTCCTCCCACTCTTCTCCCCCTCCTCCCACCCCTCTCCCCTTCCCCCCACTCCTCTCCCCCTCTCTCTCCAGTCCAAAGAGCAGTCAGGGTTCCCTGCCCTGTGGTAAGTCCTAGGTCCTCCCCCCTCCGTCCATATCTAGGAAGGTGAGCATCCAAACTGGCTAGGCTCCCACCAAGCCAGCGGATTGCATAGGATCAAAACTGCGTGCAATTGTCCTTGGCTTCTCATCAGCCCTCATTGTTCGTCATGATCAGAGAGTTCAGTTTTATCCCATGCTTTTTCAGTCACAGTCCAGCTGGCCTTGGTGAGCTCCCAGTAGATCAGCTCCACTGTCTCAGTGGGTGGGTGCACCCCTCGTGGTCCCGACTTCTTTGCTCATGTTCTCCCTCCTTCTGCTCCTCATTGGGACCTTGGGAGCTCAGTCCAGTGCTCCAGTGTGGGTCTCTGTCTCTATCTCCATCCATCGCCAGATGAAAGTTCTAGGATGATATGCAAGATATTTGTCAGTATTGCGCTAGGATGGGGTCATTTCAGGTTCCCTATCCTCAGCTGCCCAAGGAACTAACTGGGGACCTCAGCTTGGGCACCTGGGAGCCCCTCTAGGGTCAATTCTCCTGCCCACCCTAAAGTGGGTCCCTTAACTAAGAATTGTGGTTCCGTGCTCCCCTATCCAACCTTCCTTTATCCCGATCCTCCTGTTTCCCCAAGTTCCCCCTCCTTCCCTTCTACCTTTTCTCTCCCCATCTCCCCTTACCCCCTTCCCACACCACCCCCAAGATCCCACTTTTCTCCCCGGCAATTTTGTCTACTTCCCTTATCCAAGAGGATAACGATATGTTTTTCCTTGTGTTCACCTTCTTACTTAGCTTCTTTAGGTTCGCCAATTGTAGACTCCGTGACCCCTATTTATGGCTAGAAACCAATTATGAGTGAGTACATCCCATGTTCTTCTTTTTGGGTCTGGGATACCTCACTCAGGATAGTCTTTTCTATTTCCATCCATTTGCATGCAAAATTCGAGAAGTCATTGTTTTTTACCGCAGCGTAGTACTCTAGTGTGTATATATTCCATACTTTCTTCATCCATTCTTCCATTGAAGGGCATCTAGGTTGTTTCCAGGTTCTGGCTATTACAAATAATACTGCTATGAACATAGTTGAACAAATACTTTTGACATGTGATAGAGCATCTCTTGGGTAAATTCCCAAGAGTGGTATTGCTGGGTCCAGGGGTAGGTTGATCCCGAATTTCCTGAGAAACCGAAACACTGGCTTCCACAGTGGTTGCACAAGATTGCATTCCCACCAGCAATGGATGAGTGTACCCCTTCCTCCACAGCCTCTCCAGCAAAGGCTATCATTGGTGTTTTTGACTTTAGCCATTCTGACAGGTGTAAGATGGTATCTCAAAGTTGTTTTGATTTGCATTTCCCTGATTGCTAATGAAATTGAGCATGACCTTAAGTATCTTTTGGCCATTTGAAGTTCTTCTGTTGAGAATTCTCTGTTCAGTTCAGTGCCCCATTTTTTAATTGGGTTAATTAGCATTTTAAAGTCTAGTTTCTTTTTTTTTTAACATTTTTTTATTGATAAAAGAAGAATAAAGAAATAAAAACAAATTTCCACCTCCTCCCAGCCTCCCCTTTCCCTCCCCCTCCTCCCACTCTTCTCCCTCTCCTCCCACTCTTCTCCCCCTCCTCCCACCCCTCTCCCCTTCCCCCCACTCCTCTCCCCCTCTCTCTCCAGTCCAAAGAGCAGTCAGGGTTCCCTGCCCTGTGGTAAGTCCTAGGTCCTCCCCCCTCTGTCCATATCTAGGAAGGTGAGCATCCAAACTGGCTAGGCTCCCACCAAGCCAGCAGATTGCGTAGGATCAAAACTGTGTGCCATTGTCCTTGGCGTCTCATCAGCCCTCATTGTTCGTCATGATCAGAGAGTTCAGTTTTATCCCATGATTTTTTTGGTAATAGTCCAGCTGGCCTTGGTGAGCTCCCAGTAGATCAGCTCCACTGTCTCAGTGGGTGGGTGCACCCCTCGTGGTCCCGACTTCTTTGCTCATGTTCTCCCTCCTTCTGCTCCTCATTGGGACCTTGGGAGCTCAGTCCAGTGCTCCAGTGTGGGTCTCTGTCTCTATCTCCATCCATCGCCAGATGAAAGTTCTAAGATGATATGCAAGATATTCGTCAGTATTGCGCTAGGATGGGGTCATTTCAGGTTCCCTATCCTCAGCTGCCCAAGGAACTAACTGGGGACCTCAGCTTGGGCACCTGGGAGCCCCTCTAGGGTCAATTCTCCTGCCCACCCTAAAGTGGGTCCCTTAACTAAGAATTGTGGTTCCGTGCTCCCCTATCCAACCTTCCTTTATCCCGATCCTCCTATTTCCCCAAGTCCCCCCTCCTTCCCTTCTACCTTTTCTCTCCCCATCTCCCCTTACCCCCTTCCCACACCACCCCCAAGATCCCACTTTTCTTCCCGGCAATTTTGTCTACTTCCCTTATCCAAGAGGATAACGATATGTTTTTCCTTGTGTTCACCTTCTTACTTAGCTTCTTTAGGTTCGCCAATTGTAGACTCCGTGACCCCTATTTATGGCTAGAAACCAATTATGAGTGAGTACATCCCATGTTCTTCTTTTTGGGTCTGGGATACCTCACTCAGGATAGTCTTTTCTATTTCCATCCATTTGCATGCAAAATTCGAGAAGTCATTGTTTTTTACCGCAGCGTAGTACTCTAGTGTGTATATATTCCATACTTTCTTCATCCATTCTTCCATTGAAGGGCATCTAGGTTGTTTCCAGGTTCTGGCTATTACAAATAATACTGCTATGAACATAGTTGAACAAATACTTTTGACATGTGATAGAGCATCTCTTGGGTAAATTCCCAAGAGTGGTATTGCTGGGTCCAGGGGTAGGTTGATCCCGAATTTCCTGAGAAACCGAAACACTGGCTTCCACAGTGGTTGCACAAGATTGCATTCCCACCAGCAATGGATGAGTGTACCCCTTTCTCCACAACCTCTCCAGCAAAGGCTATCCTTGGTGTTTTTTATTTTAGCCATTCTGACAGGTGTAAGATGGTATCTCAAAGTTGTTTTGATTTGCATTTCCCTGATTGCTAATGAAATTGAGCATGACCTTAAGTATCTTTTGGCCATTTGAAGTTCTTCTGTTGAGAATTCTCTGTTCAGTTCAGTGCCCCATTTTTTAATTGGGTTAATTAGCATTTTAAAGTCTAGTTTCTTGGGTTCTCTATATATTTTGGAGATCAGACCTTTGTCTGTTGCGGGGTTGGTGAAGATCTTCTCCCAGTCAGTAGGTTGCCTTTGTGTCTTAGTGACAGTGTCCTTTGCTTTACAGAAGCTTCTCAGTTTTAGTAGGTCCCATTTATTCAATGTTGCCCTTAATGCCTGTGCTTCTGGGGTTATACCTAAGAAGCGATCACCTGCGCCCATTTGTTGTAGGGTACTTCCCACTTTCTCTTCTATTAGGTTCAGTGTTTTCGGGCTGATCATGAGGTCTTTAATCCATTTGGACTTGAGTTTTGTGCACGGTGATAGATATGGGTCTATTTTCATTCTTCTACAGGTTGACATCCAGTTGTGCCAGCACCATTTGTTGAAGATGCTTTCTTTCCTCCATTGTATAATTTTAGCTCCTTTATCGAAAATGAGTTGTTCATAGGTTTGTGGGATAAAATCCGGGTCTTCTAAACGATTCCATTGGTCGACTTCTCTGTTTTTATGCCAATACCACCCTGTTTTCATTACTGTAGCTCTGTAATAGAGTTTGAAGTCAGGGATGGTAATGCCTCCAGAAGATCCTTTATTGTATAGGATTGTTTTGGCTATCCTGGGTTTTTTGTTTTTCCATATAAAGTTGATTATTGTCCTCTCTAGATCTGTGAAGAATTTTGATGGGATCTTGATGGGGATTGCATTGAATCTATAAATTGCCTTTGGTAGAATTGCCATTTTTACTATGTTGATCCTCCCAATCCAAGAGCAAGGGATGTCCATCCATTTTTTGTTATCCTGATCAATTTCTTTCTTCAATGCCTTAAAGTTCTTGTCAAATAGATCTTTCACTTCCTTGGTTAGATTTACCCCAAGATATTTTATGCTGTTTGTGGCTATCGTGAATGGAGAAGCTTCTCTGATTTCCCTCTCTGCTTCCATATCCTTTGTGTATAAGAGGGCGACTGATTTTTTGGAGTTGATCTTGTATCCTGCCACATTACTAAAGCTGTTTATCAGCTGTAAAAGTTCTTTGGTGGAGTTTTGGGGGTCGCTTATGTACACTATCATATCATCTGCGAATAACGAAAGTTTAACTTCTTCCTTTCCAATTTGAATCCCCTTGATCCCATTATGTTGTCTTATTGCTATTGCTAGAACTTCCAGCACTATATTGAAGAGGTATGGCGAAAGTGGACAGCCTTGTCGTGTTCCTGAGTTAAGCGGGATGGCTTTGAGTTTCTCTCCGTTTAATTTGATGTTAGCTGTCGGCTTGCTGTATATAGCTTTTATTATATTTAGGTATGACCCTTGTATCCCTAATCTCTCCAAGACTTTTAACATAAATGGATGTTGAATTTTGTCGAATGCTTTTTCAGCATCTAATGAAATGATCATATGGTTTTTTTCTTTCAGTTTATTTATATGATGGATTACATTGATAGATTTTCGTATGTTGAACCAGCCCTGCATCTCAGGAATGAAGCCTACTTGATCTTAATGGATAATTTTTCGGATGTGTTCTTGGATTCGGTTTGCCAGTATTTTGTTGAGGATTTTTGCGTCGATATTCATGAGTGAGATCGGCCTGTAATTCTCTTTCCTGGTTGAGTCTTTGTGTGGTTTTGGTATCAGAGTAACTGTAGCTTTATAAAAGGAATTTGGTAATGACCCTTCTGTTTCTATATTGTGGAATACATTAAGGAGTATAGGTATTAGGTCTTCTTGGAAGTTCTGGTAGAATTCCGCATTGAAACCATCTGGTCCTGGGCTTTTTTTGGTAGGGAGGTTTTTGATAACCTCTTCTAATTCTTCGCGACTAACAGGTCTATTTAGATTGTTCACCTGGTCCTGATTTAACTTTGGTAAATGATATTTATCTAAGAAAGTATCCATTTCCTTTACATTTTCCAGTTTTGTGGCATATAGGCTTTTGTAGTAAGATCTAATGATTCTCTGAATTTCCTCTGTGCCTGTGGTTATGTCCCCCTTTTCATTTCTGATCTTATTAATTTGCAAATTTTCTCTCTGCCGTTTGATTAGTTTGGATAGGGGTTTGTCAATCTTGTTGATTTTCTCCAGGAACCAGCTTTTTGTTTCATTGATTCTTTGGATTGTTCTCTGTGTTTCTATTTTATTGATTTCAGCCCTCAGTTTGATTATTTCCAGTCTCCTACTCCTCCTAGGTGAGTCTGCTTCTTTTTTTTTTCTAGAGCTTTCAGGTGGGCTGTTAAGTCTCCAATGTGAGCTTTCTCTGTTTTCTTTAAGTGGGCACTTAGTGTTATGAACTTTCCTCTTAGGACTGCTTTCATAGTGTCCCATAAGTTTGAATATCTTGTTTCTTTATTTTCATTGAATTCCAGGAAGACTTTAATTTCTTTCTTTATTTCTTCCTTAATCCGGGTATGGTTCAGTAGTTGGCTGTTCAGTTTCCATGACTTTGTAGGCTTTCCGGGGGTAGCCTTGTTGAATTCTAACTTTAATCCATGGTGATCTGATAAGACACAGGTGGTTAGTAATACTTTTTTGTAACTGTGGATGTTTGCTTTGTTACCGACTATGTGGTCGATTTTCGAGAAGGTTCCATGAGCTGCAGAGAAGAAGGTGTATTCTTTCCTATTTGGGTGGAATGTTCTATAGATGTCTGTTAAGTCCATTTGTTTCATTACCTCCATTAATTGTCTTACTTCTCTGTTAGGTTTCTGTCTGATTGACCTGTCCATTGTTGAGAGAGGAGTGTTGAAGTCTCCTACTATTAGTGTGTGCGGTTTGATGGCTGCCTTGAATTTTAGCAATGTTTCTTTTATGTACATGGGTGCTTTTATATTAGGGGCATAGATGTTAAGGATTGAGACTTCATCCTGATGAACTGTTCCTGTTATGAATATAAAATGCCCCTCTCCATCTCTTCTGATTGATTTAAGTTTGAAGTCAACTTTGTTAGAGATTAGTATGGCCACACCTGCTTGTTTCTTAGGTCCATTTGCTTGATAGACCTTTTCCCAACCCTTTACTCTGAGTAGGTGCCTGTCTTTGTGGTTGAGGTGTGTTTCTTGTAAACAGCAGAATGTTGGATCCTGTTTTCTTATCCAATCTCTTAGCCTGTGCCTTTTTATAGGTGAGTTGAGCCCATTGACATTAAGTGATATTAATGACCAGTGGTTGTTAACTCCGGTCATTTTTTTTTTAGTCGTAGAGTTTGTGTGTATCCCTTCTTTGGTTTGTGTTGATGAAGGGTCTCTAGATGTCTGAGTTATTGTGGTCATTGTTGGACTCCTTGGTTAGTGATTTTCCTTCTATTACTTTCTGTAAGGCTGGATTTGTGGCTGCATATTGTTTGAATTTGTTTTTATCCTGAAAAATTTTATTTTCTCCATTTATAGTGAATGAAAGCTTGGCTGGGTATAGTAATCTGGGCTTGCATCCATGGTCTCTCAGTTTCTGCAGTACATCTATCCAGGACCTTCTGGCTTTCATGGTTTCCATGGAAAAGTCAGGTGTAAGTCTGATAGGTTTACCTTTGTAAGTAATTTGGCCTTTTTCCTTTGCCGCTCTTAATATTTTTTTCCTTATTCTGTATGCTTTGTGTTTTGATAATTATATGGCGAGGGGATGTTTTTTTTTGATCCAGCCTATTCGGTGTTCTGTATGCTTCTTGCACCTTCATAGGTATATCTTTCTTTAGGTTGGGAAAGTTTTCTTCTATAATTTTATTAAATATATTTTCTGGACCATTGAGCTGCACTTCTTCTCCTTCTTCTACTCCTATTATTCTTAGGTTTGGTCTTTTTATTGTGTCCCATATTTCCTGAATGTTTTGTGATGAGAGTTTGTTGGACTTGCTGTTTTCTTTGATCATAGTGTTTATTTTCTCTATGGTATCTTCAGAATCTGAGAGTCTTTCTTCTATCTCTTGTATTCTGCTGGTTATGCTTGTTTCTGTAGTCTCTATTCGTTTACCTAGATTTTCCATGTCCAGCCGGCCCTCTGTTTGTGTTTTCTTCTTTGCCTCTATTTCAGTTTTCAAGTCTTGAACTGTTTCCATTATCTGTTTGATTGTTTTTCCTTGGTTTTCTAGGGTATCATTCACTGATTTATTCAATTCTTCAAACTTTCTGTTATATTTCTCATCCATTTCTATAAGGGCGTTTTTTACATGCTGTTTAAGGGCGTCAATCACTTTCATGAAGTCAATCTTTTCTCCTTCTTGATTAAGGTGTTCATGTCCTTCCGTTGTGAGGTCGCTGGTTTCTGGTGGCTTCATGTTGCTTTTCAGTTTGTTGGGCGAATTCTTGCCTTGGCGTCTGCCCATCTCTTCTTCCAAATACTTCCTTATGGATCTTCTTTTACCAGATCAGGTCTCCTTGCCTACCCAACGCGGCCTCCCCAATGTTGGCTCTCCTGGCACCAAGGGATCAGGTCTCCGTGCCCAACCCTGGCCCAATGCTGGTTCTCCTGGGGCCGAGAGATCAGGCCTCCGTGCTGGTTGGGCAGCTCACAAACAAGGCGCCTACCCTGCTTGGTGCAGGCAGGCCACAGAAAATAAGGAACTACAGCCCGCCTGGGCACCCCGAGGACTGGGACCCAGCGCCCAATGCCACGCGCCGAGAGAGGGCGGTGGGGCCCAAGTGGGGAGGGCTCTGAACGGAAGCTGGGTGGGCCAGGAAGAAAGAGGCAGTAACCAGGGAATAGAGGTCCTGCAGAGAGCCCAAGAAAGACAGGAGACCAAGGGACCCCCGAGATCCCCGTCCCCGGCTTGCGCCGCGGGCCAGAAACTCACCCCAATGCTGGTTCTCCTGGGGCCGAGAGATCAGGTCTCCGTGCTGGTTGGGCAGCTCGCAAACAAGGCGCCTACCCTGCTTGGTGCAGGCAGGCCACAGAAAAAAAGGAACTACAGCCCGCCTGGGCACCCCGAGGACTGGGACCCAGCGCCCAATGCCACGCGCCGAGAGAGGGCGGTGGGGCCCAAGTGGGGAGGGCTCTGAACGGAAGCTGGGTGGGCCAGGAAGAAAGAGGCAGTAACCAGGGAATAGAGGTCCTGCAGAGAGCCCAAGAAAGACAGGAGGCCAAGGGACCCCCGAGATCCCCGTCCCCGGCTTGCGCCGCGGGCCAGAAACTCACCCCAATGCTGGTTCTCCTGGGGCCGAGAGATCAGGTCTCTGTGCTGGTTGGGCAGCTCGCAAACAAAGCGCCTACCCTGCTTGGTGCAGGCAGGCCACAGAAACAAAGGCACTGGAGCCCGCCCGGGTGCCCCGAGGTCTGGGACCCAGCGCCCAATGCCACGCGCCAAAAGAGGGTGGGGGGCGAAGTAGGGAGAGCTCTGGACGGAAGCCCAACGCTGGTTCTCCTGGGGCCGAGAGATCAGGCCTCCGTGCTGGTTGGGTAGCTCGCAAACAAAGCGCCTACCCTCCTTCGCAGTCAGGGTATTTTAAGCAACTGGAAAGTAAATGGGGGTGATTTTAGTATTCACTGGAACTCCCTCCCGGTACTATCCTATACTTCTCTTTGTTATTTTTCACTTGCATCTTCTTTCTCTTTACTTATTTTTCTAATCCCATGCCCCTACCCTGGCCAGTGATATCCTTATAGCAGTTGATCTCTGAAACCTCAGATGTTCCCACAGAGCCAGGACATTGACTGACACAGCCTGCTCTTCCCTGCCTTGACCAATAACCCAATTTCCTTGTGTCTTTTAACAATAACATCTTAATGTCAGCAGGAAGCAGCCAGAGGGAATAATACCCCCTTACAGAACACCCAGTGACTCAATAATAAAACAAAATGGTGGGAATGAAGGGATACTTGCCTACTTGAGCATGTGGTTCTGGCAGGCGTTCTCCCTCATTCCCTCTGCTTTCTGAAAAACTGTTAGATTATATTTCTGAAACTAGTTCCCAAAGCCCATCTCCTTATTTTGCCACTTCCCATTCCTGAGGCTAACTGCCAAGGTCCAGGTACCAAAGTATTGAAGTCCAGCTATCAAAAGTACCCTATGGCTCACCTAATCAACATTCCCAATTAAAATGAAAAACATCATCCTACACAAAGGTACTTTTATAAACTGCCATTTTCCTACGTGCCACATCTGTCCTCTCTCTATCCAGAGGCAGTCCTTTTCCCCACTCTGGAGCAAATACCTATGCTCCCTTTCTCTTGCTCCCTTCCATTTCTTCCCTGTTTTCTATCTCCTCTCTTTGTCTTTTACTTGCTGTCCTTCATCCCTCTGGGGCAAATAAAGCTCTTTTGTGCTGAGAATTTGGTCTTGAGGGGCCTAAGCTGATACTGGCCCCTACACTCATGGAAATGGAACAACTCTCTACTGGATAATGACCAAGTCAAGGCAGAAATAAAGAAAAAATTAAAGTCTTTGTAGAATTCAATGAAAATGAACACTAAACATACCTAAACTTATGTGCCACAATGAAAACTGTTCTGAGGTAAGGTTATAGCACCAAGTGCCTTCATAAAGAAATTGTAGGTGTCTCATACTAGCAACACCTGAAAACTCTAGAACAAAAAAATCAAGCACATCCAATAGTACTATATGGAAGGAAATTATCAAACTGAGAGTTGAAATCAATAGAATTAATAAGTCAATGAAATAGAAGCAAAGAGAACAATCAATGAAACAAAGAGTTAGTTCTTTGAGAAAATCAACACGATAGAAAAAACCCTTATCCAAACTAACTAAAAGGCAGAGAGAGAATATTCAAATGAACAAAATCAGAAATGAAAAGGCAGACATAAGAACAGATACCAAGGACATTAAAAAAAATCATTAGATCATACTTCAAAAACCTGTACTCCATAAAATTGGTAAATCTAAAAGAAATGACCAAATTTTACCATATACCAATGTTAAATCAATATCAGATAAACAATCTAAATAGACCTATAAAGGCTTCCAATCAAAATAAAAAATAAAAATCTCAGGACCAGACAGCTTTAGCATGGAATTCTGCCAAACTTTCAAAGAAGAGCTAATACCAAGACTCTTCAAATTATTCCAAAAAATAAAAATAAAATGCCTTAGGGTTTCTATTACTTTAATGAAACACCATGAACAAAAAGCAAGTTGGGGAGAAAAGAGTTTATTTGGCTTACACTTCAATATTGCTGTTCATCACTGAAGGAAATAAGGTCAGGAACTCAAACAGAGCAGGATCCTGGAGGCAGGAGCTGATGCAGAGGCATGGTGAAGTCCTGCTTACTGGTTTCTTAACCATAGCTTGCTCAACCTGTTTTCTTATAAAATCCAGGAACAACAAAGAACCCAGGGATAGCATCACACACAATGGACTGGTCTCTCTCCCATTGATCAGCAAATGAATTTAATGCCTTACAACTGGATCTCATGAAGGCATTTCCTCAACTGAGCCTCCTTCCTCTGATTACTCTAGCTTCTGTCAAGTTGACACACAAAACACCCACTACACAAAAGGAGCATTGTCAAATTCATTTTATGTGGCCACAGTCACTCTGGTACCCAAATAACACAAGGACTCAACAAAAAATAATAATTACAGATCAATTTGCTTCATGAACATTGATGCTAAAATACTCACAAGTCAAATCCAAGATCACATCAAAAAGATCATTCACCATGATCAAGTAGGCTTCATTCTAGAGATGCAGGAATGGTTCAATACACAAAAATTTGTCAATGCAATTCACTAGACAATTCACAATGTAATCCACCAAACAAAATCTGATAATTTATTTGTCGATATAAGCAAATGAAAAGAAAAGCATTGTCTCTTTAGGTGTCAAAAAGCCATTGACAAAAATCAACACCCCTTCATGATAAAAATCTTGAAGATATCATAGATTCAAGGAGCATACCTATATATAATAAAGGCAATTTATAGCAAACCAATAACCAACATCAAATTAAATGGAGAAAAACTCAAAGCAATTCCACTCAAATCAGGAACAAGATAAGGCTGTCAACTCTCTCCATATCTACTGACAATAGTATTCAAAGTTCTAGCTAGAGCAATAAAACAACTAAAGTAGATCAAGAGGATACAAATTGGAAAGGAAGAAGTCAAAGTATCACAATTTGCAGATGACATAAGCAATCCCAAAACTTCTACCAGGGAAATGGATAGAACTAGAAAAAAAATCACCCTGAGTGAGGTAACCCAGTCATAGAAAGACAAACATGACATACATTCACTTATAAATGAATATTAACTATTAAGTAAAGGATAACCATGCTACAATTTATAGACCCAAAGAAGCTAAATAACAAAGAAGTCTCAAGGGGGACACATTAATCTCTCTGGGGCTAGGGAATAGAATAGATATTGATGGTGGATTGGGGGTGTGTGGAGTTGGGAATAGAAGTGATCAGGAGGGAGGGCAAGATGGCGGGAGAGAGCATTGGAATTGGAGGGCATTTAGGAGGCAAGGTAGAAATCTAGTGTAGTGGAAACTGCATGGAATCTACTAGAGCGGCCCTAGTTAAGACTCCTAACAATGGAAGATATGGAACCTGAACCAGCCATCTCCTGTAACCAGGCAAGAATTCCAATGGGGGAATTTGACCTATAATTTGTTCTGTCTACAAGATGTGCTGGGGTAAAGGTAGCACAGAAATTGTAGGAGTGGCCAACCAATGATTGGTCCTACTTGAGATCCATGCTATGAGAAGGAGCTCACTCTTGACATTGCCTGGAGGGCCAGGACCCAGAGGCTGGTTATCCCAGAGATATAGGATAGAACAAAGACATCCAGCAAAAAAAGTCTATGAAATGATTCCTAATGATAATATGCTGTACTCATAGACAGAAGCCTAGCATAACCACCACTAGAGAGGCTCTACCCAGCAACTGATGGAAACAGATGTAGACCCACAGCCAAACATTAAATGGGGTTCATGGAATCCTGCAGAAGAAGGGGAGGAGGGATTATGGAAGCCAGAGGGATCAAAGTCACTGTAGAATGTGCGGCGGGTCGCTTCCCGCCACCCGGCTAGCTTTACCCAAAATAATTACACAGAAACTGTATTCTTTTAAATACTTCTTGGCCCATTAGTTTCAGCCTCTTACTGGCTAATTCTCACATCTTGCTTTAACCCATATTTAATAATCTATGTAACACCATGAGGTGTGGCTTACTGGGAAAGATCTTAACCTACGTCTGTCTCAGAGAGGAGAGTCATGGCGACTGACTGACTCTGCTTTCTTTCTCCCAGCATTCTGTTCTGTCTACTCCACCCACCTATGTTCTGACCTATCAGGCCAAGCAGTTTCTTTATTAATTAATCAATGAAAGCAACACATAGAAAGAAGACCCACCTACATCAAGCCACCACAAGAAAAGCCACAGAATCAACTAAACTGGGCTGATAGGGGATCACAGAGACTGAACTGACAACCAGGGAGCCTAACTCTTTTTATATTTGCGTGTGTTTATGTGTGTGTGTGTTTAGAAAGCTTCTACAGTAGTAGGTTTCCATAAGACTTTTTTAAAAGGTCTTTAGTGTTATTTATCCTTCCTCTGCTCTCCACCACATACCCCAATTTAACCTTTCTTTTTTTTTAAAGATTTATTTATTATGTATACAACATTCTGCCTCGATGTATGCCCACACGCCAGAGAATTTAACCTTTCTTATCCCACTATTCTCCAGCCTCTCTTTACCCCATTTTATTTTTATCTCCCATCCTTTGGAAGCTTCTCCATGGTGCTATACTAATTTCCTGACCTCTGTGGGTATTCCAAATGAAACACATGTATCTAAAGATTCTAAATAACGTTATCATATAAAATAATGACACCACAACCATCTCACGCATACTCATCAGGGGGGGGCCTTACTTTTTTTCTTCCTTCCACTACCTTCATCCCCCCTTGTATACCTTCTACTTTCATTTTATAGCATAGCCCATTCCTTTTAACAATGTAATAATGGATATAAATATGGAATATCAAGATTTTTTCAATAATTACAATGAAACTATAATAACTCCCAAATTGTAGGTTGTTACGGGAGGTCCTCCCACTCCTCCAGCCTATCGCCGCTGAGATACCAGCCCCTTGGGGCGTGGTCTCTCTCCCTTTAAAAAAGCGGCCACTTCCCTCTCCTCTCTCTCTTCACTTCCTGCTCCGCCGGTGACTTGACTTCCTTCCTGGTTACGCAGAGGGCTGACAGTGATCTGTAAGTTTTTTCCCCTTTAAATAAATACCACCCTATTAATCATAATTCCAAACCGGTGTGGCATTGTTTGTGACTTACGCCTTCATTTGGCGCCCAACGTTTGGTTTTAGAACCTCTCCCGGCTCGCAGCCGCGAGTTCGGCTTGGCGGCCGGAAGTTCGGCTTGGCGGCCGCAAGTTCGGCTTGGCGGGCGCTTGTTCAGCTTGGCGGGAGCCCTTGCTTCCTCAGCCGCTGCCTGTGGATTTAAACTCCACAGGCCCACGTAGTCTCTGCCCGCCTGGTTTGCTCTTTTCTGAGTCGTTTTTAAATCCCCCTTGCAAGCACAGCTCTTAAGTGGCGCGAACCAGAGCACGCGGTTGCTGAAAGCTGCAACCCCTCAGGGTGACTCTGTCACGTGGAGGCATAAGCGGCTTCCAGGTTGCTCTTCTCTACCCCTGGATTCTGGTTTCTGGTTCCATCTCTGGAATTGATTTAATTACATTTACTTTGTTGAGCAACTTACATTTTCCAGTTTTTAACAAATACTAGGCGGACTCTGAAACAGGACCGTGTTTTCGTCGAGACTTGGCAACAGCGCCACCTGCTGGATAATAGGTAATATGGCAGTTCCCGTTTCCAACGCGAATTTTACTGTTCTGGTTACCAATACAATGGGTTATATCATGCAAGGTTTATATGACTATGGGGATAACTTAATTTACTGGTTACTAGGTTTTAGTATTCTTTTGCATATTCTATCATTTAGGAAGATCATGGCACTCCTAAGAACCATACAATCTTTACTAGAAACTCATGCAGGTCAGGAGATTAAGGATTCAAAAGAGACAATAATAAAAAGACTTGAAATGATTGAAGAAATGATTGGAGCTGGTGAACAGAGTAATAAGGCACAAGGACAGGATACAATGCCAACACCAGCTATTAGAACTGGCTTACCAAAGGTTTTAGCAGCATACCCTATACTTAATTCTGACAAAGCGTCAACTTCTAAAGGCTCAAAGGGAGTCAGAGAAGCTAGATGGACGCCAATAGCAATGAATGATCTAAAAGAAATTAAGCAAGCTATTGTTAATTTTGGCTTGCACTCTGCATACGTAAAGGAAATGATAAGGACTTGGGCTTCTAATGCTAGAGCTACCCCCCATGATTTCCATCAGTTAGTGTCTGCAGTTTTAGATAATGGACCTTCCTTGATGTTTGGAATTTATTTTAGAGAAGAATCCAAACATATGGAACAGCAAGGAAGAGCAAAAGGTATTGAGGTTTCCCAAGACCAAATTCTTGGTGCAGGAGAATATGCTGATCCACAGGTCCAAGCTCTTTATGATGATGAAGTACTGTGTCTATGTCACCAAGCAGCTTTAAATGCTTGGAATAGGATACAAGATCCAGCAAAAAGGGTTGAATCATATACCAGAATTAGGCAGGGACAGAGAGAACCCTTTATTGACTTTTTGCAAAGATTAATTAAGGCTCTGGACATAGGGGTAACAGACCCAGAAGCTAGACGAATACTTCTTGAATCTCTAGCTTTTGAGAATGCAAACATAGAATGCAAAAAGATAATTGGGCCTTTAAAGTCTAGATCAGCACCTATGGATGAATGGATTCAGCATACGATGAATGTTGAGACGTTTAGCTATAACGATGAATCTTGGGTAGGAGAAGCGATTTCCACAGCAATGAGGAGACATCAAACTGCCAGGTGTTTTAATTGTGGTAAATTAGGACATCTGAAAAGGGATTGCAGGCACAGAATTTCTAGGAATATTATCTCCTCTGGGAATGACAAAGATAGGAGACCTAGGCCTTCAGGTATATGTAGGAGATGCGGTAAAGGCCGACATTGGTCCAATGAATGCAGGTCAACAACAGACAAACAAGGCAACCCGATACCGTCGGGAAACTCCTTGAGGGGCCTCTCGCAGGCCCCCAAGCCAACAGTGGCCCAGTCATTCCCAGTCACAGTGGAGAACGTGCCTCACCAAGAAAATTAAAAGCTCCAATTTCTGCTGTAAAAAGTAATACTGGTCTAAATGATGAAATCCATGTGGAGGATGAGTCAAAAAACCCAGTTGGACAGAGTAAACGTATATTTTGGCAGACTTCTATTAATGATCAAAGACCAAAGCTAAGAGTCTGTATAAATGGCACTTTTATTGAAGGCTTATTAGACACAGGTGCGGATGTAAGTATCATTACCCCAGAATCTTGGCATCCGAATTGGCCTCTTCAAGAGGTTGATGTTCAGTTCCTGGGAATTGGAACCCTATCTCGTGTAAAACAAAGCACAAGATGGGTTGAATGCATAGGGCCCGAAGGGCAAATAGGAAGACTAAGGCCATATATAGCCAATATTGCCATAAATTTATGGGGCCGTGACCTGCTACAGCAATGGAATACCCAGATTAACATTCCTGTAGTTCCAGGAACTCATAATTCTGGGAAGTATATGATGAGGTATTATGGAAAAAGGTCACTAGCCATTCAGGCTGTACAAGAACATACAGCAAATACCAAACCTTTAGAGGTACCAACAGCCCTACCTTTAAAATGGCTAACTGAGAAGCCAATATGGATCAAACAGTGGCCTCTAGCTGAAGATAAACTACAGGCATTGGAACAGCTGGTGCAGGAGCAACTAGATGCTCACCACATTGAAGAATCAACCAGCCCTTGGAATTCTCCTGTGTTTGTTGTAAAAAAGAAATCTGGTAAATGGAGAATGGTGACAGATCTAAGAGCTGTCAACAAAGTAATTCAACCTATGGGCTCACTACAATCTGGAATTCCTTTGCCTTCTCTGTTACCAAAAGGATGGCCTCTTATAGTTATTGATTTGAAAGATTGTTTTTTCACTATACCGTTACAAGAAAAGGATAGAGAAAAATTTGCCTTCACAGTGCCTACTTATAATAATTCTCAGCCCAATAGGAGATATCAATGGACTGTCCTCCCACAGGGTATGCTCAATAGTCCTACACTGTGCCAATATTTTGTAAGTAAGCCATTGGAAATAATTCGTAAACAATTCCCCAAGTCCATTATTTATCATTACATGGATGACATCTTGTTATCTGATTCAAATAAAGATACTTTAGAAAGGATGTTTGAAGAAGTAAAGAAAGTCTTGCCTAGGTGGGGATTACAAATTGCCCCTGAAAAGATTCAAAGAGGAAATTCTATTAATTACCTAGGTTACAGAATAGGGTTAGAGAAAATTAAAACGCAAAAGGCACAAATTAGGAGAGACCGGTTAAAGACTCTTAATGACTTCCAAAGATTGTTAGGAGACATTTCCAGTCTACGACCAGCTGTTGGGATAACACCTGATCTAATAGTTCATTTAAACAAAACCTTAGATGGTGATAAAGATTTGAATAGTCCAAGAGAACTGACAGCTGAAGCAGAAAAGGAACTGACAATGATTGAGGAAAAATTACAGGAGGCACATGTGGATAGGGTGAACCCAAATCTTAGCTGCATCCTAGTCATATTGCCTTCCAGAATTTCTCCTACAGGGATTCTAATGCAGAGGGAAGATATTATTTTGGAGTGGATATTTATACCTAATAAACCAAGTAAAAAATTAAAAACTTATGTGGAAAAAGTCTCTGAATTAATTATAAAAGGTAAGCTGAGACTTCGTCAACTAGCAGGTATAGACCCAGCAGAAATTATAGTGCCTTTTACTACTGAAGAAATAAAAAAGTTATGGGAAGACAATGAACCGTGGCAAAGAGCTTGTGCTAATTTTTTGGGAGAAATTAATAGCAACTATCCCAAAAGTGGTAGACTTAACCTCATAAAAAGAACTTCTTGGATTCTTCCTAGAATTGTACGTGATGCTCCAATAACTGGAGCCCGTACGTTCTATACTGATGCAAATAAATCAGGGAAAGCAGGTTACAAGTCAGATGAATTGAGTAAGGTGGAACAAAGCCCTTATAATTCTGTCCAGAAGGCAGAATTATATGCCATTCTTATGGTGCTAAGGGATTTTAAAGAACCTCTTAATATAGTTACAGATTCACAATATGCAGAAAGAGTTATCTTGCATATTGAAACCGCTGAATTTATACCAGATGACACAGAGTTGACTTCATTGTTTATCCAGGTACAAGACATAATCAGGAACAGGCTTTGTCCGATGTACATAACACACATCCGGTCCCATACAGGTCTGCCTGGTCCTCTAGCCCAAGGCAACGCTGAGATTGATCAATTATTGATTGGAAGTGTGTTGCAGGCCTCAGAATTTCATAAGAAGCATCATGTCAATAGTAAAGGCCTAAAGAAAGAATTTTCCATTACTTGGCAACAAGCTAAGGACATTATAAAGAGATGTCCTACTTGTTCTTTCTATAATCAAACACCGTTGCCTGCAGGGAGTAACCCAAAGGGCACTAAGAGAAATGAAATCTGGCAGATGGATGTGTTCCACTTTATAGAATTTGGTAAATTAAAATATGTACACCACACCATAGACACGTATTCAGGTTTTCAATGGGCTACTGCCCTGAGCTCAGAAAAGGCTGATTCAGTAATCACACATTTATTGGAAGTTATGGCCATCATGGGTATACCTGCGCAAATAAAGACAGATAATGGTCCAGCATATGTATCTAAGAAAATGAAACGCTTTTTTGATTATTATAATATAAAACACATTACAGGTATACCAAATAATCCTACAGGTCAGGCAGTTATAGAAAGATCAAATCGTACTATAAAGGATATGCTGAACAAACAGAAAGGGACCGAAAATACCCCCAGAAATAGATTACATAATGCTTTATTAACCTTGAATTTTCTTAACGCTAATGAGAAAGGAACGACAGCAGCAGAGAGACATTGGATAATGGAAAAGTCTGCTGAACTAAATCAACCGATTTATTTCAAAGATGTGCTGACCTCTCAGTGGAAGCCAGGAGATGTGCTACGTTGGGGAAGGGGTTTTGCTCTTGTTTCCACAGGAGAAGAAAAATTGTGGATACCATCAAAATTAATAAAGTTTCGATTTGAAGAAGAGAAACCTCTTGGAAAGGAGAAATGACAACTCATCCACAATGATTATATTCATACAGGTGGTAAGAAAAACATATAGAATGGGGGCAGGGTTCTGTTCTTATCTCCACAGGAAAACACTCATCTTTGAGAAATTCAAGGGACCCTGGATGTTTGGATACTGACAGATGGAAAAATACCTGCCCGATAGGAAATATCAAGAAAACTGAATGGGATGTGTAAGTAATATTAAACCATATTTCTAAATTTATAAAGCTGGTTTTGAAGTTGGACTCTGGCTCAGTCCCTCTCCAATTCCAAGCCTGTTAGTAAGAGAAAAACCCAGAGTTTCTGGAGTTTCTGTCTCATGTCAAGAGCCATGATGTGGGACAGAAAGAAATATGAGTTTAGAAAACATCTTTGCTTTTCTTCATATCTATCATACTTTTCATTGAATATATCTATCATGTCTTTCATTGAATATATATATATGTCTATATGATTAATGCTTAAGTTTTTCATAATGAACAATGAGTTTTTCCTGAAGTGACATTTGAAGTTTCCAGGAAGAAGATGGGGCCCCATAACAACAACTCCACCTGGTTGATATGACGTCATGATACTGATAGCGCTACAACAAGACCTGCTTTGGGTACCAGCTGCACAAGACAGTTCCAACTTGGTTAGCTGAAATGGTGCACATCTTATACAACATTTTGGCCAGACCTGCACAAAATACTCAGAGACTATTGGCAATATTAAAAGACTTGATCTTGAAATTTAACCATCATTTTACTTTCACAGGATCCCCCAGAAAGAACGTCGCCCCCATGACAGCTGGAAGTAATTCTAGAGGACGACGTCCCCTCTCCCAGTAAAGTTTGCCCTTGGGTTTAGGGACATCATTTAGGGGTTGATTATAATTAGTATACGATTGAGGGTTGGGGGAGGAATTTTATAAGCTCAGGGATCATTTTGAAAAAAAAAAAAAAAGAGGGATGATGGGATAATAGATTTGTAATTGTGAGTTACTGTTTTTAGACAAATATATTGGTATAGATTCTTGTATATTGATACAAAGTTAAATTATATTGACTATTGTATGCATGCATGTTTCTACCTTGTTTAAAACATTTTTATGTATTGACATATATTGTATTGTATATATTTACCATATTGCTGTGTACATTTCTACCTCTGATTAAGATACTTATATAATGTTTGTGTATTGATATATATTTACCTACTGCAATGTATATTTGTACATTGTTTATATTTGGAGGTCATTGTCCTCATTTGTTTCACAGTTGTTTATTGTCTTAATCTTTAAGTTAGATAGATATTGAGAATTATATAGACTAATAGTCATCTAAGTTTGTCATTTATAATTAGACTAATCAGGTTCTTTAGATATATAGAGATTATACTCAGTATAGATAGTCTTCAACTTCTTCAAAGAGCTGTAGAAAATGGCCTTTAATCTAACTCAGAGTTTTGTGGTAGTGAGACACAATTGCTCCTGGCAACACCACTCTATTCCCGAGAGAATGTTGAGCACCAAAGACACTCCACCTGGAGCCTTTCCTTTTGGCAGAACTGGCCTTGGGGCAAAGAAATGCCCATACCTCAACCACTGACAAAGATACAGAGCATGCATCAATGGATAAAACAGGGCTGTCTTATCCTGCCAAGACAGGGTAAGATAGTTTTGAAAAGTTGCTTGCCTTTGAAAATGGTGTGTCAGTTATGTTAGGCCTTAGCCAAAGTTGGTTGCTTCAACACTGCTAATGTGACTTTGGGTGATTGCCTAGGTAGCTAGTTGTCTCTGTGATTTGTTGCATGTTTTGGAAGTTGTTTTACTGAACTTCCTAATTAACCAGGTAACATTATTTCCCTTCTCAGATCTTCGATGGGGTTGAAGACTATATAGATGTAGTTACTTTTCTCTCATGACTTGGCCAATTTATTTATTATACAAGACCTAAGCTAGTTAGAATAGGATATTTGTACTTATTGTATATAATTTCATAGTAGGTTTAGAACTCTCTTATTTAAACAAAAGGGGGAGGTGTTACGGGAGGTCCTCCCACTCCTCCAGCCTATCGCCGCTGAGATACCAGCCCCTTGGGGCGTGGTCTCTCTCCCTTTAAAAAAGCGGCCACTTCCCTCTCCTCTCTCTCTTCACTTCCTGCTCCGCCGGTGACTTGACTTCCTTCCTGGTTACGCAGAGGGCTGACAGTGATCTGTAAGTTTTTTCCCCTTTAAATAAATACCACCCTATTAATCATAATTCCAAACCGGTGTGGCATTGTTTGTGACTTACGCCTTCAGTAGGTGCAATAAGATTAGAAAGTACATGATAATTTACTCAATGATATGAAGTTTAATGTATTATCTATAATGTGCTGAGTCCTGCCTGTGAGTTTAGACTTTTTTGCACTAAGCTGTGCTGAGTATCTATTGTGCTAGTGTTTTGTGTTTTCCCCTTTGCATTCTAAGCTTACCAATGCAGGTGGCATTGCTCTTAGGTTTTATAACAACCCTCAGTGACTTCCTAGTGCTAATCATGCAGCCAGCAGCTACGAGGTGGGAAGAATAGGGTAAGAAGCTTAAAACAACTTCAGCTGCACAGACTCTCAATCCAGGTGGCATAACTCGCATGTGCAGGGATGACAGGCACAGAACCAAGGGTGAAGTGTTCTGTGTCTCCTAGGACACAGGGGTATCTACAGGAAATTTGGTGATCCCCACTTGGGCTAATCTTCCTAGAGGCATCATTTATTCACATTCACCCCACTGCCTGTCACACCCTTTTGTGGTGCAGGGAAATATATATTGGTGTAGAAGGGTCTTCTTTCTATGTGTTGCTTTCATTGGTTGAATAAAGAAAACTGCCTTGGTCTTTTGATAGGGCAGCCCTTAGGTGGGCGGAGTAGACAGAACAGAATTCTGGGAGGAGGAAAGCAGGGTCAGGGAGAGCCACAATGGAGCCAGCTGCCAGGTCAGACATGCTGAATCTTTCCTGGTAAGTCACGACCTCGTGGTGAAATACAGATTATTAGAAATGGGTTAAATCAAGATATGAGAGTTAGCCAATAAGAGGCTAGAGCTAATGGGCCAGGCAGTGTTTACATGAATACAGTTTCTATATTTATTATTTCAGGTTAAGCTAGCCAGGCAGTGGTATGTAGCCCTCTGCTCTCATCACAACACTACATGGCATTTATCCCAGCTTCATTTAGGAGGTGAGGCATCAGCACTGTTGGAGGAGAAGAGGGCTGCTTGTTTCTTTGTCAGCTGCTCAGCCCCGAAATAATTACACAGAAACCATATTATTCAAATTACTGCTTGGCTCATTAGCTTTAACTTCTTATTGGCTAACTCTTACATTTTAATTTAACCCATTTCCATTAAATTGTGCATCACCATGAGGTCATGGCCTACCAGCAAAGTTTCAACATGTCTCTCTCTGGCTGCAGCTTCATGGCTTCTCCCTTGCTCCACCTCCTTTCTCCCAGCAGTCAGTTTAGTTTTCCCCACCTAGCAGGCCCAAGACAGTTCTTTATTCACTAGCCAATAAAAGCAACACATAGACACAAGGACTTCCCACATCACTATACCTCTGTTCTGGTCCCAAGATGCTCATAGTTTCTGCTCCCTCCTGTGGTAGATTGAATGAATTTGACACTCCCCCCATAAGCTCATAGAAAGTGGCACTATTAGGAGGTGTGGCCTTGTTGGAGGAGGCTGGATGACACAGGCCTTTAATTCAGATCTTGAGACTGGAGGGCACACCTTTAATCTGGGCCATACTTTCTGGTGGAAGTGTGTTACTGTGGGGCTGGACTTTGAGGCCTTTTCTCCATCTTCACTTAGGGTGACAATGAACTTCCTGTTGCATCTGAATCAAGATGTAGGGCTCTCAGCTCCAGCACCAGGTCTGCCTGCATTCTGTCATGCTTCCTGCCATTATTGACTGAACCTCCAAAGTATAAGTAAGCTCCTTAAATGTTTTATTTATAAGAGTTGCTATGGTCATGGTGTCTCCTCACAGCAAAGGAAATTAAAATAAGACACCTCCATTATGCCCACTGGGTCTAACCTGAAGTAGAAAACACATATTTTCTCCATTTTAGGTAATTACACTATTATCCTTTCTGATGCTCTTGTAACCATTTCCTTTTCTGCCTTGGGAATTCTTATCTTATTATGAAAAGAGAAGAAATGAAGCTCACCACCTTCACAAACATAAAAGCTTTCTCTACAACATTATTTTGATAGACACATCTGAGTATTTTATGGAAATCCAAAATAGTCATGGCCATGTACCACTTGACAAAGTTTTGTTTAATGATGGGCCATGTATCCATCTGTGGACCTATAGGATCCTGTCATCTCAGCTTGGAGAGTGAACTCTGTCATTGTAGATGTTGCTTCTCTTGCTGTTGTGACAAAGACCTGACAGTAGTGAGGGAGGTAGGAGGGAGAAAATTGGGAGAGAAGCAGGTAGGTTTTACTTTGGCTCACAGTTCAGGGGGACACAGTCCATCATTGTGGGAAGGCAGCGGCATCCTGTGGACTGTACCAAAAGAGAAAGTAAGTCAGCTTTCATCTTTCTTCCTCTTACTCTGTGGATAACTATGTAGCTGGGTGGCTGCCACTGGTGTCTCCTTCTTCTCTCTCTCCAAGATTTCTCCTATTTATACTCTCTGCCAGCCCCACCTTTCCTTTCTCCTGCCTTGCTATTGGCCATTCAGCTCTTTTTTAGACTGTCAGGTATTTCAGACAGACAAAGAGTCACAGCTTTACAGAGTTAAACACATACAGCAAGAGAGTGAGATGGAGGAAGAGAGGGAGGGTTTACTTTGGCTCACAGTCTGGGGAGACACAGTCCATAACGGTGGGGAGGCAGAGGGAACATGATGTGGTTGGTTACATTGCATTCACTGTTAGAATGCAGAGAGATGAAGGCTGGCTTATTTCTCCTTTGTCCCAACCCACAGGATGCTGATGCCTATATTCAGGATGGCTCTTGCCACTTCACCTAAATGTCTCTGGAAATGCCTCCCAGACACATCAAGATGTGTCTCCCCTGGATGATTCAAAAAAAATTGAGAACAATTTTGATTTTTGAAAACACTTCAATTTTTTTTCTCACTTTGGAATTCAAAGTTCTTGTAATTAAAAGGTTATGTTAAAGTGGATATAGAACACACACACACACTTAAACAGTGTAGTGTGGGACAGTTTCCTGTATTCTGTCAATTATATTTTTAATAAATGCTGATTGGTCAGTAGCCAGGCAGGAAGTATAGATGGGACAACCAGACAGGAAGTAGAGGCAGGTCAATGAGAACAGGAGAATTCTTGGAAGAGGAGAGCCTAGACTGAAGTCCTGATCTAGCCACAGAACAAGCAAGATGTGCCTACCTTGCTGAAAAAGCTACTGAGCCATGTGGCTAACATTGATAAGAATAACGGGCTAATATAAATTATAAGAGTTAATAAGAAGCCTGAGCTAATGGGACAATAAGTTTATAGTTAATGTAGACCTCTGTGTGATTTCTTTGGGACTTAATGACTGTGAGAACTGGGCAGGACAGAAACCTCGGACAACAAATGGTACCCAATGTGTGAACGACTGCATCCACATAAAACCTGACAGAGCTTGGGAAGTAATTCTAGACAGAAAAAAAATAGAGTTAGCACAGCTTATTAATAGCAGCATTTTCTCAGGTGGGCTCTATTTACTAGAGGCAAGTGTGTCTCGTTTAAGAGAGGCTTCCTGACTCAGCTTCAGCTGTAAAACCTTGCAGCTCCTTTAAGAGGCCCTGCCATGAAACACTTACATGGTGTTGATGAAAAGCTGACTGCATCCTTTTTGGTTTTCAGCCATAGCAGAAAAAAGCCATGTCGTTTTAAAATGCTGGCTTTCTGGGCTGTCCTAGCAGTGCAAACTCTGACTCTTTCAGGCAGGAGGTCCAGCTACAGAGCATTTGACAGTGTGGTTTGTGAGCAGACTGTTGCAGCTTGCTTGCTGGCAGGGACCTTGAAATGTCATAGAGTTGTGGCAATAGACATGACTATAGGCTGAAATTGCAGAAATCTAAGGAATGGGCTAGATCCAGTTGTCAAAGCCATGGCTTTAATCCTCTCCATATTGCTTAGCAAATTAAACTCATGTGGTCAGAAAAAAAGGAGAGATATACAGTAAAGATAGATTCAAAGACAAAAAAACCCCTCTAAATGGTTTACTATGTGTTTAAAAGTATATGTAAACTTGGGAGAAAAGAGAAAAAAGAATAGTTGGGTGTGGTGGCACACACCTTTAATTCCAACACTTGGGAGGCAGAGGTAGATGGACCTCTGTGAGTTCAAGGTGTGGTGGCACACACCTTTAATCCCAGCACTCGGGAGGCAGACACAGGCAGACCTCTGTGAGTTCAAGGTGTGGTGGCACACACCTTTAATTCCAGCACTCGGGAGGCAGACACAGGCAGACCTCTGTGAGTTCAAGGACAGCCTAGTCTCTAGAGTGAGTTCTAGGACAAAGATACACAGAAACCCTGTCTCTAAAAGCCAAAAAATTAAAAATAAAGAAATAGAGTTTAAATAAAGCTCTGTAAAGATGGAAAACACACAGAGAATCTGGATATTGTATCTTGCTATGTTTTCTTTGAGTTGTTTGAATGCTGAGGAAGGAGCAACAGTCACTAAAAAATATTTGTTTATAAAAGCTGCTGAACTAATCTAAGATAGATACTTTGAAAATACCTTGACTTCAAAATTGAAGTCAAAAGGTATGTTACTTTGGAGAAGAGAATTTGCTTTTGTTTCCGCAGGAAATGAGAGGCTGTGGATCCATTCTGAATTAAGAAAAATCAGGTTTAATCAAGGAAGACCACCCGAGAAATCTCTGGTAGGAACAGATGGCCCAGATGTCAGAGTTCTACATCCAGACAGATTCAAGATGCTGCCTGAGATGATCAAGCCTCACAGGATACTCCAGCCAGATCTTGATCATAATTCTAATATTTCTTTAGGTCCCCATAAGAGTATCAGTGCCCCCAACCAGCAGGAAGTAGCCTGGAATACTACACTCACATTCCCCAAAAATTGACTATGGATATTTTCCTTTGTTTAGGATGTTGATTCCAAGTTGTTATGGCTAATGGTCAGGAGAAAAGCTAAACAAAGGATATTAGATTCAGAGTTCTTATTATTTAAAAAGAGGGGGGAAGTGGTATGGGACAGTTGTCTGTATTCTGTCAATTATATTTTTAATAAATGCTGATTGGTCAGAAGCCAGGCAGGAAGTATAGGTGGGACAACCAGACAGGAAGTAGAGCCAATGAAAACAGGAGAATTCTGGGAAGGAGGAAGCCCATTCCTCTGCAGTCCTGGCCCGTGCACTAAAGAAGCAAGATGTGACTGCCTCGCTGAAAAAGGTACTGAGCCATGTGGCTAACATAGATAAGAATAATGGGCTAATATAAGTTATAAGAGTTAATAAAAAGCCTGAGTTAAGGGGTCAATCAGTTTATAGTTAATGTAGACCTTTGTGTGATTTCTTTGGGACTTAATGACTGTGGGAAGCAGGCAGGACAGAAACCTCGGACAACAACAGGGTTTTCCTATATAGCTGTGCCTAGCCTTGTGTAGGCCATATTGGCCTTAGACTTGTGAGGACTTTCCTGCTCTGTCTCTGGGGTGCTGGGATTGCTGGTGTGTGCCCCATGCCTTGGCATTTCCTTAAAGTAAAAGTATACAATAAGGCAGATTTCACACCCTGACTGGAGACAGACGCTAGTGGTCAGGGATCAAAACAAAAAGAAGAGAGAAAGTTCAACCTTGGCTAAGATACTCAAACATTCTGAGGCTGTATTTGTTTGTTCCTGTGTTGCTGGGCATGGGATTATATGGCCATAGCTCCAGTAAGTCCCAAGATGAAAGACATGGAAAAACAACTGACTTATAAAAAGTGATTTATTGGTTTTGTACAGCCACTGAATCAGGGTCACTGAGAGTCTACAGTAGATGTGATGTGAAGGATGCCAAAAAACAAAACTCTGGTCAGGGGAGAATTCCAAGAGTATGTGAGCTATGAGGGGGTCAGCCTCAGGACCAAGGGAAAAGGAAGATGGGGGACATTTGGGGAAGACAAAGAACAAGATGAATTGGACCAGGAGACACACTGATCCAGGCCATCCAGCACACTACTTCTGCCCTGGAGAGAACCACACACCTGCAACAAAACAGACAGGAAAGAGATGTGTTCCCGAGGTCCTGAGCTGTGCTCACACCATGTCACAATTCTCCAGCAATGTTCCAACCACATTGTCACCCGTCTCCCATTCCCTTGCTCCCCCCGTGCGGTGGCTTCAGCTCCCACAAGCACAAACCCTCACCTTCCTCTCCAGAGTGTGGCTCATAAGGGCCCTGGGTGTCTGGAGGAGCCACCTGACTGCAGGCCTTGAATGATGAAGATGGTGCCCAGCACGATGCCCACGATGCCCACGGACAACCCCAGGGCACAGACCACAGTCTCTGGCATCTCTGACATGGGAGCTGGAACTTCAGGTTCTGGGAAAGTTGAGTTTTGGAGTCAGGAGGTAATGTGTTTGTACATGTGTATATAAGAGGGCTCACGTGAGGATAGAAGTCAATCCACACAGACTTTGGGAAAGGGCTTGTGGAAGAACATGAAGTCTACCATAAAAACTGTTTAAGAGTCGAAAATGAGTTTGGTCACCAGAGCAGAAGACAGGCTGTTCTAGAGCTGACAAAGAACAAGAACATGCAGAAGCAGGGAGAGCACACATACCCCAGTGTTGCAGCACCGGTGCAGAATCAGGCAGAACCCACACATACCCCAGTGTTGCAGCACCAGTGCAGAAACAGGTGGAACCCACACGTACCCCAGTGTTGCAGCACCGGTGTAGAAGCAGGGAGAACCCACACGTACCCCAGTGTTGCAGCGCCGGCTCCTCCAAGCCCCAGTGCTCCACCTTGCAGTCATAGACGTCATTGTCAGAAGGGATGAAGGTCAGGTAGGACATCTTTTGGAAGGAATGGTCACTCTTGGAGAGGTAATTGGTTTCATAGAAGCCCTCTGTGACTGACTTGCTATTTTTCAGCCACGTAATGTTGACCACAGGAGGGAAGATGTTGTCCACAAAGCAGACAAGGGTGTTGGGCTGACCCAGCAGCACATGGGCTTTGGGGAACACGGTCACCTCAGGAACCTCTGGAAAGGAAATGGCCTGGATATGAGTGGGCGATGGGAGTTTCTCTTCCTGACATTCTGCACTGTCTGCTGACAGCCCCCTTGCTAAGACTTGCCCACATGACGGTCGAGGAGACCGAGCTTCCCTTCTGCTTGGAGCTTATGTGTACTGCAGCTACTTTATCCCTGTGTCCTTCTCTATAGTCTGTTAGGATGTCTGTTGGGGCCTCTATGAAAGATTTGAGGAGTGCATTGTGGGAATAAAGAGATTTATATTATGGGGAATATGTGATTTGTAAGAAGAAAGGATGAAGGTTCAGGGATGAGATCTGGGCATGCCTTGGAATGGAGGGGGTTTAGTAGAGCAGTGGATCACATTCCCCACCAGGGAAGGGAGGAGGAGCAGGGTGCTTAGCACGTACTGTTGGTAACTGGGGTAGAATTGGATCTCTTAGTCAGGACGTCCAAGGTGATTTTTGCTGCAGATATATATTGGAGTCCGCCTTGTGGGTCCAAGCGTGTCAGTTGGCCAAATTCGGGAATCCTCCAGACTGTCTCCTTCTTATCCAAGTCCACATATAACAACTCATCTCCATCAAATTCACATGTGAACTGGCCATTGGGTCCGTAAGATTGATAAACAACTGTACCAAAGGTGCCGACATGGTCAGCTGGTAAATTTAGGTGGATAGCAGAAAAATGGAAAACAGAAATTGAAAGGGATGTTATTAAACAAAACAATAGTAAATTCTATTCACTTCAGTTTTGGGGTACATTTCCATCACCCACCCCCCCAACACTCCTTGTTGGTTACAGTCCAGTTTTTCCTCTTTGACATGTGCCTACATGATGGTAGAATGTCCTGTGTTTGATTTCTGCTATCTTTAGTGTCTCGATCAGTACCTGGTACACTGACAGGTTACGACAAGTAGCTCACAACTGAATGGAAGAGGAAAGTGTTCTTTCCAAATATTGAGTTGGTCTGCTTGTTCTCTTTTAGGTTTTGTGTCTCATTGATCTTTCCTCAGTTAATTTTTTTGTATTTTCCTTCAAAAAATAAAAAAAGGACACATTTTCCACACAAGGAACTTTTCTCATTTTTTTAACAAAAGAAAAAGCATATAGAATTCTTTAGAAAGAGAACAATGAAGCCGGGCGGTGATGGCGCATGCCTTTAATCCCAGCACTCGGGAGGCAGAGGCAGGTGGATCTCTGTGAGTTCGAGACCAGCCTGGTCTACAAGAGCTAGTTCCAGGACAGGCTCCAAAGCCACAGAGAAACCCTGTCTCGAAAAAACAAAAAAAAGAGAACAATGACAATATTACAAAATATATAAAAATTATTATGTCTAAAGTTTCTGCATTGTTGCACGTGGGGATCCACAGGACAGTTTTCTGATTTTTTTTCTGGAATAAAAGAAATAGAAACTTAGTTGGATTGTCTGCTTCTGTCAATCCCTACCTCTTAGATTTTTCCAAATTCAACACTGACATTCACTCTCAGAGTCATTGCAAATTAAAGCTTTTTTCCTCCAACAGTGAGCATGTGTGAGATGCCATAGTGAATGGCTGCCAAGCAGACACTTCCACCCAAATAACACCAAATAAACATTATTGTCAAGTCATAGATTTTAGTATTTAGTATTTCCTCTTTTCTTCCTTCTTCATTTATTGGGTTTCAACAAACGTCAGACATGGTGCTGTGTCAGGAGTAACTGACCAGCCAGGCCTGGTTTCTGCAATCACCACACTTGGTGGGATCTAGGAGAGGTGGGTCGGTTCCAGTCTGGTGTTCTGCACAAGCAACTCCTATTCAAAACTAACTCTGGTGTGGGAAGTCCTTCTGTCTATGTGTTGCTTTTATTGGTTAATGAATAAATCTGTTTTGGCCAGTGGCTTAGCAGAATAGGGCAAGGCAGGAATTCCAAGCAGAGAGAGGAGGAGAGAGTAGACAGAGGCAGTGAAAAGCCATGTAGCCACCCACTGGAGACAGACACACTGAAACTTGCCAGTAAGCCACAGCTACTTGGCAATACACAGATAAGTAGAAATGGGTTAATTTAAGAAATAAGAATAAGCTAGAAGTAGGCTTAAGCTATTGGCCGAACAATATTGCTAAGATATAGTTTCTGAGTGATTATTTTCTGGTCTGGGCAGCTGGGAATGAACAAGCCTCCATTGACAAACTACACCATCCTCTCATAGTCCTGCTGTTTGCAGGGGTCTCTTTTTCTCCTTGAAATCAAGGTTGCTGTTGTTTTTAATTTTGCTGAAACCCTTCTATACTCTGAAGGTTTCTGCTTAATTTTAACTAATAGACTTCCAACCACACTGCAACGCCCAGCCAGTTCCTCTGGCTCTTCCCTTCCTAGTGTGACCATCTTTGTTGGTCTCATCAACCTCCCATTATACCTCCCCCTCAAAGTTTTCTTATCCAGTTGAAATAAATCTTGATTTCTTTCCCAAATATGGCTGTACACAACATTTGCTTCAGCAGGTTCTTGTCCTGGGAAATAAGCATTGATGAGGACACCACACTGACTCTTGTTACAATTTTGAACTGAATTGAGTCCACTGTCCTTAGCAATGGCCTTTCTGCTTCCTGAACTTGGTCTGCATTTGTCACTAGTGTGAACATTTCCTAGGTGAGGGAGTAGTTTTTCTGTTTCAGTATCCACATCTTAGCTGAGCAAGTGCTTTACAAAGGGGGCATTGAATGATTATTGCTAGTTTTGAGGCCCATGGAGACTCTGGAATGGCTGGCAGGGGGCAGACCCATGTGAAAGTCAGGTTCAGTGATGAGCTGGCATGGATTAGAACCTGTGCACCCATGGATTTAGCTGTGCCTTCCTTGATGGAAGTACTGAAGACCGTATTCTATATATAAGACAAACGTAATATAGGCTGAGTTAAAACCAAAACATTTTCTTAGATCTTGAAACTAAATTAGATCTTAGATCTTAGACCTTTCTTCTAAACTCAAAAGAAATGGGAATATTTTCACAAAACCCCTCAGATTTGTTACTCAGAACTGTGCTCACTGTGCCTGCTCACACCAAGTTGAGACACTCTAGTGTGACACTGAAAAAAGCAAACGAACAAACAAACTGGGGACAAAGGAATTAAACTCCTTGGAGAAGCAGGTGAGGCGTCTACGGCCCAGAAGTGGAATGAGAGCTCCAGTTTCAAACACTGGACTTTTCAACTGACGTTTTACAAAGCTACCATTAGCATCTGTAAAATGGCAGAGTTAAGGAGGGATTCCAGAAGCGGACAAGAATTATGCAGAGTGTGGAGAGAGATAGTCAGCATAGGCAGCAGGGTCACAGGCTCCTGTGTCTTGTGTTTGTCTGTACTGCTGTTATAGAACATCAGTACATGGGGTAATAGAATAGGCAGCCTACATTCCTTACTTTGTTAGAATAATATGAAATTACATATGAAATGGAAGCAAGGAAGAAAAATTGACATTTAAAAGTATCTACTAATTCAGCATTCTTTTGAAACAAGGTCTCACTATGTAGCCCAGGCTGTCCATGAACTAATGGTTCCCATGCTTTAGCACCTAAGCACTGAGTTTTGGCGTGCCCTCCCAGGCCCAGCCTAGTTTTCACTGTTTTTAAAGCACAACTATGTATTTATTTGCCTTGGTCACTTGTAAGATGACACACGAGGAAACCAAGCTTCAGGAGGATTGTCCAGTAGGATGGTGGTCCCTTCTCTTTCTCACCTCCCGCCAGGGCCAGTTCCTAGCATGGAGAGTATAGACCCCAACACAAGGGAAGTGTTTTCTGTAGATCTGTATTCATGATTCACGGAACTGTTTTCCTTCGGATACACTTCAGGACATGGGTGTGAAGGTCTCAGAAATTCTCAGAGAAATTTGAGAGTAATACTTCGTGGGTTTTTAGTAATCATCCATTTGTGGAAACACCCCCAAGTTTTGAGACAACCTGACCTACCACAGAACCCTCCACACTTCCCTCACTGGACCCACTTTTAGAATCATAGCTTGGTGAGCACAGCTCGCCAACAGAGCCTCCTAAAGTCGGGGTTACACTCTTGTTAGACCGCCTAATATAGAAAATTTATTTCTCAGTCAATTTGTATCTCCCTCTTCCCATTTCCTAGCTCCAGGCATCCTCAGCTGTGCAACTCACCCTTAATGTCGTCTTCACCCCCACAGGGGCTGAGCATGGTGGTCAGGGCGAGGATCCCCAGAACCAGAGCTCTGCTGAGCATCATCCTTTTCCCTGGTGATCTCAGCTGCTGCTGTTCTGAGTCCTCAAGAGATTGTGAGGTCTGACACCAAGCCAAACCTAGGCAGAGCCAATCAGAAAATTCCATTGTGATGACATTACAGTTGCCAGGTGCAGAGTTTGTAGTGAGAGGCCTGGAGGAGGTGAAGGGGAACTCCAGGACCCACAGCAGCCTCTGCTCAGAGTGAACCTGAGAGAATGCCCTGGGAAGGAGGGAGGCTCCATGCCAGACTTTCTCGTGTGCATCCTTGTACAGCTGCAAGAGAGAAAGGAATTTCTGAAAAGCCTCATGGATGGGTGAACTCTTTAATAATAATGATGTTATTCAGAATTTTCTGGGCTATATGGTCCAGGAAGTCTCCCCTGGATTTATTCCTTTCCTGGGACTTTCCCAACCCCAAAACCCAGACATTTCTCAGGCTCGCATACATGAATTGGCTGTTTTTTTCTTTTCTTTATTTCTTTTCATAGTGTATACAGAACACTTCAGACTATGGGTTGACCACTGATCCAAGGGGTCCCCACAAATGGTGGCCGGTCAAAGCCATTGCTCTTTCTACTTGTGTAAATCTGCTTGGGGAGGATCTTTGCTCAGAACCCCTTATGTTTCAAGTTGGAATGCAGAGGCTTTGGGACCCACAGCCGCCATCAAGAATGCAAGATGTTTATCCAGATTTCCCCTGTCTTTTGAGTAATCTTCGTGCTCGGTGTGTTGATACGCTGACCACATCTAAAGGAAGTTTAGGAACACTGAACACAAAAGGAAGTTCTGTCTAGCTCGATTACTCTTAAAATATTTTTTTATTATAGATGATTATTTATTAACCTATATTTCTTAATTATACATTATACTTTTTTTATTGCGAAAAGGAGAAAAAAAAACAAGTTTCCACCTCCTCCCAGCCTCCCATTTCCCTCCCCCTCCTCCCACCCGTCTCCTCCCCACCCTTCTCCTCCTCCCCCACTCCATTCCCCCTCCCTCTCCAGTCCAAAGAGCAGTCAGGGTTCCCTGCCCTGTGGTAAGTCCTAGGTCCTCCCCCCTCCGTCCATATCTAGGAAGGTGAACATCCAAACTGGCTAGGCTCCCACAAAGCCAGCACAAGTAGGATCAAAACCCCGTGCCATTGTACTTGGCGTCTCATCAGCCCTCATTGTTCGCCATGTTCAGAGAGTCCGGTTTTATCCCATGCTTTTTCAGTCACAGTCCAGCTGGCCTTGATGAGCTCCCAGTAGATCAGCTCCACTGTCTCAGTGGGTGGGTGCACCCCTCGTGGTCCCGACTTCTTTGCTCATGTTCTCCCTCCTTCTGCTCCTCATTGGGACCTTGGGAGCTCAGTCCAGTGGTTCAGTGTGGGTCTCTGTCTCTATCTCCATCCATCACCAGATGAAGGTTCTGTGATGATATGCAAGATATTCGTCAGTATTGCTCTAGGATAGGGCCATTTCAGGTTCCCTATCCTCAGGAACTAACTGGGGACCTCAGCTTGGGCACCTGGGAGCCCCTCTAGGGTCAAGTCTCTTGCCCACCCTAAAGTGGCTCCCTTAACTAAGAATTGTGGTTCCGTGCTCCCCTATCCAACCTTCCTTTATCCCAATCCTCCTGTTTCCCCAAGTCCCCCCCTCCTTCCCTTCTACCTTTTCTCTCCCCATCTCCCCTCACCCCCATCCCACCCCACCCCCAAGATCCCAATTTTCTCCCTGGCAATTTTGTCTACTTCCCTTAGCCAAGAGGATAACTATATGTTTTTCCTTGGGTTCACCTTCTTACTTAGCTTCTTTAGGTTCACCTATTGTAGACTCCGTGACCCTTATTTATGGCTAGAAACCAATTATGAGTGAGTACATCCCATGTTCTTCTTTTTGGGTCTGGGATACCTCACTCAGGATAGTGTTTTCTATTTCCATCCATTTGCATGCAAAATTCGAGAAGTCATTGTTTTTTACCGCAGCGTAGTACTCTAGTGTGTATATATTCCATACTTTCTTCATCCATTCTTCCATTGAAGGGCATCTAGGTTGTTTCCAGGTTCTGGCTATTACAAATAATACTGCTATGAACATAGTTGAACAAATGCTTTTGTCATATGATAGAGCATCTCTTGGGTATATTCCCAAGAGTGGTATTGCTGGGTCTAGGGGTAGGTTGATCCCGAATTTCCCGAGAAACCGAAATACTGACTTCCACAGTGGTTGCACAAGATTGCATTCCCACCAGCAATGGATGAGGGTACCCCTTCCTCCACAGCCTCTCCAGCAAAGGATATCCTTGGTGTTTTTGACTTTAGCCATTCTGACAGGTGTAAGATGATATCTCAAAGTTGTTTTGATTTGCATTTCCCTGATCGCTAAGGAAGTTGAGCACGACCTTAAGTGTCTTTTGGCCATTTGAAGTTCTTCTGTTGAGAATTCTCTGTTCAGTTCAGTGCCCCATTTTTTAATTGGGTTAATTATCATTTTAAAGTCTAGTTTCTTGAGTTTTTTATATATTTTGGAGATCAGACCTTTGTCTGTTGTGGGGTTGGTGAAGATCTTCTCCCAGTCAGTAGGTTGCCTTTGTGTCTTAGTGACAGTGTCCTTTCCTTTCACAGATCTGGAGAGGACAATAATCAACTTTATATGAAAAAATAAAAAACCCAGGATAGCCAAAACAATCCTATACAATAAAGGATCTTCTGGAGGCATTACCATCCCTGACTTCAAACTCTATTACAGAGCTACAGTAATGAAAACAGTGTGGTACTGGCATGCTTCTCAGTTTAAGTAGGTCCCATTTATTCAATGTTGCCCTTAATGTCTGTGCTTCTGGGGTTATACATAGGAAGCGATCTCCTGTGCCCATATGTTGTAGGGTACTTCCCACTTTCTCTTCTATCATGTTCAGTGTGTTCGGGCTGATATTGAGGTCTTTAATCCATTTGGACTTGAGTTATGTGCACGGTGATAGATATGGATCTATTTTCATTCTACTACAGGTTGACATCCAGTTGTGCCAGCACCATTTGTTGAAGATGCTTTCTTTCTTCCATTGTATACTTTTAGCTCCTTTATCGACAATGAGGTGTTCATAGGTTTGTGGGATAAAAATCCGGGTCTTCTATACGATTCCATTGGTCGACTTCTCTGTTTTTATGCCAGTACCACCCTGTTTTCATTACTGTAGCTCTGTAATAGAGTTTGAAGTCAGGGATGGTAATGCCTCCAGAAGATCCTTTATTGTATAGGATTGTTTTGGCTATCCTGGGTTTTTTATTTTTTCATATAAAATTGATTATTGTCCTCTCCAGATCTGTGAAGAATTTTGATGGGATCTTGATGGGGATTGCATTGAATCTATAAATTGCCTTTGGTAGAATTGCCATTTTTACTATGTTGATCCTCCCAATCCAAGAGCAAGGGATGTCCATCCATTTTTTGGTATCTTCTTCAATTTCTTTCTTCAATGCCTTAAAGATCTTGTCAAATAGATCTTTCACTTCCTTGGTTAGATTTACCCCAAGATATTTTATGCTGTTTGTGGCTATCATGAATGGTGAAGCTTCTCTGATTTCCCTCTCTGCTTCCATATCCTTTGTGTATAAGAGGGCGATTGATTTTTTGGAGTTGATCTTGTATCCTGCCACATTACTAAAGCTGTTTATCAGCTGTAAAAGTTCTTTGGTGGAGTTTTGGGGGTCGCTTATGTACACTATCATATCATCTGCGAATAACGAAAGTTTAACTTCTTCCTTTCCAATTTGAATCCCCTTGATCCCATTATGTTGTCTTATTGCTATTGCTAGAACTTCCAGCACTATATTGAAGAGGTATGGCGAGAGTGGACAGCCTTGTCGTGTTCCTGAGTTAAGCGGGATGGCTTTGAGTTTCTCTCCGTTTAATTTGATGTTAGCTGTCGGCTTGCTGTATATAGCTTTTATTATATTTAGGTATGACCCTTGTATCCCTAATCTCTCCAAAACTTTTAACATAAATGGATGTTGAATTTTGTCAAATGCTTTTTCAGCGTCTAATGAAATGATCATATGTTTTTTTCTTTCAGTTTATTTATATGCTCGATTACATTGATAGATTTTCGTATGTTGAACCAGCCCTGCATCTCAGGAATGAAGCCTACTTGATCGTAATGGATAATTTTTCAGATGTGTTCTTGGATTCGGTTTGCCAGTATTTTGTTGAGGATTTTTGCGTCGATGTTCATGAGTGAGATTGGCCTGTAATTCTCTTTCTTGGTTGAGTCTTTGTGTGGTTTTGGTATCAGAGTAACTGTAGCTTCATAAAAGGAATTTGGTAATGACCCTTCTGTTTCTATATTGTGGAATACATTAAGGAGTATAGGTATTAGGTCTTCTTGGAAGTTCTGGTAGAATTCCGCATTGAAACCAT
This sequence comes from Microtus pennsylvanicus, assembly GCF_037038515.1. Taxonomy (NCBI): domain Eukaryota; kingdom Metazoa; phylum Chordata; class Mammalia; order Rodentia; family Cricetidae; genus Microtus; species Microtus pennsylvanicus. Next base: position 2,956,527 of record NC_134585.1, on the reverse strand, counting down.
CTGGTCCTGGGCTTTTTTTGGTAGAGAGGTTTTTGATAACAGCTTCTAATTCTTCGCGACTGACAGGTCTGTTTAGATTGTTCACCTGGTCCTGGTTTAATTTTGGTAAATGATATTTATCTAAAAAAGTGTCCATTTCTTTTACATTTTCCAGTTTTGTGGCATACAGGCTTTTGTAGTAAGATCTAATGACTCTCTGAATTTCCTCTGTGTCTGTGGTTATGTCCCCATTTTCATTTCTGATCTTATTAATTTGAGTATTCTCTCTCTGTCGTTTGATTATTTTCGATAGGGGTTTATCAATCTTGTTGATTTTCTCCAGGAACCAGCTTTTTGTTTCATTGATTCTTTGGATTGTTTTCTGTGTTTCTATTTTGTTGATTTCAGCCCTCAGTTTGATTATTTCCAGTCTTCTACTCCTCCTAGGTGAGTCTGCTTCTTTTTTTTTTCTAGAGCTTTCAGGTGGGCTGTTAAGTCTCCAATATGTGCTTTCTCTGTTTTCTTTAGGTGGGCACTTAGTGCTATGAACTTTCCTTTTAGGACTGCTTTCATAGTGTCCCATAAGTTCGAGTATGTTGTTTCTTTATTTTCATTGAATTCAAGGAAGACTTTAATTTCTTTCTTTATTTCTTCCTTAATCCAGGTATGGTTCAGTAGTTGACTGTTCAGTTTCCATGAGTTTGTAGGCTTTCTGGGAGAAGCATTGTTGTAGAATTCTAACTTTAATCCACGGTGATCTGATAAGACACAGGTGGTTACTAATATTTTTTGTAACTGTGTAAGTTAGCTTTGTTACCGAGTATGTGGTCAATTTTCGAGAAGGTTCCATGAGCTGCAGAGAAGAAGGTATATTCTTTCCTCTTTGGGTGGAATAATCTATAGATGTCTGTTAAGTCCATTTGCTTCATTACCTCCATCAATTCTCTAATTTCTCTGTTAGGTTTCTGTCTGATTGACCTGTCCATTGGTGAGAGAGGAGTGTTGAAGTCTCCTACTATTAGTGTGTGCAGTTTGATGGCTGCCTTGAGTTTTAGTAATGTTTCTTTTACGTACGTGGGTGCTTTTATATTAGGGGCATAGATATTCAGGATTGAGACTTCTTCCTGATGAATTGTTGCTGTTATGAGTATAAAATGTCCCTCTCCATCTCTTCTGATTGATTTAAGTTTGAAGTCAACTTTGTTAGAAATTAGTATGGCCACACCTGCTTGTTTCTTAGGTCCATTTGCTTGATAAGCCTTTTCCTAGCCCTTTACTCTGAGTAGATGCCTGTCTTTGTGGTTGAGGTGTGTTTCTTGTAGACAGCAGAATGTTGGATCCTGTTTTCGTATCCAATCTCTTAGCCTGTGCCTTTTTATAGGTGAGTTGAGCCCATTGACATTAAGTGATATTAATGACCAGTGGTTGTTAACTCCGGTCACTTTTTTAGTAGTAGGGTTTTTGTGTTTCCCTTCTTTGAGTTGCGCTGGTGAAGGGTCTCTAGATGTCTGAGTTATTGTGGTCATTGTTGGACTCCTTGGTTAGTGATTTTTTTTCTATTATTTCCTGTAAGGCTGGATTTGTGGCTACATATTGTTTAAATTTGTTTTTATCCAGGAATATTTTGTTTTCTCCATTTATAGTGAACGAAAGCTTGGCTGGATATAGTAGTCTGGGCTTGCACCCATGGTCTCTTAGTTTTTGCAGTACATCTATCCAGGACCTTCTGGCTTTCATGGTTTCCATAGAGAAGTCAGGTGTAAGTCTGATAGGTTTACCTTTATAAGTAACTTGGCCTTTTTTTTTGCGGCTCTTAATATTCTTTCTTTATTCTGTATATTTTGTGTTTTGATTATTATATGGCGAGGGGATGTTTTTTTTTTTTGATCCAGCCTATTTGGTGTTCTGTATGCTTCTTGAACCTTCATAGGTACATCTTTCTTCAGGTTGAGAAAGTTTTCTTCTATAATTTTATTAAGTATATTTTCTGGACCGTTGAGCTGCACTTCTCCTTCTTCTACTCCAATTATTCTTAGGTTTGGTCTTTTTATTGTGTCCCATATTTCCTGAATGTTTTGTCATGAGAGTTTGTTGGACTTGCTGTTTTCTTTGATCATAGTGTTTATTTTCTCTATGGTATCCTCAGAATCTGAGAGTCTTTCTTCTATCTCTTGTATTCTGCTGGTTATGCTTGTTTCTGTAGTCTCTATTCGTTTACCTAGATTTTCCATGTCCAGCCGGCCCTCTGTTTGTGTTTTCTTCTTTGCCTCCATTTCAGTTTTCAAGTCATGAACTATTTCCATTATCTGCTTGATTGTTTTTCCTTGGTTTCCTAGGGTATCGTTCACTGATTTACTCAATTCCTCGAACTTTCTGTTATACTTCTCATCCATTTCTATAAGGGCGTTTTTTATATGCTGTTTAAGGGTGTCAATCACTTTCATGAAGTCAGTTTTTTCTACTTCTTCTTGATTAAGGTGTTCGTGTCCTCCTGTTGTGAGGTCGCTGGCTTCTGGTGGTTTCGTGTTGTTTTTCAGATTGTTGGGTGAATTCTTGCATTGGCGTCTGCCCATCTCTTCCTCCCAATACTCCCCTATGGATCTTCTTTTACAGGATCAGGTCTTCTTGCCCACTGATGTACCTTCCCAGTGATGTCACTCCCCAGTGATGTTTCTCCTGGTGTCCAGATCGGATCTCCAGTGCTGCTTACTCCAGTGCTGCTTGGTTAGGTCGCAAACAAAGGGCCCACCCTGCTTGCTGCAGGCAGGCTATGGAGACAAAGGAGCTACTGTCCTCCCCTTTGCCCTCTGCTTCGGGTTCGGTCCCAGCGCCCAAGCAGGCTGAGCTGGGAGGTGCTATGCCGCCAAAGAATGGAGGGAGGGAGGGAGACAGGGGGTGGGGGATCTGGATGTAAGCTGGATGGGATAGGAAGAGAGAGGAGGTATGGGGCAGTATAGCCCCTGTAGGATGATCAGGAAGTGTAGGCGGGCTGAGGTACATCTGAGTTCCCTGTTCCCGGCTGCTGCAGCACTCACTCACCACAATGATGTTTCACTCGGTGCCCAGATCAAAACTCCGTGCTGCTTGGTTAGCTCTCAAACAAAGGGCCCACCCTGATTGCTGCAGGCTGGCTGTAGAGACAAAGGAGCTACCGCCCTCCCCTTTGCCCTCCCAATTCGGGTTCTGTCCCAGCGCCTGAGCAGGCTGAGCAGGGAGGTGCTATGCCGCCAAAGAAGGGAGGGAGGGAGACAGGGGGTGAAGGGATCTGGATGTAAGCTGGATGGGATAGGAAGAGAGAGGAGGTATCGGGCAGTATTGCCCCTGTAGGATGACCAGGAAGTCCTCTTAAAATATTTTTAATGTAACAATGTTCAGTCAAATGTCGAAAGGCGGTCTTGTAACTTAGAAAGTATTGTTGTTCCCCAAACTGCTGGGTTTTACAAATTTGTTGTCCTTTTATGTGAATATTTCAGATAAATGTGAGGGCTGAGGATTAAAGTCAAGGCAACCTAGGGGATCCATTCTTTATAGAAGACTGGGTTTTCTGCTTTTGATGGAGGTCACAAGCTCGTGATCATTTAGCATCACTTAGGATCATTCTGTCCCCGTGAAGAGACTAGTGCATTAACCCTTGCTCTTCACAATGGTGAGACTGTGGAGGGGTGAGACAGGGCACTCCAGCTCCTGCCTAGGTGCTGCTTCAGCCTCAGCCTCACTGTGGGCTTGCCTCCTTCTGGGCAAATTTATTAAGGTAATCACAGAGTTTTCCTGCTTGCCCCTCTTGTTGATAGGATGAGGGAAAATTCCGTTTAGATAATTTAGGGACCAGATTTAGTGCCTTGGTTTCAATCCCCTGTTCAATCAAACACCCACCCAGGTATTCGTGAAGGTATTCCACAGTGTGATTAATTCTGTAATCAGCTGATGTTAAGAGAGGACCCTGAACAATCGGGATGAGTGGCCACAGCTGGGAAGTCTTAAGAGCCACCCAAGGCTTGTTTGGGGAAGGGAAGTCACTGTCGCCTCTGTCAGCACAAGTTCCCTTCTTCCCTTCTGAAGACTACCGGCCCAGTGGCCCTCAGACATGCTGGTTCACCCCACATCTGTGTGAGAAAATTCCTTGCAACAGCTTTCCTAAATGTATATCCCCACTGGCTTTACTGCCTTTGATATCCAGAGAGGCCCCTTGTTTCCCCCTGTGAGCTTTCTCTTTGATTTCTCTGCTGATCTTTGCCTGGAGGTGTTAACAGACCTTATTAGATGTGTGACTTCTGCAGAGACCTGAACAAATGCTGTTCTTCAGCAGGACACAGACAGCACACTAATGAGGTGATTCCACCAAATCAAGCTTGGGGAAGCAACAAGTTTCTTGGACTCACTGATAGGATCACAGGAGAGGAGTTGCTTACAAACACACGGTGACCCAGAGGTAGGCACGCACGCGCGCGCGCGCGCACACACACACACACACACACACACACACACACACACACACAGCCCACCCTAGCATGAATGCTGCATCCATGAAGTCCCCTGCACAACTTACAGTCAGCTCCATAGGAAAGTACCCTGTGGAGAAAAGGAGGGACAAACAAGTCAGTCCCCTACAGCTGGAGTCCCAGGATGTTGTGAGCTGCTATGTGGCTGCTGGAATTTGACGTCCTCTTCTGACCTCCAAGGGCAAGGCATACACATGTAAACATGTAGAAAAATTGGCACACACATGTACAAATAAATAAACTTAAGAAATAAATTTTAAAAATAAAAACAAAGATGAACACACAAAAAAAAATGTTGGGCACAAGAAGAGAAGCTATGGGGCCAGGAAGCTGGCTTAGGGGTTAAAAGCACTGACTGCTGCTGCAGAGGACCTGGGCCTTCCCAGCACCCACATGGGGCCACAACTGCCTGGAACTCCAGCTCCAGGACATCCCCTGGCGCCTCGCTTGGCACCGCTATGTGTGTGGTGCAGATAAAGTCATGTAGGCACAAACACATATACGTAAATAAAAACAATGAATAAATCTTTTAAGGGAAATATATGCTATATGATTGCTTTTATTAGAAATCTTAGAGCTGACACACTTACTCTGTAATGTAAAACTGGGACCCTATCCCAGATGAGCTCGGCCCACAAGGAACTCCATGTGTGGTTCGTGAAGAGTATTTCTCTGTTTACTAATGTGTACTTGTGTCTCTGTGTGTGGGTGTGTGCATGCAGGTGCCCGGAGTCCAGAAGAGACCCTGGACCCCTGGACCTGGAGCTGCAGGCAATTGGTGCAGTAGCACCAGGGAGGGTGTGGGAACTAAACTCAGGTCCTCTGCGAGAACCGTAAGTGCTCTTAACCCCTCAGCCCTCTCTCCAGCCCCTCATCTCTTTTAAGCAGACTGTTACTGGAGCATATTCCTTGTACATAGTACTAGGATTTGTAAACACACTTTAATACAAGTGTGTCGTGTACCTTGCCATGTTCTCCACCCTCCCTACTTTCCTCCTCTGTTATTTTCCCTTAGACAGTATCACTCCTATCTGCCCCACACATAGGATTTTTATCTGTATCTAGAAGAATACTATCTTTGTAGGAACATGAATTATAAGACTAATTATTTGTCAAAACTTGCTGAATAGTATTCTCAAGACCTCTACAAATGGTTATCAACACAATAAAATTTCACAAAGTTTCATAAAACTAGGCCTGGTTTACAAACCATGCAATGAGAAAATGATATTTTTAAAAGTTTTCCTGCGTTAGCTTTCCTTTGATCTCTGAACATCAGAAACACATTAGGTTTGTTCATCAGATTTTGCAGCATAAAGAGCTGGTCAGACCTGCAAGGGCCTTCAGCAGGGTGATGGAGGTTAAGAATCCCATGTTTGTTTTATCAGGAGTCTGATGACATAGCAAAAACAAAACAAAGCAGCAGCCACACCAGGCTGGCCTCAGACATGAAACCTCCTGCTTCAGCTCTCAGAACGTGGAATTACAGGTTCCTAGAGCTACCGCACTTGGCTCTGACACTAGGATGTGAAGGATGACACCAGGGCCAGCATTTGCTACTTTGTTGAAGGAGGCAGGACTGTGTGGATTCATATGATTAGTTGGTTTATATATACTTTAAGGCCTATTTATCATTCCTGTTGTTTTTCAGATTTATGCTGTTAACTATGGGATTTTTTTTATTTGACTGATATCAGTTTCTATCCAGACCCTGGGCCAGGGCTTCAGCTTTCCATGTATTTCTAACGTATTTTCACGGAATACGTTACGAAGTTTTGTTACACATTTCCTATACACCAGCTTTTGCTGGCTCTGTGACATGGCTGCCTTTGAACATTGCCCTGTTCCTGTGAGCTCCAACAGCTTCTTCTTCCGGAGACAAGTGATGCTGCCCACACCTGCTCCTCATTGGCTGAAGAGAAAGTGTCCAGTGCCAGGCGGTTTCACTTCAGCATAACTTCAGCTGAGGCTCTTGGCAATGACCCCAGTTAGCTTCTGATGTTCACTTCTGCTTCCTTGGTGGGGACGATACACTGGATGGGGAGTGAGGGGTGGGGAGAGAGCAGAGGGCCCAGGTAAAGTGCAAAGTCACTCTGCTGTCCTGACCCTGTCCTTGGAATTAACTCTTTATTACAGAGCCATAATTATTATTACTGTTGCAGATATTATAAAACAATGACAAAATGGTCTCCAAATAAGAACAATTAAAAAAACAGAACTCTGAAAAAATTAAGCAATGCAGTATTGGGGAAGACTAATTATTTTACAAAATCACTCTATCCTTAGACTTGTGTTGAGTGTGTGTAATCACTTTTCACATTGATTCCTAGAAAACAGCCTCAGCTTCATAAAAATTCGTGTAGATGTTGAATGCTTTAAAATTACACGTTCTATTATCTTTAAGAATATAAAATCTTTTTCAATCACCCCAAATTTTAATATTTTAATCGTTATATTCCTTATTAAACACATGAATTCATATTTCTTTCTATGTGTTTAGCAGAATAGCCCCCCACTCCAAATAACTAGATGTTCTTTCTATAGTTCTTCATAATCTCTTATTTTAGCATTCTTTGGGCAGTTTCTACAAAATTTTCTTGTAATAGAAGCCTGGCAAGACAGGAGTACAGTGGCTGAGTTTGGGGTTGGGCAGGGAGTCGTGGATAAGACTCAGTGATGGGTGTGTCCTTCTGAGGTTCTACACATGGTGAGGGTCAGCAGGAGTGTGTGGGCACAGGGGCTGCCTTTGAGCTCTGGGTCACAGTTAAGATCTGGAACCTGGTTGGCACACACCTATAGTTCTGAAGTGGACGGTGTCTGTAAACAAGAACGACTTGAAGTGACCTCTCTTCCAGTGAGGGAAGAGAGGTGAAGCCCCAGTTAAAAGCATGGCTGCTCTTGCAGAGGACCCTGCTTCAGTTCCCAGCACCCACATGGCAGCTCACAACCTTCTGTAACTCCAGTTCCAGGGGATCCAACGCCCTCTCCTGGCATCCTCAGGTACTGCACACAGATGGTGCACAGTTATACAGCCAGGTAAAACACCCTTACATGTAACAATAACTAAATAAACAATCTTAAACTACCAATGAACCCCCAAGTCAACTGCATTGGTCTCAGTCAGATCCCCACAGTTTGAGTCAACCAGGAAGTCTGTGCTGTGTTAACAGTGGAGGTGAGGGCAGGAAATCAGATGTGTCCCAGAGCTCATTCTGAAAGTGATCACATCCATTCAGAACCAAAGCACAATGGACAGCCCTCCATTCCCACTCAGTACAGAGAACTCCAGTCTCCCAGTGGCTCCTGACCCCTGAGACTTTCTTCCCAGAGACAGCTGTTCTCCTCTGCCAAGACAGCGAGGAAACAAAGGCATTGCAATGTTACCTGTCAGTCACAATGACCGCAGTGGCCAATGATGCAGTAATTAATAATAATGACTGTGATGATGATGATGGTGACTCTCTGTGCTTTTACTCTGTTAACACCTTCATGCAGCACATGAGGTGGAACCTTAATGTTCTTCCCTTCTCCATTTTACCCAGGGAGCCTAAGATCTGAGTGATGCTCCAGGCAGGCAGCTGTGATGCACCATGGTCCTGGGGAATTTATGCCACACTTCCTCTCGTGGGCACCACACATGGCAAAGCATCCAGCCGATTCCTCCAGAGAAGTGACTCACAGGAACCGTCACCTCCACCCTTGGCCGACTTCCCTTTTCTGTGGACTCCTCACGTGCAGCAAAGGGCTCCTCCCTCTCAGCTCTGACACAGCATCAGGTGCACGGCTGGGGGCTCCTGTGGGTTCAGCTTCTCTCAGCTGCAGGCAGTGTGATAGCGTTCTCATAGAGTAGACAGGGAATCAGAATAGAAATTCAGTCTGATTTGCTTGGAATTAGTATGGACTTTGGGGCTAGCAGTACTTTTCCATTTCATCAAAATGCAAACAAGCATTCTTGAGTCCAGACCAGAGGAGGCCTAGTTGGGATTTGAGCCAAATCTGGATCCAACCAGAAGTTTCTGTAGTTGGCCTGAGACTGGAACTTTCCTTCTGGAACTTTCCTTCTCTGGGGAAGAAAGTATAGAAACCCCAGTAGGGCTGGACGGAGTCTCTCCTGGTGGACAATGAGTCAGTGACATCAGATCGGGGATGTTGGTGTCTGCGTATGCGAGGAATCACAGTAATGTGAGGTCTGCGTGGGATCATGGTGGTGTGTTGTTTCAGTTCTGAGGACAAGTAGATAAAATATAGCAGTAAAGATGACTAAAGAATTGTAAAAGAACTGGACAGTGGATTTGAGTGCTTAACCTGGGGAACCCCGCAGTCCTGTAGCTGAGAAAGAGATAGAAAATAGACACTGGCCGCCTGGGCACTTCCAGCCCTCATTGGCCCTGACCTGAGGATTCTCAAGGCCCAAAGCTTCATTCCTCAGGCCCAACTGAGACTCCAAATAGCACCAGGACACCGTCTCAGTGTGTGAAGGTGCCTGCCACCGTGCCTGGGTTTTGATTCTGGAACTCATATGGTGGAGGGAGAGATTGACTTCTCTCTTGTCCTCTGACCTCTGCATACATGCACACACACATAAATGAAAATAAAATCATTATTTTAACTTTATGGATTTTACCTCTATCCAGGGCAGTGATATCTTCCCACTTACTTTTGAATTTTCTTTTGTAAAATGTTGTTTTTTCACTTCCTCTTGATTATACGCATTTCCTATAAATTATTCTTTGCTCCCATTTGTTAATGGCACCGCTCCCTTCCCTGCCAGCCAGCTCCCAAAGCATGACATGGAGAGTCCTTAAATGCAGAACAAATGTAACACATCTTTACATCATTAACCAAGGCAGCAGAAACAAATGTAACACATCTTTACATCATTAACCAAGGCAGCAGAAACAAATGTAACACATCTTTACATCATTAACCAAGGCAGCAGAAACAAATGTAACACATCTTTACATCATTAACCAAGGCAGCAGAAACAAATGTAACACATCTTTACATCATTAACCAAGGCAGCAGAAACAAATGTAACACGTCTTTACATCATTAACCAAGGCAGCAGAAACAAATGTAACACATCTTTACATCATTAACCAAGGCAGCAGAAACAAATGTAACACATCTTTACATCATTAACCAAGGCAGCAGAAACAAATGTAACACATCTTTACATCATTAACCAAGGCAGCAGAAACAAATGTAACACATCTTTACATCATTAACCAAGGCAGCAGAAACAAATGTAACACACCTTTACATCATTAACCAAGGCAGCAGAAACAAAGGTAGCACACCTTTACATCATTAACCAAGGCAGCAGAAACAAAGGTAGCACACCTCTACACAGTTAAAGCAATCTTCCACAGTATAAACAAGTGTAAAGCATCTTTGCCAAGTTAAATCAATATTACACAACACAACCAGTCATATGATTATTTTTCAGGACACTCACTGGGTTAAGAATCCTATATGACCAACCTTATATCAATGACCCAATAGTGTTCTTCTACAGGATTGCTTGGCTGTTTTGCAATTCTTTGTGAATTTTAGAATCAGCTTAATACCTACTAAGAATTCATTTGAGAAGCTACTGGGGGTTTTATTGATTAGAGATCTTTCATGATATTACTGTGTTAGCAATGTGGTCTTCCAATCCATGAACATAGTGTGTCTTTCTGTTAATTTTTATTTTAACTTCCTTTAATGGCATTCTGTAGTTCTGTAGAGTATTACTTAGTTTAGCACTTCCTCTGCTAAATGTGAAACCAGTTGTTAAAATAATCAATAGCAATATAATTAAAAAATTAGTGTTTGCTAATATTTACCTTGTCCCAGGAACCAGCTGGGTATTAACATGGAAATCACATAATCCAGCCACCAATTTTATTACAACCATGAAGAAACAAGGTCAACACACTAACTAGCCTGACCAGCGATGCCAGTGTAAACATCTAGACCCTGTGTAGCGTTCTTCATCCTCTGCTGTAGTTACACCGGAGCTGCAGAGGAACTGATGAGGGGGAAAATCGGCTTCTATTGGAAGGGAGCGGAGGGGAAGCACTGCACCCAGATGTGGTGAACTCACAGAACAAGGGTGCAGAGAGCTTCTGTCCAGATACTCCGACAAAGTAATGTTTTTAGAATTTTATCTTCATTTTCCATGTTTGAGTGTTTTTCCTGCATATATGTTTGTGTACCACATGCATGTACAGCACAAGGAGACCCAAGGTTGGGGCTGAGTCTCCTGTCACTGGAGCTACAGATGGTTGTGAGCTGCCGTGTGGATTCCTGGAATCAACCCCAGGACCTCTGGAAGAGCAACCTGGGCTCTTAACCACTGAGCCATCTCTCCACCTCCCAAACTAATATAGTTTTTTTTTTTAATTCCTAGAATTTGAGTTTAGACAGAACTGGGTTTGAACTTAAAAAAAAAAAAAACCAATTTTCTTGTACCACTAAAGATGATTCTTAGTCTCGTACCTTGTTAATTAATTAAAAATATTTATTCAGTGCCAGAAACTGCCATAGCCACTAAAGATCCAATAGATGACCAAATAATAACAATAATAAAGAGTTCATGTGGTGAGTGGCTGGGATGGGAGGGCAGGCAGGGCTGGGCTGCCTTGCTAGGGCCCATGGTAACACGACTTCCCCTCACCTTGTTGTCCCATGACAGTCAGGTGTGACCATGGACTTTTCCAGTTCCCACCTCATCCACCCAGGTGCCAATGCAGCCCTAGCAGGGAGCGCTGACATCACAGTCACTTCCTTCCCCTAACACTGACCAGGGACTTCCCACAGATGCATGAAGAATGTCCCATGTCCTTCCCACCCCAGCTAATATCACATACAACATCCTCCCTCTCTGCTGGGCTTAGCCATCCAAGCTGCGGTCTCCCGCCTCTCAGCCCTGCAGATCTTCCTTCCCCACTACACCAGCTGGTCAGCGATTCCCCCACCGCATGCACACTTGATGTTCAAGACCTGCACTAGCTCAGACCTTCATAGCAGTCACATCTGCTGGAGACAAGTGATGCTGCTTCCATCTCTATTCCTATTGGCTGAAGCAATGCCTGCTGTCTGGATGGGAATTTCCAAAATTGTTTTTCTTTCTTAAAATACTTCAGTGCAGAAAATGCTGGACTACTTTCCCAAATAGGAAGAGATTAGCCAGAACTGAGTCCCACGAGGTGGATCTGGGTTTGAGGGTGGGGCCGTGGGGTCCGCCTTTGGGGAAAAAGAAAGGCTGGGAGAGGGGAAGAAAGAGGAAGGGAGGAAGGAAGGAAAAAAGGAAGGATGGAGGGAGGGAGGGAGAGAGGGAGGGAAGGAAGGAAGGAACCAGGTTCCAAAGCTTGTGTGTGACCCAGAGCTCAAGCTGTGCCCACACCCCCATGACCCTCACCTCATTAGAACCTTGTCCCAGACAAAGCCCTCAGAAGGGCACACCCATCACTGAGTCCCATCCATGTCTCCCTGCCCAACCCCCAAACTCAGCCGCCCCACTCCTGTCTAGACAGGCTTCCATTACAAGCAAACAGTGCAGAACCTGGGTCCAAACAGTGCTAAACTCAGACATTATGAAGGGCTATAGAAATGGCATCTGGGTTATTGGGGGAATGTATCTAGTAAACCCTTACAAAACATCTGAATTCATGTGTTTAATAAGGAATATAATTAATTATTAAATATTAAAATTTTAGGTGACTGAAAAAGATTTCTATGTTCTTAAGGATAAATTATAATGCATATTTTAAAGCATTCAACATCTATATAAATTTTTATAAAGTTGAGGCTGTTTTCCAGGAATCAATGTGAAAAGTGATTGTAAACACACACACTCACACACACACAAGTCTAAGGATAGAGTGATTATGTAAGATAATTAGCCTTCCCCACTACTACATTACTTAATTTTTTTCAGGGTTATGTTTTTTTATTGTCTTACATGGAAACAATTTTTTCATTTGTTATTTTATCTATAACAGTGATGATAATTATTGCTCTGTAATAAAGAGTTAATTCTAAGGACGGGGTCAGGATAACAGAGTGTCTTTGCACTTTATCTGGGCCCTCTGCTCTCTCCCCACCCCTCGCTCCCCATCCAGTGTATCGTCCCCACCAAGGAAGCAGAAGTGAACCTCAGAAGCTAACCCTGTCATTGCCAAGAGCCTCAGCTTAAGTTATGCTGAAGGGAAACTGGCTGGCACTGGACACTTTCTCTTCAGCCAATGAGGAGCAGGTGTGGGCAGCGTCACTTGTCGCCGGAAAAAGAAGCTGTTGGAGCTCACAGGAACAGGCCCCCTGTATAGACAAAGGCAGCCATGTCACAGAGCCAGCAAAAGCTAGCGTATAGGAAAAACACAACAAAACTTTCTAACATGTTCAGTGAGATGTGGAAAGCTGAAGCACTGGCCCAGGGTTCAGATAGAAATTGGTGTCAGTCAAATAAATGAAATTCCATAACTAACAGTGTAAATCTGAAAACCAACAGGAAGGATAAACAGGCCTTAAATTATGTAAAAAAAATAACTGAGTATACTAATCCAAGTAGTGAAGGCTGCATAGATTTGGTAGTCTTTATGTTTTGCTTTGTTTTTTGAGATAAGGTTTCACTGTGTAGCCCTGAGTGTCCTGCAGAGATCCACCGGCCTCTGCCTCCCGAGTGCTGGGATTAAAGGTGTGAGCTCCCACTGCCCTGCTTGTCATTCTCTATGCAGCAGAACCTGATGAATAAACCTCACGTGTCTCTGATATTCAGAGATCAAAGAAAAGCAAATGAGGGCAAACTTTTAAATGCTAGTTTTCTCATTGCATAGTTTGTAGAGTAGACCTAATTTTATGCATTTTTGTGAAATTTTTATTATTTTGATAACATCTGTACAGGTCATAAAAACAGTACTCAGTAAGTTTTGATAAGTAATTACACTCATAACTCACACCCCTATCAAGTTCTAGACACATATAAAAATCATACGTGTGCAAACTCCTGGTGCTGTCAGTCTCTTTCCTGTACAGCCGCCAGCGGCTGAAGCAGTGTATTTGTCTGCACAAAGATACTGTTACAATAGCCCGATGGTCGGTCTGCTCTATAGATCCCAGGAGGAGGTGAAGTAGGGATGGCTGATGGGGAGAAGTAGGGTGTAGCTGCAGATTGCCAAGGATGCCCCATTTTTCACTTCAAGTGTTGTGTGGATGGCAAGTGTGGAATCAGGGAGCTTGGTCGTCAGCTCTGGCTGGAAACCCCCACCCAGCACCGAGTGGGAGGAGATGATGGTGATGCTGGTTCTCATTACAGCTGGGAAGGTGAAATCTCTGGGGAAGATGAAAGGAGAGAAACAGAGGGTGAGTGAGGATCATCTCTGGCCTTCTGACTACCAGCAGGAAGTGCAGGAACGGTGCAGAGAAATGAAATCCATAGGTCCCGTGAGGCAATCACCTCGTTCAGTCTCTGTAACAACCCTGCAAGTCCCCCTTCACAGTGTGAAGCTCATGGGAAGAGGAGAACACATCCTGACATCTATAAACATGGTGTGGTAGCTCACGCTGGTGATCCCTGCCTGTGGGAAGATTACTGTGAGTTCAAGGTCACTCAGGGCTACAGAGTTAGACTGTGTCTCAAGGGAAAAGGAAAAACAATGGAGATATTTATTGTGTTTTCCCTCTTGTCATATAAATTAATTTTTAATGTGTTGATGCTGCAAACATTTTTTTAAGGCAGTGGTCTCACAGGTGTGACTGGAGTCAGCAAATCCCATTTCCTGGGACCCCAGAGCCCTGTAAACACCCTGTGATGACACAGAGAGCTACAGTGTTTTTTTTAAAGCAAGAGTACAGATTTGAGTTTTTAAGAGCTGGCAAGGTTGTTTACTATGTATAAGTCCACAAGAGCAATAAAGATTTTAAGTAAATAAATAAATAACAATAAATCTTTTTAAACTGTAGTTCTGTGTGCTGGAGAGATAGTCAGTAGATAGAGTGCTAGGCTAGAATGCAGGAAGCCCTGGGTTCAAATCCCCAGTGTTGCAAGAACCAAGAGTGTTAGCACACCCCTGCCAGCCCAGCACTGTGGAGGGGAGAGCAGGAGAATCAGAAGTTCAAGGTTGACCTTGCCACATAGTGAGTTTGAGGCCAGCCTGGGACACCCTGTCTCAAACAAACAAACAAACAAACAAACAACAAAAACCTAGGAAAATGATTATGTTTCAAGTCAACTAAAGGACCAGATGGGGATAAAGAAGAACCAACAACACAGCGATTTCACAGGGAGTTACGGGGGCGTGTTATAGGAGGAGTCCTATCCTCCTTAAAAATGAAGACAATACACAGAGGACAACCAGCCAGCAAAGGTAATGAACTGTGCAGCTGCAGACCTTGGGAATCAGCCAGGAATCATGTGGGTCCCAGGGTAGCTGTAAGGCGAGGGTATCAGAGGTGGAATGGACTTTTGGATTTATTGAGTGGCCGCTACTCTCATAATTGTGCTTGAAAATATAACTTGAAGAATAGAGAAAGATGAGCCTTCTGAGAGAGGGCATTCCTTCCTTCCTCCCTTCCTCTTTCTCCCCCTCTCCTGGCTCCCCCCCCCCAAAGGCTGCTCCCAAGGGCCCCTCCTCAAACCCAGAATCCACCTCATGGGACTCAGTTCTGACTAGTCTCTTCCTATTTGGGAAAGTAGTCCAGCATTTTCTGTACTGATGCATTTTAAGAAAGAAAAAAACATTTTTGGAATTTCCCGTCCAGACAGCAGACTTCCCTTTAACCAATAGGAATAGAGAGAGAAGCAGCGTCACTTGTCTCCAGCAGATGTGACTGCTATGAAGGTCTGAGCTGGTGCAGGTCTTGAAGAAAAAGTGTATAGGCAGAGGACGAGGGACGGGCAGTGGGGGTGGGTGGCCTCTGACAAGCTGAAAAGGAAAATCTGCAGTGCAGTGGCAGGAGACCTCAGCTTGGGTCGGGAAGCCCAGCAGAGAGGGACGATTTTGTGTGTGATATTAGCAGGAGTAGGAAGGACATGTGACATTCTTCATGCATCTGTGGGAAGTCCCTGGTCAGTGTTAGGGGAAGGAAGTGACTGTGATGTCAGCGCTCCCTGCTAGGGCTGCATTGGCACCTGGGTGGATGAGGTGGGAACTGGAAAAGTCCATGGTCATACCTGACTGTCATGGGACAAGGTGAGGGGAAGTCGTGTTACCATGGGCCCTAGCAAGGCAGCCCTGCCTGCCCTCCCATCCCAGCCACTCACCACATGAACTCTTTATTATTTTTCGGTCATCTATTGAATCTCTAGCACATATGACACTTCCTGGCAGTGAATAAATATTTTTAATTAATTAACCAGGTATGACACAAGAATCATCTTTAGTGATCCAAGGAAATGTTTTTTATAGTTCAAACCCAGTTCTGTCTAAACTCAAATTCAAGGAATTAAAAAAAAAAGTTTGGGAGCTGAAGAGATGGCTCAGTGGTTAAGAGCACAGCCTGCTCTTCCAGAGGTCCTGGGGTTGATTCCAGGTACCCACAAGGCAGCTCACAACCATCAGTAACTCCAGTGACAGGAGATTCAACTGCCTCTGTGGGCCTCCTTGTGCTGTACATGCATGTGGTACACAAACATACGTGCAGCCAAAATACTCATACATGTAAAATGAAAATAAATTTTTAAAAATATTTTTTTTTGTTGGAGAGTCTGGACAAAAGTCCTGTGAACCTTCATGCTGTGAGTTCACCACATCTGGGTGCAGGGCTTCCCCTCCACTACCTTCCAATAGAAGGTGCTATTCCCCCTCATCAGTTCCTCTGCAGCTCGGGTGTAACTACAGAAGGGGATGGAAGAACACTACACCCACGATCAAGATGTTTACACTTGGCATCGCTGCTGATCAGGCTAGTTAGTGTGTTGACCTTGTTTCTTCATGGTGGTAATAAAATGGTGGGTTGAAATACATGATCTCCATATTAATACCCAGTTGGTTCCTGGCACAAGGTAAATATTAGTAAACACCAACATTTTAAAATTATATTGCTACTGATTATTTTAACAACTGAAATTGTTATAGAAAAATGAAATGTCTGAAAACCAATTTCAATAAAATTTAAAATTAATTGCACTGTGAACTTCCAATGAATGACCCAAAAATGAAATCAAGAAAATGTTTCCACTTACAATGGTTTCAAATTTAACAGAGGAAGTGCTAAACTAAGTAATACTCTACAGAACTACAGAATGCTATTAAAAGAAGTTTAAAAATTAACAGAAAAACGCATCTATCTTACAGACTTGTCTACTTAATGAGAACATTTCAACACTGCCTGCAGCTGAGCGAAGCTGGACCATAGGAGCCCCCAGCTGTGCACCTGACGCTGTGTCAGAGCTGAGAGGGAGGAGCCCTTTGCTGCACGTGAGGAGTCCACAGAAAAGGGAAGTCCGCCAAGGGTGGAGGTGACGGTTCCTGTGAGTCACTTCTCTGGAGGAATCGGCTGGATGCTTTGCCATGTGTGGTGCCCACGAGAGGAAGTGTGGCATAAACTCCCCCAGGACCACGGTTCATCTCAACTGCCTGCCTGGTGCATCACTCAGATCTTAGGCTCCCTGGGTAAAATGGAGAAGGGAAGAACATTAAGGTTCCACCTCATGTGCCGCATGAAGGTGTTAACAGAGTAAAAGCACAGAGAGTCGCCATCATCATCATCACAGTCATTATTATTAATTATTGTGTCATTGGTCACTGCGGTCATTGTGACTGACAGGTAACATTGCAATGCCTTCATTTCCTCACTGTCTTGGCAGAGGAGAACAGCTATTTCTGGGAAGAAACTTTCAGGGGTCAGGAGCCACTGGGAGACTGGAATTCTCTGTACTGAGTGGGAATGGGGGGTTGTCCCACACATGGCAAAGCATCCAGCCGATTCCTCCAGAGAAGTGACTCACAGGAACCGTCACCTCCACCCTTGGCTGACTTCCCTTTCTGTGGACTCCTCACGTGCAGCAAAGGGCTCCTCCCTCTCAGCTCTGACACAGCATCAGGTGCACAGCTGGGGGCTGCTGTGGTCCAGCTTTTCTCAGCTGCAGGCAGTGTGATAGCGTTCTCATAAGTAGACAAGGAATCAGAATAGAAATTCAGTCGAATTGGTTTGGAACTATTATAGACTTTGACACTAACAATACTTTTTTGTTTCATCAAATTACAAACAAGAGTTCTTGAGCCCAGACCACTGGAGGCAGAGTCGGGGTTTTAGCTCAAGTTGGGTCCAACTAGAACTTTCTGAAGTTGTCCTGAGGCTGGAACTTTTCTTCTCTGGGGAGGAAAGTATAGAAACCCCAGCAGGGCTGGACGGAGTCTCTCCTTGTGAACAATGAGTCAGTGACATCAGATCGGGGACGTTCATGTCTGCGGCTGCGAGGAATTACAGTAACGTGAGGTCTGTGTGCGATCACGATGGCGTTGTTTCAGTTCTGAGAACAAGTAGATAAAATATAACAGTAAAGATGGCTAAAGAACTGTAAAAGAACTGGACAGTGGATTTGAGTGCTTAACACGGGGAACCCCGCAGTCCTGTAGCTGAGAAAGAGACAGAAAATAGACACTGGCCGCCTGGGCACTTCCAGCCCTCATTGGCCCTGACCTGAGGATTCTCAAGGCCCCAAAGCTTCATTCCTCAGGCCCAACTGAGACTCCAAATAGCACCAGGACACCGCCTCAGTGGGTGAAGCTGCCTGCCTCTGTGCCTGGGTTCTGTCTCTGGGACACACGTGGTGGACAGAGACTGACTTCTCTCTCTGTCCTCTGACCTCCGCATACATGCACACACTCATAAATGAATATAAAATTATTTTCTTAACTTTATGGTTTATACCTCCATCCAGTTCAGTGATATCTTCCCACTTACTTTTGATTTTTTTGAGGGGGGGCGTCATTTTTACTTACTCTTGATTATACGCATTTCTTATGAAAATTATTCTTTGCTCCCAGGTGTTAATGGCACCACTCCCCTCCCTGCTGCTTTGGCTATGACTTCTTGGCTACTGAGTCTGCCAGAGACAACTGATGTGACCTCTCTGCCTTGCCTATTAACTGGGAAGAAAAGTAATTAAGACAGTGTCATGGCTTTGTGGAGATGTGGTTTATGCAGGCATTTATCTATCTAGCCTCCCTTAACCACCACAGCAAATAGCCACTCCCTATACCTGGGCAGCCTTCTTGCAAGAATCAAACATATTATTTGTTTTCTGAGTCCCTCAATGTAAAGTTTAGATAGAGAGATGTCTTTTGTTCAACCCAACAATGTTCACACAAGACATAAAAGACAACAGACTAAAGCTAATCACAGCTAATGGTGTTGGAGCGCAGTTCCGAGCTGTGATTGCCGGAAAGGCAGCAACTCTACCAGGCTCTTTCTTTCAGAGCCGCCAGCCAGCTCCCAAAGCGTGATATGGAGACTTCTTAAATGCAGAACAAGCAAATGTAACACATCTTTACATCATTAACAAAGGCAGCAGAAACAAATGTAACACATCTTTGCCAAGTTAAGGTAACATTCCACAGCACAACTACAGCAATATGCTTTTTTTTTTTTTTTACAGGATGCTCATTGTGTATAAGAATCCTATGTGACTGACCTTATCTCAATAGTGTTCTTCTACAGAATTGCTTGGTTGTTTTGCAATTCTCTGAATTAGGAATCAGCTTAATACCTACTAAGAATTCATTTGATACTCTGCCGGAGGTTACATTGATTAGAGATCTTTCAGGACATTCCTGTGTTAGCAGTGTGGTCTTCTAGTCCATGAGCTTGGTGTGTCTTTCTGCTAATTTTCAGTTTAACTTCTTTCAATAGCACTTTGTGGTTCTGTGGAGTATTACTTAGTTCAGCACTTCCTCTGTTAAATGTGAAAACATTGTAAATAGAATCATTTTCTTGATTTTATTTTTGGGTCATTCACTGGAAGTGCACACTGCAATAATTTTAAACTTCATTGCAACTGGTTTTCAGACATTTCCTTTATCTGTAATAATTTCCGTTGGTGAAATGATCAATAGCAATATAATTTAAAAAATTAGTGTTTGCTAATACTTACCTTGTCCCAGGAAACAGCTCAGTGTTAACATGAAGATCACATAATCCAGCCACCAATTTTATTACCATCATGAAGAAACAAGGTCAACACACTAACTAGCCTGACCAGTGATGCCAAGTATAAATATCTTGATACTGGGTGTAGCATTCTTTCACCCCCTTCTGGAATTACACCCGAGCTGCAGAATAAATGATGAGGGAGAATATTGGCTTTTATTGGAAGGTAGTGGAGGGGAGCCCTGCATCCAGATGTAATGAACTCACATCACAAGGGTGAGGAGGGGAGCCCTGCATCCAGATATGGTGAATTCACAACACGAGGTTGCACAGGGCTTCTGTCCAGAAACTCCGACAAACTAATATTTTTAAAACTTTATTTTCATTTTACATGTATGAGTGTTTTGCCTGCATGTATGTTTGTGTACCACATGCATGTACAGCACAAGGAGACCCAAGGTTGGGGCTGAATCTCCTGTCACTGGAGTTACAGATGGTTGTGAGCTGCCTTGTGGGTTCCTGGAATCAACCCCAGGACCTCTGGAAGAGCAGCCTGTGCTCTTAACCACTGAACCATCTCTCTAGCTCCCAAACTAACATTTTCTTTTAATTCCTAGAAATTGAGTTTAGGCAGGGTTTGAACTATAAAAATACATTTCCTTGGACCACTGAAGATGACTCTTAGTGTCATACCCAGTTAATTAATTAAAAATATTTATTCAGTGCCAGAAACTGTCATAGGTGCTAAAGATCCAACGCATAACAAAAATACAATAGACTTCTTCTGGTGATGAGCTGGGATGGGAGCACAGGCATGGCTGGTCCCTGGACACAACTTCCTCTCACCTTGTCCCATGACAATCAGGTGTGACCATGGACTTTTCCAGTTCCCGCCTCATCCACCCAGGTGCCAATGCAGCCCTAGCAGGGAGCCCTGACATCACAGTCACTTCCTTCCCCTAACACTGACCAGGGACTTCCCACAGGTGCATGAAGAATGTCCAATGTCCTTCCCACCCCTGCTAATATCACACACAAAATCGTTCCTCTCTACTGGGCTTAGCAACCCAAGCTGTGGTCTCCTGCCTTTCGGCACCTCTGATCTTCCTTTCCCCACTACACCACCTGGTCAGCGATTCCCCCACAGCCTGTCCATGTTCCTCTCCTGCACACTTTGTCTTCAAGAGCTGCACCAGCTCAGACCTTCATAGCAGTCACATCTGCTGGAAACAAGTGATGCGGTGTCTCTCTCTTTTCCTATTGGTGGAAGGAAAACCTGCTGTCTGGAGGGGAATTTATAAAAATGTTTTTCTTTCTTAAATGTGTCAATGAAGAAAATGCTAGAAATAACTAGCCAGAACTGAGCCCCATGAGGTGGATTCTGTATTTGAGGGCAGGGCCATGGGGCTGCCTTTAGGGAAAAAAGAAAGGCGCACAGGGAGGTGGGAGGAGAGAAGTCTCACTTTCTCTACTCTTCACATTATATTTTCTAGAGCAATTATGAGAATATTGGCCGTTCAGTAAATCCGAACCCTCCATTCCCCCTGTGACACCCTCACCTTACAGCTACCCTGGGACCCGGATGTTTCCTGGCTGATTCCCATGGTCTGCAGCTACACAATTCATTACTTTTGCCAGCTGGTTCTATTCTGTGTACTGTCTTCATTTCTTAAGGCCGACAGGAGTCTCCCTGTGACACGCCCCTGTAGTACCCTGTGCAATCATTGTGTTGCTGGTTCTTCTTTGTCCCCATCTGGTCCTTTAGTTGACTTGAAACACACTCATTTCCCTAGGTTTTGTTTGTTTGTTTGTTTATTGAGACAGGGTCTCCTAGAATAGCATCAAACTCAGTACATGGGCAAGGCCACCCTTGAACTTCTGATTCTCCTGCTCTCCCCTCCCCAGTGCTGGGCTGGCAGGGGTGTGCTAACACGCTTGGTTCATGCAAGGCTGGGGAATTGAATCCAGAGCTTCCTGAATTCTCAGCAAGCACTCTACCTACTAGCTCTCCAGCACACAGAACTACAGTTTAAAAAGCTTTATCATTCTCATGGACTTATACATAGTAAAACATCTTTGCAAACTTTTACAAACTTATAGCCCGCAAATTTGTACTTTCTTTTTAAACAAACCATTGTAACTCTCTATGATGTCATCACTGCATGTTTATGTGGGCTCTGGGGTCCCAGGAAATGAGATTTGCTGACCCCAGTCACACCTGTGAGGCCATTGCCCTGAAGAATGTTTGCATAATTACAGCACCAGCACATTAAATATGAATTATGCTCCCAAAGAAAAAAAACCTAAAATTATCTTCCCTTTCCTGTGGAAGTTAGGTTGATTCGGGAAATAACCAGACTAGCTAATATATAAAACAATTATATTTTTATTTATTATAAGGAGAAAACTCACGAAACAGGAACTAGAAATCCAAGGTCAGCTGTGCCGCAGGGGAGTCACACAGAGAGAGCACACCTGGGCCATGTGCCCCTTTTCTCCAGGTCCCAGAAAGCCACATCCTAACTTGGTTCCACTTCTTAAAGATAATTGGTTGACAAAGACTCCCCATCAATTCCCTCTTTTGTCTAAACAAGAGTGGTCCAAACCCAATACAAAACTGTATACAATAGAAATTGATATCAAGTATAAAACTACAACCAACATAAGCAATAGTAAGCAAGGAACACATGATAAATATTTTAATAAACACTCTATTCTGAAGAGTCTGATTCTTGCATCAGAAATAGATTTGACTAAATCATAAGAGAACGGTAACTACTACTATCTAATCTTTAACCCCATAGAAGGCCTGAGAAGGGAGATAATATTACTTGAGTCGAGCAGTATACAGCAGCAACAATTGGCTACCTGAGCAATCACCCAAAGTCTCATTTGCAATGTTGAAGCAACCAGTTTTGGCTAAGGCCTAGTATAACTGACAGACCATTTTTAGAGGCAGATAAATTTTTCTAAACTGTCTTACCCTGTCTTGGCAAGCTTTGGCAGTCCCTTTCCTTGTGTCCTACTAATCCAGTCTGGATACCATGTACTTTGTCAATGGTTGAGGCATGGGTAGTTCCTAGACCAAAGGCCAATTGTGCCAAGAAGAAAACAAATTCCCACTGGAGTGTCTTTGGTGCTCAAGGTTGAGGCATGGGCAGTTCCTAGACCAAAGGCCAATTGTGCCAAGAAGAAAACAAATTCCCACTGGAGTGTCTTTGGTGCTCAAAATTCTCTCGGAAATAGATTGGTGCTGTCAGGAGCAATCACATCTCATGTCAACAGAACCCTAAGTTATTTAAATGCCGTGTTCTATAGATCCTTGAAGTGGTTGAAGATTACCTATCTAGACAGAATACAATCTCTGTGTATCTAAAGAACCTAATTAATCTGACTATATGTATAACAAATATGAACAACTATTGACCTATAATATTTAATACCTGTATAACTTAAAGATTAAGACTTTATATCAGAATATTAAAAAATCTGTAAACAAATGTGCAGGAAATGGGGACGATGACCTCAAAATATAAACAATGCAGAAGTATCTTGATCAGAGGTAGAAATAATATATAATATAATACAAAAATATATCTTAAAAGTTGTATCAATATACAAAATGTTCTAAACAGAGGTAGAAACATGAATGAATACAATCTGACAGAATAAATTTGCATAGGCATACAAATATTATAAACAAAAATAACAAGTATAATTTAAACTTGTATCAATATACAAAAAGTATACCAATGTAAATTACCCATAAATAATAGCCACAAGTATTTTCTCTATTGCTCACTATTATTGTTATTAGTGTGAATAAGCTCACACTGAATTATCTATTATTCCACTTTCCTCTGTTGTTTTCCCTCATCTAATTCTACAGCCCCAGCTGGCCTTGAACTCCATGAGCCTGCGGGAGACATTTCACATGAACACAGACAGTAGGTTGTCTTGGTGGAACAGGCGGGCAGTGTGGACAGGACGAGGCATGCTGGCCTTCTGTGTTACTGGTGCTGGCTTTAGATCTGTGTGGGTCTATGGACTTTGGAACAACAACAAGTAAGTGTGCATTAATTTCTTCTATTCTCACATTCTATTTCACCATATAGTGTTAAAACTTTAAAATATTTCATTTCTGGTCATTTTTCAGTAATTTAGTATTTAGTAAGTTGTCCTGGGCCCTCGGCTGTCTTAGTGTGCTCAGCTTGTGGTGGTCTGTGGGAAATAGTGTCTGCCGGGATGCCGTGGGAACAGAAGGTGTTGAAATCCCTAACTCAAGAGTCTGGTAGAAAGTAGATGATTCATTGCATGAGACCCCAGAGTTTGAGCATAAGCCTCTGGCGGTCAGAGTGAGGCCTCAGGTCTTCCAGGGCCCCAGCTGTGCCGCTGGGAACAACAGCAAGGCTCCAGCAAGGTCGCTGCTTGCGCAAGGTGATGGTCAGCTGCTCCAGCCTCACCCTACACTGCTTTACTCCCGAGCAAGGCTCAGCGGGGCTCAGCGGGAGCAGGGCTCAGTGGGAGCAGGGCTCAGTGGGAGCAGGGCTCAGGGGGAGCAGGGCTCAGGGGGAGCAGGGCTCAGGCAGAGAAGGGCTCAGCGGGGCTCAGCAGGAGCAGGGCTCAGGGGGAGCAGGGATCAGTGGGAGCAGGGCTCAGTGGGAGCAGGGCTCAGTGGGAGCAGGGCTCAGCGGGAGCAGGGCAAGTGCTTGCCCAGCGTGTGTGAGGCTCTAAGTTCAATCCCCAACAAGAAACATAATTAACATCTACACGAAGGTATCATCAACTGCCTCAAACCAGTTTCTCCCAATGCTCAAAAGACCTTCTGGCCACACGTTGTCTGCTGGAGACAGCTGATGCTGCCTTACCCTTAGTCCCCATTGGTGGAGGGAGTTATCTGATACAGGAGGGAATTTCCAGTAAGATCTCTCTTCAATGTCTTTCCCAAAAGGAGGAACCTCGCTTGGACTCTTAAAGGAAGGGTTGGTTTCTTTGGGTGCCGCCTCCAAAAGGAAGGGCTCCAAGCTCCCCCTTCTTATGTGTTTGTTATTCTGATATTTGCCAGCTCCACTTTAAAAAACACCCTTGGGGACCAAAAAGGAGTGTGGGCGTCCTCCTGTGTGTTCCTGTGTGTTCCTGCTGTCACTGCCCAAACTCTGTGCCCAGCTCTTCCCGCTGACAGTTTTACTGGTTAATACTTTCTGTCCTATTCCTAGATTTTTGATAGATGTTATTTCTATGCCTCTCATTGTGGACATCAACTGCTTGTGACCCAAGCGCCCAGTGCGGCTGAAGGGCCCCCATTCCCACTCATCAGTGTACCCCTGTCCACCCGTCCTTCCCCACGCCTCACACACCTGCTTTTCTCTGTTGTTCTAGTTTTCCAGCTTAACTCTGTCTCTAACCAACCTGCAACACGACCCAC
Organism: Microtus pennsylvanicus; assembly: GCF_037038515.1. Lineage (NCBI taxonomy): Eukaryota > Metazoa > Chordata > Mammalia > Rodentia > Cricetidae > Microtus > Microtus pennsylvanicus. The sequence continues at coordinate 2,931,546 of NC_134585.1, read as the reverse complement.
CCACCAATCCCGAATCATTTCCTCTGGCACACACCTGTGCAATCCTCCCTTGCCGAGGGGGCTTGAGACAAAGTCTCACTCTATACCCCAGGATGGCCTGAAACCGTGTACCCCTGGCTGGTCTCAGACTCACAGCAGTTCTCCTGTCTCAGCCTCCTGAGTGCTGGGACTGCAGACATGAACCATGGCCAGCTCAATTATTCTTTCTTAGTGTAAATACTGGATTTGGTTTAATTTTAACCATTTTGTTTGAAAACATAATGCAACCATGGGACTGGAAAGATGGCTCAGTGGTTAAGAGCATGTACTTCTCTTTTCAGTCCCCAGCACCCACATTAGGTGGCCTGTAACTCCAGCTCCAGGAGATCTGATGCCCTCTTCTTCCCCCATGGGCATCGCATGCATGTGGGATGCATAATTTAGGTGCATGCACACATACACACACCAAGCAAATAATAACATAAGTATTTTTTTAAAAAAATAACAGAAATAGGCTGGGAATCAGTCAGGGTTAGAGAATCTGCACAGTGTCCACAAGGGTCCAGTTGTGAGAACAGGAAAAAAAAATGATTGGAACCTGGATAAAGTGAGGGCATGATTGTTCCAAGATATGGTTGAGGGAAAGATTTTTTATGATGGATATGAAAGAGAGAATAGCCAGAGGCATTTGGAGGAGTCCAGAGCAGGGAAAGAAAGTAGTAGACTAAACGTGGCTACAAGACAGGACCTGGCCATGAAAGGAGCAGGGAAGGTGGGGGAGGAACAGAGATAAAGAAGAGAGGAAGATGAGAGAGAGAGAGAGAGAGAGAGAGAGAGAGAGAGAGAGAGAGAGAGAGAGGAAGGAGGAGGAGGAGGAGGAAGAAAGAGGAAGCAAGAGAGGAAGACAAGAGAGAGGAACAAGAAAGAGGGGGCCAAGAGAACACATAGCTGAAATAACAGGGTTCTATAGGAATGAGACACTGGAGGAAGGGAAACCCATGAGCTGGAGAAGTTTGGGGTAGAGGGACGGGTGAGAGGAGTTGGGAGGAGCCACAGGTACTGAGTGATCCTGAAGGCCAGCATGTGCTTTGGTTATGCCAACAGACCCCGGGGAGAGCCGTTTGTCCTGAGTTTGTTTGGGACCTGACAGCGCCCACTTGTGTTCTTATCTATTAGATATCTTGTCGCTCTATTTTTATTTATTTTATTGTCCCGTCTTTACCGAGGGCTCCAGCTTAAGTCTTTTTCACCCCAGCATTAGAAGATGCTCTGAACTCACTGGAAACACTGACACGTGTGAACTGAGTGTCTGCACTAGGCTGTGTGTGTAACACGCACATGCAGGCCCCTCACTTAAACAACTCCACTTGCTGGTGAGTAAAGCCAACACCACCAGAGGCACGGTAGAAAGCAGCATTTTCTGACGGTGATGTTTGGATGTGGAAGTAGGTGGGAGAGAAACAGACACTATTTCCCTCTCTATAAGAATCAGTTTTCACTAAATAACTGATTGAATTGCCTGTTTGGGTTTTCTGGAAACCAATTCCTTACTCTCCTCTACAAACAGCCCTTTCCAAACTGGGCGATGGTGGCGCACACCTTTAATCCCAGCACTTGGGAGGCAGAGGCAGGTGGATCTCTGTGAGTTCGAGGCCAGCCTGGTCTACAGAGCTAGTTCCAGGACAGGCTCCAAAGCCACAGAGAAACCCTGTCTCGAAAAAACCAAAACAAACAAACAAATAAACAAACAGCCCCTTCCTCTCCTCCCCTCAGCCCCCACCCCTGAGAGAAGCCTGACCTGGTTCCTGCTCGTTCGGGGATCCTGACAAGAGCTCTCCTCCATCAGCCTATGAGAACCACAAACTCCCCAAACCCAGTCTCCACCCATGCCGCTGCTGAGCTGTGGCTTCCTTGTCTGAACAGACTTTGGTGACATTGGAGCAGGGAGTCATTTTGGCCCATCTTTCCCACCTTGTCATCCCTCTGTGCAAAGTTTAACGTTTGCTTCCCAGGGAGACCAGAGAACATGCGAGGCTTGTCTATTGTGGACATTTTGGAGGATTTTAAAAAATACTACCTTTATTTTTACCTAGAACAAAATTTAGCTTAGTTTATTTACTGTGATAAAAGGTATACTGTATTTAACTTGGTGATTATTGAATATTAATTTATTTATTAAGTGATGAGCAGAATGATGAATAGAAACCAACTACCTTGGTTGTCTTTTTAAATGTTTGTCAGATATGGTGACTCAGTTGCTTCTAGATCGCAATGACTTTCTGATGACTCTGTCAAAGATTATTCCATGACGTCAGACTGTGTGTGCTGGGCCGACTGACATATGATGTAGAAGATGACACTGTGGTGGCGGGAGATTACTCATCCCCAACCTTGCTTTATAAAATATTTGAGTTGATTTTATTTAGGTAAAATGTCATTAATGTGAGTAACTGCTATTAATGTTATTTGTCAGCTAAGAGATTATTTATCATCTGGAATGGACTATCCAGATGATTTAACAAATACTAAAATACTTTATAATTTATTTTTAATTAAACAATATTCTGGAAACTCAACTTTTAGGATAGATTGGAAAGATGATGTTGACAGGCTTATTAACTTCTGTGTATGTGTGTGTGTGCATGTAGGTCTATGTATGTGTTCATAAATGTATGTATGCATGCATACATGTGTGTATGTATACACATGCATGTGTGTGCATGTGTATATGTGTGTATGCATTCAAGAGCATGTGTGTACGTGTGTGTGTTCAGGCAGATATGTGAACGTGTGTGTGTGTGTGTGTGCATGTGCACACGCAGGTGGAACCTGAGGGTCAGTGTCCAGTATTGTTTCTCAGTTGCTGTTAACCTCATTCTCTTGAGACAGGTCTGTCACAGAGACCTAGAGCTTTTAGGCTGGCAGGCCACCAAGCCCTGGGGACCCGCCTATCTCAGCCACAACAGTGCTGGAACTAGAAGAGGACACTAAGACTTTTTTATGTGGGTTCTGGGTACCCTCACTCAGATGGTACACCCCATGCTTGTATGACATGCTCCTTTACAACTGAGCCTGTGATCCCAGCTAGTACAGAGGTTAAGGCAGGATGGTCACAAGTTCAAGGCTAAGCTGGACAACTAACGAATCCTACCTCAAAGTGAAGAGAGGTCTGGGGCTGTAGCTCCCTGGCAGGCACCTGCCCGGCATCCATGAAGACATGAATCCAACCCCTAGTGCTTAATGAGTCCAGTGTGAACTTTGACCTCTAAGGAGGTTGATGCTTTGCCATGGCACAGCTGACGGGAGATCTAGGTGGGAAAAGAAACCTAAACTCTTCCCTGAGTGGTACTAACCTTCACAGCTGTGAGAATCCCAGCTCCCTCCCTGAGCATCCACAGGAATTCTGGATCTGACCTCAGTGTGTTGTGCTAAAGAATATAAAACCAGGTAAGTTGAGTTAATGACATCAGGATGAGGAGCCTCGCCTCCAGCAGACACCCACAGAGATGAACACATCTCCCAGGGCTGCACACCAAGTCAGAGAACTGCTTCAGTCCAGATCCAGCTCTGCTGCACACCCCATACTCCCCAGACCCTTGCTCTCAGGACTTCAACTGAAACCTGGCAGGACCCCACCCTCATCCCCTAGGACGCCCAGCCTCTGTTTTGTGTGTCTCCATTGAGGACTGTGGATAACCACAGGGACCCTCCTGTGAGCTTCTGGAGGCTCCACTGAAATCAGCAGCAGTTCATGGACCAAGCTGGAGAAGCCCCTCATGTCAGGACTACACCATGACTAACCTTCAGTTTCCATTAGCTTCTCAGAGATTTCCCTAACTGAAGAAGTGCAGACTCCACTGTCCAATCAAGAGCCTGAGCTCTGCCACATCATCAGTAGCTGGGGATAGCTGCTCCTGGAGATGTCCACACACCACAGCCTTCTCCAGCTCTAGTTAATGTGAGAGACTGTGGTGACTTCATCTGAAGTGGAGGCACTTAAATCACTTTTGACATCTACATCATTAAACTTCAGTGCAGTGAACCCTAAGTTAAAGGTGCCTGACTTGCAGCAATCTTCCTTCACCCCCTTTGCTCCCACAAAGCTTCAGACACACAGCTGTCCCAGCAGCCTTGTGTAGGAGAGGTGAACGCCCCCCGCGCCCCCCCCCCCCCCCAGCACCCAGACCGGTGAATGAATCACAGACCATGAGAGAACGGGCTCAGCACTGTGGTCTGATTAATGTTCCAGCTGCAGCTGGATCAAGCATTTAAGACAGTAAATACACCAGGCAGGTGTGGCACACAATTTTAATCCCAGCGGATCTCTGTGAGTTCAAGGCCAGCCTGGTCTACAAGAGCTAATTCCAGGATAGGCTCCAAAGCTACAGAGAAACCCTGTCTCAAAAAAACCAAATAAGTAAATGAAACAGTAAAAAAAAATGATCCTTTAAAAAACATTTATTCTTTGAAAAAGTTGTACATGTGTACAATGTATTTTGATCCCATTCAATACCACTACCTCCTTGCAGCTTTCTCTGAGACCCCCACCATGTCTCCCTCCGAACTTCATTTCCTCTTTAAGGAAAAAAATTAACAGCCCACTGAGTCCAGTAAGCGCTGCCCACGTGCACACAGATGTGAGGCCCATCCACCACGGACATGAACTACCAACGAACAGCCTCCCTGCCTCCACAAAACAGCTATTGCTTTGTTTGTTTAGTTCTTGGTTTGTTGGTTGATTTGAGACATGCTCTAACAAAGTAGACCAGGCTGGCCTCTAACTCACAGAGACCCAGCTGCCTCTGCCTCCCAAGTGCTGCGATTGGAGGCTTGGGCTGCCAGGCCAGAGTGAGTGCCCTTTTAATGGAGGGAATTGCAAGTTTCGAAGGGGACCTTTCTACTGCATCTTTAGCCAGCAACTGATGATGCGGGTCTGCTCTGCTGATGATTGGCTACTCACACTGACTTTACCCAATCAGCACCAGAGCAGTGACTCCCCCTGATTCTTACTGTCCTGGCAATGGGTAAAGAGAGGACATAGTTCCTTCTGTGTGAGCTTGTCTGCTCCTCCTGTTCCGGTCTCTCCTCTCCTCCAGCATGATGCGACTCTGGCTCCTCAGAGGCCCCTGGGTGGCAGCTGTGACTGTGGTGCTGATGGTGCTGAGCCCTCCCGTGGCTTTGGTCAGGGACCCCCGACGTAAGTGTGCACCTCAGGGGGTGGGGAACTAAGGGGGCCGACTTCTCACTGTCCGGGTCCAGCCTTTTGAATCTACTGATATTTTCTGTGACCACCCACTGTCCTCACATTAAAACCAAACTGTTTCCCCAAATAGGAACCTGGATGCCTGTGCTCTCAGATCTATATTATAAAACATGGAGTTAAATTAACCCTTTGCACAGGGCTTGTCTTTATTGTGTTGAGCTATGACAGACAAAGAGATTTCTCTTTAAAAAATAGAACTTCATGTGTGTATTTGTATTCTATGTTGTATGTATGTTTCTGGTTTTGTTTTTAAGTTAAAAAATCAGTCAAATATTGAAGTAATCAAAGGTTTCTCTGGAAATGTCACAGAGTCAGGGGAAAGGACATGCATCCTGTAGATGATCCCTGTGCATCCTCTCCAGGCCATGAGGCTTCTGCCTGGGCACCTGGGAGGCTGAGCGCAGGGCTCAGTCTTTCTCTCTGCCTTACTCCAGTGTCTGTGCAGCCTGTTCTCACATGGGACCCTGATGGGTGATGCATTAGTTCCCTTTCTCCTTGGGAGCACAGGGCAGCTAAGGCAGCCTTAGAGAGCATGGGCTGTGTGAGCTGTTTCAAAGTCTGTGAGGCCTCTTCTGAGACCCCGGGGCAGGTTAGAGCCCATTTGATGTTTGTGGTTTGAATCTATCTCTATTTCATTTTCTCCTGCATTCTCCATCCTGAGCCCATGGAAAGGACCTGACTCCTCTTCGCATCTTGTGATTCTCTTCCAGATTCATGACCCATACCTATACCACACAGAGAAAAATCAAAGTCTGGGGTCTGCATATGGGATAAAAGATGGGGTTATTAACACTGCTAAGCTGTGACCCCAAATGCTGGGACTGTGGCCGAGCCGTCTGAGCCTCTGTGCTTTAACTGATGAAACTGTGGCAGTGAGGATGAGGATGGTGTCCATAGAGATGTTAAGGTCTTGGCAGGGATGACGGTGTAGAGCACTGGGGACTGCTGCTCACTGTGTGCTTCCTCTCTGTGAGTGCTGTCATCCTACACATCAGATGACACAGAAGATTCCAGGCTGTGTCTCACCTCATTGTCACACTCCACAGTCCAGACTCCTGCCCTTGCATCACCATCCTGCACACAAACTGTTTTTTTTAAAGATTTGTTTATTTAATGTATGAGTGCTCTATCTTCATGTATGACTTTATGCCAGAAGAGGGCATCAGATCCCACTAGAGATGGTTGTGAGCCACAATGTGATGCTGGTTCTTGAATTCTGGACCTCTGGAAGAGCAGCCAGTACTCTTACCACTGAATGGTCTCTCCAGTTCCATCAAACTAACTCTTCTTATGGCTTCTGAAACTGTCATTATCCCTCCATTTTTAAAATATAAATCAAACCCTTCACTATTGTCAGTAACATCTCAAAACACAGGGACCAGTAGCTCTATCTCTGAAACTTTACACAGTCTCCCTCTCTCACAGTCCTGAGTCATGATGACTGCTACAGGTATTATCCCACAAAATGCCCCGAACTTCATCTTTCTTTGTATTTGGTGAGCTGATGATGTCTGGTGCTCACATGTATTTGAGTTACTGTTAACAGACCTCTTGTACATTTTCTGAGTTAAATTAAACATTAAAATGAAAAACTATACATCTGATGTATCTTGACCCATCTCTATTGAAACTACAGACACTCACATGACTGACACCCTCACCTGTCCCTGGGGTCACACTTGGCACCTGATTAAAAAAGTTCTGGTTTGTGAATTTTCTGGGTCTGTAATTTCGATAAGGGATTGTGGGTCAGTGTTGGGATCATGGTTTTTATTTCCAGAAACTTCTCCAGTAGTTTCCAGAAGCTTCCATCAACCTCACAGCTTCCGAGTTGGGCTCCTCTTGACCCCACTCTCATCCCCCCCCGCCCTCACGCCCTGTGCACTGTTGATCATGAACTCAGGTTGGCAGGAGGTGTTGTCTCAGCTGAGATGCGCCCCCTCCCCTGACACTGACAGTCCCCACCCTCTTCTTCTGCTCCACCTGTGACGCATCTTCCATGTCACTCCCCAGAGAGCTTCTCTGTCCCCTCCTGTCACTCAAGTCTCCCTGTTACTGGAACTCCACCCCCTCTCCTATTTGTTCCTCACTCTCACAATTTAAGCTCTGAAGTGGAGGGGCCAGCCTCTGTTTTCCCTCTGTGGATCCCCTGGGTCAGCACAGATCAGCACTGAGGGAGATTTCCTGTTCCTTCTGCTGTGTTTATGGTTGATACAAGAGCACAAGGAATAAAAGGAGTGGTGTCTTCTGAGTAGTGAGCACTGGCTTCCAACTTTGTGGGACCAGAGAGGGGCAGGTGTGGGACCAGAGAGGGGCAGGTGTGGGACCAGAGAGGGGCAGGTGTGGGACCAGAGAGGGGCAGGTGTGGGACCAGAGAGGGGCAGGTGTGGGACCAGAGAGGGGCAGGTGTGGGACCAGAGAGGGGCAGGTGTGGGACCAGAGAGGGGCAGGTGTGGGACCAGAGAGGGGCAGGTGTGGGACCAGAGAGGGGCAGGTGTGGGACCAGAGAGGGGCAGGTGTGGGACCAGAGAGGGGCAGGTGTGGGACCAGAGAGGGGCAGGTGTGGCATCAAAGAGAGAAAAATCCTGCAGGCCCCTCTGCCCCTGGAATACAAAAGATACATCTGTTGGGTGCTGATCCTTGGGGAGTTAAAAGTTAACACCAGACCTTCCTGGATGGCCTGTGACAGGATTGTTCTGTTCTTATACCCAAATGGGACATTTTCCCTTGGAGCTATAAGATCAGCAGCAACATTCAGCTAAAACTGAGCAGGGGACATTTGCCTTGACTGAGAGAGTATGACAGGGAAAGCCCACAGGCTGTGGCCCTACACAGGAACCACAGACAACTGAGGAATTCTGAGGGTGGGAGAAATGCTCTTCCCAGGCAGGAGCACACTAACTGGTTTCCAGTTCCAAATGGTCAGCCCTAAGAACATACATACAATAACATTATGCAGATGAGAAGGGTGAGTTCATGTATTTAGGAAAGTATAAGTATATGCATATATATATGTATGTATGTATATATATTAACCATTAATAACAAAAGTGGCCATGAATTTGAAAGAGATCAAGAAGGGGTATATAGGAAGGCTGGGGGGTTGTCAATGATACAATTATATCACAATCACAAAAACTAAGAGTCTCATTGGCTGTATAAACCACACTTAAGAGCAGGCCCTATGCCCAGCAGTAGATGTTCCAACACAAAGTGAACTCAATGATATTCTTCTCTCTCTCTCTCTCTCTCTCTCTCTCTCTCTCTCTCTCTCTCTCTCTCTCTCTCTCTCACCATACAGGTATTTTGCTCATATATTATGGTTTAAGGTTCTGTGGCTTTTATTTTATTCCTGTCAGTGTGAATGTGTGTGTGTGTTGTTTTATACTAATTTTTTTCTTTTGTCTTAGTTGCCTGGTTTTTTTTCTACTGGGAGAGAGAAAGAAAGATTAAGGATTTGGGTGGGTGGAGAGATGGAAAAGATCTGTATAGAGCTGAGGGAGGGGAAACTGTGATCAGAATATACTATATAAAAAATCTATTTTTAATAACAATAATAATGTAGGGTTCGAGGAAACACTGAAGGAAGACCCCAAGACTCAAATAGCATGTAAGAACAAAGAACATTTACCACACCACTTGCATGTGGGGTTGCTCACCTGTACAAAATGGCAATGAACTCTGGCAGGAATATGGAAGTTCCTTCTAAGCATAGCGAAGGGGGCTTCAGGAGCCATTGGTCATCTTAGACTTGACTGGCTAAGCAAGCTGCAGTTACATCAGTATGTTTCTAACTGGCCAAGATTTAGGCTTGTCATTTTTGGACTCGTTTGCACAAGCTTGGATGTGACCCAGAAGGGGCTGCTGGGTTTGTCCTTGAGACACTGCGAGAGTGACTGGGACCCTCTGTTTCTCTCCCTGGACCCTGAATGTAAGAGCCTAGAAGATAAATGGCTCTTTGTTGGAAAAGACACCTACCTGTGTGTCCTTCTCAGAGAACTCAAACTGAAAAAGTGGGGGAGTTTAACCCCTTCAATAATACAGTGGAAAATAAAATGGCCAATCAACCTCCGCAGTCACTCGGGATCTGGGGGTCATGGATGAGGATTAAAGAAAAGTGTGGGCACCTCCTCTCCTGTTAAGGCTGGATGTGGTAAACTCAGATATGCCGTGTTTGGTTGATATCCATGGGAGGCCTCACACTTTTCTGAAGAGAAATGGAGGAAGAGTGGATGTAGGGGGATGGAGGTGGGTGGAGGGACTGGGAGGAGAGGAGGTAGTGGAAGGAAAGAAGGGAGGAATAGACAAACTGGTGCCAGGAAGTGGTGGCACAAGCCTGAAGCAGATGCAGTCAGATCTCTGAATTCGAGGCCAGCCTGGCCTACAGAGCAAGTTCCAGGACAGCCAGGGATACACAGAGAAACCCTGTCTCAAAAACAAAAACAAAACCCCCAAGCAAAACAAAACAAAACAAAAAACCAGAAAGAAAGGAGGGAGGGAGGGAGGGAAGGAGGGAAAGGGGAAGAAAGAAAGAGAGAGAGAGAGAGAGAGAGAGAGAGAGAGAGAGAGAGAGAGGAAGGAAGAAAGAGAGAGAGAAAAAGAAAGAAAGAAAGAAAGAAAGAAAGAAATAAAGAAAGAAAGGAAGGAAGGAAGAAAGAGAAAGAAATCTGGAGGCTATGAACAGAGGGCTGTCCCTTTCTCTCCTAGGAATGGAGGGGATTTTCCCAGAGTTTCTCCATCTCTCCTTGTTTGCACCCTTGTCAACTGTCCTGCCTGGGCAGGGCTGTGTGTCCTTCTGCCCTGTGGGTTGTGGTGACTTCAGAGGTGGGCTGTGACGAACTTAGGTCTGGTCATTTGTGGCAGCTGTAGAGGAACCCGGGGACTTGGGCATTTGTCCCAGAGAAGAAGATCATTTCTGTCTCCACAGCTCGGTTTTTGGAACAAGTTAAACACGAGTGTCATTTCTACAATGGGACACAGCGTGTGCGGTATCTGTACAGAGACATCTACAACCAGGAGGAGGTCGTGCGCTTCGACAGTGACGTGGGCGAGTTCATCGCGGTGACCGAGCTGGGGCGGCCGGATGCTGAGTACTGGAACAGCCAGAAGGAGGGCATGGAGGACACACGGGCTGCGGTGGACACTTACTGCAGATACAACTACGGGGTTGGAGAGAGCTTCACTGTGCAGCGGAGAGGTGAGATGTGAGGGGGAGAAGTTGGAAACAGGTTGGGGGCACTGTGAGGAAGCAGTAGGAGTATGTGTGCATGCGTGCTTGCACGAGTGTGTGTGCATGTGTACAGCAGCCGGAGAGGCAGTGGGTTTCCTGCAGCTGCAGCCACAGGTGGTTTTAAGCAGTCTGACTGGAGCCTTGGGCACAGAACTCCTGTCCTCACCAGAAGGTGCAGCCCTGTAAACTCTGATCACCTCTCCAGCCCTGATAGAATGTCCAGACTGCCCAGGACAGCGGAGGGGATGGACACTGTATAAAGATGCATCAATCTAAGCTTAAGCAGGAGGGTTAGGAGGAAGGGGTCCGACAGAGGGAGGTAAAGACCCACCCCAGGGTGTGGGCTTCCCAGAGACAGTCACACAGAGGGAGACCTGCCCCTGGCTACAGCCCCCACAGGAAGAGCAGGCAGGGGGTTGTATTGGCTTCAGTCATATACAGTGTTTGACTCTCAGGAGACACCTCAAAATTTTGCTGAGAATTTTTTTCTTTTTTTTTTCTGTTTTGATAAGAGACTCATGAGGTGGCTCTGCAGGTTCCTCGGGTGGGGGTGAACTCAGGAGCCTCTACTGTTGCACAGGGGTTTAGTGTGTGTCCCTTCCCTGTAGTGAGTCCCTGGTGAGAAACTGCAGGTCACAGCTGGGGACAGAGAAACAGCATAGCATTTGCTGATTGTTGCTTAGCTAGAGGCTTCAGCCACCCCAGAGTGAGGCCTCTCTCTCCTCTCAGGTCCCCAGTGTTTCCTGGACTTTCCCTCCTCCCTCAGCTGAAACAATGTGTGCTGTGCTCACAAAAGCAGCTCACTGAGAATGAAGTGTCAGACTGAGCTGTGTGGGGAGTCAGAGGTGGGGAGGTTCGTGACCTGTGAATGGAAGATTCCAGAAAGAGCTGCCCCTGCTGCAGGGCTGGGGACTCAGGAGACCTTCCGTGATGTGGGGAGGTTGGAATGTTGCAGATCCACAGCCTAATCATGATTAATCCTGATCTGTCATTAGTCCCCTTAATAGACGTTCTTTGTCCTCCTCTGTCTCTGCCTGGACATCCTGGACTTCCGAGTGAAACCTTTCGGGATGTGTGGAACTGTCAGGCACATACTTTCCCACTCAGAAGCCAAGACTGTCATCAGAGCACCGAGGCCATGGCCAGTTCCCCACTGTGTTGTGACCCCACCCACCCGATGCTCCCACGATGCACTTGGAAGTTTATTCATCAAATCCTTCATTTTGTTATCATGAAAACATCACAGATCAATCACCATGTGGGAAAATGGAATTTGGGGTCATCTGACTCTGTGTTCTTGGGCCATGGCCACACATATTTGGCTCTAGAATCAACTGTCCCTTGTCCCTCTGAGGGGACACCTGAATCACTGACTGATCACAAGGCGCCTCTGCCTTTTCTGGGCTCCTTAGGTCTAAAGTCCCTGCTGTTGTTCGCTTCCTTATTCACGACTTTTACTTTACTGGACGATCCACACTCAGCCTTTAACTCACGTTTCCTATCTAATGTGTCAGCGTTGCTGTCTTGATGAGGAGGAGTGTAGTTACAGGTCGTGTTCTTCTCTGTGTCACTGGGACGGTGTCTGCTTCACGTCCCTGCCTCAGATCTGCTCTCCTGTCTGGTGTGAGAGGCTGTGGGTCTGGGAACCGAGAGACACCTGACATCCTGACACTCAGGCCCCTTCTGTAAAATGAGCCCATGTTGGCATGTGACCTGCGGACCTGGTCCTGAACACTTTACCATCTCAGGGTTACTCGGGATGTCACCCAGTGCCTGACAAAGTTCTGGATTTGGGGTTCTGATCAGCTGTGTTTCTTGACCTGGTCACACAGAACAAGAAGGGAGAGGAAGGGAAAGTGGAGGAGCCAGGAATGGCCGCTGTGCCCCTCCAGTGTTGGAAATTACAGAGCAGAGAGAAAAGCCAGGGAGCGTGCAGGTGTGGGGATGGCAGGCTGTGGGCTCAGGTACTGCCAGGAGTGTGGTGATTCTGGTTTGGTGTGTGTCCTAGTCAGGGTTATTGTTGCTGTGGTGAAACACCAAAACCAAAGCAAGTCGGGGAGGAAAGGGTAATTTAGCTAAATACAGTATCTATGTTCATAAATAAATGAAATCAAGTTAGTAACTCAAACAAGGCAGGAACCTGGAGGCAGAAGCTGATACAGAAGCCACGGAGGAGTGCTGCTTCCTGGCTTGCTTCCCATGGTGCTCAACCTTCTTTCTAATAGAACCCAGGACCAGCAGCCCAGGGGAGGAATTTTCTAAACTGAGCTTGTGTCCTTTCCGATAACATCAGCTTGTGTCAAGTTGACATAAAACTTCCCACAGCCATGTGATGTGTTGAAAATCCCACTTACAGAACTCAAGGTGGGGAGTTTCTTCACAAAATTTGGGAAGATTGTCGAGAGCTGAACTGAATTTTTTGTTTTCAAAGAAGGCTTTTTAAAACTGCTTTGAAGGGGGGCAGGGAGATTTGCAGCGACACGATGAGAACGGCTCTTACCCTGTGTTGTCCAGACAGAAACAATAGGAGAAACACAGGGGCTTCTGTAGTTCAGGTAGGATTCTCCCCAGCACTGCCTTCTGTGTTTGTCCCCTGTTTTGCATGGGTCAGGGTGCAGACTGCAGCTCAGCTCACAATCCCTGCAGCTCATGCTGACAGGCCCCTGCTGAGGTGACAGTGAATCCCTGTGTAGCAGACATTAAGACAACATTGACCTAAGGTATGGCGAAGCTGGCTTATTTGGAGTTTTGCAAAAGCAAATGAGAAAAGATTCCTCAGTAAATCTTTCTGTCTCATACACAGAACTGTCATCTTCTATTGTAGCACAAATTCTAATCGGTATTAATAATAAAAACTCAGAGTCAGCTATTAGGAGGTGAAAGCTGAGAGATCGGAGAGCAGAGCCAGTCACTAGAGTTCTTGCCTCTATCAATGTTCAGACCAAAGGGGCGATCGTGTCCTCAGCCTGCATCCTGACACTGACTGCCTGGACCGTACTGCCTGGACTGACGGTCTCAGCCTGCACTGAGCTCCTGTCTCCTGCCTTATATTCCTCTCTCTACCCAGCCATATCACTGCTGTCTCTACCTCCCTAGTGTTGTGATTAAAGGCTGTGATCCCAAGTGCTGCGATCACCTTTGTATGAGCTCTGTTTCTCTTTTAAACAGATTTAATTTTGTGTAGCCTGGGGTAACCTTGAACTAACCAAGATCCATCTGCCGCTGTCTCCTGAGTGCTGGGATAAAAAGTGTGTGCCACTGCCTGGCCTCTAGTGTCTTAGATCTCTGTGCTTTGATTTTCAGGCAAGCTTTATTTGTTAAAACAGATCAAAATATCAGTACAATCTATAGACAAGAAGAGACAGACTCTAGGGACAAATGTGTGTGATTTAGCCATTGGGGAAATTACCACAGCTGGAAGAAGAGTCTTTCCCTGGCAGAGAGGACATTCACCTCCAGATGGTGATTCCTTCAGGGAGTTGAGCTGAGAGCTGAAGTCTGTAAAAATACCCTTAGTCCAGGGACAACTGTGTTAGAATCTTAGTCCTGTCTGGACCTCAGCCTGGGGGCATGGTGGCTGACAGGAGGCCAACCAGGGAGGACAGCTCCGTCCTTATGACTTACTCTCACCTCCCCTTCTCCTCTAGTTGAGCCCCAGGTGACTGTGTACCCAACAAAGACACAGCCCCTGGAGCACCACAACCTCCTGGTCTGCTCTGTGAATGGCTTCTACCCGGGCCAGATTGAAGTCAGATGGTTCCGGAATGGCCAGGAGGAGAAGACTGGGGTCGTGACCACGGGCCTGATCCGGAATGGAGACTGGACCTTCCAGACCCTGGTGATGCTGGAGATGGTTCCTCAGAGTGGAGAGGTTTACACCTGCCAGGTGGAGCATCCCAGCCTGACCAGCCCTGTCACAGTGGAGTGGAGTGAGTGGGAAGCTCCTGACCATGTGAATCCCCGCCCACCCGGGAGGGGCGTGGCTTACCCCTGTCAGCTCTCTCTGACCCATGAACCCGCCCCCTATAGGGCGTGGTTTACCCCTGACTGTCAGATCTCTCTAACCCTCTAAATCCCTGCCTCCAGGAAGGGGGAGTGTCTTACCTCTGCCTGCTTTCTCTGCCCACACACTATTTCCACTGATTCTGTGCTGTCCTCTCCTTCCGCGTGGCTCACAGGGTAGGTGTGTGATCTTCCACAAGCACCTTTGCCCCTTGGAAGCAGTTGTGTCCCACACACTCTTCTGAACCTTCAGTGACATCACAGGCCCAGGGGCCTGCTTGGCCCTGGCTGCAGCCTCTGCCTCTGGCTCTGCCGGGGTTGTGTTTCTGCTGCTGCTCATGGAGGTGATGGACAAGGAGCAGCCCCATGGCTGACCTCAGGGACGTCCAGTCTCAGCTCTGTCCAGTCTTAGCTCTGTCAGCCTCAGGACTGTGCATCTCAGAGCTCAGGGGCTTCTGTCAGCTCAGCTCATGGCAGCCATATTAAGTCTTTTCATGCTGTGAACCTCTTGTTGTTTGACTGCTTCCAAACATCAGCAGGAGTGTTCAAGTCCAGATCCCCTAGAACAGGCTTCTTCCTTGGTCTTAAAGCTCTGAATCTCAAGGTCTCAAGTGGATGCGGGATTTGGGGTGAAAACCTCTAAACCCGGCTTCCTTTCTCAGGGGCTCAGTCCACATCTGCACAGAACAAGATGCTGAGTGGAGTCGGGGGCTTCGTGCTGGGTCTGCTCTTCCTCGGGCTGGGGCTGTTCATCTACTTCAGGAACCAGAAAGGTAAGGAGCCTGGTGGTGGCCAAGACTCCATAGCATTTCAGGGAAGAGGCGTGCTTTGTTCTCAGGATGTCACTGGCCCTGTGACCTCAGGTTCAATGGGCTCTGAACCCAACAGTCTATAGTTATTGGACTGAACCCTAAAGAGTGATAGCATATGGAGATGGGAAAGTTAAAATGGTTCTGACTTGAGAACTGGGAACAGAGGAAGAGTTTAGGAAGAGCCACTGGGCTGGTTTGTGCCTGAGGCTTCCTGAGCCCCCTCTCACTGTCCACACTGCCCTCTGCCCTGGCTGCTGAGCTCTGTGCTGCCGGATGGATCACAGGTGACAGATCTGCCTCCATGCATTAATGTCTATTTTGTTCTCTTCTCTAGGACAGTCTGGACTCCAGCCGACAGGTAACACCCTTCAGTCTTTCCTCAGAGACAGATCTGCCTTCCCTACAGAGTGGGCTGGGGTGTGAGGGACACTCAGGGGAAGATAGAGACCCCAGGGCCTGGCCAGGTGGTTTGCACTGAGCCATGTTCCATCCACAAGTCCTGTGCTCTGAAGCAGTGTTGACCTGGGGCGTGAGAAGTTCTCTCTGCTCACTCTCATGCTGTCAGGAGAGGTCTGAACTGGTGAAAGAAGCCACTGCAGAGTTAGGTCTGGAAATGCCACTGTCCCCTGTGCTCTGCAGGACTCCTGAGCTGAGGTGACAAGGCTGAAGGAAGGAGCTCTCTTCCCATGAAATCATGACCTACCTGGCTGGCTTGAGTTCCTCCATTCACAGTGCTGCCCAGGACCTGAATCCTCCTGGTTCTGGACCCTGCAGACCTGTTCTCCCTGACAGCCTGCTTAGACCCTGCCTGGGACTGGCAGCCCTGGGACAGAGGTCCCCTCCCTTTTGTCCCCTGCCTTTTGTCTGGAGCTTCTGAGCCAGGCTGCTGTCATGATGCTTTCTTACATTCTCCTTAAATAAACAAAGAATGAAAATCACCTGCTTCAGAGAGTTTCAAGAAGAAATAGCGAAGAGAAAAAAATAACTCACTGTTATATACCGTTTGTGCAAGATAAGCATGACAGTTTGGGTATAAGAAATAAAAATTCAGTGTTATACATTACTTGTTAATTAGAGTATTTTTCTGAATTGGATTGAATTTGAAAAGACAACATCTAATAGATCAGACATGTTGTTTAAGCATACAAGAACGGAATTCTGAGAGCTGTGGTAGAGGAGGGAGATGTTGCTGTGTCCCTGTCACAGTGTGGGTGAGGACATGGTCAGGGCAGTGCTCTGAGTCCCAGGAGCTCCGTCCTTTGCTCTGTGGAGCAGCTGGAGGTAAGAGAAAGGCGCTTGCATTGGTTGACAATCTGGAAGGTTCTGCTCTAAGGTTCAAACTGATGAGCCAGTCTCTGAACACTTGAGGATTTCCTCTGGCCTCTATGTTATGATTCTGCATGCCAGAGACCTTGGTGGGTGAGAGCCAGAGGCCTCATGGCAGGCGAGAGACAAACATGCCATGCAGGCAGAGCTTACTGTTGGAGCCCATGGGAGTATACAGTGAATGCAGAGCTGACAGACCAACAGGCAGACCCACAGGCAGTGTATACCTACACGTCCACATGGAGCAACCTGTTTTGCAGAGCTATGGGAACACTTGTCTTTTGAAAAGTCGCTGCCATATCTATAAAAACCTTGTGAGGCCATGGTTCTCCCTTCAAAATGGGATTTATTCCCAAAACCTCAGCTGTATGACTTCTCCTGCATGGGCATCAGAATGACTATTCCGTTCCCCCACACCATGGGCCTTAGAGACAACATTCCCTCTCTGTTCTAATAGTGAAATTTACAGAGTCAATCCCACAAATTTACCTGCTAACAGACCACATAGAAATTTCTTTTTTATTGTTTTTATTCAGTTATATTTTTCTCTGTTCCCCTCCCTCTCTTCTTCTACCCTGGCTGGGAGCAGGTCTGCTTTGATTTGATTGTCTGCTCTAAAGTGGAGGGCTGAGAGGGAGAGTGAAGACCAGGCTGAAGTAAAGGTAGGGAGTGTGGGCAGTTAGAGGCAGAGACACAAAGAGTTAATCAGCGTTATAAAGCAAGATTAATTCAGTTTTTTGAACATCTCCTATCGAACTGAAAAATATCCTGTAGTGTTTTTTACAAATCACCAAAAGAGCATCCTCTCTCCACAATCTGTTTATGGCCAAGCTGACTGGAAGCTCCTGTACATGGCCACGTCTTCTTGTAAACAAACCAGGAGCAGGAGTAGCCTTATCTGTAAGTAGAGAGTGGCTGAGCTCTCCTTAGGTGGGGTCAACAAGGTCTGAGAAAACTTTTTGTGTAAGTTTTACTATAATTTAACATGCTTACAATAAGTACATAGAGCCTGGCTCTAGAAGGCTAAACTAGCACCAGGTAATGAAGTCATACTTGACCAGTGGACTTGCCACACTGGAATCATTAGTTTGATGATGCAGTTAGTCTCAGGGATTCCACACTTGCACCTCAGAGTGTCAGCGCTCCAAGGTAACATCCTCTCACACAAACTATGTTTCTCTCAGAGTAAGAATTTAGGAAACAAAGTTCTGCACAACCAACTCTAACCTCCAAGTCCACAGTCACCAAAGTCAGAACGAGGTCAGCCTCGTTCTTGAGGCAAATTCCCGAGAACTGTAAGTAGAGCCAATTAACTAAATTCTCTCTTTCCACATTACAACTGTAGAACAGGCGTAAGGGTCTACATTCCCACTCCACAAAAGACAAAGAGGTAAGAAAAAAAGGGTAACTAACCCCCAAAATTCTAAATCCCAATTAGGAAAGCAACACAAATTCTTTAAGCTAGGGAAAAAAATCATCTCTGACCCTTTGTCCCCCATTCACGACATTTTGTGATGTGGGTGTTACCTCAAGGAATCAGGGATCCCTACTGTGTGGTATTTCTGGCCAAGAACACCCAGCAGCCTTCCTCTTTAGTCCAGTGATCAGCCTCTCATATGGATATACTTGGCACTACCTTACGGGGACACCATAGTGGCCTTAGTCCTACGGTACCCAGGTAGCCCCTGAAGGAGAATATGGGCTCTGTCTACTCTGAAATTCAGACCTCAATGGTCAGCAGTTTTTCTGAGTAGAGCATTTTGCACAGGGCTCTACTGAATGTCTAGGACATCTCAGTACTTGAGTGATATATGGGGATAACCTACAAAACTTTAAAAACTCAGTTTTCAACAAATTATGGCTTAAATTGCCTCTGTTTGGGTTTCCTGGAGAACAATTCTTTACTCTCCTTCACAAACAGCCCCTTCTTCTCTCCCCTCTGTCCCCACCCCTAGATTCTGTAGAATAATCCTTTCCTATACTATAAATTTATATTATTCTCACTGGTCAATGAAAAAACTGACAGGCTAGTAGCTGGGCAGGAAGATAGGCAGGAAAGTCAAACTGAGAATTTTGGAAAGGAGGGCAGAGTGAAAAGATGCTTGCCAGTCACCCAGGAAACAAGGCACACTAGAGGACAGGTAAAGCCATGTGGCAATTCATAGATTAATAGAAATGTGTTGATTTGAGTTGTAAGAATTACTAACAATCCTGAGCTATTGGCCAAGTATTTATAAATAATAAAAGCCTCTGTGTGGTCATTTGGGAAGCAGCTGCTGGGTATTTGATATCAGGTGATTCCAACTGGAAATGTCTGATTACATATGTTTTTCCAACGTGTGTTCAGAATTTCCACATAAAACCTGACAAATCTTAAAAAAGGATTTTAAACACACAAAAGCAGAGTCAAGTGTAGCTTCTTGGTAACCATCTTTTCTCTGGTAGGCTCTGTTTTCAGGTGGTGAACAGAGGCATGTCTCCTTTATAAGACAGCTTTCTGTCTTGGTGCTAGCAGCAAGAAATGGAAACTCTTTTAAGAGGCCCTACAACCAAATATTTACATGGTGTTTAGGAGCAGCCAGTGGCATGATACTTTGTGGTAGCATGAAGCCCTAATTGTGCCAGAATTGGGGCAGTAAACATGGCTTCCAGAGCTGGTGATAAACACGCATCTACCATGAGACTATCTTTTCAGGGAACTGAAGGGAAGAAGCCAGCTCCAGTATGCCATGGTCTAAGCTACACAGCAGTGTTTTTGCTCATAAAAGAAAAGGATACAGATATGTAGTAATGACAGATTCAGACAAAAAGAAAATATACAGTCTTAGATTAAAAACTATAATTTTAAAATAAAGTCCTTAAAAGGAATATAGTAAGGAAAATATAATAAGCTGTGTTAAGATGGAAAATACACAGAAAGTCTGGATACTGTAATTGTTTTTGTCTTTAAATTTTTTACTACTAATGACTAAGAGACATTTGATTATGAAAGCTTCTAGATCAAACCAACATATATTTAAAAATATCTTGACGTCAAAACTTAAGTCAAAAGATATGTTAATTGGGAAAGAGACTCTGTTTTTATTTTCACTGGGAATGAGAGGCTCTGGATTCATTCTGGGTTAAGAAAAAATAGGTTTGATCAAGGAAGACCCTCTGAAAAATCTCCCGTGGGAATGGGTGGCTGAGGTCATTCAATGTTTCAGAGTTTCTTCTGAGTTCTGCTTCCAGAACATATTCAAGGCTGCTGGCTGAGATGCTCCAGCCTCACAGAATATCCCAGCGAGGACTTGACCATAATCCTGAACTTTCTCAGGGTCCCCCAGAGATTATCAGTGCCTCCAATAAACAGGAAGTAATTTAAAGAACTTCCCCTACACTCCCCAAAATAAATTACGAATGTTTGTCATCATTTAGGGGCTTGATTACAAGTTGTTATTGGTAGTGGTCAGGAAAAAAGCTAAACAAAAGAGTTTAGATTCAGGGATTCTGTTCTGAAAACAAAGAAGGATATAGAAATGATAGGATAAGATGGTATATTATTTAATCTGATATAATATAAAATACAACTATTAATCATACATATTTTAAATTGGAATGGGTTTTGAGTTGTTGATACAAATTTAATTTTGTTTTATTGTATTTCTATTTCAACTCATGTCTATGGTATGTTTATGCAGCTTATTTAAAAAATGTAATATATAGTTAAGAAATACAAATTAATGGTCAGCTATAATAACAAATTTATAGTCACACTAGTTAGAATTTCTAGGTATACAAATATATATTTCAGATACACAGGTAATCTTCAATCACTTCAAAGACCTACAGAATATGGTATGGTATTGAAAATGTTTTAAGAACTTAGACTATTCTCATCAGTGAGACATATCTGCTCTGGTGGCACTAATTACTTTAAAGAAGATGATGGGCATTGAAGAAACTCCATATGGAATGTTTTTGTATGACAAAAGCTAGGCATGTAGGCAAAGAAACTACCCATGCCACAATTGTTGACAGTTACTATCCAAACTGGCCAGCAGGTGCAGTGGCATTTCATTTACATGTTAGTAAATAAAACTTGCCTGTGGATCAGAAAAGTAAAACAGCTATACTGGCCAGCCTCATAGACCAGGCAGCAATAAGACACACCTTTAATCCTAGTAGCCATACTAGCTTGCTATAGAATCCAGGTGGTAATGGTAAATGCCCTTAAGCCTAGAATTTGAGAGGATTATAAAACAGAAAAAGACAGCTCTCGGTCACAGTCTCATTCTGGGATTCTTGGAGGCAGGATTGCCATTTTCAGACTGAGGGGGAGGTAAGAGCCAATGGGCTGGCTGCTTTGTTTTGTTTTTGGTCTTCAGGTTGTACCCCAATTTCTGTCTCTGAGTTTTTATTGATTGTTTTTCAAACAGGATGCAAGAAAGGTGACTGCTGAACTTTGCCAACAGAAGTTAAGACAGTCCTTCCAAGTTCCCTGTTTCACAGGAAAGTCTTTTAGACATTCTAGACCTGTAAGACAGAGTTCAATGCCCCAACATTACAAAGGAACTTTAGGTGTCTGTCCAAGTAGCCTGATGTCCCTGTCATTAGGTAACATTTCACCCTCTGGGTTCATTGATGGAGTTGAAGACTAAATGTTATAATTTTAGCTTTCCTTAGTTTTAATAGAAAATAAATTAGATACAAAATTTTAGACTCACCAAGATGAGACAGATAATTAAGTATTTTATCCAATATGTTTCACTGATTAAAATAGTCTAAGTTCTTAAAACATTTTAAATACCATATTCTGAAGGTCTTTGAAGTGTTTGAAGATTACCTATGTATGTGAAATATATATTTGTATACCTAGAAAATCTAACTAGCAAATGAATTGGATAATGTTACTGTAATTCTTACTTAATAAATGTTTTCATTGTATATAGTTTTACTCTATTAAGGTTGAAATCCTCTTTTTTAATTAGACAAAAATGAGCAATTCTGTGGAACAATCCTTTTCTACATTATACATATAAAAATGCTGACAGACCTGTAGCTGTGCAGGAAGTTAGGTGAGAAATCCAAACTGAGAATGATGCGAAGAAGGAGGGCAGAGTCAAGAGACTCCAGCCAGCTACACAGGAAGGAAGATATACTAGAGAACAGGTAAAGGCATGAATCACATGGCAATACATAATTAATAGAAATGTGTTAATTTGAATGTAAGAACTAGCTAGCAACAAGTATGAGATATTGCCTGAGTATTTATAATTAACATAAGCTCTGTGTGGTGATTTGGGAAGTGGCTGCTGGGTATTTGGGAACAGGCAGACAGGATAGGATGTGTCTGATTACATGTGGGAAAAGCCCAGCCTGGCTTCTGCTTGTTCAGGACTCCTGACAAGAGCTCTCCTCCACCAGCTCAGGAGAACCACAAAGGCCCAATACCCATCACTGTGGCTGCTGATATGTGACTTCCTTGTCTGAATAGACTGGTGACCTTAGAACAGGGAGTCACCTTGGACTATTCTCCCCACCTTGTCGTCCTTCTGTGACCCATGTGTAGAATATAAAGTTCACTTCCCTGAGAGACCACAAAAAATCTGATGCTTGTCTATTGAGAACTTTTTATAGGGCTTTTAAAAATATTGAATTTCTCTGTTTTCATCGAGAACAAAATTTAACTTACTTTATGTACTGTGATAAAAGATATTTTATTGTACTTAATTTCCTGATGATTTACTATTTAGTATGAATGCGTGCACATGTGTGTCTGCAAAATATAACAATGAATGGAAACAAAACTGCCTTGACTGTCCATTTTCATGTCCAAACATGGTGCCTCAGTTATTTCTAGATCCCAATTAATTTCTGATGATTTAATCAAAGATTACTCTACTATGTCAGACACTGTGTGCTGGGCTTACTGACGTATGACATGAAAGTTGACATTGTGATGGCAGGGGTTTTACTATACCCAAAATGTTTTTTTAATATTTAAGTTAATTTTATTTAGAAAAAGTAACATTAATGTGAATAATCTCTGTTAATTCCATGTTGTCAGAAACTTACTCATCACCAGAGATGGACTATCAATGAAGTAAATATGAAAATAATTTATCACTTTTTTTAAAACATGAAACAACATTGCAGAGGTTCAACTTACAGGATGGGTTGGAAAGATGGGGCTAACAGACTTATTTCTGTTGGTGTCCAGGTGCAGGTGTGTGTGTGCGCGCGCGCGCGTGTGTGTGCGCGTGTGCGCGTGAGTGCGTGTATGCACATGGGCAAACATGTATGTGCATGTGGAGGCTAAAAATCAGCCTCTGGTGGGCTGGAGAGATGGCTCAGTGGTTAAGAACATTGCCTGCTCTTCCAAAGGTCCTGAGTTCAATTCCCAGCAACCACATGGTGGCTCACAACCATCTGTAAAGAGGTCTGGTGCCCTCTTCTGACCTGCAGTCATGCACACAGGCAGAATATTGTGTATATAATAAATAAATAAATAAATATTTTTTAAAAACCAGCCTCTGGTGCCATTTTTCAGTTACTAATAACCTCACTCTCTTGAGACAGGGTCTACCACAGAGACTTGTAGACTTTTAGAGCTTTTAGGCTGGCAGACCATCCAGACCTGGGGACCCACCTGTCCAGTCACTCCAGTGCTGGGATGAGAAGAGGACACTCTGTCTGTTTCCCATGTGGATGCTGGGTACCCCTACTCATGTCCTCATCCCTGTATGACATGTTTCTTTCCAACTGAGCCATTTCCCAAACCCAGATTGATCAGTTTCTACAGTGTCCATATAACATGGAATTACAGGACAGTAATTCAGCATGACCATTTATTAGTGGTCAAATAGTGAAATAAATATTTGAAAACTAATCTTTCCGATGGCTACTGTGGTGACTCAGCAGGTGACGTGTTTGCTATCAAGCCTGATGAGCTGAGTTCAAGCTCTAGGTCACTCATGGGAAGAACTCATTCTGAGAGTTGTGCTTTGACACCACTTGATGCTGTGACAGGCATGCTGTGACATGTGACACATACATAAACACATGGTAGATAAAAACATGTAATAAAAAGGTAAAACATTAATAATCTTCCCACCTGAGCCTCTAAAAAGTTTGTGATCTCAGCTAGCACAGAGGTAAACACGGGAAGGTCATAATTTCAAGGCTAACCTGCTAACTAATGAATCCTGCCTCAAAATGAAGAGAGGTCTGGGGCTACAACTCTATGGGAGACACTTGCCTGGCATGCCTGAGGTCATAAGCCCAACCCCTTGTATTTAATCTTCCCAGTGTGAGCTCTGACCTCTAAGGAGGTTGATGCTTTGCCATGGCACAGCTGACGGAAGATCTAGATGGAAAAGGGAACCTAAACTCTTTCCTGTGTGGTACTAACCTTCGCAGCTGTGAGAATGCCAGCTCCCTCCCTGAGCATCCACAGCAACTCTGAATCTGACCTCAGTGAGTTGTGCTAAAGGATAAAACACCAGATACGTCGAGTCAATGACATCAGAAAGAATAACATCACGTCCAGCTGACACCTGCAGAGATGAACACATCTCTCAGACCTGCGCACCAAGTCAGAGAGAGAACTGCTTCAGTCCAGATCCAGCTCTGCTGCACACTCCACACTCCCCAGACTCTTGCTCCTAGGACTTCAACTGAAACCTGGCAGGACCCCACCCTCATCCCCCAGGATACCCCGCCTCTGCTTTGAGCGTCTCCCTTGAGGACTGGGCTGTGGATAACCACAGGGACCCTCCCGTGAACTACTGAAGGCAACACTGAAATCAGCAACAGTTCATAGACCAAGCTGGAAAGGCCCCCCTATCAGGACTACACCACGACTAACCTTTAGTTTCCTTTAACCTCTCAGGGATTTCCCTAACTGAGTAAGTGCAGACTCCACCGTCCAATCAAGAGCCTGAGCTCTGCCACATCATCAGTAGCTGGGGAAAGCTGCTGCTGGAGATGTCCACACACCACAGCCTTTTCCAGCTCAAGGGAATGTGAAAGACAGTGGCAGATTCACTTGAAGTAGATGCATTTAAATCACTTTAGACATCTACATCATTAAACCTCAGTGCCTGGCTTGCAGCAATCTTCCTTCACAAGCTTCAAACTCAAAATTGCTCCACAGTCCTGTTTAGAGGTGTAGGAGAACTGAATGCTCCCCCAGTGTTCAGACTGGTGAGTGAATGACAGACCATCTTAGAGCTGGCTCAGCCTGTGGCCTGATTAATGTTCCAGCTGCAACATTTATCATTTGAAAAAGTTACACATGTATACAATGTATATAGATTCTATTCACCACCACTACCTGCTTCCAGCTTCCCCTGGGACCCTCCAACATGTCTCTCTCCAAACTTCATATTCACTTTTAAAAAAATTACCAACCCATTGAGTCCAGTTTGCACTGTCCACATGCACAGAGATGTGGGGACGTCCATGGGGTCAGGGAATGAACTACCAACCAAGCCACACCCTGTCTCCCCCCACCTCAAAAAAAACTATCCTTAGTCTGTTTTTTTGTTTGTTGGTTGGTTGGTTGGTTGGTTGGTTTGAGGGAGACTTTTACAATGTAGACCAGGCTGGCCTCTAACTCAGAGACCCAGCTGCCTTTGCCTCCCAAGTGCTGGGGTAGGAGGCTTGGGCCTCCAGGTCAGGCTGAGTGTCTTTTTTTAAAATATCATTTATGTACTTATTCTTCAAAAAAAACCACTCTTTTCTCCATTGACATACCAATCCCAGTTCCCAGTCCCTCCCCGCCTCATGCTCCTTCTATCTTTTAATGGAGGGAATTGCAAGTTTCATAAGAGGACCCTCTTACTGAATCTCTAACCAGCAACTGATGATGCTGGTTTTCTCTGCTGATGATTGGCTACTCACACTGACTTTACCCAATCAGAACCAGTGGTGTCCAAAAGTTAGAGATGATGGAAGAAGAAAGAGATAGGGATGGGACAGCAGCCAGGGGACCAGAAATTCCTCACCCACCTCTGCACCTCTCTCATGCCTCATGAGCAGATCTCCCACCATCTTTCCCTTCCTGAGTCACCATCTCAGGAAGGAGTCGGTTTCAGGAAATCCCCAGCTATGTGATCTCCTGATCCATGTGGCCAGGAGACTAAACTGACTTTGTGTTCCCAACATAAATCCTAGCGAGTCTCCACACTGGGGGCAGCATTTATCATCAGGCTGGAAGGAAGCTCAAGACTCACAAGTTCAAGATTCAAGCTCCTGAGTGCTGTCGCAAAGTGGAGTGGAAAATGATCCCGCAAGCAAGAGGCCGCTCTGGACACTGCACAAAACGGGCCATAAAATCTCCGTTGCAAGTGTCTGGCTTACTCAGGTCACTCTCACGAAACCTCAGCCCACAAACAGCTGGCAGCGTTTGCTATCTGTACCCTGACTGTAGCCCGCAGCTGCTTGAGCCATCACTAAGTAAAATGCACAAAGTCTGTCAGACAAATTCGTTTGCTCCAGTTGAATCCTATTCTGTTTCTGTTTTAGTAGTAGCTTACATTGTCAAAGGTTGTATTCTTTTCTATGTAATAAGATGCTAAAATTTGGGGCTGGAGAGATGGCTCAGCGATTAAGAGCACTGGCTGCTCTTCCAGAGGACCAGGGTTAATTCCCAGCACCCATACGGTAGCTCTCAACTAGCTGTAACTCCAGTTCTGGGGATCTGACCCCCTTTTCTGGCCTCCACTGACAGCATGCACACGCTGCACAGACGTGCACGTAGGCAAAGCACCCGTATACATAAAATGAATAGATCTCTTTAAAAAGAGTCACAAAAATTTTAAAACGATAAGTAGAATAGGGAAGTATATTAACTCTGTCTCAGCCTATTGGGTGTACTCATGGCAGTTGCTCAGATCAACTCCTGTTGACACGTCCTCAGGAATTTTCATGAGTGTGTACTGTGATTGATTCCACTTGTGAGAACAGGCAGTGTGAGGTTCAGATACCTTCCATGGTCCTCCAATCTCCAGAGTCCATGAGACAAGCAGAGTAGCTGAACCTGAGAGGGGTTCCTGGGGGCCCCAGCTGATCCATGGGGAGCACAAGTGAAACAGAAGTGGAGGGTGAGCCTGTGGAGCGGAGCCCTGGGTGAGCTGACATGCCTGACTGACTGTCAGATGGTGTCCGATTCAAACGGGACTAGAGGACGCCAGAGTTGCAGCAGGTCAAACTGTGGGTGTTGACACCTGGCTGAGGACACAGGATGAAGACTGATTTTTCTCCTGTGTTCTCAGCCGTATCCAACAAAATCAACATCTCACCACAGTTTTCATCCATAGAAGTTAATTTGGATCCTTAGAAAACCTAAATCAAACCTGCAAAAACGTTTTTTAACATTCAGTCACTCCTCCTTCTAGTGCTTGATGCGGATTCCGACGTAACAGTTCCGCACAAC
Organism: Microtus pennsylvanicus; assembly: GCF_037038515.1. NCBI lineage: Eukaryota > Metazoa > Chordata > Mammalia > Rodentia > Cricetidae > Microtus > Microtus pennsylvanicus. The sequence continues at coordinate 2,904,514 of NC_134585.1, read as the reverse complement.
CGTGATTTGTCGACTGTCTCTGCATCCTGAGAGTTCTATTTTCCTGCACTTTGCCTGGACATTTTGTGTTTAGTCTTAGGCACTATGAATTTTATCTTGCTAAACTTTGTTCTGTTCTTTGGACCCAGTGTCTAAGGAATGGTCAAGGGTTTCTGGTCTAGTCGACAGCAGCAGAGCCCATTTGAGCCGAGGCACTGTCCCTTCCAGGTGTTTCTTACCCTTGTCGTCCATAGCTCTGATTGGGGAGGAAGAAAACGAGCCGTCCTCTCCTCTGCTGAAGTGAAAGCTTGCATTTTCTCTATTAATTTTTTGTTAGTGTGTGTGTGTGTCTGTGTGTGTGTGTCTGTGTGTGTGAGTGTGTGTGAGTGTGTGTCTGTGTGTGTCTGTGTGTGTGAGTGTGTGTGTGTGTGCGTGTGTGTGTCTGTGTGTGTGTGTCTGTGTGTGAGTGTGTGTGTGTGTGAGTGTGTGTGTGTGAGTGTGTGTGTGAGTGTGTGTGTGTGTGAGTGTGTGTGTGTGTGAGTGTGTGTGTGAGTGTGTGTGTGTGAGTGTGTGTGTGTGTGAGTGTGTGTGTGTGCGTGTGTGTGTGAATGCACATGTGAGCACAGTTGATGTGGAGGTCAGGAAAGGGCACTGAATCTCCTGGAGTTGAAGTCACAGGAAGTTGTGAGCCTCCTGGGTCTGGGGGCTGGGAATTTTCTCAGGTCATCTGCAAGAACAGCAGGGGCACGTGCCCTTGACCTCCAAGTTGTTCCTCCAGCCCCTATTTCCCCTATTAACAGCTTAGGCAGCATGATAAATTTCTCTTTCTGCCTTCAATAAGAGAAATACCTGCCCAGGGGTGGAACCATCTATAGTGGGCTGGGTGAAGACCACATCAACCACCAATCAGGAAGATGTCTTACAGACTTTCCTACTGGTCAATCTGAAGGAGGCCATTTCTCAACTGAGGCTTCCTCTTCTCAAGTGACTCCAGCTGGGGTCAAATTGACAAAAGCCTGACCAGCACATTGCTGGTGTACAGTACGTTAGACATGAACAGAGAGTAACACTGGGGGAATGTGCCCAGAGGGCATTAGACACTTGCAAGAGAATGACTAATAATAATAATAATGCCACCGGTGTATAATCAGGGAGCTAATGTGCTATCAGATTCAGGAAGCCATGGATTCAATCATCTTAGGAATGACTAAACAGATTTATATCCAAAAGGAAGCAATCATAATACCATGCAAAGCACAGCTGTCTTTTCTGCTGATAGTCTGAGAAACTGGCCCATGCAGTCTCAGGATGATGTCCAGAAACTGGACACAGTGGCTCAGGAAAGGCGCCTCCCAGCCAGAGTTGCCTGTGCCTGCCCAGGAGGACCAGAGTCCTGGAGTTTGCAGACCACATGCTGTGGCAGCTGCCCACTGAGTTCTCCGTGTGCCTCACTTGGGACTGTGTGACAGAGAGAGGTCCCTGGCATGACGTGTGAAGTAAGGATAGAGCGATCCCAAGAAACTGGCCTGGGCGAAGGAGAAGATGTGGGTCTCATCAGTCATGTTGTAGAAAGAAAGGTCATTGTCCTCTTGATCCAAGAAGACTGCAATCTTCAGTGGCTGCGTCTCCAGCAGCAGACGCTCTTCCAGAGAAACGTTTTGGGAACAGAAGGTAAGAGCCCTGTATTCATCTCCCTTCTTCTCCAAGACTCTGAATTTCTTCAGTGATTCTTTGGATGGCGCATCCTGAGTGTACAGTTCATAAACTTCCAGTGTCCAATCCTCAGTGTCCCTGACATCCACCTCCCAGTAGTATCTCCCCAACATGAAGCCTTCCTGGTACAGTGTGATGACGTTGTGGTCTCCTGGTGGGTTGCTGAGGGATGGCTCCGCGGTCTCCTCTCTGCTGCTCTCCTCTGTCTCTGGACCAGATTTGTCCTGGTCAGGCACTTCATGATTTATCTTCACAGGAGCTGGTGAGGAAAGGGAGGAGGTGTGAAGAGGAGACGAAGCCACAACTGCAAAGTATGTATATCAATAACGCTGTGTTCAAAGTTAGCGCTGTGTGTTGGAGGCTGTCAGACCAGCAAAGTCTTAAAGAAACCGGGTCTGGAGGCTGGTGCAGCAATGCTCCTGAGGTGTTGAGCCATGGGCCCTCACAGCGCATTCTGAGCTCTGCATCTCGTTCTGTTCTGTCTATACTACTGTAGGGTCTTGGGAGAGCATGGAGTGAGGTAGGAGAGAGCCTTGTTCATCTATTGTGGAAGGGCTGGTCACAAGCTGACCTCACAAAAGGAAGCTGAGTGTTCTCGCCCCTCGGAGCAGTGTTTCCTTAGTTAGGCGTCTCCTCAGTAAGGGGCCATGGTTCTGTTGTTCAATCCAGTGGATCCCACAGACAAGAACGCTGGGCCAGTGTGTGGAGAAGGGGACAGAACCAGCGAGACCGAGCCTGGCAGTGGCTTGCAGCACAGGGTCACACAGCAGGGCTCCTTCTTCCCCTCCCCACTCTCAACCCGAACAACATGGCTGTCTGTTAGGAAGATCACACTAGACGCCAGAGGCCGGAGTGCTCAGCGGTTTGTCTGGCACGTGCACGGCTTGATACCCATCTCCAAAACGAGAAATGAAATCACAGAGGTCAAGGCGAGCCAGAGCAAACCGACTCACCCAGCTGGAACAGCTCCTTCCTCCAGTCTGAAAGAGAGCAGAGCAGGCGGGTGGATGGTAGAGCTGCCCTCAAGGAACAGAAAGGAGACCCAGGGCTTTCTCCTCCCAGGGCTGCCTCACTAAGTCCCTCGGACTTTCTAGTGTCCAGAAACTCCCGCAGGCAGGTGGCTCTCTGTGCTGTCTCAGGGACTCAATGCTGGGGGTGGAGTGAGGGTGGGGATGCAGGTGAGGGGGGATGGTGGGGGGCGAACAAGGATTGTTGCAAGCTGCCATATGTAAGCCATGGAAACTGAACTTGATTTCTTTGCAAGAGTAACCATTGCTACTGAGGTGTCTCTCCATCTCCCAAGGCGTCTCTCCAGCCTCTGAGGACTCTCCTCAGCACTGAGGCATCTCCCCAGCCCTTGTGGCATCTCCACAGCCCTGCTAGAACATCTTAGAACAAATCTTTAAAGTCTCAGCAGAAGCTGCTTATAAACTGTCTGTCACCCTGGAGGGCCCACCTGTCTGTCACCTCCTCCAGTACTCAGGCTTCCTGTAACAGCCTGGTCTTTAACTTATGTTTCCTGGGGACTTTCAACTTCCACAGGGTCAGAGATGACAGCTGTGCCCCCTGCATGTGTCACAATGTCTGATGTATGGAAATTGCACAGATGAGATCAAGGATTAACCTAGTGTGTTTGTGAACCCCACACTGCACACACACATACACACACTCACACACTCACATATACTCAGACACATGACACATATACTCACATCATACATACACTCAGTCCCACACACATCATACACATCCAGGCACACATGTGCACAGAATAAACAGTTATCTCTTCTTTTTTCTTAGCTACAGACAATAATTGATTGTTTGAATCCCCGACATAAATGATCACAACTTGCTGGGTGCGGTGATGCACACCTGCAATCCTAGCATTTGGGAGGTGGAGGCAGGAGGCCTAGGCGCTCACACCCAGCCTTAACCACACAGCATGTGATCCAGGCTTGGTTGTGTGAGGCTTTGTCTCAAAAGGGTTGTTGTTGTTTTTCAGTCTGCAAGTCGGCAGCCATGAAAGTGTGCATGTGTGAGGTGTGTGTTTCTTTCCAGATAGGATGCCCATTGTTTTAGAGCTGCTGGCAAGACTCAATTCCCACGGGGCACTTACCAGGGTACAGCAGGGCTTTTTTCCAATCTGCAACAGAACAGACCAGAGACAGCTGAGTGCTGACCTGTGGCCTCACACTTCCCCCTTCCCCCTCGGCTTTCCACACCAGTCATCCTTAAACCCTTCAGTTCCCTCCTCCCCACCTCACGAGGGTACCGAGGGGGAGTTGACATCAGGGCATCTGGGTGCAGGACGCCTGGTCTCTTACCTTCTCTGTACAGCGCCTTCCGCCGATCTGAAAGAAATAACATTCGGTGAACGTCCGGAGTAGCGAGAGAGAAGCAAATGCTACAGAGAGGGAGGAGAAGTCACACTCACCCAAGTCAGCCTTGAGGTCATCTGAAAGAAAGGGAAGGTTTGTGAGAAATCCCCCTGAATCTGAAGAGTGGCTAAATGAGGTAGGGTTGACTTCCCTTAGGGGCCGCACAGTTAGGGAGATGAGCGTGGCCGCATGGCCACTGTAAACCCATAAGGTGCCCTGGGAGTTTAAGGTGTCTTAGGGCTCCTTCTGAAGCAGGTTCTTGACCAATTCATAGGAAGAGAAGCAGGTGCCAGAGAAGCAGCCGCACCCTCTGGAAGAAGGGTGTGGAGAAGCATGGGATCGTGATGAGCAGGGTGGGAAGGCGTGGGCTGTGGTTTGAGGCTGCCCTTCAGAGCCTGAGGTCCACTCCCTTTGACCTATCCGCTCTGTGCAGCCCCCACACCCCATGCCTCCCTCCTCTCTATGAACCCCTGGCTTATTCTGTTGTCCCCGTTTCTACCTCTCTTCTTCACTGCAATTTTCATTTCCTTCCTCATCTGTTGCGTTTCCTGAAATTCTTCTGACTTTTTCTTTATCTCTTGCTCTTTGTGTTGATGCACTTTCCAGGTAGCAAGGCTGATGGCACTGAACAGGATGAATAGCACGGGGAGGCAGGCAGCCAGAGCGCTTCTCCATGGAGAAGTCCTGGGGAAGAAGGGCTCTGACAGGGTGTGCTCAGAGTCAGAAACCTGCCTGAAGCAGCTCCTTTCAGCCCCGCCCCTCCCCCTCCCCTGCCTGGGAGTTTGGCCCTCACTGACCTGGGAGGAAGATGGCCTTTGCTTTCTCCTGGTCATGGAGGGGATTTTGGATGGAGCAGATCACGTTGCCTACAGCTCTATCTGTGACCAAAAGAGATGCTTCCACGCGGAAGAGCCCGTCTCCGTCTTGGGTCTGTGACTCCGAGGAGGACAGTAAGTAGAGTGTTCCCCACAGTGTCTCTCCACTGCACCGTGGGTTTGGGGAACCAGCCACTTGAGGAACATGATACCCGGATCCCATTGTTCTCGGGCCCTGCCATTCGAACAAGAGGGGCAGAGCCTAACCCTGAGGAGAGAAGACACCTGGTTGAGGCCTGCTGTTTTGGGGGGCCAGAGTGCTTGAGGGAAGGAAGAGCAGCCTGGAGCTGAGGTCAGCTGAGGCTACCCCGAGACTCAGTTTCATCTTGGCTTACCGTCTTTACATGTGCTTGGACTCAGAGAGGTTAAAGAGGATCTAGGAAATGCTAAACTTGAAAATGGGTCTAGTTGTATTTTCTGTCCTGATGTACTGGAAGTTGATCTCAGAGGGGGTCAGTGTTACTACCGGATATACTTCCTGGGATCTTTTAGGATACAAAACAGGCTCAGAGGCCTGGACAAGTACGTCGGTCAGCAGAGTGCTTGTGCAACCATGAGGACCCGAGTTCACTTCCCCAAACCCACGTGGAACCCGAGTGAGGTGGTACAAGCTTGGGGACTCACTTACCACCCAACCTAGCCGGGTTGATGGTCCTGTCTCAGAAAACATGGTGGACAGTGACCTGAGGTTGACCTCTGCCTTCACACATAAACAAATATACAGTCTATACCATTACGGCCAAGCTTCTCCTAATTGGTAACATTTATAGCACTTCCACCTTATTACTATAAACAATGTTGTGATAACTTTACACATATGCATATACATATACACACATGCATACACACGTGAATACATACATCTATACATACACAGACCCTCCCAACAAGTGTTTTCACACAAAACTTACAGAATTTTGAATCAGTATTTAAGGTCATTAGTGTTTGATGATAGACCAGTTGTCTAGCATGTGTTTGATAGTTAAACAAAATAGGGAGGTGCTGTGGGAACTCCTTCAGCCAATAGACTTTTGAGACTACCCCCAAAGTGGGCTGGTATCTTAAAGGCTATTGGCTGAAGAAGTTCCCACAATAGTAGACCAGTTGTCTGGCATGTGCAGCCCTGGATTTTATTTTGATTTTTTTATTTGCCACCTGACATCAGATTCAGGAGACAATACCCGACTATGCCATTCACATGATCTCCTTTCTAAGTTCTCTCCAGAGTCTGGGGACTTCATCTAGAGGGTGCTTCTTCTTTATGAAGGAAGGGGCAGTGTCCCAGAGAGAATAAGAGATTTATTCAATGTCACAACCAAGAATTCTGAATCCAAACTCTTTGTTATGCTATACACACAGAACCCCACACCTTCCCTGTCACAGTGGTCCAGACCCTCAAACCATAAGCTAAACTAACCACCTCCCCTTTAAGCAGCTTCTTGTCTGGCAGCTGGCCACAGTCAGGAGAAAATGATGCATGCTGTGAACCTCACGAAGGATAGCTCAACAGACAGACACCAGAGGTGTTAACAGCCTCAAGTCACCCACATTCAGCAAAGGTTCAGGTAGATGTCACAGTTCTGAGCTTTATAAAAACTACCCAAAGGTTCGGGGAGGACATTTTCTTGGCCGAGTGATTGCATTTACTTGAGAGAAGCCATTAAAAACAAGACAGTAAGCACAGGACAGAAGGCAGAACGCTGACCTCCCGAGACTCCGGTGGACACCAGGAGGAGCAGAGGGAGGAGACAGGCAGCTTGAGGGATGGCCGGAGAGCCCTTCATCTCCAGAGGGGAAGAAAGCCAAGGCCGGTTCACCTGTAGGAAGGCAATGGTGGGGGAAGTTCAGGAAAATCCCCCGTTCAAAGACTTAACGTTATTCTCAGGTTTCTATCTCTGTCTCCTACAAACCCCTTAAGACAAAACCCACCAATCTCCCCCCTCCCCCCAAGGCTTTTCAGATCCTTTACTCTAAAGGCCAACAGTTTCCTCACGGGCATGTGAAACGGCCAAGCATTTTCTGTGCTGGGGGAGGAGGACTCTCTTGCCTTTCTGTGGGTCCACGGTCTCACAGGGGAACTTGGAGCTGGATTCCCTGAGTTCAGTGTGGTGGGATGGAGTCACACAAGGAAGCAGACCACGCCCACATCAGGTCTATCCTCACTTTTCTTCTGTTTGTTCATTTACTTATTTCCCAATACAGGTACTATTCTCACTACGTCCTCATGACTTCCACCCCCCTTTCTTCAGGCCCACACCTCCCTTGGACAGATGTGCTCACAGGCACAAACTCCTTGCTCACCGTCTGGACAGAGCTGTGGGTTCCTGGAAGCTCCTGGGATCCTCAGTGACCCGGAACCTGGCCCTGGAGACCATCTGCACCTGTGTTACTGTGGCCACTACTCAAGGGTGTGGCTGCTGGGGCCAGGGTGTCGGATTTTCAGAGATGTTCTCCTTAAGGAGGACACACAGGCTTTCCCCCCGGGCTCTGGCTTTAGAGGAATCTAGCAGAAGTCATAGCCATCTCCAGGTCTTCAGTTACTTCAGGAGTGGAATTAAATCATCCAGAGGACTTTGCACTGGGCTGAGCATAGAGTAAGCAGCTGTAGATTGCTCTGGAGACTTCTCACCGTAAGCTGCCTCCTGCACTACCAGGGAGAGGCAAGCAGGTCCGATGTTCAGATCTGAGGGTCACTCACATGGTTAACTGATTTAGAGACGAAGCCAAGCATGCTTCTCCCCTACTCCATGACTGACTTCTGACAGTGTTGAGCCTCAGTACATGAACCACAGAGGACCATGCCTCAAACAAAAACAAAATGACAGAAGGCCCTGGCAACTCTCAATAGATTTGCATTTAAAAATGTATTTCATGTGTGTGGGTATTTTGTCCGCATGCATGTGTACAGAGTCCATGGAGGACAGAAGGGGATGCCAGATGCCCAGATCCAGCGTTACAGGCAGTTGTGAGCTGTCACGTGGGTGCTGGTAACTAAATCCGGGTCCTATGCATGAGCAGCCCGTGCTCCTAACCACCTAGCCGTCTCTCCAGCCCCCAATTTTGCATTTTCCTACTCCACTGTATATTGTCATCTCTTGGCAACCGCTGAAAGTCACATGATCTTAGTGAATATCTCCATCTACAAGGGAGCCATTTTCTCCAAACAATTTCTTCTGAAAGCTCGTTTTTCACTTTTAACTTAGCTTCGTGATATATAGAGTTTTGTTGGAAAATTCTGTCTGTACTTGTTTCATTCTTGTGTCTCTTACGACCTGATTGAACAACCTTCGGTCTAGAATGTCAAGGATATAAATTAGTGTTTTTGTTCTTCCCTTTAAAATAATTGTTTTATTTTTAATTATGTGTGGGTTGCATCTCTTTCTCTTTTTCTTTCTGTGTATGTTGTGAGTGTTTGTGTGTTAGTTCACATGCGTACAAATGTCCCCGGAGTCCAGAGGGGCCATCAGTGTTACTGAACCTGTTAAAAGTGGGGGGGGGCACAAGTCAAATAATCTCAAGATAACTCGGAGAGAGAGAGAGAGAGAGAGAGAGAGAGAGAGAGAGAGAGAGAGAGAGAGCTGGGCAGATGGGCGGGTTTTCTCTGGGTACCCAAAAGGTCATGCCCTAACCTGCTTCAGCCTCTTAAAGGTCACTGGCTGACGGAGGTTTCCCAGCACATCAGATCCCATGGAACTGTAGTTACAGGCAGTTGTGAGCTTCCTGAGGTGGGTGCCGGGAATTGAACTCTGGTCCCCTGGAGGAGTATGTGCCTTTAGCCCTTCCTGAGGTGGGTGTCGGGAATTGAACTCTGGTCCCCTGGAGGAGTATGTGCCTTTAGCCCTTCCTGAGGTGGGTGCCAGGAATTGAACTCTGGTCCCCTGGAGGAGTATGTGCCTTTAGCCCTTCCTGAGGTGGGTGCCAGGACTTGAACTCTGGTCCCCTGGAGGAATATGTGCCTTTAGCCCTTGAGCCCTCCTGCCAGCCTAATTATGGCTCGCTTGAGTCTTTCTGTCATTGTGAGCAGGAATATGGTTGTTCACAGGCTTGAAGGACAGCAAGCTTTTCTCTTCTTGCTCACGACACGGGAGTGTGATGGGAGGGCCCAGCTGTCCATGATGTGTAACTCCAGCTGGATGAGGTGGATTTAATCAATGTCCACGGAGAAAATTTGGGGTGAATGAGAATCAGAAAGATGAAACGTATTCACATCTTTTCAATTCTTTTTTTTTTATGAATGAGAGGACTGACGAGGAGATAACAGGGTATCAAAGCATTAGATAATTACTTGTGTGTCCAGCAGACATGATAGAACTTGCTTGCACATGGCTAAATGGGTGTGTTACAGACACCCTTGCTTCCCATAGGTTAGTTTAGATAATTTCAAAAAATTGAGGCTAAGGATTACCATCCAACCCACTGTCAGACGAGGAAACAGAGACATCAAAGCAGTTCTATAGATCACCCCAAAGTCCTAAGCATCATCAATAATAAGATTAACATCAGATTCTAGGATTCCGAGACACATGTCACTAGACACATGTCGTTTATAAAGAATTCTGTTGCTCCAGCTCTTGGCTGTACCTCATAGCCATGTGATTATTACTGTTCTATGTCTGTGTTGAAGTTCTCTTTTCTTTTTTTTTCTTTTTGGGTTTTTTTTCAAGACAGGGTTTCTTTGTGGCTTTGGAGCCTGTCCTGAAACTAGCTCTGTAGACCAGGCTGGTCTCGAACTCACAGAGATCCGCCTGCCTCTGCCTCCCGAGTCTTTTCTAATCTTTTTTTCCCAAAATATTTATTTATTAATTATGTATACAATATTTTGTTTGTGTGTATGCCTGCAGGCCAGAAGAGGGCACCAGACCTCATTACAGATTGTTGTGAGCCACCATGTGGTTGCTGGGAATTGAACTCAGGACCTTTGGAAGAGCAGGCAATGCTCTTAACCTCTGAGCCACCTCTCCAGCCCATCTAATCTTATTTTACCTTTGGTTTTGAAGCTCCCGATGTTTCCTGAGAGGAACTGAAGATGTAAGTCATAAACAATGCCACACCAGTTTGGAATTATGATTGATAGGGTGGTATTTATTTAAAGGGGAAAAAACTTACAGATCACCATCAGCCCTCTGTGCAACCAGGAAGGGAGTCTAGTCGCTGGCGGAGCAGGAAGTGGAGAGAGGAGAGGGAAGTGGCCGCCTTTTTAAAGGGAGAGAGACCACGCCCCAATGGGCTGGTATCTCAGTGGTGATAGGCTGGAGGAGTGGGAGGACCTCCCGTAACACCTCCCCTTTTGTTTAAATAAGAGAGTTCTAAACCTACTATGAAATTATATACAATAAGTTCAAATATCCTATTCTAACTAGCTTAGGTCTTGTATAATAAATAACTTGGCCAAATCATGAGAGGAAAAGTAACTACATTTATATAGTCTTCAACCCCATCGAAGATCTGAGAAGGGAAATAATGTTACCTGGGTAATTAGGAAGTTCAGGAAAACAACTTCCAAAACATGCAACAGATCACAGAGACAACTAGCTACCTGGGCAATCACCCAAAGTCACGTTAGCAGCGTTGAAGCAACCAACTTTGGCTAAGGCCTAACATAACTGACATACCATTTTCAAAGGCAAGCAACTTTTCAAAACTATCTTACCCTGTCTTGGCAGGATATGACAGTCCTGTTTTATCCATTGATGCACGCTCTGTATCTTTGTCAGTGGTTGAGGTATGGGCATTTCTTTGCCCCAAGGCCAGTTCTGCCAAAAAGAAAGGCTCCAGGTGGAGTGTCTTTGGTGCTCAACATTCTCTCGGGAATAGAGTGATGTTGCCAGGAGCAATTGTGTCTCACTACCACAAAACTCTGAGTTAGATTAAAGGCCATTTTCTACAGCTCTTTGAAGAAGTTGAAGATTATCTATCTATATTGAGTATAATCTCTATATATCTAAAGAATCTGATTAGTCTAATTATAAATGACAAACTTAGATGACTATTAGTCTATATAATTCTCAATATCTATCTAACTTAAAGACTAAGACAATAAACGACTGTGAAACAAATGAGGACAATGACCTCCAAATATAAACAATTTACAAATATACATTGCAGTAGGTAAATATATATCAATACACAAACATTATATAAGTATCTTAATCAGAGGTAGAAATGTACACTGCAATATGGTAAATATATACAATATATATATCAATACAATATATGTCAATACATAAAAATGTTTTAAACAGAGGTAGAAACATGCATGCATACAATAGTCAATATAATTTAACTTTGTATCAATATACAAGAATCTATACCAATATATTTGTCTAAAAACAGTAACTCACAATTACAAATCTATTATCCCATCATCCCTCTTTTTTTTTCCAAAATCCCTGAGCTTATAAAATTCCTCCCCCAACCCTCAAACGTATACTAATTATAATCAACCCCTAAATGATGTCCCTAAACCCAAGGGCAAACTTTACTGGGAGAGGGGACGTCGTCCTCGAGAATTACTTCCAGCTGTCATGGGGGCGACGTTCTTTCTGGGGGATCCTCTGAAAATAAAATGATGGTTAAATTTCAAGATCAATGTCTTTTAAAATTGCAAATAGTCTCTGAGTATTTTGTGCAGGTCTGGCCAAAATGTTGTATAAGATGTGCACCATTTCAGCTAACCAAGTTGGAACTGTCTTGTGCAGCTGGTACCCAAAGCAGGTTTTGTAGTAGCGCTATCAGTATCATGACGTCATATCAACCAGGTGGAGTTGTTGTTATGGGGCCCCATCTTCTTCCTGGAAACTTCAAATGTCACTTCAGGAAAAACTCATTGTTCATTATGAAAAACTTAAACATTAATCATATAGACATAGAGACATATATATATATTCAATGAAAGACATGATAGATATATTCAATGAAAAGTATGATAGATATGAAGAAAAGCAAAGATGTTTTCTCAACTCATATTTCTTTCTGTCCCATATCATGGCTCTTGACATGAGACAGAAACTCCAGAAACTCTGGGTTTTTCTCTTACTAACAGGCTTGCAATTGGAGAGGGACTGAGCCAGAGTCCAACTTCAAAACCAGCTTTATACATTTAGAAATATAGTTTAATATTACTTACACAACCCATTCAGTTTTCTTGATATTTCCTAATGGGCAGGTATTTTTCCATCTGTCAGTATCCAAACATCCAGGGTCCCTTGAATTTCTCAAAGATGAGTGTTTTCCTGTGGAGATAAGAACAGAACCCTGCCCCCATTCTATATGTTTTTCTTACCACCTGTATGAATATTATCATTGTGGATGAGTTGTCATTTCTCCTTTCCAAGAGGTTTCTCCTCTTCAAATCGAAACTTTATTAATTTTGATGGTATCCACAATTTTTCTTCTCCTGTGGAAACAAGAGCAAAACCCCTTCCCCAACGTAGCACATCTCCTGGCTTCCACTGAGAGGTCAGCATATCTTTGAAATAAGTCGGTTGATTTAGTTCAGCAGACTTTTCCATTATCCAATGTTTTTCTGCTGCTGTCGTTCCTTTCTCATTAGCGTTAAGAAAATTCAAGGTTAATAAAGCATTATGTAATCTATTTCTGGGGGTATTTTCGGTCCCTGTCTGTTTGTTCAGCATATCCTTTATAGTACGATTTGATCTTTCTATAACTGCCTGACCTGTAGGATTATTTGGTATACCTATAATGTGTTTTATATTATAATAATCAAAAAAGCGTTTCATTTTCTTAGATACATATGCTGGACCATTATCTGTCTTTATTTGTGCAGGTATACCCATGATGGCCATAACTTCCAATAAATGTGTGATTACTGAATCAGCCTTTTCTGAGCTCAGGGCAGTAGCCCATTGAAAACCTGAATACGTGTCTATGGTATGATGTACATATTTTAATTTACCAAATTCCATAAAGTGGAACACATCCATCTGCCAGATTTCATTTCTCTTAGTACCCTTTGGGTTACTCCCTGCAGGCAACGGTGTTTGATTATAGAAAGAACAAGTAGGACATCTCTTTATAATGTACTTAGCTTGTTGCCATGTAATGGAAAATTCTTTCTTTAGGCCTTTACTATTGACATGATGCTTCTTATGAAATTCTGAGGCCTACAACACACTTCCAATCAATAATTGATCAATCTCAGCATTGCCTTGGGCTAGAGGACCAGGCAGACCTGTATGGTACCGGATGTGTGGTATGTACATCAGACAAAGCCTGTTCCTGATTATGTCTTGTACCTGGATAAACAATGAAGTCAACTCTGTGTCATCTGGTATAAATTCAGCGGTTTCAATATGCAAGATAACTCTTTCTGCATATTGTGAATCTGTAACTATATTAAGAGGTTTTTAAAAATCCCTTAGCACCATAAGAATGGCATATAATTCTTCCTTCTGGACAGAATTATAAGGGCTTTGTTCCACCTTACTCAATTCATCTGATTTGTAACCTGCTTTCCCTGATTTATTTGCATCAGTATAGAAAGTATGAGCTCCAGTTATTGGAGCATCACATACAATTCTAGGAAGAATCCAAGAAGTTCTTTTTATGAGGTTAAGTCTACCACTTTTGGGATAGTTGCTATTAATTTCTCCCAAAAAATTAGCACAAGCTCTTTGCCACGGTTCATTGTCTTCCCATAACTTTTTTATTTATTCAGTAGTAAAAGGTGCTATAATTTCTGCTGGGTCTATACCTGCTAGGTGACTAAGTCTCAGCTTACCTTTTAAAATTAATTCAGAGACTTTTTCCACATAAGTTTTTTATTTTTTACTTGGTTTATTAGGTATAAATATCCACTCTAAAATAATATCTTCCCTCTGCATTAGAATCCCTGTAGGAGGAATTCTGGAAGGCAATATGACTAGGATGCAGCTAAGATTTGGGTTCACCCTATCCACATGTGCCTCCTGTAATTTTTCCTCAATCATTGTCAGTTCCTTTTCTGCTTCAGATGTCAGTTTTCTTGGACTATTCAAATCTTTATCACCATCTAAGGTTTTGTTTAAATGAACTATTAGATCAGGTGTTATCCCAACAGCTGGTCGTAGACTGGAAATGTCTCCTAACAATCTTTGGTAGTCATTAAGAGTCTTTAACTGGTCTCTCCTAATTTGTGCCTTTTGTGTTTTAATTTTCTCTAACCCTATTCTGTAACCTAGGTAATTAATAGAATTTCCTCTTTGATTCTTTTCAGGGGCAATTTGTAATCCCCACCTAGGCAAGACTTTCTTTACTTCTTCAAACATCCTTTCTAAAGTATCTTTATTTGAATCAGATAACAAGATGTCATCCATGTAATGATAAATTATGGACTTGGGGAATTGTTTACGAATTATTTCCAATGGCTTACTTACAAAATATTGGCACAATGTAGGACTATTGAGCATACCCTTTGGGAGGACAGTCCATTGATATCTCCTATTGGGCTGAGAATTATTATAAGTAGGCACTGTGAAGGCAAATTTTTCTCTATCCTTTTCTTGTAACGGTATAGTGAAAAAACAATCTTTCAAATCAATAACTATAAGAGGCCATCCTTTTGGTAACAGAGAAGGCAAAGGAATTCCAGATTATAGTGGGCCCATAGGTTGAATTACTTTGTTGACAGCTCTTAGATCTGTCACCATTCTCCATTTACCAGATTTCTTTTTTACAACAAACACAGGAGAATTCCAAGGGCTGGTTGATTCTTCAATATGGTGAGCATCTAGTTGCTCCTGCACCAGCTGTTCCAATGCCTGTAGTTTATCTTCAGATAGAGGCCACTGTTTGATCCATATTGTCTTCTCAGTTAGCCATTTTAAAGTTAGGGTTGCTGGTACCTCTAAAGGTTTGGTATTTGCTGTATGTTCTTGTACAGCCTGAATGGCTGGTCACCTTTTACCATAATACCTCATCATATCCTTCCCAGAATTATGACTTCCTGGAACTACAGGAATGTTAATCTGGGTATTCCATTGCTGTAGCAGGTCACGGCCCCATAAATTTATGGCAATATTGGCTATATATGGCCTTAGTCTTCCTATTTGCCCTTCGGGCCCTATGCATTCAACCCATCTTGTGCTTTGTTTTACACAAGATAGGGTTCCAATTCCCAGGAACTGAACATCTACCTCTTGAAGAGGCCAATTTGGATGCCAAGATTCTGGGATAATGATACTTACATCCGCACCTGTGTCTAATAAGCCTTCAATAAAAGTGCCATTTATACAGACTCTTAGCTTTGGTCTTTGATCAGTAATAGAAGTCTGCCAAAATATACGTTTACTCTGTCCTACTGGGTTTTTTTTGACTCATCCTCCACACGTATTTCATCATTTAGACCAGTATTACTTTTTACAGCAGAAATTGGAGCTTTTAATTTTCTTGGTGAGGCACGTTCTCCACTGTGACTGGGAATGACTGGGCCACTGTTGACTTGGGGGCCTGCGAGAGGCCCCTCAAGGAGTTTCCCGATGGAATCGGGTTGCCTTGTTTGTTTGTTGTTGACCTGCATTCGTTGGACCAATGTCGGCCTTTACCGCATCTCCTACGTATACCTGAAGGCCTAGGTCTCCTATTTTTGTCATTCACAGAGGAGATAATATTCCTAGAAATTCTGTGCCTGCAATCCCTTTTCAGATGTCCTAATTTACCACAATTAAAACACCTGGCAGTTTGATGTCTCCTCATTGCTGTGGAAATCGCTTCTCCCACCCAAGATTCATCATTATAGCTAAACGTCTCAACATTCATCGTATGCTGAATCCATTCATCCATAGGTGCTGATCTAGACTTTAAAGGCCCAATTATCTTTTTGCATTCTATGTTTGCATTCTCAAAAGCTAGAGATTCAAGAAGTATTCGTCTAGCTTCTGGGTCTGTTACCCCTATGTCCAGAGCCTTAATTAATCTTTGCAAAAAGTCAATAAAGGGTTCTCTCTGTCCCTGCCTAATTCTGGTATATGATTCAACCCTTTTTGCTGGATCTCGTATCCTATTCCAAGCATTTAAAGCTGCTTGGTGACATAGACACAGTACTTCATCGTCATAAAGAGCTTGGACCTGTGGATCAGCATATTCTCCTGCACCAAGAATTTGATCTTGGGAAACCTCAACACCTTTTGCTCTTCCTTGCTGTTCCATATGTTTGGATTCTTCTCTGAAATAAATTCCAAACATCAAGGAAGGTCCATTATCTAAAACTGCAGACACTAACTGATGGAAATCATGGGGGGTAGCTCTAGCATTAGAAGCCCAAGTCCTTATCATTTCCTTTACATATGCAGAGTGCAAGCCAAAATTAACAATAGCTTGCTTAATTTCTTTTAGATCATTCATCGCTATTGGCATCCATCTAGCTTCTCTGACTCCCTTTGAGCCTTTAGAAGTTGACGCTTTGTCAGAATTAAGTATAGGGTATGCCGTTAAAACCTTGGGTAAGCCAGTTCTAATAGCTGGTGTTGGCATTGTATCCTGTCCTTGTGCCTTATTACTCTGTTCACCAGCTCCAATCATTTCTTCAATCATTTCAAGTCTTTTTATTATTGTCTTTATTATTGTCTCTTTTGAATCCTGAATCTCCTGACCTGCATGAGTTTCTAGTAAAGATTGTATGGTTCTTAGGAGTGCCATGATCTTCCTAAATGATAGAATATTCAAAAGAATACTGAAACCTAGTAACCAGTATTAAGTTATCCCCATAATCATATAAACCTTGCATGATATAACCCATTGTATTGGTAACCAGAACAGTAAAATTCGCGTTGGAAACGAAAACTGCCATATTACCTATTATCCAGCAGGTGGCGCTGTTGCAGAGTCACGATGAAAACAGGGTCCTGTTTCAGAGTCCGCCTAGTATTTGTTAAAAACTGGAAAATGTAAGTTGCTCAACAAAGTAAATGTAATTAAATCAATTCCAGAGACGGAACCAGAAACCCAGAATCCAGGGGTAGAGAAGAGCAACCTGGAAGCCGCTTATGCCTCCACGTGACAGAGCCACCCTGAGGGGTTGCAGCTTTCAGCAACCGCGTGCTCTGGTTCGCGCCACTTAAGAGCTGTGCTTGCAAGGGAGATTTAAAAACGGCTCAGAAAAGAGCAAACCACGCGGCAGAGACTACGCGGGCCTGTGGAGTTTAAATCCACGTGGGGAGGCCAAGGCCGTTGGTGGCAGGTGAGGAAGGGAGGGCTCCAGCCAAGCCGAACTCGCGGCCGGCAGCTGAGCGGGGAAAGGAGAGGTTCTAAAACCAAACGTTGGGTGCCAACTGAAGACGTAAGTCATAAAAAATGCCACACCAGTTTGGAATTATGATTAATAGGGTGGTATTTATTTAAAGGGGAAAATACTTACAGATCACCGTCAGCCCTCTGCGCAACCAGGAAGGGAGTCTAGTTGCTGGCCGAGCAGGAAGTGGAGAGAGGAGAGGGAAGTGGCCGCTTTTTTAAAGGGAGAGAGACCACGCCCCAATGGGCTGGTATCTCAGCAGCGATAGGCTGGAGGAGTGGGAGGACCTCCCGTAACAAGGAACCCTCTTGCCTCCAGTTTTCTGAACCCCTTAAATGTCCACCTAAGGCTTCCTCCCAGGCCCTCAAACTCCCGAAGCATCTCAAGCAAGGCTTACAGAGAGCCCTGCACACATCCAGGAGAAGGTGAGCTGGGAGGCAGGGCAGGATTACCCTGTCTGGCTCCCTCTCTGAGGTAGTGAGCAGTTCCAAAAAGCCTTCATCTCTCTAGGAACCTAGACAATGTGAGCCTCACAGGAGCCTCTCCTAGATGATGGGCAAGAGGTGAGAGGAACATATCGTCATGCTCTCCTGCTGTGTGCCCCATCATGGGTGTCAAGGATGGAGCTGGGATGGTATCGATCCAGTTTGTCCCAGCTCCTCAGAGGCTGTGTGGATGTATCTGGGTGGGATGGGCATCCAGTAAACTTCAGATGGAGGAGGGCGATACTAAAAGATTACACTTCTGAGTGTGTGGGGGGGAGGGCTGGAGAGATGGCTCAGAGGTCAAGAGCACCAGCTGCTCTTCCAGAGGTCCTGAGTTCAATTCCCAGCAACCACATGGTGGCTCACAGCCATCTGTAATGAGATCTGGCACCCTCCTCTGGCATGTGGGCATACATGGAGGCAGAATGTTGTATACATAATAAATAAATCTTAAAAAAAAAAGATTACACTTCTGGGGGACAACAAGCAGCCGTGCAAACGTTTCTTCAGAAAAGGCAATGACTTTGAGGATGCCACTGTTAGGAATTTTTCCTAGCACAAGCTCTCTGCCTATGCAAAAATCCCAATCAAGCCAAATCACAACAAGCCGAATTAAAAAAATATCCAGGTTTGATGGGATTCCTGCGCTCTCGGGTGGCCCTGAGGGGGAACCAGGAGGGTGAGGGTGGGGTGAGGTGTGGTGTGATGTTTGTGTGTGTGTAGGGAGGTAATCACGTGTTTCTCCTTTGGGAGCTATCTTAAATACCCCGTGGGAGAGTCCAGACTAATACAACTCTCAGGCCTGGGGTCTGGGGGTTAAGCTCCCAACTTAACAGCCACCATCAGCTAAAGGTGATAGTGAGTAGCTGAGCCTGAAGCCTTTTAGAGAAGAGGTCAGCGTCCTGCTGGGTTTTGCAAACACGGGGTTATTTAAGGTGGCAGATCACAGAAAGTCAGAATAGAAACTCAAGACAGGAACATGGAGGTAGGAACTGATGAAGCTGGGGCCACAAAGAAATGGGAGAAATAACTGCTTCCTGGCTCTCTCCCCACAGCTGGCTTGCTCAGTCTTGTTTTTGATACAACTCGGGACTACCTGCCCAGGAATGGCGCCACCCACAATGGGCTGGGCTCTTCCATGTCAATCATTAACGAAGAAAATGTGCTACAAACTGACTGCTGTTCAGTCCCGAGGCAGAAAATGGGAGACAGACCACCGAAGTCTATGAAACCAGAAGCAAACTTTATTAGGGGGTGGGAGAATCACCACGGGGCACAAAAAAATTATCAGCTAGCTGGGACCACAGCCAGAGTTTGGGCTTCTGAAATTGGGTCCCTTTTTATAGCAAGAAGTAAGCATTAGGTACGACAATGGAACTTTTTACAATTTTGAGGTTAATTTAGAGACATACTGCATTTTACAATGTTTACTTACAAGATTTCTGCTCAGTGGTGTTTACAAAAATTCTGCAACGTTATTGACATAGCTAACGGTGTTTACAAGGAACTTCACAGCTCTTTCTAGCACAACCAGTTTCCCTGCAGAGATTTTGTAACAATGTGAAGCCTAAAGTCTCCTGGAGCAACCTATTAAAGGTTAACCTCTGCCCAGGCAACTGTGGGCTATAGGGGCAGGAGGGCTGTCGGTAAAAGTTAACCCTTGGCTGCTGACAAAGCTGCTGCCAGCCCTCATTCTCTAAGTTTATAATTTTATAGTTCTATGTCCTCGCACCCTTCAACTGCAGGACAATCTGATGGAGGTGTTTTTTCTCAGCTGAGGTTCCCTCTTCCCAGATGACCTTAACTTTTGTCAAGACAGAAAAACAATACAAAACACAAAACAAACAAATAAACAACAACAACAAAAAATCCAAACAGCATATGTTACAGAAAAAGCGATAGATATGTTTGGAGAGGGCCAATATCTTGGATGCTGGATTTGACTTGATAAATTGATGCATTTATAATGCTGTACTTTGAAGTTGAACCAGGGCTTAAGGGGTTTTTGTATGTTTGTTTACTCATTTTGTTTTGTTTTCAGTCAGGATTTCTCTACATAGTCCTGGCTGTGCTGGAACTCGCTGAATTTGAACTCAGAGATTCCCCTGCCTCAGCCTCCCAAGGGCTGGGATTAAAGGCATAGGCCATCATTGCTTGGTTCATACCAGTTTTTTAAAAAGACAAACGGACTGTTCCTCTCACTTGAGGTCAGCCTCATCTTCAGCTGATGCTGCCTAACATGGTTCATTTTGTCCATCTTTTTTTCCCCCATTAATCTTTACTGAAGAATTTTATTTTTATGAGACAGGGCCTTCTAAGTCCTGGAACTTGTTATATAGATCAAGCTGATCTTGAACTCACAGAGATTTGCCTGATTGAAGGTCTGCACCACCACACCCAGTCCTTCACCGAATTTCTTAAATGAAAAGGGGATGGGAGAACCATTTTGATGTACAAAAATACTGATGGCATAGGTTAGCAAAATATTTCTTTTAATTTTTTGCAAATATTTTAAGTATAGAAAAGAACAAAGATTATTTTAAAGGAAAAATACATAATAGTCAAATGTATTTGCAGTGGCTTCAAGGTCTAAATATACATGGAACATATATAAATCAAAGAGAAATATACAATTTATAAGGTAAAGTCATCTCCCTTTTAAAAAATGTTTTTATTAATCTATAAGAATTTCATATGATGCATCTTGATCAAATCCACTCTCCTTCCCCAACTCCTCCTAGATCTACCCCAATCTCCTTACTCCTCGTGTTCTCTTTCTCTCTTTCTCCCAGACCCAACTACACAGGGGCGGGGCCTGCCCAGTAGTGTGGTCAATGAGTCAAGGATCACACTGTTAAAGAGCACCGATTCGCCTTCTCTGGGCAGCTATCAAATGCTGTAGATGTAGATGCTCGGCTAGGGGTGGGACTTGGTGCTCCTTACCTTTCTTCTTTAGTGCGTGTTTAATAGGAGTGCACATCTCAGGAAGAGTTCAGAGGTCCCCGACAATCTCAGGAAGAGTTCAGAGGTCCCCGACAATCTCAGAGCTCCTCTTGTATCACAGCACTTGTCATGATCTTTCTCAGGTGACCGAGTGCAGAGTACATGGCCAAGTCTGACCTTTAGAAGCAGTTGGTGGGTTGTATAATGGCTTATCTTCAGCTCACTTAGCCTGGTTGGTCAGTTATATATTCACGCTTATCTTCATCTGCTCTCTGGGCCTCCTTTCCTGTTCTCTTCTACGGCCATGCATGCGTTCTTGCTTCTACTTTGGACTCCCATGGCCGTGTCCTTCCAGGAAGGCGAAGTCTACTTAGAGTTGGTTTTTGCTTCTTCTGCTTGGATCTGTTCCCCTTCACCTAGGACCAACTTCAAGCACGTATTCATTTCCATATTCCTCAGAGTGTGTGGCGGCGCTCCTCAGGCAACTCTGGGAAGATTGTGCCACGGAGGGTTTGTGTTGTCCAGAACTTTGTCCTCCTTAACTGGCCATGGCATGGTGGCAAATATTACTAGAGGGATTGTAATTTTTAGCTAAAAAATGAGGCAGCAAAGTTTCATGATGGTTCCTCCATCCAAGAAATGGGGGAGTGACCCTAGGAGAGCTTATATAAGATTTAAAGACAAACTCATAGGCTCTTAAAATCAGCATGACTGTTATTTGGGAGATGCTGGGTCCTTCCTGCATCCTGGCATTGCTGTTTTTATGTGGGTGCTTGTTGATGGAAGTTTCTGTCTCACCTGGTCCTGCAGACAGCCATTCAGTCCCAGATAAACACACAGAGGCCTATATTAATTATAAACTGTCCGGCCTGTTGCTCAGACTTCTTACTAATTAGCTCTTACAACCTAAATGAACCCATAATTCTTATCTATGATTAGCCACGTGACTTGGTGCCCTTCCTCAGTAAGGCATTCTCATCTTTCTCTGTGGCTGACTTGCGACTGCGTCTCTGCCTTTCCTCTTCATATGCTTGAGAGCTTAGTCTCCAGTGGGTGGAACTGTTTAGGAGGATTAGGAGGCATGGCCTTGTGGGAGCAAGTGTGTCCCTGGCGTGGCTGGGCCTTGAGGAGTCAAAAGTGCAAGCCGCTCCTAGTTAGCCTTCTCAGCGTCATCCTTGTGGATCACATGTAAGCTCTGAGCTGCTGCCCCAGCACCAAGCCTGCCTGTCTGTCTGTCTGCTCCCTCCAGTCATGATGACCATGGACTCACCCCCTGGAACCATGAGCCCCAGACGAAACACTTTCTTTTATAAGTTACCTCGGTCATGGTGTCTCTTCGCAGCAATATAACAGCGACTAAGACAGACTGTTTAAGAAGTTGCTATAGGAAACCCTGTTTTAGGCAGGGAAATATCATGTTCTTTGGTACACCCATACATGACATAGATAGGTATAAGATACCTCATGAGGGATCTAAATATTAGCATTGTTTTCTGACTCCTTTCTGTTGCCCTCCCATGACCCGTCTGCAGACACACTTGGATAGAGACCACATAGCAGGCTTTAGTCTAATGTTTTATTTTTTATTTTATTTGTACAGACATTTTGTCTGCCTGTGTGTCTGTGCACCAGGTGTGTGCCTGCTGCCCTCAGAGGCTAGAAAAGGACATCAGGTCCCCTGGAACTGGAGTTATAGACGGTTGTGAGCTGCCATATGGGTGCTGGGCATCAAACTCAGGTCCTCTGCAAGAAAAGTCAGTGCACTTAACTGCTGAGCTACTTCTCCAGCCCTTGCTCTGATCTGTACTGTAGGTGCCAGGTCTTCTGTGACTGAGACTCACAGTCAGGTCCTTCATCTCATGGAAAAAGAAAAGAAACCCTCTCCTCCCACCTGGAGGTAAAGGGCTTTGTCCCTCTGGAGTTTCTGGATCGGACATTTCTAGAAAAACCACCCAGGTCTTAGACAAGTGGCATTTCTCTCCAGATCCAGGTTCCCCTTCTTATATCCTCATGATGGATCCAGAAGGTGATGGCATGAAACAGCTGTGACAGGTGAGGGATGGTCCCCAGCCTGAGGGACAGCATCCTCATGATGGATCCAGAAGGTGATGGTATGAACGGCTGTGACAGGTGAGGGATGGTCCCCAGCCTGAGGGACAGCATCCTCATGATGGATCCAGAAGGTGATGGTATGAAACAGCTGTGACAGGTGAGGGATGGTCCCCAGCCTGAGGGACAGCAGAAGGAAGCAAAGGGAGGGAAGAGGCCATCACGGTGCCAAGATGATGATGGGCGGACTCGGGTAGAGGGGTCCCTCATTGTGACCAACAGGAGTGGGTCCTGCTCCATGGAGAACCCTTTGGACAACAGCAGGTGAGGCTCACTGAAGGGAAAGATGGGGTATTCAGAAAGTGGGGTGCACCTGGCTTGCGTGGTACTCCCCCACTCTGTGGTGCATTTTTTTTTAATCAGAGCCTCTTGTCAGAGGGAAGTCCTTGTGTGGCTTCCGTCATTCCTGAGATGTTGCTGATTGCTGTGGTGTTTCTGGTCTGGAAGGAAACACAGGAGAGGAGGAGATTACAGAACGCCACGGGCGAAGACAGAGAAAGCAGAGGTAACACTGGAGCAGACAGAGTGGTGTCCGAGGGCTTCCAGCTGTGTGTAGGATTGAGATGAATACTGACAAACCATGGAGCCCAGAAGCCTTACAGAAAACTACACAGTAGGTGGGGGCCTTGGGAAAGGGGAGAGGAGAGGTAGGGAGGGGAGCAGAGAAAAATGTAGAGCTCAATAAAAATCAATAAAAAAAGAAATACAATAAAAAAACAAAAAAGAAAATTGCACAGTAGGATTCAGCATAGAGAAAAATGACGGGGTGTGGGAAAACAACGACATCATTTTAATTAAGATGTTTGTGGATCAGGTAACAGAAGAGGTACGTCGATGAGTAATGATGTAAACTAGAGATAAATATGAGCCTTCTGCCCTGAAAAATGGTTGGGCTTTGCTGCTATAGAAACAGTAGGAAGAGCTTGCAGAGCTCCCCTCTCTCTCCTTATGGTGGAAGGGGCCATCCAGCCCATGCCGTGCACTTGGGGAGCTCCCCTCTCTCTCCTTATGGGAGGGACCAACAAGAGCCTCAGGAGGCAGCTCTGTGGGACTGGAAGGTGAGATGCCCCTGGTTTACAAGAAAGCTTTGTGACTGATTTGAGTAATTTGTCAGCTAACAAAGAGACAGAGTCCCAGAAGTTGAAGACCAGATATTAGCAGATCAGAGTGATGTGGGAAAGTCATTTGTCAATCTGTTATTTCATTGGTTAATCAATAAAGAAAACTGCTTGGTCTGATAGGTCAGAAAATTAGGTAGGTGGAGTAGACAGAACAGAATGCTGGGAAGAAGGGAAGTGAGCCAGACGCCATGCCTCTCCTCTCTGGTCAGACGCGATGGAGCAAGCTGCCAGGTCAGAAATGCTGAATCTTTCCCAGTAAGACACCACCTTGTGGTGCTACACAGATTACTAAATATGGGTTAAGCAAGATATGAGAGTTAGCCAAGAAGAAGCTAGACATAATGGGCCAGGCAGTGTTTAAATGAATACAGTTTGTGTGTTGTTATTTCGAGGCATAAGCTAGCCAAGTTGCTGGGAGCCTGGTGGCAGGAACGCAGCCTGCAGCTCCATCTACATCAGAGCTTTCCCACTTGGCAGGAGATCTTGGTTGTGTATTGGCAAGGCAGTGTAAGAAGCCTGAGGCTGAACAACTCTACTAGAACTGGAGTTACAGACACTTGTGAGCTGCCGTGTAGCTGCTGTGTCCTCTGCAAGAGCAGCTAATGCTCTAACCCCCCAGACATCTCTCTAGCCCTGAGTAGTTAGTGCACAGTGACAGCTCCATTGTGGCATTTTCTTACAAAGATCAAACTATACTTTGTTGTCTTTATTCTTTCCCACTGCCGTTCTTTGTCTCCTCTTTCAAATTTTTAAATTATTTTCATTATTTTATGTCTATGAATGTTTTGCCTGCATGTATGTCTGTGAATCACGGCATGTCTAGTGCCTGCAGAAGCCAAATAAAAAGGCATCATTGCCTTGGAACTGGAGTTACAGATAGTTGTGAGTCACCACATGAGTGATGGGAACAGATTTCAGGTCCTCTGCAAGAGCAGCCAGTGCTCTTAATTTTCAAGCCATCTCTCTAGCTCTTTCCTAACTTCTTTCTGGTTCCTTCCCCCCTCCCCCCCCATGCTGAGGATAACACCATTGTCACTATGAGGTCAGATATGACTGAGAGAGTGAAGTCACCAAGATCCCAACTACCAGAGCAGGTATTCAAATCCAGATCCAACTACCAGACTAGGTATGCAAATCCAGGCCCAACTATCAGAGCAGGTATTCAAATCCAGATCCAACTACCAGACTAGGTATGCAAATCCAGATCCAAATATCAGAGCAGGATTGCAAATCCAGATCCAACTACCAGAGCAGGTATGCAAATCCAGATCCAACTACCAGAGCAGGTATTCAAATCCAGATTCAACTACCAGACTAGGTATGCAAATCCAGGTACAACTACCAGAGAAGGTATGCAAATCCAGATCCAACTACCAGACTAGGTATGCAAATCCAGGCCCAACTATCAGAGCAGGTATTCAAATCCAGATCCAACTACCAGACTAGGTATGCAAATCCAGATCCAAATATCAGAGCAGGATTGCAAATCCAGATCCAACTACCAGAGCAGGTATGCAAATCCAGGTCCAACTACCAGAGCAGGTATGCAAATCCAGATCCAACTACCAGAGCAGGTATGCAAATCCAGATCCAACTACCAGAGCAGGTATGCAAATCCAGATCCAACTACCAGACTAGGTATGCAAATCCAGATCCAACTACCATAGCAGGTATGCAAATCCAGGTCCAACTACCAGAGCAGGTATGCAAATCCAGATCCAACTACCAGAGCAGGTATTCAAATCCAGATCCAACTACCAGAGCAGGTATGCAAATCCAGATCCAACTATCAGAGCAGGTATGCAAATCCAGATCCAACTACCAGACTAGGTATGCAAATCTAGATCCAACTACCAGAGCAGGTATGCAAATCCAGGTCCAACTACCAGAGCAGGTATGCAAATCTAGATCCAACTACCAGAGCAGGTATGCAAATCCAGGTCCAACTACCAGAGCAGGTATGCAAATCCAGATCCAACTACCAGAGCAGGTATGCAAATCCAGGTCCAACTACCAGAGCAGGTATGCAAATCCAGGTCCAACTACCAGAGCAGGTATGCAAATCTAGATCCAACTACCAGAGCAGGTATGCAAATCCAGATCCAAGGGAGCCCCATATTTGACCGAGTCATCTCTATAGCACCTAAGTCTGTGTTTTAACCCCATTGCTGTTGTATCTGTGAGCTCCAAGCTCACTCATCACTGAGCCTTGATGACATGAAAGTAAGCCAGGGACTCTGCTACTCATCTGTTAGTATGTAATTGTCCAGGCCTAGTGACCCACTTGCCTTTCCGAGGTCGCTTCGCCTTCAGCAGGTCGACAGCCATGGCAAGAGGCAGCAGCAGAACGGGCAGGGCCATCCACAGCAGAGCTATCCTGGAGTCTGAAATGCAAATCCCGGTAAGTCACGAGACTAGGAAAACATGAAGATGGCTCTTTCAGAGGTGCAGCCTGAGGACGGGTCTCTCCTGTCTCACAGAAGCCAAGAGAAGCAGGCAAATTTAGCTTTGGTGTCCCTTCCCCCCACCCCCCACCCCATTTTCCTTCTCCCTTTTCCAGTTACATCTCTACATTGCAGGATCCGTGGCGGAACTATCGTGATACAACATAAAGTCTCCCAGGCTGTAACTACAAGGATTTTGAGGAGAATCAATTTCTAGTGCAATATATTGTCTAAAAACAGTAACTCACAATTATAAATCTATTATCCCATCATCCCTCTTTTTTTTCAAAATGATCCCTGAGCTTATAAAATTCCTCCCCCAACCTCCCAACCCCTAAATGATGTCCCTAAACCCAAGGGCAAACTTTACTGGGAGAGGGGACTTCATCCTCTAGAATTACTTCCAGCTGTCATGGGGGCGACGTTTTTTCTGGGGGATCCTGTGAAAGTAAAATGATGGTTAAATTTCAAGATCAATGTCTTTTAAAATTGCAAATATTCTCTGAGTATTTTGTGCAGGTCTGGCCAGAATGTTGTACAAGGTGTGCACCATTTCAGCTAACCAAGTTGGGATTGTCTTGTGCAGCTGGTACCCAAAACAGGTCTTGTAGTAGCGCTATCAGTATCATGACGTCATATCAACCAGGTAGAGTTGTTGTTATGGGGCCCCATCTTCTTCCTGGAAACTTCAAATGTCACTTCAGGAAAAACTCATTGTTCATTGTGAAAAAATTAACATTAATATAGACATATATAGACATACATATACATATTCAATGAAAGGCATGATAGATATATTCAATGAAAAGTATGATAGATATGAAGAAAAGCAAAGATGTTTTCTCAACTCATATTTCTTTCTGTCCCATATCATGGCTCTTGACATGAGACAGAAACTCCAGAAACTCTGGGTTTTTCTCTTACTAACAGGCTTGCAATTGGAGAGGGACTGAGCCAGAGTCCAACTTCAAAACCAGCTCTACATATTTATAAAGAAATGTTTAATAAGACATATATATATATATAAATTAATACTTACAAAATGTGTCCATCCATCAGTACTTGAATATTCAGGGTCCCTTAGTTTCTTTGAAGATGAGTATTTTCCTGTGGAGATGAAAAAAGAACCCTGCCTCCAACCTATCTGTATTTCTTACCATCAGTATGCTCGCCATCCTTATGAAAGAATTGTTATTTATCTTTTCCAAGTGGCTTCTCTTCTTCAAACCGAACCTTTATTAATTTTGACAGTATCCACAATTTTTCCTCACCTGTGGAGATAAGAGCAAAACCCCTTCCCCAACGCAGCACATCTCCTGGCTTCCATTGTGAGGTCAGTACATCCTTGAAATAAACTGTTTGATTTAGTTCAGTAGACTTTTCCATTATCCAATGTCTTTCTGCAGCCGTTGTTCCCTTCGCATTAGCGCTGAGAAAATTCAAGGTTAACAAAGCATTATGTAACCTATTTCTGGGGGTGTTTTCAGTCCCTTTCTGTTTGTTCAACATATCCTTTATAGTTCGATTTGATCTTTCTATGATTGCTTGACCTGTAGGATTGTATGGTATACCTGTAACATGCTTGATATTGTAATAATCAAAAAACCGTTTCATTTTCCTAGAGACATAAGCAGGACCATTATCCATCTTTATTTGTGTAGGTATACCCATGATAGCCATGACTTCTAATAAATGAGTGATTACTGAATCAGCTTTTTCTGAACTTAAAGCAGTTGCTCACTGAAAGCCTGAATAAGTGTCAATGGTGTGATGAACATATTTTAATTTGCCAAATTCTGCAAATTGGAACACATCTATCTGCCAGATCTCATTCCTTTGGGTGCCCTTCAGATTAGCCCCTGCAGGCACTGGCGTTTGGTTATAGAAAGAGCAAGTAGAACATTTCTTTACAATCTCCTTAGCTTGTTGCCATGTAATAGAAAACTCTTTCTTCAAATCTTTGCTATTAACATGATGTTTTTTATGAAATTCAGAGGCTTGTAGCACACTACCAATCAATAATTGATCAATTTCTGCATTACCTTGTGCTAGAGGACCTGGCAGACCGGTATGGGATCAGATGTGTGTTATATACATAGGGCAAAGCTTGCTCCTGATCAAATATTGAACCTGGAGAAACAGTGAGGTTAGTTCTGTATCATCAGGTATAAATTCAGCAGTTTCAATATGTAAAATAACTCTTTCTGTGCATTGTGAATCAGTAACTATATTAATAGGTTCTTTAAAATCCTTTAGCACCATAAGAATGGCATATAATTCTGCCTTCTGCACAGAATCATAAGGACTTTGTTCCACCTTACCCAAGTCTTCTGATTTGTAACCTGCCTTCCCTGATTTATTGGCATCAGTATAGAATGTACGGGCTCCAGTTATTGGAGCATCACGGACAATTCAAGGAAGAATCCAAGACGTTCTCTTTATGAAGTTAAGCCTCTTGCTTTTTGGATAGTCGTTATTAATGTCTCCCAAAAAAATTAGCACAGGTGCTTTGCCATGGTTCATTATCTTCCCATAATTTCTTTAGTTCATCAGCAGTGAAAGGCACTATAATTTCCGCTGGGTCTATGCCTGCTAGTTGACGAAGTCTCAGCTTGCCTTTTATAATTAACTCAGAGACTTTTTTCACATAAGGTTTCAGTTTCTTACTTGGTTTATGTGGTAAAAAGATCCATTCCAAGATAATATCATCTCTCTGCATTAAAATTCCTGTAGGAGAAATTTTTGATGGTAGTATGACAAGAATACAATCGAGCTCTGGATTCACCCTGTCCACGTGTGCCTGTTGTAATTTTTCCTCAATCATTGTCAGTTCCTTTTCTGCTTCAGCTGTTAATTCTCTGGGACTGTTTAAATCTTTATCACCATCCAAGGTTTTGTTCAAATGAATTATTAGATTAGGTGTTATCCCAATAGCTGGTTGTAGACTGGAAATATCTCCTAACAGTCTTTGAAAGTCATTAAGAGTCCGTAGGCAATCTCTCCTAATTTGTGCCTTTTGTGTCTTAATTTTTTGCAAACCTATTTTATAACCTAAATAATTAACAGAATCTCCCTTCTGAATCTTTTCAGGAGCAATTTGCAATCCCCATGTAGGTAAAAGTATCTTTATTTCTTCAAACAGTCTGTTCAAGTTATCCATGTTTGAATTGGATAACAAAATGTCGTCCATGTAATGGTATACTATAGATTTGGGAAATTTCTTGCTTATTATTTGCAATGGTTGGTTCACAAAATATTGGCACAGGGAGGGGCTATTTAACATACCCTGGGGGAGCACGGCCCAGTGGTACCTCCTCGAAGGTTGAGAATTGTTATAAGTAGGCAGTGTGAAGGCAAATTTTTCTCTATCTTCTTTTTGTAAAGGTATAGTGAAGAAACAATCATTCAAATCAATAACTATGAGAGGCCATCCTTTTGGTGATAAAGAGGGCAAAGGAATTCCAGGTTGCAGAGGGCCCATAGGTTGAATAACCTTGTTGATGGCCCTGAGATCTGCCACCATTCTCCATTTACCTGATTTTTTTAAAAATTTATTTATTTGTTAAAGATTTCTGTCTCTTCCCCACCACCACCTCCCATTTCCCTCCCGCTCCCCCAGTCAAGTCCCCCTCCCTCCTCAGCCTGAAGAACAATCAGGGTTCCCTGCCCTGTGGGAAGTCCAAGGAACCCCCACCTCCATCCAGGTCTAGTAAGTTGAGCATCCAAACTGCCTAGGCTCCCACAAAGCCAGTACGTGCAGTAGGATCAGAAACCCATTGCCATTGTTCTTGAGTTCTCAGTAGTCCTCACTGTCCGCTATGTTCAGCAAGTCCGGTTTTATCCCAGGCTTTTTCAGACCCAGGCCAGCTGGCCTTAGTGGGTTCCTGATAGAACATCCCCATTGTCTCAGTGTGTGGGTGCACCCCTTGCGGTCCTGAGTTCCTTGCTCGTGCTCTCTCTC
This sequence comes from Microtus pennsylvanicus, assembly GCF_037038515.1. Classification (NCBI taxonomy): domain Eukaryota; kingdom Metazoa; phylum Chordata; class Mammalia; order Rodentia; family Cricetidae; genus Microtus; species Microtus pennsylvanicus. The sequence goes on along the minus strand of NC_134585.1, from coordinate 2,874,280 downwards.
CTTCTGCTCCTGATTTGGACCTTGAGATTTATGTCCGGTGCTCCAATGTGGGTCTCTGTCTCTGTCTCCTTTCATCGCCTGATGAAGGTGAATATTCAGGAGGATGCCTATATGTTTTTCTTTGGGTTCTCCTTATTTAGCTTCTCTAGGATCACTAATTATAGGCTCAATGTCCTTTGTTTATGGCTAGAAACCAAATATGAGTGAGTACATCCCATGCTCCTCTTTTTGGGTCTGGCTTACCTCACTCAGGATAATGTTTTCTATCTCCATCCATTTGCATGCAAAATTCAAGAAGCCCTTGTTTTTTACTGCTGAGTAGTACTCTAATATGTATATATTCCATACTTTCTTCATCCATTCTTCCATTGAAGGGCATCTAGGTTGTTTCCAGGTTCTGGCTATTACAAACAATGCTGCTATGAACAGAGTAGAGCATATACTTTTGTTGTATGATAAGGCCTCTCTTGGGTATATTCCCAAGAGTGGTATTGCTGGGTCCAGGGGTTGATCCCGAATTTCCTGAGAAACCGAAACACTGCTTTCCAGAGTGGTTGCACAAGTTTGCATTCCCACCAGCAATGGATGAGTGTACCCCTTTCTCCACAACCTCTCCAGCAAAGGCTATCATTGGTGTTTTTGATTTTAGCCATTCTGACAGGTGTAAGATGGTATCTTAAAGTTGTCTTGATTTGCATTTCCCTGATCGCTAAGGAAGTTGAGCATGACCTTAAGTGTCTTTTGGCCATTTCAACTTCTTCTGTTGAGAATTCTCTGTTCAGCTCAGTGCCCCATTTTATAATTGGGTTGATTAGCCTTTTACGGTCTAGTTTCTTGAGTTCTTTATATATTTTGGAGATCAGCCCTTTGTCAGTTGCAGGGTTGGTGAAGATCTTCTCCCAGTCAGTGGGTTGCCTTTGTGTCTTAGCGATAGTGTCCTTTGCTTTACAGAAGCTTCTCAGTCTCAGGAGGTCTCATTTATTCAATGAGGTCCTTAATGTCTGTGCTGCTGGGGTTATATGTAGGAAGTGGTCTCCTGTGCCCATGTGTTGTAGAGTACTTCCCACTTTCTCTTCTATCAGGTTCAGTGTGTTTGGACTGATATTGAGGTCTTTAATCCATTTGGACTTGAGTTTTGTGCATGGTGATAGATATGGATCTATTTTCATTCTTCTACAGATTGACATCCAGTTTTGCCAGCACAATTTGTTGAAGATGCTCTCTTTTTTCCATTGTATACTTTTAGCTCCTTTAAGAAAATCCGGTGTTCATAGGTTTGTGGGTTAATGTCAGGGTCTTCTATTCGATTCCATTGGTCGACTTCTCTGTTTTTATGCCAATACCAAGCTGTTTTTAATACTGTAACTTTGTAGTAGAGTTTGAAGTCAGGGATGGTAATGCCTCAAGACAATCCTTTGTTGTATAAGATTGTTTTGGCTATCCTGGGTTTTTTGTTTTTCCATATAAAGTTGATTATTGTCTTCTCCAGATCTGTGAAGAATTTTTATGGGATCTTGATGGGGATTGCATTGAATCTATAGATTGCTTTTGGTAGAATTGCCATTTTTACTATGTTGATCCTCCCAATCCAGGAGCAAGGGAGATCCTTTCATTTTCTGGTGTCCTCTTCAATTTCTTTCTTCAAAGACTTAAAGTTCTTGTCAAATAGATCTTTCACATCCTTGGTCAGAGTTACCCCATATCGTGAAAGGTGATGCTTCTCTAATTTCCCTCTCTCTTTCCTTGTTCTTAGTGTATAGGAAGGCCACTGATTTTTTTTGGAGTTGATCTTGTATCATGCTACATTACTAAAGGTGTTTATCAGCTATAGGAGTTCTTTGGTAGAGTTTTGCGGGTCGCTTAGGTATACTATCATATCATCTGCAAATAACGAGAGCTTAACTTCTTCTTTTCCGATACGAATCCCTTGATCCCCTTATGTTGTTTTATTGCTATTGCTAGAACTTCAAGCACTATATGGAAGAGGTATGGAGAGAGTGGACATCCTTGTCGTGTTCCTGATTTTAGTGGGATGGCTTTGAGTTTTTCTCCGTTTAATTTAATGTTAGCTGTCGGCTTGCTGTATATAGCTTTTATTATATTTATGTATGACCCTTATATCCCTAATCTCTCCAAGACTTTTATCATAAAAAGGTGTTGAATTTTGTCAAATGCTTTTTCAGCATTTATGAAATGATCATATGGTTTTTTTTCAGTTTATTTATATGGTGGATTACATTGATAGATTTGCGTATGTTGAACCAGCCTTGCATCTCTGGGATGAAGCCTACTTGATCATGATGGATAATTTTTCTAATGTGTTCTTGGATTTGGTTTGCCAGTATTTTATTGAGAATTTTTATGTCGATATTCATGAGTGAGATAGGCCTGTAATTCTCTTTCTTGGTTGGGTCTTTGTGTGGTTTTGGTATCAGGGTAACTGTAGCTTCACAAAAGGAATTTGGCAATGACTCTTCTGTTTCTATATTATGAAATACATTAAGGAGTATAGGTATTAGCTCTTCTTGGAAGTCCTGGTAGAATTCTGCATTGAAACCATCTGGTCCTGGGCTTTTTTTGGAAGGGAGATATTTGATAACAGTTTCTAGTTCTTCGCGACTAACAGATCTATTTAGATCATTCACCTGGTCTTGGTTTAGCTTTGGTATATGGTACTTATCTAAAAAAATGTCCATTTCTTTTGCATTTTCTAGTTTTGTGGCATACAGGCTTTTGTAGTAAGATCTAATGATTCTCTGAATTTCCTCTGTGTCTGTGGTTATGTCCCCCTTTTCATTTCTGATCTTATTAATTTGAGTATTCTCTCTCTGTCGTTTAATTAGTTTGGATAGGGGTTTGTCGATCTTGTTGATTTTCTCCAAGAACCAACTTTTTGTTTCATTGATTCTTTGGACTATTTTCTGTGTTTCTATTTTGTTGATTTCTGCCCTCAGTTTGATTATTTCCAGTCTTCTACTCCTCCTGGGCGCGTCTGCTTCTTTTTGTTCTAAAGCTTTCAGGTGTGCTGTTAAGTCTCCGATGTATGCTTTCTCTGTTTTCTTTAAGTGGGCACTTAGTGCTATGAACTTTTCTCTTAGCACTGATTTCATAGTGTCCCATAGGTTTGAGTATGTTGTTCCTTTATTTTCATTAAATTCAAGGAAGATTTTAATTTCTTTCTTGATTTCTTCCTTGACCCAGGTGTGGTTCAGTAGTTGACTGTTCAGTTACCATGAGTTTGTTGGCTTTCTGGAGGTAGGATTGTTGTTGAATTCTAACTTTAATCCGTTGTGATCTGATAAGACACAGGTGGACACTGATTTTTTTTGTATCTGTGGAGGTTTCCGTTGTTTCCGAGTATGTGGTAAATTTTCGAGAAAGTTCCATGAGCTGCAGAGAAGAAGGTGTATTCTTTCCTATTTGGGTGGAATGTTCTATAGATGTCTGTTAAGTCCATTTGCTTCATTACCTCCAGTAGTTCTCTTACTTCTCTATTAGGTTTCTGTCTGATTGACCTGTCCATTGCTGAGAGAGGTGTATTGAAGTCTCCTACTACTAGTGTGTGTGGTTTGATGTCTGTCTTGAGTTTTAGTAATATTTCTTTTACATAAGTGGGTGCTTTTATATTAGGGGCATAGATATTCAGGATTGAGACGTCATCCTGACGAATTGTTCCTGTTATGAGTATAAAGTATCCATCTCGATCTCTTCTGATTGATTTTAGTTTGAAGTCAGTTTTGTTAGAAATTAATATGGCCACGCTTGCTTTTTTCTTAGGACCATTTGCTTGAAAGACCTTTTCCCAACCCTTTACTCTGAGTAGATGCCTGTCTTTGTGGTTGAGATGTGTTTCTTGCAAAGAGCAGAATGTTGGATCCTGTTTTCGTATCCAATCTCTTAGCCTGTGCCTTTTTATAGGTGAATTGAGCCCATTAATATTAAGTGACATTAATGACCAGTGGTTGTTTACTCTGGATATTCTTATTGTTTTTGGAAGTAGAATTTGTGTGTCTCCCTTCTTTGAGTTGTTCTGGTGAAGGGTCGCTAGATGCCTCAGTTATTGTAGGCAGTGTTGGCAATGTTGGATTCCTTGGGTTGCGATTTTCCTTCTATTACTTTCTGTAGGGCTGGATTCGTGGCTACGTATTGTTTAAATTTGTTCTTATCCTGGAATGTCTTGTTTTCTCCATTTATAGTGAACGAAAGCTTGGCTGGGTATAGTAGTCTGGACTTGCATCCATGGTCTCTTAGCTTCTGCAGTACTTCTATCCAGGACCTTCTGGCTTTCATTGTTTCCATAGAGAAGTCAGGTGTAAGTCTGATCGGTTTACCTTTATAAGTTACTTGGCCTTTTTCCTTTGCAGCTCTTAATATTCTTTCTTTAACCTGTATATTTTGTGTTTTGATTATTATAAGGCGAGGGGATGTTTTTCTTTGTTCCAGTCTGTTTGGTGTTCTGTATGCTTCTTGAATATTCAAAGGAATATCTTTCTTTATGATGGGAAAGTTTTCTTCCATAATTTTGTTAAAAATATTTTCTGGGCCTTTGAGCTGTGACTTCTCTCCTTCTTCTATTCCTATTATTCTTAGGTTTGGTCTTTTTATTGTGTCCCATAATTACTGAATGTTTTGTGATGAGAATTTGTTGGCTTTGCAGTTTTCTTTGATCAGTGGGTTTATTTTCTCTATGGTGTCCTCAGAATCTGAGATTCTTTCTTCTATTTCTTGTATTCTATTGATTATGCTTGTTTCTGTAGGCTCTGCTTGTTGACCTGGATTTTCCATATCCAGCTGGTCCTCAGTTTGTGTTTTCTTCCTTGCATCCATTTCAGTTTTCAGTTCTTGAACTGTTTCCATTACCTGTTTGATCGTTCTTTCTTGGTTTCCCAGGGTATTATGTACGTATTTACTCATTTCTTCAAATTTTTGGTTATACTTCTCATCCATTTCTATAAGGGCATTTTTCACATTGCTTTCATAAAGTCAATTTTTTCCACTTCTTCTGTGTTAGGGTATTGAAGACCTTCTGTTGTAAGATCATTGGGTTCTGGTGTTTTCATGCTGTTTTTCAGATTATTGGGTGAATTCTTGCCTTGGCGCCTGCCTATCTCCTCCTATCGATGCTATCTAATGGGTCTTTTAAAACTGGTTCAGGTTTCCCTGCTGGCCAGGGGCTCCTCTTACAAAATGCCCTCGCTCTGTTTCCTGGTTTCTGCCGGGGGCCAAGGTCCCTCTCACCCCAAGAAGGGTCTTCAGGAACAGGACCCAGCTCCTCCTTTGCCAGGGACCTCGCCAACCAAAGGCCTACCTCTTTGAATTTAATTGTAGTGGGGTGATCTTCTCTTGGTGTTGCACGTGGTCCCTGCAGCCTGTGTCTGCTGCCACAACGGTTCCCGCCGCCTGCGGCCTGCGTCCTCTGCTGCCGCTCCGATCCCAGCCAGTCCCAGCCAGACCCCGCCAGCTGCAGAGGGTGTCCTCCATCCGCCTCCGCCGTCCAGGTTCCGCCCGCCTTCGCCGTCTGGGTTCTGTCCACCTCTGCCGTCCGCCTGATTTTTTCTTAACCACAAATACAGGAGAATTTCAAGGGCTGGTAGATTCTTCTATATGTCCAGCATCTAAATGTTCTTGTACCAGCTGTTCTAAAGCCTGTAACTTTTCCTCAGCTAAAGGCCATTGCTTTGTCCATATTGGTTTCTCAGTCAACCATTTTAGAGGCAAGGCTGTTAGTATCTCTGAAGGGACATCAATTGCTTGTTCTTGTACAGCCCGAATGGCCAGTTTTCTCCGTTTGTAATATCTTTTAATATTATTCTCAGAAATATAGGCTCTAGAAGTAGCAGGAATGTTAATTTGAGTATTCCATTGTTGTAATAGGTCACGACCCCATAAATTCATTGTAATATTGGCTACATATGGCCTTAATTTTCCTATTTGTCCCTCTGGCTCTATACATTCAACCCATCTCATGCTCTGCCTTACTCGAGATAGGGTTCCAATTCCCAGGAGCTGAACATTTGCATTCTGAAGAGGCCAATATGGATGCCAAGATTCTGGGGTAATGATACTTCCATCAGCACCTGTGTCCAGGAGGCCAGTAATAAAAATGCCATTTACACACACTCTCAGCTTAGGTCTTTGATCATTTATAGAAGTTTGCCAAAACACACGTAACTTATCTTTCTGATCATTGCTTGTAACAGTAGGCATGGGGCTTCCTAATTGTCCTGACGAGGCACGTTCTTTGCAGAAACTGGAAATGACTGAACCATGTTTGTCATGGGGGCCTATGAGGCCCCCCTCTCAAGTTTCCCATCTGTATCCAGTTGCCTTGTCTATCTCTTGTAGACCTTCATTCATTCATCCCAATGTCTGCCTTTTCCGCATCTTCTACATAAACCTGAAGGCTGAGTCCTCCTATTTCTGTTATTTCTAGAAGATGCATTATTATTATTTCTGAAAATCCGTTGTCTACAATTCCTTTTCATATGACCCATTTTGCCACAATTAAAACATTTGGTATTCTGGTGTCTCTTTTTACCATTGGAAATTGCTTCTTCTACCCATGCTTCAGTGCCATAAACAAATGTATCAACATTCATTGTATGCAAGACCCCATTTTTCCAAGGGTGCTGATCTGAGCTTTAAAGGCCACAAATTCCTTTTGCATTCCACATTTGCATTTTCATAAGCCAAAGACTCAATCATTGTACGTCTTGCTTCTGGGTCAGATATCCCCATTTGTACAGCCTTAGTTAGTCTTTGTAAAAAGTCACTAAAGGGTTCTCTCTGACCCTGTTTAACTCTGACAAATGATTCCATTCTCTGTCCTGGGTCTTGTACTCTGTCCCAAGCCCTTAAGGCTGCTGTAGTACACATGGAGAGTATGTTTTCATCCAAATTAGCTTGTTACTGAGGGTCGGAAAAGAGCCCTTCACCTAGAATTTTATCTAGGGAAATGTCAATTCCCTTCGCTTTTTCCTGCTGTTCTAAGAGTCTAGCCTCTTGCCTGAATAAGCATTTCCATTTCAATTGCGGTCCACTCTCAAGTACCGCAGAGCTCAGTTGGAGCCAGTCCAAGGGGGTTGCTCTGTTTGTCTTGGCCCAAGATCTTAGAATCTCTTTAACAAAAGAGGCCTGCATCCCAAAAGTCATGACAGCTTGTTTAATTTCTTTGAGATCATTCATACGGACAGGCTCCCATGTATCTTCCTTGATGACCCTAGGGTTTCTGGAACCAATCACCTTCTCTGTTGTTATTACTGGAAAGGCAGGTAGAGCTGTCGGTAGAGCTTTGTGGAAATTGTCCCGGAGAGATTTACCCACAGATGTAGTTAAAATTTGCCTTTCTACCCTTTGCTCTTCTTCATCAGAATTTAGAAATTCCTCAATCTTTTCAATTCTATTCACCAATGCCTTCTGCAATGTCTGAATCTCCTGTCCAGAATTATGTTCCAAAGCATTCATTGAGGATTCTAAAGTATGAAGTTTGTCCATTAGAGATAACATCTCATCTTTGGTCATAATTTTTATGACATAAACCATGCCTTCTTGTATTGACAATCTTTCTGCCAATCTGTCATAAGCTTTAGACAAAATCCAATTGTCACATTCAGCAGTTTTGATTCTCTCAGTTAATGTTTCAGTTCCTACAGAAAGGGACTGATGCTTACGATCCAAATCAGCTGTTCCCTGTTCCATAGTAATGAATTTCTCCTTAATATCAGCCACTAATGTTTCAGTTCCTACAGAAAGGGACTGAAGCTTATGATCCAAATCAGCTGTTCCCTCTTCCATAGTAATGAATTTCTCCTTAACATCAGCCTGTACCTTTTTTAAATTTTGCTCAGTTGATCGAGTCATGTTAAACAAAGATCTGTTCTCTTCCTGGAGAACTTCAAACTGATTCTTGAGAAGATTGTTGTCATTCTCAATTGTTTTTAAGCGTTCAATCTCTGCCTTAAGAATCCTAGATTCGTCTCGTAAAGACTTTATCATATTTCTATTATCAAACCATTTAGTGCCAATGAAAACTACAAATCCCAGAAGGATCCACAGATGTGGGGTGATAGACACCTCTTGTAAAATTTCCCACATGGTACAATTTAAAAAAAACTGTTAAATTCCAGAATGGTAATGTGTTCAGACATTTTATTTATAAAAGAAATTTTTTTTTACCTGAAATGACCAGTTCCTGACAGTGGTGGTCTCTGTGGTTTTGGAGCCTGTCTTGGAACTAGCTCTTGTAGACCAGGCTGGCCTCGAACTCACAGAGATTCTCCTGTCTCTGCCTCCCGAGTGCTGGGATTAAATGCATACGCCACCACCGCCTGGCCAGCCTTGAACTCACAGAGATCCACCTACCTCTGCCTCCCAAGTGCTGGGATTTAAGGCGTGCGCCACCACCGCCCGGCCAAGTCACTTTGTATCAGACCAAATTCGCCGCTGTGGCGGCTTTTGTTGCAAAACTGCAGGTACTTGAGCTTCCACTAATTCAGGCAGTGGGGTTCCGCTGCAAACTTAGCCAAGGCAGGCAGGGAGGGGTTAATTGCTCTGGCGAGCAGGGGGGCAGAATGGGCCTGTGTGGCCAAGTGTATCTTGGACTCAGTACTGAGGCCCGAGTCACGAACTAAAAAATGGCACCCACGAGCGTGCTGTGTTAGCTAGAGGGCTACGCGCTTGAGTCGGGGGCAAAATAGCCCAACGTTGGACGCCAAAATGTAACGGCGTAAATGAATGTATTGTAAAATAAATGAATGATTGTAAAAATATATACAGCTTTAATGGAGAAATAGACTTACAGAACCACTGTTCCCGCGGAGACCAGGAAAGCAGTAGCGAGTGCTGCGAGCACACTGGCCAGATTTATAGGTAAACATTAGCCCGAGACGAACACGCCCCCTAAGGGGCGGAGCTTATACCTACACCAGGGTTTCTTCACACTCAGCTGAGTTCTGTTTTTTTTTTAATTTGTTCCCTAGACTGTGTCTTTAACCTGACCACACTTTTCTTCAGAACCAGATGGTAAAAACAGAGTGGAGACAAACATGACAGATTCGTGGTGCTGCAGAGACGTGCTGTGATTTATTTATGACAACTTCTGTGCCCCCCGCTTCTCTATTTCCTCTCTCACTGGTCTCTGTACTAGATGCCTTGTCTGCCATTTTTGAATGATATCTGGACTCTAATTTAAATGAGATATTTATTATTAAACTCAGACATCACTTTCATGGACTATTTTCATTTCTTCTGTGGGCAGCTGCAATTTTGGCATTTAGTAAAATGCATGAGAAATTACTGTACCTTAACATATTTTTTCAGTGGGGAAATCTAACTGATTTGTATAAATCATGAAGTGCCTTCTTTAACAACAGAACCATTTACATCTCTGGCTGAGCGAATAGATGAATAAGCCTTTCCCTTCACACAGAGAAAACTCCTGCCTTAACTCTAAATGTCCCTGAGTGTGACATGAATCAGTGTCCAGTTCCAATCACATTTCAGAAATACATGGATTCTCATGTCCATTTTGAATTAGCTGAACACAGTAATGGGAATGATTGCAGCCATGAGTGTGAAGGAAAAAAAGGTTAAGTGTGGCATTTTCTCAAAAGAACTGAAGTCAGACCTGATGTGTAGCCTCATTGTCCCTCTTCTGGGAAATCACCCAACGAATTCAAGGCTGTCCTCACTCACTGCAGAACCCTCCCCAAAGCCCCAGCTGTAAGACCAGCCTGGATGTGCATCCACAGAGGAGTGGGCAGAGAAAATGGGGGGGGGGTGAGTGCACAATGGTGTTTTGTTAAATTTTATTTTATGTGTGTGGGTGTTTTGTCTGCAGGTACATCTGTGCATCACGTGTGTGCCTGGTGCGTGTGGGGCCCAGAGAGGCTTTGGATGCCCTGGAACTGGAGTTACAGGAGGTTCTGAACTGCTGTGTGGGTGCCAGGAATCAAACCTGGGTCCTCTGGAGGAGCAACAAATGCTCCTAACTGCCGAGCCATCGGTCCAGCTCCCATACTGCTGTTTATTCACCCCAGGAGGATTGAACTAAGTTAGTCATGGGAAGTGGATAAACCTGGAGGCCATCATATTAAGTAGAAGGAGATTATGGGATGGGAGAGGGAGACAGGAGAGGGCAGTGGGCAAATATGTTCAAAGTCCATGATAAACTTGGATGAAAGTGTCACGAGACCCATCACTTTGCACAAGGAATACATGCTAATGGATTTTTTTTTCAAGACAGGTTTCTCTCTAGCTTTGGAGCCTGTCCTGGAACTAGCTCTTGTAGACCAGGCTGGCCTCGAACTCACAGAGATCCGCCTGCCTCTGCCTTCTGAGTGCTGGGATTAAAGGTGTGTTTCACCACTGCCTGACTGCTAATGGATTTTTAAAGGTGGTAGTAGCAAGGAAAGAAACTGCACTGGCCAGAGAGGCCAGTGTCCCCAGAGAATCCTTCCCCTGGTGAAGCCACCGGGTTTGCCTGACTTCCCCCTCAGCATATGAAATGGTTATGATGGCATGGACAAGATCCGTGTTAGCTCAAGCCAGACAGAATCCCTGCATAGAGAGGGAGTGGGCATGAATCCCACCACTAGCGAGAAGTTCTTGGCCACTGATAGCTCCTGGGAGGAGGACCAGTTTTCCTTAGGGCACAGCTCCTGGGAGGAGGACCAGTTTTCCTTAGGGCACAGTTCCTGGGAGGAGGACCAGTTTTCCTTAGGGCACAGCTCCTGGGAGGAGGAGCAGTTTTCCTTAGGGCACAGCTCCTGGGAGGAGGACCAGTTTTCCTTAGGGCACAGCTCCTGGGAGGAGGACCAGTTTTCCTTAGGGCACAGCTCCTGGGAGGAGGACCAGTTTTCCTTAGGGCACAGCTCCTGGGAGGAGGACCAGTTTTCCTTAGGGCACAGCTCCTGGGAGGCTGACCAAGCTCAGTAGATGGCCACACACCCGAGTATATGGGCGGACAGCACACACTGTCCTGGATGAGGGGAGGGAGAGGAGAAGACATAGGTGTACAGGGAAGAAAGGGGGTGGAGTCTGGGAGGAGCTGGGGAGGGGAAGATGATGATCAAAATACGCTGTATGAAGTTCTTGACGAATTAATAAAAATGCAGAAGAGGTCTGGGGAGATGGTCCAGTGCTTTAGAGCTCTGACTGCTTTTCTGGAGGACCTGGGTTTGATTCCCAGCACCCACATGGGGCCTCACAATCACCTCTAACTCCAGTTCTGGGATATCTGACCCTCTTCTGGCCTCCATGGGCACTGAGCACACACAGAGTGCACAGACACACACAGGCAAAACACACAAACACATAAAGTAAAAACAATTCTTTTTAAAAAATGAATAAGAAAAAAAGTGTGTGTGTGTGTGTGTGTGTGTGTGTGTGTGTGTGTGTGTGTGTGTGGTCGAAAGGAGATTTTTCAGTAAGGTGAGTGTTTACCCTCATTGTGCCCCGGTACCCCTGTGCAGATCCTCACCCGCCACTTGGAGCAGCACGCTTGCCTCCTTCCAGTTGTCCCCTTCCTGGAAGCGGCACCAGTACTGCCCATCGTCACCTGGCTGGGTCCGGTGGATCTTCAGGGCCACACTTCCCTCGTGAGTGCTGTCCTCGGTCCACTCCACCCTGCCTCTGTATTCCTTCATCTGTAGCCCGGCCACCTCGGCTCCGTCCTGGTGCACAATCACAGGCGTGTCGGGGTCAGAGCGGTACCACCGCACCTCCATGTGCGCCGCTGTCCTCTTGGGGAGGAGCTGGCATGTTAGCAGGGCATCTTCCCCGACTTTGGCCAGGATGGGGAGGGCAGGCCCCACCACTCTGAAGTATCTACGGGACAGTGGAAAGGAAAAGAGCTAGAGAACAGGGATGCTTTGAGGAGCCAAGGTGCTGGGATTTGGTACCAGGAGGCTGGAGGGATTTAATGCCAACGTTTCAGTGAATCTGAGCATGGACACTTGTACATTTCCTGGTTGAAAAAAATACTGTATGTATCTAAAGTTTAAAAATGTGATCCTATGCTGTTCCTTCCCAGTCCAGCTGGAGTTGGTGAGCTCCCATTAGCTCAGGTAGACTGTTTCAGTGGGTGTCCCCTTCATGGTCTTGACCTCTTTGCTCATATTCTCATTCCTTCCACTCTTCAACTGGATTTTGGGAGCTCAGTCCAGTGCTCTGATGCGGGACTCTGCCTCTGTTTCCCTCAGTTGTTGGATGAAGGGTCTATGGTGATATTTAAGATATTCATCAGTCTGGCTACAGGGAAAGGCAAGTTCAGCCCCTATTCTCATTAGATGGGTACCGTGATCAGCCTAGATATAGGGGAGGGCCTTGGACCTTCTCCAAAGCAATGTTCTTTACCCTCTCAGAGGAGTGGATGGGAGAGGGGTGGAGGGAGGTAAGTAGACGGAATGGGAGGAGAAGAGGGAGTGGAAACTTGGATTGGTATGTATAATGAAAAGAGATAGTTTGTTTTTTTTAAATAAAATAAAATAAAAATCTGAGCATGAATGCATCACCAGCTTTGTGGTTTGGAGGCAATTCCATGGCTAAGGAACCTTTGAGACCTGGGACTTTTTTTAAGTATTTTATTTTTAATTATGCACCTTTGTGTGGGTACACACACGTGTGTGCAGACGAGATGGGAGCATCAGACCCCTGGGAGCCGGGGTTCCCAGTGGCGGTGAGCCGCGTGCTGTAGGGACTGGGAACTGAACTCGGGCCTCTGGCAGAGCGTTTAGCACTCTCAACAGCAGAGCCACCTCTTCTCTCCTGAGACTTTTACTCTGAAGCCACGAACAGTGATGACACCTCTGGGTTTCACTCCCAAATAAATTAATTTGTGAGATGATGTTTCTACAGGAAACTTTATCTTGATTCTATGGCCATTTTGAGCTTAGGTAAATCAACGATGCCACCAGGTCCTGCAGCCTTGCAGGGCCACTCATCCCAGGGAGGGAACAGACTTGCTTGTTTCCTTCCTTCTAGAGAACGCAAAACCAGGAAATGACAAATGTGGGTTTCACAGAGGTGGGTTAGAAGCATGACTTGCCTAGAAAGTTCAAATTTTACGTCATCTTCCTTGACATCTGAGTATCATAAAGATGTTTGATAATTCTCTATGTTGCTGACCTAGGGTCTCTATTGCTGTGATGAAACACCATGACTGAAAAGCAAGTTGGGGAGGAAAGGGTTTATTAGGCTCACACTTCAGCATTGCTGCTCATCACTGAAGGAAGTCAGGACAGGAACTCAAACACGGCAGGAACCAGGAGGCAGGAGCTGATGCAGAGGCCATGGAGGGAGCTGCTCACTGGCTTGTTCTCCATGATTTGCTCAGCCTGCTTTGTTTTTTAAATAGGGTTTCCCTGTGTAACAACCCTAGTTGTCCTAGAACTAGCTCTTGCAGACCATGCTGGCCTTGAACTCAAAGAGATCTGCCTGCCTCTGCCTTCCAAGTGCTAGGATTACAGTCATGTGCCACTACAGTTCAGCTCAGCCTGCTTTTTTATAGAACCCAGGACCAGCAACCCAGGGGCAGCACAACCCACTGTGGACTGGGCCCTCCTCCATTGATCACTAAATGAGAAAATGCCTTACAGCTGGATCTCATCCAATGGTTTCCTCTACTGAGGCTCCTTCCTTTGATGACTCTAGCTTGTGTCAAGTTAACATACAAAACCAATCAGCACAGTTGCTATGCTGAAGAATTTCAAGCGTCATTTGTACACCACATTCTTCCTCTGCAGTCCCCAGAAGACAGATCAGGAGTTCAAGGTCATCTTGGCTGCTGACGGAGTGTTAGAGACCTGCCTGGGCCTTGTGAGGCCCTGTCTAGGCAGAGGGAGAAGCTGGGAAGCTTGGCAGAGAAAGATGCTTGCAGCTTAGCCTGAAGAACGGAGTTCAAGTCCCAGGGTCCACATGGTGGAAGAAGAGAACCAGCAACTTGCCTTCTGACTCCCGCACAAAGCAGCGCCATGCACATGAGCCCTGCCCCCACATAAATGTAACGTTAAAAGCTAAATAAAAGTAGTTATTATATAACTATTATATATTAAATAAATAAATTTATTTAATTCAGATTTAAGATGAAATAAAATAGATACTGCTCAAAAATGCTCTCCAGAACTTACAGATCTTGTGTCATCCGCTGGTGGGGTTTACATGTGACATCCTTACCCACAGGGTTAAAAGCACGAGATGAAAACTGCGCATGCTCCAACTACCGAGTCAAGCGCGCTTCCAGGTGACTCTCATTGCCATCTAAAGTTGTTACCGGCGCCCAAGAGATGAGCAACTAAGTAAGAGCTTTCCGGAGCCGGGGTTGGAAAGCCCAGCGCGAGCCCTGGACCTCTACACCCCGAGTTACTGCACCGTCCGGTTGGGTTGTGTATTTTAGCTCCGCAGGGCGTGCCAGCAAGGGAGGAAGGGACCCTACCTGGGTGCTTCACAGTCAGCAGAAGGAAGAGCAAGGAGGCAGCCACGCCGGGCAGACTGTAGCCTGGGTAATCCACCATCCTCCCTGGAGCAAACACAGGAGAGAGTGTGGCTGTGAAACCCAGCATGTCCTGCAGGTTCCACACTGCTTGCTGTGGCTTGTTTGCTTGTCCTGCCAACTCGATACAAGCTAGTGCAGCCATCCTCAGCCTTTCTAATGCTGTGACCCTTCAATACAGCTCCCATGTGGTGACCCCCAACCGTAGCATTGTTCTCTAGTGGCTGCTTCATAACTGTAATTTTGGTAGTTATGAATCATACTGTAAATATCTGTGTTTTCTGATGGTCTTAGGCCACCCCTGGGAAAGGTCCATTTGACCCTCCAAGGAGTCGCCACCCACAGGTTGAGAAATGTTGAGCTAGAAGAGGGACCCTCAGTGGAGGAGCTGCCTCCATCGGATTAGCCCGTGTACAAGTCTTTAAGGTGTTGTCTTGGCTAATGATTGATGAGGGTGGCCCAGCCCACTGTGGGCGGTGCCGCCCCTGGACAGCCAAACTGAGCAAGCCACAGGGGGCCAGCCTGTAAGCAGCATTGCCTCAGGGTCTCTGCTTCAGTGCCTGCCTCCAGGTTCTAGCTGAGTTCCTGCCTTGACTCCCCCTTCATAGTCGATGGTAAACTGTAAGAGTAACCCTTTCCTCCCCAGGTTGCATTTGGTCTTTATGCTTATCACAGCAACAGAAAGCAAGGGAGGACAGTGTCCGATGGTGATTAAGAAAGCTTAATAAACAACCAACACCAACCCTGTCACTGTCAAACCATTGTCTGTCTCTAGTCTGTGTGCTTATTGATCGCAGCTGACCCCCTGCCTCACGTCTGACCTTTCCTGTGAGGCACATCTGTAGGTACTCCTGAGGCTCCACCCCCTGACGTCTCACGTAGTCCAGGATGGCTTCTAACTTGTTGTGTAGCCAGGGATGGCCTTGAACTCCTCCCCCTAAGTCTTGTGAGTACTGAGATCAAAATTCCATGCACCTGGAGGCAATACTGAAGAGGTGAGGCGGGAGGATGTCCACTTTGAGGCCAACCTGAGCTGGAGGAAGTTTCCTGGTTGAAATGAAAAGCAGTACCCAGATAGAGACAAAAAGATTAAAAAGAGACTCAGCCTGGTGTGGTGGCTCACTATCATCCCAGCACTCAGAAGGCTGAGGCAGGAGGATTGCCCTGAGCTGGAAGTCAGTAAGGGCTCTAGAATGAGAGCCTGCCTCAGAACACTGCTCTCTGAAAAACGCGCAGTGGAGACCAACAGGAAGTGAGAGCCATCGTGACTGGTGGCTGTTTCCTGACAGGTCACCAGCTGTTACACAGACCTTACTTCCCCATCTTAGTAGGCTTCTCCCAAATCCCAAGTCCATCCTTCACTAGAGACTCTGCACGCCACTCACCTGTCTCTCTCTCCTTTGGGGGGAAACCGAGGCTCTTGCGAGGTGTTGTGTCTCTCGCCCACAGTGTCCCTCATCCACACAGCAGGTGTCTAAAGACAGGTGAGGTCAGGACTCGCTGGCTGGAGAGGCAACCGTGGAGCAGCCCCAGGAAGCGGAGTCATTTTTGAATTGGGTGAAGGGAGATGTGAATGCTGCCAGCCTGAAGGCAGAGCCCAATCCTCAAGATTCACTCTGAAAGGAGACTCCTATCAGACAGCACACTCGCCTCCGCCCACCGCAATACACTCAAAAGCGAAACTCAGAAGCTGGGTGGACTTTGGCTGGGCTCTCTCTGATTTCGCTAGACTTCTAGGCATAGATGTAGCATTGGCACTAACCTTGTCAGAACGCCAGCACTCAGGCTGGACCCTGCTCTACACCCTGTCCAGCAGGTAGGACCTGGCGCCTGGTAGTGCCCCATATCACGGCTACCTTTGTCCTGCCCGCGAGACTGCTGAATTTCTATGGTTCTCCACATAGGGCAGGCTCCCCTCGGAATACAGTCTGTGGTCCTGCAGGGTTGGCAGCATGACCGTCTGTTTATACTCAGTATTAACCCTACTGAAGAGAAAACTAGATCTTAGTCCCACTGAAGAGAAAACTGAGGGGGCGACGTTCCTTACTCGAGACCAGAGCATCAGGCCGAGGTGCCCTGTGTGTCTTGGTTGCTTTTTTTTTTTTAATCTCTTTTGCTGGAAAACAAAAAGCTTTTAACCAAGAAATTATAAGATTCCTGACACAGTGCATAGGAGGTTGCTGGGCACCCCATTGTGTGCTCTTCTTCCCACAGCCCTTCCTTGGGGCTCCCCTGAATTCTTCCATGCTGGCTGGGGGGTTGGTCTGTAGATCCACTCATCCACTCTCAAGAGCGGGTAGAACAGTGTTTAGCTTCTTTGGAAGAATTCTCTTTACTGTAACAGTGTAGCAGCAGAAGCATACAAAACACTATGGTTGGGTTCTAGCTGAGTGTCTTCATTCCTTCTCTCTCAGGATGCTTGGCCAATCCTGCTCCATCTGGAACACAGCTGCTGATCTTGGTGAACAGATAGTGGGTCTAGATGAGGCCCCCACAGGGCAGTATGGGAGGAGCTAATGAGAAGGACACAGGGCCATTTCTCCAGCAGACAGAAGAGTTGTGCCTTGTTTGTAATCGTTAGTTTTGTTTTCTTTCTTTTTTTTTTCTTCCTTCCTTCCTTTCTTTCTTTCTTTCTTTCTTTCTTTCTTTCTTTCTTTCTGTGTGTTCTTTTTGATACAGCATTTGGATGTCCCGGAACTCACTCTGTAGCCCAGAGGTCTGCCTGCTTCTGCCTTCTGAGTGTTGGGATTAAAGGTGTGTGCCACCACCACCTGACTTTGTAATGGTCAATTTTAATTGTCAGCTTGACCCATGTAGAATCCCCTGTGAAGAGACTCTCTATGAAGGATTGCATAGATGGGGTTGGTCTGTGGGCAAGTCTGTGAGGGAATAGAGGGTTAGTAGAGGCGGGAAGACTCAGTCCTGGATGCTGGAGGCACCATTTCATGGACTGGGTCCTGAGCTGCATAGGAGTGAAGAGGCAAGGGGAGCTGAGCAGGCATTTTACAAGAGCAGAGCAGCCGTGACATCACAGGAGCTGAGCAGGCATTTTACAAGAGCAGAGCAGCCGTGACATCACAAGGGCAGAGCAACCGTGACATCACAAGAGAAGGGCAGCCATGACATCACAGGAGCATAGCAGCCGTGACATCACAAGGGCAGAGCAGCCGTGACATCACAAGGGCAGGGCAGCCGTGACATCACAAGGGCAGGGCAGCCGTGACATCACAGGAGCAGAGCAGCCGTGACATCACAGGAGCAGAGCAGCCGTGACATCACAGGAGCAGAACAGCCGTGACATCACAGGAGTAGAGCAGCCGTGACATCACAGGAGCAGAGCAGCCGTGACATCACAAGGGCAGAGCAGCCATGACATCACAGGAGCAGAGCAGCCGTGACATCACAAGGGCAAAGCAGCCGTGACATCACAGGAGCAGAGCAGCCGTGACATCACAAGGGCAGAGCAGCCGTGACATCACAAGGGCAGGGCAGCCGTGACATCACAGGAGCAGAGCAGCCATGACATCATAGAAGCAGAAGCACATCATAGGAGCAGAACAATTGTGACATCACAAGAGTAGAACATCCATGACATCACAGGAGCAGAACAGCCATGACATCATAGAAGCAGAGAAGCTGTGGCATCATAGGAGCAGAACAATCATGACATCACAAGAGTAGAACAGCTGTGATGTCACAGGAGTAGAACATCCATGACATCACAGGAGCAGAGCAACTACGACAGCCCAGGAATTTGCAGTCAATCCAGTTTTCTGAGGAAAACCTTTTGGCGGAGATTTGCCACTTGAGGAAAGTAAAGAAATCAGGGGCTGGGGGCGGGGTAAGGACAAGAGAAGGAAGGGAGAAAGAGAAAGAGAGAAGAAGGGAAGGAAGACATGGAGGTCAGTGATATATGAAACTTTCAGGCATTTAAGTTTCAGACTGGGCAGTTCTTAGCCCTGGCACCTGCTACCAACTCTTTGGTCTGTTGGGTCCATCTCGGTCCTAAAATCCTAAAAAGTTCCGAGAAACCAGTTTCTCCGAATGTTGAATTTCTCACTTAAAACTTTAATTGACTTTCAACTTGACTTTAAGAGATTTTGCAAGTATGCAATTATTATTTTCAACTCACCAATTATTGTTTTCTGAAAATGACAAAATTGATTTTGCTGCAGATACAAGCAAGGTGCCTCCAGAGGAGCTGGGAGGACTGTGGGGTGCGCCCCAATCCTCAAACTCCCCAGGACCACAGAGAATCAGATTCCAGACAATGCTTAACTCCTGTTCCCACAACTATGAACGTGCCTGGCTACTTGTCACTTTGGCACGCACACCACCCTGCGAGGGAAGAACCTCCAGGCACTCAGAACTCGTCACTTGCCCCGTCAGGGCCGGTCAGGCTGTTTGTCCTCTTGGGGCCTTAGATTCCCCCACCGATCCTGGAAGGTTCAGCTTGAATCCAGAGCTTCAGATTGGAATACTGTCTAACGGGAATCAGCGGCTCCTTCTAGCTCCCTCTCTCAAAGCCGGCTCATGGCTGCCCTCTCCAGAGAAGATGCTTTCCCAGAGGACTGAACCGGAGAAGTGCGGCCCACTTCGGACATTCAGGCTCGTGTTGCACTGGGAATAAGAGGAGATATCCAATTTGAGAAAATAAAATTAGAGGTAAAGCTTACTGGATACTGGCGTTTGCACCCCTGAAACCTATCCCATTTTTTTGTCCTTTCCCTTGGCTGCTGTTTTGATCCCGAGGCCTCATGGCGCCATCTCTGTGAAATGTACCCCAAGGACGACAGCTCCACGTGTGACCAGTAGGTGGCAGATTTTTCCAAGACAAGGTGCTAGTGTTTCAAGGTGGCCGAAGAAACTGTCACAGTTTGGCTAAGGTCTGAAGAGCTGTGCCCCCAAACCTCACAAATATTAACTTTCACCTCATCATTGTATCTAATTGTGGCTGTGTATTTCATGGAAAACTCAGTTCAGGGCCTGGAGAAATGGGGCAGGAGTAAAAATACGGAGCGCTGTCACCAACTACTCAAGGACCCCAGAGGAATCCCAGGACCAAAGCTTTGTGGGAGAGGGTGTGGGGAAGACAGAGTGATGGAGAGAGGCTGCTTCCTCAGCTTCAAAGCTGCTGCCATGTTTCTTAGCCTGGGATTCTCTTTTTATTCTCTTTCTTTCTTTCTTTCTTTCTTTCTTTCCTTCTTTCTTTTTTTTCTTCTTTTTTTGTTTTGTTTTTTCGAGACAAGGTTTCTCTGTAGCTTTGGAGCCTGTCCTGGAACTAGCTCTTGTAGACCAGGCTGACCTCAAACTCACAGAGATCCACCACCTGGCCTTGCCGGGATTCTTAAGCACACCTCAGAAAGGATCAGCTCTTCTCTCAGAGTCAGCCCAGACTCCAAGAGTAGATCACAGAGACGTGAGTCCTCCAACAGCTCAAAGGCTTTGGAGGAGTCAAGAGCATCTGAGGACGGTGGGTGGCCTGGAAGGTTCTCGTAGGGCTGCAGGGGCGGGAGGCTGAAGTATGAGGGACGCTGTATTCTCAATATTAGGGTGAAAGTTCCTTGCAAATGCGTACAAAGTGCAGTAGTTAACAGGGAGGAAGGAAAATGACATCTCCTCACCGGAAGCAGTTGGCAGCTGTTTAGTTTCATGAATCCATGTGGATTTAACACACTGTGTCTGGGTCTAATTTCATTCTAAATAGGAAAGTCTGACTCTGCCTACAGACCCCATAACTGATAAACCCAGTAACGTCCAGGACATAAAATCAACAGACAAAACCAATAGCTACTCCTACACACTGGCAACAGGTTTTCTAAGAAAGAAATAGTGAAAGGAATTCAACCCTCGATTGTCACAATTCGCTACAAACTTAATAAAAATACTGATGAAAAAAAACTGAAGAAACCGGGCTTGCTGGTGCCCTGTATCCCTGCCTCAGTGCGATGAACCACAAGTTCAAAGTTGGCCAGGGCAGCAGAGTAAGTCCTATGCCAGCCTAGCTGAGACCCTGTCTCAGGATTATACTACAGTTTTATGCTGGGGTTAATTTAGTGGAGGAGCACATCCCTGGCATGAGATGAAGCCCCAAATTTAATCTGTAGTACTCAAAAAAATAATGAAAAGAAAAATAAACCGAAGAAGATACAGAAATGAAAACCCTTGCCGTGTTCGTTGTCTCGAAGAATTAATATTGTCAAAATGTTATTCTACTGAAGACAATTTAATGATTCATGCCGTCTCCACCGAAACAACCACGCCACTGTCACAGAGCTGTAGAAATCAGTCCTAAAATTACACAGAATCACGCGAGACCCCAATAGCCACGACAACCTAAAGCAATAGAAAAGCAGGCGTGGGTGTGATCCTGAGCAGCTCAGGGTGCAGAGGGCAACCGGGGAGGGGGTGCTAGAATGGAAGAACTCTGCAGAACCCCAAAATGTACCGAAGCCACAGAACTGGCCCTGGTCCAGTGTGCAAGGACTCTGATGCTGGGAACTGTGGGGCAATCCGAGTGGGAGAGTGAAGACAGACAGACAGACAGACAGACCTGTAGCTGGAATATAAATATATACACACACATTCGGCAATCTTCATCCGAGTCCCCTTTGCCTCTGAGGCCCTGCTCGCCCCATGGGAACGTGTGGCAATGTGAGTTCGTCCACTCTCTGTTTTCTCAACACACATTTTTGTGTGTGGCCCAAACTTTGTGGTCTGGGTGGTAGAGAGTACGATGGAGCTGTGTCGTGCGGTGGGCAAGCTGTCACAGGCTTGGACATGGGCATCAGATGGGTGACATCCTCAGTACTTGTTCCTTTGTGTCCCGTGGGGTCTGTTGGAACTGACCTTAGTGGGACTCCCCAGAGGCCTCTGACCTCTCTAAGCTAGAAGTCCAATGCTCTGACCAGTGCTCCCCCAGCCTTAGGGTACGCTTCTTGTAATATATTCCATTCTGTGTCCTGAAGGAGCTATGCCTGGTGGCTCACCACAGTTTAATGTCACCAAGGAAAGTCATTCAGGTGACTCCAGAAATCCCCTCAGACATATGAGAATCTAGAGTTTTGGGAGAACAGGAAACCACAGACAATGTTCAAACCTATTTCTAAATTCTGTTTCTAAACTTCCTCCCATCACAGAGAATGGGAACTCAAAGTCATTCTCTGAAGTCTGAGGTTAATGATCTCCTGAGCAGAACCAATCAGCAGCCAGGAACTTGGCAGCATCATAAGTTGCTGAGTAGCACTGTGTATTTGGAAGTACTTTAAACTTACCACACACTTGCCAAGAGGATGGCATTGCAGAAGCTAGCAAAAGATAGATGCAAAAATTGTGTTTGGATTTGGCTCTGAAAAGGGGCCAACCTATATCATAACATTGTAGCATCAACCTCTCAGTCTGGAATTATCCCGTGGGATGCTCCTGCCTCCAGGTAATGGATACCGAATACTCAGTGGACAGAACTGCACTGTGGGTCTCCTCCTAGTGACCTGGAAGTTAAAATTACATGCCCAAAGTGTCTGGCATGATCAGACCATCCGCAGTTAGAGGGTGGCTGCCCTCCTGGTCTGTGGGGGTCTTTGTATGGCTAGATAGGACCTCACACCACAGTGTGTAAGTGTGGAAGACCTGCCCTAAGCAGTCTGCGTCCAACTCACATTAAACAACAATCCAGCACCAGTGGGCAGACTTGTTTCCCTGTGGCTCTTCACTGGATCTTAGTCCTTTCTGTGTGTAACTAAATATTTTTCCGTACATTACATGGTTTTCAGAAACAAGAGCTGTGAAATCTCTTAACTTTCAGGAGCCTCTATGGAGAACCTCAGAACTTTAATTCTTATAAGACAGGAGAACTTCCACAGCCCATTGATGCAGGCTACAGGGTGGTAAGGTCTTCCTGTGGACATTGCTTTACTGTTCCTGGTGGAATAACCTGGGCCCGAGCTATTCTTTAATAGTGACCTGAATACCCAAAGGAGGCTTCACCCTCAGGCCACATTCTGGCTAGAGATCCAGACCATGACAGAAATTAGAGGGTTATTCCATATAGCCCCTGGCTTCTAGTGATCGCTGCCCATTTTCCCAAAACAGCATCCCACCTCTCTCTAGTCTTTGGAGCCTTTGGACTCAATTTATTTCCCAGTGTTCTCAGAATACAGTGGATGCCAATGACTCTAAAATCTTGGGCTGAGCTGACCATGTTGGGGTCCAGCACACTGGGAACGGACATTCAGCCAGCTACAGAGCGACCCTTGAGTGACATTTTGTTACCAGAATCTAGTCATTCTCCATGGCCCAGTTGTTCAATTTCTTCTTAGATGATTCTGTGTCCCTTAAAAGCAGTCCTCCCAGCTGTCACGCTCAGAGATATAATTGACATTTTCACATTAGTGATTTTTTAAACTTATTCTATCTTCACTAATGTATTTCAGACAGAACTTAAATTGGCATAGAAGAGGATGTTTGACCAACATTCCCAAACGCTTGAAGTTTTTTAGTTCAGTTTGTTTTAAAGTCTTCCTTTTTGAATAAATTAAGAAATTTCTTCTTAAAGAGACTCATAAGTAGAGATATGTTATTAAATAGTGGATTGCAAAGTGCCTATTTGCTAGAGTCCTTTGCCTAGCAACAGATATGTCAACCTGAACGACTTTTCTGATTGGCTGAAAGTGAAGCAATTGGATTTTAATCCCTCTCCCTTCTTGTTAATTCTGCCTCAGTCTGTGATCTCTTCTGACCCCACCAAACAGCAAGAAGAAAATGGCCACAAGCAGAGCCCTGGTGTTAAGACTTTTCTTCATGGCTGTCCTGATGAGCCCCCAGAAGTCATGGGCTATCAAAGGTAAGTGCTAAGCAAAGCAGAACCAGGGACGGTAGACGATGAGCATTTGCAAGACAGCGTTTGGGCTGAAGAGCAAGAGTGACAAGCGTCCTGTGGGTCTGAATCTGAAGGTTATAACACAGCTATAGTTCAGGGGAAATCCTTCCTTCCAACGTGGAGTAGGGCACACTTCGTCCAGCAAGACAAGCCGAGGCATGCATTGCTGAGGACCGCCATCGCAACAGAGGCCAGACTTTGGGGTGACGGAGAAGTCATTTTTAAAAGGCACCAACAAGGGCATATATCTGGGCTTTAATTTTTTAGAGAAAACTAATAGTTAGAAGTCCTACACAATGTGAAGATTAAGTGGAAAAGCATCCCTGAGCAGCCCTTAATGCTGCTCTTGGCTGAGCATCCAGAAGCTTGTTTTCCCCATGTCGGTCCTGCCAACCACAGGCACTGCCAAGTCGACCCCAGAGGACGGGCAGGCAAGTGTGTTTAACTGATTGACCCTTGGGGCAGTGGTGGCGACGCCCACCCCTTGGTGTGACACAGCAGAGGCTGCAAGGTCAGAGGTCACGACTAGTGAGTTACACCTGCAGGAGAGTAGCAGCTTGAGCCAGCGGAGACTACACAGCGGACTCTGACATCGTCTCAGAGGGAATACTGTGTGCTGGTGCAGACACCTGCTCTGAGCAGGGCTCTGCATCCAGGGGACCCGGTGGATGGCTTTAGGCCGGAAAGAAATAAGTAAGGTGGAGTCTCAGCTCCAGCCGTGCAGCAGCCGCTTGGGCTTCTATTGCCCAAGGATTTAGGAAGGCAGATGCTCTTCCTGTGCGGGTGTGGCTGGAGGGAAGGGGCATCTAGAATATATGTTTGCGCAGAGAGGCAAATGTAAAATAAATCCCTGGGTCAAACATTAAAATCGGTCCCCTTACTCCTAATCAACAGAGAAGCAGTGGTCTCCTCATCTCTCTCACGGTTGGTTATTCTCCTTGTCAATCATAATAGACCGCGTCCCACAAAAGCTTACTCACGCTCTAAGTGGTGTTTAGATAAAGGTCAAGTTTCAAGGTCAACCCAGGGATGCCCCTTCTGGCAGAGGAAGCTTTGGAGTGACCTCACAATGTTGCAAGTTCTCTGTCTCAACCTCCTGGGCACCTCAGGCTCCACTTACATCTTTAAGGGTCTAGTCTGTGGGGCTTAGAGCAGTTTCTGTCCACAAACTGTCAGCAGTGTTTGTTAGAGGCCTGAGGAGGTGCTAAGAAAGTTTTTGTCTCAAACCAATCCTGGTGGAGCGGGACTCCAGCAGAGCTCAAATATTGAGTAGATAGTGATCTGCTCCCATCACAGGGTAGGGGAAGGGATCAGGTGTTCCAGAGTTCCTAATTAATCCTTTCAAATAACTTCTCCCTTCGGAGAGCACAGCACCAGGAGAAAAGACGCTGGTGGCTGGTGTGCCACCGGAGTGATTGACATCCACACAGCAGGGAGCCAGGAACTTTCTTTCTTATGCAATGCTGCTAGATTTCTAAAGTCTTGAGGTCATTAGAGTCCACTCAAAACTGCGTCTTCTGAATCAACCTGCCTCTCCCTCAAGGCTCAGGAACACCGCAGAAGAGAGCGCAGAAAGAACCTAAGAGCCAGAGGATGGGGAGGCCCCGTGAGATGCTGTCTTTCAGGTGTGAGGAGTCTGTTGCTTACACGAATGAACTTGCTGTGGCTGTGGTTACCTGCCCAAGCCAGTTAAACAATCCAGCACGGATTGGGAGTGGCTCTGGAGGCCCCGCCCCTCGCCGAGGAGTTGTTTACAGCTGATAGCTGCTGAGGAAGAGTTTTCTTTTGGTGTGTGTGTGTGTGTGTGTGTGTGTGTGTGTGTGTGTGTTGGGGGTGGTGGCTCATGCTTCCATGGGTGACCTCATACACAGGCACACGAGGACGACACTAACTTGCCTGGTGGGTTGATGAAGAAGGCTGTGCCTTGCCTCCCTCATCCATTCGTTCTCTTTGAGACAGCTCCTTTCTTTCTCACCTCCCTGCTTTGCTCAGCATGGACGTCCATCACGAGGACCTTGTCTCCTAAACCCAACCTTTCCTCCACTATTCTACGTGTGCCAGCCCCCAGTGATCCCCTCCTACGCACACACGTGGGCCCTCCGTCTCCCTTTCCCATCTCCCTCCCTAACTTCCTTTCCTTTCTTTTCAGAGGAGCACAGAATCATCCAGGCGGAGTTCTATCTTTCCCCAGACGACAAAGGAGAGTATATGTTTGACTTTGATGGTGATGAGATTTTCCACGTGGATATTGGAAAGTCGGAGACCATCTGGAGACTTAAAGAATTTGGACAGTTTGCCAGTTTCGAAGCTCAGGGTGCATTGGCCAACCTAGCTGTGGACAAAGCTAACCTGGAAATCATGATAAAGCGTTCCAACCACACTCCAGCCGCCAATGGTACCCTCTTCTCCTCTGCACCCCTCCTCCTCAGAGCTTTAAGACAGATGCTCTGGATATCTCTTTCCCTAAGCTCGCTGAGACCTAAGCTTGCTCAGCTTAGCAAACCCAATCCTCAGGCCACAGGCTCAGAGATGTTCGACCCTCAGGGCTTTTCTGTTCTGGTCTTGGCTTATTCACCCACTGTCTCTCATGAAGTCATTGCCCCGAGTCTACACAGGGGAAGTTGGGAACAGGTTGGGGGTGGGTGTGGGTGGGTGTCACACCACAATGCTGACTCCTAAATGATGGAGCTGGGTATAGGATGGCAGGACTCCTCAGGGCACAGCTTCAGAGTCCTGAGGTAGAATTGTACCACGCCCCAGAGTGGAAAGGAGGGGAACACGCTGAGGGACGGAAAGCTGATTTGTGTTGTGTCCCCCACAGTGTCCCCAGAGGTGACTGTGCTCACCAACGGTCCAGTGAGCCTGGGGGAGCCCAACATCCTTATCTGCTTCGTCGACAAGTTCTCCCCGCCGGTGGTCAACGTCACCTGGCTTCGGAACGGACAGCCTGTCACGACAGGCGTGTCAGAAACCGTCTTCCTACCCAGGGATGATCACCTCTTCCGCAAGTTCTACTATCTGACCTTCCTGCCCTCCACGGAAGATTACTATGACTGCAGGGTGGAGCACTGGGGTTTGGAGGAGCCTCTGCTCAAGCACTGGGGTACGGCACATCGGTTGGTTCACGTTAGGACATCCTGCGGTGATGCTGGGTTCTGGACCCCTAGCACTCTCAGGGTAGGGATGGGAACAGCTCAGTGGAACAGCGCTCGCTTCTCATGTGTGGGCCTCAAGTTCAATTCCCAGCACCACAAACTAAGAGTTCAGTGTTTCATAACGTTGATTTATACCCTTCTCCTCTCTCATTAACCGGACTCCTCCACTTAAAAAAATTACATGTGTGGGCGTTTGCCTGTGTGTATGTCTGTGTATCATGTTTGTGTCCGGTGCCCTCGGAGGTCAGATCCCCTCCAACTCAAGCTATGGACAGTTGTTAGCTGCCATATGGAAGCTGGGACTGAAACCCAGGTCCCCTGCAAGAGCAGCCAGTTCTCTTAACTGCAGAGCCGCCCTCTGCCCTCAGAACGCATTCTCTCTATTACACTGGTCACCACTGCTATTCCCTACCGCAGTAATTGACAGCTACTTCATTTTTTTTCCCCAGAATTTGAAGAGCATACCCTCCTCCCAGAAACTAAAGAGAACGTGGTGTGTGCTCTCGGGCTGTTTGTGGGCCTAGTGGGCATCATTGCCGGGGTTGTCTTCATCATCAAGGGTATGCAAAGACGGACTTCTGCAGACCGCCGCCAAGGAGCCCTGTGAGACGGCTGGAGGTGGGTTATGTGCAGTTGGAAGCGCACAGATGTGAGGGAATCCGAGGGGAAAACGTGTGTGTGTGGAGGGGTAATGGCGCCTTTAAGAAAAGGGTCAGGAAAAGTCCTGCCTCTTAATTCCTTTTGTTGGAAGAGATCAAGCCTTAGCATTGGCTGATATCCCAAACCTCCAGGATCCACGATCCCTTCCATGGATGTTCCTGGACCACATTTTAAGTCTTGAAATTTTTCTTTAGCTCCCAAGACCATTGACTCACTGAGAACGCAGTACCCTGGTGACTTGGGGAAGTTAGTCCCCAGACTCAGGCAATTCTGAACTCGGTGTTCCAAGGCAGCAGCCATGCCGCTGGAGTCAGAAGTCTTTGGAGTTAGGCTCTTGGATTCGTGGCAGGAGTTGGAAATCTCTTGAGTCAATGACTGGTATTGATCCTTTAGTATGAAAGATGCTTCTAGGGGGATCTAGAAAAAGGTAAGGCATGATGACCTTTGCGCAAAATAGGGCTAGCAGTTCATGTTGAGAACCCAAATCGACACTTAAGGACTTCCACAGCGTCAAACGATCAAGGGGGCAAGGAAGGAAGCTGACTCCCTGGTAACCATGTGTGTCCCACCACAGGTGATGCCTTCCACAGAAGCGGAATGAGGAAACTTGCTGTGACATCGGCTGAGCCTCAGTTGTTCACCTCAGCGGAGACCCGCACCTTCTGCAGTCTCGGCCTTAAGCCTCGACAATGGCGGCAGGTTCTCTGGTCTGATGTGTAGCTGGGGTTCTCTGCCTCCTTCCTGTGTTTTATATTTTCCATCCTTTGCAGTCACCACCTAATTCCCCTGACAAATATCACAACGTTCTTCCTCTGCTGTGGAACTCTCAGAGCACTGCATGGAAGTATCTTCTGCTCTCTTACGGCTCGCTGTTTCTCCAAACTGTGTTTTTTTTCCCCTATAAATAATAAACATCTTGGATGAGTTGTGAGGTGTTTTTCATGTCTGATCAAGTTCTTGGTGGAGAGGAGGGGCCCGATTAATCCGTGTGCTCCCTCCAAGTCTGAACGTCCAGTGCCTGTAGTAATATGAGCGGCGGTGGGGCTATGTCCCCAAAACCCCAGCCACCTGCCCTGCCCGGCTAGCTTATGCCCCAAATAATTACACGGACACTGTATTCTTTTAAACACTGCTCTGGCCCATTTCTAATCATCTATGTAGCGCCCCTAGGTGCGCTTACCGGGAAGATTCTAGCCTAAGTCCATCCTGGGTTGGAGCTTCATAGCGTGCGTCTTCCCTGGAGCAAGTAGCATGGCGTCTCTCTGAAGGCGTCTGCTCTGGAGAGGAGAGCTGAGGAGTCTGACCTCACTTCCTCTTCCTCCCGGCATTCTGTTCTGTTTACTCCACCCACCTAAGGGTGGGCCTATCAAATGGGCCTAGCAGGTTCTTTATTGCTTAGCCAGTGAAATCAACAGATTGATATATGACACTCCCACATCACTTCCCCTTTTTCTGTTTAAACAAAAAAAAAAGGCTTTAACTTTAACATAGCAAAATTACACATAACGAAACAGTTATCAAGTAAAAGTTACATCAGAAACATTTATACATATAACAAAATTGACCGTAAATCTCTATCAATAAAGCAAAATCTATACTAATACAAATTATTCATATCTATATCATATCCCCCTTTAAATGTAAAAGAAGGTTTATAAACCATATTTGGGAACATGGGCGCAGTTTTTTCTCTCCAAACTGCTTCCTGCTGAATGGGGGCGTCGTTAATCAGATTATTTAGGGTGTAACCTGTGTGCCAGGTTTATCTCAGTTGGCAGTTAAGCAAAGCAATTTTCTGAAGATGTTCACAGCAACCCTTCAGGAGGACGTGGTCCATCATACCAAATCGGAATAGATGCAATCCACAGGGTCTGGTCCTCTGTGAAAACAAAAGAAGACTCTCTCCAAAGCATCATATCCTTAGACCCAAATTCTGAAATCGTAATACCCTTATATCCATTCTGGTTTAGCTTGGCAGCCCAGGTAATGAAATGTCTCTCTGTACTTAGCTCCTTCACAGTCAAAAATTTTAAAGAAAACACAATGTACATAATCCAGACTCTCTGTGAATTTTTCATCTTTACGCGGCTTATTTTTACTCTATCACTTTACTTTATTCTGTCTCTTTAAAGACTTTACCTTTTTTTTTTAACCATTAACTTTATTCTCTATATTCCTTTTCTTCTCTCTCTCTCAAGCCTACGTACATTCATACAACAGTGTGACTCATTTAGTGGTCTGAATCTGTCCTATTGTGAATCTGCAATTTTTTACTATCCAGGAGCACTTTTGATTTGCGCCTTTAAATCACTAGGCACTTAAGAATCTAAGCTGTGACATTCCTACATTAACTTTTTGCTTTTTGAGCTTTTATCTTTGACCTGGAATAATCCTGTAGACCAGGCTGTCTTTGAACTCTCAGAAATCCGCCTGTCTCTGCCTCCCAGGCATTGGGATTAAAGGTGTTTGCTCCTACACCTTGAACTCAGAGATCTGTTCGCCTCTGCCTTCTAGGCACTGGGATTAAAGGCGTGTGCTGCCACACCTTGAAGTCACAGAGGTTTACTTTAAGAATTTTAACTTTTAGTCTGCGTATATTTTTAACACATTTTAAATCATTTAAAAATTTTCTTTGCCTTTGAATCTCTCTTTTTACTGTATCTCTCTCTCTTTTTCTGACCACATGAGGCTTTAAATTACTGAGCAATATCAGTAGGACTAAAGGCGTGGCTTTGCCAGCTAGATCCAGTCCATTCCTTAGCTTTCCAGCCTCATGGCTGAGGTATTGGCTGCAAGGTCCCTGCCAGCCAGCGAGCTACAACAGACAACACTCAAGTCCTCTCTCTGTAGCCGGCCCTCCTGCCTCAAACAGTCAGAGTTTGCCCTGGCAGGATGGCCCAGAAAGCCGGCATTTTTAAACGGCACAGCTTTTTTCCTGCTACGGCTGAAAACCGAAAAGCATGCGTTCAGCTTTTCGTCAACACCGTTTAAGTGTTTCGTGGCAGGACCTCTTAATCAGTTGCAGGCTTTGCAGCTAAAGCTGAGTCAGGAAGCCTCTTGGGGCTACCAGGTAGGAGCGGCACTCAGCACTTTAATTCTGAGACTGAGCGTGCAGCACAGAAATTCTTTTCATCCAAGTTACATCCAAATCTGACATGCAGAGCACTGCTCAGTCTGAAAACACGTCCCTGTTTGGCGGCAGGAATCTGCCATGCTCTTCCGCCTGCCTAAGCCTGATTCTGCCTTCTTCCCAGGAGCAGGCGGGGAGCTCTGAGTCATCGTCACGGTCTCAGAGCACTCTCCTTCCGATCCCAAGCGGGAACACAAACATAAAGCCAGAGTTTGCACTGGCGGCAAAGCCCCAGGAAGCAGCGCTTTAAAATAATGCAGCTTTTTTTCTGCTGCTGTTGCTGAATCAGGAAATCTCCTTACAGCACGCCACCAACAAACAGCAAAAATCTGTGTTAAATGCTCTCTCCCTTATTTTTAAGCCTTCTCAGGTTTTTTAAGTGGGTTTAGTTAGCCACACGTCTGGGCGTCATTTGTAGTAATAGGGGCGCGGTGGGGCTATGTCCCCAAAACCCCAGCCACCTGCCCTGCCCGGCTAGCTTATGCCCCAAATAATTACACGGACACTGTATTCTTTTAAACACTGCTCTGGCCCATTTCTAATCATCTATGTAGCGCCCCTAGGTGCGCTTACCGGGAAGATTCTAGCCTAAGTCCATCCTGGGTTGGAGCTTCATAGCGTGCGTCTTCCCTGGAGCAGGTAGCATGGCGTCTCTCTGAAGGCGTCTGCTCTGGAGAGGAGAGCTGAGGAGTCTGACCTCACTTCCTCTTCCTCCCGGCATTCTGTTCTGTTTACTCCACCCACCTAAGGGTGGGCCTATCAAATGGGCCTAGCAGGTTCTTTATTGCTTAGCCAGTGAAATCAACAGATTGATATATGACACTCCCACATCAAGTGCCTTCACGAGCGCTGGGATTAATCAGAAACCCCAGGTTCACTAGGGTTCTACAGATGCTATTGTTTGAAGATGAGTCCTCACCTGACAAACCCCAGAGCAGGGCTGCTGTGCTGCAAACTCAGGATCAGTGTGGGGAGATCTGTAGGGAGCTAGAGGGAGACATGAGGGTGAACGTGACCTTCCCCGCCCCCACCCATTTTATACACGTATGACATTCTCAAAGAAAGTTTAAAGAGATTCAGTATGCAAATAAGGTCAGCACTAACTGGACTCAGTATGTATCTATGTGCACATGCATGCATTTATATATGCCTGCGTGTATGTGCCTGCGTGTGTACGTGCATGCGTGTATATGTGCCTGTGTGTGTATGTGCCTGCGTGTGTACGTGCATGCGTGTGTATGTGCCTGTGTGTGTACGTGCATGCGTGTGTATGTGCCTGTGTGTGTACGTGCATGCGTGTATATGTGCCTGTGTGTGTACGTGCATGCGTGTGTATGTGCCTGTGTGTGTATGTGCATGCGTGTGTATGTGCATGCGTGTGTATGTGCATGCGTGTGTATGTGCATGCGTGTGTATGTGCCTGTGTGTGTATGTGCCTGCGTGTGTATGTGCATGCGTGTGTATGTGCATGCGTGTGTATGTGCATGCGTGTGTATGTGCCTGTGTGTGTATGTGCCTGCGTGTGTACGTGCATGCGTGTATATGTGCCTGTGTGTGTATGTGCCTGCGTGTGTACGTGCATGCGTGTGTATGTGCCTGTGTGTGTACGTGCATGCGTGTGTATGTGCCTGTGTGTGTACGTGCATGCGTGTATATGTGCCTGTGTGTGTACGTGCATGCGTGTGTATGTGCCTGTGTGTGTATGTGCATGCGTGTGTATGTGCCTGTGTGTGTATGTGCCTGCGTGTGTACGTGCATGCGTGTGTATGTGCCTGTGTGTGTATGTGCCTGCGTGTGTACGTGCATGCGTGTGTATGTGCATGCGTGTGTATGTGCATGCGTGTGTATGTGCATGCGTGTGTATGTGCCTGTGTGTGTATGTGCCTGCGTGTGTACGTGCATGCGTGTATATGTGCCTGTGTGTGTATGTGCCTGCGTGTGTACGTGCATGCGTGTGTATGTGCCTGTGTGTGTATGTGCCTGCGTGTGTATGTGCATGCGTGTGTATGTGCATGCGTGTGTATGTGCATGCGTGTGTATGTGCATGCGTGTGTATGTGCCTGTGTGTGTATGTGCCTGCGTGTGTATGTGCATGCGTGTGTATGTGCCTGCGTGTGTATGTGCATGCGTGTGTATGTGCCTGCGTGTGTATGTGCCTGCGTGTGTATGTGCCTGCGTGTGTATGTGCATGCGTGTGTATGTGCATGCGTGTGTATGTGCCTGCGTGTGTATGTGCCTGCGTGTGTATGTGCATGTGTGTGTATGTGCCTGCGTGTGTACGTGCCTGTGTGTGTATATATGCACGTGCATATGTGTGTATGAAGAAAGTCATGGATTCTAGAAGTGAGAGGAAGTGTTTGAGGGATCATGGAAGGAGCTGGAAGGGAGAGGGATGGGTGGAAATGATGTAAATATATAAATATGACATACTTGTGTCTAAGCACCCCATGTAATTTTTTTTAAAGAAGAGATTCAGAATTAATACTTGGTTCACATTAACAGAATCAGTGAACGCTGTCTATGCTAACTGGATCAGTGAACGCAGTCCACGCTAACTGAATGAGTGAACGCAGTCCACGCTAACTGAATGAGTGAACGCTGTCCACGCTAACTGGATCAGTGAACGCAGTCCACAGTAACTGAAAAATGGGGAAAAGCACTTGATCGCCTGGATAGACTCAGAAAATGAATTGTGCGAGAGCTTAGCATTTGGATTTAAAGGTTTTTCTTTTTCTTGAAATAACTGCTATCTTATGAAATATGTAATAAAAGGGAATTTATTTGATCTGGAGAAAGCCAGCTGTCCTGTTTTTCCCATCAGACACAGGCACAGACACCCAAAGCTTCCCCACTTGGCACGTAGGGCACACTGTGGCATTATGGTGTTGGGCAGTGAAAAAAATGGCAAAATAAATAAACAAAAGGTATTAGGATTTCAAAGAATACAAAATTTAATTGGTTCCTTTTTGATATAACCAGATACTTAGGAAGAAAAAAAACAAAACAGACAAAAGTATGGTGATATTTTGTTTGTGCTGTAACAAAGTTTGCCTGACGAGCACCTGAACACAGAGCTAGCCACACTAGTCAGCCATGCAGGCCAGGCAGTGGTGGCTCACACCTTTAATACCAGGACTCAGGGGAAAGATGGATCTCTGTGAGTTCGAGGCCACCCTGAGCTACTTGAGATTGAATCTGTCTAAAAGAGAAACAGAGCTCATACAAAGGTGATCCCAGCATTTGGAATTCCATGCCTTAAACCCCAGCACTAGGGAGGTGAAGACAGCAGTGATATGGTTGGGAATGTAAGGCAGGAGGAGACAGGAGCTCAGATGCAGACTGAGGATTCAGCTTGAGATTCAGTCTGAGGTTTCATAGAGACAGGATCGCCCTTTGGTCTGAACATTGGTAGAGGTAAGAACTCTCTAGTGACTGGCTGCTCTGCTTCTCTGATCTTCCAGCATTAACCCTTATATCTGACTCTAGGTTTTTTATTATTAGGAACAATTAGATTTCATGTTACAGCACCAGACAAAGGACAGGGTAATTTAAGGGGACAGGACAGGGGAGAGGAGGGAACTTCTGCAGGCCCAGACACGGGCTGAGCAGGCCATCAGGGAGCACAGTCTGCAGGGTCCAGAACCAGGACAAGGCAGGTCCTGGTAGAGCACTGTCAGTGGAGGAACTCGAGCAGGCAGGACAAGATTTCAGACATGGAGACAGGAGAGCTTCTTCCTTCAGCCTTGTCAGCTCAGCTCAGCTCCGGAGTCCTGCAGAGCACAGGGGACAGTGGCATTTTCAGACCCAACTCTGCAGTGGCTTCTCTCCCCCCTCAGGCCTCCCTGACAGCATGGCAGTGAGCAGAGAGAACTTCTCACACCCCAGCCAAAGCTGCTTCAGAGCACAGGCCTTCAGTAAGTGCAGGGAACAAGGCTCAGTGCAAACCACCTGGCCGGACTCTGGCAGGGCCCAGCGGCTCTTCCTTCCCCTGTGCGTTTCTCAGCCTGTTCCCTGCCTGTCAGTCTTTCTCTTATCTGCAAGCCACTGCTCCTCAGGTTGCTCTCCAGCACCCACAGAGAGGTGCGTTCGGAAGCTGCTTAGACTTTGAGATCACCTTGGGGAGCTCTACCGACTCCCTGGTAACTAACCTTAGCGAAGCCATGACTCTCCCCAGAAATGCTATGGGGAAAGTTGGCCCCACCAGCTCCTCACCTCTCAGGTTCCTTGAGTAGACGAACAGCCCCCCTGGGAGGGACAGCAGACCCAGCACCAAGACCACAGCTCCACTCAGCATCTTCTTCCGTGCCGACGTGGACTGAGCCCCTGAGGAGGGAAGCCAGGTGTGGGCTTTTAATCTCAAATTCAACACCCCTCATTGAGGTCCTGATATTCGGAGCACTAGGGGAGCTAGAACCGGCCGCATCTGGGAAGATATTTCAGAATCACACGAAACAGTGGAAGACTAGCTGCAGCTATGGATGGGAATGCAACTATCTGGTGTTGCTTTATAAATCTACACTATCCCCTATAATGAAACTCAAGACGTCATTTCTCCTAGCAGCAGCTGGTGGCTGGGTAGTGTTGCCCGGGTTCCACTTTGCTCTTAATAACTGCTGTCCAGAGGAGGTGGCTCTAATTTCAGTTCCTTTCTGGAGTTGTGGTTTAAAACTTAGAGGTACACTTTTCTCTGATTCTTGCCAGAGAACCTAGCTCATGCTGTGTGCTGTACTGGGGATATCTGTCATCACTGACACATCTTCACCCAGCCTATCTAAATATTTTAATTTTCAATGGTTTTCTATTTGGGAACGTTACCACATAGCTCCCGTCTTAATCAGCCTGTATGTGGGTGGAGAGATGGAACTAGGCGAGGAATAAAAGCCAGTAACTTGGAATTCTACACATCTTTCTCTGTGGAATAAGCCACTCCCCCTTTCTGGTGGGCAGGGATTCTCAGGGCCAGAGAGAGCTGACAAGCAGAGGTAAGCCACGCCCCTCCCAGGTGGGCGGGGGATTCACAGGGTCCGGAGCTTTCCACTCACTCCACTCCACTCTGGCAGGGCTGGTCAGGCTAGGATGCTCCACCTGGCAGGTGTAAACCTCTCCACTCTGAGGAACCGTCTCCAGCATCACCAGGGTCTGGAAGGTCCAGTCTCCATTCCGGATCAGGCCCGTGGTCACGACCCCAGTCTTCTCCTCCTGGCCATTCCGGAACCATGTGATTTCAATCTGGCCGGGGTAGAAGCCTCTCACAGAGCAGACCAGGAGGTTGTGGTGCTCTTTGCCGGGGGCTTGCTGTCTCTACTTCACTGACAGGAAAGATCAAGTCTTTGATACCCCATCGCAGTCCGCTAAAACCTACCGAAGGAGCCTTTGGGGCAAGGGGCAGCAGCAGGCAGCCCGAAGCGCGTACGGGCTGCGTCTTTGCCGGGTGCACAGTCACCTGGGGCTCAACTAGAGGAGAAAGGGAGGTGAGAATAAGTCATGAGGTGGAGTTGTCCCCCCAAGTCGGCTGCCTGTCTGCCTCCATCCACCCAGGCTGGCCGCCCAAACCTTCCTGTGATGTTATCCTAATAGCAGGGTCAGCTGGATCTGAGGAAATGGTAAGGCTTTATTTTATAGCCTGAAACATTGATTATCATTGAACTGAAATATCTCCAGTTTCTCAACTGAAAGCACTGGCGATGGATCATGGGCACAGTACCTCAACGCACATACACCTTGGAATAGCTGAGGAAGGGCTCTATCCTGGGAAACAGGTGCAGAGGGAGGTGATTCCCAGATGTCTTGAAGAAAGAAAAAATCTAAAAGGTCATTACATTAGGACCAACACAGTGGAAGGAGAGAACAGCTCCTGCAAGCTGTCTTGTGATCTCCACACAGGTGACACAGTATTCTCTTCTCTCTGTCTTTCTCATCTGTCTTTCTGTCTGTCTGTCTCTCTCATGCACGCGCGCGCACACGCGCACACACACATACATGTACATACATACACACTATGTGAAACTCACCAGAGGACTCTCTGTTCTCTGCAAAACAAACATTTGAAATCACAATTGTTGTCACTGTACAACTGGTGGTCTTTTTCTGAGCACAAGCCAGGGCCTGGGGCTCCCTGTTACCAGGGCTTGGTCTTGGGAAACTCCTTCACAGACCAGCCTCCAAGGGGCATTTGTTTTAAAAGAGGAGCCTGGGGAAATGTTTCTTCTCAGTCCTACAAGTGACACTTCTAGGACCGATTTACACATTGACAATTTTTCAGAAATTCTCACGAATAAAAATTTCTTCAAAGAAAGCAATGAAAAATAAAAATAAACCCAAACTGGAGAATTCACCCATCAAATGTCAGTGAAGTGCCAGCAGAGCGAGTCCACGGTCTACGGCCACACAGCCCTGAATAGGCCCAATTTCACCTCAGAAGCTAAGCAAGGATTCTGGGGGGCTGGGATGGCTCAGCAGTTAAAAGCACTTGCTGCTCTTGCAGAGGGCCCAAGTTTCTTTTTTTTTTTAAATATTTTTTATGGTTTATTTAACTTTATTTTATGTGCATTGGTGTGAAGGTGTCAGATCCCCTGCAACTGGATCTTCAGACAGT
The DNA here is from genome assembly GCF_037038515.1 of Microtus pennsylvanicus. Taxonomy (NCBI): domain Eukaryota; kingdom Metazoa; phylum Chordata; class Mammalia; order Rodentia; family Cricetidae; genus Microtus; species Microtus pennsylvanicus. Next base: position 2,837,374 of record NC_134585.1, on the reverse strand, counting down.
TGTGAGCTGCCATGTGGGTGCTGGGAATTGAACCCGGGTCCTCTGGAAGAGCAGTCAGTGCTCTTAACCACTGAGCCATTTCTCCAGCCAGCCAAGTTTCTTTTTTGGAGGCTCAGTCACTTGCAGCTCCAGCTTCAGGGGATCCAGCGCCCTCTTCTGGCCTCTGTGAGTACCTCATTCACATGCACACACACGTGTAATTAAAAATAAAACAACTTATATTTTCAAAAAGCTAAGCATCATAGGGCCTGGTTAAAATGTGGATGGGAGAGCCTGCAAACCACTGAGGAAAACGCTGGAAACCAGAGCTGTGGACGGCCTGTGAAGCTTAGTGTGAAGCTAGGGCTTCTATTGCCATGAAGAGAAACCATTACCATGGCAACCCTTGTAAAGGGAAACATTTAATTTGGGTGGCTTACAATTCAGAGGGTCAGTCCATTATCATCATGGTGGACATGCTAGCGTGCAGGCACATCTGCAGCTGGAGAAGCAGCCGAGTGTCCTGGATCTGGCAGACAACAGGAAGTGGTGTGGCACTGAGTGATGCTTGAGCCAGAGACCTCAAGGTCCACCCCCGCAGTGACGCACTTCCTCCAACAAGGCCACACCTACTTCAACAATGCCACACCTCCTAATAATCCCTTTGGGGGTCGTTTTCTTTCAAACCACCAGCCTTAGAGAAGGAAAGGCCTTCCCTGCCAGTGTGAACCATGTAATAGAAACACAGAAATGAAAGAAATGGGCATTAAAAATAAAGGAGAGGTATTTCTTTTTATAATTTTTAATTTTAGTTCTACTTTTACATAATTAATTAAACTTGTCCTTACACAATTTCATAAGGTACATAATGTGTACTGTTCACCACTGTCCCGCTATTTTCCCATCACTGATCCTCCACCATGAATCTCTCTCTTTTGCACATTTGTGTCTGTTTTGTTCTGAAATATTTGGTAACACACAAAAAAACAACAACAGTCTAACAAATTGAGTGTGTGCTAACCCGCCTCACCCGAAGAAGAATCTGCCGCTACTTCGTTATGAGCAGTACATAAAACAGCAACGCAGTGCATTAGGAACAAAATTGTGCCTAAACGCCAGCTTCATATCATTAAAAAGATTTACCTTCATTTTTTTTATACGTGTGTTTGTGTGTGCGTGCCACAAGTGGAGGACAGAAGAGGGTGCAGGCCCTGGAGCTGGAGCTACAGGCAGTTGTGAGTGAGCTACCTAGTTTGGGTGCTGGAAACTTGAACCTGGGTCCTTTGGAAGAGCAGCAAGTATTCTTAACCCCTGAGCCGTCTCTCCAGCCTGTCTAACCATCTTAACCACCAAGCCATCTCTCCAGCCTGTCTAACCATCTTAACCCCTGAGCCGTCTCTCCAGCCTGTCTAACCATTTCAATGATGTAAAAATACATATGCCAAGAAAGAAAACAGACAAAGGGGGGACTTTTAAAAAAGACTTTATTTTTAATTATGTGTGTACATGAGTGTATGAGTATGTGTATGTGTGTGTGTGCGTGTGTGTGCGTGCATGCACACGTGTGTGTATGTGTGTGTGCAATACTCATGGGGGCAGTAGAGAGACTCGGATCCCCTGGGGCTGGAGTTGCAGGCTTCTGTGAGTCACCCACCATGAGAACTGAGAACTGTAAGAACAGAGCATGACCTGAATCTTGAACTCTCTGCTGCCGCTGGAGGACCTTTTGACCAAAAATAAGCCTCAGGAAGATCACAAGTGTTTCAGAGTTCCCCCCCCACACACACACGTACACACACACTTTCACCTGTGCACCTCCAGCCCAATGTTTACCTTTTAAGTTCAACAGGAACCAATCAACAAGTTGGTGGTTATTTCTGCACCTGTCCACTGAGGCCTGATAATTGTCCAGGACGTCCTTCTGGCGATTCAGGTCCTCAGCTATGGGCTTCCCCAGCTCCATCACTGCCAGGAACTTCCCAATGCCACTGTCAAAGCTTGCAAACTCTTCCTGGTTATAGATGAATCTGGTCACAGTCCTCACGCGCTCCGTCCCGTTGAGGTAACGACACTCAGCCTTCAGCTGCAGCAGGAAATGTGCTGTGGGCACAGGGACAGTATTACAGGAAATGTGCTGTGGGCACAGGGACACTATTACAGGGCACAGGGACACTATCACAGGAAATGTGCTGTGGGCACAGGGACACTATTACAGGGCACAGGGACACTATCACAGGAAATGTGCTGTGGGCACAGGGACACACTATTACAGGCTGTGTGGGAGGAGACTCAAGCAGTGTCCCAAACCGGGAGGTCAGCCAAGGGAACAGTGACGCCTGCAAGGACCTCGCCTCCTGTACCCTCTAATTCCTAACTACCCCACCATGAGTCCATCTTGAACAACTGGAGCAGCTGGAAAATATTGGGTCTCGTTATTTCTGTTGCAATAAAATATCCTGACAAAGACAACATAGCCGAGAAAGGGATTGTTTGGATGATAATTTCAGGGTATAGTCTATGACTGCCAGCAAGCCAAGGCGAGAACTTACAGCATCATGTCCACAGGGAGGGTCAGAGAAAGAATAAGCACGTGGATCCTCACGTCTCTCATCTAGCTTCCTCCTCTCTGACACCCCTATCTTCAGGGCCCCCACCTAGGGAATGGTGCAGCCCACAGTGGACTGAGTCTGCCTACGTCAGGTAACAATCAAAACAGTTTCTCACAGACATGTCCACGGGCAATCCTGATATAGATAATTTCCATTAAGATGCTCTTCCCAGGTGATTTAATTCAAGTTGTGTCAAGTTGATAGCTAAAACTAAACATCACAAAAATCATGTGGGACAGGGACCCCCTTCTCAACCACCTGCTGCCCCTTCTCCTGCCCACAGGTCTTCACCCTCATCTGAAATAGCACCCATCTAGAATTGTCTATAAAACACCCCTGAGTACTGGCCTTGTGCCAGGCCTTGCTGACCCTGGGAACCCTACGAGGGAAAACTCAATCTCTTCTTTCTGCCTTTGGAGCTAGAAATTGTGGAAGTAAGTGATGAAAGTATCTAAGGATAAAAAAATTCAAACAGAGGCACTTCTATTAACAGAATAACAAGGCAGACGCTAATGACATGACACAGAAGGACACTAGGAGTGGCTTTTCAGATGTGTAACTGTTGTGGAGGAAGCATTTGTGGGACAAGTGAGCTGGTGGGATGGTAACACCAGCACAGAGGGAAACAATAGAAAGTTCTCATTTGCAGACATCCTGTGCAGTCATCTCTGTGCAGCAGGTACCACCGTTGTCCCCTTTAACAAATCCGCAGTGGAGTCAATTGACTTCTCCACATTGCAGATCCATACCAGAGCAAGAGTTAGGCTGGAATGGGGGAATCCGGCAGATACGTCTTGGTGTATAACAGCCCACACACTTCATGTAAAACTCCCTGGGTAGATACCAGCCAAGATGTCAGAACACAGGGCTTGACTCTAGTTCGGAGAAGAATTGGAAAGACAAAGGGAAAACTCATTTAAAGGACAAGAGTTGAGAGAGAACCCTGAACATCAGCCAAGCAGCGATAGGTAATCCAAGCAAATCAAAGAGTTGCCGTGGTAACTCAGGAGAAAAAACAAAAACAAAAAGCAAAGTGAATCAACAGCCAGCATAGTGATGTCTCTTTAGTCTAAATGCTTGGGAGGCTGAGACAGGGGGATGGCAATTCAAGGTCCACCTGGTCTATGTGATGAATTTGGTGTCAATTATAACAATGTTGCAACACTGTTTCAAAACATAAAAAATTGTGTAGCCCAGTGGCAGAGAATTTACCTAGCACACCCAAGGTCATGAGTTCAATCTCCTGTACTAGAGAAAAGGAGCAAGCTTCAACCTCAGGTCCTCGTTTGGAGGTGTGTATTAGTTGCTTTTTGCTGCTGTAACTAAATATTTGATACGAAACAACCTAATGGATACCTTAGTTAATTTTAATTTTATATTATTTTGACTTATGACTTGAAAGGATAAAAGATAGTCTGTCATGGTGGGGAAGGCACAAAGGTGGAAGAACAAAGCGGATCATCAGACAGGAGAAGAAGGTAGGAGCGGGAGACAAGAGAACCAGATAGGAGCAGGAGCAGGAAGTAGGAGCATGAGGCAGAAGCATGAGGCAGGAGCACCAGACAGCTGGTTACATTGTCTGTGCAGTCAGGAAGCAGAGAGATAGCAGGAGTGGTCCAACTATAAAGCTGAAGGGCCCACCCCCAGTGACACACCTCCTCCAGCAAACCTCTGCCTCCTAAAGGTTCCACAACTTTCAGGAACAACGGTACTACAGGAGACTGAGTGTTCAAACATCAGTGCTGTGGGGGACATTGCACCTGCAGATCACAGCTGTCAAAACCCCACTGTAGGGGACAGTTAAGCAGGAAAGGACCCCTACACCCTGTCATAGACACAGTCAGCAGCCTTCCCAGCAGGAGAGTGACAGTCCTTTCACACGGGACTGTTTGGGGAGCTTGGTGGCCTAATAGTAACTGCTCAGCTCTGCTGTAACGAGGCCGCCCAGCAGCTCCTGAAATAATCACACAGAAACTGTATTATTTAAATCACCGCTTGGCCCATTAGCTCTAGCTTCTTATTGGCTAACTCTTACATCTTAATTTAACCCATTTCTAGTAATCTGTGTAAAGTTCCGGCATCTGTCTCTGCAGGGCTCCATGGCTTCTCTCTGACTCCGCCTTCTTTTTCCAGCATTCAGTTTAGTTTTCCCCTGCCTACCTATGTTCTGCCCTATCAACAGGCCAAGGCAGTTTCTTTATTCACCAATGGTATTCACAGCATACAGAGGGGGAATCCCACATCACAGCTCTAGAGAAGGGATTTGCTTTGGTCCACACAGTACCAGTAACCCAGGCTGGTACCCAGTCACTGCTAGAGGATATCTTGCAGAAGCTGACAGCCAGCCCCTGAGGCCAGCAGAAGCCTTGGGTTGGTATGCACCTCCCCAGGCAGATGTTCCTCAGCATCTCACAGGACCAGTTGCTGCCATGGTAAGAAACTCACGGTCCATCCTACTTGCTCTCTTAGGGTCAGAAAAGGCCTCCTCTCCATCCCACAACCTCTGGCCTGTGACAGCTTGTACAAAGAGCTGACTGAATTCACATGTGTCTAGCAAGAGTTGGCAAAACCCTGTTTCCTTCTATAGTTGCAGGTGTGTGACTCCCAGCAGCCCCGATCTCAGATTCATCCAGTCTTGCTTGGCCTTGGGAATGTGGCATCACTTACATTGTCCCCGAGGTCCAAGGACAGACTCATCCATGTCCTGTAGCTAACAGTGCCATGAGCCCTATTCTCACCACAGCTTTCCATGGGCCGCCATAGGCTGCTGTAGGTTATCTACAGACATTCTTTATTTTCCTTCCTTCCTTTCTTCCTTCTTTCCTTCTTTCTTTCTTTCTTTCTTTCTTTCTTCTCTCTTTCCTTCTCTTTCTTTCTTTCTTCCTTCCTTCTTTCTTTTCTTTTCTTTTTGTTTGTGTTTGGTTTTGGCTTTTGAAACAGGATTTCTCTGGGTATCCCTGGTTACTCTGGAACTCACTCTGTAGACCAGGCTGGCCTCGAACTCACAGAAATCTGTCTGCCTCTGCTTCCCAAGTGCTGGGATTAAAGGTGTGCACCACCACCGCCCAGTTTATACAGACATTCATATCCATATTCTATTGTTCCAGGATGGCAGAAAAGCCCCAAGTCTCTGCACTACTGTGCTTAGCCTGAGGGCCTTGAATAAAGTCTCTTCCACTTTCTGCATCTCTAGAGTGTGGATAACCATGCCACAAGCCTAAAATTGTCTAGCTATGGCCCGAGCAACTCAGCAAAGGTCTCCACACCTTAGAACTCCAAGCCACAGCTTCTGGTGCCCAAACCCCTGATAAAAATTAGCTTGTGCCTTCAGATCTACAGAGACCATCTGAGTAGATAACGCCACCAATGTTGCTAAGAGTACCACAAACCTCAGTGCCAATGGCAGGTACATGATGAAGTACACAGGGAAGTCCCCTCCTCCCCCCTGTGCCCCACAGCCTTAAGCCTGTGGTTACTGATGCCACAGACCCCAGAACCTTGAGACCTGTTTAGTTCTCAGGACCTAGGGAAATCCCATTCATAGTTCTACCGCTGTAGCCACTCAATCTTTAGTCCCCTTGTCTCCCGCATCCATCCTGAGCATTCTCGGGAGGGTCTGCTGTGTCCCTTGGTGTTGCCTGTGCCTGTGCAGAGAGACTTCAGCTCAGTGTTCTTCATATCCTACCCCACGCTGCCATCAGGGCTGGACTCTTGAGTAGGCTCAGGCACACACCATGGATGCCAACATCCACTATAAAGTTGTAAACCTTTATGAATCCCTGGAGGTTTTTACTGTGGTGATGAAACACCATGACCAAAGCAATGTGGTAAGAAAAGGGTTTATTTGGCTTATGTTTCCACACCTCTGTTCATCTCTGTGGGAAGTCAGGACAGGAACTCAAACAGGGCAGGAACCTGGGAGGCAGGAGCTGATGCAGAGGCCATGGAGGGAGCTGCCTACTGACTTGTTCCTCATGGCTTGTCCAGCCTGCTTTCTTACAGAATCCAGGACCACCAGCCCAGGGATGGCACCACTCACAGTGGGCGGGGCCTTTTCCAATCATTCACTAATACTCTACAGACTTGCCTATAGCCCAATCTTATGGAGGCATTTTCTCATTCGCGGTTCCTTCCTCTCTGAGAACTCCAGCCTGTGTCAAGCTGACATAAACTCAGGCAGCACAGTGCATGCAGACGATGCTGTCATTAATCAAAGATGGGGAAACTGCACCGAGTACACTTTTGAGTTCTACTGTAACCAAGCTCCAAACATCCACTGCCCTGACTTTCTACAGCCTACTGTCTTAGTCCGTATTCTATTGCTGTGAAGAGACACCATGGCCACAGCAACTCCTATAAAGGAAAACATGAAATTGGATGGCTTACAGTTCAGAGGTTCAGTCCATTATCATCACGGTGGGACACAGCAGTGTGCAGGAGGGCATGGTGCTGGAGCTGAGAGTCCTACGTGCTGGTCAACAGGCAAGGGGAGGTGGTCTGTCTCACTGAGTATAGCTTGAGCATAGGAGACCTCAAAGGCCACCCCCATAGTGACAAACTTCTTCCAACAAAGCCATGCCTCCTGATGGTGTCACTTCCTATGAGCTTATGGGGGCCAATTACATTCAAAGTACTACACCTATTTAAATGAGAAAAACAACTTATTACAAAATCCAGTAACACTGGAAGAAGCAAATGTTACACTGGTTGCACACACACCAGAGAAAGAACAAAAGAACCAGTAAAGGAAACGCAACACCTCTAAAATCACAATTCTCCATAGGCAGATCTCTGATGGGAATTCAAAATAATGACACAATTACAAGGTACATTCAAATAAAAGAAGCTCAAAGAATCCCCACTAGCTCTTGTCAAAATAGTCCCTCACTGAAGCATATCATACTCAAACAAGATTGTTGGAAGTACCAGAAAACATAGACTACTACTGCAGTCTCAAAGATGGGGCTGAGTCACCGGGAGAGAGGCAATACTGTGGGACAAAGAATACACACACACACACACACACACACGGGTGGTAGTAGGGGAAGTGGAGACAGAGACCATATCAGAGAGAGACAAACAGACACAGAGAGACAGAGAGAAGTGTTTCTAAAACAAGAGACAACTACCAATTTACATAAAGTGAATGCCCCTTAGACTTATATCAGATTTCCTGGAAGAACCCTTATAGGTTTGAAGAGAATAGGAAAAATTATTGAAAAAAAGCTCCCTTTTGAGTAAGACTACTATATACAGAAAGACTGTTTTTGTTTAAAAAACATTAAGAGAACTAGAAAGAAACAAAATAGAAAGCACAAAGAACATAATGAAAATTACAGAACGACGTTCCTACCTTATGATAAGAACCTTAAATAATGGGTGGGGGAGAAGGCTCAGTGAGTAACACTGAGTAACAGTGAGCAACTGAGTAACACCGAATGACAGAGAGCAACAGCGAGGAACAGTACCTGCCAGCAAGCCTGATGAAACCCACATGGTGGAAAGAGAGAACTTACCCCTGAAAGTTGTCCTCTGACCTCTGTGCATACAGCAAGGGAAAAAAAAGGAGGGAGAAGACGGAAGGGAAGGAAATGTAATAAAAATTAACTTTGAATACAAATGAATTAAATACATCAATCAACTAAAATTTACTGGCTGAAAGGATAGGAAAAATAAGACTCAACTATGTACTGGGTACAAGAAACTCATCACGTTTACAAACAGGTTACATAGAAGCTAGGAATGAAGGCTGGGAAGACACATCACACAGATGGAAAATAAAAGTGAGACAAAGTAACAGTACTTTGCCTGGTCAAGCAGACGTTGTTACATTTTGAAAAGTGAAAAAAACAAAGAAGGTCGTTGCATATTGACACAATGATACATTTAACAAAGTGGTTTATTAGGTATAAATAGGCAGGTATCATGAACCAGATAGGGGAGCACCATAGTATAGAAGACTATGTCAAACACTGGGCAAGCCTTGAGCCTGGACAAACACAGCTCACAGTAACTGAACCAAGAAGACAGATGGAAACAAAATGGGCCGATAATGAGAGTCCAGGTCTTAAAGGTACTGGCAGAGTCCATGAGACTTTTGAAGAATTAATTTCCGTAGTTACACTCTTCAGTTTTCTGAACAAAGGTGCCAAAATTTCCAGTAAAAGTCTAGTGAATCAAATTCAACAGCACATCAAAAGTTCATAGCTCATGCCCAAGTCGGATTCATCTTCCAGATGCAAGGGTGGTCTGACATATGTAAATGAGCGCGGAGAGCCAACAGGACGAAGGTGCAAATACATAAACAACACGCCAGGAAAGCTTCTGATACAATTCATGCTGCTTATGGTAAGAAAACTCAAAAAAAAAAAAAAGGTATAGGAGTAACATACATTAAAATGATAATGACGACATGTAAAAGCCTACAGTGGGTGGAGCTACAGTCATTTCTTCCTGGATCTGGGAAGACACAGCCCTCCACACTCACGGCTCAGGCTTAGCGCCTGACTGGAAGCCTTTGGAAGGGCTATTAAACAATAAGAATCAGAAGTATCCAAATCGGAAGGAAGTTATTCATGTTTGCAAGCATGACGACACAGGAAAGCCTAAGTAATCCACCCAAAAGCTGTTGGACCTGGTACACTCAGCGAAGGTGCGGCACACAGGAGACAGCAGCCCTTTCTGTAGCGGTAATGAACTTGTCAACAGAGAACTCTATAGACCAATCCCGGGAGTGGAGAGGTGGCTCGGCGGTGAGGAGCACTGGCTGCTCTTATGACTTCGAGCTAGGGTTCAAATCCCAGCACCCACAGGGCAGCTCACAGCTGTCTGCAACTCCAGTTCTTGAGGATTCAGTGCCATCCTCTGGCCTCTGTGGGCACTGCAGTCTCATGCTGCATGGACATACATACAATTAAGCCACCCATAAATATAAAACAATTTTGTTTTTGAGACAGGGTTTCTCATCTCTGACTGTCCTGGAACTCTCTTTGTAGACCAGGATACTGTACCAGGCTTTTTCTTTTGGGCCACCACCAAGTTTCCAAATCATGATACAGAGACTTATTAGTTTCCATGCTCTGCCTACTTTAGGCTCATTTCTGGCTAACTCTTCTAACTTAAATTAACCTGATTCTCTTTATCTACCTTTGGCCTTTTATCTATCTTTCTTACTTCTGTATATCTTACTTTCACTGCTTCTCTAAGTCTGACTGGCATTTTCTGGCTTCTTGCTTTGGCTGTGTCCCTCATTTCTTTTCCTCCTTCTTCTCCTTCCTCTTTTCTCTCTCAAGCCTGGAGTTCTCCTATTTATTCTCTGCCTGCCAGCTCTGCCTTTCCTTTTTCTGCCAAGCTATTGGCCATTCAGCTCTTTATTGGACCAATCAGGTGCCTTAGGCAGGCAAGGTGAAACAGATGCAACACATCTCTTCCTAATTAAACAAACGCAGCATCAACAAAAGTAACACACCTTTACACGGTTGAAATAATCACAGCAAGCCGGGCGGTGGTGGCGCACGCCTTTAATCCCAGCACTCGGGAGGCAGAGGCAGGCGGATCTCTGTGAGTTCAAGGCCAGCCTGGTCTACAAGAGCTAGTTCCAGGACAGGAACCAAAAGCTACAGAGAAACCCTGTCTCGAAAAATCAAAAAAAAAATAATCACAGCAAAACAAATGTAACATATGTTTACATAGTTAAAATAGTATTCTTCAGCGTAAACAAGTGTAGCACATCCATGCTGAGTTAAATAATATTCTGCAACAGGTTGTCCTTAAACCACAGAGATCCACCTGTCTCTGCTTCTGGAGTGCTGAGGTTAAACGTGTGCACCACGACTGCCCATAAAACAATCTTTTTTAAATGTGAGCATCAGAAACCCAAATAAGCCTATTAAAACACTGGAAATGGAGCTATAAAGACAGCTCTCGGAACAAGACATAATGTTCAAATGGCCAATAAGTGTTGAGAAATACTCAGCTTTACTAACCATGAAGAAAGTGCAAACCAAAACTACAGGGAAGCATTGTCACTGCAGGCAGGGTCCTCAGCAAGAATTAACAATTGCTGGTGAGGATGGAGGAAATAAAAATTAGTACAGACATCATGGCGAGCAGTTGGAGGTTGCCCATAAAAACCAAACACTTGTAGGTATTAGCCTGAAGATGAAATCTTTGTACCCAAAAGAAATCTGTTTGCCACAGTGCTACTCCCCATAGCGAAGAGTGCAGCCACAGAGGTGCCTACCCAAGAGCGAATGGGTAAAGGAAGTGTGTGCACACAGTGGAATCCTACTCAGTCATGAAGGGAAAGAGGTCCCATCGCTGGGAGCAACCTGGATGTAACAGGAAGCCAAAGGAAATGGACCAGACTCAGAAAGACAAATGCGACATATTCCCACCTACTTGTGACCTGAAATTCGACCTGGATGAGGACCAAAGCGGGGGTGGTCACTAGGGCCTGGGATGGCAGAGGAAGGTAGGTGACAAAGCTGGAAGGAGACCCACAGGAAGTCTGAGTCATTCTTGTTTTTCTGCAATATGGTGGGGGTATTACGGAGTTAGAACAATCTACAGTGCACATAAATATAGCTGGAAGAGTAAGGAATTCCATGTATAAATGCCTGGTGCATGGGAAGATGGGATGCTTAGCATGACAGCCAGCCACCGCACACACTGACATGTGAGGAGTCACCAGCCACTGCACACACTGACATGTGAGGAGTCACCAGCCACTGCACACACTGACTTGTCACTGTGCACACACTGACGTGTCAGGAGTCCCCACCACACACACCCTGACATGTCAGGAGTCCCCACCACACACACTGACGTGTCAGGAGTCCCCACCGCACACACTGACGTGTCAGGAGTCCCCACCACACACACCCTGACATGTCAGGAGTCCCCACCGCACACACTGACGTGTCAGGAGTCCCCACCACACACACCCTGACATGTCAGGAGTCCCCACCACACACACTGACGTGTCAGGAGTCCCCACCACACACACCCTGACATGTCAGGAGTCCCCACCGCACACACTGACGTGTCAGGAGTCCCCACCACACACACCCTGACATGTCAGGAGTCCCCACCACACACACTGACGTGTCAGGAGTCCCCACCACACACACCCTGACATGTCAGGAGTCCCCACCGCACACACTGACGTGTCAGGAGTCCCCACCACACACACTGACATGTCAGGAGTCCCCACCGCACACACTGACGTGTCAGGAGTCCCCACCACACACACCCTGACATGTCAGGAGTCCCCACCACACACACTGACGTGTCAGGAGTCCCCACCACACACACCCTGACATGTCAGGAGTCCCCACCGCACGCACTGACGTGTCAGGAGTCCCCACCACACACACTGACGTGTCAGGAGTCCCCACCACACACACACTGACATGTCAGGAGTCCCCACCACACACACTGACGTGTCAGGAGTCCCCACCGCACACACTGACGTGTCAGGAGTCCCCACCACACACACCCTGACATGTCAGGAGTCCCCACCGCACGCACTGACGTGTCAGGAGTCCCCACCGCACACACTGACGTGTCAGGAGTCCCCACCACACACACCCTGACATGTCAGGAGTCCCCACCACACACACTGACATGTCAGGAGTCCCCACCACACACACCCTGACATGTCAGGAGTCCCCACCGCACGCACTGACGTGTCAGGAGTCCCCACCACACACACTGACGTGTCAGGAGTCCCCACCACACACACACTGACATGTCAGGAGTCCCCACCACACACACTGACGTGTCAGGAGTCCCCACCGCACACACTGACGTGTCAGGAGTCCCCACCACACACACTGACGTGTCAGGAATCCCCACCGCACACACTGACATGTCAGGAGTCCCCACCACACACACTGACGTGTCAGGAGTCCCCACCACACACACTGACGTGTCAGGAGTCCCCACCACACACACCCTGACATGTCAGGAGTCCCCACCACACACACTGACGTGTCAGGAGTCCCCACCACACACACCCTGACATGTCAGGAGTCCCCACCACACACACTGACGTGTCAGGAGTCCCCACCACACACACTGACGTGTCAGGAGTCCCCACCACACACACCCTGACATGTCAGGAGTCCCCACCACACACACTGACGTGTCAGGAGTCCCCACCACACACACCCTGACATGTCAGGAGTCCCCACCGCACGCACACTGACGTGATGAGAGGCAGCTCAGGGTTAAGAGCACTTGTTACAGAGGACCCAGGTGTGGCTCCCAGACCCTACCAAGTCAGGTAGCTCCTAACGGCCTGTAACTCCAGCTTCAGAGGATTCGAGGTTCTCTTCTAAGCTCTATCGGCACCTTCACTCATGTGTACACACACAATTAAAACGGATTTCTCAGAAAACGAGGAAACAACCTTCCTCAAGACCCAGAAATACCACTTTGGGGTATATATCCAAAGGAAGCTCAATCATGCCACAAGGACATGTGCTCAACTATGTTCATAGCAGCTTTGTTTGTCATTCCCAGAACCTGGAAACAACCTACATGCCCCTTGACCAAAGAGTGAATAAGGAAAATGTGGTACATTTACACAATGGAGTACTACACAGCAGAAAAAATGACAGCTTGAATTTTGCAGGCAAATGGATGGAGCTAGAAAACATTATTTTGAGTGAGGTAACCCAGACACAGAAAGACAATTATCATATGTACTCACTCATAAGTGGTTTTTAAACATAAAGCAAAGAAAGCCAGCCTACAAACCACAATCCCAGAGAACTTAGACAACAATGTGGACACTAAGAGAGACATACATATATATAATCTACATGGGAAGTAGAAAAAGACAAAATCTCCTGAGTAAATTGGGATCATGGGGACCTTGGGAGAGGGATGAAGGGGTGGGGAGAGGCAGAGATGGGAGCAGAGAAAAATGTAGAGTTCAACAAAAATCAATAAAAAGAAAGAAAAAAGATATGATAAAAACATTAACTTAAAAACAAACAGAAAAGTAATGAAAATAGACCTTAAATATTTGTGTGTGATATCAACACAGTGTAACTCAGAAAGATACATATTTTAATAAATCATAAATAAAATATTTAATAAATTCTGCTTGTTTTTAATTACGTCATATAGCATGCACACACGCGCGCACGTGTGTGTGTCATGGCACATGTATGAACATCAGGACTTCAGATTTCTCCGCTTTCACCATGTGGGCCAGGGGCCAAACTCGGGTTATCAGGCTTGATGGCAGGCCTTTTCCTCACTCAGCCACCTCATTAGCCCTCAAATAAACTTTTGCTTCCTTCTGCCTGCTTGTCTGTATTTGTAACACTTGCATGTGATGCCCACAGAAGCCAGGATAGGGTTTGGTCTCCTGGATCTGGAGTTACAGACAGTTGTGAGCCAGATCAGCAGGAGAGACAAAACTCTCACTGCCCAGAAAAGACGCTGACATGGAGGAGTGAATTCCAGAGCAGACAAAGCCGATCTTACTCTTCTCAAATCCCGAGGCCTTCCTGAAGGAGACACAGTTAAACATGTGCATGCAGGTGCTGTTCTGTGTGCTATCCTGAGGTTAGCAGCATAAGTCTGCTCTCATTCTGTCGGGTGACAGCCTTCTGCAGCCATTTCCTCAGCGTAAGTGTGCAGGACGCAGCAAATGAGAAATGCGGTGCCAGCCCAGTGCTGCTTGCTGTCCGAGTTCAGCTTCTCAGACTGAACTTTTAACCCTGAGTTTTATTTTGGAAACTCTGACTGAAGAGGAAGGGCCACACTTGATGCTTCTTCACTTTCTCCCAGCTCCCCTCTCCCCCAATCCACAGCACGAGGAAGTGCGGTGCGGTTTACCAACTAGCCCAGAGGTCACAGCTGTTAACTGTGGTGGCCTCAAGGTGTGGCTAAATCTGCAGGTGCCCTGAGAACAAGGGCTGTCGGCTGTGGGGGTTTCCATCCAGATTTCACGTGAAGTATGAGCCAGGTTTTGTTGCAAGGGCTGGGCTACCACAAACAGACCTCACCCAGGCGCCACCTGGGGACCACAGGGCTAAGGCCACCATAGTCTCCATAAGGCAAAGACAGGTATATCCATGTGAGAGGTTTCTCTCTGGACTAAACAGGGAAGCTGCTAGGTGGGCTGGGGCCAGATAAGCCATAAGGGGAGGCTCCCTGATACCTCGAGGTACCACCCCCTCATACATTGCAGGAAAGAAAGACATGGATGCTCTGGTGTGTGCGCCTCCTCTAAAGTTAGTGTGGTGGAAACACCATCCCCTTACAACAGAGACAAGAAATATAGAACATTTAATAGACCGTTTCCATGGGGACTTACCTTAGCCACATAAGGTTTTAATTTTCCTATCTGTTCTTCTGGTCCTATTTATCTGACCCAACTGGAATTTTGTTATTTCGGAGATAAAGTTCTAATCCCAAGATTTTGATCACTTACCTCCTGAAGTGGCCAGTCTGCATGCCAAGATTTTGGTGAAATTATGGTTACCTCCACCTTTGTCAACCAAACCTTTCTATTATAATAATACAGTTTATCCTTATTTTTAGCTTTGGCCCTTGGTCAATTATTGAATTTTGCCAAAATATTTGTTTTATGGTGTCTTCGAAAATTTGTCTTACCTACTGAAGCTGTTAGCAGACATTAGTTCTTCTAATTGCTCTGAGTTTCCCTCATGCTGACAGGGACTGATTGAACCAAATTTGACATGGGGGCCTGTGAGAGGCCCCCTATGGCATTTTCCAATGCAAAGGGTTACCTTGACTGTCCCTTGTTGATCTGCATTCATTAGTCCAACATTGGCCTTGGCTACACCTTCTGCGTATTCCTGAATCTTAGGGCCTTCTGTTTTGATTATGTCTTGAAAAGAAACATTGTTTCTATGATGCATCTACAATTTTGTTTTAGATGAACTTGTTTACTGCAATTAAAACATCGAAATTTTTCATTTTCTTAAAATTTTTGGAAATCACCTGTCCCATCCAAGTATCACCAAGAGATTCCGTGTTGACTGTATGTCAGATCCATTCATCCATGGCTCCAGTTCTCTTCTTTAAAATCCTGATTACCTTTTGAAAGCATTTTCAAAAGCCAAAGATTCAAATAATATTTTTCTAACTTTGAGGTCTGCTATCATTCTATTCACAGCTGAAGTCAATCTTTGTAAAAAAAAAAAAAAAATCAGTGAAAACTTCTTTTGGGCCTTGTAGAACTGTTGTAATGAGGCTTCTTGTTCATTACCCAGCTACCCAGACTCCTGAAATAATCAAACAGAAACTATATTATTTAAATCACTGCTTGCCCATTAGCTCTAACTTCTTATTTACTAACTCTTACATCTTAATTTGACCCATCTCCATTAATCTGTGCATCACCACGAGGTCGTGGCCTACCAGCAAGGTCTCAGCACATCTGTCTCCAGCAGCTCCATGCTTCTCCCTGACTCCCCCTCCTTTCTCCTGGCATTCAGTTTAGTTTTCCCTGCCTAACTAATAATAAATAATTTTCATATTGTCCCCCTTCTATCTCTCCTTTTTAAAAAATATTTATTTACATTTATTCAATTTGTTAATTAGCCTAATTCACCATTTAAAAATTCCTAACGTCTTTCCAGCTGACACTGATGCTTGAAAGATGGGGTTGTGCAAAGGTAATCAGATGTAGTGACGCTGTCTGGCCAGCAGGTGGAGCCGGCTGCCACCAAGGCAGCCCAGGCTCAGAAAGCTAGGAGCAAATGCACAAGGCACTAGCTTCTGCCGGGGCACTTGTGCGTGTGGATCAGAAATGGCCGGGGAGGGTAGCAGTGGACGCACAGATATACTGTGAGGAGCCAGGGATTGGTGCCTGGGAGGGCATCTGTGGAAATCCCCAGACACAGGAAATCAGGTTAAGAGGGAATTGGGAAAGGGGTGGGGTCTATGTTCTCTGCTCGCCACTGCACTGAAGTGGTGGCTAGCTCAGTCTGCAAGGTGGAATTATGTAACCTGTGTGCGGTTTAGTAATGCCTCATGTGGGCACCAGATAAAGTAATTTTTATTACTGTTTAGAATAAAATAAAACTGATGGACAAGTATTAAAGATAAAAAACTGAGATAATCACAAAGGACCAAGAAACACAAGGCTGCTCTGCTCTTTACTTTTGTGCTGAAAAAGGCCTCATGACCTTCTTCCTGGGACCCATTCTTTATGGAGCCTGCAGGGAACACTATGATCCACTCTGACCATGTTGGGGCCCGTGTGGGCCCAACACAGATTCCCTAACTCGACTGGAACGGAGACGCGAGGAATAATCAGACACAGCTTACATGGTCATCCTTGAATGGCAAGATATCTCGAAGATTTCTTGTTTATTCCCCAAACAGTTTATATATCATCCCATAAATTGAGCAGGAAAACACATTAGGCTGTATCCTAGGCAACCAGGTGAATGGCTTTAGTCACAGTCCATATCTACCTGTATGCTAGAAGTCAGGTAGGCCATGAATTAGCGTCTCTATAAGACATCCTCCAAATTACAAAGGAAGGAAGCACCAAACCTCCTAACTCTTAAGTCATCGCTTCAGCCAACATCTCTCCACAGGTAATATACATTTATAACAAAAGAAACTAGCAGCACATCCTGGCCTAGTTAAACAGAGACAGTTTGTCTGCAGAGTTATGTGATCAGCTCAGACCAGGCCCATGGCTTTTATGCCTGGCTGGTATACCATACAGAAATATGGGCCTACATGACCAGCTGAATGTGAACCCCACCTCTTGAACCAATTGCTAACCCCAATAAACATTGGGTCACAACATAGATAAAATTTCTGTAACAACATAATGTTGTGTTTTCAGTTTGGTTTAAATTTTATTCATCAGTGACTTACTTTACTGACAGGACTGAGCTGGGAATAGATTCTTCTATCCACACTGATCTCTTCTTATTTGTACATCAACCTTAGGACTCGGGGCTCTGATTCTGACCTAAGTCCTTCCGCACATTAATCAACAGAGAACAGATATCAAATGTGTTTCTTGAAATGGATGCATACAGCAGGAGTCACAGCTCTGTCAGTGACCTGACCTCAGGGTCCCAAGACCACAGAAAGAGCCAGGCCTGGGGTCATGTGACCTGGAATCCCATTTCCTGGGAGGCAGAGACAGGAGGATCAACCAGTGTCCTCCAGGTTCAGCCACAGACACTGCCTCAAAAAGAAAGGGAGAGTTCCTCCGGAAGACACAGGTGTGAGTCTCCAGCTCCACATGCGTGTTCACACATGACCACTAACAGAGAATGCGCTGTCTTAGTTGGGGTTTACTGTTTCTGTGAGGAGACACCATGACCTCAACAACTCTTATGAAGGAAAACTTTTAATTGAGGGGGTCGCTTATGCTTTCAGAGGTTCAGTCCAATCTGATCATGGAGTACAGGCAGACATAGTGCTGGAGCTGAGAGTGCTACATCTTGCAGGCAAGAGGAAGTCGATTGTCACACTGAGTGATGCTTGAGGAAAAGGCCTCAAAGCCCGCCCCCACCGTGACACACTTCCAACAGAAGGTGTGGCCCAGGTTATAGGTGTCTCATCAAACCGTATTATCTTGTAAGGAATACACAGTTTTCTATCCTCTGTGGATATAAAAGTAGAAACTCTTTTTCAAAGCAACATATCCTTTTTAAGAGGGAATTGCCAGTTTCAGAGGGGGGACCTTACTACTGAATCTCTAGCCAGCAACTGATGGTGCTGGTCTGCTCTGCTGATGATTGGCTAATTACACTGACTTTACCCAATCAGCATCAAAGCAGTGATTCCCCTGGTTCTTAATTATCCTAGCAATGGGTAAAGAGAGGACATAGTTTTTTCTGTGTATGCTTGTCTGCTCCTCCTATTCTGATCTTTTCTCTCCTTCAGCATGATGAAACCGTGGCTCCCCAGAGGCCCCTGGGTGGCAGCTGTGGTCCTGACACTGATGGTGCTGAGTTCTTCCATGGCTTTGATCCCCCGACGTAAGTGCACACCTCAGGTGCTGAGCTGCTGGGGGTGGGGGAGGGAGGGGCCGACTTCTCACTGTCCAGGTCAAGCCCCTTGAATCTAACAATATTTTCTGTGACCACCCACAGTCCTCACTTGAAATCCAAACTGTTTCCCCAAATGGAAGCCCGGATGCCTGTGCTCTCAGATCTGTGTGAGAGGCCCCACGTATCAGCCATTGCTTTCCAGTCTCTTCCTGGAGCATCTCCAGCCTGTGTCACAGTCCTCAGGGCCTGGAGAGGACTGATAATCATGATGTTAAATCAACCCCTGCACAGGGCTTGTCCTCATTGTGTTGAGCTATGCCAGACAAAGAGGTTTCTCGTTAAAAATAGAACTTCATGTGTGTGTTTGTATTCTATTTTGTATATAAGTTTATTTTATTTTCAATAAAAAGACCAATATTGAAGTGATTAAAAGATTCCTCTAGAAGTGTCACAGAATCACAGTAACAGGCTGAGCATCCCAGGAGGATCCCTGCGCATCCTCTGCCCGCCCTGAAGCCACTTCCTGGGCACCTGGGAGGCTGAGCCCAGGGCTCAGATTTTCTCTCTCCCTGACTCCAGTGTCTGTGCAGCCTGCTCCTGCATGGGGACCCTGATGGGTGATGCGTTAGTTCCCATTCTACTCGGGAGCACAGGGCAGCCTTAGAGAGCATGGGCTCAAAGTCTGTGAAGCCTCTTCTGAGAACCTGGGGTGAGTTAAAGCCCATTTGATGTTTATGATTTGAATCTCTCTGCATTTCATTTTCTCCTACATTCTCTGTCCTGAGTCCATGGAAAGGACCTGAGTCCTCTTTGCATCTTGTGATCTCTTCCAGATTCACGACCCATACCTATACCACACAGAGAAAAATCAAAGTCTGGGTCTGCTTATGGGATATGAAAGATGGGGTTATTGACACTCCGAAGATATGACCCCAAATGCTGGGACTGTGGCCGAGCCGTCTGAGCCCTCTCTGCTTTAACTGATGAAAATGGGGAAGGGAGGATGGTTTCCATAGAGATGTTTAGGGATCGGGAGGGATGGCCGTGTAGAGCACTAGGGGCTGCTGCTCACTGTGTGCTTCCTCTCTGTGTTATCATCTCAGGCATCAAAGGACGCAGAAGCTTTCACGCGGCCTCTTACCTCCTTGTTCCACTCCACAGAACAGGCTCCTACCCTGGCATTATTGTTGTTATTGAAATTACCTGGCGTGAGTGAGAAGGAAACACGGAACATGCGACAAACCTGCTTAGGAATTTTTTAGAGGGAGTGTTACGGGCCTGGGGAAGTCAGTGTGCATCTGATTCATATGTGGATGATGTAATCCACCATGCACGTGGGTCACGCAGGGCCCTTTAACATCCCCGGGGGCCATTAGGCACTTCTGCCTGAGGGCTTCTCTGCACATGCATGGCCCCTAGAACCCAGAAGTATCACCCTTATTGCGGCTGAAATCATCACAGTTACGATTCTGGCCACACAGCGTGGCTGGCACTTCCAGGTTCCAGGGCATGTGCGGAGAAGTGCTCAGGCAAAATACTTAGTCACCCCCGGGGACCTTAAAAGGCCCTGCGTGACCTATACGTGGTATGGTTGCATCACCTATGTATGACGCAGCTACGTAAACCCTCGCCATGCATTCATGAGCTCCGTCATCTGTATACGACATTGCTATGTCAGCCACCTGTGCACATGTGGTAGGCAGCCTGTAAAGGCTGGCCGCACACCGACTTCAACGGGCCTCTTCACGCGTCTCCTCTAATAAACTCTTCTTAAGCAGGTTTGTTGCATGCTTCGTGCTTTGTTCTCACTCGCCGGGTAATTTCAATTGTCCTTCACACAGACTATTCTAGAAGATTTATTTATTTATTAATGTAGGAAGACTCTATCTGCATCTATACCTTTATGCCAGAAGAGGGCATCAGATCCCACTGTAGATGGTTGGGAGCCACCATGTGATGCTGGTACTTAAACTCATGACCTCTGGAAAAGCAGCCAGTGCTCTTAACCACTGAGTCATCTCTCCTGTTCCATCAAGCTAACTCTTCTGAAACTGTCATTTTTCCTCCATTTTGTAAAGTATAAATCATACCCTTCATTCTAATCAGTGACGTCTCAAAACACCGAGATCAGAAATAAATTCCATCTCTGAAATTCTCAGCAGTCTCTTTCTCTCTTACAGCCCTGAGAAGTGATGACCGCCACAGGTATTGTCCCACAAAATGCCCTGAACTTCTTCATCTTTCCGTGTATTTGGGGACATGATGATGTCTGGTGCTCGCATGTATTTGAGTTAAAATTAACAAATCTCTTGTACATCGTCTGAGTTAGATTAAATATTAAAAAGAAAAACTATATATCTGATTGTCTTGCCCCATCCCTATTGAAACTTCAGATGCACATGTGATTGACTGACACCCTCACCTGTCCCTGGGGTCACACTTGGCATCTGATTTTAAAAGTTTGTGAAATCTCTGGGTCTGTAATTTAGTTAAGAGATTGTGGGTCAGTGTTGGGATCATGGTTTTCATTTCCAGAAACTTCTCCAGTAGTTTTCAAAGCTCCATTCAACCCCAAGTCTTCCGAGTTGGGTTCCTCTCGACCCCACTCTCATCCCCCCCTCCCCCCCACCCTCACGCCCTGTGCACTGTTGCTCATGAACTCAGGTTGGCAGGAGGTGTTGTCTCAGCTGAGATGCGCCCCCTCCCCTGACACTGACAGTCCCACCCTCTTCTTCTGCTCCATCTGTGACACATCTTCCCTGTCACTCCCCAGAGGGCTTCTCTGTCCCCTCCTGTCACTCAAGTCTCCCTGTTACTGGAACTCCACCCCCTCTCCTATTTGTTCCTCACTCTCACAATTTAAGCTCCAAAGAGGAGGGGGCAGCGTCTGTTTTCCCTCTGTGGATCCCCTGGGTCAGCACAGGTCAGCACTGAGGGAGATTTCCTGTTCCTTCTGCTGTGTTTATGGGAGAATCAAGATCATGAGGGATGGAAGGAGTGGAGTCTTCTGAGTGGTGAGCGCTGGCTTCCTGCTCAGCTCCAGGTGGGGCAGCTGTGGGACCAGAGAGACGAACATTTGCTGAGCCCTCTCCTCTGGAATACCAGAGGTAGATCTGTCGGGTGCTCATCTGTGAGGCGTGCATTTGGACACCGGCACCAGTCCCTCCTGCATGGCCCGTGACAGGATTGTTCTCTTCTCAAGTTTATTCCCAAATGGGACTTTTTCCCTTGGGGCCATGGTACAAGCAGCAACATTAAGCCATAACTGAGCACCGGACGATTGCCTTGACCAAGAGTGTGTGACAGGGAAGCCCAGAGGCTGGAGCCCTAGGCAGGAACCATGGACAACAGTGGAGTGCTGGGGTGTGAGAAATAGTCTTCCCCTGGGAGGAGCACACCAACTGCTTATCCATTCCCAGATGGTCAGCCCTGAAAACACACATTCAAGTAACATTATGCAGATGAGAAGGTGTGTTCATGTATTTAGGAAAGTATATGCATATATGTATGTAACCATTAATAACAAAAGACACCATGAATTTGAAAGAGAACAAGAAAGGTTATATAGGAAGACTGGGGGGGTGTCAATGATACAACTATATAACACTCACAAAAACTAAGAGTCTCACTGGCTGTATAAACCACACTGAAGGGCAGAGCCCCTGCCCAGCAGTAGATGTTCCAACACAAAGTGACCTCAATGATATTCTTGGCTCGCTCTCTCTCTCTCTCTCTCTCTCTCCTTCCCTCCCTCCCTCCCTCCCTCTCTCCCCTCCCTCTCCTCCTCCTCACCATACAGGAATTTTGCTCATATATTATGGTTTAAGGTTTTGTGGCTTTTATTTTATTCCTGTAAGTGTGAATGTGTGTGTGTTGTTCTATACTAATTTTTTCTTTTGTCTTAGGTGCCTGTTTGTTTCTAGTGGGAGAGAGAAAGAAAGATTAAGGATTTGGGTGGGCAGAGAGGTGGGAAAGATCTGTGGGAGTTGCAGGAGGGAAAACTGTGATCAGAATATTTTATATGAAAAAGTCTATTTTCAGTAGTAACGAAAAGAATATTGTGGGAGGTAAAATGGCCAATCAGCCTCTGCATCCTCTCGGGATCAGGAGATCATAGATGAGGGCTTAAAAAAGAGTGTGGACACCTCCTCTCCTGTTAAGTCTAGATGTGGTAAACTCAGTCTGCCCTGATTGGTTGATATTCATGGGATCTTGCCTTTTTCTGAAGAGATGGGGGAGGAGGAGTGGATAAGAAGGGCGGGGAAGGGACTGGGAGGAGAGGATGAAGGGGAAACCTCTTCGGGGTGGAAAGAAAGAAAGAAAGGAAGGAAGAAAGAAAGAAAGAAAGAAAGAAAGAAAGGAAAAAAGAAAGAAAGAAAGAAAAGGGAGAAAGGGAGGGAGGGAAAGAGGAGGGAGGGAGAGGGCAAGCAGGAGGCTATGAAGGGAGAGCAATCCCTGCCTCTCCTAGGAATGGAGGGGGGATGGATTTCCGGGAGTTCATCCCTCTCCCTGTTTACACCCTTGTCAACTACCAGGACCTGGCTGTGTGTCCTCTGCCCCTTGGGTTGGGTTGAAGTCAGAGGTGGGTTGGGGCGAGCCTGGGTCTGGTCATTTGTGGCCACTGAAGATCATTCTTGTCTCCATAGCTTGGTTTTTGGAACAAGTTAAACACGAGTGTCATTTCTACAACGGGACGCAGCGCGTGCGGTTTCTGGACAGATACTTCTACAACCAGGAGGAGTATGCACGCTTTGACAGTGATGTGGGCGAGTACCACGCGGTGAATGAGCTGGGTCAGCCAGACGCTGAGTACTGGAACAGCCAGAAGGAGCTCCTGGAGCAGAAGAGGTCCCTTGTGGACACGTACTGCAGATACAACTACCAGGTTGCGGAGAGCTTCACTGTGCAGAGGAGAGGTGAGAGGTGAAGGCAAGGGGTTGGACCGGGCGCGGGGAGGGGGGCGGCAGGGTGGGGGACACTGTAAGGGATCAGTAGGAGGGTGCGTGCATCATTGCTTGCCTGTGTGCAGAAACCTGCAGAGACGCTGGACTCCCTGCAGCTGCAGCCACAGGTGGTTTTAAGCAGCCCAGATGGGACCTGGGAACAGAACTGTCCTCACCAGGAGCTGGAGCCCTGTTAACTCTGATCACCTCTCCAGCCCTGAGAGAATATCCAGACTGGGGAGGGGGTGGACACTGTATAAAGATGCATCAATCTAAGCTTAAGCAGGAGGGTTAGGAGGAAGGGGTCCGACAGAGGGAGCTAAAGATGCACCCCAGGGTGTGGGCTTCCCAGAGAGAGTCACACAGAGGGAGACCTGCCCCTGGCTACAGCCCCCACAGGAAGAGCAGGCAAGGGGTTGTATTGGCATCAGCCATATTCAGTGTCTGACTGTCAGTACACACCTCAAAATTTTTCTGAGAAGATTCTTTCTTTTCTCTCTCATTTGGCAAGAGACACATGAGGTGGCTCTGCAGGTTCCTCGGGTGGTGGTGAACTCAGGAGCCTCTACTGTTGCACAGGGGTTTAGTGTGTGTCCCTTCCCTGTAGTGAGTCCCTGGTGAGAAACTGCAGGTCACAGCTGGGGACAGAGAAACAGCATAGCATTTGCTGATTGTTGCTTAGCTAGAGGCTTCAGCCACCCCAGAGTGAGGCCTCTCTCTCCTCTCAGGTCCCCAGTGTTTCCTGGACTTTCCCTCCTCCCTCAGCTGAAACAATGTGTGCTGTGCTCACAAAAGCAGCTCACTGAGAATGAAGTGTCAGACTGAGCTGTGTGGGGAGTCAGAGGTGGGGAGGTTCGTGACCTGTGAATGGAAGATTCCAGAAAGAGCTGCCCCTGCTGCAGGGCTGGGGACTCAGGAGACCTTCAGTGATGTGGGGAGGTTGGAATGTTGCAGATCCACAGCCTAATCATGACTAATCCTGATCTGTCAT
Organism: Microtus pennsylvanicus; assembly: GCF_037038515.1. Taxonomy (NCBI): domain Eukaryota; kingdom Metazoa; phylum Chordata; class Mammalia; order Rodentia; family Cricetidae; genus Microtus; species Microtus pennsylvanicus. The sequence goes on along the minus strand of NC_134585.1, from coordinate 2,812,839 downwards.
TAGTCCCCTTAATAGACGTTCTTTGTCCTCCTCTGTCTCTGCCTGGACATCTTGGACTTCCGAGTGAAACCTTTCGGGATGTGTGGAACTGTCAGGCACATACTTCCCCACTCAGAAGCCAAGACTGTCATCAGAGCCCTGAGACCATGGCCAGTTCCCCCCTGTGCTGTGACCCCGCCCACCCGATGCTCCCACGATGCGCTTGGAAAGTGTACATTCATCAAATGCTTTGTTCTGTTATCATGAAAACATCACAGATCCATCACCATGTGGGAAAATGGAATTTGGGGTCATCTGACTCTGTGTTCTTGGGCCATGGCCACACATATTTGGCTCTAGAATCAACTGTCCCTTGTCCCCCGAGGGGACACTTGAACCACTGACTGATCACAAGGCACCTCTGCCTTTTCAGAGCTCCTTAGGTCTAAAGTCCCTGCTGTTGTTCATTTCCTTATTCACGACTTTTACTTTACTGGACGATCCACACTCAGCCTTTAACTCACGTTTCCTATCTAATGTGTCAGCATTGCTGTCTTGATGAGGAGGAGTGAGTTACAGGTCCCGTGTTCTTCCTCTGTGTCACTGGGACGGTGTCTGCCTCACGTCCCTGCCTCAGATCTGCTCTCCTGTCTGGTGTGAGAGGCTGTGGGTCTGGGAACCGAGAGACACCTGACACCCAGACACTCAGGCCCCTTCTGTAAAATGAACCTGTGTTGGCATGTGACCTGTGGACCTGGTCCTGAACACTTTACCATCTCAGGGTTACTCAGGATGTCACCCAGTGCCTGACAAAGTTCTGGATTTGGGGTTCTGACCAGCTGTGTTTCTTGACCTGGTCACACAGAACAAGAAGGGAGAGTAAGGGAAAGTGGAGGAGCCAGGAATGGCTGCTGTGCCCCTCCAGTGTTAGAAATTACACAGCAGAGAGAAAAGCCAGGGAGCGTGCAGGCGTGGGGATGGCAGGCAGTGGGCTCAGGGGCTGCCAGGAGTGTGGTGATTCTGGTTTGGTGTGTGTCCTAGTCAGGGTTATTGTTGCTGTGGTGAAACTCCATGGCCAAAGCAAATCAGGGAGGAAGGGGACTATTTAGCTTACAGTTTTATATCAATGTTCATCATCAAACAAAGTAAGGACAGGAACTCAAATGAGGCGGGAACCTGGAGGCGGGAGCTGAGGCAGAGGCCATGGAGAGGTTCTGCTTACTGGCTTGTTCCCTGCTGCTTGCTCAGCCTGCTTTCTTTAAAACCCAGGAACCACAACCCAGGAAGGGCACCATCCATAATGGCTGGGCTTCTTCCACAACCAGGAATTGAGAGAATGTCCTACAGGTTTGTTTACAGCCTGATCTGATGGAGGCATTTTATAATTTGAGGTTCCCTCCTCTCACGTGACTTCAGCTCATTTCAAATTGACATAAAAGTGCCCACCACCATGTGTGGTGTTGAAAACCCCATTTAAACAAGGTGGAGGAGGTTTTCTACAAAACTTGGGAAGATTGTAGAGAGATGAATCAAATATTGAAAGAGAAAACAGAAAATGAAGTCTTCTTTGAACTACATTTAAGGGATGGAGGGAGTTTACAGTGAGCTTCCATGAGAATGTATTGTAATGTATCCTCACGGCTGTTACACTGTGTCGTCTAGACAAAACAGTAAGAGAAAAGGCCTGGCTCCTCCAGTTCAGAGAGAATTCACTCCAGCACCGCCTTCTGCTGCAAGCCCACTGCTCTGCAGGGGTCCGGATGCAGACTGCACACAGTCCCTAAACCCTGCAGCTCACACACTGACGGCCCCTGCTGAGGAGACTGCAGCACAGTCCCTAAACCCTGCAGCTCACACACTGAGGGCCCCTGCTGAGGAGACTGCAGCAGTCTGTAAACCCTGCAGCTCACACACTGACGGCCCCTGCTGAGGAGACTGCAGCACAGTCTGTAAACCCTGCAGCTCACACACTGACGGCCCCTGCTGAGGAGACAGCGGCTCCCTGGGTGACACACATTAGAACACTGACCGCAGATGTGGTAAAGTTGATTTATTCAGAGTCCTGCAAAGGGAGATGAGAAAGAGTTCTCAGTAAGACTTCCTGCCTCGCACACAGAACTGCTGCCCTCTAGACACCAGAAGAGACAGAACCCAGAGACACAACTTATGTACTTAGCTGATGGAGAAATTGCAACAACTGGGGATAAGCTTTTCTTTCCCTACCAGGGCATCCACCTGCAGCTGGGGATTCCTCCACAGAGTGGCGCCGATAGCTAACGTGAGAGAACAGACACTAAGTCCAGACAACTGTGTTAGACTCTGAGTCCTGCCTGGACCTCAGCCTGGGTGGGTGGAGGCAGACACAGCCAACCTGGGGGACAGCTCTGCCCTCATGACCTGTTCTCACCTCCCCTTCTCCTCTAGTTGAGCCTGTGGTAACTGTGTATCCCACAAAGACAGAGCCCCAGGAGCACCACAACCTCCTGGTCTGCTCTGTGAGCAACTTCTATCCCAGCCAGATTGAAATCAGATGGTTCCGGAATGGCCAGGAGGAGAAGACTCGGGTCGTGTACACAGGCCTGATCCGGAATGGAGACTGGACCTTCCAGACCCTGGTGATGCTGGAGACGGTTCCTCAGAGTGGAGAGGTTTACACCTGCCAGGTGGAGCATCCCAGCCTGACCAGCCCTGCCAGAGTGGAGTGGAGTGAGTGGGAAGCTCCTGACCCTGAGAATCCCCGCCCACCAGCAAGAGGCATGGCTTACCCTGTCTGTCAGCTCTCCTTTCCCACACATTATTTCCAATGGTTCTGTGCTGTTCTCTCCTTCAGTATGGCTCACAGGGTAGGTGTGTGATCTTCCACAAGCACCTTTGCCCCTGGGAAGCAGTTATGCCATTACACTCTCTCCTGAGCCTTCAGTGACATCACCAGACCAAGGACCTACTTGTCCCTGGCTGCAGCCTCTGCCTCTGGCTGGGTTGTGTTTCTGCTGCTGCTCATGCAGATGATGGACAAGGAGCAGCGCAGGGTCATGGCTGACCTCAGGGACGTCCAGTCTCAGCTCTGCCTTTGCTTAGCTCTGTCACCCTCAGGACTGTGCATCCTCAGAGCTCAGGAGCTTCTGTCAGCTCCCCTCAGGGCGGCCATATTAAGTCTTTTCATGCTGTGAACCTCTTGTTGTTTGACTGCTTCCAAACATCAGCAGGAGTGTTCAGTTCCTACTGTTCTAGGAGAAACTTCTTCCTCGGTCTTAAAGCTCTGACTCTAGGGGCCCCAAAAGGGAAACAAGATTTGGGGTGAAAACCTCTAAACCCGGCTTCCTTCTCAGGGGTTCAGTCCTCATCTGCACAGAAGAAGATGCTGAGTGGAGGGGGCTTCATGCTGGGTCTGCTCTTCCTCGGGCCTGGGCTGTTCATCTACTTCAGGAACCTGAAAGGTAAGTAGTGGAGACTGGACCTTCCAGACCCTGGTGATGCTGGAGATGGTTCCTCAGAGTGGAGAGGTTTACACCTGCCAGGTGGAGCACCCCAGCCTGACCAGCCCTGTCACAGTGGAGTGGAGTGAGTGGGAAGCTCCTGACCCTTTGAATCCTGGTGGTGGCCAAGGCTCGTGGCATTTCAGAGAAGAGACATGACTTTGTTTTCAGGGTGTCTCAGGTTTCAGTTATCTCTGAACCCAACAGTCTGCAGATACTAAAGCATGGTGACAAATGGGGATGGGAAATTTAATGGGATTCTGACTTGAGAAGTCAGAATGAAGGAAGAGTGGAGGAAGAGCCTCTGGGCTGCTGTGTGACTGGGACTTTAAGTCCCTCTGTCTGTCCACACTCCCCTCTGCCCTGGATGCTGTGGGCAGTGGTGCCAGAGGAATCTCAGAGTCTATGTTCATGTGGGAGGAGGGGGACAGATCTGCCTCCATGCACTTAATGTCTATTTTATTCTCTTCTCTAGGACAGTCTGGACTCCAGCCGACAGGTAACACCCTTCAGTCTTCCCTCAGAGACAGATCTGCCTTCCCTACAGTGTGGGCTGGGGTGTGAGGTATACCAGGCAGACACACTGGGGAAGATGTAGATCCCAGGACACCGAGCCTTGTTTCCTGTACTTACTGAGGGCCTGGGCTCTGAAGCTCTGTTTACTCAGAGCTTGAAAAGTTCTCTCTGCTCACTCTCATGCAGTCAGGGAGGCCTGAGGGGGTAGGAGAAGCCACTGCAGAGTTAGGTCTGGAAACTCCACTGTCCCCTGTGCTCTGCAGGACTCCTGAGCTGAGCTGAGGTGACAAGGCTGAAGGAAGGAGCTCCTCCTGTCTCCATGTCATGAAATTGTTTCCTTCTTGGCTTCAGTTCCTCCACTGACAGTGCTTCCCTAGGACCTGGCTCCTCCTGGTTATGGACCCTGCAGGCCTGTTCTCCCTGATGGCCTGTTCAACCCCACCTGTGCCTACAGTCCCAGGACAGAAGTCCCCTCCCCTCCCCTGCCCTGCTTCCTTTTGTCCCCTGCCCTTTGTCTGAGTTTCTGAGCCAGGTTGCTGTGATTACACTTTCCCACATTTTTTTCTCAAATAGACAAAAAATCAAAATTACCTGCTTCATAGAATTTCAAGGAGAAGAAATTCAGAGAAAGGAATGACCCACTGTTAGACTCTGTTTGTTCATGATATGAATGGAGGAGTGTATATATGTAGCGATTTATAATAAAGTAGGCCCACACTATCTCAGAATGGGGGATAATAAAGGTTTATTTGTTTAGGGGTTGACTCACAGTAAAAGCAGTGATCAGCAGTCCTCTGTGTGAGCGGGGAACTGGAACTGAATCCAGCAGCCAGTGGGTCTTGCATGCCTCTATGTCTGTATATCTAGTACCTGAGACAGAGCCCAAAGTAGGCCAGCATCCAAGAGCCATTGTCTGAAGGAGTCCCCACAGTTCTCCCCTTTTGTCTAAATAAGAGAGTTCCAAACCTAATGTCAACTATATACAATAAGAAAAAATATCAAGTATAAAAATTAGAATTATGACAACTCGTTCTGCATAATGCGAATTAGTAACTATATTGAGAGGTTTTTTTAAAATCCCTTAGTACTTTGAGAATAGCATATTGATTTTTGGACAGAACTGTAAAGGCTTTGTTCCACCTTACTTAAATCTTCTGATTTGTGACCTGCCTTTCTTGATTTATTTGCATCAGTGTAGAATTATGGGCTCCAGTTATTGGTGTGTCATGTACAATGTGAGGAAGGATCCAAGTAGCTGCCTTTATAAGGTGAATTCTATCACTTTTGGGATCGTTGTTATTAATCTCTCCTAATGAAAGTTAGCACAAGCCCTTTGCCAGCGTTCATTGTCTTCCCATATTTTTTAAAATTTCATCCCTAGTAAAAGGGAGTAAAATCTTGGCTGGGTTTATTCCTGCTAATTGACAAAGTCTCAGTTCCTTTGATAATTAATTCAGAGACCTTTTCCACATAAGTTTTAAATTTCTTATTCAGTTTACGAGGTAAAAGGATCTACAATAAGATAGTATCTTCCCTCTGCATTAAAATTCCTGTAGGAGAAATTTTGGAGGGTAATATGACTAGAATGCCCATGTGGGTCAGCTACATCCACATAAAACCTGAGAGAGCTTGGGAAGGAATTCTAGACAAAAAAGATTCGAGTTAAGCACAGCTTATTGATAACCGCAGTTTTTCGGATAGGCTCTGTTTTCTGGCAGCAAGCAGAGGCATGGCTCCATTAAGAAATCACTTCCTGACTCAGCATTAACAACAAAAAAACTTCCCAAATTCTTTAATAAACAGCAGCTTCCTGGTCCATGCTGGTAGCATGAACTCTGGTTCTTTCAGAAGGTTAGGCTATGGAGCATTTGAATGGGGTTTGTGTCCAGAATGCAACAGGTTGATTGATGGCAAAGTAGACCCGCTGTGTCCCTGGGCCTGGAGCAGAGACCATGGCTCGTAGAGCTGGCATAAACATGCCTCTGCCATTGGACTGGGCAGAGCCAAAAGACAAAGCAACCTTAGTCCTGGTCACAGAATGATAACAGATATGCAGTAAAGACGGATGCAGATAAAAAAGAAGACTTCTAAACGGGTCACAGTGTTGGATAAATTTACGTAGGCTTGGGCGAAAGAAGAAAAAGAACATATATAGCTTTAAAAAGAAGTAAATGGTTTTTAAATATAAAATAAAGTCATTAAAGAGATAGTAAAAGTAATAAAAAAGAGTACATACTCAGATTAAAGGAGAAGAAAAATAAGCCACATAAAAATGGAATATACACAGAGTCTGAAATATGCATATTATTGTATTTTCTTAAATTTTTTAACTGTGAATGAGCTAAGTACAGAGTCATATTTCATTGTATGGGCTGATAAGCTAAACCAACATATTTAATTTAAAGATATCTTGACTTCAAAGTTTGGATCTAAGGACATGTTGCTTTGGAAAAGAAGTTCTGCTTTTGTTTCCACAGAGTTAGAAAGTTGTGGATTCCTTATTGGCTAATACAGTTTGATCAAACAAGACCCTGAAGCAATGGCCCAGGTGGTCTAACATACACAACAGCTCCAGGACTGCTGGCTGAGATAGACCTACTACACAGGATACCCCATAGAAGACCTGATTAATAGTGCCCCCAATCAATAGGAAGTAGTCTAGAGAACATTGCTCAAACTCCATAAATGATTGTTTATAAATATTTGGTTACATTTAAAGAGGGATATGCTATAGAGATGATTAATTTGCATTGGTATGGATCTGGTTTATTGATATAAATTTAAGGTTGATTTTGTTTTATGTATATTTCTGCTCTTGATTAAAGTATTGTGTTTGTGCAGTTCATTTAAAAAGGTAATGTATAATTAATTAAGAAAAATGGATTAACAGATAATCACCTTTAATAATCAAACATGTAGTCATGTTAGTTAAGTTTTCTAGATGGAGAGAGATATATTTCAGATTAATAGGTATTCTTCAAATCTTTCAAAGACCTATAGAATATGGCATTTAAAACATGTTAAAAACTTAGACTTTTCTAAACAGTGAGACGTGTCTGCTACTGGCAGCACCAATTACTTCAAGAGGAAGTAGGCATCAAAGAACCTCCTGCTTTATGGAAGAACTGACAGGCATTTTTCAGGACATAAAAGAAAGCATCTGATGAACTTTGTCATTACAAGGCAAAACATCTTCAAATTTCCTTCTTCACTGAAAAGTCTGCCAGATATTATGGGCCTATTGACTGAAGATGGATGCCCCAATGTTAATGAAGAACTTTGGGTTACTTTCCAGGCAGCAAGATGTCTCTGTCAATTCTAGAGTGTTGGAAGTTGCTTACAATGCACTTTCTGTTTACTTAGGTAATATATCCTTCTGGAGTCTTTGCTGGAAAACGTTTGACTTTTAATACTAAATCTGATGATTTCTCAGTTTGTTCACCTATGGCATCAATTCTCTGTCCCTGTGATTGTGCCCCACATTGGGCACCAAATTTGTTTAAAATAAATCTTTTGTTCTATTTTTATCAATAATGATTCAGGAGTCAGATGCTGGGGTGAAAAACCTGCTTGTTCAGAGAGTCAGAAACAGCACCCAGCGGCTTCCTCCTCCACCATCAGCCCAGAAAGAGAGGTTACTCCTAAGCCATCTCAAACAAACTCCTCCAACCGGTGGACCCTCCCTTTTACTTCCTACACATCTCTCTATCCTTCTTCCTGACTCCCTCTTACTCTCTATGGCTATTTCCTGTCAACTGGATGCTTGCTCCAGCTTTTGACATATTGACTTTATTTAATCCTGTCTACAATAGTCAAACAGAAAGCACCTGGATTAAAAGTGTGTGCTAGACCTGAGCCATACCACAGCTAGAAGCAGGTTTTTCCAGCAAATAATGAAATCTTGATGTTCATAGAGTGATTAAATATTGATAAATGCAACTTTGGTATATAAAAGTAATATAAATATAACAGTTATGATGGCTATTCTTGGTTGTCAACTTGACTCTACCTGGGATGAACTACAATCCAGAAATGGGCATGACCGTGAGATATTTTCTGCTTGGTTTGAAATGTGTGAATTCACTTCTCGTTCAGACCTTTGAAGCACGAAGACACACACACACCTTTGATCTGGATCTCGAGGCAGGAAGACACAAGCTTTTATTTGAATCTTGAGTCCTGAAGAACTTTAATATGGGTCATACATTCTGCTGAGATTCTATATAAGGACAGAAAAGCAGAAAAGTTTTGCTCTTTGTCTGCTTGCCCTCACCTGGCTAGCACATCCATTCCTTCAATGGCTTTGGAGCTTTGCCAGTAAAGGGTAAACCAGATCTTCTAACTCCCTGCTTCGCTGAGAAGTCTTCCAGGTACTCTGGGCCTGTAGACTGAAGATGGATGCCCTAACATTACAAAAGAACTCTGCGTGACTGTCCATGCAGCGAAACATCTCTGTTAACTCTAGAGTTTTGGAAGTTGCTTACAATGCACTTCCTGTTTACTTAGGTAATATTATATCCTTCTGGGGTCTTTGATGGAGGTGAAGACTATATAGTTATAATTATGGTTTTCCTTAGCTATGATAAAAGATAAATTAGATATAAAATTTTAAACTCACAAAGATAGGAAAAATGATAAAGAAATTTCTTTAATTTTTCCAAATACAAATAGACTAAATATTGTTAACTGTAATTCTTGCTTGATACCTCTTTTGTCATATGTAATTTTTCTACATTAAAGTTAAAACCTTCCTTTTTAACTAGACAGAAAATAGGAGATGATGTTGGACGCCCTTTCGCATGCTACAAATTATGTGTTGCTTTTATTAGTTAATGTATAAAGCTGTTTTGGACAATGTCCAAGCCGACTAAAACCAGAAAGAAAAGTCAGAGAGAGAGAGGAAAGAGAGAATGAGAGAGAATGAGAGAAAGAGACACACACAGAGAAATGCACCAGAGACAAGAAAATATGAGACCATGTAGATGCTGTGGAAGCAAGACATGAGGCAACAAGTCACGAGCCTCTGTATGCGGCGTAATAACCAGGCTAGCTTAATATGAAACAGCAAATTTTAATGAAGGGATAGCTTACAACACCAGGGATCCAGCGATGGGCAGGAAATACAAAAGGGACTGGCGTGGATTTATACATAAACATTAGCCTGAGGGGAACACGCCCCCCCTCCTCTACAAGCCTCAAGGTAATATATAAATTAATCTAAATGGGTTCGTTTATAGGTGGAGTTAGACAGTAAGAAACCAGAGCTGTTGGCCAAACAATTGTAACCAGGGAGAAATTGGTCCAGTAGGACTGGGCAAGACAGAGAAAAGTCTCTATTTATACACAATGGCTGCTGAGGTGGCTCAGCAGGTGAGGTGTTTGCTGCCAATCCTAAGGAGGTGAGTTCCAGCCCTAACACCCTCAAGGAGAGAAGTCAGCATCAAAGTTGTGCTTTGACAACACATGCATGCTGTGGCAGGCATGCCGTGCCGTGTGAGAGACACTGACATAAACACATGATAGATAAAGACATGTAATAAAAATATAAAGCACTAATCATTTTCTACCTGGGCCTGTTAGCACAAGTCTGTGATCTTAGCTAGCTAAGAGGTCAAGGCAGGAGGATCACAAGTTCGAGGATAACCTGGGCAACTTAGTGAATAATGCCACAAAGTAAAGAGAGGTCTGGAGCTGAAACTCTATGACAGGCACTTGCCCGGCATGCATGAGGTCATAAGTCCAACCCTGAGTACTTTAAACTGCCCAGTGTGAGCTCTGAACTCTAAGGAGGTCAATGATTTGCCATGGCGCAGCTGACGAGAGACCTAGATGGGAAAGGAAACTTGGGTTCTTCCTGTTATTCTATTAATCCTCACAGCTGTGAGAATTCCAGTTCCTTCCCTGAGCATCCCCAGCAGTTCTGGATCTGATCTCTGTGAGTTGTGCTAAAGGATAAAACACCAGGTCGGTTGTGTCAATTACATCAGAAAGAGGAACATCAACTCTAATTTTCACCTGCTAAGGCCTAACATAACTGACATACCATTATTAAAGGTAAGGAACTTTCTTAAAATTATCTTACCCTGCCTTGGCAAGATAAGACAATCCTGTTTCATCCACTTATGGATATTCTGTATCTTTGTCAGTAGTTGAGGTATGGGCTTTTCTTAACCCAAAGGCCAGTTCTGCCAAGAGGGGAATTCCCACATCACTCTACCTCCTTTACTCCCACAAGCTGCAAACACAGAATTGCCCCGCAGCCCTGTTTAGAGATGTAAGAGAGGGGAATGCTCCCAGTGCTCAGACTGGTGAGTGAATGACAGACCATCTTAAGTCACTCAGCACTGTGGCCTGATTAATGTTCCAGCTGCAACTGGATCAAGCATTTAAAATAGCAAATAAAATGATACTTTGGAAACATTTACCCTTTGAAGAAGTTACACATGTGTACAATGTATTTAGATTCTAGTCACCACCACCACCACCCTTCCAGATTCCTCCAACTTCATTTTCACTTTTCAAAAAATTACCAACTCACTGAATCCAGTTAGCACTGTCCACAGGCACACGGATGTGGGGACATCCACAAGAACAGGGGGCAGGGAATGAACTACCAACCAAAACACACCCTGCCTCCCCCACACACAAAAAGCTAGCCTTTGTTTGATTCTTTTGTTTGTTGGTTGGTTTGAGGCTTTTATAAGGTAGACCAGGCTGGCCGCTAACTCAGAGAATCAACTACCTCTGCCAACCAAGTGCTGGGGTTGGAGGCTTGGGCTGCCAGGTCAAGCTGAGTATCTTTTTTTTTTCAATTTTTTTTTCATTTTTTTAAAATTGATTTACTTAATTACTTGTTTGTTTATTGTTTTCAAAAAACCACTCCTCTCATTTTACATATCAATCCAGTTCCCAATCCCTCCCCTCCTCACGCTTCTCAACCTTTTAATGGAGGAAATTGCAAGTTTCAGAAGGGGACCCTCTTACTGAATCTCTAACCAGCAACTGATGATTCTGGTCTCCTCTGCTGCTGATTGGCTCCTCACCCTAAATTTATCCAGTCTAACACCAGACCAGTGACTGCCCTGGCTCTTACTGCCCTGGCAATGGTATAGAGAGGTGACAATTTCTTCTGTGTGAGCTTGTCTGCTCCTCCTGTTTCGGTCTCTCCTCTCCTCCAGCATGGTGTGTCTGTGGCTCTCCAGAGGCCCCTGGGTGGCAGTTGTGGTCCTGACACTGATGGTGCTGAGCTCTTCCGTGGCTTTGGTCAGGGACCCCCGACGTAAGTGCGCACCTCAGGTGCTGAGTTGCTGGGGGTGGGGAAGGAAGGGGACGACTTCTCACTGTCCAGGTCAAGCCCCTTGAATCTATTGATATTTTCTGTGACCGCCCACAATCCTCACATGAAATCCAAACTGTTTCCTCAAAGAGGAGTGTGGATGCCTGTGCTCTCAGATCTGTGTGAGAGGCCCCACGTATCAGCCATTGCTTTCAAGTTTCTTCCTGGAGCATCTGCAGCCTTGTGCCATAGTTCTCAGGGCCTGGAGAGGATTGATAAACCATGGGGTTAAATTAATCCTTTGAACAGGGCTTGTCTTCATTGTGTTGAGCTATGACGAAGAGGTTTCTCTTTAAAAATGGACCTTCATATAGTGTATATATATTCTATGTTGTACGTATGTTTCTGTTTATTTTTTAAGTTAAAAAATGGTCAAATATTGAAGTAATCAAAGGTTTCTCTGGAAATGTCACAGAGTCAGGGGAATGGGGCGGGCATCCGGGGGATAATCTTTGTGCATCCTCTCCAGGCCATGAGGCCTCTGCCTGGGCACCTGGGAGACTGAGCCCTGACTACAGTGTCTGTGAATCCTGTTCCTGCATGGGGACCCTGCTGGCTGGTGGGTTAGTTCCCTTTCTCCTTGGGAGCACAGAGCAGCTAATGCAGCCTTAGAAATGATGGGTTGTGTGAGCTGTTTCAAAGTCTGTGAGGCCTCTTCTGAGACCCCAGGGCAGGTTAGAGCCAATTTGATGTTTGTGGTTTGAATCTCTCTCTATTTCATTTTCTCCTACATTCTCCATCCTGAGCCCATGGAAAGGACCTGACTCCTCTTTGCATCTTGTGATCCACTTCTAGTTTCATGACTCATGTCTACACCACACAAAGGAAAAACAAAGTCTGGGGTGTGCATATGGGATAGAAAAGATGGGGTTATTAACACTGCTAAGCTGTGACCCCAAATGCTGGGACTGTGGCCGAGCCGTCTGAGCCCTCTCTGCTTTAACTGATGTAACATAGGGAAGGGAGGGTGGTGTCCATAGAGATGTTTAGGTCTTGGCAGGGAAGGCCGTGTAGAGCCCTGGGGGCTGCTGCTCACTGTGTGCTTCCTCTCTGTAAGTGCTATCATCTCACACATCAGATGACACAGAAGCTTCCAGACTGCCTCTCCCCCCATCGTTACATTTCAGAGACCAGGTTTCCTGCCCTTGCCCCTTCATCCTTCACACCAGCTGCTCTTTTTTTCTTTTTAAGGTGTATTTATTTAATGTAGGAGTGCTCTATCTGCATGTATAACTTTATGCCAGCAGAGGGCATCAGATCCCACTATAGGTGATTGTGAACCAGGATGTATGCTGGGTTTGGACTCAGGACCTCTGCAAGAGCAGCCAGTGCTCTTAACTGCTAAACCATCTCTCCAGCCCCCTCACACTAACATTTACTATGACTTCCGAATCTGTTGTTTTTCCTCCATTTTGTCTTTTAATACAAATCAAACCCAGTCTCCTCTGACTATCCTCAGCGATGTCTCAGAACACAGAGATCAGTAATTCCATCTCTGACTCTCAGCCGTCTCTCATAGCCATGAGTAGTGATGACTGCGGCAAATATTCCCCACTAAATGCTCCAAACTTCTTTATCTTTCTGATCATTCGCGTAGATGATAATGTCTGGTGCTCGCGTGTATTTGAGTTACTGTTAACAAATCTCTTGTACATCGTCTGAGTTAGATTAAATATTAAAATGAAAAACTATACATCTGATTGTCTTGCCCCATCCCTATTGAAACTACTGATGCTCACGTGACCGACTGACACCCTCACCTGCCCCTGGGGTCACACTTGGCATCTGATTTAAAAAGATCTGGCTTGTGAATTCTCTTGATCTGTAATTTAGATAATGGATTGTGGGTCAGTGTTGGGATCATGGTTTTTATTTCCAGAAACTTATCCAGTAGTTTCCAGAAGTTTCTGTCAACCCCAAGGCTTCCGAGTTGGGCTGCTCTTGACCCCACTCTCATCCTCCCCCCCCCCGCCCTCACGCCCTGTGCACTGTTGATCATGAACTCAGGTTGGCAGGAGGTGTCGTCTCAGCTGAGATGCGCCCCCTCCCCTGACACTGACAGTCCCACCCTCTTCTTCTGCTCCATCTGTGACACATCTTCCCTGTCACTCCCCAGAGTCTCCCTGTTACTGGAACTCCACCCCCTCTCCTATTTGTTCCTCACTCTCACAATTTAAGCTCCAAAGAGGAGGGGGCAGCCTCTGTTTTCCCTCTGTGGATCCCCTGGGTCAGCACTGAGGGAGATTTCCTGTTCCTTCTGCTGTGTTTATGGGAGAACCAAGAGAACAAGGAATAAAATGAGTGGTGTCTTCTGAGTGGTGAGCGCTGGCTTCCTGCTTAGCTCCAGGTGGGGCAGCTGTGGGATCAGAGAAGGGCACACTGGCTGGCCCAAATACATCTGTTGGGTGCTGATATTTGGGAAGGTGACCTGATTCGGACACCAACTCCAGTCCTTCCTACATGGTCTGTGACAGGATTGTTCTGTTCTCAAGTTTATTCCCAAATGGGACATTTTTTTGGAGTCCTGGGACCACCAGCAGCATCCAGCCCTAACTGAGCAGGGGACAATTGCCTTGACCAAGTGTGTGTGACAGGAAAGCCCAGAGGCTGGAGCCCTAGGCAGGAACCATGGACAACAGTGGAGTGCTGGGGTGTGAGGAATAGTCTTCCCCAGGGAGGAGCACACCAACTGCTTATCCATCCCAGATGGCCAGCCCTGAAAACATACATTCAAGTAACTTTATGCAGATGAGAACGTGTGTTCATGTATTTAGGAAAGTATAAGTATATGCATATATGTATGTAACCATTAATAACAAAAGAGGCCATGAATTTGAAAGAGAGCAAGGAGGAATATATAGAAAGGCTGGGGGGTTGTTAATGATACAATTATATCACAATCACAAAAACTAAAAGAGTCTCACTGGCTGTATAAACCACACTTAAGAGCAGGCTCTGTGCCCAGCAGTAGATGTTCCAACACAAAGTGAACTCAACAGTATTCTTGGACTCTCTCTCTCTCTCTCTCTCTCTCCTCTCTCCTCTCTCCTCTCTATCTTACCATACAGGTGTTTGCTCATATATTATAGTTTAAGGTTTTGTGGCTTTTGTTTTTTTCCTGTGAGTGTGAATGTGTGTGTTGTTTTATACTAATTTTTTCTTTCATCTTAGTTGCCTGATTTTTCTAGTGGGAGAAAGAAAAAAAGGATTACGGATTTGGGTGGGTGGAGAGGTGGGGAAGATCTGTGGGAGCTGAGGGAGAGAGGGAAGGAAAACTGTTATCAGAAAATATTGTGTTAAAAAAGTCTATTTTTAATAATAATAAAAAATACCATGGGAGACAAAACATCCAGTCAACCTCTGCTTCCTCTCAGGATCTGGAGGTCATAGATGAGGGCTAAAAAGAAGTGTGGGCACCTCCTCTCCTGCTAAGTCTGGGTGTGGTAAACTCAGTCTGCACTGTTTGGTTGATTTTCATGGGATCCTGCTCTTTTCTGAAGAGAAACTGGAGGAGTGGATGAGGGGGGTGGGGGAGGGACTGGGAGGAGAGGAGGGAGGGGAAACTGATGTAGGATGTAAAGGAAGGAAGGACGGGAGGAAGGAAGGGAGGGAGGGAGGAAGGAAGGAAGGGGAAGGAGAAAGGGAGGAGGGAGGAAGGGAAGGAGGGAGAGGGCGAGAGCAAGCAGGAGGCTATGAAGGGAGGATTGTGCTGCTTCTTCTATGAATGGGGGAATTTTCCCCAGGGTTCCTCCATCTCTCTTTGTTTACACCCTTGTCAACTACTTGAGCAGGGCTGTGCGTCCTTCTGCCTGTGGGTTGTGGTGACATCAGAGGTGGGCCAGGGCAAGCCTGGGTCTGAAATGAAGATCATTCCTGTCTCCACAGCTCGGTTCATGGCACAAGTTAAACACGAGTGTCATTTCTACAATGGAACACAGCGCGTGTGGCTTTTGGACAGATACTTCTACAACCAGGAGGAAAACGTGCGCTTCGACAGTGATGTGGGCGAGTACCTTGCTGTGACCAAGATGGGGGAGCTGGAGGCCAAGAACTGGAACAGCCGGAAGGAGCTCCTGGAGGATGCGCGGGCCGGGGTGGACACGTACTGCAGATACAACTACCGGATTTTGGAGAGCTTCACTGAGCAGCGGAGAGGTGAGATGTGAGGGGGAGAGGCTGGAAACGGCGGGGAGGGGGGACTGTGAGGAATCAGTGGGAAGATGCATGAGTGCGTGTGTGTGTGTGTGTGTGTGTGTGTGTGTGTGTGTGTGTGTGTGTGTGTTCAGGAGCCCGGAACAGAACTCGTGTTCTCAGCAGGAGCTTCTGCAGTGTTAACTCTGTTCTCCTCCCCAGCTATGAGAAGAACGTCAAGACTGCCCAGGACAGTGAAGTGCGGTGGAAACTGTATCAAAGATAATTAATCTAGGCTTAAGCAGGAGGGTTAGGAGGAAGGCGACTATGTGGTGTCTCTTTGACTCCGCCTACTCTTTCTCTTCATCTCTGTTAGGATTTTCTGCCTGCCTTTACTCTGTTAAGCCACTGACCAAGAGAAGCTTTTTTATAAACCTATGGCAATAAAACATTCACAGCATGCAGAGCGTAATCCCACATCACATCCCCTTTTCTGCCTAAATAAAAAGGAGGGATTTAATTTTAACATAGCAAGATTACATACAACAAAACAGTTATCAAGCAAGACTTATAGTTCCAATATTTAGTCCATTTACATTTGGCAAATTAAGGAAAATACTCTATCATCTATCCTATGTTGTGAGTCTAAAGTTTTATATCTAATCTATCTTTTATAATTATAACTATCTTTCTTCAACTCCATCAAAGACTTCCAGGAGCATATGTGTCTCATTGTTATGAAAAGAGCTAAGTGCTTAAAACATTTAAATGTCATATTCTGTTAGTCTTTGAAAGGCTTGAAGAATAACTATACATCTGAAATATAATCTCTATATATCTAGAAAACCTAACTAACATAACTACAAGTTTAAATATTATAGATAATTATCTATTATCCTATATTTCTTAATTATACATTACATATTTAAATGAGCTGCACAAACACAATACATCAAAAGCAGAAATATACATATAACAAAATTGACCTTAAATTTTATCCGTAAAGCAAGATCCATGCCAATGTAAAGTATTCATCTCTATAGCATATCCCCCTTTAAATGTAAAAAATTATAAACAATATTTGGGAATTTGGGTATAGTTATCTTTAGAGGGAGGCTGCTTGTTTGTCCCTGGCATCTCAGACCCAAAATAACCACACAGAAACTTTATTATTTGTAATACTGTATGACCAATAGCTTAATGAAGAAGGACGCCTACAAGAAATCCAGCAGGTGTGGTTGCGAAGTCATGGCTAGCAGCAATGCAGGAACGGCCCTCAGCGGCTTTAGTGTCCCGCCTTGGTGCTGGTTAAATCCTGAGAAATATGCTTTGCTTGACAAATTAAAAGCAATTAAATCAATTCAATACATGGAACAAGAAGCCCAGAACTCATGGGCAGGGAGCACAAACCAGAAGCTGCACAAGAGATGCTGTGGCCAGGAATGCAGCAGAGGAGGCGGGGAGTGGGGGCATGTATGTGCTTGGGAAATTTCCAAGTCACCACTAGAAGTTAGCACCACGGTGGCGGGGATTTCTACAAAAAACTGCTTAGGTATTAGCAAGCCAGGCGGGCAGGGTTGGGAGACTTTCTGGGCTGTTGACTGGTTAGGTCCTCAGGCCATCCACCTGTTAGGAGTGGAGTCTGAATCCATGTGGGGCGCCAATGAAGAAGGGCGCTTAAAGGAAATGCCACACCAGCTCAGAATTGAGAATAACAGAGGGCCATTTATTTAGGGGTAGACTCACAAGTCACAATCCTCTGCTGGAATGGCAGACAGCAACCAAAAATGCCACAGCTGGAAAAGAGAGGCCAGACCCATGCTTTACCTCAGCATAAACAGGATAAGAGGCCAGGCCCAAGTGGGTGGGTAATTTAAAGGCTACGGGCTGTAGGAATTCTTATAGCAGCTTAAGCATATTTGTAGCTAGCTCTTATATCCTAAACTAACAATGAAGGCTTCTTTGAACTACATTTAAGGGATGGAGGGAGTTTACAGTGAGCTTCCATGAGAATGGGATTGTAACATGTCCTCACGGCTGTTACACTGTGTCGTCTAGACAAAACAGTAAGAGAAAAGGCCTGGCTCCTCCAATTCAGAGAGAATTCACTCCAGCACCGCCTTCTGCTGCAAGCCCACTGCTCTGCAGGGGTCCGGGTGCAGACTGCAGCACAGTCCCTAAACCCTGACGTCACACACTGACGGCCCCTGCTGAGGAGACTGCAGCAGTCTGTAAACCCTGCAGCTCACACACTGACGGCCCCTGCTGAGGAGACTGCAGCAGTCTGTAAACCCTGCAGCACACACTGACGGCCCCTGCTGAGGAGACTGCAGCAGTCTGTAAACCCTGCAGCTCACACACTGACGGCCCCTGCTGAGGAGACTGCAGCACAGTCTGTAAACCCTGCAGCTCACACCCTGACGGCCCCTGCTGAGGAGACTGCAGCACAGTCTGTAAACCCTGCAGCTCACACACTGACGGCCCCTGCTGAGGAGACTGCAGCAGTCTGTAAACCCTGCAGCTCACACACTGACGGCCCCTGCTGAGGAGACTGCAGCACAGTCTGTAAACCCTGCAGCTCACACACTGACGGCCCCTGCTGAGGAGACTGCAGCAGTCTGTAAACCCTGCAGCTCACACACTGAGGGCCCCTGCTGAGGAGACTGCAGCAGTCTGTAAACCCTGCAGCTCACACACTGATGGCCCCTGCTGAGGAGACTGCAGCACAGTCCCTAAACCCTGCAGCTCACACACTGACGGCCCCTGCTGAGGAGACTGCAGCAGTCTGTAAACCCTGCAGCTCACACACTGACGGCCCCTGCTGAGGAGACTGCAGCAGTCTGTAAACCCTGCAGCTCACACACTGCCGGCCCCTGCTGAGGAGACTGCACACAGTCCCTAAACCCTGCAGCTCACACACTGACGGCCCCTGCTGAGGAGACTGCACACAGTCCCTAAACCCTGCAGCACACACTGACGGCCCCTGCTGAGGAGACAGCAGCTCCCCGGGTGACACACATTAGAACACTGACCGCAGATGTGATAAAGTTGATTTATTCAGAGTCCTGCAAAGGGAGATGAGAAAGAGTTCTCAGTAAGACTTCCTGCCTCGCACACAGAACTGCTGCCCTCTAGACACCAGAAAAGACAGAACCCAGAGACACAACTTATGTACTTAGCTGATGGAGAAATTGCAACAGCTGGGGGATAAGCTTTTCTTTCCCTACCAGGGCATCCACCTGCAGCTGGGGATTCCTCCACAGAGTGGCGCTGATAGCTAACGTGAGAGAACAGACACTAAGTCCAGACAACTGTGTTAGACTCTGAGTCCTGTCTGGACCTCAGCCTGGGTGGGTGGAGGCAGACACAGCCAACCTGGGGGACAGCTCTGCCCTCATGACCTGTTCTCACCTCCCCTTCTCCTCTAGTTGAGCCTGTGGTGACTGTGTATCGACAAAGACAGAGCCCCAGGAGCACCACAACCTCCTGGTCTGCTCCGTGAGAGGCTTCTACCCCAGCCAGATTGAAATCAGATGGTTCCGGAATGGCCAGGAGGAGAAGACTCGGGTCGTGACCACGGGCCTGATCCGGAATGGAGACTGGACCTTCCAGACCCTGGTGATGCTGGAGACGGTTCCTCAGAGTGGAGAGGTTTACACCTGCCAGGTGGAGCATCCCAGCCTGACCAGCCCTGTCACAGTGGAGTGGAGTGAGTGGGAAGCTCCTGACCCTGAGAATCCCGGCCCACCCAGGAGGGGCGTGGCTTACCCCTGCCTGTCAGCTCTAACTGTGCGAACCCGCCACCTATAGAGCGGGTCTTACCCCTACCCATCAGCTCTCTTTTCCCACACACTATTTCCACTGGTTCTGTGCTGTTCTCTCCTTCATCATGGCTCACAGGGGTAGGTGTGTGATCTTCTACGAGCACCTTTGCCCCTGGGAAACAGTTATGCTCCCACACACTCTCCTGAGCCTTCAGTGACATCACCAGACCAAGGACCTGCTTGGCCCTGGCTGCAGCCTCTGCCTCTGGCTGGGTTGTGTTTCTGTTGCTGCTCATGGAGATGATGGACAAGGAGCAGCGCAGGGTTATGGCTGACCTCAGGGACGTCCAGTCTCAGCTCTGCCTTTGCTTAGCTCTGTCAGCCTCAGGACTGTGCATCCTCAGAGCTCAGGGGCTTCCTGTCAGCTCAGCTCAGGGCAGCCATATTAAATCTCTTCATGCTGTGAACCTCTTGTTGTTTGACTGCTTCCAAACATCAGCAGGGTGTTCGAGTACAGCTCCCCTAGAACAGGCTTCTTCCTTGGTCTTAAATCTCTGACTCTAGGGGCCCCAAGAGGGAAACAAGATTTGGGGTGAAAACCTCTAAACCCGGCTTCCTTCTCAGGGGCTCAGTCCTCATCTGCACAGAAGAAGATGCTGAGTGGAGTCGGGGGCTTCGTGCTGGGTCTGCTCTTCCTCGGGCTGGGACTGTTCACCTACTTCAGGAACCAGAAAGGTAAGGAGTGGAGACTGGACCTTCCAGACCCTGGTGATGCTGGAGACGGTTCCTCAGAGTGGAGAGGTTTACACCTGCCAGGTGGAGCATCCCAGCCTGACCAGCCCTGTCACAGTGGAGTGGAGCAGGTGGGAAGGAAGCTCCTGACCCTTTGAATCCTGGTGGTGGCCAAGGCTCGTGGCATTTCAGAGAAGAGACATGACTTTGTTCTCAGGGTGTCTCAGGTTTCAGTTATCTCTGAACCCAACAGTCTGCAGATACTAGTACATGGTAACAAATGCGGATGGGAAATTTAATGGGATTCTGACTTGAGAAGTCAGAACAGAGGAAGAGTGGAGGAAGAGCCACTTGGCTGCTGTGTGACTGGGACTTTGAGTCCCTCTGTCTGTCCACACTCCCCTCTGCCCTGGATGCTGTGGGCAGTGGTGCCAGAGGAATCTCAGAGTCTAGGGTCATGTGGAAGGAGGGGGACAGATCTGCCTCCATGCACTTAATTCTCTTCTCTAGGACAGTCTGGACTCCAGCCGACAGGTAATACCTTTCAGTCTTCCCTCAGAGACAGATCTGCTTTCCCTACAGGGTGGGCTGGGGTGTGAGGGACACCAGGCAGACACACAGGGGAAGATATAGATCCCAGGATACTGAGCCTTGTTTCTCGCACTTACTGAAGGCCTGTGCTCTGAAGCTCAAGAAGTTCTCTCTCCTCACTGTCTTGCAGTCAGGGAGGCCTGAGGGGGGAGAGAAGCCACTGCAGAATTAGGTCTGGAAACTCCACTGTCCCCTGTGCTCTGCAGGACTCCTGAGCTGAGGTGAGCTGACAAGGCTGAAGGAAGGAACTCTCCTGTCTCCATGTCATGAAATCATGTCCTGCCTGGCTCAAGTTCCTCCACTGACAGTGTTTTTCCAGGACCTGGCTCCTCCTGGCTCTGGGCCCTGCAGATCTGTCCTACCTGATGATACAACCCCTGCCTGGGCCTGCAGCCCTGGGACAGAATTCCCTCCTTTTTGTCCCCTGCCCTTTGTCTGGAGCTTCCGAGCCAGGCTGCTGCCATGATGAATTCTTTCATTTCTTTTCATTTTTCACAAACAAAGGATGAAAATCACCTGCTTCATGGATTTCGAAGGAGAAGAAACTCAAAGAGAAAGGAATGATCCACTGTAAAACAGTTCGTGCGTGATACACATGGCAAATTTTGTATAAGAAATAAATTCAGTGTTATACATTACTTGTTAATTAGAATATTTTTTAATTGAATTGAATTTGAAAAGACAACATATACTCAATATAGCAGAAGCCATTTAAGCACATAAGAAGGGAATCTGTGAGAGCTGTGGTGGAGGAGGGAGATGTTGCCGTGACCCTTGTCACAGTGTGGCGAGGACAGAGTCAGGGCGATGCTCTGAGTGGCACCAGCCCCATCCTTCCCTCTGTGGGTGGGATTAGAAAGGCCCTTGCATTGGCTGAGAATCTGGAAGGTTCTGGTTCTGCTGTCGGGTTCCACCTGATGAGCCAGTCTCCAGATACCTGAGGTTTCTCGCTGGTCTCCACACATAAAAAATTAACTGTAGCAATTTAATCAGGTTTGAAGAAACTAAGCAGCAAACGAAGTGATGCTTTCACAGGTCAATATGCTGGTCAGTAAGCCCCTGACAAAAATATTTCCTAGAGAAATTTCTAGAGGAAATAAACCTATGAGGAGAGGGAGATGGCTCCGTGGATGGAAGCGTTTGCCGTGCATCCAAGCGATCTGAGTTAGACTCCTGGAGCCACACCAAGATGAGAGAAACAAATTTTCAAAGGTTTCCTCCTAGACAGACACACACACATTTTTAAATGGAAATTTTAAAATTAATGTAAAAAGGGGGCAAATGTGTAGTTTAAAGGCTGTTTCTACAGAAAGCTAAAACATAGTTACCTATTTTCTTCTCTCTCTCTCTCTCTCTCTCTCTCTCTCTCTCTCTCTCTGTGTGTGTGTGTGTGTGTGTGTGTGTGTGGTAGTTTGAATGAATTTGGCCCCCATAAGCTTATAGGGAGTGGCATTAATATGCGGTGAGGCTTTGTTGGAGGAACTGTGGTCTTGCTGGAGGAGGCTGGTGACACAAGCCTTTAATCCAGACCTTGAGGCTGGAGGACACCCCTGTAACCTGGGCCACACCTTCCGTTGTGTCACGGTGGGGCAGGCTTGGGGGTCTTTTTCTCAAGCATCACTCAGTGTGACAGTCAGTCACTTCCTCTTGCCTGCAAGCTGCAGCACCCTCAGCTCCAGCACCGTGTCTGCCTGCACCCTACCATTCTCCCCTTCGTGATCAGAGTGGACTGAACCTCTGAAAGCATAAATGACCCCCTCAGTTAAATGTTTTTTTTGTAAGAGTTGTTGTGGTCACGGTGTCTCTTCACAGCAACAGTAAACCCCAACTAAGACAGTACATTCTCTGTTAGTGGTCATGTGTGAACATGCATGTGGAGCTGGAGACTCACACCTGTGTCTTCCGGAGGAGCTCTCCACTTTCTTTTTGAGGCAGTGTCTCTGGCTGAACCTGGAGGACACCGGTTGATCCTCCTGTCTCTGCCTCCCAGGCAATGGGATTCCAGGTCACATAACCCCAGGCCTGGCTCTTTCTGTGGTGTTGGGACCCTGAGGTCAGGTCACTGACAGAGCTGTGACTCCTGCTGTATGAGTCCATTTCAATAAACACATTGATATTTATTCTCTGTTGATCACTGTGTGGAACGACTTAGGTCAGCAGCTGAGCCCCGAATCATGAGATCGATGTACAAATAAGAAGAGGTTGAAATGAACAGAAGAATCTATTCCCTGCTCAGTCCTGTCAGTACTGTAAGTCACTGATGAATAAAATTAAAACCAAACTGAAAACACGTCATGTTGTTACAAGAATTTTATCCACGTTGTGGCCCAATGGTTACTGGAGTTAGCAATTGGTTCAAGAGGTGGGGTTCACATTCAGCTGGTCAGAGTGGATCATAGTGTTCCCTGCAGGCTCCATAAAGAATGGGTCCCAGGAAGAAGGTCATGAGGCCTTTTTCAGCACAAAAGTAAAGAGCAGAGCAGTCTTGTGTTTCTTGGTCCTTTGTGATTATCTCAGTTTTTTTATCTTTAATACTTGTCCATCAGTTTTATTTTATACTAAACAAAAATTACTTTATCTGGTGCCCACACGAGGCATTACTAAACCGCACACAGGTGACATAATTCCACCTTGCAGACTGAGCTGGCCACCACTTCAGTGCAGTGGCGAGCAGAGAACATAGACCCCACCCCTTCCCCAATTCCCTCTTAACCTGACTTCCTGTGTCTGGGGATTTCCACGGATGCCCTCCCAGGCACCAATCCCTGGTTCCCCACAGTACATCTGTGCGTCCACTGCTACCCTCCCCGGCCAACTCTGATCAACACGCACAAGTGCTGCGGTGCACAAGTGCCCCGGCAGAAGCTAGTGCCTTGTGCATTCGTTCGCTCCTAGCTTTCTGAGCCTGGGCTGCCTTGGTGACAGCCGGCTCCACCTGCTGGCCAGACAGCGTCACTACATCTGACTACCTTTGCAAACCCCATCTTTCAAGCATTGGTGTCAGAGCTGGAAAGACGTTGGGAATTTTTAAATGGTGAATTAAGCTAATTAACTAATTGAATAACTATAAATAAATAATTTTTTAAAAAGAGAAAAAAGAAGGGGGACAATATGAAAATCTTACCCATGTTAAAAATTGGACAAGTCACAATGTAGGGGATAAGGACCCTGTTTTCTGCTACTATGGATGAGATGCAAATAGGAAAGATAAATGAAGAGAGAAACAACCTGGCTGGGATTGACAATGCTGGTCATAATTATTATCACTCTGGTAATTCATGTTTTGTCCTTAAAAATGGTTTTATAACTGTGCTGAATATGAGAAATTTACTTATAAGATACAAAGCTTAGACAAACTTACTATTCTTAACATACAAGCTTTAGAAAAGGATACACTGATAAGATACAAGCTTTACAAATGCTTACTACTGGAAATAGTAAAAATGTGAATGATAAGATATAAGTCTTAGAAACACTAATGGAGATAAAATTTGACTGATAAAATACAAGCCTTGGCAAACTTATTAATAAAACTATTCAGACACAGGCAGAGGAATTCAGAGCAGAGCCTATCACACCATTACGTTATGACATTGAAGAGGAAAAGCACAAGGGTGTCAGAAAATCACCATAGAGGGACAATCACCAAATGGCAAGTATCTCCAAGGCAATGGAAGAGCTTACTGGAATCCTGTTGAAATGTTAGATTTGAAGAAATTTAAGGAAGCAACAGTTTCATGGTATACATTCACCTTTTGTGAGGTTAGGATTAAATTCATTGGCAACTAGTAACAGAATTATTCCACAAGACTAGAAAGACTTGGCTACAGCAATATTGGAAGCTGGTCCTCAGTTAACAATGGAAGACTTGATGAAAAGATGAGGCTAGGGTCATTGAACGATGAAGTAGGGTTGGTTAGAGCTATTTAAATTTCCCAAGACCAATTACTCAGTGAAGGTAAAATGCTGTTTTACAAGGACAGTCTATATATGATAAACATACTTTGGCAATATGCCATACAGCACCTTTAAATGCCTAGGACTGAATTGAAGAAGGCAGAAAGAGGATTGAGTTATTTACTAAAGTTATAAGATGTGGGATTCCCCTCTGTATGCTGTGAATACCACTGGTTAAAAAAAGAAACTGTCTTGAGCCCGTGATAGGGTAGAACTTAATTAGGCATGGAAAACTAAACTGAATTCTGGGAAAAAAGAGGGGGAGTCAGGGAGAAGCCATGGAGCTGCTGGTAGGCCACGACCTCGTGGTGATCCACAGATTAATGGAGTTGCGTTAAATTAAGATGTAAGAGTTAGTAAATAAGAAGTTAGAGCTAATGGACAAGCAGTGATTTAAATAATATAGTTTCTGTTTGATTATTTCAGGAGTCTGGGCAGCTGGGAAATGAATAAGAGGCCTCATTACAACAGTTATACAAGGTCCAAAAGAAGTCTTCACTGATTTTTTTTTTACAAAGATTGACTTCAGCTGTGAATAGAATGATAGCAGACCTCAAAGTTAGAAAAATATTAATTGAATTTTGGCTTTTGAAAATGCTAATTCACAATGCAAAAGGTAATCAGGACTTTAAAGGTGAGATCTGCAGCCATGGATGAATGGATCTGACATACAGTCAACATGGAATCTCTGGATCTCTGGTGATACTTGGATGGGACAGGTGATTTCCAAAAATTTGAAGAAAATGAAAATTTTCAATGTTTTAATTGCAGTAAACAAGTTCATCTAAAACAAAATTGTAGATGCATCATAAAAACATCATAGAAACAATGTTTCTTTTGAAGACATAATCAAAACAGAAGGCCCTAAAATTCAGGAATACGCAGAAGGTGTAGCCAAGGACATTGTTGGCCTAATGAATGCTGATCAACAAGGGACAGTCAAGGGAACCCTTTGCATTGGAAAATGCCATAGGGGGCCTCTCACAGGCCCCCATGTCACAAATGGTTAAATTATTCCTTGTCAGCATAGGGGAAACTCAGAGCAATTAAAAGAACTAATGTCTGCTATGAAAAGCCGCACTGCTCTGGATGACAGAACAGCTTCAGTAGGTAAGACAAATTTTCGAAGACACCATAAAACAAATATTTTGGCAAAATTCAATAATTGACCAAAGACCAAAGCTAAAAATAAGGATAAAATGCATTGTAATAGAAAGGTTTGGTTGACAAAGGTGGAGGTAACCATAATTTCACCAAAATCTTGGCATGCAGACTGGCCACTTCAGGAGGTAAATGTTCAAATTCTTGTGATTAGAACTTTATCTCAGGAACAAAAAAATTCTAGATGGGTCAAATAAATAGGACCAGAAGGACAGACAGGAAAATTAAAACCATTTGTGGCTAATGTAGCAATGAATTTATGGGGATCTGATTCATTACAGCAATAGTAAGCCCAGATCAGCATTCCTAGAAGCCAGCTGTAGAGTAGAGAATGTTTCTGAAATAAATATTCGGCTGTATTCTCAAGAGCTGTCACAGACGGTTCAGGTTGTACATGAACAGGACACAACCTCTGGTAGCCTTACCTTTAAATGGTTAACTGAAAAACTTGTATGGGTGGAGCAACGGCCTTAAACAGCAGGAAAATTACAGGCACCAGGACAGCGGGGACAGCAGCAGTTAAATGCTCACCATACTGAAGGATCTAGCAGTCTTTGCAATTCTCCTATATTTGTCATTAAAAGAAATCTGGAAAATGGAGAATGTTAGCTAATTTGAGAGCCATAAATAAAGTAATTCATCTAATGGACCCTCTACAGCCTGGAGCTCCCTTGACTTCTCTATTACTTCTCTATTATAGTGATTGATTTAAAAGACTGTTTCTTCACTATACCTTTACAAGCACAGGATAGAGAAAAACTTGCCTTCACGATGCCTACTTATAATAATTCTCAGCCCGTTAAAAGATATCAATGGAAAATTATCCCACAAAGGATGTTAAATAGTCTCCCTTGTGTCAATATCTTGTAAAACAACCATTGGAAACAATTTGTGGACAGTTTCTTTGATCAATAATTTACCATTATATGAACAATACCTTACTAGCTGATTCAAACACAGACACCTTAGAAAAAAATTTGAAGAAGTAAAGAAAATACTGCCTTTGTGGGGATTACAAAATGTTCCTGAGAAAATACCAAGAGGAGATTCTAGTAATTACCTATGGTATGAAATAGGTTTGCAAAAAAATCAATCACAAATGGTACAAGTCAGGAGATATCAGTTGTGAACCCTTAATGATTTTCAAAAATTGCTGGGAGATATTAACCGGCTACATTATGGATAAAAAATGAACATTGGCAAAGAGACTGCAGGAGGTTTTTAACAACAAATATCCCAAAAGCAAGGGACTTCAGCTTGTAAAAAGAACCAGTTGGGTCCATCCTCACATTGTGTGGGGACACCAATATCTGGAACCCCTACATTCTATACTGATGCAAACCAATCAGGAGAGGCAGGTGAGGAGGAAGGTGGGAAGGAGCTGGAAGTAATTGAGGGAAGGGGAAGCATAATCAAAATATATTGTTTGAAGAAAGCATTAAAGTTCTTGGTACAGCTCTGAGCACCAAGTCAGGTGCCCCTAAACCTTAGCAATAAATTCCAGTGATTTTCACTGCAGGGTGGGAAATCCTGCCCTGAGAAATATCAAGACAGATGAAGGGGTGACTATCAGAACAGAGTAAATGAATGTTGGGGTTCCTATACTGAGCTGTCACTCAAAGTACAGTCTTAATTTAAGCCATTGTGTTTGTGTTAATATAATGTGTGATTATTATGCGGCTGAGGTTTCTATTTCACAAACAGTATGATTGGCTAATATACGGTAATCCATACCTTATGTTTAGTGACTGTCTTCTTAAACACTGTATACACCTCCCTGAGCTAGTCTTTTTATGTCCTTTCTCAGGATAAAGTAGGAGGGGAATGAAGAATAGAGAGATTTCCCTCAGCAAATGGGAAGTCACGATGGGAACCACAGTAGGGACTAGCCTCCTGCAGGTTAAATTGTCCTGAGGCGGAGTGATAGTGTCCAGGCTAACCTGAGAAGAAGAGGTGGCTCAGCTCGGTGTCCATTCAAATGCTGCAGACACACACTGATCAAAACTTTACAAGTCTGAGCTCAAGCCCTCTGCTTAACAAAAGAAACTGAAAATTTCAGAAACACCTTCACACTGAACCTCTGTCCACCAACTGATGATACTGCCCGCCTCTGCTGCTGATTGGTTCCTCAGCACTGAAGGTACCGGGGCCAGCACCAGTGGGTGGAGCCGCTCACAGTCCTCAGTCAGCTGGGCTGGCCTGCTTCTGTGGCCACCATCCTCTCCTCTCCTCACCATGATGGGTGTGTGGCTCCCCAGAGGCCCCTATGTGGCAGCTGTGACTGTGACGCTGATGGTGCTGAGCCCTCCCGTGGCTTTGGTCAGGGACCCCCGACGTAAGTGCGCACCTCAGGGGCTGAGCAGCTGCGGGTGGGGAAGGCAAAGAACCAGCTTCCTTTGGTCTGCACTAGGTCTTCTTTCTTTGTCGTTTTTCTTTGGCTGCCTCTTTCAATCATAGGAATCTCAAACTATTTCCATATAAAAGAATCTCGGATGCTCCTTTGAGACCTGTGAATGGACTCACAAATGGATCCTTCCCCCTTCCTCCTCCAGCCTGATCTCACAAATCTAGGGTTTGGAAAAGATGAAGAAATCAGAGTGTTAAAATAATGACCTGCCCAGAACCTCTCTAAAATATTAAGATGAATTTTTTAAAAAAAGAAAGAAGCTGTGTAATTAAGGGCAATTGGGCTGCCCCATCCTAGAAGACTGTGTTGTGCCCTCCCTGGGATCCGTGGCATTAGGACTTCTGGCTAATAAGCCAGGAGGGATTGAGGGCATCTTCTCTTCTCCCCCAGTGTTTATGAGCCCTGCAGCCCTGTGGTGGAGGTGCTGTCGTGGGAAGTCGTCAGTGTGCTCTCCCTATTGAAGGGACCTGGAGCTGACCCTGGTACTCAATGCTTGTGTCAGCCTCCTAGACAAGGAGCATCCATGGTGTGCTCCCAGTGCCTTGAAGACTTAGACAGCCTCACTCGGGATGGCATTTGCTGTAGCTCACGCTGGCCCACACTGTTTCTCTAGCAACAGCCGCCTTTCTGCCTGAGTATAAAGGAGAGGATTCAACTGGCTTTAGACATGAAATTCTATTTCCATATATCAACAGCGCTCAGAATCAACAATTTCATACAACTCAACCTGTACATCCCAAGCAGGGGTACGGATAGCATGAAGGCTATGAAATTCTCCTGGGTTAGAAGCCAAGCAGCAAATAAAGACCACTGGTCTGCCAGGGTTTCCCCAAATCTGTAGGTTCCTTCATCTATCTGTCTGTTCTCCATCATCCATAAAGACCACTGGCCTGCCAGGGTTTCCCCATATCTTGTAGGTTCCTTCATCTGGCTGGCTGTTCTCCATCATCCATGTCGAGTTGTTGGTGTTTACTGTTCCTCTCTGACCTTTCCCAGTTCCATGATGCAAAACCTAAGAAGTAAATATGTATTATGTATGCATGCGTGTGCATGTGTTTGTGTGTGTGTGCGTATACATGTGTGTGCATGTGCTGATTTCTTGTAGTTCTAGAGTCTATGACACAGTATTCAAGGACTCACAGCGAGTGCATGCGAATTTTCTTCATGATCCTCTGCAGGAAATTAGGACACAAAAATAGGAGGGAGAGAGGGAGAGAGAGAGAGAGAAAGAGACAGAGAGAGAGCTGCTTTTACAAGTCCACATTGACAGTAATAATCCAACTCCCACGATAAAGTCATTGCCCCTTTCATTAAGATAAGTCCCCATGGAAACAGTCACTTATTAAGTGTTCTATATTTCTTGTTTCTGTTGTAAGAGGATGGTGTTTCCACTACACTAACTTTAGAGGAGGCGCACACACCAGAGCGCCAGGACTCCAAATCCATGTCTTTCTTTCCTGCAATGTATGAGGGGGTGGTACCTCGAGGTATCAGGGAGCCTCCCCTTATGGCTTATCTGGCCCCAGCCCACCTAGCAGCTTCCCTGTTTAGTCCAGAGAGAAACCTCTCACATGGATATACCTGGCTTTGCCTTATGGAGACTGTGGTGGCCTTAGCCCTGTGGTCCCCAGGTGGCGCCTGGGTGAGGTCTGTTTGTGGTAGCCCAGCCCTTGCAACTAAACCTGGGTCATACTTCACGTGAAATCTGGATGGAAACCCCCACAGCCGACAGCCCTTGTTCTTAGGGCACCTGCAGACTTAGCCGCACATTGAAGCCACCACAGTTAACAGCTGTGACCTCTGGACTAGTTGGTAAACCGCACCGCACTTCCTCGAGCTGTGGATTGGGGGAGGGGGGTGCGGATGGGAGAAATGAAGAAGCATCAAGTGTGCCCTTTTCTCTTCAGTCAGAATTTCTAAATAAAACTCAGGGTCAAAAGTTCAGTCTGAGAAGCTGAACTCAGACAGCAAGCAGCATTGGGCTGGGCACCGCATTTTCTTATTTGCTGCGTCCCATACCCTTACGCTGGGCAAATGGCTGCAGAAGGCTGTCACCCGACAGAATGAGAGCAGACTTATGCTGCTAACCACAGTATGGCACACAGAACCGCACCTGCATGCACATGTTTAGCTGTGTCTCCTTCAGGAAGGCCTCGGGATTTGAGAAGAGTAAGATCGGCTTTGTCTGCTCTGGAATTCACTCCTCCATGTCTTTTCTGGGCAGTGAGAGTTTTGTCTCTCCTGCTGATCTGGCTCACAACTGTCTGTAACTCCAGATCCAGGAGACCAAACCCTATCCTGGCTTCTGTGGGCATCAAATGCAAGTGTTACAAATACAGACAAGCAGGCAGAAGGAAGCAAAAGTTTATCTGAGGGCTAGTGAGGTGGCTGAGTGAGGAAAGGGCCTGCCATCAAGCCTGACAACCCGAGTTTGGCCCCTGGTCCACATGGTGAAAGCAGAGAACTCTAAAGTCCTGATGTTCACACATGTGCCATGACACACACACACGTACACACACATGTACATGTGATATGATGCAATTAAAAACAAGCAGAATTTATTAAATATTTTATTTATTTATAATTTATTAAAATATGTATCTTCCTGAGTTACATTGTGTTGATATCACACAATATTTAAAATCTATTTTCATTACTTTTTTGTTTGTTTTTAAGTTAACATTTTTATTGTATCTTTTTTTTCTTTTTATTGATTTTTGTTGAGCTCTACATTTTTCTCTGCTCCCATCCCTGCCTCTCCTCACCCCTTCAACCCTCTCCCAAGGTCCCCATGCTCCCAATTTACTCAGGAGATCTTGTCTTTTTCTACTTCCCATGTAGATTAGATCTATGTAAGTCTCTCTTAGGGTCTTTATTGTTGTCTAGGTTCTCTGAGATAGTGATTTGTGGGCTGGTTTTCCTTGCTTTATGTTTAAAAACCACTTATGAGTGGGTACATGTGATAATTGAATTTCTGGGTCTGGGTTACCTCTCTCAAAATGATGTTTTCTAACTCCATCCATTTGCCTGCAAAATTCAAAATTTTGAATGTCATTATTTTTTCTGCTGTGTAGTACTCCATTGTGTAAATGTACCACATTTTCCTTATTCACTCTTTGGTCAAGGGGCATTTAGGTTGTTTCCAGGTTCTGGCTATGACAAACAAAGCTGCTATGAACATAGTTGAGCACATGTCCTTATGGCGCGATTGAGCATCCTTTGGATATACACCCAAAAGTTTGTGTTACTGGGTCTTGAGGAAAGTTGTTTCCTCATTTTCTGAGAAATCCTTTTTAATTGTGTGTGTACACACGAGTGAAGGTGCCGATAGAGCTTAGAAGAGAACCTCGAATCCCCTGAAGCTGGAGTTACAGGCTGTTAGGAGCTACCTGACTTGGTAGGGTCTGGGAGCCACACCTGGGTCCTCTGTAACAAGTGCTCTTAACCCTGAGCTGCCTCTCAGCTCCTGACACATCAGTGTGCATGCAGTGGGGACTCCTGACATGTCAGGGTGTGTGTGGTGGGGACTTCTGACACGTCAGTGTGTGCACAGTGACAAGTCAGTGTGTGCAGTGGCTGGTGACTCCTCACATGTCAGTGTGTGCAGTGGCTGGTGACTCCTCACATGTCAGTGTGTGCAGTGGCTGGCTGCCATGCTAAGCATCCCATCTTCCCATGCACCAGGCATTTATACATTGGAATTCCTTACTCTTCCAGCTATATTTATGTGCACTGTAGATTGTTCTAACTCCGTAATAACCCCCACCATGCTGCAGAAAAGCAAGAATGACTCAGACTTCCTGTGGGTCTCCTTCCAGCTTTGTCACCTACCTTCCTCTGCTATCCCAGGCTCTAGTGACCACCCCCGCTTTGGTCCTCATCCAGGTTGAATTTTCAGGTCACAAGTAGGTGGGAATATGTCGCATTTGTCTTTCTGAGTCTGGTCCATTTCCTTTGGCTTCCTGTTGCATCCAGGTTGCTCCCAGCGATGGGACCTCTTTCCCTTCATGACTGAGTAGGATTCCACTGTGCACACACTTCCTTTACCCATTCGCCCTTGGGTAGGCACCTCTGCTGGCTGCACACTTCGCTATGGGGAGTAGCACTGGCAAACAGGGACTCAGATTTCTTTTGGGTGCAAAGATTTCATCTTCAGGCTGATACCTACAAGTGTTTGGATTTTATGGGCAACCTCCAACTGCTCACCATGATGTCTGTACTAATTTTTATTTCCTCCATCCTCACCAGCAATTATTAATTGTGCCTGCGGTGACAATGCTTCCCTATAGTTTTGCTTTGCACTTTCTTCATGGTTAGTGAAACTGAGTATTTCTCAAACACTTATTGGCCATTTGAACATTATGTCTTGTTCTGAGAGCTGTCTTTATAGCTCCCTTCCCAGTGTTTTAATAGGCTTATTTGGGTTTCATTTAAAAAAGATTGTTTTATGGGCAGTCATGGTGCACACCTTTAACCTCAGCACTCCGGAGGCAGAGACAGGTGGATCTCTGTGGTTTAAGGACAACCTGTTGCAGAATATTATTTTAACTCAGCACGGATGTGCTACATTTATTTACGCTGAAGAATACTATTTTAACTATGTAAACATATGTTACATTTGTTTTGCTGTAATTATTTTAACTGTGTAAAGGCGTGTTACTTTTGTTGATGCTGCGTTTGTTTAATTAGGAAGAGATGTGTTGCATCTGTTTCACCTTGCCTGCCTAAGGCACCTGATTGGTCCAATAAAGAGCTGAATGGCCAATAACTGGGAGGAGAAAGGATAGGCAGAGCTGGCAGGCAGAGAATAAATAGGAGGAGAACTCTAGGCTTGAGAGAGAAAAGAGGAAGGAGAAGAAGGAGGAAAAGAAAAGAGGGACACAGCCAAAGCAAGAAGCCAGAAAATGCCAGTCAGACTTAGGGAAGCAGTGAAAGTTAGATATACAGAAGGAAGGAAGGTAGATAAGAGAAAGTTAATTTAAGTTAGAAGCGCTAGCCAGGAATGAGCCTCAACTAGGCCGAGCATGGAAACTGATAAGTCTCTATCATGATTTGGAAACTTGTTGGTGGCCCAAAAGAAAAGGCCTGGTACAGCAGCCTGGTCTACAAAGAGAGTTCCAGGACAGCCGGAGACAGAGGAACCCTGTCTCAAAAACAAAATTGTTTTATATTTATGGGTGGCTTAATTGTATGTATGTCCGTGCAGCATGAGACTGCAGTGCCCACAGAGGCCAGAAGATGGCACTGAATCCTCAAGAACTGGAGTTGCAGACAGCTGTGAGCTGCCCTGTGGGTGCTGGGATATGAAGCCTAGCTCGAAGTCATAAGAGCAGCCAGTGCTCCTCACCGCCAAGCCACCTCTCCACTCCCGGGATTGGTCTATAGAGTTCGCTGTTGACAAGTTCATTACCGCTACAGAAAGGGCTGCTGTCTCCTGTGTGCCGCACCTTCACTGAGTGTACCAGGTCCAACAGCTTTTGGGTGGATTACTTACTTAGGCTTTCCTGTGTCGTCATGCTTGCAAACATGAATAACTTGCTTCCGATTTGGATCCTTCTGATTCTTGTTGTTTAATAGCCCTTCCAAAGGCTTCCAGTCAGGCACTGAGCCAGAGCCGTGAGTGTGGAGGGCTGTGTCTTCCCAGATCCAGGAAGAAATGACTGTAGCTCCACCCACTCAGACATGACTGTGGGTTTTTACATATTGCCATTATCATTTTGATGTATGTTCCTTCTATACCTAATTTTTTTGAGTTTTCTTACCATAGGCAGCATGAATTGTATCAGAAGCTTTCCTGGCGTGTTGTTTATGTGTTTGCACCTTCGTCCTGTTGGCTCTCCGCGCTCATTTACATATGTCAGACCACCCTTGCATCTGGAAGATGAATCCGACTTGGGCATGACCTATGAACTTTTGATGTGCTGTTGAATTTGATTCACTAGACTTTTACTGGAAATTTTGGTACCTTTGTTCATAAAGCCTGCACCTCTGATTTATTTGTGGCTGGATCATCCTCGCTTTGTTTTAGGGAATTCTGATCTCACGAAAGGTTAGACAAAGCTGTATCCATTTCAGTTTTCTGAAGAGCGTAACTACAATAGGAATTAATTCTTCAAAAGTCTCATGGACTCTGCCAGTACCTTTAAGACCTGGACTCTCATTATCGGCCCATTTTGTTTCCATCTGTCTTCTTGGTTCAGTTACTGTGACCTGTGCTTATCCAGGGGTTTATCCCTCTGCTCCAGGCTTGCCCAGTGTTTGACAAGGCTCCTTCAAGGCAGTGTGTCGTGGCCCTTGTATTGGACAGCTGACAACACCCCCTTCTTAGTCTCGAACTGTACTGACCTGGAATTTCTCTTTTTTGTTTCTCTGTTAGACTAGACAATGATTTTTCAGTCTTGATGATCCCTTTAAAGCCAGCGCTCTGCTTCACTGATCACTTCTGCCATATATCTTTGCTTTACCTTGTTAATTTATGATCTGTACCATTTCTTATCTTCTTGGATTTCAGGTCTGGGTTACTCTTGCTCTTCTAACTCCTTCAGGTGCATTGGCTTTTATTGCTGTTTATTGTTTTATACCATTTTATTTTTAGTTATTGCATTTATTACTAAAAAATAGGTTTTCTTTAGCCAAACAAAGAATAAGTAAACAAATTCAAAATGGCACCATTGTAAGAAAACAGGGCAGAAGTGGCGACCGCCATAGCAGGTGGAGTGAGCCTGACTCAGGATAGGGGCTGTGCAGGGGAGGTGGAGTTGACTCAGGATAGGGGCTGTGCAGGGGAGGTGGAGTTGACTCAGGATAGGGGCTGTGCAGGGGAGGTGGAGTTGACTCAGGATAGGGGCTGTGCAGGGGAGGTGGAGTTGACTCAGGATAGGGGCTGTGCAGGGGAGGTGGAGTTGACTCAGGATAGGGGCTGTGCAGGGGAGGTGGAGTTGACTCAGGATAGGGGCTGTGCAGGGGAGGTGGAGGAAGCCTGACTCAGGATAGGGGCTGTGCAGGGGAGGTGGAGTTGACTCAGGATAGGGGCTGTGCAGGGGAGGTGGAGGAAGCCTGACTCAGGATAGGGGCTGTGCAGGGGAAGGACTGTTCTGGAGAACGGAAATCACCAGAAAGAGGCAGGGCAGGCAGGAGAGAAAAACGGGGTTGAACATGGTTGAAGTAAGGCTATATTTGACTAACGATGTCTGTATGAAACCCACACCTTTGCACAATAAACATACTCTAGTGTATAACTCTAAAAACAACAAAAAAAACTCCCCAAACTTCCTGTCCGTACAGCTTTTGCTGATACCCACAAATGATATTTTGTGTGGTTATTTTTGCTTCTTTCTGGAAAGTTCTTTATTTTCCTTCTTAGTTTCTTCAGTTACATATCGCTTATTTAGGGACATGTTGTATAATCCACCCCTGGTTCTACTGTTTCCACTTTCCTAATTGTTTTTTATTGTAGTTTTACTTTATTCTGGGCTGGGATGATGGATGATGCATTTGATATAATTTTGATGCAAGTAATAGATTTTGATGCAAAATTTATTGAGCCCTCATTTACGGCTCGCCATGTTCTCTGTCCTCAGGAGTGTGCACATGTGGCTAGGACAGCTGTGTGCCCTGCTGCCCTTGGATGGTGTTCTGTGACTTCTGTCAGGTCCGTTGACTGTGCCCTATAGTTAAACTCAGTAGTTTCCTTGATGATTCTCTGTTCGTTGAGGAGAATGGCATGTTGACAACCCTGTTTATTAACGTATTTCTAATTTAGATCTATTTCTCTCTTTAGGTCTATTAATATTTGATTTCTATATTATGGTGCTCCCCTATCGGGTTCATGATACGTGCCTATTTATATCTAATAAACTGCTTTGTTAAATGTATCATTGTGTCAATATGCAAGGACCTTCATTGTTTTTTTCACTTTTCAAAATGTAACCTCTGCTTGACCAGGCAAAGTACTGTTACTTTGTCTCACTTTTATTTTCTATCTGTGTGATGTGTCTTCCCAGCCTTTATTCCTAGCTTCTATGTAACCTGTTTGTAAACGTGATGAGTTTCTTGTACCCAGTACATAGTTGAGTCTTATTTTTCCAATCCTTTCAGCCAGTAAATATTAGTTGACTGATGTATTTAATTCATTGTATTCAAAGTTAATTTTTATTGCATTTCCTTCCCTTCCTTCTTCTCCCTCCTTTTTTTTCCCTTGCTGTATGCACAGAGGTCAGAGGACAACTTTCAAGGGTAAGTTCTCTCTTTCCACCATGTGGGTTTCATCAGGCTTGCTGGCAGGTGCTGTTCCTCACTGTTGCTCTCTGTCATTCGGTGTTACTCAGTTACTCACTGTTACTCAGTGTTACTCACTGAGCCTTCTCCCCCACCCATTATTTAAGGTTCTTATAAGGTAGGAACGTCGTTCTGTGATTTTCATTATGTTCTTTGTGCTTTCTATTTTGTTTCTTTCTAGTTCTCTTAATGTTTTTTAAACAAGGACAGTCTTTCTTTATATAATAGTCTTACTCAAAAGGGAGCTTTTTTTCAATAATTTTTCCTATTCTCTTCAAGCCTATAAGGGTTCTTCCAGGAAATCTGATATAAGTCTAAGGGGCATTCACTTTATGTAAATTGGTAGTTGTCTCTTGTTTTAGAAACACTTCTCTCTGTCTCTCTGTGTCTGTTTGTCTCTCTCTGATTTGATCTCTGTCTCCATTTCCCCTACCACCACCCCTGTGTGTGTGTGTGTGTGTGTGTGTGTGTGTGTGTGTGTGTGTGTGTGTGTTCTTTGTCCCACAGTATTGCCTCTCTCCCGGTGACTCAGCCCCATCTTTGGGACTGCTGTAGTAGTCTATGTTTTCTGGTACTTCCAACAATCTTGTCTGAGTATGATATGCTTCAGGGACTATTTTGGCGAGAGCTAGTGGGGATTCTTTGAGCTTCTTTTATTTGAATGTACCTTGTAATTGTGTCATTATTTTGAATTCCCAGACACTCTGTATGCTTCCATCAGAGATCTGCCTATGGAGAATTGTGATTTTAGAGGTGTTGGATTTCCTTTACTGGTTCTTGTGCTCTTTCTCTGGTGCGTGTACAACCAGTGTAACATTTGCTTCTTCCAGTGTTACTGGATTTTGTAATAAGTTGTTTTTCTCATTTACATAGGTGTAGTACTTTGAATGTAATTGGCCCCCATAAGCTCATAGGAAGTGACACCATCAGGAGGCATGGCTTTGTTGGAGGAAGTTTGTCACTATGGGGGTGGCCTTTGAGGTCTCCTATGCTCAAGCTATACTCAGTGAGACAGACCACCTCCCCTTGCCTGTTGACCAGCACGTAGGACTCTCAGCTCCAGCACCATGCCCTCCTGCACACTGCTGTGTCCCACCGTGATGATAATGGACTGAACCTCTGAACTGTAAGCCATCCGATTTCATGTTTTCCTTTATAGGAGTTGCTGTGGTCATGATGTCTCTTCACAGCAATAGAATACGGACTAAGACAGTAGGCTGTAGAAAGTCAGGGCAGTGGATGTTTGGAGCTTGGTTACAGTAGAACTCAAAAGTGTACTCAGTGCAGTTTCCCCATCTTTGATTAATGACAGCATCATCTGCATGCACTGTGCTGCCTGAGTTTATGTCAGCTTGACACAGGCTGGAGTTCTCAGAGAGGAAGGAACCGCGAATGAGAAAATGCCTCCATAAGATTGGGCTATAGACAAGTCTGTAGAGTATTAGTGAATGATTGAAAAAGGCCCCGCCCATTGTGAGTGGTGCCATCCCTGGGCTGGTGGTCCTGGGTTCTGTAAGAAAGCAGGCTGGACAAGCCATGAGGAACAAGTCAGTAGGCAGCTCCCTCCATGGCCTCTGCATCAGCTCCTGCCTCCCAGGTTCCTGCCCTGTTTGAGTTCCTGTCCTGACTTCCCACAGAGATGAACAGAGGTGTGGAAACATAAGCCAAATAAACCCTTTTCTTACCACATTGCTTTGGTCATGGTGTTTCATCACCACAGTAAAAACCTCCAGGGATTCATAAAGGTTTACAACTTTATAGTGGATGTTGGCATCCATGGTTGTGTGCCTGAGCCTACTCAAGAGTCCAGCCCTGATGGCAGCGTGGGGTAGGATATGAAGAACACTGAAATGAAGTCTCTCTGCACAGGCACAGCAACACCAAGGGATGTGACACAGCGGTCCTACCCTCAAGACACAGCAGACCCTCCTGAGAATGCTCAGGATGGATGCGGGAGACAAGGGGCCTAAAGGTTGAGTAGCTACAGCGGTAGAACTATGAATGGGATTTCCCTAGGTCCTGAGAACTAAACAGGTCTCAAGGTTCTGGGGTCTGTGGCATCAGTAACCACAGGCTTAAGGCTGTGGGGCACAGGGGGGAGGAGGGGACTTCCCTGTGTACTTCATCATGTACCTGCCATTGGCACTGAGGTTTGTGGTACTCTTAGCAACATTGGTGGCCTTATCTACTCAGATGGTCTCTATAGATCTGAAGGGACAAGCTAATTGTTATCAGGGGTTTGGGCACCAGAAGCTGTGGCCTGGAGTCCTAAAGTGTGGAGACCTTTGCTGAGTTGCTTAGGCCATAGCTAGACAATTTTAGGCTTGTGGCATGGTTATCCACACTCTGGAGATGCAGAAAGTGGAAGAGACTTTATTCAAGCCCCTCAGGCTAAGCACAGTAGTGCAGAGACTTGGGGCTTTTCTACCATCCTGGAACAATAGAATATGGATATGAATGTCTGTGTAAACTGGGTGGTGGTGGTGCACACCTTTAATCCCAGCACTTGGGAAGCAGAGGCAGACAGAGTTCTCTGAGTTCAAGGCCAGCCTGGTCTACAGAGTGAGTTCCAGGGTAAACAGGGATAACTACACAGGATGACTGCACAGGATGACTGCACAGGGATGACTACATAGGATGTCTGCACATGGATATTTGCAGACAAGAACTGCCTGTTGTTTCCCTCTGTGCTGGTGTTACCATCCCACCAGCTCATTGTCCCAGGGATCTACCTCTCCAACAGCTAGCGGATCCACTTACATATCTGAAAAGCCACTCCTAATGTCCTTCTGTGTTGTGTCATTAGCATCTGCCTTGTTATTCTGCCTCTGTTTGAATTTTCTCATCCCTAGATAATTTCATCACTTCCACAATTTTTAGCTCCAAGAGAAGAAAGAAGAGATTGGGTCAGCAAGGCCTGGCCCAAGGCCAGTACTCAGGGTTGTTTTATAGATGATCCTAGGTGGGTGCTATTTCAGGTGAGGGTGAAGACCTGTGGGCAGGAGAAGGGGCAGCAGGTGGTTGAGAAGGGGGTCCCTGTCCCACATGGTTTTTGTGATGTTTAGTTTTAGCTATCAACTTGACACAACTCAAATTAAATCACCTGGGAAGAGCATCTTAATGGAAATTATCTATATCAGGATTGCCCGTGGACAAGTGTGTGAGAAACTGTTTTGATTGTTACCTGACGTAGCAGACTCAATCCACTGTGGGCGGCACCATTCCCTAGGTGGGGGCCCTGAAGATAGGGGTATCAGAGAGGAGGAAGCTAGATGAGAGACACGAGGCTCCACGTGCTTATTCTTTCTCTGACCCTCCCTGTGGTCATGATGCTGTAAGTTCTCGCCTTGGCTTGCTGGCAGTTGTAGACTATACCCTGAAATTATCATCCAAACAATCCCTTTCTCGGCTATGTTGTCTTTGTCAGGATATTTTATCGCAACAGCAATAATGAAACCCAATAGTTTCCATCTGCTTCAGTTGTTCAAGATGGACTCGTGGTGGGGTAGTTGGGAATTAGAGGGTACAGGAGGTGAGTTCCTTGCAGGCGACATAGTTCCCTTTGCTGACCTTCCAGTTTGGGACACTGCTTGAGTCTCCTTCCACACAGCCTGTAATAGTGTGTCCCTGTCGCCACAGCACATTTCCTGCTGCAGCTGAAGGCTGAGTGTCACTACCTCAACGGGACGGAGCGCGTGAGGACTGTGACCAGATTCATCTATAACCAGGAAGAGTTTGCACGCTTTGACAGTGACATTGGGAAGTTCCTGGCAGTGACGGAGCTGGGGAAGCCCATAGCTGAGGATCTGAATCACCAGAAGGACGTCCTGGACAATTATCGGGCCTCAGTGGACAGGTGCAGAAATAACCACCAACTTGTTGATTGGTTCCTGTTGAACTTAAAAGGTAAACATTGGGCTGGAGGTGCACAGGTGAAAGTATGTGTGTGTGTGTGTGTGTGTACGTGTGTGTGTGTGTGTGTACGTGTGTGGGGGGGGGGGGACTCTGAAACACTTGTGATCTTCTTTTTAGTCAAAAGGTCCTCCAGCGGCAGCAGAGAGTTCAAGGTTCAGGTCATGCTCTGTTCTCACAGTTCTCAGTCCTCATGGTGGGCGGCTCACAGAAGCCTGCAACTCCAGCCCCAGGGGATCTGAGTCTCTCTACTGCCCCCATGAGTATTGCACACACACATACACACACGTGTGCATGCACGCACGCACACACAAACACATACTCATACGATCATGTACACACATAATTAAAAATATAAATAAAGTCTTTTTAAAAGTCCCCCCTTTGTCTGTTTTCTTTCTTGGCATATGTATTTTTACATCATTGAAATGGTTAGACAGGCTGGAGAGACGGCTCAGGGGTTAAGATGGTT
The DNA here is from genome assembly GCF_037038515.1 of Microtus pennsylvanicus. Lineage (NCBI taxonomy): Eukaryota > Metazoa > Chordata > Mammalia > Rodentia > Cricetidae > Microtus > Microtus pennsylvanicus. The sequence continues at coordinate 2,772,128 of NC_134585.1, read as the reverse complement.
AGACAGGCTGGAGAGACAGCTCAGGGGTTAAGATGGTTAGACAGGCTGGAGAGATGGCTCAGGGGTTAAGAATACTTGCTGCTCTTCCAAAGGACCCAGGTTCAAGTTTCCAGCACCCAAACTAGGTAGCTCACTCACAACTGCCTGTAGCTCCAGCTCCAGGGCCTGCGCCCTCTTCTGTCCTCCACAGGCACTAGCACACTTGTGGCACGCACACACAAACACACGTATGAAGAAATGAAGGTAAATCTTTTTAATGATGTGAAGCTGGCTTTTAGGCACAATTTTGTTCCTAATGCACTGCGTTGCTGTTTTATGTAGTACCGCTCATAACGAAGTAGCGGCAGATTCTTCTTCGGGTGAGGCGGGTTAGCACACACTCAATTTGTTAGACTGTTGTTTTTTTTTGTTTGTTACCAAATATTTCAGAACAAAACAGACACAAATGTGCAAAAGAGAGAGATTCGTGGTGGAGGATCAGTGATGGGAAAATAGCGGGACAGCGGCGAACAGAATGTATTATGTACCTGTGTGAAATTGTGTAAGGACAAGTTTAATTAATTATGTAAAAGTAGAACTAAAATTTAAAAATTATAAAAAGAAATACCTCTCCTTTATTTTTAATGCCCATTTCTTTCATTTCTGTGTTTCTATTACATGGTTCACACTGGCAGGGAAAGTCCTTTCCTTCTCTAAGGCTGGTGGTTTGAAAGAAAACGACCCCCAAAGGGACTATTAGGAGGTGTGGCATTGTTGAAGTAGGTGTGGCCTTGTTGGAGGAAATGTGTCACTGTGGGGGTGGACCTTGAGGTCTCTGGCTCAAGTGTCACTCAGTGCTACACCACTTCCTGTTGTCTGCCAGATCCAGGACACTAGGCTGCTTCTCCAGCTGCAGATCTGCCTGCATGCTGGCATGTCCACCATGATGACAATGGACTGACACTCTGAATTGTAAGCCACCCGAATTAAATGTTTCCCTTTACAAGGGTTGCCATGGTAATGGTTTCTCTTCACGGCAATAGTAGTCCTAGCTAAAACACTAAGCTTCACCCGCCGTCCACAGCTCTGGTTTCCAGCGTTTTCCTCAGTGGTTTGCAGGCTCTCCCACCCACATTTTAACCAGGCCCGATGCTGCTTAGCTTTTTGAAAATATGAGGGTTTTTTGTATTTTTAATTACACGTGTGTGTGCATGTGAGTGCGGTACAACATTCACGTGACTTATTCTCACCTCCCCTTCTCCTCTAGCTGAGCCCCAGGTGACTGTGCACCCGGCAAAGACGCAGCCCCTGGAGCACCACAACCTCCTGGTCTGCTCCGTGAGAGGCTTCTATCCCAGCCAGATTGAAATCACATGGTTCCGGAATGGCCAGGAGGAGAAGGCTGGGGTCGTGACCACGGGCCTGATCCAGAATGGAGACTGGACCTTCCAGACACTGGTGATGCTGGAGACGGTTCCTCAGAGTGGAGAGGTTTACACCTGCCAGGTGGAGCATCCCAGCCTGACCAGCCCTGCCAGAGTGGAGTGGAGTGAGTGGGAAGCTCCTGACCCTGAGAATCCCGGCCCACCCGGGAGGGGCGTGTCTTACCCCTACCTGTCAGCTCTCTCTGGCCCTGAGAATCCCTGCCCACCAGAAAGGGGGAGTGGCTTATTCCACAGAGAAAGATGTGTAGAATTCCAAGTTACTGGCTTTTATTCCTCGCCTAGTTCCATCTCTACAACCACATATGGGCTGATTAAGTCGGGAGCTATGTGGTAATGTTCCCAAATAGAAAGTCATTGAAAAATAAAATATTTAGATAGGCTGGGTGAAGATGTGTCAGTGATGACAGATATCCCCAGTACGGCACACAGCATGAGCTAGGTTCTCTGGCAAGAATCAGAGAAAAGTGTACCTCTAAGGTTTAGACCACAACTCCAGAAAGGAACTGGAATTAATCCGGACAGCATTACCAAGAGTAAAGTGGAACCCAGGCAACACTACCCAGTCACCGTGCTAGGAGAAATGACGTCATGAGTTTCGTTATAAGGGATAGTGTAGATTTATAAAGCAACACCAGATATTGCATTCCCATCCATAGCTGCAGCTAGTCTTTCACTGTTTTGTGTGATTCTGAAATATCTTCCCAGAAGCAGCCGGTTCTAGCTCCCCTAGTGCTCCGAATATCAGGACCTCAATGAGGGGTGTTGAATTTGAGATTAAAAGCCCACACCTGGCTTCCTCCTCAGGGGCTCAGTCCACGTCGGCACGGAAGAAGATGCTGAGTGGAGCTGTGGTCTTGGTGCTGGGTCTGCTGTCCCTCCCAGGGGGGCTGTTCGTCTACTCAAGGAACCTGAGAGGTGAGGAGCTGGTGGGGCCAACATTCTCCACAGCATTTCAGGGGAGAGACATGGCTTCGCTAAGGTTAGTTACCAGGGAGTCGGTAGAGCCTCTGTGAAGATGGCCGTCCCCCAGGTGAGCTCAAAGTCTAAGCAGCTTCCGAACGCACCTCTCTGTGGGTGCTGGAGAGAAACCCGAGGAGCAGTGGCTTGCAGATAAGAGAAAGACTGACAGGCAGGGAACAGGCTGAGAAACGCACAGGGGAAGGAAGAGCCGCTGGGCCCTGCCAGGGTCCGGCCAGGCGATTTGCACTGAGCCTTGTTCCCTGCACTTACTGAAGGCCTGGGCTCTGAAGCAGCTTTGGCTGGGGTGTGAGAAGTTCTCTCTGCTCACAGCCATGCTGTCAGGGAGGCCTGAGGGGGGAGAGAAGCCACTGCAGAGTTGGGTCTGATTATGCCACTGTCCCCTGTGCTCTGCAGGACTCCGGAGCTGAGGTGAGCTGACAAGGCTGAAGGAAGGAGCTCTCCTGTCTCCATGTCTGAAATCATGTCCTGCCTGCTCGAATTCCTCCATTGGCAGTTCTCCACCAGGACCTGCCTTGTCCTGGCTCTGGACCCTGCAGACTGTGCTGCCTGATGGCCTGCTCAGCCCGTGTCTGGGCCTGCAGAAGTTCCCTCCTCTCCCCTGTCCTGTCCCCTTAAATTACCCTGTCCTTTGTCTGGTGCTGTAACATGAAATCTAATTGGTCTTAATAATAAAAAACCTAGCCGGGCGGTGGTGGCGCACGCCTTTAATCCCAGCACTCGGGAGGCAGAGGCAGGCGGATCTCTGTGAGTTCGAGGCCAGCCTGGTCTACAAAGGGAGTTCCAGGACAGGCTCCAAAGGTACAGAGAAACCCTGTCTCGAAAAAAAAAAATAATAATAATAAAAAACCTAGAGTCAGATATAAGGGTTAATGCTGGAAGATCAGAGAAGCAGAGCAGCCAGCCACTAGAGAGTTCTTACCTCTACCAATGTTCAGACCAAAGGGCGATCCTGTCTCTACGAAACCTCAGACTGAATCCTCAGACTGAACCCTCAGTCTGCATCTGAGCTCCTGTCTCCTCCGCCTTACATTCCTCTCTCGACCCAACCATATCGCTCCTGTCTCCACCTCCCTAGCGCTGGGATTTAAGGCATGGAATCCCAAATGCTGGGATCACCTTTGTGTGAGATCTGTTTCTCTTTTAGACAGATTCAATCTCAAGTAGCCCAGGGTGGCCTTGAACTCACAGAGATCCATCTGCCCTCCGAGTCCTGGGATTAAAGGTGTGAGCCACCCCTGCCTGGCCTGCATGGCTGACTAGTGTGGCTAGCTCTGCGTTCAGGTGCTCGTCAGGCAAACTTTGTTACAACACAAACGAAATATCACCATACTTTTGTCTGTTTTTTTTTTTTTACTTCTTAAGTATCTGGTTATATCAAAAAGGAACCAATTAAATTTTGTATTCTTTGAAATCCTAATACCTTTTGTTTATTTGTTTTGCCATTTTTTTCACTGCCCAACACCATAATGCCACAGTGTGCCCTACGTGCCAAGTGGGGAAGCATCGAGTGATCTGTGCCAGTGTCTAATGGGAAAAGCAGGACAGCTGGCTTTTCCCAGATCAAATAAATTTCTTTTTATTACATATTTCATAAGATAGCAGTTATTTCAAGAAAAAGAAAAACCTTTAAATCCAAATGCTAAGCTCTCGCACAATTCATTTTCTGAGTCTATCCAGGCCATCAAGTGCCTTTCCCCATTTTTCAGTTAGCGTGGACTGTGTTTACTGATTCAGTTACTGTGGACTGCGTTCACTGATTCTGTTAACATGATCCAAGTATCAATTCTGAATCTCTTCTTTAAAAAAATTACTTGGGGTGCTTAGACATAAGTATGTCATATTTATATATTTACATCATTTCCACCCATCCCTCTCTCCTCCAGCTCCTTCCATGATCCCTCAAACACTTCCTCTCACTTCTAGAATCCATGACTTTCTTCATAGACACACAGGCACGTACACATGCAGGCACATACACACACAGGCACATATACACGCATGCACGTACACACGCAGGCACATACACACACAGGCACGTACACATGCAGGCACGTACACACGCATGCACGTACACACGCAGGCACATACACACACAGGCACATATACATGCATGCACATACACACGCAGGCACATACACGCATGCACATACACACACAGGCACGTACACACGCAGGCACATACACACACAGGCACATATACACGCATGCACGTACACACACAGGCACATACGCATGCATGCATGTACACACACAGGCACATACGCATGCATGCACGTACACACGCAGGCACATACACACGCAGGCATATATAAATGCATGCATGTGCATATAGATACATACTGAGTCCAGTTAGTGCTGACCTTATTTGCATACTGAATCTCTTTAAACTTTCTTTGAGAATGTCATACGTGTATAAAATGGGTGGGGACAGGGAAGCTCCCTACAGATCTCCCCACATTGATCCTGAGTTTGTAGCACAGCAGCCCTACTCTGGGGTTTGTTAGGCGAGGACTCATCTTCAAACAATAGCATCTGTAGAACCCAGCACTCGTGAAGGCACTGGACGTTCAGACTTGGAGGGAGCACACGGATTAATCGGGCCCCTCCTCTCCACCAAGAACTTGATCAGACATGAAAAACACCTCGCAACCCATCCAAGATGTTTATTATTTGTAGGGGAAAAAAAAAAACACAGTTTGGAGAAACAGCAAGCCTTAAGAGAGCAGAAGATACTTCCATGCAGTGCTCTGAGAGTTCCACAGCAGAGGAAGAACGTCGTGATATTTGTCAGGGGAATTAGGTGGTGACTGCAAAGGATGGAAAATAGAAAACACAGGAAGGAGGCGGAGAACCCCAGCTACACATCAGACCAGAGAACCTGCCGCCATTGTCGAGGCTTAAGGCCGAGACTGCAGAAGGTGCGGGTCTCCGCTGAGGTGAACAACTGAGGCTCAGCCGATGTCACAGCAAGTTTCCTCGTTCCGCTTCTATTGAAGGCATCGCCTGTGGTGGGACACACATGGTTACCAGGGAGTCAGCTTCCTTCCTTGCCCCCTTGATCATTTGACGCTGCGAAAGTCCTTAAGTGTCGATTTGGGTTCCCAACATGAACTGCTAGCCCTATTTTGCACAAAGGTCATCATGCCTTGCCTCTTCCTAGATCCCCCTAGAAGCATCTTTCATACTAAAGGATCAATACCAGTCATTGACTCAAGAGATTTCCAATTCCTGCCACGGATCCAAGAGGCTAACTCCAAAGACTTCTGACTCCGGCGGCACGGCTGCTGCCTTGGAACACCGAGTTCAGAAGTGCCTGAGTCTGGGGACTAACTTCCCCAAGTCACCAGGACACTGAGTTCTCAGTGAGTCAATGGTCTTGGGAGCTGAAGAAAATTTCTAAGACTCAAAATGTGATCCAGGAACACCCACAAAAGGGATTGTGGATCCTGGAGGTTTGTGATATCAGCTAATGCTAAGGCTTGATCCCTTCCAACAAAAGGCTCCATATACTTTCTTCCCTCGGATACCCTCACATCCCTGCGCCTCCGACTGCACATAACCCACCTCCAGCCGTCTCACAGGGCTCCTTGGCGGCGGTCTGCAGCGTTCCGTCTTTGCATACCCTTGATGGTGAAGACAACCCCGACAATGATGCCCACTAGACCCAAAAACAGTCCGAGAGCACACACCACGTTCTCTTTAGTTTCTGGGAGGAGGGTTTGCTCTTCAAATTCTGGGGAAAAAAAATAAAGCAAAGTAGCTGTCAATTGCTGCGGTAGGGAATAGCAGTGGTGACCAGTGTAATAGAGAGAATGCGTTCTGAGGGTGGAGGGGTGGCTCCGCAGGTAAGAGAACTGGCTGCGTTTCAGTCCCAGCTTCCATAGGGCAGCTAACAACTGTCCATAGCTTGAGTTGGAGGGGATCTGACCTCCGAGGGCACCGGACACAAACATGATACACAGACATACACACAGGCAAACGCCCACACATGTAATTTTTTTAAGTGGAGGAGTCCGGTTAATGAGAGAGGAGAAGGGTATAAATCAATGTTATGAAACACTGAACTCTTAGTTTGTGATGCTGGGAATTGAACTTGAGGCCCACACATGAGAAGCGAGCGCTGTTCCACTGAGCTGTTCCCATCCCTACCCTGAGAGTGCTAGGGGTCCAGAATCCAGCATCACCGCAGGATGTCCTAACGTGAACCAACCGATGTGCCGTACCCCAGTGCTTGAGCAGAGGCTCCTCCAAACCCCAGTGCTCCACCCTGCAGTCATAGTAATCTTCCGTGGAGGGCAGGAAGGTCAGATAGTAGAACTTGCGGAAGAGGTGATCATCCCTGGGTAGGAAGACGGTTTCTGACACGCCTGTGGTGACAGGCTGTCCGTTCCGAAGCCAGGTGACGTTGACCACCGGCGGGGAGAACTTGTCGACGAAGCAGATGAGGATGTTGGGCTCCCCCAGGCTCGCTGGACTGTTGGTGAGCACAGTCACGTCTGGGGACACTGTGGGGGACACGACACAAGTCAGTTTTCCGTCCCTCAGCGTGTTCCCCTCCTTTCCACTCTGGCGCATGGTACAATTCTACCTCAGGACTCTGAAGCTGTGCCCTGAGGAGTCCTGCCATCCTATACCCAGCTCCATCATTTAGGAGTCAGCATTGTGGTGTGACACCCACCCACACCCACCCCCAACCTGTTCCCAACTTCCCCTGTGTAGACTCGAGGCAATGACTTCATGAGAGACAGTGGGTGAATAAGCCAAGACCAGAACAGAAAAGCCCTGAGGGTCGAACATCTCTGAGCCTGTGGCCTGAGGATTGGGTTTGCTGAGCTGAGCAAGCTTAGGTCTCAGCGAGCTTAGGGAAAGAGATATCCAGAGCATCTGTCTTAAAGCTCTGAGGAGGAGGGGTGCAGAGGAGAAGAGGGTACCATTGGCGGCTGGAGTGTGGTTGGAACGCTTTATCATGATTTCCAGGTTAGCTTTGTCCACAGCTAGGTTGGCCAATGCACCCTGAGCTTCGAAACTGGCAAACTGTCCAAATTCTTTAAGTCTCCAGATGGTCTCCGACTTTCCAATATCCACGTGGAAAATCTCGTCACCGTCAAAGTCAAACATAAACTCTCCTTTGTCGTCTGGGGAAAGAAAGAACTCCGCCTGGATGATTCTGTGCTCCTCTGAAAAGAAAGGAAAGGAAGTTAGGGAGGGAGATGGGAAAGGGAGACGGAGGGCCCACGTGTGTGCGTAGGAGGGGGGAAGAGGGAGCCAGAGAACCCATGTGTGTGGGTAGGAGGGGGATGGATGGGGGTTGGCACACGTACAATAGCAGAGGAAAGGTTGGGTTTAGGAGACAAGGTCCTCGTGATGGACGTCCATGCTGAGCAAAGCAGGGAGGTGAGAAAGAAAGGAGCTGCCTCAAAGAGGACGAACGGATGAGGGAGGCAAGGCACAGCCGTCTTCATCAGCCCACCAGGCAAGTTAGTGTCGTCCTTGTGTGCCTGTGTATGAGGTCACCCATGGAAGCATGAGCCACCACCCCCAACACACACACACACACACACCCCAAAAGAAAACTCTTCCTCAGCAGCTATCAGCTGTAAACAACTCCTTGGCGAGGGCGGGGCCTCCAGATTGGTGCTGGATTGTGTAACTGGTTTGGGCAGGTAATCACAGCCACTGCAAATTCATTCCTGTAAGCAACAGACTCCTCACACCTGAAAGGCAGCATCTCACGGGGCCTCCCCATCCTCTGGCTCTTAGGTTCTTTCTGCCCTCTCTTCTGCGTGTTCCTGAGCCTTGAGGGAGAGGCAGGTTGATTCAGAAGAAGTAGTTTTGAGTGGACTCTAATGACCTCAAGACTTTAGAAATCTAGCAGCATTGCATAAGAAAGAAAGTTCCTGGCTCCCTGCTGTGTGGATGTCAATCACTCCGGTGGCACACCAGCCACCAGCGTCTTTTCTCCTGGTGCTGTGCTCTCCAAAGGGAGAAGATATTTGAAATGATTAATTAGGAACTCTGGAACACCTGATCCCTTCCCCTACCCTGTGATAGGAGCAGATCACTATCTACTCAATATTTGAGCTCTGCTGGAGTCCCGCTCCACCAGGATTGGTTTGAGATAAAAACTTTCCTAGCACCTCCTCAGGCCTCTAACAAACACTGCTGACAGTTTTTGGACAGAAACTGCTCTAAGCCCTACAGACTAGACCCTTAAAGATATAAGTGGAGCCTGAGGTGCCCAGGAGGTTGAGGCAGAGAACTTGCAACGTTGTGAGGTCACTCCAAAGCTTCCTCTGCGAGAAGGGGCATCCCTGGGTTGACCTTGAAACTTGACCTTTATCTAAACACCACTTAGAGAGTGACTAAGCTTTTGTGGGACGCAGTCTATTATGATTGACAAGGAGAATAACCAACCGTGAGAGAGATGAGGAGACCACTGCTTCTCTGTTGTCTTAGGGGGAAGGGGACCGATTTTAATGTTTGACCCAGGGACTTATTTTACAGTTGCCTCTCTGCGCAAACATATATTCTAGATGCCCCTTCCCTCCAGCCACACCCGCACAGGAAGAGCATCTTCCTTCCTAAGTCCTTGGGCAATAGAAGCCCAAGCGGCTGCTGCAAGGTTGGAGCTGAGACTCGACCTTACTTATTTCTTTCTGGCCTAAAGCCATCCACCGGGTCCCCTGGATGCAGAGCCCTGCTCAGAGCAGGTGTCTGCACCAGCACACAGTATTCCCTCTGAGACGATGTCAGAGTCCGCTGTGTTGTCTCCGCTGGCTCAAGCTGCTACTCTCTGGCAGGTATAACTCACTAGTGGTGACCTCTGATCTTGCAGCCTCTGCTGTGTCACACCAAGGGGTGGGCGTCGCCACCACTGCCCCAAGGGTCAATCAGTTAAACACGCTTTCCTGCCTGTCCTCTGGGGTCGACTTGGCAGTGCCTGTGGTTGGCAGGACCGACATGGGGAAAACAAGCTTCTGGATGCTCAGCCAAGAGCAGCATTAAGGGCTGCTCAGGGATGCTTTTCCACTTAATCTTCACAACATTGTGTAGGACTTCTAACTATTAGTTTTCTCTAAAAAATTAAAGCCCAGATATATGCCCTTGTTGGTGCCTTTTAAAAATGACTTCTCCATCACCCCAAAGTCTGGCCTCTGTTGCGATGGCGGTCCTCAGCAATGCATGCCTCGGCTTGTCTTGCTGGACGAAGTGTGCCCTACTCCACGTTGGAAGGAAGGATTTGCCCTGAACTATAGCTGTGTTATAACCTTCAGATTCAGACCCACAGGACGCTTGTCCCTCTTGCTCTTCAGCCCAAACGCTGTCTTGCAAATGCTCATCGTCTACCGTCCCTGGTTCTGCTTTGCTTAGCACTTACCTTTGATAGCCCAAGACTTCTGGGGGCTCATCAGGACAGCCATGAAGAAAAGTCTAAACACCAGGGCTCCACTTGTGGCCATTTTCTTTTTGCTGTTTGGTGGGGTCAGAAGAGGTCACAGACCGAGGCAGAATTAACAAGAAGGGAAAGGGAGTAAAATCCAATCGTTTCATTTTCAGCCAATCAGAAAAGTTGTTCAGGTTGCACATCTGTTGCTAGGCAAAGTATTCTAACCAATAGGTCCTACGCAATCCACTATTTAATAACACATTCTCTACGTATGATTTCAAGAAATGAGTCTCTTCAAGAAGAAACTTCTTAATTTATTCAGAAAGGGAGTCTTTAGACAAACTGAACAAAAAAATTTCAAGAGTTTGGGAATGTTGGTCAAACTTACTTTTCTATCCCAAGTTAAGTTCCGTCTAAAATACATTAGTGAAGACAGAATAAATTTAAAAATCACTAACGTGAAGATATAGAGTGTATCTTTGAGTGTGGCAGCTGGGCTGGATTGGTTGTTTAATGTCAGTTGGACGCAGACTGCTTAGGGAAGGTCTTCCACACTTCCACACTGTGGTGTGAGGTCCTATCTAGCCATACAAAGACCCCCACAGACCAGGAGGGCAGCCACCCTCTGACTGCGGATGGTCTGATCATGACAGACACTTTGGGCATGTGGTTTTAACTCCCAGGTCACTATGAGGAGACCCACAGTGCAGTTCTGTCCACTGAGTGTCAGGTTCCCATCTCCTGGAGGCAGGAGCATCCCATGGGATCATTCCAGACTGAGAGGCTGATGCTACAATGCTATGATATAGGTTGGCCCCTTTTCAGAGCCAAATCCAAACACAGTTTTTGCATCTATCTTTTGCTAGCTTCTGCAATGCCATCCTCTTGGCAAGTGTGTGGTAAGTTTAAAGAATTTCCAAATACACAATGCCACTCAGCAACCTATGATGCTGCCTAGTTCCCGGCTGCTGATTGGTTCTGCTCAGGAGATCATTAAACTCAGACTTCAGAGAATGACTTTGAGTTCCCATTCTCTGTGATGGGAGGAAGTTTAGAAACAGAATTTAGAAATAGATTTGAACATTGTCTGTGGTTTCCTGTTCTCCCAACTCTAGATTCTCATATGTCTGAGGGGATTTCTGGAGTCACCTGAATGACTTTCCTTGGTGACATTAAACTGTGGTGAGCCACCAGGCATAGCTCCTTCAGGACACAGAATGGAATATATTACAAGAAGCGTACCCTAAGGCTGGGGGAGCATTGGTCAGAGCATTGGACTTCTATTCTAGCTTAGAGAGGTCAGAGGCCTCTGGGGAGTCCCACTAAGGTCAGTTCCAACAGACCCCACGGGACACAAAGGAACAAGTACTGAGGATGTCACCCATCTGATGCCCATGTCCAAGCCTGTGACAGCTTGCCCACCGCATGACACAGCTCCATCGTACTCTCTACCACCCAGACCACAAAGTTTGGGCCACACAAAAATGTGTGTTGAGAAAACAGAGAGTAGACGAACTCACATTGCCACACGTTCCCATGGCGCGAGCAGGGCCTCAGAGGCAAAGGGGACTCAGATGAAGATTGCCGAATGTGTGTGGGTTGTATCTATATTCCAGCTACAGGTCTGTCTGTCTGTCTGTCTGTCTTCACTCTCCTACTCGGATTGCCCCACAGTTCCCAGCATCGGAGTCCTTGCACACTGGACCCTGGTCAGTTCTGTGGCTTCGGTACATTTTGGGGTTCTGCAGAGTTCTTCCATTCTAGCACCCCCTTCCCGGTTGCCCTCTGCACCCTGAGCTGCTCAGGATCACACCCAGGCCTGCTTTTCTATTGCTTTAGATTGTCGTGGCTATTGGGGTCTCGCGTGATTCTGTGTAATTTTAGGACTGATTTCTACAGCTCTGTGACAGTGGCGTGGTTGTTTCGGTGGAGACGGCATGAATCATTAAATTGTCTTCAGTAGAATAACATTTTGACAATATTAATTCTTCGAGACAACGAACACGGCAAGGGTTTTCATTTCTGTATCTTCTTCGGTTTATTTTTCTTTTCATTATTTTTTTGAGTACTACAGATTAAATTTGGGGCTCATCTCATGCCAGGGATGTGCTCCTCCACTAAATTAACCCCAGCATAAAACTGTAGTATAATCCTGAGACAGGGTCTCAGCTAGGCTGGCCTAGGACTTACGCTGCAGCTCTGGCCCCCTGGCCCGCTTTGAACTTGTGGTTCACCGCACTGAGGCAGGGATACAGGGCCCCAGCAAGTCTGACTTCTTCAATTTTTTTCATCAGTATTTTTTTTTAAGTTTGCTTCAAATTGTGACAATCAAGGATTGAATTCCTTTCACGATTTCTTTCTTAGAAAACCTGTTGCCAGTGTGCAGGAGTAGCTATTGGTTTTGTCTGTTGATTTTGTGTCCTGGACATTAGTGGGCTTATCAGTTATGGGGGGGTCTGTAGGCAGAGTCAGGTTTTCCTATTTAGAATGAAATTAGACCCAGACACAGTGTGTTAAATCCACATGGATTCATGAAACTAAACAGCTGCCAACTGCTTCCGGTGATATGAGTTAAATAGGGGGAGTATAGCCTCGGAAATGTCATTTTCCTTCCTCCCTGTTAACTACTGCACTTTGTATGCATTTGCAAGGAACTTTCACCCTAATATTGAGAATACAGCGTCCCTCATACTTCAGCCTCCTGCCCCTGCAGCCCTACGTGAACCTTCCAGGCCACCCACCGTCCTCGGATGCTCTTGACTCCTCCAAAGCCTTTGAGTGTTGGAGGACTCACATCTCTGTGATCTACTCTTGGAGTCTGGGCTGACTCTGAGAGAAGAGCTGATCCTTTCTGAGGTGTGTTTTAAGAATCCCGGGCAAGGAAACATGGCAGCAGCTTTGAAGCTGAGGAAGCAGCCTCTCTTCATCACTCTGTCTTCCCCACACCCTCCCTAACAAAGCTTTGGTCCTGGAATTCCTCTGGGGTCCTTGAACGTAGTTGGTGACAAGACTCGTTATTTTTACTCCTGCCCCATTTCTCCAGGCCCTGAATTGAGTTTGCTATGAAATACAAAACCACAATTAGATACAATGATGAGTTGAAAGTTAATATTTGGGAGGTTTGGGGGCACAGCTCTTCAGACCTTAGCCAAAAGGTGACTTGTCTCTTCGGCCACCTTGAAACACTAGCACCTTGTCTCGGAAAAATCTGCCACCTACTGGTCACACGTGGAGCTGTCGTCCTTGGGGTACATTTCACAGAGATGGCGCCATGGGGCCACGTGATCAAAACAGCGGCCAAGGGAAAGGACAAAAAAAAAAAAAAATGGGATAGGTTTCAGGGGTGCAAATGCTAGTATCCAGTAAGCTTTACTTCTAATTTTATTTTCTCAAACAGGATATCTCCTCTTATTCCCAGTGCGACATGAGCCTGAATGTCCGAAGTGGGCCGCACTTCTCCGGTTTGGTCCTCTGGGAAAGCATCTTCTCTGGAGAGGGCAGCCATGAGCCGGCTTTGAGAGAGGGAGCTAGAAGGAGCCGCTGATTCCCGTTAGACAGTATTCCAATCTGAAGCTCTGGGTTCAAGCTGAACCTTCCAGGATCGGTGGGGGAATCTAAGGGCCCAAGAGGACAAACAGCCTGACCGGCCCTGACGGGGCAAGTGACGAGTTCTGAGTGCCTGGAGGTTCTCCCCTCGCAGGGTGGTGCGCGGGTGGTGCGCGCCAAAGTGACAAGAGGCCGGGCACGTTCATAGTTATGGAAACAGGAATTAAGTATTGGTTGGAATCTGATTCTCTGTGATCCTGGGGAGTTTGAAGGATTGGGGAGCACCCCATGGTCCTCCCAGCTCCTCTGGGGGCACTTTGCTTATATCTGCAGCAAAGTCAATTTTGTCATTTTCAGAAAACAGTAATTGGTGATTTGAAAACAATAATTTTTACTTGTAAAATCTCTTAGTAAATTTGAAAGTCAATTAAAGTTTTAAGTGAGAAATTCAACATTCAGAGGAATGTTTGTCAGAACTTTTTAGGATTTTAGTACTGAGACGGACCCAACAGTCCAGAGTCAGTAGCAGACAGATGGACGCCAGAGCTCAGAACTGCCCAGTCTGAAACTTAAATGCCTGCAAGTCTCACGTACCACTGACTAATGGACCTCGGACCCCCACCTCTTCCTTCCCTTCTTCTCTCTTTCCCTCTCCATTGCTCTTACCCCGCCCCCAGCCCCTGCTTTCTTTAGTTTCTTCAAGTGGCAAATCTCAGAAAATCGGGTTGACTGCAAATTCCTGGGCTTTCACGGTTGCTCTGCTCCTGTGATGTCACGGCTGCTCTGCCCTCGTGATGTCACGGCTGCTCTGCTCCTGTGATGTCACGGCTGCTCTGCCCTTGTGATGTCACAGCTGCTCTGCTCCTGTGATGTCACGGCTGCTCTGCCCTCGTGATGTCACGGCTGCTCTGCTCCTGTGATGTCACGGCTGCTCTGCTCCTTGATGTCACGGCTGCTCTGCCCTCGTGATGTCACGGCTGCTCTGCTCCTGTGATGTCACGGTTGCTCTGCTCCTGTGATGTCACGGCTGCTCTGCCCTCGTGATGTCACGGCTGCTCTGCTCCTGTGATGTCACGGCTGCCCTGCCCTTGTGATGTCACGGCTGCTCTGCTCCTGTGATGTCACGGCTGCTCTGCCCTCGTGATGTCACGGCTGCCCTGCCCTTGTGATGTCACGGCTGCTCTGCTCCTGTGATGTCACGGCTGCTCTGCTCCTGTGATGTCACGGCTGCCCTGCCCTTGTGATGTCACGGCTGCTCTGCCCTTGTGATGTCATGGCTGCTCTGCCCTTGTGATGTCACGTCTGCCCTGCCCTTGTGATGTCACGGCTGCTCTGCTCCTGTGATGTCACGGCTGCTCTGCTCCTGTGATGTCACGGCTGCTCTGCCCTTGTGATGTCACGGCTGCTCTGCTCCTGTGATGTCACGGCTGCTCTGCTCCTGTGATGTCATGGCTGTTCTGCTCCTGTGATGTCATGGATGTTCTGCTCCTGTGATGTCACAGCTGCCCTGCCTTGTGATGTCACGGCTGCTCTGCTCCTGTGATGTCACGGCTGCCCTGCCCTTGTGATGTCACGGCTGCTCTGCTCCTGTGATGTCACGGCTGCTCTGCCCTCGTGATGTCACGGCTGCCCTGCCCTTGTGATGTCACGGCTGCTCTGCTCCTGTGATGTCACGGCTGCTCTGCTCCTGTGATGTCACGGCTGCCCTGCCCTTGTGATGTCACGGCTGCTCTGCCCTTGTGATGTCATGGCTGCTCTGCCCTTGTGATGTCACGTCTGCCCTGCCCTTGTGATGTCATGGCTGCTCTGCCCTTGTGATGTCACGTCTGCTCTGCCCTTGTGATGTCACGGCTGCTCTGCCCTCGTGATGTCACGGCTGCTCTGCTCCTGTGATGTCACGGCTGCTCTGCTCCTGTGATGTCACGGCTGCTCTGCTCCTGTGATGTCACGGCTGCTCTGCTCCTGTGATGTCACGGCTGCTCTGCTCCTGTGATGTCACGGCTGCTCTGCTCCTGTGATGTCACGGCTGCTCTGCCCTTGTGATGTCACGGCTGCTCTGCTCCTGTGATGTCACAGCTGCCCTGCCCTTGTGATGTCACGGCTGCTCTGCTCTTGTGATGTCACAGCTGCCCTGCCCTTGTGATGTCACGGCTGCTCTGCTCTTGTAAAATGCCTGCTCAGCTCCCCTTGCCTCTTCACTCCTATGCAGCTCAGGACCCAGTCCATGAAATGGTGCCTCCAGCACTCAGGACTGGGTCTTCCCGCCTCTACTAACCCTCTACTCCCTCACAGACTTGCCCACAGACCAACCCCATCTATGCAATCCTTCATAGAGAGTCCCTTCACAGGGGCTTCTACACGGGTCAAGCTGACAATTAAAACTGACCATTACAAAGTCAGGTGGTGGTGGCATGTACCTTTAATCCCAAAACTCAAGAAGCAGAGGCAGGTGGATTTCTGTGGGTTTGGGGCCAGCCTGGACTACAGAGTGAGTTCTGGGACACCCAGGACTACACAGAGAAATGCTGTATTAAAAATAAATAAATAAATAAATAAATAAGACAAAATAAAACTAACAAGGCACAACTCTTCTGCTCTGGTGGAGAAATGGCCATGTGTCCTTCTTACTAGCTCCTCCCATACTGCCCTGCGGGGCCTCATCTAGACCCACTATCTGTACACAAAATTCAGCAGCTGTGTGCCAGATGGAGCAGGATTGGCCAAGCATCCTGAGAGAGAGGAATGAAGACACTCAGCTAGAACCAAACCATAGTGTTTTGTATACTTCTGCTGCTACACTGTTACAATGAGGAGAATTCCTCAAAAGAAGCTAAACACTGCTCTCCCTGCTCTTGAGAGTGGATCTAGAGACCCCCCCCCAGCATGGAAGAATTCAGGGGAGCCCCAAGGAAGGGCTGTGGGAAGAAGAGCACCCAATGGGGTGCCCAGCAGCCTCCTACACACTGTGTCAGAAACCTTATCAGACTTCTTGTTTAAAAGCTTTTTGTTTTCCAAAAAAAGAGATAAAAAAAGCAAAAGCAACCAAGACACACAGGGCACCTCGGCCTGATGCTCTGGTCTCAGGGAAGGAATGTCACCACCTCAGTTTTCTCTTTAGTGGGGATAAGATCTAGTTTTCTCTTCAGTAGGGTTAATATTGAGTATAAATAGATGGTCATGCTCCCAACCCTGCAGGACCACAGACTGTGTTCCGAGGGGAGCCTGCCCTATGTGGAGAACCATAGAAATTCAGTAGTCTCGTGGGCAGGACAAAGGTAGCCGTGATATGGGGCACTACCAGGCGCCAGGTCCTACCTGCTGGACAGGGTGTGGAGCAGGGTCCAGCCTGAGCGCTGGCATTCTGACAAGGTTAGTGCCAATGCTACATCTATGCCTAGAAGTCTAGCGAAATCAGAGAGAGCCCAGTCAAAGTCCACCCGGCCTCTGAGTTTCGCTTTTGAGTGTATTGCGGTGGGCGGAGGTGAGTGTGCTGTCTGACAGGAGTCTCCTTTCAGAGTGAATCTTGAGGATTGGGCTCTGCCTTCAGGCTGGCAGCATTCACATCTCCCTTCACCCAACCCAAAGATGCCTCCACTTCCTGGGGCTGCTCCACGGTTGCCTCTCCAGCCAGCGAGTCCTGACCTCACCCGTCTTTAGACACCTGCTGTGTGGATGAGGGACACTGTGGGCGAGAGACACAACACCACGCAAGAGCCTCGGTTTCCCCCCAAAGGAGAGAGAGACAGGTGAGTGGCGTGCAGAGTCTCTAGTGAAGGATGGACTTGGGATTTGGGAGAAGCCTACTAAAATGAGGAAGTAAGGTCTGTGTAACAGCTGGTGACCTGTCAGGAAACAGCCACCAGTCACGATGGTTCTCACTTCCTGTTGATCTCCACTGTGCGTTTTTCAGAGAGCAGTGTTCTGAGGCAGGCTCTCACTCTAGAGCCCTTACTGACTTCCAACTCAGGGCAATCCTCCTGCCTCAGCCTTCTGAGTGCTGGAATAATAGTGAGCCACCACACCGGGCTGAGTCTCTTTTTAATGTTTTCGTCTCTATCTGGGTACTGCTTTTCATTTCAACCAGGAAACTTCCTCCAGCTCAGGTTGGCCTCAAAGTGGACATCCTCCTGCCTCATCCTCTTCAGTATTGCCTCCGGGTGCATGGAATTTTGATCTCAGTACTCACAAGACGTAGAGGGAGGAGTTCAAGGCCATCCCTGGCTACACAGCAAGTTAGAAGCCAGCCATCCTGGACTACGTGAGACGTCAGGGGGTGGAGCCTCAGGAGTACCTACAGATGTGCCTCACAGGAGAGGTCAGACGTGAGGCAGGGGGTCAGCTGCGATCAATAAGCACACAGACTAGAGATAGACAATGGTTTGACAGTGACGGGTTTGGTGTTGGTTGTTTATTAAGCTTTCTTAATCAGCATCGGACACTGTCCTCCCTTGCTTTCTGTTGCTGTGATAAGCATAAAGACCAAAAGCAACCTGGGGAGGAAAGGGTTACTCTTACAGTTTACCATCGACTATGAAGGGGGAGTCAAGACAGGAACTCAGCAAGAACCTGGAGGCAGGCGCTGAAACTGAGACCCTGAGGCAGCAGTGCTTACTGGCTGGCCCCCTGTGGCTTGCTCAGTTTGGCTGTCCAGGGGCGGCACCGCCCACAGTGGGCTGGGCCACCCTCATCAATCATTAGCCAAGACAACACCTTAAAGACTTGTACACGGGCTAATCCGACGGAGGCAGCTCCTCCACTGAGGGTCCCTCTTCTAGCTCAACATTTCTCAACCTGTGGGTGGCGACTCCTTTGAGGGTCAAATGGACCTTTCCCAGGGGTGGCCTAAGACCATCAGAAAACACAGATATTTACAGTATGATTCATAACTACCAAAATTACAGTTATGAAGCAGCCACTAGAGAACAATGCTACGGTTGGGGGTCACCACGTGGGGAGCTGAATTGAAGGGTCACAGCATTAGAAAGGCTGAGGATGGCTGCACTAGCTTGGAGTTGGCAGGACAAGCAAACAAGCCACAGCAAGCAGTGTGGAACCTGCAGGACATGCTGGGTTTCACAGCCACACTCTCTCCTGTGTTTGCTCCAGGGAGGATGGTGGATTACCCAGGCTACAGTCTGCCCGGCCTGGCTGCCTCCTTGCTCTTCCTTCTGCTGACTGTGAAGCACCCAGGTAGGGTCCCTTCCTCCCTTGCTGGCACGCCCTGCGGAGCTAAAATACACAACCCAACCGGACGGAGCAGTAACTCGGGGTGTAGAGGTCCAGGGCTTGCGCTGGGCTTTCCAACCCCGGCTCCGGAAAGCTCTTACTTAGTTGCTCATCTCTTGGGCGCCGGTAACAACTTTAGATAGCAATGAGAGTCACCTGGAAGAGCGCTTGACTCGGTAGTTGGAGCATGCGCAGTTTTCATCTCGTGCTTTTAACTCTGTGGGTAAGGATGTCACATGTAAACCCCACCAGCGGATGACACAAGATCTCCATTTAAGTTCTGGGGAGCATTTTTGAGCCGTACTTATTTTATTTCATCTTAAGTCTGAATTAAATAAATTTATTCTTATAACTACTTTTATTTAGCTTTTAATGTTAACATTTATGTGGGGGCGGAGCTCATGGTCATGGTGCTGCTTGTGTGCAGGAGTCAGAAGACAAGTTGCTGGTTCTCTTCTTCCACCCTGTGGACCCCGGGACTTGAACTCGGTTCTTCAGGCTAGGCTGCAAACATCTTTCTCTGCCAAGCTTCCCAGCTTCTCCCTCTGCCTAGACAGGGCCTCACAAGGCCCAGGAAGGTCTCTAACGCTCGCCAGTAGCCAAGATGACCTTGAACTCCTGGTCTGTCTTACTGGGACTGCAGAGGAAGAACATGGTGTTCAAATGACGCTTGAAATTCTTAAACATAGCAACTGTACTGGCCGGTTTTGTATGTTAACTTGACACAAGCTAGAGTCATCAAAGGAAGGAGCCTCAGTAGAGGAAACAGTTGGATGAGATCCATCTGTAAGGCATTTTCTCATTTAGTGAGTCCATGGTGGGTGGTGCTGCCCCTGGTATGCTGGCCCTGGGTTCTAGAAGAAGGTGGGTTGAGCAACATGGGGAACAAGCCAGTGAGCAGCACCCTCATGGCCTCTGCCTCGGCTCCTGCCTCCTGGTTCCTGCCCTGTTTGAGTTCCTGTCCTGACTTCCTTCAGTGCTGAACAGCAAGGCTGAAGTGTGAGCCTAGTAAACCCTTTTCTCCCCAACTTGCTTTTTAGTCATGGTGTTTATCACAGCAATAGAGACCCTAGGCCAGCAACATAGAGAATTATCAAACATCTCTATGATACTCAGATGTCAAGGAAGATGACTTAAAATTTGACCAGAAGACTTGAACTTTCTAGACAAACCATGCCTCTAACCCACCTCTGTGAAACCCACTTTTGCCACATCCTGGACTTTTGCCTTCTCTAGAAGGAAGGAAACAAGCAAGTCTGTTCCCTCCGTGGGATGAGTGGCCCTGCAAGGCTGCAGGACCTGGTGGCATCGTTGATTTACCTAAACTCAAAATGGCTATAGAATCAAGATAAAATTTCCCGTAGAAACATCATCTCACAAATTAATTTATTTGGGAGTGAAACCCAGAGGTGTCGTCACTGTTCGTGGCTTCAGAGTGAAAGTCTCAGGAGAGAAGAGGTGGCTCTGCTGTTGAGAGTGCTAAACGCTCTGCCAGAGGCCTGAGTTCAGTTCCCAGTCCCAAGGCACGCGGCTCACCGCCACTGGGAACCCCGGCTCCCAGGGGTCTGATGCTCCCATCTCGTCTGCACACACGTGTGTGTACCCACACAAAGGTGCATAATTAAAAATAAAATACTTAAAAAAAGTCCCAGGTCTCAAAGGTTCCTTGGCCATGGAATTGCTTCCAAATCACAAGGCTGGTGATGCATTCATGCTCAGATTTTTATTTTATTATTTTTTACTTGTTTTTAAAAAAGAAAACAAACTATATCTTTTCATTATACATACCAATTCAAGTTCTCACTCTCTCCCCTCCTCCCATTCCCTCTACTTATCTCCCTCCACCCCTCTCCCATCCATTTCTCCGAGAGGGTAAAGAACATTGCTTTGGAGAAGGTCCAAGGCCCTCCCTACTATATCTAGGCTGAACACAGTACCCACCCAATGAGAATAGGGCCTGAACTTGCCTTGCCCTGTAGCCAGACTGATGAATATCTTAAATATCACCATAGACCCTTCATCCAACAACTGAGGGAAACAGAGGCAGGGTCCCGCATCAGAGCACTGGACTGAGCTCCCAAAGTCTAGGTGAAGAGTGGGAGGAGTGAGAATATGAGCAAAGAGGTCAAGACCACGATGGGGACCCCCACTGAAACAGCTTACCTGAGCTAATAGGAGCTCACCAACTCCAGCTGGACTGGGAAGGAACAGCATAGGATCAAATTTTTAAGCTTTAGGATACATACAGGTTTTTTTTAACCAGAAAATGTACAAATGTCCATGCTCAGATTCACTGAAACATTGGCATTAAATCCCTCCAGCCTCCTGGTACCGAATCCCAGCACCCTGGCTCCTCAAGCATCCCCATCCTCTAGCTCTTTTCCTTTCCACTGTCCCGTAGATGACTTCAGAGTGGTGGGGCCTGCCCTTCCCATCCTGGCCAAAGTCGGGGAAGATGCCCTGCTAACATGTCAGCTCCTCCCCAAGAGGACAGCGGCGCATATGGAGGTGCGGTGGTACCGCTCTGACCCCGACACGCCTGTGATTGTGCACCGGGACGGAGCCGAGGTGGCCGGGCTACAGATGGAGGAATACAGAGGCAGGGTGGAGTGGACAGAGGACAGCACTCACGAGGGAAGTGTGGCCCTGAAGATCCACCGGACCCAGCCAGGTGACGATGGGCAGTACTGGTGCCGCTTCCAGGAAGGGGACAACTGGAAGGAGGCAAGCGTGCTGCTCCGAGTGGCGGGTGAGGATCTGCACAGGGGTCCCCGGGCACAATGAGGGTAACCACTCACCTTACTGAAAAATCTCCTTTCGACCACACACACACACACACACACACACACACACACACAATCTTTCCATACTCACTTTTTAAAAAGAATTATTTGTTTTTACTTCATGTGTTTGTGTGTTTTGCCTGTGTGTGTATGTGCACTCTGTGTGTGCTCAGTGACCATGGAGGCCAGAGGAGGCTCAGATATCCCAGAACTGGAGTTAGAGATGATTGTGAGGCCCCATGTGGGTGCTGGGAATCAAACCCAGGTCCTCCAGAAGAGCAGTCAGTGCTCTAAACCACTGGACCATCTCCCCAGACCTCTTCTGCATTTTTATTAATTCGTCGAGAACTTCATACAGCGTATTTTGATCATCTTCTTCCCCTCCCCAGCTCCTCCCAGACTCCACCCTCTTTCTTCCCTGTACACCTATGTCTCCTCCTCTCCCTCCCCTCATCCAGGACAGTGTGTGCTGTCCGTCCATATACTCGGGTGTGCGGCCATCTACTGAGCTTGGTCAGCCTCCCAGGAGCTGTGCCCTAAGGAAAACTGGTCCTCCTCCCAGGAGCTGTGCCCTAAGGAAAACTGGTCCTCCTCCCAGAAGCTGTGCCCTAAGGAAAACTGGTCCTCTTCCCAGGAGCTGTGCCCCTAAGGAAAACTGGTCCTCCTCCCAGGAGCTGTGCCCTAAGGAAAACTGGTCCTCCTCCCAGGAGGTGTGCCCTAAGGAAAACTGGTCCTCCTCCCAGGAGCTGTGCCCTAAGGAAAACTGGTCCTCCTCCCAGGAGGTGTGCCCTAAGGAAAACTGGTCCTCCTCCCAGGAGCTGTGCCCTAAGGAAAACTGGTCCTCCTCCCAGTAGCTGTGCCCTAAGGAAAACTGGTCCTCCTCCCAGTAGCTATCAGTGGCCACGAACTTCTCACTAGTGGTGGGATTCATGCCCACTCCCCCTCTATGCTGGGATTTGTCCACACCATCATAACCATTTCACATGCTGAGGGGGAAGTCAGGCAAACCCGGTGGCTTCGCCAGGGGAAGGATTCTCTGGGGACACTGGCCTCTCTGGCCAGGCAGCTTTTTTCCTTGCTACTACCACCTTTAAAAATCCATTAGCAGTCAGGCAGTGGTGGCGCACGCCTTTAATCCCAGCACTCGGGAGGCAGAGGCAGGCGGATCTCTGTGAGTTCGAGGCCAGGCTGCTCTAGAAGAGCTAGTTCCAGGATAGACTCCAAAGCTACAGAGAAACCTGTCTTGAAAAAAAATCCATTAGCATGTATTCCTTGTGCAAAGTGATGGGTCTCATGACACTTTCATTCAAGTTTATCATGGACTTTGAACATATTTGCCCATTGCCCTCTCCTGTCTCCCTCTCCCATCCCATAATCTCCTTCTACTTAATATGATGGTCTCCAGGTCCATCCACTTCCCATGGCTAACTTAGTTCAATCCTCCTGGGGTGAGTAAACAGCACTGTGGGAGCTGGAGCGATGGCTCGGCAGTTAGGAGCATTTGTTGCTCCTCCAGAGGACCCAGGTTTGATTCCTGGCACACACACAGCAGTTCAGAACCTCCTGTAACTCCAGTTCCAGGGCATCCAAGGCCTTCTCTAGACCCCACACGCACCAGGCACACACGTGATGCACAGATGTACCTGCAGACAAAACACCCACACACATAAAATAAAATTTAACAAAACACCATTGTGCACTCACCCCCCCCCCCCATTTTCTCTGCCCACTCCTCTGTGGATGGACATCCAGGCTGGTCTTACAGCTGGGGCTTTGGGAAGGGTTCTGCAGTGAGTGAGGACAGCCTTAAATTCCCTTGGGTGTTTTCCCAGAAGAGGGACAATGAGGCTACACATCAGGTCTGCCTTTTTGAGAAAATGCCACACTTAACCTTTTTTTCCTTGACGCTCATGGCTGCAATTGTTCCCATTACTGTGTTCAGCTGATTCAAAATGGACGTGAGAATCCGTGTATTTCTGAGATGTGATTGGAGCTGGACACTGATTCATGTCACACTCAGGGACATTTAGAGTTAAGTCAGGAGTTTTCTCTGGGTGAAGGGAAAGGCTTATTCATCTATTCGCTCAGCCAGAGATGTGAATGGTTCTGATGTTAAAGAAAACACTTCATGATTTATACAAATCAGTTGATTTCCTCATTGAAAAAATATGTTTAGGTACAGTAATTTCTCATGTATTTTACTAAATGCCAAAATTGCAGCTGCCCACAGAAGAAATGAAAATAGCCCATGAACATGGTGTCTGAGTTTAATAATAAATATCTCATTTAAATTAGAGTCCAGATATCATCCAAAAATGGCAGACAAGGCACCTAGTACAGAGACCAGTGAGAGAGGAAATAGAAAAGCGGGGGGCACAGAAGTTGGCGTAAATAAATCACACCACGTCTCTGCAGCACCACGAATCTGTCATGTTTGTCTCCACTCCGTTTTCACCATCTGATTCTCAAGAAAAGTGTGGTCAGGTTAAAGACACAGTCTGGGGAACAAATTAAAAAAAAAAAACAGAACTCAGCTGAGTGTGAAGAAACCCTGGTAACGCTGTCTGTCTGCTTCTGGGTCCTGGGCTCCCACCTCCTCCCTGTGAAGGACTCAGGATCTTGATGCCTTCTTTGGGCCCTAGACTTAAACGATGTTCTCTCTCTCTCTCTCTCTCTCTCTCTCTCTCTCTCTCTCTCTCTCTCTCTCTCCTTCTCTCTCTCTCTCCAGCCCTAGGATCTTCTCCAAACATCCACATGGAAGGACCTGGAGAAGGAGGGATCCAGCTCATATGCACGTCCCAGGGCTGGTTCCCTGAGCCCGAGGTCTATTGGGAGGCCACGTGGGGAGAAGAGTTGTTGAGTTTCTCTCAGAATCACGTGCTGGGTGAAGATGGGCTGTTCCATGTGGAAGACACACTAGTGGTCAGGAACGATACTTCAGAGACGTATTCCTGCTTCATCTACAACCGTGGCCTCGAAGAGGCTAAGGAGGCCGCCATTGCCCTGCCAGGTCAGTGCTCTGCTTGGGCACCATGAAGGGTTGGGGGAGGGGGGCTTCTCGGCAGTAACACATATTTTCTTTAATGATATTTAAATAATATGTTAAAATCCATAAACATTTTCATAAAAGGCATACTGTGCATTTTGATTAGGTGGCAGTTCATAGGATTTCAGGCATTTTCAAGTTCTGTGTTTTACTTCAGTGCTGATTTTTCCTCCCAGGTGTTCAATATGTTGGAAATATAACAAGAATAGTTCTCCAACTGGAAATATAATAAAAATATTCCTCCAACTGACACGCTTTCCTATGCTATACCAGTTACCCCCCACCCCCGGGAACCAATCACGTGCTTAGTCAGCATGAGATGGTTTCTCTAACAGCTTCTTAATTATAGTCTTGACAATAAGCAGTAACAAGAACAATCAAAACACAATACGGTAGTGGTGAGGTTTGTTGCCTAAGCTGTTAGAAGTTAGAGCAGGGACAAAGAGAAGGACACTGGATGACTTTGGGAGCCCAGAAAAATCCTCATGCTCAAGGATAAAGATCTATTTAGCATCCAGTATCATCTATTGCCAGCCTATCTTATCTACCTATCTAATCAGTCAATCATCTATCTACCTATCAACCACTTATCAGTTATCCACCGTTTATCTATCATTCATAAATCTACTCCACCCCCTAGCTAGCACATGTCTATCTGCCAATCGCCGTCATCTATCAGTCTATCGTTGACCTATCATCCATCCATAATTCATCTGGCGCGGCATTTCACTTGTATTTTATTAAATAAAGCTTGCCTGGGGATCAGGAAAGAAAAACAGCCCCACTGGCCAGCCTTGTAGACCAGCCAACAACGACATGCTCCTTTAATCCCAGTAGCCACTCTAGTTGCCATAGAAACCGGGTGGTGTGACTTTAATCCCCGTGGTGCACATCTCTGATCCAAGCCCTAGAGAGGATTATGAAATGGGAGGAGACAGCTCTCAGTCTCAGTCCCATTCTGATGTTCCTGGAGACAGGATCACCATTTTCAGACTGAGGTCAAGATAAGAAAGAGTCAGTGATTGGCTGATTTGCTTCTTAGATCTTCAGGCTGAACCCCAATTTCAGTCTCTGAGTTTTTATTAATTGTGCGTCAATCATCATCTATCATCCACCCATCTTCCTGGTTATCCACCATCCACCTGTCTTTCGTCTGTGTATCCCCCTGTCTATCTGCCTGCCTGCCTGCCTGTCTGCTATCGGAAACAGGCTTCTGTTTTTCTTTTGAGACAGTCTCACTCTCTAGTCCAGGCTGGCCTCAACCCCACAGCAATCCTCTTGGCCGAGCATCCCAAGGTGTTACTATGTTACTATAGAGTGAGCGGATGTGACATTGCTATCATGTGACAAGTGTTGTCTTTAAATGCCTTTAATTGAACAGAGACTCTTAGGACACTCTGGATGTATTGTAATGTAAGAAGATGCATTAAAAAGTCAAAAGTAAATGTTGTGTTGATGCTAGATTAGTGCCATACAGTCCCAGTTTGGATAAGTAAGTGATACTTGTTTGTGGTCATCTATTTCATACTTAGTATTCATTTATAAAAACAGTATGTATTTTTTTACCAGCACTTAATATCAGCCAAAGCAAACTGAATTGATGGTGATAGAACTGACAGCTTTTTGTTGTGAAAAAAGTAAAAATCAGTGTCACCAGATGATTCGTGGGGAAAATTGAGTTCTTAAATAAACCGTAAAGCTTACCTTTATTTCTGAAGACAGTTTCTTTCCTTTCCTTTAGACAAAATTCCTTAAATTTTTTTCTTCTTCCTTCTCCAGAGAAACTCCAGACAGAGCTGGGTGAGTGAGACCCTCGTGCACACCCCTCCCTGGAGGAGGGCAGGGCGTGGAAAGCAACCAGGAAACCTCCTGACCCCCCACAAGAAAGAGAATCCAGGCTCTCCCAGTGCTGGTTAAGTTGACACGGAAAGGGAATGGCAGGCCTAGACCTCCGCAGCCTCCTTCAGACACTGGCTTAGGAAAGGGCTTCTTTGATTTCTGTTACCACACCCACCTGGCGCTCACTTTTAGCCCTGGTGGTGTGGGCTCCAGCACCCTCACCTCTCCGAATCTCTGCTCACACTGCAAACCAAACAAAACAAAAAAACCTTTGTTTAATCGCATAACAGCCTTAAGATTTGAGTAGCAGTAGATATATTTCATAGTTTAAAACTCTGAGGCATGGACTGACTCGGTGCATAAAGTCAGCCAGATCGGCAGTGATGGGGTGTGATGGAGTATCCCTTTTCTGCTGAGCGCTTTAGCGATAAAATCGTCCCCTTGTTGGCGCGCAGTCTAAGCTTTAACTAGCCTTGTCTTCAGGCTAGCCAGGCTCTTCCTTAAGCAAGGACCTCCGGCGCCCTGAGACCTCGAGTCCCACCCTCCTCCAAGGGTGACCCTGAGCCTCGGACCTCCCGTGGGGCGCTTGCAGTTCTGAACCTGGCAGGAGGTGTCCGTATTGGTGGAGTTACTTCTCCGTGTTGGTTAATTTAACAGCTTCCTCAAGGGTGATTGGACCTTCCCAGCCCATCCTTGTCCGAGTCGGAGAGAACATAGAAATAACGTGTCACCTGTCACCTGAAGCTGACGCTCAGAGCATGGAGGTGAGGTGGGTCCGGTCCCACTACTACCCCGCAGTCCACGTGCATGTGGGCGGGGCCCACTCGGCGGGAGAGCAGCTGGCGGAATACAGAGGGAGGACTGTGGTGATGAGAGATGCCGTGCACGAGGGAAAGCTGACCCTGCGGATACACGATGCCCGAACTTCAGATGATGGGAGGTACCGGTGCCTTTTCGGGAAAGACGGTGTCTACCAGGAGGCCCGCGTGGATGTGCAGGTGATGGGTAAGGATTCAGGCAGCTCTTGGGCTTCTCCAGCTTAACACTGTGACATAGGCTAGTTACTGAGAGATATTTCTGCCCCCCAAATATTCACCATGCTCATTCATTTTCAAGTTTATATTGAACTTTCAATGTAGTCACCACCATAGATACTGCAAGATCACAACTTCAGGCACGCTGGTTTGAAGTTTTTTAATCAATATTTTTTACTATTTCTCAGAATTTCAAACCACGAATTTTGGTCATATTCACCCCCAACTCCTTCCACCTAACTCCTCCAAGATCCACCCTCCCTTCTTTACCCCCCAACTTCCTATCCTCTTTTTTTTTTAAATTTAATAATCCACCAACTCCAGTTTATCCTGTCTATACTCATGGGCGTGGAGCCATCCCCTGGGGCGTGGTCAGCCTACCAGGAGTCACAGCCACTGTTGTGCCCAGCTTACAACCCCCAGAGAGAGACCACCAGAGAGGCCCAGACTGTAATAAGCAAGGTTTAATCAGCATAATACAAACATGTTTGGAACTCATCTCCATCCCCGTTACAACAAGGTAGAGATGAGTTGTATCTCCTCTGTGGGGTAAGCTTCTAAAGGCATAACTACAGAGAGAATCTTTGAAGATGCTTTGGCACGGGTACAAGGACTTTTGCTCCCTCCCATTCTTTTCCTTGTTCTTAGAGCAAGGCCACTGTTCTTGAATTAGGCCATCTTTATCAGCCTGTACCAGGTGGCTGGCTGGGCTGAGCTAAGTGACCTTGTGCTCAAAATCTCCTGGGTGGGAGAGGGGAAGGCCACTATCTTCCTGGGAAAACATTTTGCTAGGAAATTTCTTCTTGCCCCTTTGAGAATAAGGGGTGAGGGTCCCCCACACAAAGAGAACTGACTCACCCCTCCCCTGAAGCCATCCACTGTCCACAGCTCCTCAGCTAGGGGTGGGGCTTGTGATCCCCTCCCTCTTCCCTGCTGGAAGGCTTGGTCTTGTGCAGATCTTGTGTTGGTAACAGCAGCTGCCAAGAGTCCCTGTCTGAGCACAGAGTTCCTGTCACGTTCAGACAGTTTCAGTACAGCGCCCACCCCGAACCTCTGACTCGTTCGACTCTTCTCTCTCACCCTTCCATGATGGTCACCTAGCCATGGGGGGCAGGGTAGCAAGGACAGGACACAGAGGTCCCGGGATACAGAGGTCCCCAGATACAGAGGTCCCGGGATATAAAAGTCCCCAGATACAGAGGTCCCGGGATACAGAGGTCCCATTTGTGCCTGAGCACCCCCCACTGACACTGCTTCTTCACTTTGACAGTTGTGAGCTTCTGTCTTAATGACCATCCGTTGCCCAAAGAAACTTCTCTGATGAGGTCTGAGAGCAGTGCTAATAATCTAAGGGTACAGAGATAAAGAATTTGGAGAACATCTGATACTGCATTCATTTAGCAAAATAACAAGCTTCACCACCATGAGTTCTCGGCTGGACTGGCGGTACCAGGCGTTCCCTGTGGTTTAAAATTTTAAGTATAGAACAATAAGGAAAGCAGGGCTCTCAAGCACCTCCATAAAGCAGCCATGGGTTCCAGGAAATCTGGGAATATTCCCCATAATTTCATGCAAGACTTGTTATTTTAGTGCTACTGAGATTCTGGGAACTATGTAATTTTCAGGTGTAGTAATTTGAGGACTCAGCTGGATCTACCACCTCCACAGACTTTGTAAAGACTGATAGTCTTGGTGTGCTCCTAGGACGGTGACAAAATCACCCCAGAACCAGCTCTCCAAGGCCAGCAAATGCCGTCGAGGACATAGGCTCAAATCCTGGCTACCCTTCATATTTCTCTCTCGGAATCCCAGTCTAAATGAATGAGCAGGGGCGTGAAATGCCTGGAGGACTTCTACATCACTTTCTGTCTCTGCTTTGAGAAACATCTCCTAACTCTAAGTTTCTTCCATGTTGTCCCTGAGTCTCCTGTCTGATCAAAGTCACTTTGTTGTCAGCGCAAGGAGGAAAGAGATGGGAGTCCAGGTTACAGATATATATATTGGAAATTTTATCTTCTTACTTCCTAAATCATTCCTCCCAGAAGATTTTGGAATCGAAAATAGGAAAACAGAACAAGAAACCTGTAGTCAGTCCCAGCTCCCAGAGGGGGCCACTGGCCCTGAGCTCTGCTATCCTCCCCAAGCCGCTCTCCCCTCCCCTCCCTCCCTCGGGGAAGTTGCTGATCTCTGCCTCCTTGGTCTCTGTCCCCAGCGGTGGGCTCCACCCCGCGGATCACCCAGGAGGTCCTGAAGGATGGAGGCTTGCAGCTGAGATGCACATCTGATGGGTGGTTCCCACGGCCCCAGGTGCAGTGGAGGGACAGAGGCGGAAGGGCTGTGCCATCGTTTTCCGAGGCCTTTCATCAAGGGAGCCAGGGGCTGTTCCAGGTGGAGACGCTTCTGCAGGTCACAAACGGCTCGGTGGTGAATATGACCTGCTCCATCAGCCTCCCTTGGGGCGAGGAGAAGGCTGCATGGTTTTCCCTCTCAGGTTGGTGTCTGCATGCCATCCTCTGGTGTGGGAACTAAGGGTCAGATGATTGAGACTGGCTCCTAGGGCTCTGTGTGTTTTGTTTGAGGGAAGGATTGGTGTGCGCAGGCTGGCCTGGGACTTCTGCCGTCTGCCTCCACACCACAAGTGCTGGGTTTACAAGTGCGCACCCCGCTCTCAGCCTGCTGCTGCCTCTCCTCCTCTTCCTCCTCCTCTTCCTCCTCCTCTTCCTCCTTCTCTTCCTCCTCCTCCTCTTCCTCCTCCTCTTCCTCCTCCTCTTCCTCCTCCTCTTCCTCCTCCTCTCCCTCCTCCTCTTCCTTCTCCTCTTCCTCCCCTAATTTTCCTCCTTTTGTCTTCTTTTCTTCCTCCTATTTTTTCTTCTCTCTCATAGGGTAGATTGTTAACAAATCTTTTAAAAATAAATGTATGTCATTTGCAAAGTTTGTCCTCAAGTCACCCAAGAACAACCTCTCTCGCGCGCGCGCGTGCGCGCGGGTATTTTCTGCACTAAAAATTGATTCTCCTCAAAATCCTTGTAGTTACAGCCTGGGAGACTTTATGTTGTATCGCGATAGTTCCGCCACGGATCCTGCGATGTAGAGATGTAACTGGAAAAAGAAGAAGGAAAATGGGGTGGAGGGAGCACCAAAGCTAAATTTGCCTGCTTCTCTTGGCTTCTGTGAGACAGGGGAGACCCGTCCTCAGGCTGCACCTCTGAAAGAGCCATCTTCATGTTTTCCTAGTCTCGTGACTTACCGGGGTTTGCATTTCAGACTCCAGGATAGCTCTGCTGTGGATGGCCCTGCCCGTTCTGCTGCTGCCTCTTGCCATGGCTGTCGACCTGCTGAAGGTGAAGCGACCTCGGAAAGGTAGGTGGGTCACTAGGGCTGGACAATTACATACTAACAGATGAGTAGCAAGAGTCCCTGGCTTACGTTCATGTCATCAAGGCTCAGCGATGAGTGAGCTTGGAGCTCACAGGTACAACAGCAATGGGTTAAAACACAAGGATTTGCATACCTGCTCTGGTAGTTGGATCTGGATTTGCATACCTGCTCTGGTAGTTGGATCTGGATTTGCATCCCTGCTCTGGTAGTTGGATCTGGATTTGCATACCTGCTCTGGTAGTTGGGATCTTGGTGACTTCACTCTCTCAGTCATATCTGACCTCATAGTGACAATGATGTCATCCTCAGCACGGGGGGAGGGGGAGGAAGGAACCAGAAAGAGGTTAGGAAAGAGCTAGAGAGATGGCTTGGAAGTTAAGAAAGAGCACTTGCTACTCTTGCAGAGGACCTGAGATCAGTTCCCAGCACCCACGTGGTAGCTCACAACCATCTGTAACTCCAGTTCCAAGGCAATGATGCCTTCTGGCCTCTGCGGGCACCAGACATGCCGTGGTTCACAGACATACATGCAGGCAAAACATTCATAGACATAAAATAATAAAATAAATTTTAAAAAGAATTTGGAAGAGGAGACAAAGACGGGCAGTGGGGAAAGTATAGTTTGATCTGTGTAAGAAAATGCCACAATGAGCCCTTCACTGTGTGCTAACTACTCGGGGCCAGAGAGATGCCTCGCGGGGGTTACAGCACTAGCTGCTCTTGCAGAGGACCCAGCAGCTACACGGCAGCTCACAAGTGTCTGTAACTCCAGCTCTAGTAGAGTTGTTCAGCCTCAGGCTTCTTGCACTGCCTTGCCAATACCCATCCAGGATCCCCTGCTCTCACCCTTTATCCCAGCCCCACTGCCAAGCAGGAAAGCTCTGATCTGCTAATTCCTTCAGTCAGGTGAACTAAACCCTATCTGGTCCTCAACGTCTGGGACTCTGTCTCTCTGTTAGCCGACAAATTACTCAAATCAGTCACATAACTTTCTTGTAAACCAGGGGCATCTCACCTTCCAGCCCCACAGAGCTGCCTCCTGAGGCTCTTGTTGGTCCCTCCCATCCTGTGTTCCTGCACGCCCAGGCCTTAGACCATGTCCTCGCACCCCAGACCATGAGTGCGCGTGACTAACAATGTGTCCACTGCTGGTGTCAAGCATTTGGTCTTACTTAGCTATGCTTGATGGAGGACCCCTCTCACCAAAAAAATGAACATGAAGAGATTAAGGCAGAGCATTGACAATAACGGCAGGAGCCCAGCCATAGTGTTAGACTGGGAGGAGGGGGACACCTTGCAGATACAATGACTTCCTGAAAAGGAAGAACACCTGTAAGACCTCAAGTGCACGGCATGGGCTGGATGGCCCCTTCCACTATAAGGAGAGGGAGGGGAGCTCCCCAAGTGCATAGCATGGACTGGATGGCCCCTTCCACTATAAGACAGAGAGAGGAGGGCTCCCCAAGTGCACGGCATGGGCTGGATGGCCCCTTCCACCATAAGGAGAGAGAGGGGAGCTCCCCAAGTGCACGGCATGGGCTGGATGGCCCCTTCCACCATAAGGAGAGAGAGGGGAGCTCCCCAAGTGCACAGCATGGGCTGGATGGCCTCTTCCACTATAAGACAGAGAGAGGAGAGCTCCCCAAGTGCACGGCATGGACTGGATGGCCTCTTCCACCATAAGGAGAGAGAGGGGAGCTCTGCAAGCTCTTCCTACTGTTTCTATAGCAGCAAAGCCAAAACCATTTTTCAGGGCAGAAGGCTCACATTTATCTCTAGTTTACATCATTACTCATCGACGTGCCTCTTCTGTTACCTGATCCACAAACATCTTAATTAAAATGATGTCGTTGTTTTCCCACACCCCGTCATTTTTCTCTATGCTGAATCCTACTGTGCAATTTTCTTTATTTCTTTTTTATTTATTTTTATTGAGCTCTACATTTTTCTCTGCTCCCCTCCCTACCTCTCCTCTCCCCTCCAACCCTTTCCCAAGGCCCCCACCTACTGTGTAGTTTTCTGTAAGGCTTCTGGGCTCCATGGTTTGTCAGTATTCATCTCAATCCTACACACAGCTGGAAGCCCACGGACACCACTCTGTCTGCTCCAGTGTTACCTCTGCTTTCTCTATCTTCGCCCGTGGCGTTCTGTAATCTCCTCCTCTCCTGTGTTTCCTTCCAGACCAGAAACACCACAGCAATCAGCAACATCTCAGGAATGACGGAAACCACACAAGGACTTCCCTCTGACAAGAGGCTCTGATTAAAAAAAAATGCACCACAGAGTCGGGGAGTACCACGCAAGCCAGGTGCACCCCACTTTCTGAATACCCCATCTTTCCCTTCAGTGAGCCTCACCTGCTGTTGTCCAAAGGGTTCTCCATGGAGCAGGACCCACTCCTGTTGGTCACAGTGAGGGACCCCTCTACCCGAGTCCGCCCATCATCATCTTGGCACAGTGATGGCCTCTTCCCTCCCTTTGCTTCCTTCTGCTGTCCCTCAGGCTGGGGACCATCCCTCACCTGCCACAGCCGTTTCATGCCATCACCTTCTGGATCCATCATGAGGATATAAGAAGGGGAACCTAGATCTGGAGAAAAATGCCACTTGTCTGAGACCTGGGTGGTTTTTCTAGAAATGTCCGATCCAGAAGCTCCAGAGGGACAAAGCCCTTCACCTGCAGGTGGGAGGAGAGGGTTTCTTTTCTTTTTCCATGAGATGAAGGACCTGACTGTGAGTCACAGTCACAGAAGACCTGGCACCCACACTACAGATCAGAGCAGGGGCTGGGGAAGTAGCTCAGCGGTTAAGAGCACTAACTGTTCTTGCAGAGGACCTGAGTTTGATTCCCAGCACCCATATGGCAGCTCACAACCGTCTATAACTCCAGTTCCAGGGGACCTGATGTCCTTTTCTAGCCTCTGAGGGCAGCGGGCACACACACATGCAGGCAAAACATCTGTACAAATAAAATAAAAAATAATTAAAAAAATAAAACATTAGACTAAAGCCTGCCATGTGGTCTCTATCCAAGTGTGTCTGCAGCTGGGTCATGGAAGGGCAACAGAAAGGAGTCAAAATGCTAATACTTAATCACTCATAAAGTATTTTATACTTATCTATGCCATGTATTGGTATACCAAAGAATATGTTTCCCTGCCTAAAACAGGGTTTCCTATAGCAACTTCTTAAACAATCTGTCTTCGTCACTGTTATATTGCTGTGAAGAGACACCATGACCGAGGTAACTTATAAAAGAAAGTGTTTCGTCTGGGGCTCATGGTTCCAGGGGGTGAGTCCATGACCATCATGACTGGAGGGAGCAGACAGACAGACAGGCAGGCTTGGCGCTGGGGCAGCAGCTCAGAGCTTACATCTGATCCACAAGGATGATGCCGAGAAGGCTAACTAGGAGCGGCTTACACTTTTGACTCCTCAAGGCCCAGCCACGCCAGGGACACACTTGCTCCCACAAGGCCACGCCTCCTAATCCTCCTAAACAGTTCCACCCACTGGGGACTAAGCTCTCAAGCATATGAAGAGGAAAGGCAGAGACGCAGTCGCAAGTCAGCCACAGAGAAAGATGAGAATACCTTACTGAGGAAGGGCACCAAGTCACGTGGCTAATCATAGATAAGAATTATGGGTTCATTTAGGTTGTAAGAGCTAATTAGAAGTCTGAGCAACAGGCCGGACAGTTTATAATTAATATAGGCCTCTGTGTGTTTATCTGGGACTGAACGGCTGTCTGCAGGACCAGGTGAGACAGAAACTTCCATCAACAAGCACCCACATAAAAACAGCAATGCCAGGATGCAAGAAGGACCCAGCATCCCCCAAATAACAGACATGCTGATTTTAAGAGCCTATGAGTTTGTCTTTAAATCTCATATAAGCTCTCCTAGGGTCACTCCCCCATTTCTTGGATGGAGGAACCATCATGAAACTTTGCTGCCTCATTTTTTAGCTAAAAATTACAATACCTCTAGTAATATTTGCCACCATGCTATGGCCAGTTAAGGAGGACAAAGTTCTGGACAACAGCAAACCCTCCGTGGCACAATCTTCCCAGAGTTGCCTGAGGAGCGCTGCCACACACGCTGAGGAATATGGAAATGAATATGTGCTTGAAGTTGGTCCTAGGTGAAGTGGAACGGGTCCAAGCCGAAGAAGCAAAAACCAACTCTAAGTAGACTTCAGCCTCCTGGAAGGACACGGCCATGGGAGTCCAAAGTAGAAGCAAGAACGCATGCATGGCCATAGAAGAGAACAGGAAAGGAGGCCCAGAGAGCAGATGAAGATAAGCGTGAATATATAACTGACCAACCAGGCTAAGTGATCTGAAGATAAGCCATTATACAACCCACCAACTGCTTCTAAAGGTCAGACTTGGCCATGTGCTCTGCACTCGGTCACCTGAGAAAGATCATGACAAGTGCTGTGATACAAGAGGAGCTCTGAGATTGTCAGGGACCTCTGAACTCTTCCTGAGATTGTCGGGGACCTCTGAACTCTTCCTGAGATTGTCGGGGACCTCTGAACTCTTCCTGAGATGTGCACTCCTATTAAACACGCACTAAAGAAGAAAGGTAAGGAGCACCAAGTCCCACCCCTAGCCGAGGATCTACATCTACAGCATTTGATAGCTGCCCGGAGAAGGCGAATCAGTGCTCTTTAACAGTGTGATCCTTGGTTCATTGACCACACTACTGGGCAGGCCCCACCCCTGTGTAGTTGGGTCTGGGAAAAAGAGAGAGAACACGAGGAGTAAGGAGATTGGGGTAGATCTAGGAGGAGTTGGGGAAGAGGAATGGATATGATCAAGATGCATCATATGAAATTCTCATAGATTAATAAAAACATTGTTTTTAAAAGGAAGATGACTTTACCTTATAAATTGTATATTTCTCTTTGATTTATATATGTTCCAGGCATATTTAGACCTTGAAGGCACTGCAAATACATTTGACTATTACGTATTTTTCCTTTAAAACAATCTTCTGCTCTTTTCCATACTTAAAATATTTGCAAAAGAAATATTTAGCTAACCTATGCCATCCGTATTCTTGTACATCAAAATGGTTCTCCCAGCCCCTTTTCATTTAAGAAATTCAGTCAAGGACTGGGTGTGGTGGTGCAGACCTTCAATCAGGCAAATCTCTGTGAGCTCAAGACCAGCATGTTCCAGGACTTAGGAGGCCCTGTCTCATAAAAATAAAATTGTTCAGTGAAGATTAATGGAGAAAAAAAGATGGACAAAATGAACCATGTCGGGCAGCATCAGCTGAAGATGAGGCTGACCTCAAGTGAGAGGGACAGTCTGTCTGTCTTTGGAACGATGAATTGAAATAAAGTACCTCATTTTAAAATAGACTTGTAAAAACTGGTATGGACCAGGCAGTGATGACCCATGCCTTTAATCCCAGCCCTTGGGAGGCTGAGGCTGGGGGGGGGGGGGTCTCTGAGTTCAAGGCCAGCCTGGTCTACAGAGAGAGTTCCAGGACAGCCAGGACTACACAGAGAAATCCTGACTCAAAATAAAACAAAAACAAGTACACAAAAACAAAACAAAACAAGTAAACAAAAACAAAAAAACGTACACCTAAACCCTGGTTCAGTTTCAAAGTGCAGCATAATGAAAGCATCGTTTATCAAGACCATTTAGTCAAATCCAGCATCAAGAGCTTGGCCATCTCCAAACGCATCCGTCTCTTTCACTAACACAT
Organism: Microtus pennsylvanicus; assembly: GCF_037038515.1. Classification (NCBI taxonomy): domain Eukaryota; kingdom Metazoa; phylum Chordata; class Mammalia; order Rodentia; family Cricetidae; genus Microtus; species Microtus pennsylvanicus. Next base: position 2,735,759 of record NC_134585.1, on the reverse strand, counting down.
GCTGGTTGGTTTTTGTTTGGGTTTTTTTTTGTGTTTTGTTTTGTTTTTCTGTCTTGACAAAAGTTAAGGTCATCTGGGAAGAGGGAACCTCAGCTGAGAAAAAACACCTCCATCAGATTGTCGTGCAGTTGAAGGGTGCGGGGACATAGAACTATAAAATTATAAACTTAGAGAATGAGGGCTGGCAGCAGCTTTGTCAGCAGCCAAGGGTTAACTTTTACCGACAGCCCTCCTGCCCCTATAGCCCACAATTGCCTGGGCAGAGGTTAACCTTTAATAAGTTGCTCCAGCGTGACTTTCGGTTTCACATTGTTTCCAAACCTGTGCTCCAGGTTGTGCTAGAAAGAGCTGTGAAGTTACTTGTAAACACCACGAGGTATAAAGCTGCAGGATTTTTGTAAACACCATTAAGCCAAAACCTTGTAAGTGAACATTGTAAAATGCAATATGTCTCTAAACTAACCTAAAAAATGTAAAAATTCCATAGTCCGTACCTAATGTTAAAAAGGGGCCCAAACACACCCCCAGTGCCACAGTTTCAGAAGCCTGAACTCTGGCTGTGGTCCCAGCTAGCTGATAAACCTTTTGTGCCCCGTGGTAATTTTCCCAACCCCCCCCAATAAAGTTTGCTTCTGGTTTCACAGACTTCGGTGGTCTGTCTCCCATTTTCTGCCTTCAGACCGAACAGCAGTCCGTCTGTGGGGCATTTTCTTGGTTAATGATTGACGTGGGAGAGCCCAGCCCATGTGGGTGGCGCCATCCCTGGGCAGGTGGTCCTGAGTTATGCCTCTCCCCATGGCTTGCTCAGTCTGCTGAGCCGTGGGAAGAGAGCCAGGAAGCAGCTATTTCTCCCATTCCTTTGTGGCCCCAGCTTCAGTTCCTACCTCCAAGTTCCTGTCTTGAGTTTCTATTCTGACTTTCTGTGATCTGTGATCTGCAGGGTTAAATAACCTGCAAAACGCAGCAGGACGCTGACCTCTAAAACTTTCTTCACCCTCAGCTACCCACGATCACCGTTAGCTGATGGTGGCATTCTCAACACCATCGCCTTTTCTGAAGAAACACTTGCACGGCTGCTTGCGGTCCTCCAGAAGTGTAACCTTTCGGTATCGCTCTCCTCCCTTTGAAGTTTACGGGCTGTCCATCCCATCCAGATGCACCCACACAGCCTCCGAAAAAACGGGATTGATATCATCCCAGGTCCATCCTTAACACCCATGACAGAGCACACAGCAGGAGAGCATGCTTGTGTGCACCCACCATGACATATGACCCGAGAGGACCATCATGGCTAAGGAATCTATGGGATAAAACCAGAGTGGAAAATGTGTCAGGGCAACAAACCTGGAGCCTTCAGAGTACAGCATCATCAGTGCCCAGAGTCCTAGGACAGGCTGGTACTCCGTGGGGTTCTACCACAGTCAGGCTAGTCTCACATAAAGCAAACGATTTCTTGATTGCAATGGTGATGTACTCTTGGGAGGGGGTGTGAGAAGAAGGCTGAGAAATCGGGAAAACACTTTCCTTATGAAGTTCTATTTACCCTGATGTGCAATCATTACACTAGGTGAGGATTTAGAATTAACCAAAGCGTCTTTGCAAACTCGCCTTGTGTCTTAATCCTTCTGAGCAAAAAATAGAGGAACTAGGTCTAGAAACGCGGTAGGTTTTCACTGGATCCCCACGTGGAAGCAGAAGCAGGGTGGAGAAGAGGTCCCTCAGCAGAAAGAAGTGCAGGGAATTCACCATCGTTCCTGGGCTGGGGAACAGTATGGTCCAGAGGGAGGTCCTGCAAACACTGGGGAGCCATGACATGGAGACTGTCAAGGTAAGGGGCGTGGCTAAGGGGTTCATGGTGGTGCTAAGAAACGGTCTCCTGGGCTCTCAGACAACTGGGGTATCTTTCCCAAAGAAATGCCAGGGACACCTTTGTCATTCACACAAAGCCTTTTTCCAGAGACAGCCCTGAACAGGCCCATGGTCTCGCTCATCCCTCCATGGGGAGAACATGTTATCCGTAGACTAAGGGAGGGAAGACAAGAGGCAGAGAGAAATGGTGATTTTAAGCTTGGCTCAATTTCCTTGCATTTTCTCCCACACTTTCCAGTTTGGCAAAGGATTCTGATTGTCCTCTATCCATCCCCAGAATCCATGCTGTGTTCCTCTCTCACCTCCTGCCCATTATCTAGGAGAGGCTCCTGTGAAGCTCACTATCTCAGAGAGGGAGCCAGACAGGCTAATTCTACCCTGCCTCCCAGCTCACCTTTTCCTGGATGTATGCAGGGCTCTCTGTAAGCCTTGCTTGAGATGCTTCGGGAGTTTGAGGGCCTGGGAGGGAGCCTTAGGTGGACATTTGAGGGGTTCAGAAAACTGGAGGCAAGACGGTTCCTCTCAGGAAACTTCGGGAGTTTCAAAACCAAAGGTAAAATAAGATTAGAAAAGAGAACTTCAACACAGACATAGAACAGTAATAATCACATGGCTATGAGGTGCAGCCAAGAGCTGGAGCAAACGAATTCTTTCTAAACCATATGAGTTCCAGTTAGTGGTGTATCTCGGAATCCTAGAACCTGATGGTTGAGTTAATCTGATATTATTGCTGATGCTTAGGACTTTGGGGTGATCTATAGAACTGCTTGGATGCCTCTGTTTCCTCGTCTGACAGTGGGTTGGATGGTAATCCTTAGCATCAATTTTTTGAAATTATCTAAACTAACCTATGGGAAGCAAGGGTGTCTGTAACACACCCATTTAGCCATGTTGCTAGCAAGTTCTATCATGTCTGCTGGACACACATGAATTTATCTGATGCTTTGATACATTGTCATCTCCTGGTCAGTTCTCCCATTCATAAAAAAGAAAGAATTGAAGAGATGTGAATATGTTTCAACTTTCTGATTCTCATTCACCCAAATTTTCTCTGTGGACATTGATTAAATCCACCTCATCCAGCTGGAGTTACACATCATGGACAGCTGGGCCCTCCCATCACACTCCCGTGTCGTGAGCAAGGAGAGAAAAGCTTGCTGTCCTTCAAGCCTGTGAACAACCATATTCCTGCTCACAATGACAGAAAAACTCAAGCGAGCCATAATTAGGCTGGCGGGAGGGCTCAGGGGCTAAAGGCACATACTCCTCCAGGGGACCAGAATTCAATTCCCGACACCCACCTCAGGAAGGGCTAAAGGCACATACTCCTCCAGGGGACCAGAATTCAATTCCCGACACCCACCTCAGGAAGGGCTAAAGGCACATACTCCTCCAGGGGACCAGAGTTCAATTCCAAGCACCCACCTCAGGAAGCTCACAACTGCCTATAACTACAGTTCCATGGGATCTGATGTGCTGGGAACCTCCGTCAGCCAATGACCTTTAAGAGGCATGACCTTTTGGGTACCCAGAGAAAACCACAGACCTGCCCAGCTCGTTCTCTCTCTCTCTCTCTCTCTCTCTCTCTCTCTCTCTCTCTCTCTCTCTCTCTCTCTCTCTCTCTCTCTCGGAGTTAGCTTGAGATTATTTGACTTGTGCCCCCCCCCACTTTTAACATGTTCAGTAACACTGATGGCCCCTCTGGACTCCGGGGACACTTATGCGCATGTGCACTAACACACAAACACAACATACACAGAGAGAAAAAGAGAAAGAGATGAAACTCACAGATAATTAAAAATAAAACAATTATTTTAAAGGGAAGAACAAAAACACTAATTTATATCCTTGACATTCTAGACCGAAGGTTGTTCAAGCAGGTCCTAAGAGAGAAGAATGAAACAAGTACAGACAGAATTCTCCAACAAAACTGTATATCACGAAGCTAAGTTAAAAGTGAAAAATGAGCTTTCAGAAGAAATCGTTTGGAGAAAATGGCTCCCTTGTAGATGGAGATATTCACTAAGATCATGTGACTTTCAGCGGTTGCCAAGAGATGACAATATACAGTGGAGTAGGAAAATGCAAAATTGGGGGCTGGAGAGACGGCTAGGTGGTTAGGAGCACGGGCTGCTCATGCAGAGGACCCGGGTTTAGTTACCAGCACCCACGTGACAGCTCACAACTGCCTGTAACGCTGGGTCTGGGCATCTGGCATCCCCTTCTGTCCTCCATGGACTCTGCACACATGCAGTGCACACACGCATGCGGACAAAATACCCACACACATGAAATACTTCTTTTTTTAAATGCAAGTCTATTGAGAGTTGCCAGAGCCTTCTGTCATTTTGTTTTTGTTTGAGGCATGGTCTTCTGTAGTTCATGTACTGAGGCTCAACACTGTCAGAAGTCAGTCATGGAGTAGGGGAGAAGCATGCTTGGCTTCGTCTCTAAATCAGTTAACCATGTGAGTGACCCTCAGATCTGAACATCGGACCTGCTTGCCTCTCCCTGGTAGTGTAGGAGGCAGCTTACGGTGAGAAGTCTCCAGAGCAATCTACAGCTGCTTACTCTACGCTCAGCCCAGTGCAAAGTCCTCTGGACGATTTAATTCCACTCCTGAAGTAACTGAAGAGCTGGAGATGGCTATGACTTCTGCTAGACTCCTCTAAAGCCAGAGCCCGGGGGAAAGCCTGTGTGTCCTCCTTAAGGAGAACATCTCTGAAAATCCGACACCCTGGCCCCAGCAGCCACACCCTTGAGTAGTGGCCACAGTAACACAGGTGCAGATGGTCTCCAGGGCCAGGCTTCGGGTCACTGAGGATCCCAGGAGCTTCCAGGAACCCACAGCTCTGTCCAGACGGTGAGCAAGGAGTTTGTGCCTGTGAGCACATCTGTCCAAGGGAGGTGTGGGCCTGAAGAAAGGGGGGTGGAAGTCATGAGGACGTAGTGAGAAATAGTACCTTTATTGGGAAATAAGTAAATGAACAAACAGAAGAGTGAGGATAGACCTGATGTGGGAATGGTCTGCTTCTTTGTGTGACTCCACCCCACCACACTGAACTCAGGGACTCCAACTCCAAGCTCCTCTGTGAGACCGTGGACCCACAGAAAGGCAAGAGAGTCCTCCTCCCCCAGCACAGAAAATGCTTGGCCGTTTCACATGCCTGTGAGGAAACTGTTGGCCTTTAGAGTAAAGGATCTGAAAGGCCTTGGGGGGAGGGGGGAGATTGGTGGGTTTTGTCTTAAGGGGTTTGTAGGAGACAGAGATAGAAACCTGAGAATAACGTTAAGTCTTTGAACGGGGATTTTCCTGAACTTCCCCCACCATTGCCTTCCTACAGGTGAACCGGCCTTGGCTTTCTTCCCCTCTGGAGATGAAGGGCTCTCCGGCCATCCCTCAAGCTGCCTGTCTCCTCCCTCTGCTCCTCCTGGTGTCCACCGGAGTCTCGGGAGGTCAGCGTTCTGCCTTCTGTCCTGTGCTTACTATCTCTTTTTTAATGGCTTCTCTCAAGTAAATGCAATCACTCGGCCAAGAAAATGTCCTCCCCGAACCTTTGGGTAGTTTTTATAAAGCTCAGAACTGTGACATCTACCTGAACCTTCGCTGAATGTGGGTGACTTGAGGCTGTTAACACCTCTGGTGTCTGTCTGTTGAGATATCCTTCGTGAGGTTCACAGCATGCATCATTTTCTCCTGACTGTGGCCAGCTGCCAGACAAGAAGCTGCTTAAAGGGGAGGTGGTTAGTTTAGCTTATGGTTTGAGGGTTTGGACCACTGTGACAAGGAAGGCGTTTGGATTCCGAATTCTTGGTTGTGACCTTGAAGAAATCTCTTATTCTCTCTGGGACACTAGCCTTTCCTTCATAAAGAAGAAACACCCTCTTAGATGAAGTCCCCAGACTCTGGAGAGAACTTAGAAAGGAGATCATGTGAATGGCATAGTCGGGTATTATCTCCCAAATCTGATGTCAGGTGGTAAATAGAAAAATCAAAATGAAACCCAAAGCTGCACAAACCAGACAACTGGTCTACTACTGTGGGAACTCCTTCAGCCAATAGCCTTTGAGATTACCCCCAAAGTGGGCTGGTGTCTTAAAAGCTATTGGCTGAGGGAGTTCCCACAGCACCTCCCTATTTTGTTTAACTATCAAACACATGCTAGACAACTCATCTACCATCAAACACTAATGTCCAGCCAGGCGGTGGTGGCGCACGCCTTTAATCCCAGCACTCGGGAGGCAGAGGCAGGCGGATCTCTGTGAGTTCGAGGCCACCCTGGTCTACAAGAGCTAGTTCCAGGACAGGAACCAAAAGCTACGGAGAAACCCTGTCTTGAAAAATCCAAAAAAAAAACCCCACTAATGTCCATAAATACTGATTCAAAATTCTGTAAGTCTTTGTGTAAAAACACTTGTTGGGAAGGTATGTGTGTGTATAGATGTATGTATTCACGTGTGTATGCATGTGTGTATATGTATATGCATATGTGTAAAGTTATCACAACATTGTTTATAGTAATAAGGTGGAAGTGCTATAAATGTTACCAATTAGGAGAAGCTTGACCGTAATGGTATAGACTGTTAAAGATAAATGAGTAGGGTATCGCTGACCATATGTACTAAAACAGTTGGGAGTCCGCCATTGCCAAACCTGATGATAATGTTGCATTCATGTGAAACCATGATTCCTCACTGCACCGTGGCTTCACCTGAACTGAAATAGTCTTTCTAAATTGTATGCATATGGCATGTATGTACACTGACACCAGTGTTACGCACCTCAGAGTCACAGGGGCCCCCTCATCCGGAAGCAATGAAGAACTGAAAAGAGCCTTGCCCCAGTCTAGGAATGGCCACTGTGATGCTCCTGTCCTGGAGCATCACTCTCTCTGGGCTCATGGCCAGGGCTCTCAACTCCAAGTTCACACAGAGTTCCCTAGCACAGCTGTCCCTGCCAGAACTCTGTTCAACCCAAAGTCACCTCATTTTAGGCTTATAGGACTCTCTCTCTCTCTCTCTCTCTCTCTCTCTCTCTCTCTCTCTCTCTCTCTCCCTCCCTCCCTCCCTCTCTCTCCTGCTGTTTTTGTGATCTTGGCTATGTTGACAAACCTGGAGAATGTCCATTTCCTAAACTGTTCAATGAGATAAGTCCATGTATTTCAGTAGATTCTAAATAATAAAGAATCTGACATTTCTGAATAAGTGTTGATATTGTGAAAGTCCCAAGAACACATACATACACAGAGACTGAGATATTTATACACATTTCTATAACTATTAAAATTTTATCTATTCAATCTTAATTTTTTTTTCAAGACAGGGTTTCTCTGTGTAGCCCTGGCTATCCTAGAACTCATTCTGTAGACCAGGCTGGCCTCAAACTCACAGAGATCCACCTCTCTCTGCCTCCTAAGTGCTGGGATTAAAGGGTGCACCACCACTACTCGGCTTAATACTTCATAAAAGTAATACAACGAGAAATATGTTTAGTCCCCTAAATATGAAAATACAGGATTGTTTGTTGGAAGTCTCATGTCTCTAACTCACTTCCACAATCCATGTCTGTTTCCCAGAAGTGTCTCAGTTTTTTGTGAAGGGACCAACTGAGCCCATCATGGTCCTGCTTGGGACTGACGCCACCCTGCCCTGCCAGCTGTTTCCTGGACAGAGTGCATCCCACATGCACATCCGTTGGTACCGTGCCCAGCTCACCCCTGCTGTGCTGGTGTTCCACGAAGGACAGGAACAAGGGGATGCACAGATGCCGGAGTACCGAGGCAGAACCCAGATGGGGACAGAGGCCATCGCCATGGGAAATGTGGCTCTGCAAATACAGCAGGTCCAGGCTTCTGACGATGGCCTGTATCACTGCCAAGTTACATATGGCTTCACCTCCCAAGAGGCCGCCGTGGAGCTGCGTGTCATAGGTATGTGAGCCTGGCACAGGATGTCAGTTGTGATGTAAGACAAACAGCAAACTGTCTGTAACCCTCCTTACCCCCAACCTGGAGCTGCCTGTGATCCTGGATGTGCTGATGTATGGGTGGGACATCCGTTCCCTGGATGTGCTGATGTATCTGTGGGACATCCGTTCCCTGGATGTGCTGATGTATCTGTGGGACATCTGTTCCCTGGATGTGCTGATGTATGGGTGGGACATCCGTTCCCTGGATGTGCTGATGTATCTGTGGGACACCCATTCCCTGGGTGTGTTGATGTATCTGTGGGACATCCGTTCCCTGGATGTGCTGATGTATCTGTGTGATATTCATTGCTTGCAGTGTCCAGTGGGAGTACTGTCTGCCTCAGATGTTAACAACACAGACTTCATATTTCTGAACCTAAGGTGTGTGTGTGTGTGTGTGTGTGTGTGTGTGTCTGTGTGTGTGTGTACAAGCATGCACACATACACATGTGTATATTTGTTTATGTGTGAAGGCAGAGTTCAACCTCAGGTCACTGTCCACCATGTTTTCTGAGACAGGACCATCAACCCAGCTAGGCAGGGTGGTAAGTGAGCCCCAGAGACCCACCTGCCTCTGGTCCCCAAGCTTGTACCACCTCACTCAGGTTCCACGTGGGTTTGGGGAAGTGAACTTGGGTCCTCATGGTTGCACAAGCACTCTGCTGACCGACGTACTTGTCCAGGCCTCTGAGCCTGTTTTGTATCCTAAAAGATCCCAGGAAGTATATCCGGTAGTAACACTGACCCCCTCTGAGATCAACTTCCAGTACATCAGGACAGAAAATACAACTAGACCCATTTTCAAATTTAGCATTTCCTAGATCTACTTTAACCTCTCTGAGTCCAAGATGAAACTGAGTCTCGGGGTAGCCTCAGCTGACCTCAGCTCCGGGCTGCTCTTCCTTCCCTCAAGCACTCTGGCCCCCAAAACAGCAGGCCTCAACAGGTGTCTTCTCTCCTCAGGGTTAGGCTCTGCCCCTCTTGTTCGCATGACAGGGCCCGAGAACAATGGGATCCGGGTGTCATGTTCCTCAAGTGGCTGGTTCCCCAAACCCACAGTGCAGTGGAGAGACACCGTGGGGAACACTCTACTGTCCTCCTCGGAGTCACAGACCCAAGACGGAGACGGGCTCTTCCGCGTGGAAGCATCTCTTTTGGTCACAGATAGAGCTGTAGGCAACGTGATCTGCTCCATCCAAAATCCCCTCCATGACCAGGAGAAAGCAAAGGCCATCTTCCTCCCAGGTCAGTGAGGGCCAAACTCCCAGGCAGGGGAATGGGAGGGGGAGGGGCGGGGCTGAAAGGAGCTGCTTCAGGCAGGAGCTGCTTCAGGCAGGTTTCTGACTCTGCTCATGCCCTGTCAGAGCCCTTCTTCCCCAGGACTTCTCCATGGAGAAGCGCTCTGGCTGCCTGCCTCCCCGTGCTATTTATCCTGTTCAGTGCCATCAGCCTTGCTACCTGGAAAGTGCACCAAGCCAAAAAGCAAGAGATAAAGAAAAAGTCAGAAGAATTTCAGGAAACGCAACAGATGAGGAAGGAAATGAAAATTGCAGTGAAAATCAGAGGTATAAACGGGGACAATAGAATAAGTCAGGGGTTCATAGAGAGGCTGGGAGGGGGTCGAGGCAGCTAGGGAGGTATGGGGTGCGGGGGCTGCACAGAGCGGACCTCAGGCTCTGAAGGGCAGCCTCAAACCACAGCCCACGCCTTCCCACCCTGCTCATCACGATCCCATGCTTCTCCACACCCTTCTTCCAGAGGGTGCGGCTGCTTCTCTGGCACCTGCTTCTCTTCCTATGAATTGGTCAAGAACCTGCTTCAGAAAGAGCCCTAAGACACCTTAAACTCCCAGGGCACCTTATGGGTTTACAGTGGCCATATGGCCACGCTCATCTCCCTAACTGTGCGGCCCCTAAGGGAAGTCAACCGTACCTCATTTAGCCACTCTTCAGATTCGGGGGATTTCTCACAAACCTTCCCTTTCTTTCAGATGACCTCAAGGCTGACTTGGGTGAGTGTGACTTCTCCTCCCTCTCTGTAGCATTTGCTTCTCTCGCGCCACTCGGGACGTTCACCGAATGTTATTTCTTTCAGATCGGCGGAAGGCTCTGTACAGAGAAGGTAAGAGACCAGGCGTCCTGCACCCAGATGCCCTGATGTCAACTCCCCCTCGGTACCCTCGTGAGGTGGGGAGGAGGGAACTGAAGGGTTTAAGGATGACTGGTGTGGAAAGCTGAGGGGGAAGGGGGAAGTGTGAGACCACAGGTCAGCACTCAGCTGTCTCGGATCTGTTCTGTTGCAGATTGGAAGAAAGCCCTTCTGTACCCTGGTAAGTGCCCCGTGGGAATTGAGTCTTGCCAGCAGCTCTAAAACAATGGGCATCCTATCTGGAAAGAAACACACACCTCACACATGCACACTTTCATGGCTGCCGACTTGCAGACTGAAAAACAACAACAACCCTTTTGAGACAGAGCCTCGCACAACCAAGCCTGGATTACATGCTGTGTGGTTAAGGCTGGGTGTGAGCGCCTAGGCCTCCTGCCTCCACCTCCCAAATGCTAGGATTGCAGGTGTGCATCACCATGCCCAGCAAGTTGTGATCATTTATGTCGGGGATTCAAACAATCAGTTATTGTCTGTAGCTAAGAAAAAAGAAGAGATAACGATTTACTTATTGTGTACGTATGTTTATGTGATGTGTGCATAAGTGTGTATGTGTACACATGATGTGTGTGCATATGTATGTGCATGTGATGTGTGTGTGCATATATGTGTGTGATGTGTGCCTGAATGTGTATGATGTGTGTGTGACTGAGTGTATGTATGATGTGAGTATATATGTCATGTATCTGAGTATGTGTGAGTGTGTGAGTGAGTGTGTGTGTGTGTGCAGTGTGGGGTTCACAAACACACTAGGTTAATCCTTGATCTCATCTGTGCAATTTCCATACATCAGACATTGTGACACACGCAGGGGGCACAGCTGTCATCTCTGACCCTGTGGAAGTTGAAAGTCCCCAGGAAACATAAGTTAGGAATCAGGCAGTTACAGGCAGCCTGAGTGCTTGGAGGAGGTGACAGACAGGTGGGCCCTCCAGGGTGACAGACAGTTTATAAGCAGCTTCTGCTGAGACTTTAAAGATTTGTTCTAAGATGTTCCAGCAGTGCTGCAGAGACACCTCAGGGGCTGGGGAGAAGCCTCAGGGGCTGGGGAGATGCTTCAGGTATAAGGAGAAGCTTCAGAGGATGGGGAGATGCTTCAGGGGCCGAGGAGATGCTTCAGGGGCTGAGGAGAAGCCTCAGGGGCTGAGGAGACACCTCAGTAGCAATGGTTACCCTTGCAAACAACTCAAGTTCAGTTCCCATGGTTTATATATGGCGGTTCGCAACAATCCTCATTCCCCACCACCACCACCATCCCCACCCCACCCCAACACCCTTACCTGCATCCCCACCCTCACTCCACCCCCAGCATTGAGTCCCTGAGACAGCACAGAGAGCCACCTGCCTGCGGGAGTTTCTGGACACTAGAAAGTCCGAGGGACTTAGTGAGGCAGCCGTGGGAGGAGAAAGCCCTGGGTCTCCTTTCCGTTCCTTGAGGGTAGCTCTACCATCCACCCGCCTCTCTGCTCTCTTTCAGACTGGAGGAAGGAACTGTTCCAGCTGGGTGAGTCGGTTTGCGCTGGCTCGCCTCGACCTCTGTGATTTCATTTCTCGTTTTGGAGATGGGTATCAAGCCGTGCACGTGCCAGACAAACCGCTGAGCACTCCGGCCTCCGGTTTGCCCTCTGGCGTCTCGTGTGATCTTCCTAACAGACAGACATGTTGTTCGGGTTGAGAGTGGGGAGGGGAAGAAGGAGCCCTGCCTTGTGACCCTGTGCTGCAAGCCACTGCCAGGCTCGGTCTCGCTGGTTCTGTCCCCTTCTCCACACACTGGCCCAGCGTTCTTGTCTGTGGGATCCACTGGGTTGAACAACAGAACCATGGCCCCTTACTGAGGAGACGCCTAACTAAGGAAACACTGCTCCGAGGGGCGAGAACACTCAGCTTCCTTTTGTGAGGTCAGCTTGTGACCGCCCTTCCACAATAGATGAACAAGGCTCTCTCCTACCTCACTCCATGCTCTCCCAAGACCCTACAGTAGTATAGACAGAACAGAACGAGATGCAGAGCTCAGAATGCGCTGTGAGGGCCCATGGCTCAACACCTCAGGAGCATTGCTGCACCAGCCTCCAGACCCGGTTTCTTTAAGACTTTGCCGGTCCGACAGCCTCCAACACACAGCGCTAACTTTGAACACAGCGTTATTGGTATACATACTTTGCAGTTGTGGCTTCGTCTCCTCTTCACACCTCCTCCCTTTCCTCCCCAGCTCCTGTGAAGATAAATCATGAAGTGCCTGACCAGGACAAATCTGGTCCAGAGACAGAGGAGAGCAGCAGAGAGGAGACCACAGAGCCATCCCTCAGCAACCCACCAGGAGACCACAACGTCATCACACTGTACCAGGAAGGCTTCATGTTGGGGAGATACTACTGGGAGGTGGATGTCGGGGACACTGAGGATTGGACACTGGGAGTTTATGAACTGTACACTCAGGATGTGCCATCCAAAGAATCACTGAAGAAATTCAGAGTCTTGGAGAAGAAGGGAGATGAATACAGGGCTCTTACCTTCTGTTCCCAAAACGTTTCTCTGGAAGAGCGTCTGCTGCTGGAGACGCGGCCACTGAAGATCGCAGTCTTCTTGGATCAAGAGGACAATGACCTTTCTTTCTACAACATGACTGATGAGACCCACATCTTCTCCTTCGCCCAGGCCAGTTTCTTGGGATCGCTCTATCCTTACTTCACGCGTCACGCCAGGGACCTCTCTCCGTCACACAGTCCCAAGTGAGGCACACGGAGAACTCAGTGGGCGGCTGCAGCAGCATGTGGTTTGCAGACTCCAGGACTCTGGTCCTCCTGGGCAGGCACAGGCAACTCTGGCTGGGAGGCGCCTTTCCTGAGACTCCATGAGCCGCTGTGGCCAGTTTCTGGACATCATCCTGAGACTCCATGAGCCGCTGTGGCCAGTTTCTGGACATCAAGATTCTCAGACTATCAGCAGAAAAGACAGCTGTGCTTTGCATGGTGTTATGATTGCTTCCTTTTTGATATAAATCTGTTTAATCATTCCTAAGATGATTGAATCCATGGCTTCCTGAATCTGATAGCACATTAGCTCCCTGCTTATACACCGGTGGCATTATTATTATTATCATTATTATTATTATTATTAGTCATTCTCGTGAAAGTGTCTAATGCCCTCTGGGCACATTCCCCCAGTGTTATTCTCTGTTCATATCTAACATACCATACACCAGCAATGTGCTGGTCAGGCTTTTGTCAATTTGACTCCAGCTGGAGTCACTTGAGAAGAGGAAGCCTCAGTTGAGAAACGGCCTCCTTCAGATTGACCTGTAGGAAAGTCTGTAAGACATCTTCCTGATTGGTGGTTGATGTGGGAAGACCCAACTGTAGATGGTTCCACCCCTGGGCAGGTGGCCCTGGGGTAAATAAGAAAACAAACTGAGCAAGCCTTGGGGAGAGGAAGCTGGTAAGCAGGGTTCCTTTGTGGCCGCTGTAGCGGCTCCTGCCTCCAGGTTTTGGTCCTGAGTCCCAGCCTGACTTCCCTCAGTGATGGAGTGTGATCCAGGAGTCGTGAGAGGAAACCCTTTCCTCTCCAAGTGGCTCTTGGTCATTGTCTTAGTCATGTTCCACTGCTGTGAAGAGACACAATGGCAGGGGACTCTTAGGAAAGAAAGCATTTATTTGGGGGCTTGCTTACAGTTTCAGAGGCTTAGTCCATTATACCATGGCAGAGAGTGTGGCAACAGCTGAGGCAACAGCTGAGGGCTACACCCTGATCTGCAGGCCTCCAGAGGCAGAACTTAGGCTTTTGAAGCTTCAAAGGCCACCCCAGTGACACAGTTCCTCCAACAAGGCCACACCTCTTAATCCTTCTAATCCTTTCCAACAGAGCCAGTCCCTGGTGTCTAAGCGTTCAAACAGGTGAGCCTACAGGGCCGTTCTTATTCTAACTACCAAAGTCACGGTCTTTACCACAGCCACGGAGGACTAAACCAGGACAACCAGTTTTCTTAACTGAGTTACTACGAAATAACCCAACAAAGGTAAACCTTGTCGTTGTAAAATTATAACAACTATAATATTAGATTTAATGTAAGTAGAATTATTCCATGGGCTTACTCCACACGTTTTTAACACTCTATATCTGTGCATGTTTCATAAAGAACTGACAATGGGCAACTTCTGTACGGGTGCCATTGAGCACAGCGCTAAGACAGCCTTCAAAGGGATTAAAAATTAAACAACCCCATGATTCCCAAAATGAAAACAGCAGCACTGTATTAAAATATTAAGAATGATCTTTCAAATGTTGGTAGAGGAACCAGCTCTAACTTGATAGCAATCTGAGCTACATCTTAAATGCTGGGGTGGTTTAATAGAGAATAGCTGTCAATCAAAATCCAGTTCCGAAACCATGGTGACATCAGTGCCATGAGCATTAGGGGAATCCGAATGGGTGAGAAATGTTGAGGTATTTCTCTTGTTGGAGGTGGAAAGAGAAATTTATCATGTTGCCTAAGCTGTTAATAGGGGAAATAGGAGCTGGAGAAATGGCTTGGAGGTCAAGGGCACGCACCCCTGCAGAGGACCTGAGATAATTCCCAGCCCCCAGCCCCAGGAGGCTCACAACTGCCTGTGACTTCAATTCCAGGAGATTCAGTGCCCTTTCCTGACCTCCACATCAACTGTGCTCACATGTGCATTCACATACACACGCACACACACACACACACTCACACACACACACTCACACACACAAACACACACACTCACACACACACACACTCACACACACACAGACACACACTCACACTCACACACACTCACACACTCACACTCACACACACACACACTCACACACACAAACACACACTCACACTCACACACACAAACACACTCACACACACTCACACACACACTCACACACACACACTCACACACACACAGACACACACACACACTCACACTCACACACACATACTCACACACACACTCACACACACACTCACACACACTCACACACACACAGACACACACACTCACACACACACACTCACACACACAAACACACACACTCACACACACACAGACACACACACTCACACACACACACACACTCACACACACACAGTCACACACACACTCACACACACACAGTCACACACACACTCACACACACACACACTCACACACACACTCACACACACACACTCACACACACACACAGACACACACACACACACACTAACAAAAAATTAATAGAGAAAATGCAAGCTTTCACTCCAGCAGAGGAGAGGACGGCTTGTTTTCTTCCTCTCCAATCAGAGCTATGGACGACAAGGGTAAGAAACACCTGGAAGGGACAGTGCCTCGGCTCAAATGGGCTCTGCTGCTGTCGACTAGACCAGAAACCCTTGACCATTCCTTAGACACTGGGTCCAAAGACTTTGGATAAAGTATCTTAGCTGCACACTGTCCTGGGGACCAGCCTGGGAATCAGTGTGCAGACCGTCCTGGGAACCAGAGTGTAAAGCATCCTGAGGACCAGCCTGGGGACCAGCATGCTGACCAGACAGTCCTAGGGATCCAGCCTGAAGACCAGTGTGCAACCCGTCCTGGGGACCAGCATGCTGACTGGACAGTCCTGGGGACCAACTTGGGACCAGAGTGCACACTGTCCTGGGTACCAGCCTGAAGATCAGCCTGGGCACCAGTGTGCAGACCTTCCTGGGGACCAGCATGCTGACAAGACAGTTCGGGGGACCATCCTGAAGACCAGCCTGGGGCCCAGCGTGCAGACCAGTCTGGGGACCACCCTGAGGCCCAGCGCACAGACCGTCCTGGGGACCACCCTGAGGCCCAGCGCGCAGACCGTCCTGGGGACCACCCTGAGGCCCAGCGCGCGCGCACACCGTCCTGGGGACCACCCTGAAGCCCAGCGTGCACACCGTCCTGGGGACCACCCTGAGGCCCAGCGCGCACACCGTCCTGGGGACCACCCTGAGGCCCAGCGTGCACACCGTCCTGGGGACCACCCTGAGGCCCAGCGCGCGCACACCGTCCTGGGGAGGGTGGGAACATGCTATAAAGAGAGTTAAGTGGGACATTCACACGAGCTCCGTGCCACTCCTCACAGCTGCGTCCCACCCGTGTGTGCTCAGGAGTGCCTGAGGGAGGCCGTGGAATGGCACCTCTCTGTTGGAGAAGACGATAGCTGTACCGTGAACCCCTCTAGTCCACACAATGGAAGGTGTTTTTAGAGTAATTAATTCAAGGGTCAATATTTGAAGAGAAGAGGAATGGAAATTTTAGGTCAAACAAAATGTGCAAAGTGCATCTGGGACATTAGAATTCAAAGGAATGGTTTCCTCTGGTAGAAAAGTCAAATATTAGGTCTGCTAACACACATCTATGTTCTTTTCAGAGTTGGAGGAAAGAACGTTTCCGCGCCGGCGAGTCACCCTCTGTCCATCTCAGAAAGCGCCTGCTCCCCGTGTTTGGGCTCAGCCTTGGACAGTGGGTAGAGGGCTGGGACAGATGCATATCCGAGTGTCCCCTCCCCTTCCAGCCCCAGCCATCTCAGTCTGCAGAGGACTCCTGTGTGCTCCATCTGGCAGAGTGTCTCAGAGATCAGAGCGATGGTTTCTTCACAGTGACTGTAACTCGGGGCCCAGGCACACCCTAAACTCATCTTATCTAAAGAGGGACACGTGACCACAGGGAACCTCAGATCTAACCTCAGATTGGCTGAAATTCTACTCCCAGCCCTGAGAGCTGGGTCAGCAGGCCTTTACCTCAGGGTAGTGGTACTGGGAGGTGGTGGTCAGGAGCTGCGAAGCCTCGGTCCTGGGAGTGTGTGCGTGTGACCAGGAATGGGAAGACTAGCGTAAAACTACAGGATGGCTCTCTGAGGGCACGTACTGGGCAGACACCTCTCCAGAGAGTCTGTTCAAGGTAACTGAGTGAGTCTGCCCGAGTGTGTCTTCTTGAAGCACAAGGATGGGCGTGTCTCATTCAGCATGACGGACAAAACTCAGATTCACAGCTTTGCCCAGGCTCCTTTGATGGGTCTCTGAGACCTGATTTATCAGGCTGTGGTCTGAGCAGTTGGGTGCTAATGGCAGGGTCTGGGGTGGGGGTTGGAGATGGGAGTTAAAATATCAGTAGATTCAGGTACAGCCACTAAACTAAAAAAAAAAAAAAAAACACCTCAGTCATGGGGGATCGTGTGCCCTGCAGGCCAGGGACGCCTGAAGCCGCTGCTCTGGAGAAAGTATTCCTACCTAAACAAATCACCTCCTCTATCTCATTCTATCATTTTTCTTCTGATCTCGTATCCTTCATACAGTTTTTCCCCCAAAATATAATGAGCTGCTTTCTTTTTTTAAAAAAAAGGGGGGGGTGCTTCTCATGGTAATTACACATTTGTAACACACAGACAAATTACATATGTGTAATACATACACACAATCTAATCACACATAACACAGTTGTTACCATAAAATGATACAAGGAGCTAAGTATCCTGAAAAAGTGTCAGATGTTTAAATATTGGACAATATAGTAAGAAGGATTCATTTTGGATATTTCTATCTGTGGGCTTCATGTGACCTTTATAAAATAATCTGCATGAAATAAAGAGAAATTAGATCCAGCATAAATGTGGAGGCCAGAAGGGAACCTCAGTGTCCTCCTGAGGAACACCGTTCAGCCAGTTTAAGACAGGGTCTCTCACTGCCCTAATCTCACTGACTCAGCCTGACAGAGAGCCCAGGGTGCTCCAGAGATCCGTCTCGACCTCCCCAGCACTGGGGTTTAACCTGTGCCACACCCAGCATCAGAACAAGAGTTCTGGGACCTGACTTTGTCACCGTGCTTGCGAGGCAACGGTTCCATCGACTGAGCCAGATCCAAGCTACTCAATATGTCCTTTTAAAAAGAGTCGGAACTATTTGGGTTGTATAGAATTATTCTAACAGACAAGGAAATGTAAAACATAAGCTTAATTTATTCCCTACACATTATCTGCTTTAGGCATAAACCATGTCTGAGTCGTTCCTTTCTTTCCTATTCCCTCGCCAACTCTATGAAACAGGATTTCCATTCCTGGTTTACGTGAGGAAACAGTGAGCAGATATCTTAGCGTTACTATTACTCTGGTGGAACACCAAGACCAAAGCAACATGAAGAATAAGGGTTTCTTTCACTCACCCTTCACTATTACAGTCTGTCTTGGGGTTTGCACTGCTGTGAGGAGACACCATGATCACAGCAATCTTATAAAGGACATTTAACTGCGGTAGCTTACATTTTCAAAGGCTCAGTTCATTATCATCACGGTGGGGAAACTTGGTGGCCTGCAGGCAGACATGGTGTTGGAGAAGGAGCTGAGAGTCCTACATCTTGACCCACAGGCAATAAGAAGTGAACTGAGTACTGGGTGTGTCTTGAGTATACATGAGACCTCAAAGCCTGCCTCCATAGTGACACGGTGTCTCCAACAAGGCCACACCTCCTAATAGCACCATTCCTTGTGAGTTTATGGGAGCCAATTACCACATTCCACTCCCTGGCCCCATAAGCACGTAACAGTATCATAATGCGAAATGCATTTAGTCCAACTTCAAAAGTCCCCATAGTCTATCACAGGCTCAACAATGTTTCAAAGTTCAAAGTCTCTTCTGAGATTCATGCAATCTCATAACTGTAATTCCCTGTAAAATCAAAATGAAAAGAAGATCACATACTTTCAACATTTAATAATACATGATATACATTATTGTTCCAAAACATGGGGGAAGTGAGCATACTAAGGAAGACTGAAAAACATCTGGGCAAACTCCAAACCCTGTGTCTCCGTGTCTGATGTCAAAACGCTCTTCAGATCTCCAACTCCTTTCAGCTTTGTTGACTACAGCACACTTCTCTCTCTTGGGTTGGTTCCACCCCCTTTCCTCTGCAGGTACCCCATGGCTTTGACATCTCCAATATTTTGGGGTCTCCAAGGTGATCCAGGTTTCTCCTTCACAGTTTTATGCAACGACATCTCTAAGCTTCCATGCAGGGAAAACCCTGACACATGCCTAGCCTCTGCTGCTTTTCCTAGTAATGGAGAAATAGTCCGTAGCCCCTTTCTTCTTTCCTTAACTCTAAAGCCAGAACCACACGGCTGAAGTTGCCAGGTTCTGCTGCTTACTGGAGCTGGAACATGGCCCCTCTTCAATTACATCTTCACCAGCGTTTGTTTTTGATGGTTTCCTTCACTGCCTAAACTTGGTACTTTTCATTGTAAATCTTCATTAGAGCTAACGCTAATAACCACATGACAGTCTATACTAGGCTGTTTTGAGATTTCCTCTGCCAAGGGAATTAATGCAAAACTCTTTTCACTTAAGCCTCAGTCAGACTTTTTGGCCAAGGGCAAAAAGCAGCCACATTCTTCAAAATATCACAACACTCTCTAGGTCACATATTAATATTCTCCTCTTGGGCCAGGCCCCCAGAGTTCATCAAACCACACTCAGCGCCGCTGTCTTCCATGCTCCTGCTAGTGTGACCCATAAGTAGCACTCAAAGCATCCACAGCCCCAAGTCCATACTCCTTCAAACCAAAGCTGGTCAGGCCCATCACAGCAATACCCCACTCCTGGTACCAACTTCTGTCTTAGTCAGGGCTTCTATTGCTGTGAGGAGACACCACTACTACCGCAACTCCTATAAGGGAAACATTTAATTGGGGCGGCCTACATTTTCAGAGGCTTAGTCCATTATCACCATGGTGGGACATAATGATGCACAGACAGACATGGTGCTAGAGAAGGAGCTGACAATACTAAATCTTGACCTACAGCAGCAAGAAGTAAACTGAGTCACTGGGTGTGGCTTACGCATAGATAAGATTTCAAAGCCTGCCTCCACATTAATGTACTTTCTCCAACAAGGCCACACCCACTCCTAATAGTGCCACTCCCTGTGAGCTTGTGGGGGCCAATTACATCCAAACCACCACGCAGTCCATTCATGAAGTCAGGACAGGAACTTGAGCAGGGTAGGGACCTGGCAGAAGGAGGAGCCGAGCTGCTTACTGGCTCACTCCTCGTGGCTTTCTCCACCTCCTTTCTTACAGCCCCAGGACCACCAGCCCAGGAACGGCACCTCCCATCCTCAACCATCAACCACTAATTAAGGAAATGTCCTGCAGGCTTGCCTATTGCTCAGTCTTACGTAAGCATTTTCTCAGTAGAGGTTCTGTCCTCTCTGATGATTTAGCTGATGTCAAGTCGACATGAAACTATCCAAGACAGCAGGCATTGCGGCAGTAATTGGCTGCCTAGACCCGAAACAATCACACAGAAACTGTATTAGCTACAATACTGTTTGGCCAATAGTTTAAGCATATTTCTAGCTAGCTTACATCTTGAATTAACTGATTGCTATTAATCTGTGCATCAACACGAAGTCATGGCCTACCAGCAAGGTTTCAGCAGTATCTGGTGGGCATCTTTCTCCTTCAGCAGCTCCATGGCATCTCCCTGACTCCGCCTTTCTTTCTCCTCTATCTCTGCTTAGAATTCCCACCTTGCCCTATTCTGCATTGCCATAGGCCAAAAGCAGCTTCTTTATTAACCAATGACAGTAAAACATATTAACAGCATACAGAGGGGAATCCCACATCACAGATGGGCTCAGATGCACCACGTAAGGGGCAGGTGGAAATGGGGTTACTTCTGTCCCAGAGGATGCCAGGCTGAGGCCAGGGGCTGGACAGGGAGCACACGTCTGTAGGGTCCAGAGCCAGGAGGAGGCAGGTCCTGGGGAAGCACTGTCAGTGGGGGAACTTGAGCCCAGAAGGAAAAGATTTCATGATGTGGAGACAAAAGAGCTCCTTCCTTCAGCCTTGTCACCTCAGCTCAGCTCAGGAGTCCTGCAGAACACAGGGGACAGTGGAGTTTCCAGACCGAACTCTGCAGTGTCTGTCTTCTCTCACCCCCTCAGGCCTCCCGGACAGCATGGTGGTGAGCAGAGAGAATGTCTCAAGTTCCAAGTCTGCGCTGCTTCACAGCACAGTCCTGAACAGGGAACAGGCCTGTGCAGGAACAAGGCTCAGAGCAAACTCCCTGGTCAGGCCCTGGGGTATCTATCTTCCCCTGTGTTTCTGCCTGGTGTCCCTCACACCCCACTCCACACTGTAGGGAAGCAGATCTCTCTCTGAGGGAAGACTGAAGGGTGTTACCTGTCGGCTGGAGTCCAGACTGTCCTAGAGAAGAGAATAAAACAGACACTAAGTGCATGGAGGAAGATCTGTCCCCAGACACCTGTTCCCATAGGCAGAGCTGCCATCACAGGGCAGGGCTGAGGGGAGTGTGGACAGAGAGAAGGGGCTCAGGAAGCCTCAGGCACACCAGCCCAGTGGCTCTTCCTTCACTCTTCCTCTGTTCCCAGTTCTCAAGTTAGAACCATCTTAACTTTCCCATCTCCATCTTTCATCAACCCTGAGGGTTCACTCTAGTAACTTCAGACTGTTGGGTTCAGGGTCCATTGACACCTGAGACCACAGCACCAATGACATTCTAAGAACAAAGTCATGTCTCTTCTCTGAAATGCTATGGAGTCTTGACCACCACCAGGTTCCTTACCTTCCTGGTTCCTGAAGTAGGTGAACAGCCCCAGCCCGAGGAAGAGCAGACCCAGCACGAAGCCCCCAACTCCACTCAGCATCTTGTTCTGTGCAGATGAGGACTGAGCCCCTGAAAAGGAAGCCAGGTTTAGAGGTTTTCATCCCAAATCTTGCATCCACTTGAGACCTTTGAGATTCAGAGCTTTGAGACCGAAAAAGAAGCCTGTTCTAGGGGATCTGGACTTGAACACTCCTGGTGATGTTTGGAAGCAGTCAAACAACAAGAGGTTCACAGCATGAAGAGATTTAATATGGCCACCCTGAGGGGAGCTGACAGGAAGCCTCTGAGCTCTGAGGATGCACAGTCCTGAGGGTGACAGAGCTAAGCAAAGGCAGAGCTGAGACTGGACGTCCCTGAGGTCAGCCATGACCTGCGCTGCTTCTTGTCCATCATCTGCATGAGCAGCAGCAGAAACACAACCCAGCCAGAGGCAGAGGCTGCAGCCAGGGGAGGACAGTGCAGAACCAGTGGAAATAGTGTGTGGTCAGAGAGAGCTGACAAACAGTAAGCCAGGCTCCCTTCCCTGTGGGTGAGGATTAGCAAGGTCAGGAAAACTGACAGGCAGGGGTAAGCCACGCCCCTCCCTGGTGGGCGGGGATTCTCTGGGTCAGGAGCTTCCTTCCCACTCACTCCACTCCACTGTGACAGGGCTGGTCAGGCTGGGATGCTCCACCTGGCAGGTGTAAACCTCTCCACTCTGAGGAACCGTCTCCAGCATCACCAGGATCTGGAAGGTCCAGTCTCCATTCCAGATCAGGCCCGTGGTCACGACCACAGTCTTCTCCTCCTGGCCATTCCGGAACCATCTGACTTCAATCTGGCCTGGGTAGAAGCCTCTCACAGAGCAGACCAGGAGGTTGTGGTGCTCCAGGGGCTGTGTCTTTGTTGGGTACACAGTCACCTGAGGCTCAGCTAGAGGAGAAAGGGAGGTGAGAATAGGTCATGAGGGCAGAGCTGTCCTCTCTGGCTGGGGACCTGTCTGCCTCCATCAACCCAGGCTGAAGTCCAGACAGGCCTCCAAAACCTTCCCGTGACATTAATCCTGATCACAGGGCCATTAGATCTGAAGAACCCTAAGGTTTTATTTTATACCTCAGACAACTTTTCATTATTGAGTTAAAATATTTTCAATTTCTACAATACATTGTATTAATAAAGGGAAGAAAAGTATTCCTCCTCCGTTGTGTGGTTCCTGTAGACTGAAGGCCATAGCTAACAGGCCAGGAAAAAAAATTTCTGCACTGCCATCCTGGTCTGGAAAACAGTCCTCAGAACAGCAGAATATTAACACACTTCCAGTTTATACTCCAGTTTCTCCAGAGATCAGGCCCCAGAGCTGCAGGCCCCTGCTGGTGATGTCAGAGCTGGTGGGCAGGAGCAAGCCCAGCCCTTCTCCCTTGCAGCTCCATGGCACTGTTTATAGTTCTGTCTAGACCACCCACTGCAGGAGTCATGGAAGCCAAGCCAGGCTGTATCACACACTGTGGAACTGGCCACCTGTGCTGGCTAGCTCACATCAACTCAACAAGCGGTATCTGAGAGGAGGGAGCCTCGGTTGAGAAAATGTCTCCACAAGATAGGGCTGTAGGGCATTTTCTTAATTAGTGATCAATGGGGTATGGGAACGCAGCCCACTGTGGGTGGTACCACCTCTGGGCTGCTGGTCCCGGGTTCTGTAAGAAAGCAGGCTGAGCAAGCCATGAGGAGCAAGCCAGTAAGCAGCTCCCCTCCCTGGCCTCTGCGTCAGCTCCTGCCTCCAGGCTCCTGCCCTGTGTGAGATCCTGTCCTGCCCTCTTCCATGAAGAACATGGATGATGTATAAGCCATCACAGCCATAGTCACCCAGACTAGGAAACTGCTTCTCCCTGGAAATCTTTAAAAGTCAGACATTCCCTTTAGGGGCAGGGACGCTTCTCCTTCAGGCTCCCATCACTCATGGCCACTGTTTTTCCTGACACCCGCGGTCACAGGCGCTCCCCTAATGATGCTCTTCTGAGGGTAATTCTGCCTTGGCTCCTGCTTGAGCCGGCGGACAATTCACAACCCTCCCACTGTCGACTCGGTGTAGCTCAGTGGCCGGTGCTACTACACTCGACCTCTAAATTCCCGCAGATGCTAACAATTGCCACTGCACCAACAAATGATCCCAAAGAGTCTCTTATGTCTGAACTTTCTCTGCTCTCACTTCCAAAAGTCTAACCCTAAGACTGTTCCACTTTCCACTCCTGAAAATCTTTTATCGTCATGATTAACTTCTGCTCAAAAACAAAACAAAAGAAAAATCTCTAAAACCTATTGTGTAAATTCTAGGATTTATGAGTTTTGGGGTGTGGTTAAAATTCTGCAAAATATGGAACAAAAAGCTTAAAACTTGTAACAAAGGGTTGATGCTTTTAAAAATCTATACATGTGCAATCATAATTCGCTATGTGTGACTGGGATTCAACTCTTGTTTAGGAAGGTGGATGTTTTGAAATCGCAGCCCTGAGACTCACCTCCATCTTGGCTGATGGCCTCTTCAGGATGGAAACAACATTGTGGCTAGCGGCAAACTGTTCTAAGGCTAAAAAAGAGTCCATGCCATGGACCTCACCACCATCTTGATTAAGATGACCACGTGCTATAAACCAACTAAGGCGACATTCATAAAACTTCTTAGTCTACTGAACGAATCCTCTGCTTATCATCGTATCTTCCTTTTACACCAAGGAGGCAACAATGGGTCTCTAAAATATTTTGGATTATAGTGGATTTTTGTTTTGGTTTTTTTAAGACAGGGTTTCTCTGTAGCTTTGGAGCCTGTCCCGGAACTAACTAGCTCTTGTAGACCAGGCTGGTCTCGGACTCACAGAGATCCGCCTGCCTCTGCCTGAGTGCTGGGATTAAAGGCGTGTGCCACCACCGCCTGGCTAGAGTGTATTTTTATATGATGATAAATTCTTAAGATTATACAGGTCTATTCAGGTTAACAGAAACTGTCTTGGAAATGCGTGTCTAACCATTATGTCTTTGCTAATTGTGTTCAACACCAGGCTTCTGGAAAATTTTTTAAAGAAACAAAATATGTTTGATAAATAAGATTTATAAATTCCTAAGGTCTCTTCGGGTTAGCAGAAACTGACTTGGAGATATATGTCTGGCCTGTTTGTCTTTGCTAATTTTGTCAACCTTTAGCTGTTTGGATAAACTGAGACATACCATGGAGGGGTTGAAGGTGAGACATACCATGGAGGGTTTGAAGGTGAGACATACCATGGAGGGGTTGAAGGTGAGACATACCATGGAGGGGTTGAAGGTGAGACATACCATGGAGGGGTTGAAGGTGAGACATACCATGGAGGGGTTGAAGGTGAGACATACCATGGAGGGGTTGAAGGTGAGACATACCATGGAGGGGTTGAAGGAAAATGGCCCCTGAAGAGAGTGGTACTATTAGGAGGTGTGGTCTTGTTGGAGAAAGTGTCACTGTGGAGGCGGGCTTTGAGGTCTCCTATGCTCAAGATACCACCCAGTGTCATAGACCACTTCCTGTTGCCTGCAAGGCAAGATATAGGACTCTCTGCTACTTCTCCAGCACGCTGCCGTATTCCCAGCCACCACATTCCACCATGAAGATAAC
Organism: Microtus pennsylvanicus; assembly: GCF_037038515.1. NCBI lineage: Eukaryota > Metazoa > Chordata > Mammalia > Rodentia > Cricetidae > Microtus > Microtus pennsylvanicus. The sequence continues at coordinate 2,710,490 of NC_134585.1, read as the reverse complement.
GGGCTAAACCTCTGAAACTATGAGTCTGCCCAATGAAAGGTTTTCCTAATAAGAGTTGCCGTGGTCATGGTGTCTCTTCACAGTGACAGAAAGCCTAAGACGCACAAGAAACTGGTATTCTGGGAGAGGACTCTGGCCAGCTCAAGTGTGGTGCACATGGCTCTGGCGGGCCTTGCTCTTCTCCCCCATTCCCTCTGCCTTGCCAAAAGCCATTTGATTATTTTCCTAAAGCTAGCCAGCCACCAAGGTCCATTTCCTTGTGTGACCACTTCCTCCTCCTGAGACCACCAAGGTCCAGCTATCAAAGTATCAAAGTATAGAACTCAAATGCCCCCTTTGGCTCGGCTAATGAACCTGCCCAATTAAAATTAAACACCTCATCCTAACATGGAGTTTCCCTTTTTTGCCTTGATAAACTGCCATTTTCCTATGGGCCACATCAGTTTCTTCTCTGCCCAGAGCAGGCCATTGTCCTTATCTGGGACAAATAGCCCTGCCCCCTTCCCCCGTCCCCTTCTCCTTCTCCCTTGTCCTCTATCTCCTGGGTTTGTCTCTTGTTCCTGGTCCTCTGTCCCTCCGAGAACTTGGTCTTGGGCATCGAGAGCCGATATTTTTCCTTTCATTCTATCATGGTGGGCTACGACAGGATCAGGACAGTAAGGTTTCGGGTCTCTATGAGAGCTGTATTTATGGTCTTGGAAAGCTCCCAGTTTCTCTAATTATAATTTGAAGTTTTATTTTGATAATAAAGGATCTTCAATTAAATTTTTGGTATTTGTTTGTTTTTCAAGACAGAGTTTCTCTGTGTAGCCCTGGCCATCCTGGAATTCACTCTGTAACCCAGGCTGGCCTCGAACTCAGAGATTCATCTGCCTTTGCCTCCTGAGTACTGGGAAGAAGAGTGTGTGCCACCACTGCCCAGCTTCAAGACAAATTTTTAAGGCCCAGACTTAACAGGGCTAAAATTATAAAGACCTAATCTTACCAAAGCTATTAACTTGTCAACTGCTGAAGGTAATTAAGACATGCGAATTAACGGTCAGTAACTTTATAAATGATCAGATCCTTTTTTTTAAGATTTATTTATTTATTATGTATATAGTGCTCTGCCTACATGTGCCCCTGCAGGCCAGAAGAGGGCGCCAGATCTCATTACAGGTGGTTGTGAGCCACCATGTGGTTGCTGGGAATTGAACTCAGGACCTTTGGGAGAGTAGTCAGTGCTCTTAACCACTGAGCCATCTCTCCAGCCCCAATGATCAGATTCTTTAATGAGCTCAGAACTGTGTCAGTCATGCCGAGTGCAAATGCAATCCACTTGCAGGGACGAGCTTTATCAGCCTCCTGTAGATGTTTTCAAGGTTAACCCTAAAGCAAGTAGCTAAAAACATCAGTCTGTTTAAAATCAGGTATACTTGATATATGGTGTTCAAACTCCTCAGAGATCTGCTAAATATGACATGCTAAATGTTTAATTTTTAGCTTCCCGTGAGAACCTTTATCCAGCAATCGATGGAAGCAGATGCAGAGATTCACAACCAAGCACTGGGCTGAGCTCCCAAAATCCAGTTGAAGAGGAGGGGTGAGAATATGAGCAAAGAGGTCAAGACCATGATGGGGACCCCCACTGAAACAGTCTACCTGAGCTAAGGGGAGCTCACTGACTCTGGACTGACAGCTGGGGACCTACATAGGACCAAATTAGGCCCTCTGAGTGTGGGTGACAGTTGTGTGGCTGGAGCATCTGTGGGGCCACTGGCAGTGGGGCCAGGATTTATCCTGTGATTGAACTTTTTGGAACTCATTCTCTCTGGAGGAATACCTTGCTCATAGTGGGGAGGGCCTTGGTCCTGCCTCAAAGCGAGGTGATAGACTTGCTTGACTCCCCGTGGGAAGCCTTACCCTCTGGAGTGGGGGTAAGGGAGAGGGAGTGGGAGGAGGGGAGGGAGTAGAAATTGGGATTGGTATGTAAAATGAGAAAATATTTTTAATTAATTAATTCACTAATTAATTAATACACACACACAGCTTCCCATGACAGACAGAAGCGACAGCTCCTAGAGGCAACCCTAAGTTCTCCAAAGAACTCCATGGCATAGGCAACTCCTCCTGGGTTGTGGCAACACTAACCACTGAGCAAAGAGAGCTGATGGTGTTGACAACTAACTGTAGCTTTATCAGTTTGGCAGCAGCAAGCACCCAGCCCCTCCCCGCGAGGCTGCTGCTGCCCGGTTAGTTCATTTCGTGTGTAAAATCAGGCCTCACTTTTCCAGAGCCATTAGGTCTCCCAACAGGAAAGGCAGACACAGAACGCTTTACCTTGCTGACTGACTTCACACTGAAAGATAAACCACAGAATGGGTTTCAGTGTTTTACTATTCCTTTATTTTAAAGAGTTTGCTTTGTGATGACTGATCTCAGGGACCAACCATCTGTCTCTCATGGTATGGAAATAAAAGATTTGAAGTTAAGTGAGTTGTGAGGATCTAAGAAAGTAACTTAAGGCATGCCACTGCGTGGTGACGGTCTAAGAAAGGGATCTGAGGCGTGCCAATGCGCGTGGTGATGGTCTAAGGAAGGGATCTGAGGTGAAAACAAGAGATTTCGCACATTTCCTTCCATCTATGCTATTGCTATTAAGACTTCACAAGTTCAGAGGTCTTGGCAATGGTGGTGCACATCTTTAATCTCTGGAAACAGAGGCAGGCGGATCTCTCTGTGTTTGAGGCCAGCCTGGTCTACAGAGTGAGTTCCAGTACAGCCAGGCTATGTAGAGAAACCATGTCTCAAAAAACCAAAAACAAAAATAGTTCAGAATTTTAACATTAACCAATGGAGTTCTGATAAGCTATTAATCTAGAGTTACTTAAGTTTTGCTAATGTCATCATAGTCAGAAGCTCACGATTTTACATTTCTTTGGTTATTTTCTAAGTATAGATTTAAAAGTGCTTCTCATCATACTGAAAACATCTCTGTCATATCTATCTATCTGTATGTCTGTCTATATGTAGACATAAACATATACTTATACATGTACACACACAAGCACACACACACAGACACACACACATGCACATGCACACGCGTGCACACACACACACATGCACACACACACATGCACATGCACACGCGTGCACACACACACACAGACACACACACACATGCACACGCGTGCACACACACACACTCACACACACACACAGACACACACACATGCACACACACACATGCACACACACACACAGACACACACATGCACACATGTGCACACACACATGCACACACACACACATGCACATGCACACGCATGCACACACACACATGCACACACACACAGACACACACACACATGCACACACGTGCACACACACATGCACACACACACAGACACACACACACATGCACACACGTGCACACACACATGCACACACACACACACACACACATGCACACGTCCAGTCCTCCGGACAGAGGAGAGCATGCTCACACTTTTAACCCACAGCCACAGCTTCTGCCATGGCTCGCAGACATGAGTCTACTCCAGCTGTCTACAGATACCTGTTAGCTGCTTCTGCCGTGGCTCGCAGACATGAGTCTACTCCAGCTGTCTACAGACACCTGTTAGCTGCTTCTGCCGTGGCTCGCAGACATGAGTCTACTCCAGCTGTCTACAGACACCTGTTAGCTGCTTTTTCTACAGGTGCAAATTTAAAACAGTGGCAATGCTAATATGTCTATAACTTTTATCTCTTTTTGTAAACTTAAGGATTTAATGCAAACTTCAGGGAGTCACAGCTTGGATCCACCTGTGACAGATCAGACCGGGTCCAGGTAAGCACCCCTGTCAATCAACAGCCACACACTCCTTCTGGGTGCTCCTCACATGTGTGTGACACCCCCCCCCGTTTCTCTCTGTATTCCCCTCCTCTCTCCCCCTCACTCCCCTCTTTTCTCTGTGTCCTCTCCTCTCTCCCCCACTCCCCTCTTTTCTCTGTGTCCTCTCCTCCTCTCTCCCCCCACTCCCCTCTTCTCTCTGTGTCCTCTCTCCCCCCACTCCCCTCTTCTCTCTGTGTCCTCTCCTCTCTCCCCCTCCCCTCTTCTCTCTGTGTCCTCTCCTCCCCCTCCCCCCACTCCCCTCTTCTCTCTGTGTCCTCTCCTCCTCTCTCCCCCCACTCCCCTCTTCTCTCTGTGTCCTCTCCTCCTCTCTCCCACTCCCCTCTTCTCTCTGTGTCCTCTCCTCCCCCTCCCCCCACTCCCCTCTTCTCTCTGTGTCCTCTCTCCCCCCACTCCCCTCTTCTCTCTGTGTCCTCTCCTTCTCTCTCCCCCTCCCCTTCTCTCTCTGGCCTTTCCCTCCCCATTTCCTCACCTCTCTGCTGCACTGTTAGAATCTCCACAATGGCGTAGTTGAATCTGCAGAACGTGTGCACCTTGGCCCGCTTCTGCTCCAGGAAACCCTTCTGGCTGTTCCAGTACTCTGCCTGGATCTGTCCCAGCTTAGTTACTGCTTGGTACTTGCCCACTTCGCTGTCAAATCGCAAGTGTTCCTCCTGGTTATAGATGTGTCGCTGCAAGTACCGCACCCGCTCCATCCCATTGGAGTAATGGCATTCGCTTTTAACTTGTTGCAAGAAACGAGCTGTGGAGACAGAAGTGTCACCTGCCCAAGTGACTCTCTCTCAGGGACCCGACACCTCAAAGCCATATGTCCCTCTTCAGATACCCAAACCAAGTGGGCATGAATGCCTTGAACCACCTCTGCCTACACTGCGCTCTCTCTCTCTCTCTCTCTCTCTCTCTCTCTCTCTCTCTCTCTCTGTAGCATAAATAATAAAAACCCAGAGACAGATATTGGGGTTCAACCTAAATACCAGAAAAGCAAGGCAGCCAAGCCACTACAGAGGTCTTACCTCTACCAAGGCTGGGCAACTATAGACTAAGCAAACTAAACCTCTCTCTCCTCCCATTTTATATCCCCTCTAGTGCTGGCATTGAATGCATGTGACTTCCTAGTACTGAGATTAAAGGTGTGAGCCACCACCACCTGAATTTGTTTCTGTATTGGTCTTGTGTAGCCCAAGGTAGCCTTGAGCTCACAGATCCATCTGCCTCTGCCTCCCAAATTCTGGGGTTAAAGGTGTGTGTTAGTATTATCTGACCTCTAGTGGCTTTAACTTCGCCTCTGGTCTTCAGGCAAGGTTTATTTATTAAAATATGAATATCCCACTACAATCTTAACAAAATCCATAAAAGAGAAGGACCCAGATTCTGGGAAAACCTACCTCGACTGCCAGAGAAAGCACAAACACCCCACCCTTTCACTAGCCCGTGCCTCCCCTCATTTCTTTAGTCCTTGTCTATGACCTCCAGACCCCAAACGGGTGGAGAAGTTGATGGGCCATTTCATCTCCCGCTTCTCCCAGTCTTGGCCAAGAATACATCCTCTGCCGAGGCTGTCGAGATGGTTCAAGGGTAAAGCACTTGCCTTTTGATTTCCAGAGCTCACACCATTAACCCTGTGAGGGGAGACAGAGGGATCCAGTAGTCTCATGGGCCACTAGCCTAGCCTAGCTCCAGACCCGTCAAAGAGCATGTCCCCAAATAGAACAAAAACCCTGGAGGAATGGCAGGGATGTCTCCCACATACAAACATCTCCGCTGCTCAGAAAGGGTGGAAGTGTTACTACTGACCCACAGTCTAGAAACGAACAGTCCAGATGGGTTAAAACAAAACAGCACAACCCTGCTATGGCCAGCCAGAAGGGACTGGTAGTGACCGCTGCGGTCAGGTCACCTCCTCAAAGATCAGCACCCAGAGGGGGCCCTGGAGCAGGGGACACCTTCTGATCCCGAGCCCATAATGTCCTAATGAAGACCACACACAGTAACTGCTCAGGGCTGAGCCTCAGCCTGACAGCTGCCTCCCACCTTCACTCTCAAGCCTCTTCACCCTTTCTAGAATATTCTGCGTCTGACCGTGACGCAGGCCTGTGCTGCCTCTGGGAATCTAAAGAGGAGAAAGCAACGACCTCTTCTCACTCTTCAGCTTAAAATTATGAAGTGAGAAACCAAAGGGAAACGGTCAAGACGCGATCCCAGAACGAGACAAGTCAGGAGAGAAGGGTGCGGCTCTGTAGACGGAAACGGAAACGGCAGGGAAACGGAACCAGAGACGACGCGCTCTGGGGAACCGAACGACGGTTAGCGTCAAGGATGGTTACATCGGTCTCAGACAGGAAGGGTGGTGGCTACAAGTTTTTACGGACGGGTGCACACGTGAGGTGAGGTGAAACCATGCATAAAAACTTGAGAGTTCATGAACTTAGCCAAGAAAGCAGAGGACAATGAATCTCAGAATGTAAGGGCGCAGGCGAGAGAGGAGCTGGAGGGATCGTGGGGAGCTAAGCACTTAAAAACCGGGCGTTGACGCAGGCCTCTGGGCTTTTCCTAAGTAATAGGAAACTGCTGGAGAAGTTTCCAGAAATTTAAACCATCATCCCAACACTGACTCACAGTCTCTGATCTGAATGACAGATCCAGAGAATTCACAAGCCAGATCTTTTTACAATGCAATGCCAAATTTACTTGTCAAATCTGATCAGAGGAGGAAGCTGATGAGATTCAATCCTCTTTCACGGTTCCAGGCCACAAAAAAACGTGAAAACAAAACCAAACCGGGCTCCAATCCGCCCCAGGCTCTCAGAAGGACCGCTCACGGAGCCCACGGCTCTAAGGTTGCCTTAGCTCCCAAGGAGAAAGCGAACTAACCCACCACCCAGCTGAGCTTCCACACAGGAAGCTCAGCTTTTTACTCAAAACAGAAACATATATACAACATAGAATACAAACACACATATGAAGTCCTATTTTTAAAGAGAAACCTCTTTGTCTGGCATAGCTCAACACAATGAGGACAAGCCCTGTGCAGGGGTTGATTTAACACCATGACTATCAGTCCTCTCCCGGCCCTGAGGACTGTGACCTGAGGACTGTGACACAGGCTGGAGATGCTCCAGGAAGAGACTGGAAAGCAATGGCTGATACGTGGGGCCTCTCACACAGATCTGAGAGCACAGGCATCCACACTCCTCTTTGGGGAAACAGTTTGGATTTCATGTGAGGACTGTGGGTGGTCACAGAAAATATCAGTAGATTCAAGGGGCTTGACCTGGACAGTGAGAAATCGGCCCCTTCCTCCCCCGCCCCCAGCAGCTCAGCACCTGAGGTGCACACTTACGTCGGGGGTCCCTGACCAAAGCCACGGAAGAGCTCAGCACCATCAGTGTCAGGACCACAGCTGCCACCCAGGGGCCTCTGGGGAGCCACAGACACACCATGCTGGAGGAGAGGTGGTCTCACACCCTGAAAACTGTCTCCTCTCTCCATCCACACCCAGGTCAGAAGACCCAGGGGATTCACTGCTTTGGTGCTGTGCTGAGTAAGGTCGATGCTGAGGAGCCAATCAGCATCAGATGTGAACATCATCATCAGTTACTAGTTAGAAATTCACTATGAGGGCCCTCTATGAAACCAGCAATTTCTCTTTTAATTTGGTATTTTTAATGCTTGATCCAGTCGCAGCTGAAATGCTTCCATCCAGCCACAGTGCTGGGCCGGCTCTGCGATGGTGTCACTCATTCGCCAGTCTGAGCACTGGACGAGCAGTCACCTCCCCTACACAGGGCTGCTGGGACTACTGTGTGTTTGAAGCTTGTGGGAGCCAAGGAGATGAAGGAAGACGGCTATGAGTCAGTCACCTTTAACCTGGGGCTCACTGCACGCAGCTTGACGATGTCCATGTCAGATGATGTCACCACTGTCTCTCACATTTCCTAGAGCTGGAGTAGGCTGTGGTGCTGTGGTCATCTCCAGGAGCAGTTTCCAGTCTTCCCTGGTAACCGATGATGTGGCAGAACTCAGGCTCCTGATTGGACTGCGCTTCTTCAGTTAGGGGAATCTCTGAGAAGCTAATGGACACTGAAGGTGAGTCATGGTGTAGTCCTGACATGAGGGGCTTCTCCAGCTCAGCTCCTGAACTGTTGCTGATTTCAGTGGAGCCTCCAGAAGCGCAGGTGAGGGTCCCCATGGTTATTCACAGTCCAGTCCTCAAGGGAGACATTCAAAGCAGAGCCTGAGTGTATGTGGAGTTTTTTGTTGGGGTCACCAGTTCCCCAATAATCAAAGCAGAGACTTATAATAAATTCTAAATGCTCAGCCGATAGCTTAGGCTTGTTATTAACTAGCTCTTACAACTTAAATTAAGCCATATTTCTTCTCTGTGAACTACCAAGTGTTGCGGTACCCTTTTTCAGCATGGCAAGTCCATCTTGCTTCTCTCTGCGTCTCCTGGTGACTCTGCCCTTCTTCATCCCCATGCTCTCTTTTTCCCTGTCCACAAGCCCCGCCCAACCTCTTCCTGCCTAGCTATTGGCCACTAGCTCTTTATTAAGCCAATGAGAGCAACACTTCTTCACCGTGCACAAAAAGACATTTCCATAACAGCTGAGCGTCCTGGGGGATGAGGGTGGGGTCCTGTCAGGGTTCAGTTGAAGTCCTGAGAGCAAGGGTCTGGGGAGTGTGGGGTGTGCGGCAGAGCTGGATCAGCCCTGGGAGATGTGTTCATCTCTGTGGGTGTAAGCTGGAGGTGATGCTCCTCATCCTGATGTCATTGACTCAACTTACCTGGTTTTATATTCTTTAGCACAACACACTGAGGTCAGATCCAGAATTCCTGTGGATGCTCAGGGAGGGAGCTGGGATTCTCACAGCTGCGAAGATTAATATCATACAGGGAAGAGTTTAGTAGGCTTTCTTTTGGGTCACCAACCAGCTCCCATGTCACGACATGGAAACTTACTATTAGTTATGAATGCGCAGCCTTAACTTAGCTCTTATTTTAATCTGTTTCTCTTATCTACATTTTGCCTTGGGTTTTTTAACCTTTCATCTTTCTTTCTTCCTTTCTTTCTGTGTGTCCTACTTTCGTGCTTCTCGTGTCTGTCTGTCTGTCTGTCTGTCTGTCCGTCAGCTGCCTGACTTCTGGGTCCAGGCATGTCCCTCTCTTTGTCCCTTGTTCTTTTCTCTCTTCTCTTCTCTTTATTCCCTCAGCCCCCAACCCCACCTCCCTCTCCTGCCTAGCTATTGGCCATTCAGCTTTTTGTTAGACCAATCAAGAGTTAGGCAAGGTAAAAACAAGTGCAACATATTTTTACATAATTAAACAAATGTAACACATCTTTGCCCAGTTAAAATAATATCCCACAACAGAAGAGTTTAAGGTTTTTTTCCCCATCTAGATCTCCATGGCAAAGCACCGACCTAACACTGAGTGACTAAACTAGCAAATTACCCAGCAATCCCACGCGTGCTGGGCATGCGCCAACCACTCAGCTACAGTTGCAGCCCACCTTCAACTTCGAGACAACTCAGTCTCACAGATAACCTTGAACTTGCCGTCCTCCCACCTTACCCTCTAGACTAGCTAAGATCACGGAGTTGTGATCTAAAGGTCCAGGCAGGAAGATGTATTTTCTTCAGATTCACTTCAGCGTTCTAGGACTCACCACCCTGCAGCTGTGTGTGGTGTGGACAGTGTGGAAAGCATCAGCCTGGGGCCGAGGTGATGGCGCAGCCAGGAAAGTGCTTACCACACAAGCTTGACGGCTCAGCTCCTTCCCAGCACCTATGTAAAAAGCTAGATGCGTGGCACATGACCACATGACCATAATCCCAGCACTGGGGAGCCTGAGGCAGGTGGATCCTGTTGACCAGGCAGCCCCTCCTCTCAGCAAGCCCAGGTCCCAGTAAGAAAGCCTGTCTCAAACAAGGTGCATGGCTTCGGAGGAATGACATCCTAATCGACCTCTGGCTGTGATGTGTACATGCATGTACACACGCATACCTTCACACACACACGTGCGCGCACACACCAACATAATAGAAATCAACCTGCTCAATCAATCTCTTTTTAATCCATCCTGTAAAGCCTGTGGCTAGAATGCTATTTATTTTACTAAAAATAAATCTTCGTCTTTCATATGCATTTCATTAATAACCCTTCCCAGCTGATGAAAGTTTCTAACTAGCAGCATAAACCAAGGAGCATTTGTTCACGGTAACATTTTATATAAGTAAAATCAACTTAAACGTCTAGCCACCAGACTTCAGAGTGTGTAGGGTGGGTGAGCTGCACAGGTTGCTATGGCAAACTTACACCAGTACACCCAGTACACCCCAACATTGAGGAGCTGCACTCTAGAGCGTCCTCAGACACCAGAAGTAACTGAGTCACCATACTCTGACAACCGAGAAAAGAAACCGTCGTTAAACCCAAAGGCCATTTTGGGCCCATTAGCGGAGTGGCTACAAGAAGTCAGCTACAGGCACGCCCCACCCCGCACACTGTCGGATGGAAGGTGAGTGCCTCCTGGTGGGCAACCCATCTATTTTCCTTTTAGTAAAACCTGAAGCTTGGCAGAGGCCAATGAGGAAGCACACACTTCCTGGGGGAACGCAGTGGAGGGAAGGGCAGGTTAGCTAAAGTTGGGCTAACTGCTGCCTTCTCAAAGAAATGGGGGGAGGTCAGAGCTGCCACCCGGACTCTCGCCCCATCTCTTCAGAGAGAGGAGAGCATTGTTTGAAAGCATCACTTGTCACCATCGGGTTTCAATGCAGAAAACTGAGATGCTCACCCAGAGGGAAGGAGCTCAGTGGAACATTCACCGTGGAGAGCAGAGAGCTGGATGTGTGGGAAATCCTTAAATATGTCAGCCTACAGCAAATACCAACATTGCCCCGCAGACTTTAACCATTGCCTGATCCAGGAAGACAGGAGCACGTGCTAGGCGAGTAAATCAAACGCCCATAAAGAACTTCCATGTCAAGCAATTATTTGAAATACACATAATTTTGTCATTTATTAAGATGAATGCAGGGTGGGGAGATGGCTAAGAGCACTTGCTGCTCTTGCAGAGGACCCGACTTTGGCTTCAAGCACTCCATTGGGTAGCTCACGGCATCTGTCACACCAGCTCCAAGCAGATCCCTTCCTCCGGCCTCCGTGGGTACCTGTCTCACACACGCACACCCACAGCACACACCCACACGCACACAATTTAAGACAAAATAACATGCCTCTCAAATAAATGACTAAAAGTGAAAGCCATCGTGCATGCTCGTGAGAGGCGTGTTTGCCCAGCGCAGCACGACCCAAGGATGCTGGCTTGGCCCTGACCGGCTGCAGACCTGCGCTACGAAACCCTAAGTCTTCAGCTTGCAGTCTGGAGATCACACGGCTGTTTCTACACTGCAGTCACAGCAGAGACAGCTTCAGGTCCGAGCTGAGGTGCATCAGGCAGCATTGGCGGGGTTGCACATGTGAGAGCAAAGCCCAACACATCTGCATGCTGCGTGTGACTCCAGCAGGTGCCATGTGCTGCTGTTTACTGCTGGTCACTGTACATTGCGATTGTGTCTTCCTGTACTGGGCATGGAACCCGGGGCTTGTCCCTGCTTCCGTGTTTACTGCAGCACAATCCTCCACGACTAACTGCAGTCGGCCAGGATGCCTGTCAGTGGACGAGCGGATAAAGAAAAGGGCTGAAAATTTCATCTACTGAGAAACTAAAATCACATGGATATAGACTAATTCTGGTGCATTTCCAGTTTGTATGCATCCGTTTCCGTTGTGTGCATACATGGATCTTCATATATATTTACATGTGCATGTGTCTAAACTCTAAAGGAAGAACATGGGAGGATTACGTCCCTGAACTGTTTTACTTAGAAACCCTGACCAAAGAGGAAGCAACCCGCTCGATGCTTCTTGTCGCTCCCCCGGCACAGGGCCCCCTGCCCTCCCAATCCACAGCTCAAGGAGGTCCAGGTGTGGCCTAACCGCCAGTCCAGGGTGCACAGCTGTTAACTGTGGAAGCATCCGTGTGCAGCTAATTCCGCAGATGCCCTGAGAGCAGGGGCTGTCGGCCATGGCGGTTCCCAACCAGACTCCATGGGGTGCACCACCCAGCCTGCAGACCCGAAGAAGTTTGTTGCAGGGGTGGAGGGCACTATAGAGATCTCAGCTAGACATCACCTGGGAAGCATAGACGACGAGGAACAAGGCCTCAAGCTCCATATGTATCCCGGGAATGCTCCAAACTTACGATTCCTCTGACTGAAGTCTTGCATACACCACCACACCCAGCTTAGAGGCAAGAGATTTTAAACAATGGTACAGAAATAACCAGTATGTGACCGAATGCCTTTAAGGCATGGTTGTTTAGGGCTGGAGAGATGGCTCAGAGGTTAAGAGCACTGACTGTTCTTTCAGAGGTCCTGAGTTCAATTCCCAGCAACCACATGGTGGCTCACAACCATCTGTAATGAGATCTGGTGCCTTCTTCTGGTCTGCAGGAATACATGCAAGCAGAACACTGTATATATAATAAATAAATAAATCTTTAAAAAAAAAAAGACATGGTGGTTTAGTAGGAAACATATGTGTGTGTGACATTGCTGCTTCTGAGGTCCTGCAGAAGATGACTGCCGAGACCACACCACAGGCTTTTCACTTCTTACAGGCTCAGGTCTTCACTGGTCTTTCCATGAATGTCATGACTGGTGTAGAAATGTCATGTGTGTTCTCCGTTACACTCAAGTCTCTTCTTTCCATATTGAATTTATTAGGAACTTCAGTCGTGGAAGAATGTTCAAATTTGAAAATATTTTGTCCACTAATACTAAGTCTGTGGTTTCATTTTTCTTCAACTTTCTACCACCTTTTCTGGTGTGTCTTGCATCCCTGGGACAGCCCTCGCCAGTCACGGTATGTGAGTCTCTCACATGTGCATCCCTGGGACAGCCCTCGCCAGTCATGTATGTGAGTCTCCCCTGTGTCTTGTTGATTAGGTTTGCTGGTGCTGAGTTGAGGACTTTTGCACCCCTGTGTCTTGTGTGTCATTGGCTCACCATGTCCTTGTTTGATTACGGTCTCAGGATAACAGTTCTCAGCTAGAGAGAGCTTGGAAGCATTTTCTCTGCAGCTTTGCAGAATCTTAGGCAGGAAGACCTTTAGTTGGTCATTAAATGTTTGGCAGGCCTCACTGTGAGGCAAGTCTATCCTGAGCTTTCCGTGGATGCACAAACTCATGAACGGTTCAAGGTTTGTTCAGGCCATGACAACTTCAGCGAGGGCAGCTCCAAGGAGGCAAGAGGGAGGTACTGAGGTAGCAGGCTATGGCCCTTAGCCCTGTGAGGCCTTTCCTGTCCAAAGCGATAGTGAATCACTGCTTCTCTGCAGCTGGCTTCCTCAGCGAGAGCCCCTGGAGCGCCCGGCCGCTGATGGAGTCTGTGTGGTGTTCCCAGTGTGGGACTCGTGGGAGGTCACCGGCCCCGGGGACCCCACCACCTCGCTGATCACTGACCCGGGATATCCTCACCTTGTTATCTCCCCCCCAGTAGCAACAGAGACCCTCACTGTGCAAGTCTCCCTGTCGGCCCAGCACAGGGTCCCTTCTGTAAGCTCTTAATCTCACTGATAAAAGATTTTAAAAACAGACGAGGAAAACTTGCATTGAAACTTGGACACCAAGCTGAGGTAGCAATCTATCTTGTAAAAACTTATGCAAACAAATCCTATTTCTTTTATGCTGTGTTATTACCACAATCAAGGTTATATAGTTGAGAGGATAGAGAGCCGGACATTTTTAAGTTACTATTGAAATTCTAGTTATTTAAATTTATAAATAGGAAACTTTCTAAATTACTTTCTTACCAACTTAGACCATAAAAAATTGAGTAAATATTGTAACCATAAGGGTTGAAGCAAAACAAAGTCCCAAAGGTGGGGCCTCTGCCGCTAGAGGGCAGCACTCCTCTTCTAGAGCTGGCTGCTTGCCCTAGGAAACACCGCTTCAGACAGGAGGCCTTCAGCACTGCAGGAAAACATGGCTTTGAGCATATCACATGGGTTTTGTGATCAGAAACCCAGCCATTTGTTGCTGGGCAACTTCCGCCGTCTGCCATCTTGAAAGAGTGCTGGGGGGAGGGAGGGTAATGGGTTACTGGGGAGATATGAAGTTTCCTTGGGGCGGTGACGGTTACTGGGGGCTGCTTGGGTGTTTTCAGCTGCCTACTGAACAGCCTTGAGACTAGTAGACCTCAGTAAGAGACTTAGTACTTTGTTACCAACATGAGAGTGTGAAACCCCAGTTGGTGGCCCTGTTACCTGGCTCAACATCTTCCCTTGTTCATCTTCATTTGAAGGCTCTTACTTTTAAGATTTTTTTCACCTTCTTAACAAAGAAACATTTCTAAAGTTACCCTGCTGAAGGTACTCAACATGAAACAGACACAGAGTCCTGAGCCAAAGTGTCCGGACTATCAAAAATTATTGTAACAACCAATAGCACGGCCTCATGTGTGAGTGCCAAAGTGTCCTTAAATCTGGTCTCTCAGAAGTCCTTACCTCTTTAACTCTAGGGACTTCTCTTGCCTCTTGGAAGTTCTAAGACTTCATTATGACACCAGTTCCGGAACCTTCACAGACCATATCCTGCTTAGGTCTGATGAACCTAAGCCACACAGTTCCTGGGAGGCCCTCTGCACTCTTGTCTACAAGGGTCTCCCTAGCACTCAGGCCTCACAGCTCAGGGGCTGTGAGTTTGAGGACTTATTTATCTTGCTCTCTCTCTGACAAACAAATCCAGATGCCGTGGAACCCACAGAGGACACTAACCGGAAGATGGCAGGCTTGGGTAAGAGCCAGCTTCCTCTCTGGCATTTCCTCGATACCTACTCTCTCAAGTCTTGTCCTGGGGGCATTAATGGAACTGGCTTGCTTTCTTACCTGGTGTCTTTCAGCCCCAATACCCGTTCTTTCGTTCTGACTGATTCCTGAGGGAAAGTTGTCCATGGTCATCACATCTCTAGAGCAATCATTTCTGGCTTTTTAAAGTTTAAACTCTCAGACAGAGTAACCACTGCCCACAGTGCTAGAACATACCACAGCCCCCCGCCATCCTTCCTACTGCTCACTGCCTCAGCAACAAAAATTAGGTACTTCATCCCTTCCCCACACACGGGATGACCACGTCCAACTTCATCCCTTCCCCACGCACGGGATGACCACGTCCAACTTCATCCCTTCCCCACACACAGGATGACCACGTCCAACTTCATCCCTTCCCCACACACGGGATGGCCACGTCCAAAAGTCCACACCAAGAACATCTCAAATGCCAGGCAAGGGACAGCTGCTTTCTGGGACATCCTCTGAGCCACCATCCGAGCTAATCTCCTTCTCACCAGAATCTGACACTCCTGTGGTGGAAACCAGCTGCTGACTTCAGGAAATATATTCAGAGCAAATCTCTAGATGCTAAGGGTTCGGCAGCAGATTTTCTCACAAACATCTAAAAAGTCTCAGCAGACCAGCCCGACCTGCCAGCAGGGTTGAGGTTACATTGTGAAGTAGATTTCCACTAGTTCTCTTGGAAGTAGCCTTGATTGTGGGATGATCTATTTCCTTTTGGTGTAGAAGGTCCTTCTATCTTTGTGTTGATTTCATTGGTTAAATAAAGAAGCTGACTTGGCCTTTTGATAGGGCAGCCCTTAGGTGGGCGGAGTAGACAGAACAGAATTCTGGGAGGAAGAAGGCAGACAGGGAGAGACGCCATGATTCTCTGAACCAAGATGGACGTAGGTTAGAATCTTGCCAGTAAGCACAGTCACGTGGTCATTCACAGATTTAATAATAAAGGGGTTAAATAAGATGTGAGAGTTAGCCAAGAAGAGGCTAGAGATAATGGGCCAGGCAGTATTTCAATGAATACAGCTTTTGTGTAATTATTTTGGGGTTAAGCTAGCCGGACGGTGGGACACAGCCTGTTCCCCTTCTACTATATCTTGGGCATTCAGAGCTTGATAATCTTCAGGCTTCCATGGTCACACAGACTTCTGGTTGCTATGGACTTATTCCCCCATTCATTGTCTTTTCTGCTCTATCTTAAATATCAAACACAAACCAACCATATAGATACACAGACAGTCCTAGCAAGCATTGTCCTCCAGTCCCGGTGACAAAGTTCACAAGTGTGTATCTCATCAGTTGGCTCAGTGAGCAACAACTCCAAGGTCACTGACAGGAAACGTCCATCCTCTCATCTGGCACACATCAATAACACTGCCTTCAGAGGGCACCTTTCCAGGGCCTCCAAAACCAAAAGGTTGCTCATCCGTGCAAAAAAAACTTGAGTATGACATTCTTATATGTGTATCTGTAAAAGTTACAAATGTACAAATATACTAATATTTATGTTTTAAACAAAATGGAAAATGTATACATAAAAGATTAAATTATAAACACACACCAAAAAGGAAGTTCTAATTTTTCCCTCACCCCTCAGAGGACTGCTTTGCCAGAACACTGATCTCCCCCAACCTCCTCTTGTTCCACTGGGGGGGGCTCCATTGACAACCTCCGTGGAGAAGGGGATCCCTCTGATTGCCCGCTTTAAAGCAAGGGCTATCGCAGCCAGGACTGTTACAAAACCAAGAGAACAAGTATAAGAGCTAAAAACTGGGCTGGGGCCAGAATGACAGAAGCATGAGGAAGGGAACTCCAGAAGCTGGGCTTGCCCATAAGGCTTGTAATCCTTGGCGAGGAAGACAGGAACCAAAGCCAGCCTCCGTTACATGGTGAGTTCAAGGCCAGTTTGGGCTCTATGAGACCCCAGAGGGAAAAGGGAGGAGGGGACAGAATAGTATGAGGGCAGCAGTGGCCTCAGGCGATGACGTGGCCCAAAGCAGATAGGTCTCTTTTTGTTTCAGAAGTAATTTTGGTTGCCGTCTTGACTCTGCTGGGCCTCCTTTTCCTGGCTATTCTGATAGTAAGATGGACACGATGTAGAAAAAATGGTGAGTAACCATGACGACTCCCCTCAAAAGTCCCAGAGGGAGGGAAGCTGAGAGGCAGCCCCCTAGCGACAGACTTTCCTGGTGTGCTCAGGGTGTGCCCCACACAGGCGTCAGAGGTCTGACCCTGCCAGTGACTCTGCTCACAGAGTAAAATTCCAGAGTTTACACCATCAGCACAGTCAACAGAAACAGAAGAGTTAGTGAGAGGAATAAGAATACTTTAAAACCAAGTCTATCTCAGTTCCAAAGGAAAGCACGCAAGTCTGAAAATGTGGGAAAACAAGATGCTGGCAGATGCCACATCTGACGGTGTGCAGAAAAAAAAAAAAAACACATGACAGCGTGGGACGCAGTAATACAAACACTCAGTGGTACTGTTATAATTTTTTTAAAAAAATGCTACAAGATCCCTGGCAGCAGTAGGCAGCAGAAATGTTGTAGGTCCCCAAATGGTGGTAGCAGGCCTTGTGGCAGCAGGCAGCAGGCCCTGAGAGCAGCCAGTACCAGACAGAGATGGCTGCCAGTCCCCGAGCGGTAGCTGGTCCCAGGCAGGGAGACACATGGTGGGTGGGCAGGAGATAGGGACAGGCACATCATACAGAATAGAATTGGATATTTATTACTTAGAGGAGGGGGGAGAAGGAGAAGAGGACAGGGCCCCAGAATTAAGGTCCCTCTCCACAGAATCCTCCTCCATACCTGTCCTGCTTCCTTCTGTGTCACCTGCATACCCCAGACTTCCTCTCCTTAGTACCTGTGAACCCTCAGAGAGAAAGCAAGCTAGCATGACAGGGCTGGATGGGGACACTGGAAAGGAGGACTTGGCATCCCATTAGGATCACTAGGGAGGTCAAGGCTTAGAGCACAGAAGGTTGGGTCGGAAAGAACGCCTCTGCCAATAGTTAATGGAAACATTTGCCTACCTCTTCCACAGTGACACAAATCTCCAGAGTCAACTCAGAACAATGTGAGTATCTGACACCGTGAGCGATGAAGTGCCTTGCACGCGGATTCCCCATGTGTGTCTGGCTCACCTGTGTGCTTGCAGAACACAGAGTATATGACCCCATGAGCTACACCTCTGCATTTCTAAGGGAATCCTGGCAGAGATCTCCTAGAATGGACTAGTAGTGCATGCGCATGCATGGTTGGGAGGCTCCTCTCAGGGGCAGCAGAAACCCTAAGCCTTGGGATCAATAGACCCCTCAGCCATTAAACTGATTGCTCAGTGGGAGGTCTAAGTCTTGCTGTGAAGAGGCCTCCATAACTGGACAGAAGGCTCTAACAGCCAGGAATGGTGAGAGTGGATCGGGCTAAGGTTGCTTTGATGAGGAGGAAAAGGTAGCAACATCTTTGAGAGTGAGCCCAGGACGCTGCAAGGGAAGAGAGAGCTGGGTGTTGCAGTGCCATCCTGGAAGTCTGTGTTTGTGTTAACTTGTAGATGTCTAAGTAAAGCGCTGAGATCACAGTCACTGAGCTCTCTCTCCTTTCTCCCTAGGTGCTGGGCTTCTGGACAATGAAGACGGTAGGAACAAATGTTAGGAACTGCAGATAGTTCATGAAGAATGTGTTGCTTCTTCTCGCTTTCAGCGTCATGTGTACAAGTAGCAGACTGCCCTTGTGGCTTCCAGCTGCCTTGCTCTGTGCTCATGCAGATGCAAAACAGCTGGGCGTTTTCTCCAAAAGGGCAACTGTCTCTCCTTAAGATCATTGAAATAATTCACTTTCTCCTCTGGTTTATGCCCATCCCCAGGATCTATAAGAACCCTTATAAAAACAGTCCCACAGATGTTTAAAATAGGATAAAAGGGGCTGGAGAGAGGTTCAGTGGTTAAGAGCAAGGACGTTCATGTAGGCAAAAACACCAAGACCACACACATAAAATACATTTTACGTGGACAAAACACATAGTTTATAGATTGTCATGAAGGTCAAATAGCATATTGAAGAGATACTTTGAAAGCTATACAGTAAAATGAGACACACAAAATTTATGAACCCTATTTTTAAAAATGAAGTTAATAATCTGAACAGCTGATACCCATCCATGCCTCACTACTAAAGGAGAAGCTGGGTTCTGAGTTGAGGCTCATGACTACAATGCTCAGATTCTAAACTAAGTACACCCACTTGACTTAGAAAAAGAGGGTTATTGAGTGCTAGATTTCAATATTTAGCATTTTTATAGTTAGATTATCCACCAAATTTAGCTATATCGGCTGGAGTGAATTACAAAGGTAATTTGAAATAAAACATCTCCAGAAACACGATGGCTATGAGGAGACTCCAAGGCACTGAGGTTTTCTTTCTGCAGGGACTCACATGAGCCTCTAGTTTCAGTATGCCTCGATGTCCTTCTCTCTGTCATCTTGGCTTTAGAACTGTTCTCCCAATGGCTGCCTATGGGTGTGCCCTCGACTCACTCTCCGGAGTCACATCCAGATCTCATTCGGAGCTGCGCACTGCCCCTCGTTCTTGTTTGAAGCCAACTGGACCCACCAACCAATAGAAACCTAGAGGACCATGAAGCTTTGGGTTGTAGAAGCAATCTCTCTCTCTCTCTCTCTCTCTCTCTCTCTCTCTCTCTCTCTCTCTCTCTCACACACACACACACACACACACACACACACACACACACACATCCCCAAGAGTTGAGGAATGTTGGATCACACAGTTTGCTGTGAATACCCTCCACCTACCTTCACCATCACCTCCTCTCCGTCCTTCTGGTCCACGACACGCAAGAGAGGAGAGCGGGGAACTTCTGAACCCTCTTTATTTTCTGAAATTAAAGACAAAAGAGTGGGACAGTCTGGGAGAGGGCTAAGCCCTTAGTCGTGATGGGGGCTGGTGGTAAATTTATCTCTTGGTGAGACATTGGTAACAGTCTGTTTTCTCTTTCGCACAAGGTATCGCCTCTGCCAGACGTAGCAAAGGTAATCAGAATTTTACTTGACGCATAGCGCAGACATGCGTATAATCAATTCAGAGTCTCATAATGGTGCTTAGCTTCCTCTAAGATCCTGAAGTTCATTTCCAACAGAAAGTGGCAAGTATATTAGACACTGGTTTGTTAATGAATACATAAGTCTGTTTAGAAGGCATTAAGAATCTTACATTTTTCTTCAGTCCTCTAGACATTGCATGTGATAATTGAGGTAAGTCTATTTATGGTAAAATTAGAGGGAACGGCCATCTTCCTACTAGCGTGAAGATCGGTGAGGCCTTCATGTGATAACACACCTGAGGGAAACATCTTCAAAAGAGAGGGCTTGAGCTGGCTGCTGAGCGGGTGCTTCAGCCCACAGAGCCTCGGTCCAAACCCTTTCAAGATGGGGCAAGGAGAGAGCACACGGCAGGAGCACGTGGGGACAGAAGCTGCTGCAGGAAAGCAGAGAGCATATATACTTCCACAGCAGCCCCTCCGGTTAATCCACAGTTTATAAATCTATCAACCAGCCATGCAGTGAGATCCAGTCCCCTCCCAAAGACCCTCTTCTGAATGCTGCCCTGGAGACCAGGCCTTCAACCTGAGACCTTCTAGAACACAGTCGGGATCCAAACCGCAGGTTCATGTGCATCCCACAGTACAAACTGCATCTAGTTCCTCTCTAAGGAACTCCGAAGTCTTGGTGCTTCCAGAACAGGCCAAACACCCAAGTCCCATGTTTCCCCTCAGATTTGAAGCAAACTCTCAGCTCTGAGCATCTTCAAAAATCAGACCAACAGCTCACATAGCTCCTAGACACATCAGCATGGGGCAAGTATTCTCACTCTGAAAGAAAGAAGCAAAGCAATAGAAGGAAACTCAGACAGAGGCAGTTCCAGGCCGGCACAGCACTGAGTCCCCGAGCTCCCATCAGCGCAGACAGAGGCAGTCCCAGCCCAGCATGGCCCAGAGTCCCCGAGCTCGCATCAGCAAGGAAGGTGGCACCACGTGAGCTCCTGGGTCTGAGAATCCCCATTCTACCTCCGCTGTCTGCAGCCAGTCTAGGCTCTCTCCAGGACTGACCCCACTCACCACCTGTGGCTTCCTTCAGCAGGCGTCCCATGATCTTCACACCTGCAACTGCTTAGGGTCTCCAATTGCGTCTTTAGCTCAAACGCCCCGCCTGCTGGCGTCCAATTAAAACCAGCACCAGAGCTGCTCAACACCTCAGAAGTCTAGGAAGAAGCCTCCATTACTATGTAGCTCTTACATTCTGCGTGCTTGGAAAAACAGCATCACACAGATGCTGTGGGGACAGCAGGAGAGCCCCCCCCCTTCTCCCTTGGATGGCCTCTGAGAGCCAGGGTAGTTGAGGAAAAAAAATTCCGAACTTTGATACTTTTGATCCTGATACATAGAGTCCTGAAGCAGGCAGCTTCCTCTCAAGGACCTAATCTCGCCACAGCTTTCAAGCACTTCCTATGCTGGCCAAGGAGCGTTTGTCAAATCTTGCCACAACTTTTCTGCTCACAATTCTCACCTAATGCAGCCAGAAACAGCCATACCACTGCCTGAAGAATGTGGAACCTTGAAACTCCCAATCAACTGCCTCACGTCTGGGCCATGTGTGGACATGGCTTCATCCTGTAAGCAATGGAGAGGAGAATCCCCAGGAGAGTCCTGATTCCCCTCTGAGATGTCAGTCCTGCCAGCATCTGGGCAGGGCTCAGGCCCCGCTGGCTGCCCACAGAGCTCCGTTTCAGCATCTAAGCTTTTCCTGTCCTTGTACTTGCCCAAACTCCCCCGACAAACAGTTCCAAGAGCTAGATCAATTCACTTGCATGTGGGCCGGACTTTTGATGGCAGCATTTTTCAAATAGCCGATTCTTTTATCCATCTGACTGGAGTTGTTTCCAGATGCAAGCAACCATCCTGTCACCAGTTTCCCGTCAGAATTCCACCATGGGATAAAATATTTGAGGTAGACATAGATATTTATGTCAGTAAACACTCAGCTCTTCCTCTCAGAGCTCTCCATTGGGTTGGTGGCTACTTTGGACCAGTCTGTGGTGGAGCAACGCTATTACCTCATGCATGCCAAGAAACAACCCCTCTTAATGCCACCACCCCCAAAGACACCATCTCCAAACACTGATGTACTGAGGACCAACTCTGAGCACACAAGCTTGTGGGAGACACTTAAGATCCAAACTTAACACTCACCACCAACAAAAGTCAAGAAATCAAAGGTTTAGGGAAGTCTGGCAAACGTTGAGAGATGTTTGGATTCATGCTGTGAACTGACTTTGCAGGCAGCCTACCCGACCCCCTCCTGCCTACCCTCCAACCCCTTCAGAGTGACCTGAGAAACTGACGGGGGCAGCATGACCAAGAGCTTCCTTCTCCTCTGTGCCAAGCAGCGTAGATCAACACCCAAGAGAACCTTGTGGGACTCCGGGAGCCAGGAAGGGAATCTTAGAATAAAGACATTAATATTATTGACAGCTTCACTCTTATCATTCACCTTCCCCACCGAGACAAACTCAAAGCTCAAGAAAGGCCCCTAAGGCCATCATTTCTCCCAGAAGGAAAAGTCTCAGCACACGGAATGAGTGCTCACGTCCTCCAGCCCTAAGGAACTCTGCCCATCAGACTCAGTTCCTTCTGTCTACAAAGGCCATCACCCTCAGTGATTAGGAGGTTGGGAGCGGGGAGGATAAGCTGCCAGGTGATGTCCCACAGACTCCATCAAGAACATTTCCCAAGATACCTTGCCTGGGACTCCCGACACTGCCCCCTCAATGGCTCACTTCCTAAGTGTCTCCCAGGAAACAGCTCACGTCAGATGGATAAAAGAATCGGCTATTTGCAAAATGCTGTCATCAAAAGTCCGGCCCACATGCAAGTGAATTGATCTAGCAATCCATAATCAATCCCATCTCTCAAGCTCAAGTAACTGAGGAGGAAGGAATACTTAGAGACTAGCATTCCCAAATCAGCCCTGCATTGATCCCAAAGCCAAGCAGAAGCCCCGGGAGAAAATACCAGCTGTATCACCAAAGAACCAGGTGCAAGAACAATAGACAAAATACCAACAGACCAAATTAAGTATTCAAAAGAGAATCAGTGGGGAATTGTTTCCTGCATGCAAATCAATAAAGCAAATTTTTAAAATGAAGGGATGAAGTCATATGGCCATATCCAGATTTGTAGAAGATGCATTTGCAAAATCCGCCGTTCCTCCACGATAAGTTAGGTGCATACTGAAGGCACCTCCACAGATGAAGCCCCCAAGTGACAGCTCTAAAGCTGACATCATCTTCCTGGTGGAAACAGAATCACTGTCCTCTGCAATCCGACTGGAAATCCTCCCCAGAGCAATTTGACAAAAGGCATAGAAATCAGGAAGGGAGAAGCAGAAATCACCTGTTTGCAGATGTGGCCTTGTACATAGGACACCCCATGTTCCATCAAAGTCACCAAGACCAAAGTTTTGCTGCAGTGCGGGGCATCAAAAACAATATACAGAAACCAGCAGCATTTTCTACACTGTTGGTGGACTAGCTGAAAAACCAAGGAAGGGGAAGATCTGCTTGTCAAAGGCAATACTGTGTTAAGGAAACCAGAGAACACACGAGAAAATGGAAAGACATACTGTGCTCTGGTTTGGAAGACTTGCCATGTTAAAACGTCTGTGCGGGCTGTTATGTCAACTTGACACAAGCTAGGGTGACTGGGTGAGGGGCCCGCTGGGTCCCGGCCTCTGAGATTGGCCGGTAGACAGCCTGGCGTGCACCTTATTGGTTGATGATCAATGTAGACAGGCCATCCCTGAGTAGGTGGTTCTGGGGTGCAAGAATTCAGGCTGAGCAAGTCATGAGGAGCAAGCAACTGAGCAGTGTTCCTGCACGGCCTCTGCTCCAGTTCCCGACTCCAGGAGTCATGAGGAGCAAACAACTGAGCAGTGTTCCTGCACGGCCTCTGCTCCAGTTCCCGACTCCAGGCTTCTGCTCTGTCTGAATTCTTGTCCTGACTTTTCCCAGTGGACTGGGGAGGGGGTAATAACAAAATAATTAAATAGAAAAGACTATGAATTTGAGAAGGAATAGGAAAGGCAATTCGTGTATATGTAACAAAATATTAAAGATAAGAGACCACGAATTTGAGGAGTGGGAGAGATGTGGAAGAACTTGGAGGGAGAAGCGGGGAAGAAGTGATGAAAACACAGTGTTCATGCATGGAATTCTCAACAAATAAAAATAAATTCATCCAAACAGAGATCAGAAAGGCAGTTACTAAAGACCAAGGAACAGGCAGTGCTCATGGAAGGCACACACTTGCCATTCTGAGGGAACTAAATCCTGAGGAAATAATCACAGAATAACTGACGCGTGCTCGTAGTTTACCCCGTGAGTGGCTTGCAAGTGTTCTCATCATGACAAGAAAGACACAGTCTGTCAGCAATGATCACTTATTTGCTTGGACGTGGTGATCATCTTGCAATGTTTATATCCAGCCATCATGAAGCTACGCAATCTTATGCCAATGACACCCCAACACAGGCGGAAAAGTGCTAGAGGGCACCCCAGTGTCTGGATCACACAAACACCACGGCTCGATACACCTTGCTCAGTGTTAATGCGGGGGCAGGGGGGCGACAGATCCCTGAAAATTAACTGCACAGTGGTAGGATTTGGGCAGTGAAGTTCCCAGAGTTCAAAAAAGTATGGTCACTCTCTGGTGTTGTCACTGTCTCCCCTAATTCTTGGGGACTCACCTCCTGGGTGACAGTTACTCCTCAAAGCACATCCAACCAACGCCAGGAGCAAAGCAAAGCCATTCGCGACAGGACGTGGAGAGAATTGCATGGACTCGGCACCCACCGTGTGCTGGCCCCCCAGTGGGCATCGGTCATCTTCTCTCTACGAGCAATGCAGACATCCACATGTGTGAGCTGCCCAGAGCTGTCCCTGCCATCACTGACCCACCCCAGCTTTTAGTGGAGGACACTGGGGATCCTCCAGGCTCACACAGCCCCACAGCGGGAGTCCAGCGCAGGGCTCTCTGTGCGGTGGACAACTGGAATCTCTGCAACACAGCAGCTCTGAAGAGGCACACTGTCAGGGAGCCTTGGTGATCAGCTCTTAAATACTTAAATCAACGTATTTACTAATATGACTACTCCTAACTGGCAGAAGAGGAACATTCATGAGAAATGGTAACGGCTTGTCCAAGGCTGTGGGATGCTAGATGACTCAAAGCAGATAGGCACATGGGATTTCTGGCAATAACTTTATTTTCACATGACTCAGCACTGCCTTGACTGCTCGTTTCTGGCTGTGGATGCTTGCACCTTAGGGAAAAGTTGAATCTGGAGACATCTTACTGACATGTGGATAAGTCAAAATTTAAAACTCATGAAGACTGCCGAGCGGTGGTGGCGCACGCCTTTAATCCCAGCACTTGGGAGGCAGAGGCAGGCGGATCTCTGTGAGTTCGAGACCAGCAAGAGGTAGTTCCAGGACAGGCTCCAAAACCACAGAGAAACCCTGTCTCGAAAAACCAAAAAAAAAAAAAAAAAAAAAAAAAAAAACAAAACAAACTCATGAAGACTAATGGCTTTGCAATCCCCCTAAAAGTGGGCCTATAAATCACAACTATCCTAGCTTTTTGGGGTGCTAAGCTCTGGCAAGTTCCCTTTTACCACTTCTGAATATTAACCGGTCAACTGAGACTATGGAAGTCACGATGTTTGTTTATGTGCACGAAACTGAGTGTTTATAGCTCAGTTTAAGTGAGTCATAGTTATGATAAGACTGCTGATAACTTAAACATCGAGATTTAATTGAATGCATGTTCACTATTACAGGAAAGTGTATATACAGTGTCTAAGAGTTTTATTTTATAACAAATTTCAAACGTATCATGCATACAGGCCTGATTCAGATCCCTGCACTTACGTAAAGCCAAACACAGAGACAACATTGTTGAGGACAGACATAGCCTGATCGCTAATGTTTACAGGCCAGCCATCCTAAGCCAGACTGATGAGCTTCAATGGCTGACACCCTCTCAAAGCCTAAGGAGAAGGGACAGGGTAGGCAACGCAGCTTAGTGACAGTGCTGCTGGTCCCACACAGGCCCTGGATTTAATTCCCAGCACTGCCCAATAAATTAATGAAATAAGGTGGGGATGGTGGGAAAGATATCCAGTGCCTCCTCTGGCCTCCACCTGAGCACACACTTGTGCATGGGCACTCACCTGCACACGTGCACACATGTGCAAACACCTCTATGCACCACACACACGAAGAAGTAATAGTATAAAAGAGAGAAACTTTCATGTGCTTTGACTTAGTCCACATATAAGGGCATCTGTCCTGGTGTGTGTGTGTGTGTGTGTGAGAGAGAGAAAGAGAGAGAGAGAGAGAGAGAGAGAGAGAGAGAGAGAGAGAGAGAGAGAGAGAGAGAGAGGAGAGAGAAAAGAAACTTCCATGTGCTTTGACTTAGTCTACATATAAGGGCATCTGTCCTGGCGTGTGTGTGTGTCTGTGTGTGTCTGTGTATGTCTGTCTGTCTGTCTGTGTGAGAGAGAGAGAGTGTGTGTGTGTTTGACAACTTGACACAAGCTAGTCACCTGGGAAGAAGTGCAGCTGAGAAAGCTCCTCCATCAGGTTGTCTGTAAGCAAGTCTGTGAAGCCTTCTCTTGACTGATGACTGATGAAGGGTCCAGCCCCCTCTCCCTGCCTGCCCACCCCCCAGCTGGCCGTCCTGGGTTGCTGAGCAGTTAGCCTTCCTCCAGGTGTTAGCTGTGCCTGTCTCTGGATCCTTTAGGAATTCCATTGCTATGACATTACTAAAAGACAAGTGTTAGCTCTCCAGAAGCACATCCAATGATTACATCCACGTGTGTGTGCAGCTACTGTGGTACCCTTTAAACTTAAATTCTCAGCCAGCCCTCTCCTGCTCCCCTTCAACTCCTGTTATAATTAATATACCCCCGTTTAATGTTTCCATCCCTTGCATTTCTTCTACAAATTAGTTGCTGTAGGTAGCCTCCATCTTGTTCATTTAACTCATAAGTCAAGCCATGAAGAGATTGTTGCCTCTGGTTCATTGCCTGCCTGTTCCCTGGTGATGATGTTTGGGTAGCTGTCTGCAGTGATATTAACACCGCCATGTTAAAACTGACTTTTCTTTTTGTGTGTGTGTGCTTGCAGGGGTGCCCAAAGGATGTTTAAGTAAGTATTGTCTGGCTTCTTGAAACTCAGTTCCACTATAGCACCTTCCCTAGGCTGTGTCTACGGAGGACAAACGCCCAGCACACAGGAGTCAATCACTCCCCGAGCGAGCGCTGAGTCACAGATCACTAGAAGAAAAAGAGAAAACCATGAGCCAGAGAATGGGGCGGAGGAGGAAGGGAGAGAGCAGGAAAAGAGAGAGGAAGGAAGAGGACGGCAGGAGATAGCAGACTTCAGAGGTTTACACGGCCCTGTGCTGGGAATTCAGCTCAGTGGTAGAGAGCTTGCTTAGCATCTGTAAGGCCCAGTCTTAGGGTTTCTGTTGCTGCAATGAACACCATAACCACAGCAATTTGGGGAGGAAAGGGTCTGTTTGGCTTACACTTCCACACCATCTAAGGAAGTTAAGACAGGAACTCACACAAGGCAGGGACCTGGAGGCAAGAGCTGATAGAGAGGCCATGGTGGCTTGCTCCCCATGACTTGCTCAGCCTGCTTCCTTATAGAACTCAGGATCGCCCCAGTCCAGGGATGGCACCGTCCACAATGGCTGGGCCCTCCCCCATCTATCACTAATGAAAAGAATGTTCTACACGCTTGCCTTCAGCCCGATCTTACAGAGGCATTTTATCAGCCGAGGCTCCCTCCCAGCTCAGCCACCTTAGCTCATGCCAAGCTGACATAAAAGTATCCCGTAAAGAGCAGTTCCATCACCAGAATAAAGTCTTACGGCAACGGCGTTGGCAGCAGCTGACAGGCAAATCCCGATGGCTGACCTCCTGAGTTTCTGTTCATGTGTTTTAGCACCATCTGCTACTTCTCTGGGAAGACCACCCATCAACCCCGTGGGGGTACAGTCAACCAGCTCCATGGGTGAGTGTTCCCTGGCTGGCTTTCAGTTCTGCCATGCTGTGCTTTGCAAGCCTTATTGTTTACATACTTGTTTTTGATTCTTTTAAAGTGTTTTTAAAATAAGATACAGAAATAATTAACACTGTATAAACACTGACTGTGTAAATACCCTCACTGTGTCTACACCATGGTACAGTGTGCAAACCCATCTTCAGTGTGCGTACGCACTCTCAGCAGAAGCCCATCAATGTGTGTACACACCTTCTTTGTGTGAACCCAGCCTCCTTGTGTGTAAACACCTTCATGTTTCTCCAGTAGTAAATAACGCTACAATTGCTTCGTGCGTGTTACAGACTCCTCGATTTCCCTACCCTCTAAGACTTATAAGTGAATTCTGCATGGTCTTTAATGTCTACTTGTGATAGTTACACAATCTATCACTGAACACCATATAGCATTATTTATTGTTTTGTAATTTTTACTGAAATGCCATCTTTTTAAGGCACCATTGCAATTGGTGTTTTCCTCAAACCTGTAAAACTGTAATTACAAAAATGTAATGTATGCACCTCGGTTGTGGACTGAAACCACAGCTTGTGAATAGTCAATGTTTTTCTATCATCTTCCCTCCTCATGCATCCTCAGGAGCTCCTCTCATTCTCTCATGCTGTCCCCTGGCTGGTTCCACCCCTCCCCCAGCACCACTGAAGATGGGTTTGCACACAGTAAATCCCCCTATAACACAGCATGTCAGTCTTGTCAAGCCGACGCTTTCTTGGCTATCCTCGCATGGGTACCACAAGCTACTGTCTTAAACTGTGTCTTGTTGTTATAAAGGTTATGTTTCTAGGTACAAGGCCTTCCTCCAAATGATTTCTAAATTTACTTCTGGAGGGTTATTTTGAAAAAAAGTGGGGGATCAAATTTCTTGTTTCGAAGCCGCTGTCGTGCTGGGTCTGCTAAAGGTGGTCTTGGTCCTAAGGCCTCCTTTCTCTGTCGTGTTTGGCTTTGCTGTCCCACTGGATTCTCTTTGTTCATCTTAAATTTGTGTTATTCATTCTCGCTAACTGCTTTATTTTTTAATGGAGACAGTAGTGTTTAATTGGCCGTCTCCCAGCAGGCCTTCTTCCCAGGCCAACAGCTGTTTGTAAGCTGAGGACGATCGCTCCTTTAATTCTAACCCCACAGACCTCTAACCTACACCTCACAGACAATCGGCCTCCCAGTCCCGAGTGTGAGGACTTGCTTCCCCACCTTTCCTGCAACTGAAAGTACCCCGACTTCACACTCGATCCCACGATCTCACTAAATACAGGGTGGAAATCTTTGGTACTTTATTTTTATTTTTCTTGCTCATCCTTGGTTTAGTTATTGTTGATAAAATTTTCTATTTTGATGATTGTTACTAAGCAACAATAGAATATTTTCTATAGAATAGACTTCTCTTTCTTCTTGCATTCTGAGTATTATCCGCACTGTTCCTGCATGTGTTACTAACTTCATTCGTCCTACTAAGGATTCAAGATTTTCCAATCTGTTGACTCGAATCTTTCTTTAACTATAAAAATTCTCCTCCCTTAATCGCCTTGACTATGCCCGTGCCTCCCACCTCCATCCACACCCACAGTTCTCTCTCTACTCTAGAGCTAGCACCCGTGAGAATAAATGTTAAGGCTTCTCTTCATGACACAGCTCTCAGTACCCCCTTCTCATCTGTGTTTAATTAAACCCGTGTCTGAAGGTGTGTGGTTTGTGATGGGGGAAGGGTGCATAGCCCAGGCTAGCCTTCTATTCAGCCTCTTGGAGCGCTGGCGGCTAGAGAGTAGCACCACAGCCACTGTGAGCAGGTCCCGCCGGACGCTAAGTGCCCTTCTCTCAGGCACAGCCTGAGCATCCGAGTTCATCTTGTCCAGTTTCTCCACCTCTTCAGTTAAGGGCTCCAGCTCCTGCTGTCTGCCGTTGAGTGAGCAGAGGTAGATCTTTGGATGTCTTCAGTAGGTGCTCCTCTCCATCCTGGGTGTTGTCTTACTTCTCAGCTCTGACAGTGGGTGGGCCAGACCTCAGTCAGAGCACCATACCCGGCTGCAAGGACAGGATAGGTTGTGTTTATTACCATGGCTGTGAAAAATTATCATAACTTTCTGGCTTAACCCAACACCCTTACCTTACAGATCAGTGGGCAGAAGGGCGCCAAACACACTGAATTGGGGTGTCAGCAGATCTACACTCCTCCTGGGGTGTTCCCTTGTTTTCCAGCGAGCAGCTCGCTCGGGTTCCATCCTTCCTCAGCGGTCACAGACTCTAACGGTTTCCACACTGCCTGCTCTTCTGCATTCACACGTTCCTCTCTGTCTCGTCGATTGCCCTCTTTCTGTCGGGGACACAGGGGCAGTGCTAAGACACTACTACTAGACCATACTCAAAAACAGTGAGACTTCTTGTGTTCCTGCCTCTTACGCGAGGACGCGAAGGGCTGTTACAGAGTCTGCGCCCACGGTTCTTCATCTCCACACTTCAGTGCAGTGGAATAAACACAGACTCGCACAGTTGTGAGAGGAAGACAGTGCTGACATGGGCGTGCTCAGAGTTGAGAAGTCTCAGGACAGACAAATCACCATGGAAACAAAATAATCCCCTTAAATGTTTGTTCCCATCAACACGACCCAGGACAGTCCTGGGACAGCCTGACCTCTCCACACAACAGCACCACAGATCCCCGGGTGTGGGACACAGGAGCTTCAGGGCCCTTATCATTCCACTTACCGTACATACTTAGGCAAGAGAGGGAAAAGGAATTCGTTCAGTGATGTCTCGGTCAGGGTGACTCTGGCTGTGATGAAACCCCTTGACCGAAAGAAACCTGGGTAGGAAAGGGTTTCCACGTCCATAGCATCGCCGTTCATCACTGAAGGAAGTCGGGCAGGAACCGAGGCAGAGGCCATGGAAGAGTGCTGCTTACCGGCTTGCTCCTCGTGCCTTGCTCAGCTGCTTTCTTAAACCAGGACCACCAGCCCAGGGTTGGCACCACCCACCCTGGGCCTGGCCCTGCCCCACACTCACTAATTAGAAGTCTTACAGCTGTACCTTATGGAGTCATTTTCTCAAGTGAGGTTCCTTTCCTTCAAATAGCTCTAGCTTGTGTCACATTGATGTCTGACGAGCCTCCACAGTGAGCAGCAGGGAGTCCTGGGTGTCCCTTCGGTCACAAGCTATTTCCTTGTCTGAGTTCATTCTGTTTTCCTATGTAACCGATCTTTGGATAAGATGGTCATATTTCCCGCGTTTGTTAGTTTTATTTTGTTCTTTTTAAGATGTCTGTCTTTGCTCTTGTGGACTCTCATCCTTCTCTCTCTGCCAGTGTCCTCAGGAGACACAACAGAGTCCGGGGCACGCATCTCTCTCTGCCAGAGTCTGGGGCACTCATCTCTTTCTGCCAGTGTCCCCAGGAGGCACACCAGAGTCCGGGGCATGTGTCTCTCTCTGCCAGAGTCTGGGGCACGCATCTCTCTCTGCCAGAGTCTGGGGCACGCATCTCTCTCTGCCAGTGTCCCCAGGAGGCACACCAGAGTCCGGGGCATGTGTCTCTCTCTGCCAGAGTCTGGGGCACGCATCTCTCTCTGCCAGTGTCCCCAGGAGGCACACCAGAGTCTGGGGCATGCATCTCTCTCTGCCAGAGTCTGGGGCACTCATCTCTTTCTGCCAGTGTCCCCAGGAGGCACACCAGAGTCCGGGGCACGCCCGGAGAGTGATACAGAGAGACCACTCACCACCGTGCCTCCAACAGTAGAAAAGGGGCGTGACTCTTTACTGTCTTCTTTCCTTCGGCCTTGCTTCAAGGTGACATCACAGAGTCTGAGTTCTCTCAGAGCTGTGAAGCACTAACTCTGGTTTTGTTTTTTTTGCTTTAAGGACTTTCACGATGCAGTCCTGGTAAGTTGCTTTGCTTTTCTTCACCTCTGCCAACAGTCGACCCTGTGCCCCGGAAGCTTTCCAGGAACTCCCCCCATTTCTTGATTCACTATAACCAGACACCCTAGTACTCAACCAAAGTACAGAAAGTAAATGAAGCTTCCTCATAGCTTGTTAAGACAGCGTGTTCCCAGGAATCACACCGATCCCCAAATCTGTAGAACAAGGACTGGATAATGCGGAGAAGAACAGGGATGAGGGGATTCGATGAGCACAGGGGATGCAGGAGAGAGATGGTCATGTGTAGTGAGAGACTGCAAGTTCTGCATGGCTGACAGCGCCCACTTCCCCACGCGTGTCCCAGCCACAGAACAGGGACTAATGCCTCTGCTCCCTGCACTATAACTGTATTGGTTGGGAGCTGATGCTCTCCCAGCTCCTTGTTTTGATAAACACAGACACAGACAGACAAACACGCACAGACACACACACACATGGACACGGACACACAGTTTTTGAGCCTAGTGCCGTAAGCCCTTTGCTTTCATTGCCTTTCAGAATGAGCCAATAGATGCGCCCCTCCTCTTTCTTTCCCTTCTCACTCTTTGCTGGGCCCCACAGCTGGAACTGTATCCTAACCCTACGAGATTTCTGCCATTTCTTATTCACCGCTGAGTATTTTAGAGAATTAATGAGTTCTTAAGAAAGTGCTTGACAAACTGGTTAACAAAATTAGAGAGAATCAAAGTGGTGTTGGTTGGTGGAAAGTTTTGTGTGTCTGCGCAAAGCCTTAACATCTTTCTTAAACTTAGAAAACAGGCAGGAAGTAGGCTGCAGAAGACAAACAATGGGGGCAGGATGCTCGGAGAAGGCCATGGGGAAAGGAAAGGCAGGCTCACGGATGCTGCAGATGAGGAAGCAGGAGCTGACAGGGAGCTCTTGACATTGCTGAAGGTAGACGGCTCCAAAAAAGGGCCCAAACTCAAATTCTGAAGCCTGTGTTTTCACTCCAAGTCAGGGCTTGCCCAGCGATCCGGGGAATCTAGGACATGAACTTCTTCTTTCAGTGCAGCGAGCTTTTGAAATGAAAAGCTGATTTCAAGAGATTTTCAAAATGGCGCTTATATTTTAAAATAACACTTCAAGTTTAAAATACGGCTCGAAAATGATAAATTGCGGCAATCTCGATCTGAAAATGATCGTGCTTGCCTGTGGTATCCCACCGTCATTTCATGAGCAAGGCCGCTTCACAGGGGACTCCTTAGAGCTGCCCTTAAATGCTCTGTGGACTTTTATTGCTGTGAAGAGACACCATGATCACAGCAACTCTTATAAGGAAAACATTTAATTGTGGTGGCTTGCTTACAGTTTCAGAGTTGAGTCCGTTACCACCTTGGCAGGGAGCATGGCAGCGCAGGCAGACAGCAGCTGAGAGTCCTGCATCTTGCAGGCAACAGGAAATCAGCTGAGATACTGGGTGGTATCCTGAGCATAGGAAACCTCAGAACCCACCCCACAGTGACACACTTCCTCTAATGAGGCCACCCCCACCCCCAAAGTCACACCTCCTAATAATTCTACTCCCTATGAGGTTATGGGGGCCAATTCCATTCAAACCTTCACAATAATTAAAATAGATTTTATTTAGCTTTGCTTGATTTTCATGTAATTTAGTCATATAAAAGGTAATTTCTTACAGAACAAACTAGAACTTTTCTGATTTAAACATTTGATTTATATAAACTCAGATCTTCACTGCCACCTCTCAGGGGACAAGCACAGGGAAGTGTCAAAGGTGCTGAGGGCTGGAACTGCTGTGGCTACAGTGGCACAGGCTGGCTTGGTCCGGATGCTGGGCCCACCCCTCACACTATCGGAAGTCGCTTCCCGCTGTGCACTGCACGGGAGTCCAGTGCTGGATTCTAGACTGTGAAAACTCTGTCACGGTGATGAACTAGCTGACAGCTAGAGAGTTGGAAACTGTGGACTGGGGAGCAGACAACAGGTGCCAGGCCTCCTGGGCCTTGCATATCTCAACGTTTAATTAGTTCACTCCCCTCCCCTAGGGACCTGTCCTTTTCCAGCTCTGGCCATAATAACCATAAATATTCTTGCTTGCTTGAAAAGGAGGTGAATTTTCCAAGATGGTAGGAAAAGAAAAGGCAGGGGAATTAGAGAACTTTGGACACTGGAACACGTTAGAAAGTCCTATGATTTACTAGTGTGCCTAGTGTGTGCAAGAGCAAGCCAGTCGGGGCCTGTCTTACAGAGGACAGGTCCCAGCCAAGGAAGATGAAAATACACCTGCACACAAACACACTTACACTTGCTCAGATGGAGACCAGAACTTAGGAGACAGTGGATTAGAGTGTTAAGGCAGAGGAGGAGCTGAACATGGGGGTACAGAGCAAGGGTAGAATAAGGGGCTTTGAAAGGAGACCCGAACTGGCAAGGGAAGGATCCTAGGGAAGACATCACCCACCCCAGCAGAAAGAGTCAAATTCCCCTTCAAAGAGGAGAATGACAAAGTGTCAGAGTGCAAGACCAGCAGCTCCTGATGGTGGAGGGTGAGAGCCGGGGAGGACGGACAGAGCCGGGGAGGACGGACAGAGCCGGGGAGGACGGACAGAGCCGGGGAGGACAGACAGAGCCGGGGAGTCTGAGACTAAAGCAGAGAACAGCAATGCTGAGCGTTGTGGTCCGTGCCTGGGAAGGTTCCACCAGGGAAGAAGGGTGGAATTTTGACAGGCTTCTTTCTGTAGGGCGTGAGGCAACTGTATGGCTGTGCAGTGCAGGCAGGGAACGCACACACTGCTGTGCTCCAAAGCCCACAGGGGCGTCTACAGGATGGGCTTGTTAGAAAGAACATTCTGGATCAAGGAAGACATTTTCCTGCAGCAGTGGGTGTGGGATTTTTAAACAGCCAACACTCAGTGGACTGCAAACGGCATGGTGCATTTGGGGGTCCTTTTTCTTCATTGATAAATACAAAGAGTACTGATTTATAGTATACAGCATGGCATTTTTGTACGTGCATTTATTGTACAATGTCTACAGCACACTAATTTGTAGCCACATGCTCTGCTGTAAAATCCCGGCTCTCATTTTTCCCGTTCTCTGCTCCCCAAATGAAGCAGGGCTGTCTCGCTGTCAGACAAAGGTGGTGATGCCACACTGTAGCAAGGCAAGGAAGTCCCCAACGTGAATTCAGACACCACGTGTTTTACAGAGCACACGTTTCAGAAAGAAGGGGGGGGGGTGCGTGTCCTTAAGACAAAGATGACCCTAGGGCATATCCTGAGGCCATGACCCCTGGGACTCCTAACCACAAAGGAAAGTGTGTTACTAGCTAAAGGATTCAGCTACAGGGTGTGCATCCCTGAGGCTCAGGAGCTGTGGGACCTGTGGAGGTGGGAAGACCTCCCGCGAGGCATGTCCACAGACCACCACCAGACCGTGGTACTCGAGGAAGGGGATCTCAAACCCTGTGTGCGTAAGAACTTAGTCCAGCTTTGAAAATCTCAAGTCAGTGACCAGGCGGAGGGAGGTGCTATGCCTGCAGGGCAGTGGACGACCTAGTGCATCCTGGGAGCAGCTCTTGACTATGGTCCAGGACATGACACAGTGTGCGGCATCCTGGGAGCAGCTCTTGACTATGGTCCAGGACATGACACAGTGTGCGAGCCATGCTGTATCCCAGGAGTGGGTACTTATTCAAGCGGGTCGAGAAAGAAGCACAGAGGCACCTTAAGGAAGAATTTAGCCTTTTCCAGCTGCAGGGTGGATTCTCCCTCATCTCTCTGGACTCACTCACCTTGGCTGAGCAAAGGGCCGTTTTCTTGCTAACAAGTCGCAGTTTAGCAAGTCAATTCCATATACCAAAGTCTTGGCTCTAAGCCCCCCAGAGGGACAATGCCAAATGCAAATTCTCAGATAAGGATTCTGCAGTTTTCTGGGTTTTCTTTGAAGGAAGTTTGTCTGGGCTTTGCACCTTTGGGAAACTCTCAGGACTCGCGTGTTACCAGATTGCGCAGCAGGTGCGGAAGACAAAGGGCAGATTAGGGTTACCTGCAGAGACGGACTGGCGTGCAGGGGCCAGCCGCAGCAGTGTAGGGGCCCTCTTACAAACCATTACCTCCACACTAACATGAGTTTTGCTTTTGTGTTTTTTACTGTTGTTCAGCTTTAATCCAAGGACCACCACGTAAGTTTTTCTTACATTTTTTAATATCTGATTTTATCAGACTCCCACACTTTCTTACGAGTTTTCTGATAAGGCAAGGTGACCTAACTTGGAGCTCCAGACTCTGTAGCTAGCTTTCACCGACCATCCTTCACGACATTTAAACCATCTCCTGTCTGATGGTTTAAATCAGTTACATAAGTAATTACAACAATCAGCTTTAAGGTTCTCAAAAGGGAGGAAGACAAATGAGTCTCCCGGGTCAGATTCCAGGAAAACACATGTGTTTCCTAAATAAAGGAAAGATGAAGAGAACAGAAGGGGGCTTTTTTTAAGTAAGGATTCCAGGGATAAATTAAAAAAAAAAATCCCAATTAGACAGTTTGGTTTTTTTCTCCAGACCTATATGCTTGAGATAATTTTCCACTCTGATTATTGTTCATCTGAATTCAAATTAAAGCTATTTTTCTAGGGGTAAAATCATTCCATCTTGTCCAAATATCAGATTATTTGAAAACGTAGTTCATAATCCCCACAACGCCCCCATGCACCACAGCCTCGGGGGCCTTGTAACCAGAAGACCTTATTCATCCCACGTGTCCAAGCTGATTCCATCAATTGATACCTATTCTTAAAACAGTGGAAAGGTCTCACTGGCCCTCCTTCCTCAGGCCACAGCCCCCTGGAGCTAGCCCCCCCCCCCACACTGCTGCTGAAGGCTGAGAGCTCACTGCCTTCCCTCCCAAATGAGCCACTGCTAAGCCAGTCCGCCTGCAGGGGTACTGTGGTCAGCATATTTATTTTAATTATTAAACTCAAATACTTCTTAGATGGGGGATGGACTTTCCAAGTAGACAACACCCCTATGACAGCTCATCCTGGTAGATTCTCACAGTCCCGAGACTGTGTGTGTGCACAGGAACTTTCTGTGTAGGTGCTTGTGTGTGTATACATGTGTGTGCTTGTGCGCATGTGTGTATGCGTGTGTGTGCACGCCTGTGTGTGCCTGTGCATATGTCCCTGAAGACACCTAAAGGCACTAATCATCCCAGAGCACAGAGATAAACAGTCTGTCCACTTAGGCTGAAGACTTAGTGCACACTGCAGGGCAGCCTCGGTTCTCATTTGAAGGACTCTCCCCAGAGACTGCCCTGGATCCGTTGCTTTCTGTAGGGTTTGGCAGGGCACCCAAGCTTTGTGCCTCTCTGCTTCCACTCCAAGGGTTCACAGACTCAGCCCTCTCTGCCCACCCCCCCCCCCCCACTCACAGGGTCCTTCTCCTCACAGTGTTCCCAGCAGAATTTCCTCTTTTCCCATTTGTTTTAACTCTAGATTTTTTTTCCACTGGGGTCTCAAAGTAACACTAAGACAGGGGCACACTTTCCACTCTAAGCCTGAGGAAGTCAGATCAATAGATTATTGTACCCAACGCCAGAGCACTGGAGGGTGGCAAAGCCGACACTTGGGTCTGTAACTTCAAGACTTCTGGAGGGAAGAGAACCACCTGCCCGCTATGGCCCGAGTTGTCAGACACTGTTCTGTCCTTTCTGTAATGTCTTGTGAGCTTTCAGAGAAGTCCACAGCCTACCTTGGTAATCACCTGCCTCTTCCCAGACCCCTCCCTCCTCAACCTCACCCTCGCATTTGAAGAGACTGTCTCTCAGGAGCTGTTTTGGTCCTGGGGCCCTGACAGTCTTCTGTCCCCTTGTTGGAGATATTCCCTAAGTATACAGATTGTGCTGTTAATGTATTAATTGGGGGTAGGCACCCAAAGTGCAATTGATTTCTGCATTTTGACCACTTGGGGATTTCAATAATGATCTCAATTTTTATCACAGATAAAACAAGAAGCAACAAGGCCGTTGGCGACCCTATGTGTATGTTTCTCTGATCTATAATCCACTATAATTGGGTCTTCTGTGCAATGCCTGCTCTAGGCGAGCTGGCAAGGGTGGTGGAGACACAATCAGACGCAGGAAGACCCTCAAAGGGATGGTTCCGCTGCTTTATGCAAGGTGGTGAAAATCCTGCTAACAAGCCCAAGTTTGTTCATTTAAAAGTGCAAGCGGGGGGGGGGGGGCTGGAGAGATGGCTCAGAGGTTAAGAGCACTGACTGCTCTTCCAGAGGTCCTGAGTTCAATTCCCAGCAACCACATGATGCCTCACAACCATCTGTAATGAGATCTGGCGCCCTCTTCTGGTGTGTGGGAAGCAGAATGTTGTACACATAATAAATAAATAAATTTTAAAAAAATAACAAAAGCTTTAAAAAAAATAAAAGTGCAAGGGGAATTCTTGGGTCAGACGAAGCACTTCATCCAAAACAGATTTGTAGAAAGATTTGGTGAAAAGCACCAGGGGAAACCCAGACGAAGGCAAACAATCTTAGATGGTGGCCTCTGTCTCCTAAACAACAAAAGGAAATGCAGAC
Organism: Microtus pennsylvanicus; assembly: GCF_037038515.1. Classification (NCBI taxonomy): domain Eukaryota; kingdom Metazoa; phylum Chordata; class Mammalia; order Rodentia; family Cricetidae; genus Microtus; species Microtus pennsylvanicus. The sequence continues at coordinate 2,672,033 of NC_134585.1, read as the reverse complement.
TGACTTCCTGGCGTCCTCCTATATGAATCTGACTTTGATGAATGCTTGACCCAACTAATCCCTCTGCTCCCCCCCCAAAAACTGTCCCTAAGGTGTGCTTCTTCCAAACTTACTGTTTTGTGTTTTATTATTCTAGCTGGCAACGCAGGACACATCAGTAAGTTCCTCTCTGCATTTTGATCCTCTTTGGCTTTGCCTCGCTGGGTAAAATAGTTACAACATTCACAGTCCTGGGATCTTCAACCTCTTCCTGCAAACACTGTCGGTTCCTTCCCTTCTTCCTCCTCTGCCCTTGATATGCTGGGAACCCCTGTGAGATCCAAAACCTCCTAACTGCAGTTCCAGTGCAAAGGGAGAGGGGCTGGGAACAGACACAGTCCAGTGGAGAGTAGGGTGGTTCCTCTGGCACTCACGGGAGACCAACGTGGCCGCCTCCTTGGCAACATAGGAGAAGGTTTCTGTGGCACACAATGAGTCCCACCTGCAGACAGAGGGTCCCCCTCATCAGTGATGGAGTGTGCCCATGAGCCCAGGTCTAAAGAGCAGCCCAGAGACTGCGGTGTGTGACACAGGCCTAGGGAGGAGCCCAGAGACTGCGGTGTGTGACACAGGCCTAGGGAGGAGCCTGGAGACTGCGGTGTGTGACACAGGCCTAGGGAGGAGCCTGGAGACTGCGGTGTGTGACACAGGCCTAGGGAGGAGCCTAGAGACTGCGGTGTGTGACACAGGTCTAGGGAGAAGCCTGGAGACTGCGGTGTGTGACACAGGTCTAGGGAGGAGCCCAGAGACTGCGGTGTGTGACACAGGCCTAGGGAGGAGCCTGGAGACTGCGGTGTGTGACACAGGCCTAGGGAGGAGCCCAGAGACTGCGGTGTGTGACACAGGCCTAGGGAGGAGCCTGGAGACTGCGGTGTGTGACACAGGTCTAGGGAGGAGCCTGGAGACTGCGGTGTGTGACACAGGTCTAGGGAGGAGCCTGGAGACTGCGGTGTGTGACACAGGCCTAGGGAGAAGTGTGGAGACTGCGGTGTGTGACACAGGCCTAGGGAGAAGTGTTGAGACTGCGGTGTGTGACACAGGCCTAGGGAGAAGTGTGGAGACTGCGGTGTGTGACACAGGCCTAGGGAGGAGCCTGGAGACTGCGGTGTGTGACACAGGCCTAGGGAGAAGTGTGGAGACTGCGGTGTGTGACACAGGCCTAGGGAGAAGTGTGGAGACTGCGGTGTGTGACACAGGCCTAGGGAGGAGCCTGGAGACTGCGGTGTGTGACACAGGCCTAGGGAGAAGTGTGGAGACTGCGGTGTGTGACACAGGTCTAGGGAGGAGCCTGGAGACTGCGGTGTGTGACACAGGCCTAGGGAGGAGCCTGGAGACTGCGGTGTGTGACACAGGTCTAGGGAGGAGCCTGGAGACTGCGGTGTGTGACACAGGCCTAGGGAGAAGTGTGGAGACTGCGGTGTGTGACACAGGCCTAGGGAGGAGCCTGGAGACTGCGGTGTGTGACACAGGCCTAGGGAGAAGTGTGGAGACTGCGGTGTGTGACACAGGTCTAGGGAGGAGCCTGGAGACTGCGGTGTGTGACACAGGCCTAGGGAGAAGTGTGGAGACTGCGGTGTGTGACACAGGCCTAGGGAGAAGTGTGGAGACTGCGGTGTGTGACACAGGCCTAGGGAGGAGCCTGGAGACTGTGGTGTGTGACACAGGCCTAGGGAGAAGTGTGGAGACTGCGGTGTGTGACACAGGTCTAGGGAGGAGCCTGGAGACTGCGGTGTGTGACACAGGTCTAGGGAGGAGCCTGGAGACTGCGGTGTGTGACACAGGTCTAGGGAGGAGCCTGGAGACTGCGGTGTGTGACACAGGCCTAGGGAGAAGTGTGGAGACTGCGGTGTGTGACACAGGCCTAGGGAGGAGCCTGGAGACTGCGGTGTGTGACACAGGCCTAGGGAGAAGTGTGGAGACTGCGGTGTGTGACACAGGTCTAGGGAGAAGTGTTGAGACTGCGGTGTGTGACACAGGTCTAGGGAGGAGCCTGGAGACTGCGGTGTGTGACACAGGTCTAGGGAGGAGCCTGGAGACTGCGGTGTGTGACACAGGCCTAGGGAGAAGTGTTGAGACTGCGGTGTGTGACACAGGTCTAGGGAGGAGCCTGGAGACTGTGGTGTGTGACACAGGTCTAGGGAGGAGCCTGGAGACTGCGGTGTGTGACACAGGCCTAGGGAGGAGCCTGGAGACTGCGGTGTGTGACACAGGCCTAGGGAGGAGCCTGGAGACTGCGGTGTGTGACACAGGTCTAGGGAGGAGCCCAGAGACTGCGGTGTGTGACACAGGCCTAGGGAGGAGCCTGGAGACTGCGGTGTGTGACACAGGCCTAGGGAGGAGCCTGGAGACTGCGGTGTGTGACACAGGTCTAGGGAGGAGCCTGGAGACTGCGGTGTGTGACACAGGCCTAGGGAGAAGTGTGGAGACTGCGGTGTGTGACACAGGTCTAGGGAGGAGCCTGGAGACTGCGGTGTGTGACACAGGTCTAGGGAGGAGCCTGGAGACTGCGGTGTGTGACACAGGCCTAGGGAGAAGTGTGGAGACTGCGGTGTGTGACACAGGCCTAGGGAGGAGCCTGGAGACTGCGGTGTGTGACACAGGCCTAGGGAGAAGTGTGGAGACTGCGGTGTGTGACACAGGCCTAGGGAGGAGCCTGGAGACTGCGGTGTGTGACACAGGCCTAGGGAGAAGTGTGGAGACTGCGGTGTGTGACACAGGCCTAGGGAGGAGCCTGGAGACTGTGGTGTGTGACACAGGCCTAGGGAGGAGCCTGGAGACTGCGGTGTGTGACACAGGCCTAGGGAGAAGTGTGGAGACTGCGGTGTGTGACACAGGCCTAGGGAGGAGCCCAGAGACTGCGGTGTGTGACACAGGTCTAGGGAGGAGCCTGGAGACTGCGGTGTGTGACACAGGCCTAGGGAGGAGCCTGGAGACTGCGGTGTGTGACACAGGCCTAGGGAGGAGCCTGGAGACTGCGGTGTGTGACACAGGCCTAGGGAGGAGCCTGGAGACTGCGGTGTGTGACACAGGCCTAGGGAGAAGTGTGGAGACTGCGGTGTGTGACACAGGCCTAGGGAGAAGTGTGGAGACTGCGGTGTGTGACACAGGCCTAGGGAGGAGCCTGGAGACTGCGGTGTGTGACACAGGCCTAGGGAGGAGCCTGGAGACTGCGGTGTGTGACACAGGCCTAGGGAGGAGCCTGGAGACTGCGGGATACAGGATAAGAGATGTGAGTGACTTAGGAAGAAAATAAAAACCTAGCATGATTGGCCCCAACTGAAGCAGCTTTTCCAGCCCTGTGGAGTCTCCACTCAGCAGCAGCAGTAAAACGACCACCGACACAGAGAGAAACTCCCCGACCTTAGTGTGTGACACGTCTGCTGCTCAGGCCAAGAACAGGTTAACCCTGAAGGAAAAAGGAAAAAGAATGTCAGTCACCCCCACACAAGGAGTGTGCAGGTCCTAATTCCTTTACCCACAATCCCTACCTAGAACGCCTTCAGTCTGTCTCAAACCTCAGTGACAAACCTGCTCACTCTTGAACAAGGACCAAACTCATCACAAAGATAGGAATCCCATGCTCTCCTTCAGAAGATGAAGTCACAGACTCTAGCTAACCAGTTCCGGCTGGCCAGCTAAAAGGAAGGCAGGGGCTGTGTCCAAGCATGCTGTCCACGAGAGGGTGCTGGCCTCAGTTAGTGCTGCCCACTGAAACTTTTCCCATGAACTAATCAACTTCATTTTGTTTCTCCAATATTTTAGCTGGAACCATTGGACCTATAAGTGAGTTCCCTTTTATCTCTCTGTCCTATGGGATCTGGGACCCTATCCTCTCCATTCCCCTCCTGTCTCAACTCCCATTCCTGAAGAATTTCCCATACATGTTCCGTGATTGCATTCAAAGTCCATGACACCGCCTGACGCCACGACCTAAGACAAAATGCCCTGAAACGTCACTGAGTTTAAGAAAAGGGAAGGTTAAATAGGTTTAACATTTTTGTTTTCTTTTTTTATTATTTTGTTGAGATTTTTGTTTCTATTTATTTCTCAGTTAAGATGGGCCCTGAATAACCTGCTCTGATGGGAACTTTTCATGATTCTTTGCTAAATTGCGTGCCGTCTTTGTATTAGCCACCCTCCTTCTGGTTGAGCTGTCTCACGATGTCTTTGGGAAATACTGGTGGCATGTAAATTCTGCACCTGTTAGCCACACTGATGCTCCCTTGTTTAAATTGTAGTGCAATTCTCCGCGCCTATCCGTGAGTATCTGTCTTCCACTCCGGCCCTCCCCATAGCCAGCCTGCAAGGGTGGGGGTGGACCTGCCCCTTTCCCGGGCATCTCATTACAGTTCCCAAAGCGACCATGCGTGAAATGCAAAGACCTCGAATCCCATGTACTAACCTAATTAAAAAACAAAACAAAAAACAAAAACAAAAAAAAACCCCGCAGTAAGGGCCTCTAGGGGGCAATATAACCATTCTTCAGAAAAGGAGGATCCACTTAAGCTCTAAGTGTAAGTCTCTAAGGAAAGTACAAAGGAAAACATAGTCACCGCGATCTAATGTGGGGCCTTTCTCGACTGCCTAAGGCTGGCCCGCCACAGCACAGAAAGCAAGCTCCACTCTTACAGGTACCATGTGTTGTACAGTGGGAAGGCTGCCCGTGGCTTAGCGAACAAGCCATGCTCGATTTTCACAGACTTTGCATCCATGATAGTTCTGCTAGCATGAAGGCTGAGAGGCAGGTATTCGGGCATTTCCTTCATAAAGTAATGATCTCTCTCTCTCTCCATCTCTCTGCAGCTGGAGCCACAGGACCTATCAGTAAGTCTCTTGTCCAAATCTCTACGGGGGTGCTCGCTCTTTCTATGCAGTAGCTAAAGGGTCTTTTCCCGCTTTCCCTGGTAGTGTCAAAGGTCTGGAAGTGTCATTTTCTTGGCCTTTTTGGTTTTCCTCCACCTGGCATTTCAGTGAGTCATCTGGGAGTCGTGAACACACACTTCATGGTAGCAGAAAGTAGAGGTTGGGCCCTGGTAAACATCACACACGTGCTTTTAACAACAGCATGAAGGAGGGAGGGCAGTGGGAGCGAAAGAAAATGATTCCAGCAGGTTTTCCTAGTCCTCTGCAAGGCTTTGAAAAGAACCTCTGCCACCCATGTCTCAGGGGACCCAAGGGCGAAGGGCTTTTCTCTGCCCGAGCTTGCTCTAGCGCTTTCAGCAAGTCAGCTTGCAGCAGCCCAACTCCAGTCCACTCCGTCCCCAGCAGAGAAGGCTTGTAGATCAGAGCCCAATCCAGAGCCCAGATCACCTACTAACTCACCTTCTTGTTTCATTCCTTTTTTCTTTCCAGATCTGTCTCAGAAAACCTTCGGTAAGTCACCTCGGTATCCATTGCATGCTTGGACCCTTGGGATACTTAGGCTAATAGTCTGCCTTGGGCCAATGGTCTACACCCACAGATTGAGACACTGAGCACGACCATGCTCCATTGTCCCTCCCAGAGCTCCTACAGATGCTGTTAACTGTGACAGTGGAGCCCACAAGCCCGGGGTTCCCTTCCTGACCCACTTCTCACGACCCAGCACTTTGGAGTCAGCGTGCAATCGAGGTTTCCCACACAGCGCCAAAACCTCCACCCTCCGTGCATTCATTCATCCTGTGAATGATGCCAAGCATCAAGTTTCTCTGACGACTTTTCTCCAGTTGGTTCTGTTGTCACCAGCTGCCATGGCAACCATCACCTCCCGATTCATACTTTTCCTCAGAAACAGCATAAGTAATGGCTAGGTGCCAAGATAAAACTCTTCATTGTTTTCTATATAGCTTTATAAATTGAGTCCTAGCTACACACAAACTAGATTTTTTACATTGTGTTTTGATCTTACTAACAAAATTAAGATTTTTTTTTTAAATGAAGTGCCTCAGAGTCATGTGATTAACCGAATGAGCCGTCACTGGCTAACTCTGAAATGTCTCGTTGCCATTTGTCTTATTTTGGGGGCGTAGCAATGAGGAATGGCACAGTATCATTTTGTCCTTAAGAAGTAAGGACTCAAATTTTTTTTTAATTTATTTTTGTTTTCTATGTGTTGGTATTTTGCCTGAACATATGTCTAAGGGTGTCAGGTTCCCTAGAACTGAAGTTACAGACAGGTGTGAGCTGCAGTGAGGGTTCTGGGAATTGAACCCAGGTCCTCTAGAAGAGCAGTCTGTGTTCTTAGCCACTGAGCCATCTCTCCAGCCCAAGGACTCAAGTTTTATTGACTCAGTCCTTCTGCTACCATTTTTGGGTGTTACAAAGAGGGTTACAGAACATGCTGAATTCAGGAGAGAACGGGCCTAAAGGAAGAGAAGGCGGAAAAAGGATGAAGATGACAGCCAGAGAGAGGAAAGGGAAGAAGTCAGTGAGCAGGAGGCGGGAGGCTCAGTGTGGCTGAGAAGGGGCTGGAAAGAGAGGCTGTGCATGCTGACAGCGGGGGGGGGGGGTGGGGACCGAAGAAAGAGCAGAAACGTGAAGCGGTCATCTGTGCAATGCTGACACTCACTTAGCAAGTACTCTAGAGGTTCTACCCCGAGAGCAAGGGTAAACACGCATGCATGCGTGCGTGCACACAATGAAGAGGGGGAGAAACTGCTAAGGTATGTTGCAAAACACCCAAAATTCCAGCTTGTCTACTGCTCGTGGCCCGGGGTACCCCGATCTGGAAAGCCACCTTCAGATGAGTCAACCACGGACATCTTTCATCATGAGCACCAGGGCATGAAGCATGGTGGAAAAGAAAGGGGCTGCTGTCCCAACGGGGGGTCTTTTGGATGAACTGAGCTGCGCTCATAGGATTACCGCTGCCCTCTGATGCCAGCTGACTCGGTGCATCCTCAGCAGAAGCTGTCAGCCAGCAGGACCGCAGCAGCCAAACCCCTTCTTGAGAACTGTCCTTGCTGTGGTCTCCACAAGGCTCAAAAGCTGTCTCGGCTCTGTTCTCTTGGATGTTCCAACAAACAAAGTAGGAGCTGACCTGCCCTGGAAACCCCGCAGACCCCTCAGAAGCCCTGTGTCTACAGTCTACAGGAATCCTGAAAGGAGCCCAGCCACGACTTCTGAACGAAAATCTGTAGGGTCTCCCTTCTGGACGCGTTACCCTACAAGGCTCATCCTACACAAGCAATGCTTGTGGGGGAGGTGACAGGCTGGTCCTCGGGTCGCCTCGGCGTCATCAACCGAAAGCCAGTTCTCCACTAAAAGCAGAAGGCTCCACTGGCCCTCAACTCAGACTCTGAAGCTCCTCAAACCAGACAGCCCCCCCCCCCCCGTGCACCCCTGGTGAGAAAGAAGACTCTTACCTTAGTCCTCATGTAGGCAAGCAGTCTCTTCTCCTGGTACTGGCGGGAAGAGCACAGGTCCTTGTTTCTATAGTTAGCGGACTGGGTTTGCTCCCCGTGACCCCAGCATTGCTGCCCCTTCTCCCTGCTCGACCTCCCCTAGGAAAATTCTCCAGCAAAAGTATTCATGCTAACATGCTAATTCTGATTTCTTTCTAGTGCAAACTCCAGGCCCTTTTGGTAAGTTGCCCATAGACACACTGGCTCGCCACTAGTGACTGTCTATGGCAAAGGACTTTGGCTCCAGCCACTCTCTAACCCGTCCTTGGCCTTGCCTTTCCCTCTGCCGTCACCGTCCTTCTTAAAGACTTGTCATATTTAAGAAAACAGTCAGTATCAGGCAGCCTACTATTGTTTATGAGCATAACAACGTTAACTAACACTGAAACGACTTTTAAAGCAAGCATAATGGTCAAGAGAGTTGGAGGCAGTGTAGTGATATTTCATTTGTATTTTAATAAACAAAACTGGCCTGAAGTTCAGAGAATAAAACAGCCACACTAAACAGTCTTACAGGTCAGGCAGTGGTGACACACACCTTTAATCCCAGTAGCCACACTAGTTTGCCATAGAAACCAGGTGGTAGTGGTACACGCCTTTACCCAGTCCTAGAGAGAGGAATATAAGATGGGAGGAGACAGCTCTCACAATCTCATTCTGAGGATTCCAAGAGGCAGGATGACCATTTTGGACTGAGGTCGAGGAAAGAGCCAGTGGCTGGCTGTTTTTCTTTTCTGACCTTCAGGTTGAACCCCAATATCTGTCTCTGGGTTTTTATTAATTGTGGTACAAGAAAAGGTTTAAAAGTAAGCGTAAGTTCCAAGAGGGTAGCCATAAAAATGAAGCCTGCATGCCTGGCAGGACAGGGGTGGGAATGCAAACCTGAGGAGGCAGCCCTTCCTCCTGGCTAGATCTAGAGGGAGGCTGGGGGCTGGTGCAGGCTGCTCTCCACAGCCTTTGGAGGACAGTTTACCTGCTCCATATCTAACCACAATCATTTTTTCTATTTGCAGTGCAACTTGCAGAACAAGGTAAACCTCTCGTTTTCCTCTCTGGTGTCCCTTGCCCTCGCATGTTCTGATGGCGCGTTCTGCATCTTGGTGGTTTTTATTGCCATAGGATGATGGTCTGAAGCACGTTGTCATGCTTCCCACTCTGTAGCTGCTAAGAACTCTTCTAGGGTCACATATTAAGAGAGGGGCTGCAGAGATGGCTCAGCAGTTAAGAGCAATTGCTGCCCTTGCGGAGGACCCAGGTTCAGTTCCCAGCACCCACAACTTTAACTCCAGCTCCAGAGGATCTAATACCCTCTTTGGGTCTCTGTAGATACCAGGCACATCAAAGTATACAGATATATGGGCAAGCAGGATACCCATATACATAAAATAAATTTTTTCAAATAAAAGAGCAAGGAAACCACTAAATGCTATGATGTGCTTCAAAGCATGGTATGCTTTATAATATATAGCATATAACACGTCATCTTCCCGGGTCAGGAGAGAGGTCTGCTAGGACACAGTAGCACTAACATAGAGAAAACAACAAGGGGCGAGAACACTGGTCAAGTGAGCCGTAAAGAGCGGAGACTTTACTGCTTAAACAGACTGAGGCTGGTTGGTCTCGGGTGCCGTGGTGTGTACAACCTCATAAAGCATACAAAAGAAATGAAGTCAAACTGTAGAGGGGCAGGGTAGCATCCACAACAGCGTGACCACTGAGACCTCCACAATGGGTGTTGTTCCCACATGACTCTGGTCCTAAGGAACTTTGGGTAAATGAATAAGTCAGTATAGTTGACTTTGGCCACACCCTAACCCTCAGTTAAGGCTACCTCTATCCGGACTCTCAATAACCTTACACCTGCTGTCTTGGAAATTCTCAAAGAAAGAAACTCTTTTCTTAGTGTCCCAAAGTCTCCTAAGAGCCACTATATATCTCCTGCGCATAAATACTTTGGAAATATTATAATGTACACATGAAAATTGTATTACTAGTTTTGCTCCTAGGAGGAATAGCGAGAAAGCCAGAAGCTTTCCTATAAGTTGTAGATGAACAAAAAAAAGTTTAGAGAAAGATAATTAAAACTAAAGGAATTTATAGAAATGAGTGTCTTTAGAAGCCTACAAAAAGGAGTGAGGAAGAAACGCTTTTCAGATGGCTCAGGTGGCCAGGCAGGGAGCAGGTCTGAAGGGACTGCAGGTGACATTATGAATCATGACGTCACCTCGAGCTGTTTCGAGAAGTTTCCACCCTAGATGGAAAGAAGGTAAGTGAAGCCTTGCTGATGACTGTCCCTGTTTGCTCTTCTCCAGCCGAAGACCCTTCAGAGCTCTGCAGCGGTGAGTCACGAGTGCTGGTGGGAATGAAAGACTCTTGGAGAGGCTGGACACTTTTGCTCTGCTTCCTTCTGCCTTCTGCCTGTGACTGTAGCAACTGTGCTCCTCCTGTGCTCCACCCCGTGCTTCTCCCGTCTTTCTCCTGTCTTCCTCCTGTCCTCCCCCTGTCCTCCTCCTGTGCTCCCCTTGTGATCCTCCTGTCCTCCTCCTGTGCTCCCCCTGTCCTCCTCCTGTGCTCCTCCTGTGTTCCCCTGTCCTCCTCCTGTCCTCCTCCTGTCCTCCTCCTGTGCTCCTCCTGTCCTCCTCCTGTGCTCCTCCGGTCCTCCTCCTGTCCTCCTCCGGTCCTCCTCATGTGCTCCTCCTGTGCTACTCCTGTGCTCCCCCTGTCCTCCTCCTCTGCTCCCCCTGTCCTCCTCCTGTGCTCCCCTGTCCTCCTCCTGTGCTCCTCCTGTCCTCCTCCTGTGCTCCCCCTGTCCTCCTCCTGTGCTCCTCCTGTGCTCCCCCTGTGCTCCCCCTGTCCTCCTCCTGTGCTCCTCCTGTCCTCCTCCTGTCCTCCTCCTGTGCTCCCCCTGTCCTCCTCCTGTGCTCCTCCGGTCCTCCTCCTGTCCTCCTCCTGTGCTCCTCCTGTGCTGCTCCTGTCCTCCTCCTGTGCTCCTCCTGTCCTCCTCCTGTGCTCCTCCTGTGCTCCCCCTGTCCTCCTCCTGTGCTCCTCCGGTCCTCCTCCTGTTCTCCTCCTGTCCTCCTCCTGTCCTCCCCCTGTGCTCCTCCTGTGCTCCTCCGGTCCTCCTCCAGTCCTCCTCCTGTGCTCCTCCTGTGCTGCTCCTGTCCTCCTCCTGTCCTCTTCCTGTCCTCCTCCTGTGCTCCTCCTGTCCTCCTCCTGTCCTCCTCCTGTGCTCCTCCGGTCCTCCTCCTGTCCTCCTCCTGTCCTCCCCCTGTCCTCCTCCTGTGCTCCTCCTGTCCTCCTCCTGTCCTCCTCCTGTGCTCCTCCTATCCTCCTCCTGTGCTCCTCCTGTCCTCCTCCTGTGCTCCTCCTGTCCTACCCCTGTCCTCCTCCTGTGCTCCCCTTGTGATCCTCCTGTGCTCCTCCTGTGCTCCCCTTGTGATCCTCCTGTCCTCCTCCTGTGCTCCTCTGGTCCTCCTCCTGTCCTCCTCCTGTCCTCCTCCTGTGCTCCTCCTGTGCTACTCCTGTGCTCCCCCTGTCCTCCTCCTGTGCTCCCCCTGTCCTCCTCCTGTGCTCCTCCTGTCCTCCTCCTGTGCTCCCCCTGTCCTCCTCCTGTGCTCCTCCGGTCCTCCTCCTGTCCTCCTCCTGTGCTCCTCCTGTGCTGCTCCTGTCCTCCTCCTGTCCTCCTCCTGTGCTCCTCCTGTCCTCCTCCTGTGCTCCTCCTGTGCTCCCCCTGTCCTCCTCCTGTGCTCCTCCGGTCCTCCTCCTGTCCTCCCCCTGTGCTCCTCCTGTGCTCCTCCGGTCCTCCTCTGGTCCTCCTCCTGTGCTCCTCCTGTGCTGCTCCTGTCCTCCTCCTGTCCTCCTCCTGTGCTCCTCCTGTCCTCCTCCTGTGCTCCTCCTGTCCTCCTCCTGTGCTCCTCCTGTCCTCCCCCTGTCCTCCTCCTGTGCTCCCCTTGTGATCCTCCTGTCCTCCTCCTGTGCTCCCCCTGTCCTCCTCCTGTGCTCCTCCTGTGTTCCCCTGTGCTCCTCCTGTCCTCCTCCTGTGCTCCCCCTGTCCTCCTCCTGTCCTCCTCTGGTCCTCCTCCTGTCCTCCTCCTGTGCTCCTCCTGTGCTCCTCCTGTCCTCCTCCGGTCCTCCCCCTGTCCTCCTCCTGTGCTCCCCCTGTCCTCCTCCTGTGCTCCTCCTATCCTCCTCCTGTGCTCCTCCTGTCCTCCTCCTGTGCTCCCCCTGTCCTCCCCCTGTCCTCCTCCTGTCCTCCTCCTGTGCTCCTCCTGTGCTCCTCCTGTGCTCCCCCTGTCCTCCTCCTGTGCTCCTCCTATCCTCCTCCTGTGCTCCCCCTGTCCTCCTCCTGTCCTCCTCCTGTGCTGCTCCTGTGCTCCCCCTGTCCTCCTCCTGTGCTCCTCCTATCCTCCTCCTGTGCTCCCCCTGTCCTCCTCCTGTGCTCCTCCTGTCCTCCTCCTGTGCTCCTCCTGTCCTCCTCCTGTCCTCCCCCTGTCCTCCTCCTGTGCTCCTCCTATCCTCCTCCTGTGCTCCTCCTGTCCTCCTCCTGTGCTCCTCCTGTGCTCCCCCTGTCCTCCTCCTGTGCTCCTCCTGTCCTCCTCCTATCCTCCTCCTGTGCTCCTCCTGTCCTCCCCCTGTGCTCCTCCTGTCCTCCTCCTGTGCTCCTCCTGTGCTCCCCCTGTCCTCCTCCTGTGCTCCTCCTCCTCTCCTTCTGTATTTCCCTTGTTCTCCCCCTTGTCCTCTTCCTTTCCACCATCAAGCTGGTGTCCCCAGGAAGTGATGAACACGGTGCCACACTGTATCCCTTGTACTGGAGAGCTAGCAGAGGTGATAATCCAGGGTTCAAGATCACCCTTAGCAATCCCAGTGCCAGTCTGGCTACATGAGAGCTTGTCAAAAAAAAATTAGAGAAAACCCCCAAATATCATAGCAACTTGTCAACCAGAGCGGGAGGGAGGCTGGATAAGTGAGTCAAGGCTTGCACCAAAGTCGGGGGAGAAGGTGAGCAGCAGGGTTAGAAAAGACTCCAACCTGAGGAGCAGGCAGGTGGCAGTCCCGTAGAGGAGAGGAGACGAGAGTGTGCTGGCGTGTCTCCAGCAGGCCCTGAGTCCCTCCACTGAGGACCCTGTCACCAGACTTCCCACCTAACTTCTGCCTTTGTTTTTCAGCTGCCGGATCCACCTGTAAGTCTGGCTGCCTCCTTTCATGACGGACCCCGATGTCTCCAGGGACGTCAAAAAACTCTTGAGCCAAAATGTCCCCATCCATGTTAGGACCCAACAGCTTAAAGCTCCCATTCCTTGAGCCCTTATGACTCTACTAGGATAGTAACAAGCTTCTAGGATGTTGCTTGACTTACTGAAGAATTGAAGGTCAAAGGAAAAAGTTTCCCTGTGGTTCTAAAGATTCTGAATCGGGAACTTATTGCAGAAGGAAGAATGAACAAATGAAAAATAATGCATATTCCTGTCTTCCAGCTGGGCCATCTCTACAAGTGATCAGTGTGTTGTTTGTCCCTGCTGAACCTTCTCAGAGTCCTACAGTACCTATCACACCTGATGTCCTAACAAAGGGACTGAAAAGTCCCATTTTCTGAGCCTTCTGCTTTTCCATTGCCTGGAATTCCACAAAGTGGTCACCAGTTCTCTGAAAATTTTAAACGCCTTTATTGTAGTCTGCAGCAAGGAAGAAATAAGAAATAAGGCTGGTGGTTCGGGTCTGTGAGGGCGCAGGTCTGTGAGGCCAGCTACTCCAGAGCTAGGGGCTGCCTGCTTTGCAGCCAATCTGGACCCAGGCTAAGAGAAGAGCATGGCTGGGCAAACTAGCATGACCTTGTCTCAAAATAAAGAGCAAAAATGCAAAAGAAGGGGGCTGGGAGTGGGAAGAGAAGGGGCCAGGAATATTGAAGAATATAGGTTGATGATAAAGTTCTGGCCTATGTGTGTGAGACCCTAGGTTCAATCCCTAATGTGGGGAGGTTGGGGGAGAAAACCAGGAACAAGCAGGAAGTAGTGGGGCTGGTCTGGTGCCGTCTGTAACCGGGAGTCACAGTTCTAACCTGGTCATAGTGAGACCCTGTCTCAAAGTCACTGTTTTTAAAGGAAGAAAGCAAAGTGTTCAACTTCTCTGCTTGCTTTTCAGGTGCAATGCAGACTCAAGCGATGTGTAAGTCTCCATCCATCCGCCTCCCCCCGCACCCCCATGCTGGGTCCAACAGTCTTTATCTGGCCACTGTGGGATCCACTATCAAAATCTGCCTGGTTACTAGTAATAGCCTCTAAAATCTGAAGTTGACTGATATACAAACATATGAAAGGAAAAATGTACAGGGTCCTACAGTTTTACATAATCACCAATAAAAGATTGGTTATAGAAAAGAATAACTGACAGAGAAAGAGAAACAGGGTACTTAAAAAAACCGCTGTGATGAGGGTGTCCCAGCCTCCTGGATCTGCCTTTCCACATTTGATACCACAACATCTAACCATTTCCCTGGCTGTGCAGGGCATCTTCGAGCCTAGAAGCTGCTGTGTCCGTGTTGCACCCACTTTTACATTATATATATATAAAGTATAAATATATGTATATATATATACTTTTTAAATACTTTTATGGGAAAAAAATCCAAGAATCGACTTATATAAAATAATAGTGGGAAAACTTCTCAACAACTTAAAATACGATGGCTCAGGGTCAAAGGACTTGTCCCGCAAGCCTGACACCTGAGTTCAATGCATGAAACCCTCAGGGAGAAGCAGAGAACCAACTTCAGAAGTTGACCCCTGACCTCCACATGTGTGTGTCCACACACCCTACACCCACACACACGCACACACACATACAAAATAAATACTCTTTTAAAGTGTAAAAATAAAACAAAATAAAAACGAATGGGAAAAAATAAAAAACAGGTAATTTTCTGTTTTTTTGTTTGTTTTTTCTTACCAGGTGGACCACCTCCATGTGCAATCAGTAAGTCCAGCACGGGAGCCCCAAGCTCTCCTCTCTTTGACTCCTAAGGTCTCTGGGTTTAGGGGACATATGACTTTAACTACCTGCCTTCTTGTATCAGAAGCCTTGACATCATGGAGCCCCTTCAGAAAGCGCGGGTCTGCTAAGGCATGGGGACCAGGCGGGACCAAAGGGTGCTTAATCTCCCATCAAGACAGAGCTCTAAACAGAGACAAACCTGTGCGGCACAGAAGCACTGAGCCCCTTCTCTGTCTTACAGGTGGTCGTTCCTCATCGGTTCCGAACTGTGAGTTCTACCTGGTTTCCTTCTGTTGTCCAATGTTGTTATTGTGTGCCCAGCCCATTTCTGCCCTGTGTGCAGACACCTGAGATGTGTGACCCCCAGTTCCCTTTGCCTTTGTCTTCCAGCCCAACCTGGCCCCAAGGCTGTATCCGCGTCCCCCTCCCGTACGAACTAACGTCTTTTCAGTTGCACCGTCTCATTGAATTCCTATGATAGTGAAGTGGATAGGAAACTGAGGCCAACTCTTTACCCGAGAATATCGTCATCGGACCTAATTCAAGACTAGCGCTGTACCCTGCTAAGCTGCCCACATCACAGATGTGCCTCTCACAGCTCTTCTTACTTTTCAGGCCCGTCTGCAACGCCCATAAGTGAGTACCGTTTGATTTGATTCTCTTCTCTGCCGAGACTCTCCCTCTTGTTCCGGTCCAGCTTTCCTGCACCAAACATAACTGCAGGACAGGATACAAAGAAGTAACGAGCTAGCATGGGTCTGCAAAGATCAATCTAAAATCGCTACGAAGTAGCAGACATAGGCAGAAGTTTTTCTAGCAAGAGAATATTGGTGTAGGCAGGAATACAAAGTCCCCCGGTCTCAGGCAAGTCTGTAACCCAATGATGAGGGGACCTGAAGGCATTCTGCCCTGACCTCTTCACCACTACTTAATCTCGCATTTAAATTTGAGCTAATCTGCATGGAGTTGTTTTGAATGCATCCTTGCTCTTTAGCTGAGTAATCCCCTCGCAGACACCATCAAAACCATTAGAGAGTTCTATGTTGGTTCTAGTTAAGAAAAATAAATGGATTTCTCTCTCTCTTTCTCTCTCTCTCTCTCTCCTAGTAATTTCACAGAGAACCACAAGTAAGTTCTTTACTTTTCTGCTGGGGTATGTGGGGGTTTTCAAGGCTTAGCTGATTTCACCTCTAAATGCTAGAAGCTGAGATTGCTGTTTCTTACGTCCAGTTGCTTTCACGTTTCACAAGGTCCTGAGGCCAACTACACGGCAGCCAGCACGGGTCCCAGATACAGACTCCCCCCCCCCTTCTGTTAGCAACACACACCTCAGATACCAGATGCTATCTGAGACTATACTGAACACCAATCAAATTTTGTTTGTTTTGGTTTTCGTTTTGGTTTTGGTTTTTGTTGTTGTTTGTTTGTGGCTTTCAAGACAGGGTTTCTCTGTGTAGCTTTGGAGCCTGTCCTGGAACTCACTTTGTAGAGCAGGCTGGCCTTGAACTCACAGGCAGCCTTTGCCTCCCGGAGTGCTGGAGCTAAAGGCGTGGCTACCACCACCCAACTTGCAGATGGAATGTTGACGGTGACCGCAGAATTCAAGGGCTATCTCTTGAGTCTATTGCAACATCCCCACCTGTTCCTCGTGCTGAGCTTAAAATGCTAAGTTCTTGTCAAGGTTAAAAACTCAGAATGCTCAAGGGGGACCATAAGTGAGTGTGCCCAGAAGACCTGAGCTGCCGGAAGTGGGGTCAGGAGGCTGCAGGGTCTAAAGAGACTGCTCCTCCCAGCCTATGGATTCGTGAAGAAAGAAAGAAAGAAAGAAAGAAAGAAAGAAAGAAAGAAAGAAAGAAAGAAAGAAAGAAAGAAAGAAAGAGAAAGGAAGGAAGGAAGGAAGATGCAGATAGAGAGTTGACAAAGATGACTTGGGGTGAAAATGTCCCCATCTATAACCATGCTGTGTGTCTGAACCCGTCTGGTAGACTACAGACCTCTGCTTCCACACAAGCGGGCCCCAGTCCTTCCTGCTGGTAGAATGTAGTGGTTTCAGTGTTAGGACCAAGGGGCTGCTTTGATGGATTGGAATAGATGCTATTGATAGAACATGTATGTTAGTGCCTCTCTGAAGTCCCCACCCACATGTATTCCTCGACAGACAGACAGATCAGCCAATTTCCACTGCACGATGAACATAGCATCATGACCCAGGACCAAGAACAGAGCTGGAAACTCCAAGTGTCCTAGATTAGGTATCAGTCGCTGCTGTTGTGACAGAAAGCATCTTCAGGAAGAAGGCTTTGTTGTGGCTCGGGATTTAAGGGTAGTTTAGCATGCTGGGAAAGCTGTTGTGACAGAAAGCATCTTCAGGAAGAAGGCTTTGTTGTGGCTCGGGATTTAAGGGTAGTTTAGCATGCCGGGAAAGGATTAAGTATAGTCAGATGCGCTAGGAAAGGATTTAAGGGTATCTGGACATGCCAGGAAGGAAAGGCAAGGCAGCAGGGGTGTGGGGCAGCCGGTCACACTGCATCTGCAGTCAGGAAGCAGAGACAAATGCTGGTGACAGCACACTTCCTCCTCTCTTTATTCAGTCCAAGACCTAGCCCATGGCAGGTGCCACCCACATTCAGGAGCGGTCTTCCCTCCCCGAAACATCCTGCGGGCTGGAGAGCTGCCTCTCTTATGTTGAAAGACAGTGTTGTTAATACTGAAGCAGACCAGAGTTTGGTTCCCAGAACCCACATCTGGTGGCTCAATACCACTGAAACTCCAGTTCCAAGAGATCCAAAACCACTGGCCCCCCAAAACACCTGCACTCCTGTGCACACACTCACACCCTGACATATAATTTAGGGGGGAAAAAGCTACCTGGAAACACTCTCCTACATACACCCAGAAGTGTGTCTCCTGCCTGATTCTAAATCAATCAAGTTGATAAAGAAGAGAACCATCACAAACCCACATACAGCTGGGAACAGGAACACAGGGCCATCGGCCAGCAGCTGGGAACAGGAACACACACAGGTCACTTGAAGTAAGCAGAGGGTCTGGCCACTGGAAATGAAAAGCTGGAATCCAAACTGAACAAATAATACTCTTTTTGGTGGAGGCTTCAGGGACACTAGGCAGAGAAGGCATGCAAAAGCCGGGACATGGGGTTTATGATGGCATAAAGGCATGCCAAAGGCACCTGGGAACTACGCCAGCGCAGTCTCGTCTGGCTTTAAGCACAAACATGAGGCATGCACTGGTTTACAGGACCAGAACAAACCTAGGAGGAAACTGATCAATCTGAAGAGGACTGAGACAAGACATTACTTATTCTCAAGTATGTCAGAGTTAGCAGGCTTGGCAGACACAGATGAGACACGCTGCAGGATATATATGTAATATCTATTGGTCTGCTCTGCCCAGGCGTGGTCCTACGCACTGGTGCCGATCCGGTGACTCCACGTCTCCTCACTCAAGATTTTATTTTGAGATTTTAAAATGTAGTGGAGGCTTCAGAATGGTCTCAGTGGTTAAGAGCACTGACTGCTCTTGCAGATGACCTGAGTTCATGTCCAGCACCCACATGATGGCTCACAATCTTTCATGACTCCAGTCCAGGGGATCCCACACCCTCTTCTGCCTAAAGATCTTCTTTCTGTGGACACATACGGTGTTCGTCTGAATCCGAAGACTCGGAGCAAAACGCAGCAAGGAATAAATCTGAGTTAATTAGCAAACAGATAATACGTGAGCCATGGGGCAGTCAAGCAGAGTGGCTCACGCCTACAATCCCACCACTCTGGAGACGGGAGCTGTCTGTGATGACGACGACAATGATGATATAAAGGACGGGAGGACAGTGAGGAACAGCCGACATGGAAAGAGTAAGAAGCAGACTGGAGCCAACTGGATCATCCGAGGTGTACACAACGATGCAGAGCCAAGGACCACGCTGAAGACAGCCCGTTTGAGACACAAAAGGAGGATGTAGGCACAGACATGGAGTGAGAGGATGGCAATAGCAGAGGCCAGGGTCCCACAGAACCACCTTCCCGAGCTGGAGAGAATATGACTTAGCGTTTGCAAAGTGGAAGTCGTTGCTGACTTTGACAGGACAGGGGTCTCCCTGGAGAAGGTCCCGGAGACAGGGGCTTTCTGATGGGAAGGCAGAGATGCAGGGCAGGGTGTGTGGGAGATCACAGCTTTTTCTCAAAACAAACGCCTCGTAAGTGTGATAGAAGTTTTCATACAGGCGGTGACCATCGGTGCTTGCGCCATTAGCTTGAATGTGGGATTTTTTTTTTATTTCTCAAATCAATAAGAGACCAAACAAAGCAATCACACCCCAAGGAGGCAGTCCTGGAAAAACTGGGCACCTGCAGAAGATCCAACCTTCTGTGTTTCTCAGACAGAGTAGGGGGCAACTAGCGATGAGAACAACCCTCCGTGCTTTCCTCTGTCCCTGGTGAGATCTGAAGGCATCCCACTTCCAGAACTGAAGCCCTTGGCAGCCACGGATGCAGTTCTCGGAAGAGGAGAAACCCAGCAGCTCAAAGAGCCTGGAATTCACAAGACACAGGTTTCTAGCCCACAGCAACACTGTCACGGAGCCTGAGACAGTGTGAGACTCACATCTAAGAACACCGCTGCTTTGCCATCTATCAACAAAAACGTGTGCCCACACTCAGGGAAATGGCATTCACATTTAACCAGGTGGCTCAGAGGCAAGGCAGGCACTTGCTGCCAAGCCTGATGATCTGAATTCCATCCTGGGACTCACATGGTGGAAGGAAAGAACCAATTCCCACGGACTGTCCTCTGATGCCCACAAGTGAGCATCAAATGACAAATGACAGTGGAGGGTCAAGAAGGCAGCTCAGCTCAACACAGCTTGGGATATGGGACTTTAACTAAGTGATCCAGAGACCAAATGAACCCGCTGAACCTCCCCCTCTTAGTCAGTTTGCAAGACTCATCTAGCAGTCATACATGTGCACAGATAATTCTGTTTCATCGGAAACTATACTAACGTTTTTGTCTTTTTCATTAAAGCAAGACCTGGACCACCTGTAATACGTAAGTCCTGCGTTTTCCTCAATTGTATTGTTATTAACTTCCTATCGACGAGTCCCCATGTCAACCCTGTGAATGCACCAAGACCCAACATTTCTATTTCTGACTCTCTGCCTTACTGGCTTTTTAGAATCCCTAGTTTCCCAATTCCCCACTCCTGTTCCCAGCAGCTGGCTTCATTCTCAACTCTCCGCAGCCATTTGGAGGTCATAACTGAAGTTGCTTAGTACCTGGTCTGGTACTGTGATGATAACTATTTATTAGGTATTTAGCTTGTGCCAAGCAGTGAACTCAGTACTTAATATATGAATATACATTGTATCACATAAGTCATTTCCTAACATACACAGGAGGAATTCCAAGCTAACATATCTACTACCATGGTCACTCAGACTAGGTCTCCTTAGCTGACTCTCTGAGAAACAATGGACCCCCAACCCCACCCCTGTGAAATATTTATGCTTATGGAAGAAGAGGAGAGAGCTCACGAAAATGAACCTAAGAACAGCTGAGCTCTAATAAAAATATCGCAGTTGAACACAGTCTTTCCAAAGAGGGGTAAGGAAAGGATAGGGATGTAAAATTCTTAGCAGTGAATTTTCAAACTTCTGTCTGGGGAGACTGGGGAGAAATCGGGGGGAAATGGCCTTTTCCAGAGACACTCGTCTCTCCAAAAGGCGCCTCAGTTCAGAGCCGCCAGTGCACTTGAAGGGCGCTAACACGGCAAGCCCTCACTGGCCTTCTCTAGAACTTGTCGCAGCGTTTAAGAAGTAGCTGTATTCTTCATCCAGAAACTTGTGGTCATTTATCTATCTGTTTCTTTTCACAGTGAGACAAGACCCAAGTAAGTGCCATGTCTGCCCGCCCATCCTGGGTTGGTTCCTACACCCGCTGTCTCAGTCTCTCTTGTTTCATATCACACAGCTTCCTCTAAAGTCACCGGTAACCGAAAACCCTACCGGTAACAAGTCAGATCATGAGCTGCCTGAAGGCGCCTTGAAGTCAGATCCACGCCTTTTGAATATTTTTAGTTGGGTTATTTTGTTCTTATTTGCAATGACATGATAATGTTGGCACTGACGGGCTACTAAGTATCCTCTGTCGTGTGTCTGTGATGTGCTGCCAGCGCATCCAGCACCTTCATCTCCGAGCAGCATCCCTTCTTGTTCAGTGCACAGCTGCTAGCCTTTGCTGGAAGCTGCCGCCCCTACTGAGGACGCCAGCATGTCTTCCTGCTGCTTCGGACAGCTTTCACAAATTGTCCCCTATGGGAAATGTCACCTGCTGCTTTTCTTGTTAGAGTTAATAGATAATTGGGGTTTTTAAACAAAAAGAAAGTAAGAGATAGAAGAAATCAAACTGAATTAGCAAGTTAAGTCAACTGAGATGTTACTCATTTATAAAAAATAAAAAATAGTGGAGGGCCAGGGGAAGGACAACAGGGCCAAGATAGAAAAAAAGCTCATTCCTCCAGAGTTCACTTGTGCATTTGAACATTTATGACGTTTCATGTCCAAGGAAGTTGAGAGAAAAAGAAAAGCTCCTTCTTCTGAGCGCTAACAAATCCTCTTAGAACTTGGTGTGTCTCTGCCCTCACTGGAGAGCAGCCGTGTGGAGAGCAGCCGTGTGGAGAGCAGCCGCGTGCATCGTGCTCTCTCTGCTGGCTTTGCCAACTACAGCGACTCTAAGAAAGCTCCCCTTTGATAAGTACGGCCCCTGCTCAGGGCAGGCGCGTCTGTCTCCGCGTTAGGGTAGATTACCTGCTCAGGGCAGGCGCGTCTGTCTCCGCGTTAGGGTAGATTACCTGCTCAGGGCAGGCGCGTCTGTCTCCGCGTTAGGGTAGATTACCTGCTCAGGGCAGGCGCGTCTGTCTCCGCGTTAGGGTAGATTACCTGCTCAGGGCAGGCGCGTCTGTCTCCGTGTTAGGGTAGATTACATAGTCTCCTGAGTACCAGGATCTCTTAGGGAACAGTGGACTAGCAGAAACATGAACATGACGGTATATTCCTGGTAAGTAGAATGTCTTGCTAGAGTCAAACAAGTTTTACACACTTAGGAAGACTCACACTCCTACAAGATGTCCTCAGACCCCCATGTGCACGCCACGACACATAAGTGCTCAGAGAGGGGGACTAAAGCAGAAGAGGACTCCCGTGAGACGCCACAGGTCACTGCTGTTGTTGTTACCTCCAGCAGCAGCACTAGGGTGCTCCCGATTGCACGGGATTCACAGAGCTCTGCCCCTGTTGACTAAATGGAGTGAAACTGGCAAATACAAGCTAGAGCTGGGTAAGCATCTCCTGAGTTCACTGTCCAGACTCTTCCACAAATAACAGAGGTGAGGAGGATAGGGGAAGCAGAAAAAGTCCCGAGAGAGCAACAAAACTGGGGGCAAAAGCCCGAGAAACGGAGTTTGCCCAGCCTGTGCAGAGGAACCGGATAACAAAAGGAAAGGAAAATGACTCGTCTCCTTTTCACCCTTCCAAAATGACTGTGTTAGTGTAGGAAAAATACACAGCAGCCTCTCGTTCTGAAGGGCGGGGAGGGTCTCTTCTCAGCCCAGAGCCCCTGTCTGGACAGACCTTACCGTTAGACAGTGTCAGCCTCCACAAACTGTGTGTGGTGTTAGCCCGTGGAGCAGTGCCTATCTGCAAGTGCAGATGCCCACAGTGGAGAGAATGCTGTCCTGGCCGATCTCTCTTCGGTGGGATGCTTCTATTCATGACTACCCCAAGCATGCCCTCTTAGTGAGCAATCTGTTACTGGAAAGACTAACACTCGACTGAAAAATCCCCGAACAACCTGCCAACGGCTTTGCTTCTCCTGGTTTTGTAATTTATTTATGAGCATTGGCATTTTGCCTGTGCATATGTCACACCCTCTGGAATTAGAGTTACAGATAGTTGTAAGATGCCACGTGGGTGCTGAGAAAGGGCCCCCTGAAAGAGCAGCCAGTGCTGTTAACCACTGAGCCATCTCTCCAGCTCGCCAATGGCTTTCCATACGAAATAAAAATTTCCCTGCTTCTATCAAGAAGAAAAGCTACAGAGGATGCTACGCCAGGTACAGAGAGAGCCCAGAGGAGCCCAGGGCACATAGGCTGAGGGAGGGGAAGGAGGGAGTGAGTGCAGCCAGCACCAGCTTGCTGACTGCTCTGCCTTTAACCTTCCTTCTGGAAGGGAAGAAAAGGGAGCCCTACAGGGACTGCGGTCACAGCAGACCAGTCCCCCTCATTAGAATATGCCCCACCTCTTATCACAGGTAGCTCTGGGGGGGGGTCTGACACCTGCAGAAGCACTAGCAATGGTTAACTCTTGGAGAAAAAAAAACAAGGAAAGAGACTAGAGTTTGTTCCAAATATTCTGCTAATATGTTTTTGTTTCATGTTGTCCTGCCAGTTGCTTCCGTGATTTTTGGTAAGTTATTTACCCATCTACTCTACATTTCAGTATCGTTTAGAGCCTTTCCTAGATGGAAAGGATTTTGGATTCATGTTTACCAAGCTCCCTTCCTTCTCTGTTGTCTAGAACCCCTTAAGTACTGGAGAATTTTCTGTCTAATATGCACAATGACTGGCCAGCAGGGGGTAAATGGAATGAAGACGACAGATGGACATTGGGGCCCTCCATGGCGCTGGTCACTTAATGCAGAGAGAACTTTAGGACTGATTAGTGCTGACGCTATTTTGGTAGAAATCCTGCTTTCATACATGACTAGTCCTTTAGAATACAAGCAGGCCAGTGTGCTATGAGGTCCAGGAGGGTCCAGGGGCCTGCATTTTGGGAGTGACCCTAAATATGGGCGCTGTCTCTCCAGGGCCTCTTTAGCATAATTCCTAGTGGAGAATTTTCAAGAGAAATCCTTCACCACGGAACTCAGAATCTGCCGCTCCCACGTTTCCTAGGAAACGTTTGTCCCACAGCACAGTCTTAGCTTTTCACGTGACATGGTCAAGGTGACAATCCCGCCACTCCACTAGCAGGGGAGTCGGTGCTGGTCTGTTCCCGGCCACACTTGACACACCGTGGCGTGGCACCTGAGACCTGGAGTGGTTAGTCCTCCAGTGTGCAGTCGTGTGCTCTCTAGTAGACATGACCTACTGCAAGCACTTTGTGGTTGTGAGAGAATTGGGGTTTTAATCAAATGATAAAACCCTGCTAGCATTAAAGACAAATTTTGTTTAGGACTCTAAGGGGAGCTATGGCCCCAGCCCGGGTGCCATTCTCCCGCGAACCCACTCACCTTCCCTCTATATCCTCCCTAACCCACAAAGAGCACTTTTATCAAATGACGGTATTTCAACTCATCCCTAAATGCCTGTGAGCGAAGAGCAAGCCGGAATTGCTCATGACCACCGTACACCCTCAGCTGAAGATCAGTTCAGAACTGTGGTTCTAGCTGCCCTCAGTTCTTAGGAAGCTGTGGAGTTACTGACTTTTCCTCAGTCATGGCATGAGCTTATCACAAAACCCAGAGCAATCTTAAAGACAACTCATGCAGTTTTGAAATAAAGATAAACTGTACTGAGCAATGGGAGCCTTGCAGGGCATGACGGAAGGTAAAGAACAGAATAGACACCATGGAGAAAGGCGCTCGCCGCTGAGCCAGCAACCCAAGTCCAAGCCCTGAATCCTAAGTGGTGGGAAGTTTTTAGAAGGCCCAGAGACTCCAAGAAGTCCCCCCACACACAAGACACACACACACACAGAGACACACACCTATTTAGAAATCTTTAACTATAAAGAAATTTGGTTTATTTCTTAATCCCAAAATATCTCTTATTTCCTCAATCACAGCTCCTCCCAAACCAGCTTTAGAATTCTCATTAAACCCCAGAGACTGTCAAAAATAGAAACTGTAACCAAAGTTTAGAGAAGTTTACTGTCTGGAGAACATGTTGGCCCCTGAGTACACACAGAACGAGGCCATGAGGAAGGGGCTCACGGTAGGTGAGTACACACAGAGCGAGGCCATGAGGAAGGGGCTCACGGTAGGTGAGTACACACAGAAGAGGCCATGAGGAAGGGGCTCACGGTAGGTGAGTACACACAGAGCGAGGCCATGAGGAAGGGGCTCACGGTAGGTGAGTACACACAGAAGAGGCCATGAGGAAGGGGCTCACGGTAGGTGAGTACACACAGAGCGAGGCCATGAGGAAGGGGCTCACGGTAGGTGAGTACACACAGAAGAGGCCATGAGGAAGGGGCTCACGGTAGGTGAGTACACACAGAAGAGGCCATGAGGAAGGGGCTCACGGTAGGTGAGTACACACAGAGCGAGGCCATGAGGAAGGGGCTCACGGTAGGTGAGTACACACAGAAGGAGGCCATGAGGAAGGGGCTCACGGCAGGACCTTGCCAGTCTCCTCAAAGCCGTGACACTTTGCTTTGGCTAAGAATCTTTTTTTTTTTCATTTTGTGAAGGAAAAAAAATGTCCATTACTCCTAAAACTGGTCCCACAGGCCATGAAGATGATGAGGGTTTCTAAGTCACTGGCTGTGAGAAGGGAGCATATTCTTGGAGGATAGAACTGTCTGACTAAGTCCTTCCTCTAGTGTTACAAGTGGGGTCTGGATGGGAACTGAGTGAATAATTTATTTTAAAACCAATCTTTTTTTTCCTTTTCCTTTTAAGTGTTTGCACCAATAGGCTCGGGTAAGTCCAGGTCTCGCCCCTCAAACTCCCTCCGTGTGGGTAGCATCCTTGGTCTCTGCTTGCACTGGCACTTTTGACCTCTGACCGCCGAACTCATGGACATAAATAATTCTCCATCCCTTTTCCTCCACGTTTTCTAGTGTAAGTTTAAATCATTTTATCTGTCTGCCTGCCCTGACCATGTGTCTCTCCCATCACTCTGCCTTCAGTATTTTCTGAGACACAGTCTTGAAATTAAGCCAGTGGAAAACCCCTACACTAGCCTAAGGATCTCCCATTTCAAATCAAAACTAAAAAATGATTAAGGTTAGTGAAGACGGGGCATACAACCTTTTATGTCAAAGAGCTGAGCTGCATAGGAAACCGAAGTGTCCCACATTTAACCCAATGGGACTCAGACAGCAATGACATGGATTCTATCCAATGTAGGGGCTTGGAGGTCAGGAAGGAGGGAGGATCCCCACTGACTGATGATGTGTTTGCCTTTATGTCTTTCAGTGGACAGTTCGGGAAAATTCAGTAAGTGTGTATCACTTCCCTGTTCCTGGGATTAACACCCTTGAGTTTATGTTGCAAAATCTTGTTGAAATGGAAACCCTTCCATCTGAAGGAGTCATTCTGTCTTAAGTGGTTCCTTCTTATTTCAGTTTGGATCCTTCTTGCCTATTTTCCTTTTGTAGGAAAATACAGCATTTTGTCTGATTCAGTTACTAATAGAAGAGCCACCACAGCCCAGGGATTCTCCACCTTAGGGTCACGACCCCTTTAGCAAACCTCTATCTCCCAAAAACATTTACATTACAGTTCTAATAGTAGCAAAATTACAGTTATGAAGTAGCAATGAAAATAATCCTATGGTTGGGGTTGCCACAACATGAAGAACTGTGTTAAAGGGTTGCAGCTTTAGGACGGTGAGAACCACTGGTATAGTCTGCCATAATGGGACTGGCTTTCTCTGTGCTGTGCTATCAAACTGTTTTCACTTAAGATGTTAAGATGAGAAATATTCTGGGGTTGACAAAATGTGCACATCAAGACACGATGATGATAGTGACTGTCAGTCAGGAAAATGGGATTTAAAGGGACTTGTGGGAGAGTAAGGGAAGGCAGGGGATGCATTCACTTAGACCCAGGGAGGACCGACATCACTAGCCTGAGGATGTGGCTCTCAGCTCAGTGGGACAGGGTGGTCTTCTCTGTGGCCAAGAATGCTCTGCTTTTCAGAAGGCTTGGGTTCCGTTCTCAGCACCCATGCCAGGTGGCTCCCAGCTGCCTGCAGTTCCACCTGGCCTCACCCACGCCAGATGGCTCCCAGCTGCCTGCAGTTCCACCTGGCCGTCTAGAGCGTCCCAGCATGAGGCACATGCTTTCTTTCACAGACTAAACACACAAACAAAAGCACAAATAATTTCCTAGAGAAAGGCTGCTGGAAGGTGGGTTCTTTGGGGGTTTGAAGCTGGCCACTGATGTGTCTTCTGTGTTTTGTCTTCTAGCACTTCCTCCTATGGGTAAGTTCCTCAACCATTCTCAACTCAGATATTTGACGTAGCTTCTCAGACTTTCTACATGCCTAAAATTGAGGCACCTCAAATGCTCCTCTTATTCAAAATCTCCTAAGGCTCCCAGTGTCTGTTTTGGGGGCTATTGCTGCAGGGAAGTTGAAGCCCTACACAAGGGCTTACCATTTGCACTGCTACCACCTTCTGAGTGCCCAATGAACATGGCCACATCCATCTTCAGCAGAGCGTGAGGAAAATGCACTCTGAACCCCTAAGTTCTTAGAGTTCCTCTCTTCATAAATGGAGGCCCCCACCTCTTTTCTGCTACCCCTCTAAATGACTCTAGTTGACAGGCAGACTGAGCCTTCCTTCCCCAGCAAAAATGTTCATAGTTTACTTTGATAGCCTAGATAGTTCCTTCTCTTGATTTGGGGAACCAAATTACTAAATAGAAAACAAACAAAAAAATCCACAAAATTCTTACCCAAAGCTAACAACTTGAGTCTTATGAGATCACACAGAAAGGATGGACTGGAAGGTTGGTTACCCACATGTAATTAGAGGGACCTGAAATTTTGAATAATGAGGTAGCACCTGTTTTAAGTAGTCAAAAGTGATTATTTAAAACTGAATTCTGGAATCTGACTAACAGGTTCAGTTCCCACCTCCACCCTCAGCATCACCTGGACCCTGTCCCCAGCTCCATACACCCTCAGCATCACCTGGACGCTGTCCTCCCCACCACCATCAGCATCATCTGGACACTGTCCACACCTCCACCATCAGCATCACCTGGACACTGTCCTCCCCTCCACCATCAGCATCACCTGGACACTGTCCTCCCCACCACCATCAGCATCACCTGGACACTGTCCTCCCCACCACCATCAGCATCACCTGGATACTGTCCTCCCCACCACCATCAGCATCATCTGGACACTGTCCTCCCCACCACCATCAGCATCACCTGGACACTGTCCTCCCCACCACCATCAGCATCATCTGGACACTGTCCTCCCCACCACCATCAGCATCATCTGGACACTGTCCTCCCCACCACCATCAACATCATCTGGACACTGTCCTCCCTACCACCATCAGCATCACCTGGACACTGTCCCCACCTCCACCACCAGCATCACCTGGACACTGTCCTCCCCACCACCATCAGCATCACCTGGACACTGTCCTCCCCACCAACATCAGCATCACCTGGACACTGTCCTCCCCACCACCATCAACATCATCTGGACACTGTCCTCCCCACCACCATCAACATCACCTGGACACTGTCCTCCCCACCACCATCAGCATTACCTGGACACTGTCCTCCCCACCACCATCAGCATTACCTGGACACTTCCCACACCTCCACCATCAGCATCACCTGGACACTGTCCTCCCCACCACCATCAGCATCACCTGGACACTGTCCTCCCCTCCACCATCAGCATCACCTGGACACTGTCCCCACCTCCACCATCAGCATCACCTGGACACTGTCCCCACCTCCACCATCAGCATCACCTGGACACTGTCCTCCCCACCACCATCAGCATCACCTGGACACTGTCCCCACCTCCACCATCAGCATCACCTGGACACTGTCCCCACCTCCACCATCAGCATCACCTGGACACTGTCCTCTCTACCACCATCAGCATCATCTGGACACTGTCCACACCTCCACCATCAGCATCACCTGGACACTGTCCTCCCCACCACCATCAGCATCACCTGGACACTGTCCCCACCTCCACCATCAGCATCACCTGGACACTGTCCTCCCCTCCACCATCAGCATCACCTGGACACTGTCCTCCCCACCACCATCAGCATCACCTGGACACTGTCCTCCCCACCAACATCAGCATCACCTGGACACTGTCCCCACCTCCACCATCAGCATCACCTGGACACTGTCCTCCCCACCAACATCAGCATCATCTGGACACTGTCCTCTCTACCACCATCAGCATCATCTGGACACTGTCCCCACCTCCACCATCAGCATCACCTGGACACTGTCCTCCCCACCTCCACCATCAGCATCACCTGGACACTGTCCCCACCACCACCATCAGCATCACCTGGACACTGTCCTCCCCACCACCATCAGCATCACCTGGACACTGTCCCCACCTCCACCATCAGCATCACCTGGACACTGTCCCCACCACCACCATCAGCATCACCTGGACACTGTCCTCCCCACCACCATCAGCATCACCCAGACACTCATTTCATCTTCATCTGTAGAACTCAAAAAACAACAGTATCCAGCTTACCTGGCTGTTGTGTGGATTGGGCTATTTCATATTATGCATTGCTCTTCCTGAGGATCTGGTTCCCCAAACCCAGGTGGTGGCTCACAGCATCCATAACACCAGTTCCAGGGAATCTGGCACTCTCCTCTAGTCTCCAAGAGCACTGCACATGTGTGGTAGACTTTCACCAAAAACACACACTCAACACAAACAAACCTAAAAACAAATGGAGCGTGGGCTCTTAGAAGAGGATAAACGCGATCAGCTAGTGCTGTTCCACTTCTGCATACTGAAATATGCTTTTTGTCACAGGGACAGCGCTTTTGGGTTTCCTCCCGTTTAAGAGATGATTGTTTCTTCCCACAGTTCCGAGCTCATCACACCCCGTCCCTTCTTTAGACCTGACCACTGAACAAATGACAAGCACATTTTACCTTTTTCCTCATTTTCTAGCTTATTGAAAAAAATCCAGAATTTTATCAATAGTATGTGTATTTTATTAGTTATCAACACCTGTGTTATCTAATATTTAAGTCATAGTAATATCTGTACTATGTGATTTTCATCATTTTATATTTGCGGGGGGATGTCTCCAGTTACTGTGTTTGTTGGCTTTAAAGTCAGTCTTGGGGGAAAGAGATAGGAAACACTGGACACCTGAATCACACACTTTTTCTGTATACCCAGTTCTATTCCCAGGGCACGTGTGTGGAGGGTTTGCCAGAAGAGCAGATTCCAAAGCCCAGATGCTAAAATGTGAAGGAAGCACAATCTGCCCAGACTACAACAGGGAGTCTATGAGGAAGAAAATGCTGGTAGGTTCTAATGAATCCTTTACAGCGTTGCACAAAAGAGAGATGAAACGAAGAGTCAAGAGCATCGAGGGGGCGAGAGACAGGGCGTGGATGGGCAGGAGAGGCCGGTGTGACTCCGACATAAGAAGAGAGAACTACTTGTGCGAGGGTGAGACCCATGTAGTCGACCAGATGGGAATTACAAGGAGACCAGAATCTCTAATTTGCTGCGAGGCAGAAATTCCAAGAGCACAAGAATCTCAAGTAAGGTTTGGCACAGGAGTGGAAAATGAATGTGTGCCCCAAGTTGTATGGTGTGAACCGCCAGCTCCCAAAAGATGGGAATGCGTGAACAGGAAGAATGAGGACGGAATATTGAAGAGACAGGAATCGCCAAGGAGAGCTGAGGCCAACCCATCGGTCACATGGGAACCCCAATACACAAATAATACTACTCCACCTCCTGCAGCATGGCCACCCGAAGCAGGAGCCCCAGCAGGGACACACACAGCACCATCTGAAGCAAGTCTTGGACAACAGGGAGAAGGTGAATACCCCGTGGAAAAGAAGAGTAGGAAGAAGAGGAGAGATGCGAGCGAAGACTGAGAAGGAGAGGGCAAAGCTGAGCCTCCACTGTGACCTAGGGTACAAGCTGAGTCTCAATTCCAGTGGATCATGGCCATAAAATCCATTTTCTCTAGACATCTTGATTTTCTGCTATTCAGAAGTTTGCCATTACTAGACTTACCCGCCACAAACTTCATCCTCCAAATTTTGCTTTATAAGTCAATATATACACAATCCAATGAGGAAAGACGGTGTTTTCTGAAATAAAATGTCTTTACTAAATATCTGATAAGTTCCTTTGACAGTATTTTATCTCTAGCTTACCCAGTTGACCTTATGATCTTGGTGGCTGCAAATGCTTTATTAGTCATAAAAAAAACATAGACAATAAAAGTCAGACTTCCTGCAACCAAGTAGTCTATGGCAGAAATAGAGACAATGTAAGCACAATTCTCTCTCAGAGCCAGTATTAAAATGCGTCCAAAAGTAGTTTAAAAGGACAGGCTGGTAAGAGTTTAGAAATAAAAGGGTCAGAAATCTCAAAAAAAGGAAAATCCCTGTCCCTTTGATGGGGAGAGAGCAATGACACGTGACAAACGGTGGATTAGATGTGGACACATGACGTAGAGAGAGCAGAAAAAAGGCAGGGAATACACAGCAGGAGGCTGTGCTCCCGGGCACACCCTGGTGCCCAGCTGAGACTCGCCAGGGCTAACGTGGGGTTCTGAAAATGGCGGTGGAAAAGAGGTTCCTAAAAACAAACCTAAGGTTACACTTTACTCTCTGGGCAACTGAAAAGCTTCCTGAGTATCTGAGGCAAGTGACTCACGGGGTTAACCTCGTGGCTGTGCAAAGGAGATGGGAAGACACTGCAGGCAGGTAAGTGGTGGGCAGCTCGCCAAAGAGGCGACCTACAAATGGATTAAGTGGGAAATAAGGTGGAATAGTATCGTCTTATCCAAGGAAGCTCGTTTCTTAAGTGAGATTACAGGAACCGATGAGGGGCTCCGAGCAGTCTTACAATTGAGAAAGTAGTGTGGTTAAAATAAAAATAAAAAATAAAATAAAAAAACACAGATTGGGTTTTAAAAGAAAACCAAAGGAATTCTTAATCCGCATAGAACACACACAGAGGCTGAGATAGCTGTTGCGATCCCTGGCACACCTAGTCACTCACTAACCTTACTTAGAGACCCTTTGCTGGCAGTCCTTAAGTCAACTGCTCATGTGAAAATCCTTTGCTGTGGGGGTTGTTAAGGTGGCTCAGCAGTCAAGAGCACTGGATGCTCGCAGAGCCCTGGATCTGACTTCCAGTACCCACAGAGTTCACAGCCTTCAGTAACTCCAGTTCCCAGGGATCCAGCGCCCTCCTCAGGCCTTCTCAGGCACTGCATACATGTGCACAGATGTGCAGCCAACACCCATATCATAAAAGATAAATAAAAGTAAAAATAGAGCCTGTGTGATGGCATGTTCTTAATCCCAGCACTGGAGAGGCAGAGGCCGAGGGAGGCATCGCTCTGTGAGCCTGAGGCCAACCTGGTCTACACAACAGTGACTCTAAGGCCAGCCTGGTCTACACAGCAGTTCCAAGCCAGCCAGACATACATAGTGAAACTCTATCTCAATAATAATAATAATAATACTTTAAATAAAAATTGAAAAGTACTTACCTTCAGCAAGAGACGTAACCCAGCACAGAGCTGTGAGGGGCTCTTTTTTCCCCTCATGTCCTCTTAATTTCTGTCTTCCTGTCCTGCCTCAGAAAGCAGTTGGCTGGTGGCTCAACGGGTAACGTTGCCTTCAGCCAAACCTGAAGCCAGGACCCACACGGTGGAAAGGAGAGCACCTACTCCAAGTTGTCCTATGACCTCCGCACATCATACGCGCATGCGCGCATACTGCTGTGACTGGGGCCAGAAGAGGCTGGAGTGGGGTTCCGTGAGCACATGGGGAGATGCACTGCCAAGACAGACCCCGCCATCCTCCAGCTCCTCTCCTGCTCTCAGCTTGCTGCCCCGCACACGCTTCCCGCCACTGCCTTCTGCTGGTTTCCCTTTCCACTGGTGCCCCCTCAATACCTTCCCCCAGGTTCCCATCACCGCCTTCCTCCCAGTTCCCCTCTCGACCTTCTCAGTAATTCCCTCACTACCGCCCACCCAGGTCCCTCCCACTGTGTTCCCCCTGTTTCTTCTCCTTTCCCTGGCCCTAATTCTCCCTCTCCACCTTCCCCACTTAGTTCCCATCACCACCTTGGCCCCTCAGTTTCCCCCACTCTCTTTTCCAAGTGTCTTTCCACGCCAATTTCTCTCTCTCCCTCATTTCCCCCCAGCCGCCCAACCCCTTGGACACCACCTTCTCTCCTCAGAGACCTACCTCATTCTCCCAATCATCTGCCCCTCCTGCCAGGTCCCACTCACAACTTCCCACAATTGAGCTTTCTGCTCCGGCTGGTCCTTTCTATGAACGTCTGCCTCAGTTTCTTTCTGCACAGGTGTCTGCTCATCCCCCCTCCACCCTAGCTAACTCCACATTCTCCCCTCAGGCTCGCTCAGGTCTCAACCCAGGAACCCTCCTGAGTCCTCAGCCTAAGCGAGATGTCCAGCGCAATGACCAACTGCTAAAGGCCTCTCTCTCTTCCCTGACACAACCAGCAATTTCCTAGAAATTAGAAACCCTGTTTACAGAGAAGAGACACCTACTAAACCCTGTACGACACTACTGTCTTCTGGTTTTCTCCTCCAAGGAATCTCAGAGCCACACTAAAACCTCACTTCGGAAGGAGGGGGTGTGAACTGGAGAGAGGGCTCAGTGGTTAAAAGCACTTGTTGCTCTTGCAGAGGACAGAGGCTCACAACCATGTGAGACTCCAGTTCTGGGGGATCTGGCGCCCTCTTCTGTCCTCTGTGGGCACTGCAGGCAAAACACCATACACATAAAAATAAATCTTGCCCTGTGGTCACACCTTAATCACAATACTCAAGAGGCAGGGAAATCTCTGTGAGTTCTAGGCCACCCTGACCTACAGAATTGAGTTCCAGGACAGTCAGGGTTACATAGAGAAACCCTGTCTCAAAAGACAAATCATCTTTAAAAAAGGGAGAGAGAGAGAGAATGGGGAGGGTGTTTTAGTAGCGTTTTGGGGATGTAACTTGAGGACCAACATGCTGAGTGCTGAGACAAACACCTGTCCATCAGAAGCCAGCAATCAGGCCTCACTCGCTGCAATACTCCCTAGAGAAGCCAGTATTGTGCTGGGCTGTGTCTTCCTTTCTCTCTTAGAGGAGCCCAGGCCCATGTACTTGAGAGTGCCTTAGTCTCTTCCCGGCATGCCTCTCTTTCTCCTAACCCTCGTGACTAAAGCCTATATTTAAAAAAAAAATTGAAAGACTCTCCAATTCTGCTTCATAATAGCTCTGCCATGACCTAGACCTGGCCTGAGTCAAGGTCCCCGTGTTAGAGAAACCTAAAGAATGAAGATCTATAAAGAGAAGGGGATTTACTAGAGTGGCTTATGGGCTGGGGTCCCACAATGGTTGTCTCCCACCGGAAAGTCCAAGAATCCAGCAGTTGCTCAGTCCACGAGGCTGAGTGTCTCAGCTGGTCTTCAGTATACACCGAATCCCGAGTAAGCAGGCTCTGAGGCCAGTAAATGAATGGACTTGCCGGCAAGAGTGAAAACCAGCAGGCAGAGAGAGTCAGCAGGCAGAGAGAGCAAGGCAGAGAGAGCCAGGCAGAGAGAGCCGGCAGGCAGAGAGAGCAAGCCTCTTCACATAAACCGCTGGCAGAAAGTGTGGCTGAGGGCAAGAGCACAGAGCCTTCGGCTGCCAACAATCCTCCAGCTCCCTCTCCTCACTCCCACGTCCTCTTCTGCACAGACAGCCTCATTCTGACCCAGACGACCTCCACCCACTCCTTGTCCACCCCCCACAACACCCCAAAGCTCTTCCCTCTCTCCAACCCTCACCTCTCCACCCTCTCCACCCTCCATCTTGTCCTCCATTGTCCCCTCACCCTGCAGTCCCCTCCCTCTCACAGCTCCTGACAGGACTGATGGAGAGGAAGGCTGGACACTGTGCCCAGCCTGAGCATCTGTAGGAGGAGACGCTGGTCCAGATGCTATCCACACCTTACTCTGTGGGGAGCAAGGCTGGACACTGTGCCCAGGCTGAGCATCTGTCGGAGGAGACGTTGGTCCAGATGCTGTGCACACCTTACTCTGTGGGGAGGAAGGCTGGACACTGTGCCCAGCCTGAGCATCTGTCGGAGGAGACGCTGGTCCAGATGCTGTGCACACCTTACTCTGTGGAGAGCAAGGCTGGACACTGTGCCCAGCCTGAGCATCTGTAGGAGGAGACGTTGGTCCAGATGCTGTGCACACCTTACTCTGTGGGGAGGAAGGCTGGACACTGTGCCCAGCCTGAGCATCTGTAGAAGGAGACGCTGGTCCAGATGCTGTGCACACCTTACTCTGTGGAGAGCAAGGCTGGACACTGTGCCCAGGCTGAGCATCTGTAGAAGGAGACGCTGGTCCAGATGCTGTGCACACCTTACTCTGTGGGGAGGAAGGCTGGACACTGTGCCCAGCCTGAGCATCTGTCGGAGGAGACGCTGGTCCAGATGCTGTGCACACCTTACTCTGTGGGGAGGAAGGCTGGACACTGTGCCCAGCCTGAGCATCTGTCGGAGGAGACGCTGGTCCAGATGCTATCCACACCTTACTCTGTGGAGAGCAAGGCTGGACACTGTGCCCAGCCTGAGCATCTGTAGAAGGAGACGCTGGTTCAGATGCTGTGCACACCTTACTCTGTGGGGAGCAAGGCTGGACACTGTGCCCAGCCTGAGCATCTGTAGGAGGAGACGCTGGTCCAGATGCTGTGCACACCTTACTCTGTGGGGAGCAAGGCTGGACACTGTGCCCAGCCTGAGCATCTGTAGGAGGAGACGCTGGTCCAGATGCTGTGCACACCTTACTCTGTGGGGAGCAAGGCTGGACACTGTGCCCAGCCTGAGCATCTGTAGGAGGAGACGCTGGTTCAGATGCTGTGCACACCTTACTCTGTGCAACCAGGAATCCAGCTTTCCCACAACAGTTTTTACTCTACAAGGGTCAGTAGAATTACTAAATAAAATTATTACCTTGTAATTATTATTTCATTACTAAATAAAATACCTTGTCGAGGCCAGTTAAATTTTTTATAAGAGAACAAATACATATTCTTGTCTGCTTATACCATCACCCAGCTCGGTTGTGGGCACCAAGGCAGCCATACGTACTATACAAATGAGTGAACACTGCTGTGTTCCAATAAAACTTTATTTATGGATATTCAAATTTGAATTTCATCTTTACTCATAGCACAAAGTACTATTTGACATTTTACATTAAATAAATGTTTACAACAGTTCACAGCACATACCGACACACACACACACACAAAAAAAACAGTCAAACACAATTTGGCTCAGAGGAGATAATTTTTCAAACTCTGCTTGAAGAAACAAGCACTAATAAACCAGAAATGCTTTAACTTAATAAATCCGTCTACTTCAGGTAGTTCTTTGTTTTACTTTACAATCCTGAGGACTGAACAAAGGACCTCACACATGAGGAGCTATGATTTCTGGCCTCTACAACACATTTCCCAGAAAGAAGCCATAGGCACCTCGTCTCAGCTAGGGCTTCTGTGCTGTGGTAAACACCATGACAAACATAGGCAACAAGGAGAGGACAGGGTTTGTTTCAATACACTTCCAGATCACAGTCCATCATCAAAGGAAGTCAGGACAGGAACTCAGGCAGGGCAGAGCTGGTGCAGAGGCCGTAGAGGAGGCTGCTTCCTGGCTTTCTCCCACCGCTTGCTCAGCTTGTCAGTTTATAGCACCGGGACCAGCAGTCCAGTGTAAAGATGTGTTGCTGCTTCACTTCACCTGCCTAAGGCATCTGATGGGTTGAGTAAAAAGCTGAACACCCAATATCTAAGCAGTAGAGGGATGGGCAGAGCTGGTGGGCAGAGAGAATAAGGAGGAGGAAGAATCTAGGGGGTTCTCAGGGGAGAAGAGAACAAGGGAGAAAGAGAGGAGGACGCCACGGGGCAGCCAGGCAGCCACCAGACAGACACGCACAGAGCAGGATATGTAAAAGGAAAGAAAGGTAAAAGGTCCTGAGGCAAAGCAGAGATGAAGAGAAACAGGCTAATCTAAGCAATGAGAGCTAGTACGGCAAGCACAAGATAAGGCCAAGCATCCACAATAAATGCCAAGTCCCCATTCAGGACTTGGGAGCTGGTTGGTGACCCAAAGAAAGCCTGTGGCTTCTACAGTCCCACAAGGACACACACTGACAACTTAGAGGCAGTGAACTGCACTATGGGAGCAAAGTGTCACCAGGATGAGGGAGGAATGGGGATTCCTCCCCTGGGGGAGAGTCAACTCCAGAGCCTGGGGTGAACCCCTCCCCTGGAGGATTCCCAGACTCCTTCAGAAAAGGCAAAAATAACCTCTTCCCTTTCTTCTCCCTCTTCTTCCTCTTCCACCTCCTCCCCTTCCTCCTTTTTCTCTCCTCCCCTTCCTCCCCCTCAGAGTCATGCTCCAAGGAGCTGAGAATCATTGAAACATCTCCGGACTTGAGCCTGAAGTATGGGAAAAGAGTCCCAGCGAAGGAAGCTTCACGGAAGGAGAAAATGTGGGACATCTCACTCATGTTATAGAAGGAAATGTCGCCTTCGCTGTAGTCCACAAACACCCCCACACGCTGGGGAGCTTGCCTAAAGGATAATGAAGTTTTTCCAGGTTCAGTAAAGGCCCAATATACATCATTAGACCGTCCCATGGTCCAAAACCCCTTTCCTGGACACTCTGAATACCAATTTTTCCTGTCCACATCTTCCCTGCAGACCCCCAGAGTCCACTCACTGCTGTCCCCATTCCCTATCTCCACCTCCCAGTAGCGTCTTCCGGAGGAGATGCCTTCCATGCCTAACACACTGAAGGGGCCAATCAAGTGCATGGTGGTGTCCTTCCAGGTCACACGCCTCCTGTCCTGAGAGATGGCGAGGGTGGGGTGGGCAGTGTCTGGATCCAGAGTGACAGACCCTGCAGGAGAGTTACCAATCATGGGAGGTCCTCTCCAGCCCCTAAACAAGGCCTCAGCCATCCCATCTCCACCTCAAAGTCTCTTAGCTTCTTCTAGGGAGACAAGTCCCTCCCAGAACATCCTGTGGCTCAAGACCATGACTGGCAAGCAGGGGAAGGGAACAAAAGGCCGTCTAGGGGTTCAAGGTCACAGGGCCCTTGAGAACCAGATCCAGCTTAGTGAGCATCCCCTCTGCCTCCCAGACCACCACCACTGAGGTTGTCACCACAGGAGCTGAAGGAGGGACCAGAGCCATGGGAAGAGCAGGAGGAGTGTCCCTAAGGACCAGAGTCACTCACAGGACTGGAAGTGCTCCCTGCGCCAATCTACAAGAGAAGAACAGGTCATGTAAGAGATTTCAGACACCCATTTTCTAAAGCACAGACTTGGGAGTTGTGGGGACAACAAACCTTCCATAAACACACACACACACACACAGAGAGAGAGAGAGAGAGAGAGAGAGAGAGAGAGACAGAGACAGAGAGAGACAGAGACAGAGAGAGACAGAGAGAGACAGAGACAGAGACAGAGAGAGAGAGACGAAGACAGAAAATCTCCATTAGTAAGGGCAGGTCCTTGTGGCTCTCCTCTCCTCATAGGTTAACTCTAATGCAGGTCTCTGGGTAGTCACAGCTTCTGACAGCTCAAGGAGACAACAACCAAATTGTGCTGACTAACTTTTATGTGAGCTCGACACAAGATAGGGTAATCCGGGAGGAAAGAATCTAAATAGAGAAAATGCTTCCATAGGATTCGCCTGTAGGCAAGTCTATGGGACATTTTTTTGATTAGTGATTGATGTGCGAGGGCTCAGCCCATTGTGGGCAGTGTAATCCCTTGGGAGGTGGTCATAGAGAATATGAGAAAAGAAACAGAGGGCTGGAGAGATGGCTCAGTGGTTAAGAGTCCTGGCTGTTCTTCCAGAGGTCCTGAGTTTAATTCCCAGCAACTACATGGTGGCTCACAACCATTTGTAATGAGATCTGGTGCCCTCCTCTGATGTGCGGGCATACATGCAGGCAGAATTCATCTGGAAGGAAGCACTAGAGCAAACAAACCCAAAAGGAGTAGATGGCAAGATATTATCAACCTCAGGGGCAGAATCAATAAAACAGAAACAAAGAGAACAACAAAAAGAATCAATGAAACAAAGAGTTGGTTCTTGAGAAAATCAACAAATTAGACAAACCCTTACCCAAACTAACTAAAAGACGGAGAGAGAATAGCCAAATTAACAAAATCAAAATGAAAGGGGGAACTTAACAACAGACACAGAGGAAAGAGAATTACTGGACAATCTAAAAGAAATGGACAATTTTTTCAATAGGTACCACTTACCAAAGTAAAATTAAGATTAGATATACAATTTAAATAGACTTTTAACCCCTAAGAAAATAGGAGTAGCCATTAAGTCTTCCAATCAAAAAAAAAGAATCCTAGAGCCAGATAGTTTTGAAGCAGAATTCTACCAGACTTTCAAAGAATAACCAATATCAATAGTACTCAAATTATTCCACAAAATAGAAACAGAAGGAACATGCCAAATTCATTTTATGAGGCCACAATAGCCCTGGATACCCAACCCACAGAAAGACTCAACAAAGAGAATTTTAGCCAACTTCCCTCATGAACATTGATGTAACGATATTACATAAAATACTCATAAATCAAATCCAAGAACATATTTTTAAAAAATCACCCATCATGATCAATAGTTTCATCCCAAAGATGCAGAGATGGTTCATCATACAAAAATCTATCAATGTAACCCACCATATAAACAGACAGAAAGGAAATAACCACATGAATCAACTCATTAGATGCTGAAAAAGCCTTTCACAAACTCCAACACCCCTTCATGATTAAAAAAAAAGTCTTGGAGTGTGGGAGCCCACATGTGACTCAGTTTCCATCTGGAGTCATTTCTGACTTAAAGAAGTCATTTGAGTTCAAGCTTGCCTGCTCTACTTTTTCCTATAACCTCGAGGGCTGTGAAAGACTTCTGATTCATCCCATAAGAAATAAAACACTCTATCTAGTGAAAAGTATACTGCTGACGACAAACCTCAGGAGTGTCAAGATAAAAAAGTAAGGCTGCTTCCGAGCAGCAAACACCTGTTGGAGAGGAGGCTGCTCACTCAAGGACAGGAATGGTCCTGCAGTTAGATACTGACTGAAGCCTGTGCTGTGCTTTGTTCTGCCTTTCTATATAAGCAAGTTCTGAAATAAACGCTCAGCGGTTTGGCTGCTTGGACATGACCAGACAGACTGCCCGATTCTATCCTGTCTTCTGTTTCTTTTAGCTGACTTTTCTTTGGCCACAAGGATCTATCTATTAACCCTAACTGACTCTGTAGGAGGAGCGGGCTCCTACACTGGAGTGGTGAGGGATAAACAGGACATACCTAAACATAATAAAGGCCATTTACAGAGGCGGAGAGGCTGCGGCGTCTGGACACAAGAGAGACACCGCATTCAGGAAGAGGCTTTGGGGGACTGGCGCGGAGGCAGACGCAAGTGGGGACAGGCATGCAATACGGAGAGCAGATCGCCCTACTACAATTAAATCAAAGAGGTAGGCCTTTGGTTGGCCAGGTCACTGGCAAACGTGGAGCCTGGTCCTGTCCTGAAGACCCTTCGGAAGGGTGAGAGGGTTCTTGGCCTGCGGCAGGAACCAGGAAACAGAGCGAGGGCATTTTGTAAGCGGAGCCCTTGGCCAGCAGGGAAACCTGATCCAGTTTTTAAAAGACCCATTAGATAGGATCAATAGGAGGAGATGGGCAGGCGCCAAGGCAAGAATTCACCCAATAATCTGACAAACAACATGAAAACACCAGAACCCAATGATCTTACAACAGAAGTATTTGAACAACCTAACACAGAAGAAGTAGAAAAAATTGATTTTATGAAAGCAATAGAGTCCCTTAAACAACATGTAAAAAATGCCCTTATAGAAATGGATGAGAAGTATAACAAAAAGTTTGAAGAAATGAGTAAATACGTATATGATACCCTGGGAAACCAAGAAAAAACGATCAAACAGGTAATGGAAACAGTTCAAGAATTGAAAACTGAAATGAAGGCAAGGAAGAAAATACAAACTGAGGACCAGCTGGATATGGAAAATCTAGGTCAATGAGCAGAGTCTACAGAAACAAGCATAATCAACAGAATACAAGAGATAGAAGAAAGAATCTCAGATGCTGAGGACACCATAGAGAAAATAAACGAACAGATCAAAGAAAACAGCAAAGCCAACAAATTCTCAACACAAAACATTCAGGAAATATGGGACACAATAAAAAGACCAAACCTAAGAATAATAGGAATAGAAGAAGGAGAAGAGTCACAGCTCAAAGGCCCAGAAAAATATTTTCAACAAAATTATGGAAGAAAACTTTCCCAACATAAAGAAAGATATTCATTTAAATATTCAAGAAGCATACAGAACACCAAACAGACTGGATCAAAGAAAAACATCTCCTCGCCATATAATAATCAAAACACAAAATATACAGGTTAAAGAAAGAATATTAAGAGCTGCAAAGGAAAAAGGCCAAGTAACTTATAAAGGTAAACCGATCAGACTTACACCTGACTTCTCTATGGAAACTATGAAAGCCAGAAGGTCCTGGATAGATGTACTGCAGAAGCTAAGAGACCACGGACACAAACCCAAACTACTATACCCAGCCAAGCTATCGTTCACTATCAATGGAGAAAACAAGACATTCCAGGATAAGAACAAATTTAAACAATACATAGCCACAAATCCAGCCCTACAGAAAGTAATAGAAGGAAAATCACAACCCAAGGAATCCAACACTGCCAACACTGCCTACAATAACTCAGGCATCTAGCGACCCTTCACCAGCACATCTCAAAGAAGGGAGACACACAATCTCTACTACCAAAAGCAATAAGAATAACTGGAGTAAACAACCACTGGTCATTAATATGACTTAATATTAATAGGCTCAATTCACCTATAAAAAGGCACAGACTAAAAGATTGGATATGAAAACAGGATCCAACATTCTGCTGTTTGCAAGAAACACATCTCAACCACAAAGACAGGCATCTACTCAGAGTAAAGGGTTGGGAAAAGGTGTTTCAAGCAAATGGTCCTAAGAAAAAAGCAGGTGTGGCCATACTAATTTCTAACAAAACTGACTTCAAACTAAAATCAATCAGAAGAGACTGAAATGGTCACTTTATACTCATAACAGGAACAATTCATCAGGATAACGTCTCAATCCTGAATATCTACACCCCCAATATAAAAGCACCTACTTATGTAAAAGAAATATTACTAGAACTCAAGGCAGACATCAAACCACACACACTAGTAGTAGGAGACTTCAACACACCTCTCTCTCCAAGGGACAGGTCAATCAGACAGAAACCTAATAGAGAATTAAGATAATTATTGGAGGTAATGAAGCAAATGGACTTAACAGACATCTATAGAACATTCCACCCAAATAGGAAAGAATATACCTTCTTCTCTGCAGTTCATGGAATCTTCTCAAAAATTGACCACATACTTGGAAACAAAGGAAACCTCCACAGATACAAAAAAATATCAGTGTCCACCTGTGTCCTATCTGATCACCACGGATTAAAGTTAGAAGGCAACAACAATGCTACCCACAGAAAGCCGACAAACTCATGGAAACTGAACAGTCAACTACTGAACCACACCTGGGTCAAGGAAGAAATTAAGAAAGAAATTAAAGTCTTCCTTGAATTTAATGAAAATAAAGAGACAACATACTCAAACCTATGGGACACGATGAAAGCAGTGCTAAGAGGAAAGTTCATAGCACTAAGTGCCCACTTAAAGAAAACTGAGAAAGCATACATTGGGGACTTAACAGCACACCTGAAAGCTCTAGAAAAAAAAAAGAAGCAGACGCGCCCAGGAGAAGTAAAAGGCTGGAAATAATAAAACTGAGGGCTGAAATCAACAAAATAAAAACACAGAAAACAGTCCAAAGAATCAATGAAACAAAAAGCTGGTTCTTGGAGAAAATCAACAAGATTGACAAACCCCTATCCAAACTAATTCAACGACAGAGAGAGAACACGCAAATAAATAAGATCAGAAATGAAAAGGGGGACATAACCACAGACACAGAGGAAATTCAGAGAATCATTAGATCTTACTACAAAAGCCTGTATAACATAAAACTGGAAAATGTAAAAGAAATGGACACTTTTTTAGATAAATACCATATACCAAAGTTAAACCAGGACCAGGTGAACAATCTAAACAGATCTGTTGGTCGCGAAGAATTAGAAGCTGTTATCAAAAACCTCCCTACCAAAAAAAGCCCAGGACCAGATGGTTTCAATGCGGAATTCTACCAGAACTTCCAAGAAGAGCTAATACCTATACTCCTTAATGTATTCCACAATATAGAAACAGAAGGGTCATTACCAAATTCCTTTTATGAAGCTACAGTTACTCTGATACCAAAACCACACAAAGACTCAACCAGGAAAGAGAATTACAGGCCAATCTCACTCATGAACATCGACGCAAAAATCCTCAACAAAATACTGGCAAACCGAATCCAAGAACACATTAGAAAAATTATCCATTATAATCAAGTAGGCTTCATCCCAGAGATGCAGGGCTGGTTCTACATACGCAAATCTATCAATGTAATCCACTATATAAATAAACTGAAAGAAAAAACCATATGATCATTTCATTAGATGCTGAAAAAGCATTCGACAAAATTCAACACCCCTTTATGATAAAGGTCTTGGAGAGAATAGGGATACAAGGATCCTACCTAAATATAATAAAAGCTATTTACAGCAAGCCAACAGCTAACATTAAATTAAACGGAGAAAAACTCAAAGCCATCCCACTAAAATCAGGAACACGACAAGGATGTCCACTCACTCCATACCTCTTCAATATAGTGCTTGAAGTTCTAGCAATAGCAATAAGACAACATAAGGAGAATAAGGGGATTCGTATTGGAAAGGAAGAAGTTAAGCTTTCGTTATTTGCAAATGATATGATAGTATACATAAGTGACCCCAAAAATTCTACCAAAGAACTCCTACAGCTGATAAACACCTTTAGTAATGTTGCAGGATACAAGATCAACTTCAAAAAATCAGTTGCCTTCCTATACACTAAGGAT
This sequence comes from Microtus pennsylvanicus, assembly GCF_037038515.1. Lineage (NCBI taxonomy): Eukaryota > Metazoa > Chordata > Mammalia > Rodentia > Cricetidae > Microtus > Microtus pennsylvanicus. The sequence goes on along the minus strand of NC_134585.1, from coordinate 2,628,480 downwards.
AAGGAAACAGAGCGGGAAATCAGAGAAGCATCACCTTTCACAATGGCCACAAATAGCATAAAATATCTTGGGGTAACCCTGACCAAGGAAGTGAAAGATCTATTTGACAAGAACTATAAGTCTTTGAAGAAAGAAATTGAAGAAGACACCAGAAAATGGAAGGACCTCCCTTGCTCTTGGAGTGGGAGGATCAACATAGTAAAAATGGCAATTCTACCAAAAGCAATCTATAGATTCAATGCAATCCCCATCAAAATCCCATCAAAATTCTTCACAGATCTGGAGAAGACAATAATCAACTTTATATGGAAAAACAAAAAACCCAGGATAACCAAAACAATCTTATACAATAAAGGATTGTCTGGAGGCATTACCATCCCTGACTTCAAACTCTATTACAGAGCTACAGTATTGAAAACAGCTTGGTATTGGCATAAAAACAGAGAAGTTGACCAATGGAATCGAATAGAAGACCCTGACTTTAACCCACAAACCTATGAACACCTGATTTTCGATAAAGGAGCTAAAAGTATACAATGGAAAAAAGAGAGCATCTTCAACAAATTGTGCTGGCAAAACTGGATGTCAATCTGTAGAAGAATGAAAATAGATCCATATATATCACCATGCACAAAACTCAAGTCCAAAAGGATTAAAGACCTCAATATCAGTCCGAACACACTGAACCTGATAAAAGAGAAAGTGGGTAGTACTCTACAACAGATGGGCACAGGAGACTACTTCCTATGTATAACCCCAGCAGCACAGACATTAAGGGCCTCATTGAATAAATGGGACCTCCTGAGACTGAGAAGCTTCTGTAAAGCAAAGGACACTGTGACTAAGACAGGAAGGCAACCTACTGACTAGGAGATCTTCACCAACCCCACAACTGACAAAGGTCTGATCTCCCAAATATATAAAGAACTCAAGAAACTAGACCGTAAAAATCTAATCAACCCAATTATAAAATGGGGCACTGAGCTGAACAGAGAATTCTCAACAGAAGAAGTTCAAATGGCCAAAAGACACTTAAGGTCATGCTCAACTTCCTTAGCGATCAGGGAAATACAAATCAAGACAGCTTTAAGATACCATCTTACACCTGTCAGAATGGCTAAAATCAAAAACACCAATGATAGCCTTTGCTGGAGAGGTTGTGGAGAAAGGGGTACACTCACCCATTGCTGGTGGGAATGCAAACTTGTGCAACCACTCTGGAAAGCAGTGTTTCGGTTTCTCAGGAAATTCGGGATCAACCTACCCCTGAATCCAGCAATACCACTCTTGGGAATATACCCAAGAGAGGCCCTATCATACAACAAAACTATATGCTCAACTATGTTCATAGCAGCATTGTTTGTAATAGCCAGAACCTGGAAACAACCTAGATGCCCTTCAACGGAAGAATGGATGAAGAAAGTATGGAATATATACATATTAGAGTATTACTCAGCAGTAAAAAACAAGGACTTCTTGAATTTTGCATACAAATGGATGGAAATAGAAAACACTATCCTGAGTGAGGTAAGCCAGACCCAAAAAGAGGAACATGGGATGTACTCACTCATATTTGGTTTCTAGCCATAAATAAAGGACATTGAGCTTATAATTCATGTTCCTAGAGAAGCTAAATAAGAAGGTGAATCCAAAGACAAACACATAGGCATCCTCCTGAATATTAACCTTCATCAGGCGATGAAAGGAGACAGAGACAGAGACCCACATGGGAGCACCAGACAGAAATCTCAAGGTCCAAATCAGGAGCAGAAGGAGACGAAGCACGAGCAAGGAACTCAGGACCGCGAGGGGTGCACCCACACACTGAGACAATGGGGATGTTCTATCGGGAACTCACCAAGGCCAGCTGGCCTGGGTCTGAAAAAGCATGGGATAAATCCGGACTAGCTGAACATAGAGGACAATGAGGAATACTGAGAACTCAAGAACAATCGCAGTGGGTTTTTGATCCTACTGCACGTACTGGCTTTGGGGGAGCCTAGGCAGTTTGGATGCTCACCTTAGGAGACCTGGATAGAGGTGGGCGGTCCTTGGGTGAAGGCGTAAGTCACAAACAATGCCAATTTGGGATTATGATTAATAGGGTGATATTTATTTAAAGGGGAAAAAACTTACAGATCACTTTCAGCCCTCTGCGTAACCAGGAAGGAAGTCAAGTCACCGGCGGAGCAGGAAGTGAAGAGAGAGAGGAGAGGGAAGTGGCTGCTTTTTTAAAGGGAGAGAGACCACGCCCCAAGGGGCTGGTATCTCAGCGACGATAGGCTGGAGGAGTGGGAGGACCTCCCGCAACACCTCCCCCTTCTGTTTAAATAAGAGAGCTCTAAACCTACTATGAAATTATATACAATAAGTACAAATATGCTATTCTAACTAGCTTAGGTCTTGTATAATAAATAACTTGGCCAAGTCATGAGAGAAAGTAACTACATTTATATAGTCTTCAACCCCATCAAAGATCTGAGAAGGGAAATAATGTTACCTGGGTAATTAGGAAGTTCAGTAAAACAACTTCCAAAACATGCAACAAATCACAGAGACAACTAGCTACCTAGGCAATCACCCAAAGTCACATTAGCAGCGTTGAAGCAACCAACTTTGGCTAAGGCCTAACATAACTGACACACCATTTTCAAAGGCAAGCAACTTTCAAAACTATCTTACCCTGTCTTGGCAGGATAAGACAGCCCTGTTTTATCCATTGATGCATGCTCTGTATCTTTGTCAGTGGTTGAGGTATGGGCATTTCTTTGCCCCAAGGCCAGTTCTGCCAAAAAGAAATGCTCCAGGTGGAGTGTCTTTGGTGCTCAACATTCTCTCGGGAATAGAGTGGTGTTGCCAGGAGCAATTGTGTCTCACTACCACAAAACTCTGAGTTAGATTAAAGGCCATTTTCTACAGCTCTTTGAAGAAGTTGAAGATTATCTATCTATACTGAGTATAATCTCTATATATCTAAAGAACCTGATTAGTCTAATTATAAATGACAAACTTAGATGACTATTAGTCTATATAATTCTCAATATCTATCTAACTTAAAGACTAAGACAATAAACGACTGTGAAACAAATGAGGACAATGACCTCCAAATATAAACAATGTACAAATATACATTGCAGTGAGTAAATATATACCAATACACGAACATTATATAAGTATCTTAATCAGAGGTAGAAATGTACACTGCAATATGGTAAATATATACAATATATATATGTCAATACATAAAAAATGTTTTAAACAGAGGTAGAAACATGAATGCATACAATAGTCAATACAATTTAACTTTGTATCAATATACAAGAATCTATATCAATATATTTGTCTAACAACAGTAACTCACAATTACAAATCTATTATCCCATCATCCCTCTTTTTTTTTTTTTTTTTTTTCAAAATGATCCCTGAGCTTATAAAATTCCTCCCCCAACCCTCAATCGTATACTAATTATAATCAACCCCTAAATGATGTCCCTAAACCCAAGGGCAAACTTTACTGGGAGAGGGGACGTCGTCCTCTAAAATTACTTCCAGCTGTCATAGGGGCGACGTTCTTTCTGGGGGATCCTGTGAAAGTAAAATGATGGTTAAATTTCAAGATCAATGTCTTTTAAAATTGCAAATAGTCTCTGAGTATTTTGTGGAGGTCTGGCCAGAATGTTGTACAAGATGTGCACCATTTCAGCTAACCAAGTTGGAACTGTCTTGTGCAGCTGGTACCCAAAGCAGGTCTTGTTGTAGCGCTATCAGTATCTGACGTCATATCAACCAGGTGGAGTTGTTGTTATGGGGCCCCATCTTCTTCCTGGAAACTTCAAATGTCACTTCAGGAAAAACTCATTGTTCATTATGAAAAACTTAAGCATTAATCATATAGACATATATATATATATATATATATATATATTCAATGAAAGACATGATAGATATATTCAATGAAAAGTATGATAGATATGAAGAAAAGCAAAGATGTTTTCTAAACTCATATTTCTTTCTGTCCCATATCATGGCTCTTGACATGAGACAGAAACTCCAGAAACTCTGGGTTTTTCTCTTACTAACAGGCTTGGAATTGGAGAGGGACTGAGCCAGAGTCCAACTTCAAAACCAGCTTTATAAATTTAGAAATATGGTTTAATATTACTTACACAACCCATTCAGTTTTCTTGATATTTCCTATCGGGCAGGTATTTTTCCATCTGTCAGTATCCAAACATCCAGGGTCCCTTGAATTTCTCAAAGATGAGTGTTTTCCTGTGGAGATAAGAACAGAACCCTGCCCCCATTCTACATGTTTTTCTTACCACCTGTATGAATATCATCATTGTGGATAAGTTGTCATTTCTCCTTTCCAAGAGGTTTCTCCTCTTCAAATCGAAACTTTATTAATTTTGATGGTATCCACAATTTTTCTTCTCCTGTGGAAACAAGAGCAAAACCCCTTCCCCAACGTAGCACATCTCCTGGCTTCCACTGAGAGGTCAGCACATCTTTGAAATAAATCGGTTGATTTAGTTCAGCAGACTTTTCCATTATCCAATGTCTTTCTGCTGCTGTCGTTCCTTTCTCATTAGCGTTAAGAAAATTCAAGGTTAATAAAGCATTATGTAATCTATTTCTGGGGGTATTTTCGGTCCCTTTCTGTTTGTTCAGCATATCCTTTATAGTACGATTTGATCTTTCTATAACTGCCTGACCTGTAGGATTATTTGGTATACCTGTAATGTGTTTTATATTATAATAATCAAAAAAGCGTTTCATTTTCTTAGATACATATGCTGGACCATTGTCTGTCTTTATTTGTGCAGGTATACCCATGATGGCCATAACTTCCAATAAATGTGTGATTACTGAATCAGCCTTTTCTGAGCTCAGGGCAGTAGCCCATTGAAAACCTGAATACGTGTCTATGGTGTGGTGTACATATTTTAATTTACCAAATTCCATAAAGTGGAACACATCCATCTGCCAGATTTCATTTCTCTTAGTGCCCTTTGGGTTACTCCCTGCAGGCAACGGTGTTTGATTATAGAAAGAACAAGTAGGACATCTCTTTATAATGTCCTTAGCTTGTTGCCAAGTAATGGAAAATTCTTTCTTTAGGCCTTTACTATTGACATGATGCTTCTTATGAAATTCTGAGGCCTGCAACACACTTCCAATCAATAATTGATCAATCTCAGCATTGCCTTGGGCTAGAGGACCAGGCAGACCTGTATGGGAACGGATGTGTGTTATGTACATCGGACAAAGCCTGTTCCTGATTATGTCTTGTACCTGGATAAACAATGAAGTCAACTCTGTGTCATCTGGTATAAATTCAGCGGTTTCAATATGCAAGATAACTCTTTCTGCATATTGTGAATCTGTAACTATATTAAGAGGTTCTTTAAAATCCCTTAGCACCATAAGAATGGCATATAATTCTGCCTTCTGGACAGAATTATAAGGGCTTTGTTCCACCTTACTCAATTCATCTGACTTGTAACCTGCTTTCCCTGATTTATTTGCATCAGTATAGAACGTACGGGCTCCAGTTATTGGAGCATCACGTACAATTCTAGGAAGAATCCAAGAAGTTCTTTTTATGAGGTTAAGTCTACCACTTTTGGGATAGTTGCTATTAATTTCTCCCAAAAAATTAGCACAAGCTCTTTGCCACGGTTCATTGTCTTCCCATAACTTTTTTATTTCTTCAGTAGTAAAAGGCACTATAATTTCTGCTGGGTCTATACCTGCTAGTTGACGAAGTCTCAGCTTACCTTTTATAATTAATTCAGAGACTTTTTCCACATAAGTTTTTAATTTTTTACTTGGTTTATTAGGTATAAATATCCACTCTAAAATAATATCTTCCCTCTGCATTAGAATCCCTGTAGGAGAAATTCTGGAAGGCAATATGACTAGGATGCAGCTAAGATTTGGGTTCACCCTATCCACATGTGCCTCCTGTAATTTTTCCTCAATCATTGTCAGTTCCTTTTCTGCTTCAGCTGTCAGTTCTCTTGGACTATTCAAATCTTTATCACCATCTAAGGTTTTGTTTAAATGAACTATTAGATCAGGTGTTATCCCAACAGCTGGTCGTAGACTGGAAATGTCTCCTAACAATCTTTGGAAGTCATTAAGAGTCTTTAAGCGGTCTCTCCTAATTTGTGCCTTTTGCGTTTTAATTTTCTCTAACCCTATTCTGTAACCTAGGTAATTAATAGAGTTTCCTCTTTGAATCTTTTCAGGGGCAATTTGTAATCCCCACCTAGGCAAGACTTTCTTTACTTCTTCAAACATCCTTTCTAAAGTATCTTTATTTGAATCAGATAACAAGATGTCATCCATGTAATGATAAATAATGGACTTGGGGAATTGTTTACGAATTATTTCCAATGGCTTACTTACAAAATATTGGCACAGTGTAGGACTATTGAGCATACCCTGTGGGAGGACAGTCCATTGATATCTCCTATTGGGCTGAGAATTATTATAAGTAGGCACTGTAAAGGCAAATTTTTCTCTATCCTTTTCTTGTAACGGTATAGTGAAAAAACAATCTTTCAAATCAATAACTATAAGAGGCCATCCTTTTGGTAACAGAGAAGGCAAAGGAATTCCAGATTGTAGTGAGCCCATAGGTTGAATTACTTTGTTGACAGCTCTTAGATCTGTCACCATTCTCCATTTACCAGATTTCTTTTTTACAACAAACACAGGAGAATTCCAAGGGCTGGTTGATTCTTCAATGTGGTGAGCATCTAGTTGCTCCTGCACCAGCTGTTCCAATGCCTGTAGTTTATCTTCAGCTAGAGGCCACTGTTTGATCCATATTGGCTTCTCAGTTAGCCATTTTAAAGGTAGGGCTGTTGGTACCTCTAAAGGTTTGGTATTTGCTGTATGTTCTTGTACAGCCTGAATGGCTAGTGACCTTTTTCCATAATACCTCATCATATACTTCCCAGAATTATGAGTTCCTGGAACTACAGGAATGTTAATCTGGGTATTCCATTGCTGTAGCAGGTCACGGCCCCATAAATTTATGGCAATATTGGCTATATATGGCCTTAGTCTTCCTATTTGCCCTTCGGGCCCTATGCATTCAACCCATCTTGTGCTTTGTTTTACACGAGATAGGGTTCCAATTCCCAGGAACTGAACATCTACCTCTTGAAGAGGCCAATTCGGATGCCAAGATTCTGGGGTAATGATACTTACATCCGCACCTGTGTCTAATAAGCCTTCAATAAAAGTGCCATTTATACAGACTCTTAGCTTTGGTCTTTGATCATTAATAGAAGTCTGCCAAAATATACGTTTACTCTGTCCAACTGGGTTTTTTGACTCATCCTCCACATGGATTTCATCATTTAGACCAGTATTACTTTTTACAGCAGAAATTGGAGCTTTTAATTTTCTTGGTGAGGCACGTTCTCCACTGTGACTGGGAATGACTGGGCCACTGTTGGCTTGGGGGCCTGCGAGAGGCCCCTCAAGGAGTTTCCCGACGGTATCGGGTTGCCTTGTTTGTCTGTTGTTGACCTGCATTCATTGGACCAATGTCGGCCTTTACCGCATCTCCTACATATACCTGAAGGCCTAGGTCTCCTATCTTTGTCATTCCCAGAGGAGATAATATTCCTAGAAATTCTGTGCCTGCAATCCCTTTTCAGATGTCCTAATTTACCACAATTAAAACACCTGGCAGTTTGATGTCTCCTCATTGCTGTGGAAATCGCTTCTCCTACCCAAGATTCATCGTTATAGCTAAACGTCTCAACATTCATCGTATGCTGAATCCATTCATCCATAGGTGCTGATCTAGACTTTAAAGGCCCAATTATCTTTTTGCATTCTATGTTTGCATTCTCAAAAGCTAGAGATTCAAGAAGTATTCGTCTAGCTTCTGGGTCTGTTACCCCTATGTCCAGAGCCTTAATTAATCTTTGCAAAAAGTCAATAAAGGGTTCTCTCTGTCCCTGCCTAATTCTGGTATATGATTCAACCCTTTTTGCTGGATCTTGTATCCTATTCCAAGCATTTAAAGCTGCTTGGTGACATAGACACAGTACTTCATCATCATAAAGAGCTTGGACCTGTGGATCAGCATATTCTCCTGCACCAAGAATTTGATCTTGGGAAACCTCAATACCTTTTGCTCTTCCTTGCTGTTCCATATGTTTGGATTCTTCTCTGAAATAAATTCCAAACATCAAGGAAGGTCCATTATCTAAAACTGCAGACACTAACTGATGGAAATCATGGGGGGTAGCTCTAGCATTAGAAGCCCAAGTCCTTATCATTTCCTTTACGTATGCAGAGTGCAAGCCAAAATTAACAATAGCTTGCTTAATTTCTTTTAGATCATTCATTGCTATTGGCGTCCATCTAGCTTCTCTGACTCCCTTTGAGCCTTTAGAAGTTGACGCTTTGTCAGAATTAAGTATAGGGTATGCTGCTAAAACCTTTGGTAAGCCAGTTCTAATAGCTGGTGTTGGCATTGTATTCTGTCCTTGTGCCTTATTACTCTGTTCACCAGCTCCAATCATTTCTTCAATCATTTCAAGTCTTTTTATTATTGTCTCTTTTGAATCCTTAATCTCCTGACCTGCATGAGTTTCTAGTAAAGATTGTATGGTTCTTAGGAGTGCCATGATCTTCCTAAATGATAGAATATGCAAAAAAATACTGAAACCTAGTAACCAGTAAATTAAGTTATCCCCATAGTCATATAAACCTTGCATGATATAACCCATTGTATTGGTAACCAGAACAGTAAAATTCGCGTTGGAAACGAGAACTGCCATATTACCTATTATCCAGCAGGTGGCGCTGTTGCCAAGTCTCGACGAAAACACGGTCCTGTTTCAGAGTCCGCCTAGTATTTGTTAAAAACTGGAAAATGTAAGTTGCTCAACAAAGTAAATGTAATTAAATCAATTCCAGAGAAGGAACCAGAAACCAGAATCCAGGGGTAGGGAAGAGCAACCTGGAAGCCGCTTATGCCTCCACGTGACAGAGTCACCCTGAGGGGTTGCAGCTTTCAGCAACCACGTGCTCTGGTTCGCGCCACTTAAGAGCTGTGCTTGCAAGGGAGATTTGAAAACGACTCAGAAAAGAGCAAATCACGCGGGCAGAGACTTCGCGGGCCTGTGGAGTTTAAATCCACAGGCAGCGGCTGAGGAAGCAACTGCTCCCGCCAAGCTGAACAAGCGCCCGCCAAGCCGAACTTGCGGCCGCCAAGCCGAACTTGCGGCTGCCAAGCCGAACTCGCGGCTGCGAGCCGGGAGAGGTTCTAAAACCAAACGTTGGGCGCCAAATGAAGGCGTAAGTCACAAACAATGCCAATTTGGGATTATGATTAATAGGGTGATATTTATTTAAAGGGGAAAAAACTTACAGATCACTTTCAGCCCTCTGCGTAACCAGGAAGGAAGTCAAGTCACCGGCGGAGCAGGAAGTGAAGAGAGAGAGGAGAGGGAAGTGGCTGCTTTTTTAAAGGGAGAGAGACCACGCCCCAAGGGGCTGGTATCTCAGCGACGATAGGCTGGAGGAGTGGGAGGACCTCCCGCAACACTTGGGCTTCCCACAGGTCAGGGAACCCTGATTGCTCTTCGAGCAGATGAGGGAGGGTGACTTGATCGGGGGAGGGGGAGGGAAATGGGAGGCGGTGGCGGGGAGGAGGCAGAAATCCTTAATAAATAAATAAATTAAAAAAAAATTCCGAATGTTTAAAAGACAAAAAAAAAAGAATGAAAATAGATCCTTGTCTATCACCCTGCACAATATTCAAGTCCAAGTGGATGAAAGACCTCAACATAAAACCAGATACACTGAACCTGATGGAAGAGGAAGTGGGAAGTAGCATGGAACGAACACCTTAGCACAGGAGACAAGTTCCTAAATATAAGACCAGTAGCACAGACACTGAGCAACAATTAATGAATGGGAAATCCTGAAGTAAAAAGCTTTTTGAGGCAAAGAGTATGGTCAAAAGGACAAAACAGCAGCCTGCAAGATGGGAAAAGATCTTCACCCACATCTGACAGAGGACTGATATTCAAAATATATAATGAACTCAAGAAACTAGACATCAGAAAACCAAATAATCCAATTAAAAATGGGATATGAATCTAAATAGAGAATTCTCAACAAAAAAATAAATATTTAAAAAATAAAGAAGAGAGAATGCACGTGAGTAGTTCCAAGTTTCACGTTGGTTCCCATTGTGCAACATCACAGAGAGTCATATATAATTTCAAGTGGATCACAAAGGCCTCAGCAAGACCACAAACATCCTGGAGGCCCGAACACAGACTCAGAACACCTGGTCTAAACACTCAATCCATGAGCAGCCAGGTGCTCTGGAGAAGGAATCCAGCATGGAACACAAAGTAGATCACAGAGAAGGAGAGGGAGAGGGAGAAGGAGAGGGAGAGGGAGAAGGAGAGGGAGAGGGAGAGAGAGAGAGAGAGAGAGAGAAAGAGAGAGAGAGAGAGAGAGAGAGAGAGAGAGAGAGAGAGAGAGAGAACCAATAGACCAGAGGACTAGGAAGAAGAGGAACCCAAAGCAGAGGAATTCCAACCATAAGGAGGACACGGGACCAAAGACTAAGAAGTGAGTCCCGAGCTGCCTGACCTGACTTCTGGAATTTTCCTTCCACAGCATCATCATGACCTCCACCAGTCTCTACCTGTAGGCCCATATTTCTATATGGTATGGCTGCCAGGCTCTAACGCCATAGTCAGTATCTGAAGTGGTCACGTAACCTTCCAGACAGGCTGTCTCTACCTAACAAAAGGTCAGGATGTGGTTTTGCTCCTTTCTTTGTATTTGGAGGATGCCTGATAGAGATGCTGATTCAAGTCTACCTGACAGCTAGTGTACACAGCAGACAGGTAGTTGTAGATGTGACTAAAAGCCATTCGTCTGGTTACCTATGAGACAGAATGCTAATGTATTTACCCCTCAGTTTATGTTTTGGTATATAAGGCTGCTTGGAGAATAAATGAGGAGGAATTCTTCAGGATGTGAACTCAGGACTTCATGAGGGACCACTGAGAATCTCCCTCCCAATAAAACCATGTGAGTTGTGTCTTTATTCCCGCGCCTCCACGCCAGTCCAGAGAGAGATAGTTTATGTTGGGGTCTGGTCCAGAGAAATAATTTAGAGTCCTGGCTAGCAACAGAGCCCAACATCTACGCAAAGCTGAACTGGCCACTAACCCTGCTCCTAGAAGATGTCCACCGAACCAGGCGACTGCAGACTGGGCCATGCTGATGCTGACAATGACTTACACCGGAGAACAAACCAGAATGCATTCTGTGAGCCCGAGGAGGCTCCCTGTGGTGTTCTGATGGAGGCTCAGCAGTGACAAGGACAGAAGGACACTCATCTCATCCTGCCAGAGAGTGGGTGGGGACACACGTGCACACATAGAGAAGAGGATGACGGGAGCTGGAGAAGGTGAGGAAACATGAGAGCCGGTGCTGGGTGAGGTGAACACATGTCTGTACACAGGGACAGGGTACCAAGGACAGATCAGAGGAAAGTCCACGTGAGCACAGAGCATGGGAACACAGACACAATGGCGTTGATCAGGGTTCCTTAGAGAAGCATGAGCCATGGATGAGCGACCACAACACTAAAGAAAAAATCCCTCTCGCCCAACAGCCATGAACTGTCTACATATGAACAGGGGAAGAGCCTGATTAGGAGGCCTCCCCCAGCCCCTTCAACTGCCCCATAGAGGGTAACAGAGATGACTTAGCAAGGATAATGGTGCTTGTCACCAACCCAGACAACCTGAGATTGATCCCGGGGACCCACTTCATGGAAAGAAAGCAAAGACTTCTGGAAGTTGTCCTCTGACCTCCACACTCATGTCAACACACACACATACACACATGCATACACGTGCGCGCACACACACACAAACATACACACATGCATACACTTGCACACACATACACCACACACACACACACACACACAGAGTGAGAGAGAAAAAGCATCTTGGGAAGGGCAGGCCGTGTGACTCCTCTCTCCTAATGCGCCCGTCTTGTGCAGATGTCCTTTGGGCAGTCACTGCTTCTGACAGCTCCAAGGACAATGGCTACATTGTGCTGACAAGCTTCTGTGCCAGCTTAGCACAAGGTAGGGTCATCTGGGAAGAAGGAATATTAACTGAGAAAATGCTTCCATAGGATTGGTCTGTAGGGAAGCCCATGGGGAATTATCTTGGTTGATGGATGATTGATACTGGAGAATGCAGCCCGTGGTGGGCTGTGTCATCCCATGGACAGTGGTCATAGGAACATGGGAAAAGAAACAGAACAAGCCGGGTGGCTAATACGGTACCCAACAGTCCTCCATGAACTCTGTGTTCGCTCCAAACTCCACATCCTGCCCTGTGTGACTTCCTGCCTTGACTTGCTGTGGTGTGGACTGGAAGTGTGAGTCACACAAACTTTCCTCCTCAAGCTGCTTTTCCTCACTTAGGGGAAACCGTAAGACCCGTGTTCTGCCCAGAAGACAGCAGTCTCCAGAGTCACGCACCTGCATACAGCTGGGCCTTCCTCCAGGCTGCAAAGGAACATATTCTCCTGAGAACCAATCAGAACAGCCCACTCAAACAGTCCACCAACCTGTCCTCCCTCCATTATAAAGGTGAGGTTTACCTAGGAGGAGAGATTACCCTGAGGAGCTGGATTCTGCAAGATGCAGAGGCAGCAAAGTATTATGGGAAATTCCCTGGACCACAGATGAGAACGATGGTGCTTTAGGGTTAAGTCTCCCTTTGTCCCAATTCTGTGTGGTTTTTTAGCTGTAAAATGGCTGCCTCTACTTCAAAACCCAAAACTTAAATAGTAATATTAATAATAATCTATAATTGTTCTAGCCTCACTCTTAATCAAACTTTGCTATGTAAGGAAAAAAATTTTAGCGAATAAGTAAAATTATTTGACAATTGTCAGAAAACATGACGATATCAGCACTTCTTGGAAAGATAGCACTTCTTAGAGATGTTCTGAAGAGAAGAATGTGTATAAACATGGACAGGAAGTGAGTTCTGGGTGAAGCGCCCACTGTTCCTCATGGACACTTAAATATCTCTTCAGCCAGGCACCACTATTCCACGGGCACCCCCCTCACCATCCCTTCCCACTCAGGTGCGCAGCCCCGACTCTGCCCATCACTTTGATCAACACCTTCAGAGCTGAGGGAACAGACTCCCTGGGGGATGACTGTGGAATGGGTGGAGGTCACACCCCAGGGTCTGTGACCTGATTCACTTATAAACGTCTTCTGCAGGTTGGCTTTGTGTCAGCTTGGCACAGGCTAGAGTCATCTGAGAGGAGGAGACTCAGCTGAGAAAATGCCCCCATAAAAACGCTGCAAGCAACGCTGTGGGGCGTTTTCATGGTTTAGGATTATTGTAGAAGGGGTCAGCCCACTGGGAATAGTGTCAGTACTAGGAAGGGGATCCTGGAGAGGACTAGCAAGCAGGCTGAGCAGGCCATTGGGAGTGAGACAGCAAGAGGTTGTTCTCTGTGGTCCCTGCTTCAGTTCCTGCCCCAGGTTCCTGCCTGCATCTTCACTGAAAGTTTAACCCTGTTGTTTGGCCCCCAGGGCAGGCAATAGTCCAGAGCTAATGGAGACAAAAGTCAACAATACAGACAACAGGCATTGGTGGGAATAAGGCCCCGGGGCACAGGGCACATCCAGAGACATAGGTCTTCCAGCTCTGAGCAAAGATCTGGAAAAGCACATAGAACAGGCCTCCCCGTCCCAGAACCTTCCACTTCTGTCCCCTCAAGAAGTCCCCATTCTGTCTAGAATCAAGGAGAGGACACCCCGGGGCGCATGTGCACAGGGAACCATGGGACATTGGGGCAGTCACTCACCAGCCATATAAGCTGCCTTCCTCCAGTCTGAAAAAGAACATGAGGACTCAAGTGAGCTGCTGGGCTACGGAGGGGACACAGAGTCAGGAGGAAAAGCATGAGGGGACACACAGGACTCGGGAAGAAAAGCATGACTCACCCAGCTCCTCCTGGAGTCTGCCTGAAAAACAGTGAGAAGACAGGAGCTGTGCACTTGGCAGAAAAACAGGAAACAATGTTTCCTACTAGTCTGCACTAGAGCCCAGCTGACCCCAGGACTCCAGCCCTGCTCTCGGGGCTTCGGGGACCACAACTCTGATCCCAGAACCCTGGATCTTCCTGGAGACTCTGGCCCAGCCCTTCACTGCCATCAGGACTTACAGACTGTCTGCAGCGCATGCTCCTTTGTCTTCTGCCACTCCTCCTGCTCACGCCGCAGATTCTCCAGTACCTGATACGCCTGCAGCATTGCACGCTGTTCCCATATGAGAAAACAGCAAGACCCTAGGACTAGAAGTCCCATCATGGTCATGCTCACGGCAAAAGCTGGCATCCAGGGAGAAGCCTGAGGGAAGAAGGGCTCTGTGGCCCAGGCAGAGAGCCAGTGAGGGGCACACCTAAGGACAGGCAGCCCAGCACACTCCAGAAAGGACATCCACTTCCCGAGCTCTGTAGGAGTGAGGAACCGCCCTCACCTGGGATGAACATGGCCATGGCCTTCTCCTGGCCCAGGATGGGGTTGAAGGTGGAGCAGGTCACACTCCCCAAGGACCTGTCTCTCACCACCAATGTGCTCTCCATGCTGAACAGACCTGCAGCATCTTCAGTGTGGGTCTCAGAGGATGCTGGGAGATTCTCCCCTCTGGAATCTCTCCACTGCACCTGGGGCTTCGGGTACCACCCTGAAGCACTGCACACCACACACACACCACCATCTTCTGTACCTTTGATGTGCACTTCAGGGACAGAGCCCATCCCTGCAGGAGGACACATGTGAGGACCCTAGAAGACACTTTAGGCTCAGGGACCCCAGGATCACCTGTGCGTCTCATAGGAACCTCTCATGGGAAACACAGGTATTGAAGAGGAAAGCCCTCCGGGGCTGGGACCAGGATTTGCCCCCATTGCTCAACAGCAGAAAAATAACAGTGTCCACTGCTATGGGAAAGAGGGCACTGGTCACTCTTCTATCAACCACAAGACCCAGAGGAACTGAAGGACATTGAACCCCAGAGCCCTGAGGTAGAAACCATCACTCCGTCTCCCCATTCTCCACACACCTGTGACCCCCAGGAGAGCAGGACACCCAGCTCCACCCAGGGAAGCCCTGAACGCCCTCCCTTTCTCTACCCGATCATTTGTCTAAAGCATTGATCATTTCTCACTGACGTCTCTTTGGAGTCTCTGACTTTTTCTGCCTACGCCTCTAAAATATGAAATCTAACATCTGATGTTTACCATGACATTGGCAGAAACCCTGGTCCCCAGAACAAGGCCCAGTACATTTAGGGACTACACATATAGAATTTAGATCGACTTAACCTATTGAAGAATGTATCACCTATTTCTCAATTTAAAAAAATGAAACTAAAAATAAATAGAAATAACAATGATGGCCCAGAGCCCTGTATGGCAGAGCATGCCTGTGAGCCCAGAATTAGGAAAAGCAGGAGGATCCAAAGTTCAGGGTCACCCTCCACTACACGGCTGGCTTCACCACAGTCTGGTCTACAGAAGACATTGCTCAAAAATAAATTAGGGAGCTGAGTGACACGATCCCTTACTTTCCTCCCACACACAGGTCCCCCAACCTGTTTAGAACAGGGATCAGTTAACCAACCTGCCACCTTCAGCTCCAAGATGGCCTCTTCATAGAAGAGACCCTGTCTGAAGAAGCAGACATACATCCCTCTGTCTGAGACCTGGACATTTCCGATGCGCACAGCAGCCTTGCCTTGGTGGAACTGGTCCTTCACCAGCGAGGTGCGTCCTGAATACTCAGCCATCTGCTCTTGCTTCTGCTCTTGTTGGTCCCGATAGACAAACACTGCTTCTGAGAATCTGGAGCGGAACCACCTGAGCTCCATCTTCTCCACACTCATGGCTGGAGACAGGGAGCAGGGAAGTATGGCTTCCCCACCTGGAGCAGCCACGATGGGGTCTGAGGGACCCAACACCCGGAACTGCTCTGTGGACACAGATGTCACCGTGAGAGGACTGAAGAGACACAGGTTAAAGCAGAGAACACCCACTATGACACGGAATGTCCTGGGACCAGGAGGCAAAGGCTAGATGAGGTTGCTCTAGGCATTGTGGGTTAGGCATCTATGGTTAATGTATAAGAGATCTTCAGAGCCAAGCAGTGGTGGCGCATGCCTTTAATCCCAGCACTCGGGAGGCAGAGGCAGGCAGATCTCTGTGAGTTCGAGGCCAGTCTGGTCTACAAGAGCTAGTTCCAGGACAGGCTTCATAAGCTACAGAGAAACCCTGTCTGAGAGAGAGAGAGAGAGAGAGAGAGAGAGAGAGAGAGAGAGAGAGAGAGAGAGAGAGAGGGAGGGAGGGAGGGAGGGAGGGAGGGAGGGAGGGAGGGAGGGAGGGAGGGAGAGAGAGAGAGAGAGAGAGAGAGAGAGAGAGAGAGAGAGAGACTCCCCATTCTGCCTGTGCCCCTGGCCCCAGACCCTTCCATTAGGAAACCTCTTGGGATTCCACTCTCCAGCTTCCATGAATCTGGTCCCAGATGCCCTTCAGGTAACTGGGTCTCAGCCCAGAGCTCAGGCTTGAGTAGGTCTGGGCTGGGCCAAGATTCTGCCTTTGTAAAATCCCTGCAGATGCTCACACCTTGGGTTTGAGAACACACCTTGAGAAACATAGTTCTACCTGGTCTGTTTTAGACCACACACAGGAAACTCATAACCTACAACCCTGCATTTACTGTATTAGCGCACATCTTCCTCCACTGAATTATACGTGAACCTTAAGACACAGAACAAAGGCCTGGAGAGAGTGCTGAGCAGCCAAGAACACTAATTCCACTTGCAGAGGACCCGGGTTCCATTACCAGCACTCATGACTGTCTGTAACAGTCTTCTAGACTCTGTGGTATCAGACATGAAGGGGTACACAGTCAAACTTTCTGGAAAAAGCACCATATACATGGAGCCAAAGGCTACTTCTGAGAAAAATCACCCAGCACTACCAGAAATCCCAATTGCTTTTTGATAAAGAAGAAAGATGGCTGCCTCAGTCTGAGTGCCCTTGGCCCTCTAGCCCAGGACTGTGATACTGGGACTGAGGGTGCCATCTGCTGCAGGACCTCCCACCCTCACCCCTGTAGGACCTCCCACCCTCAGCCCCTGCTTCTCTCTGCCTGGCTCTCTCTGCTTCAGCCAACCCTGGAGTCTGCAGCTCCTCACACCCCTGGCACACTGCCAGCTCCAAGGCTGTGTTCCCAGCTCTGCTCCCCAGGTAGGGTGTGGCCACTGTGCGCAGGCTGGGCAAGGACTCGCAATTTTCCATTCCCAGCCTCTCTAACGCTCATGCAAGCAGGCTCAGCCTAGATCTTATTAGTAACTCACTGTAAATGGAACACTAGACAACCCCTGGGTCCCAGTATTAATGAGTCTGTGCACATCTGAGCAGCCTGGTATGTGGCGGATCCCTGTCACCGCAGGGAGACATGGGAGAGAGAACAGAGCACACTCACCTGTGGACACCCGGGTAAGCAGCTGTGCAAGGACAAACAGGCAGGTCACACAGCGGAGCAGAGCATGCTTGCAGCACTTGTCCATGTCCTTGGAGCCGGGGAGACACAGGTGGGGAGACCAAGACCCTTGGGCTGCAGCAGGAGGCAGGTTCCACACTGAGCTTGGACACCTGAGCAGGGAGAGGATCAGCAGGGCAGGTGTCAGCCCTTCTGGACAAAACACGTCTACACTACCAGGCAAACATCCATGCTGGGTTCCTCCCAGCCATGCAGAACAAGACTGGGGAGCTGGGGACATCCAAGTCCTCTGAGAGGAAGCCATCCCTTCATTTCCACCCCATGCCCAGCCACAGTACAGCCAGGCTCCACCCAGAACCCAGGCCCTGCCCTCTCAGCACCCTGAGGAGAGCCCAGAGGAGACACCTTCAATCCCACTCTCCATGTCCACACTGCCTGTGACCCCAGACACGGAGCCTGTGCCCACCCCTCCCTCGGGGACAGCATGGCCTCCTCCTGTGCTTCTGTTGTTCCATAACTGTGACCAGGCGTCATCTGGGCAGCTCCAGAGACAGACGTGTCCCCGAGGAGGCTGAGCTGCCCATCACGAGGGCCTTGGACGAGCTCTTGGTTGTGGAGTTTTCCACACTTCAGTCCCAGCCCAGTCCCTGCCATGGTTCCAGGCCATCACCCCACACTCGGCAGATGTCACACACACACACACACACACACACACACACACACACACACACACACGTCCCACAGACAGGTTTATCCTCCTCTCTCTGTCCTTGATAAAGACCCTGCACGGTGAAGACAGGCTTGAAAAGAACATAAATAAACCCTAGTCTGCCCCAATCACCACTCTTTAGAAGGTTAGGGGAGGGGGCAACCTAAAGGCCTGAGAGGACAAACTCAGGGACTTCTAAGGTGTCTCCTCCAGGCTCAGCCACCAGACATGTGACCTGCTGGGACTCACCGAACATAAACTCCTCCCAGGTTTCTTACTCAGGCTCCAGGTATCTTCAGAGCAAACATACCTGCTTCTCTTTGCTCCCAGCTTTGAAAGGATGTGACTTCATGGGGACACCTCAAGATATTAGGGAACTCAACAGGCTCCAAATCTTTCTCTCGGAGTTCAGCCCTGCTCCACGGTGCTCTCACAGCGCTAAGCTCGGGTCTCCCCAACGCCAGGCTCCGATTTCCACATCTCCAACAGGGTCATGGTTCCTAGGTCAGCAGACAAGAAGCAGAGCCTGGCACGAGCTGTCATGGCCTCTGCAGAGGCTTAGACACAGCCGGCTCCAGCAGAGCGCTCCCAGTCAGTAGAGCAATGGGAACACCGAAACTGAAAGCTGATGTGAACAGGGTGTGTGTTCCTTCTGCTTCTTCCTTTCTCTATAAGGAAGAGGTGAAAGTTCATCTCACCACCCCACTCCACCCCTAATCTGCCACCAACAACCCTGCCTGTAGGGGAGATTCCTGAGCAAAGCAAGATTAATAGAAACTCAGAGAGAGAAACTGGGGTTCAACCTGAAGATCTGAAAAGCAAAGCAGTCAGACTCTGCTCTTACCTCGACCTCAGTTGGAGAATGGCGATCCTGCTCCAGGAATCTCAGAATGGGACTGGGACTGAGAGCTGTCTCCTCCTGTGTTATAATCCTCTCTGGGCTTAGGTTAAAGACGTGCACAGCTGGAATTAAAGGCATGCCCCTCCCTCCCTGTCTCTATGGCAGCTAAAGGTTGTGTTACCACTGCCTGGTCTGTAAGGCTGTAAGGCTGACCAGTGGGGCTGTTTTCTTCTCTGATCTTCAGGCAAGCTTTCTTTATTAAAATGCAAATGAAATGCTGACACCTGAGGCCTACACGTTGTAAGGAAATGCTCTGGGTGAGAGAAGGGGGAAGGAATCATCGCTGAATCTCTGTTCAGCATCAGGAGCTGGGCTGGACTCACCAGAGTTATGTCAGCCCAGTCAAAACTGCGAACAGAGACGATTCCATGGGCGCTGTTCCAGCTCCAGGAACTACTAACATGAGGGGAAGGTGGGCCTTTCAGAAACCTGTCCTCCCTGTGCCCACCCCATCTGCTTGACCTAGAGATGGTTCTGGGACACCATGTGGCTACTGGGCCAACGAGGGCTCCTAACCACGGAGCCGGCTCTCCAGCCCCTTGAAAACAACTTCAGATTTAGGGAAAGAAAGCAAGGCTGGCACAGAATCCTCACCTGCAGTCATCCCCAGCCCCGCCCAACCCCCACCCACACAGCACAGACTCAGTCATCCCCAGCCCTGCCCAACCCCCACTGCACACAGCACAGACTCAGTCATCCCCAGCCCCGCCCAACCCCCACTGCACACAGCACAGACTCAGTCATCCCCAGCCCCGCCCAACCCCCACTCCAGGCTTCACAGACTCAGTCATCCCCAGCCCCACCCAACCCCCACTGCACACAGCACAGACTCAGTCATCCCCAGCCCCGCCCAACCCCCACTGCACACAGCACAGACTCTGTCATCCCCAGCCCTGCCCAACCCCCACTGCACACAGCACAGACTCAGTCATCCCCAGCCCCGCCCAACCCCACTCCACACAGCACAGACTCAGTCATCCCCAGCCCAACCCCCACTGCACACAGCACAGACTCAGTCATCCCCAGCCCAACCCCACCCACACAGCACAGACTCAGTCATCCCCAGCCCAACCCCCACTCCACACAGCACAGACTCAGTCATCCCCAGCCCTGCCCAACCCCCACTGCACACAGCACAGACTCAGTCATCCCCAGCCCAACCCCCACTCCACACAGCACAGACTCAGTCATCCCCAGCCCTGCCCGACCCCCACTGCACACAGCACAGACTCAGTCATCCCCAGCCCTGCCCAACCCCCACTCCACACAGCACAGACTCAGCAGGAACCTGCAAGGAACCTTGGACTCCAGGTGCCTTGATGTTATAAACCTTATCTCCTCCTGGGTCCCCAGTCTATACCTTCCCTGGGGGAGGGGAGGAGAGACTATGACCAGGAGCAGATCAGACAGCCTGAGTGGACACTAACTGGCCTGACCGCTTGTCCACTGTGTCCTCTCCCAGGGCACTGTGGTCACATCAGCTGCACTGACCATAGCACTGGTACAGAAGCCACAGCTGGCTGTGCTGGACACGTGAACCTGAGGCTGTGGAGTGAGACAGGCCTGCCCTCTCAGCGCTCAGAAGGGAGAGGCGGGATGATCAGGAACTCAGGGACATCCGCAGCTACACAGGGAGTTGTGGAGGCCAAAAACGCAGGCCCATTTCCACCTTGTTGAGGGTCAGAGAGTTTGGAGATTTGACAGGCATAGTTGCACCTCCTAACTCAGGAGGTGATTGCCTGGTTCTTTTGAAATTAAGACAGTTACATCCCATCCTGACAGGTGGTCAGGATATGCAAATGTGCTTCTGCTCCTTCTTCAGTAACTATGAGGTCACCTGGGGAAGGGAAGTCTTCAGCATATGTGACCTAGACCTCCTTTGCTACCCAGACAACAGAATGCTGATGATTTGATGTCTCAGAGTGATGAAGCCATTGACTGTGTGAGTTATCCTTTGTATCACGTTAATAAAGCCTTTGTTACCTTCTCGCCCCCATTTATATTAAATATAAAAGCTATAAAAAATAAATGCTGGTAAAACTTCAGAATTTTTAACTGAAATGCCCTCCCAACACTTTCTATATTTTCTGTCGTATTATTTTAATTCGTCTTCAAATTCTTTGCTTATATTTCTTCAATTCCCATGCCCTATCTCCTAAAAAGTATTTTTGTTGAGGCTGTTCCTTGACAGAGGGTTCAACACCAGCCTGAGCTGTGTGAATGCAGTCTCAGAAGGTGAGAGGCTGGGAGGCGGAGACACTTTAACACCAGCACAGACAGAGCAGATGGACCTCTGTCTGCCTGAGTCCAGCCTGCTCTAAATATTGAGTTTCAGAACAGCTCTGTAGAGAGGAATGAAAAGAAAGAAATAGAGAAAAGAAACCACAACAAAGCCAAAGAAGGGGTGAGTATGGTTTAGCAGATTATAGAAGCCCTGGCCACCAACTCTGACAACCTGAGTTTCATTGCTGACTCCACATAAGGTCAGAGAGCACTGACTCCATCATCCCACGACTCCCGTGTGTGAGCCACGACACGGGCACCACAGTCTCATTTCCCTGCACTCACACCCACGCACACATGTAAAACAGATGAAGAATGGTTTCTTAAATCTTTATTTTCTTAAATCTTTATTTTTATTCAATATGCATTCATATCTTCTTATGTTTGTACATGTGTGTCTCATGTGTGCCTGGTTGTCACAGAATCAGAAGCTGAAAATGTGAGCAGCTATGTGGGTGCTGGGAACTGACCCCACGTCCTCCTGTGTGGGGCTGGGAAGTGACTCCACGTCCTCTGAAAGAATGCAAGCATTCCTAACCACTGTGCGGTCTCTCCAGCCACATAGAGAAGTTTACTGGCTGGGACACACAGGCTCCTGTCACCTGCTCTCTCCTCACTGCTGAACACCGTCATGTGTAGCATGAGGAGGAGACGGGGACCAGCAGTGGAGGCAGCGGTGATGACGTCTGCATCAGGCTGTTGGCAGGGTCACTATGGTGCCTAGTTTTGTTCCTCAGCTTGACTACATCTGGAATTAAGCAAAACCGAAACATTGAGGGTACACATCTAAGGGATTTTTGCTAAATTTGAGGTAAGAAGGAAGATCCTCATCATTTTTTTTTTTGTTTCTTTGTTTTTGTTTGTTTTCTTTCTGTGCAGCCCTGTCTGCTCTAAAATTCACTCTATAGACCAGGCTGGCCTTGAACTCAGAGATCTGCCTGACTCCTTCCAGAGTTCTGGGATTGAGGGTGTGAGCCATCACTTTTCATCTTGGTCTTGAGGTGGGAAGACAAAACTTTAACCCTAATCATTTGAGTTGGAAAATCCCACCTCTAATCTGGGCCCCACCTTATGCTGGAAACCTAGGTAAAGACAGGGAAGAAGGAAGCTTCTGATCTCTCCCTGCTGGTTTTCCTCTTGCGAGTAAGTCCATTCCTCCACTGCATCAGAGCCGACTTCTCCAGGGGATTCCATCACACACTGAGGACCACCGAGACAGCCAGCCTCGGGGGCTGAGAAACTTCTGGATCCTTGGGTTTTCTTTTCACACCCAGCTATTTTTGGATTGCCAGGACCACAGACTATAAGTCATTCCAATAAATACCTTTCCTTCAGCTATCTGTGTCTCTCTGTGTCTCCTTCTCTCTAGGTCTCTCTCTGCCTCTCTCTCTGACTCTGCTTCTCTCTCTAACTCTCAGTCTATAAATTCTGTTTCCCTAGAGAACCTTGATGAATACAGACACCGACAGCAGCAGAGGTAACAAGGGGCTGACAAAGGGCTGTGCCCAGGGCAGATCACAAGGACAGAGACACCGAGGGACAGCTGAAGCAGAGGGAGGATGACAGTGGACAGACAACTGTGCAAAAGACAGACAGACAGACATGAAGAGCCAACAATGAGAAACTGCAGACCCAAGTCACCAGATGAGATCTGGATGCCACCAAGCTTCTAGAGTCAGGGCTCCTGGGGCTGGAGAGGCAGCGCAGTGGGTAAGAGGCACACTGCTCTTGTGGAGGAACCACAGCTCTTCAGCTGACTTCAGTTCCAGCTCCAGGGCATCTGGCGCCCTCTTTTGTCCTACACGTGTAACTGCTCTCACCAATGCATAAACACACATAGAAACAAACATTTATACTTAATTAAAAACAAAGCAAAATAAATCTTCCTTAAAGATACAAGGGTCCGGGCACTCTAGGACTGCACACACAGCTGCAACCCCTGCATGTGTGACAGGTGATCCTGAGAATGGCTGCAGCTGAGGATGCAAACACCCAGAGCTGCAACCGCCGCATTTGTGACAGTTGACACAGACAGTGGCTGCAGTTGAGGATGCAAACACCAGAGCTGCAACCCCTGCATGTGTGACAGGTGACCCTGACCATGGCTGCAGCTGAGGATGCAAACACCAGAGCTGCAACCCCTGCATGTGTGACAGGTGACCCTGACCATGGCTGCAGCTGAGGACGCAAACGCCAGAGCTGCAACCCCTTCATGTGTGACAGGTGACCCTGACCATGGCTGCAGCTGAGGATGCAGAGACCAGAGCTGCAACCCCCGCATGTGTGACAGGTGACCCTGACCATGGCTGCAGCTGAGGATGCAAACACCCAGAGCTGCAACCCCCATATGTGTGACAGGTGACACTCACAATGGCTGCAGCTGAAAATGCAAACACCCAGAGCTGCAAACCCTGCATGTGTGACAGGTGACCCCGACCATGGCTGCAGCTGAGGATGCAAACACCAGAGCTGCAACCCCCGCATGTGTGACAGGTGACCCTGACCATGGCTGCAGCTGAGGATGCAAACACCAGAGCTGCAACCCCTGCATGTGTGACAGGTGACACTGACCATGGCTGCAGCTGAGGATGCAAACACCAGAGCTGCAACCCCCGCATGTGTGACAGGTGACACTCACCATGGCTGCAACTGAGGATGCAAACACCAGAGCTGCAACCCCCGCATGTGTGACAGGTGACACTCACCATGGCTGCAACTGAGGATGCAAACACCAGAGCTGCAACCCCCGCATGTGTGACAGGTGACCCTGACCATGGCTGCAGCTGAGAATGCAAACACCAGAGCTGCAACCCCCGCATGTGTGACAGGTGACCCTGACCATGGCTGCAGCTGAGAATGCAAACACCAGATCTGCAACCCCCGCATGTGTGACAGGTGACCCTGACCGTGGCTGCAGCTGAGGATGCAAACACCCAGAGCCCTCCTCAGGGCTCTGACACCAGCATGTCATCTGTGGCGGCTGTCAATCAATCACTCCTGCTGGAAGCTGAGCATCTCATGGCTGTCAGGTGCTGGAGCTGCTGCCAGCTGACGCCCAGAGCCACGGCCAGGTGTGTGCAGCTGTGACCCCAGGAAGGAGAGGAGAATCCAGGT
The DNA here is from genome assembly GCF_037038515.1 of Microtus pennsylvanicus. Classification (NCBI taxonomy): domain Eukaryota; kingdom Metazoa; phylum Chordata; class Mammalia; order Rodentia; family Cricetidae; genus Microtus; species Microtus pennsylvanicus. The sequence goes on along the minus strand of NC_134585.1, from coordinate 2,603,859 downwards.
CAGCCTCAGCTGCAGGGAGTAAGGCCCTGTGCAGCCAGGCAGGGAATTTTTAACCACCCTGGCATGCGGGGCAGCCTGGGCCCTATTACCACAGGGTCTCCAGAAGAAGTGACCACAAATTCCCAGGCCCATGCTCACAGTCACTTCATCCTGAACACCTTCTCCTTCATTCCCATGGATTTTTGTGTAAGACTGTGATATTTGGAGGGTTAGCAATGGATAGAAACCTACCCAGGGCCGGCCACAGAATCACAGAGACAAACCCTGCAGGAGTCAGGTTGGCCCCTACAGCCAGATTGGGAAATCACTGTGAGGGGTGCTCCACTGACCTGGGGGAAGTGGAGACAGGAACTTCTACTGCAGAGGTCACTCTCCCTTCTCTTGCGTTTCTGGATTTCTCTTGTATAATCTCTGCACCGTGGTGCAGGTTTGTGAGCTCTGAGTTCTAAGCATCTTAGTGGTCAAGAGCATCTTAGGGGCTTGGAGGAACCGTGCATCTCACAGTGGGACCAGAGCCTGGCAGGACCCCTCAGTGGTCTAGCCCAAGGGTGTGTGAAATGCTAGTCCAGGTGCTGGGGAGATGGCTCAGCTGGTAGGGTGCTCTTTCTTAGGATCCAGGTCAGTTCCCAGCACCCTCCTTAGGTGTTCTCAATCAGCTACAACTCCAGCTCCAGGGATCTTATGCTCTCAGGGCCTCGGCTGGAAACTGAACACATGAGGCATAAACTCACAAAGATATAGACACATACACATAAGTGAAATAAAAATAAATTTCTATATAGGTTTGTTTTTATTGTGCATGTAAGTACATTTGCCACTCAGGAAGTCTCACCTGCATTTCCTCAGCCTCTGTTGCCCCCTTGTGGCCAAAATATGACACAGCAACCAGCTCCCAACTAGGCAGCTGCCCATTGAATTCCCTGTTACACCCTTTGCAGAGCTTTCACAGAGGTGTGACCAGGACTCCCCTCTCCCTTTCCTGACTCCCACGTCCTCTTCTGCACAGACAGCCTCATTCTGACCCCACCAACCTCCACCCACTCCTCATCCCCCCCACAACACTCCAAAGTTCTTCCCTTTCTCCAACCCTCACCTCCCCACCCTCTCCACCCCTCCATCTTGTCCTCCATTGTCCTCTCACCCTGCAGTCCCCTCCCTCCCACAGCTCCTGAAGGACTGATGGAAAGGAAGGCTGGACACTGTGCACAGCCTGAGCATAGGAGGAGACGCTGGTCCAGATGCTGTGCACACCTTACTCTGTGGGGAGCAAGGCTGGACACTGTGCCCAGGCTGAGCATCTGTCGGAGGAGACGCTGGTCCAGATGCTGTGCACACCTTACTCTGTGCAACCAGGAACCCAGCTTTCCCACGACACCAGTTTCTACTCTACAAGGGTCAGTATAATTACTAAATAAAATTACTACTTTGTCCAGGACAGTTAAATTTTTCTGTGACAACAAATACACATTCTTGTCCACTTATATCCTTCCTAACTCAGTGCTGTCTTGTTGGTAACGAGGCAGCCATGCGCACTCTACAAATCAGTGAACAGCATGGGGTTACAATAAAACTTTATTTGTGGATTACGGCAACTGGAATTTCATCTTTTCACATAGCATGTCTAGATCTCATCCAAATAATTTTGGACACTTTACATTAAATATAATCATGAGCTCACAGGCCACAGAGAAACAGTCAAATTCAATTTGTCTCACAGTTATTTTTCAAACTCTCACTTGAAGAAACACAATTATTAATAAACTGACAACATAATAAAAAGGAAGTTATTTTAAAGTTTATCTATTTACATTTTATGTATGAGTGCTGTCTTAGTTAGGGTTTCTATTGCTGCGATGAAACACCATGACCCAAACACAAGCTGGGGAGGAAAGGGTTTACTAGGCTCACACTTCAGCATTGCTGCTCATCACTGAAGGAAGTCAGGACAGGAGCTCACACAGGGCAGGATCCCAGAGGCAGGAGCTGACACAGAGGTCATGGAGGGAGACGCTTCCTGACTCAGCCTGCTGTCTGAGAGAACCCAGGACACCAGCCCAGGGCTGTCCCTAGCCGCTGTGGACCAGGTTCTCCCTCACTAATCACTATTGAGAATGTGCCTTACTCCTGGATCTCATGGAAGCATTTCCTAAACTGAGGCTCCTTCCTCTCTGAAGACTCTAGCTTATGTCAACCTGACACAGAAAACCAGCCAGTGCTGCTGACCCCTATCAACCTTACACACAAACCATCACTATTCAGACACAACCCTCCCGTTCTCACATGATCTCACATGAAAATCATAAATAATTTTAAAAGTCCAGTCTTTACAAATTCAAACATAATAAAAGTTCAGTCTCTTTAGAATATCTATTCTCTTTAAACATTCAAAATCTCTTTTAAAAGTTCAAGTATTTCATCTATGGGATTCTTTAAAATTTAAAAGTGGTGGTGCACATTTAATCCCAGGACTTGGGAGGCAGAGGCAGGTGTATCTCTGTGAGTTCAAGGCCAGCCTGGTCTACAGAGCGAGTTCCAGAATACCTAGGGCTGTTACACAGAGAAACTCTATCTTGAAAAAGGAGAAAGAAAGAGAGAGAGAGAGAGAGAGAGAGAGAGAGAGAGAGAGAGAGAGAGAGATACTAAATACCTTCTTCAAGAGGGAAGAACCTAGGCACTGTCCCAATCTAATCCAAGCAAAGCCAATGTCAGCAGTATAAAAACCCACTGTCAAGTTGTCTGGGACTCACTCACAAGCATCTGGACCCCTGCAAAGGGCTATGGTCTCTTCTCCAGCTCTGCCTTCTGCAGCTCACACAGCTCCTCTTCTAGGCCCCCACTGGCTCCACTCACTGCTGCTGCTGTTCTTGGTGATCTTCCATGGTGCTGCTGTGTCCAAAACACCTGGGCTGCACTTTCACCAATGGCCTCTCACAGGGTCTCATGGTGCCAAGCCTCAAATCCTCGTCATGACCCCTTCAGTCCTGGGCCTCCACTGCCACGGAGGCTGTACCTTCACCAGCGGCCTCTCCTGTCCTCGCACAGTGCCAAGCCTCACCTGTCCTCCATGACTGCTTCATGCCCTCAAAACCAGCACCACCCAGGTGACAGTCACGCATTACCCAATCTGCATCAGGACTGTTTGCACAGCTGGCAGTTGACAAAAAGCAGGAAGCTTTTTGAGAGAACTATGCCCATATTCCCAAATATTGTCTATAAATGTTTGTTTACATTTAAAGGGGGAGAAGCTATGGAGATGCATACTCTGCATTGCTATGGCTCTTGCTCTATCGATACAAATTTAAGGTCAATTTTGTTACATTTCTGCTCTTGGTTAAGGTATTATGTTTGTACAGCTCATTTTAAAATGTAGTGTATAATTAAGAAATATGGGTTACTTGATAATCATCTATAATAGTCAAGCTTGTAGTCATGTTAGTTAGGTTTTCTAAATATATAGAGATATATTTCCGTTAGATAGGTATTCTTCAGATCTTTCAGAGACCTTCAGAATATGGCATTTGAAGTGTTTTAGGAGCTTAGGATTTTCATGACAATGAGACACATCTGCACTTGGAAGCACCAAAAGCTTCAAGAGGAAGATTGGCAGCAAAGAGGCTCTGTATGGAGTTAGCTAGCCATTTGGGCAAGAGATTGCTCTTGTCTAGACTGCTTGATGTGATGCTGTGTGAACTGGACATGCAGAACCCACAGAAAAATGACTGCTAAAGCTGCCTAAAGAAGGTGACAGTCCTTCAGGGTTCCTGCTTCATGAAAGAGTCTGCCAGACATTCTGCAGGACACTGATTGACAAACTGCTAATACAGGCAGAACTGTCTTTGAAATTTCCTGCTTCATGGGAAAGTCTGCCAGATACTATGGGCTTGTGGGCTGAAGATATGTACCCCAGTGATACAGAAGAACTTTGGGTGACTTAGTCCAGGCATGAGATGTCTCTGTCAATTCTACAGTTTTGGAAGTTGCTTACAATGCACTTCCTGTTACTTAGGTAAAATTACATCCTTCTGGAATCTTAAATGGAGTTGAAGAATAGATAGTAATTGGGCTGAAGAAATGGCTCAGAGGTTAAGAGCACTGGTTGCTATTCTAGAGGTTCTGAGTTCAATTCCCAGCAACCACATGGTGGCTCACAACCACCTATAATGAGATTTGATGTCCTCTTCTGGTCTGCAGGCATAGGTGCAGGCAGAACACTGTATATATAGTAAATAAATAAATAAATCTTTAAAAAATTAAATTAAAAAAGAGATAGTTTTCCTTAGTTATTATAAAAGATAAAGGAGATATAAATACCATAACTGTAATTCTTGCTTGATAACTGTTTTGTTATATATAATTTTACAATGTTAAAGTTATAAACTTCCTTTTTATTTAAACAGAGAAGGGAAAATGTGTTGTGGGAAATCCTTCTGTCTATGTGTTGCTTTTTTTGGTTAATGAATAAAGAAACTGCTTTGGCCTATAGCAGGGCAGAACTTAGCTAGGCAGGGAAATAAACTGAATGCTGGGAGAAAAAAGGGGGAGTTTGGAGAAGCCACGGAGCTGGCACCAGACAGACACGCCGAAACTTTCCCAGTAAGGCAAAGTCACATGGCAATACACAGATTAATGGAGATGGGTTAGTTTAGGATATAAAAGTTAGCCAGAAATACACTTAAGCTATTGGACAAACAGTATTGCAAATAATGTGATTTCCGTGAGATTATTTCAGGAGTCTGGGTGGCTGAGAAACAAACAAGCAGCCTCCTTACAACAAAGACCCATGCTCAGGATCTCACCTGTAAACAGAGACTTTGCCTCTTCACTCAGGATCGTGTCTTCACAGCCTGTGCTTACACTCAGACTCCTAGTGTTTCTTCCCAGATGATCATCTGTGGCTCCAGGTGCCTGTGTTTTATAGGGATCTTCATTGCATGGTCCTGAGATTGTCCGTGTGGACCTGGGTCATTGTATCAGCCCAGTAGACCCCTTCTCCATGGGAAAAGACCCCTGTGGAGACAAAATACATCAGGGCACTGACCCTGTCTACACTCCACGTTTCCCTGTGTGCACACACTTCCATGGTACAGTTGCTTTAGGGAATAAACCACAGTAAGTAAGAGTTAAGAGTAACTAAATATAAATCAAAATAAAACCATAGTGTGGTAAAAGTTACATAATATATGGCTCTGTGTGTGTGTGTTTCTTCCTCTCTCTCTCTCTCTCTCTCTCTCTCTCTCTCTCTCTCTCTCTCCCCCCCTCCCTCTCGCTCCCTCTCTCTGACCTTCCCTCTCGCTTTATGAGATGATGAGATAGGGAGAAGATTGTCACAGGCTTGTGGGACACTGGACTTGATAACAGTTGGCTTCTGAGTTCCTCAGTCATGTACAGTGTAGACAGAGGGTGATTCTCATGGCAGAGGACACGCTAGGGATTCTAGATTGTATCCGGTTCAGTAGTGTGGAGAAAAATTAAATTTATTAATTTTTTGTTTCTCTGGATTTTTTTTACTTGATGTCTTCAAATCGCAGCCATACACAGCTCAAGTAGAAAGGGAAAGCAGAGGTGAGCAGGGCCTCCTTCCTGCAGGGAGAGTCACATATGACACAGTGTGTCAAAAGTGCTTAATCAGAGCAGTAAAAACTCCAGTCACCTCCCGATGCAGGTGTCCACAGCAGCCCCGCACCCTCCAGGACTCCGACAGCACCTGTTTCCGTGAACATCCATTTTAAGTGCTGTGTGTATTTTAACCTGGAAACTTCATCCTGACTAACCTGAGGAGCAGTTGTCCTTAGGCAGCTCAGAGACACCATGACACCCAATGCTCCATCCTGCAGCACAGGACTCAGACAAAGTCTTAGTCCCCAGGCAGTGAGGTCTGGGTGGGGAAGCGCAGGGCTGGGGACTCCCCTGTCCCCAGTTTCACTTCACCAGCTCATAACCCGGGTCAGATCCTTCTGCAGGGACACTGATGACAACTTGGCGGTTCTCACCCCCATTGGGTGACGGGATCCCGGGGAACCAACCAGCGTCGCCGGGGTCACAGGTTATAAAGTCCACGGAGTCCGCGCAACTCAGAGTCGCCCCAGATCTGAGATGGGGCAATGGCACCGCACTGGCTGCTCATGCTGCTGGCGGCTGCCCTGGCCCCAACCCAGACCCGCGCGGGTGAGTGCGGGGTCGGGAGGGAAACGGGCTCCGCGGGGAGGGCGGGGGCGGCACCGGGGAAGCCGCGTCCCCGCGTGGCCCAGCCGGACCCTCCCGCCCCTTCCCCACCCGCGTCCCGAGCCCCGCGCCCTGCTCCCCTCCCGGCCCGCGCTCCTGCCCGGGGACCCGGGAACAGGGTCGGGGTCTCACCGCGCGCCGCCCCCAGGCTCGCACTCCCTGCGATATTTTCGCACCATCGTGTCCCGGCCCGGCCTCGGGGAGCCCCGGTTCATCTCTGTCGGCTACGTGGACGACACGCAGTTCGTGCGCTACGACAGCGACGCGGAGACTCCGAGGATGGAGCCGCGGGCGCCGTGGGTGGAGCAGGAGGGGCCGGAGTATTGGGAGAGGGAGACACAGATCGCCAAGGACACCGAGCAGATTTTCCGAGGGAACCTGAAGACCCTGCTCCGCTACTACAACCAGAGCGAGGGCGGTGAGTGACCGCGGTCGGAGGTCACGACCCCTCCACGTCCCCACGCACGGGCCGGAGTCGCCCCGGGTCCCAGGTCCGAGGTTCGGGAGGAGAGCGGGGACCGGACCCGGTTTCCTTTCGGTTTTGAGTCCGCGGGTGGGCGGGGACTGGGGCGGGGCCGCGGGGCGCGGGCGACCGGAGGGCGTGGCCTCAGGGCAGGGCTGTTGCGCTTGCTGACCTCTGGTGGGCGGGGCCTCGGGTGAATCCCGGGGCTGAACAGGTGGGCGGGGCTGACCACGGGGTCCCCGCAGGCTCTCACACAGTACAGTGGATGTATGGCTGTGACTTGGGGTCAGACGGGCGCCTCCTCCGCGGGTACCGTCAGGACGCCTACGACGGCCGCGATTACATCGCCCTGAACGAGGACCTGAAGTCGTGGATGGCGGCGGACACAGCGGCGCAGATCACCCAGCGCCAGTGGGAGCAGGCTGGTGTTGCAGAGAGACACAAGGCCTACCTGGAGGGCCCATGCGTGCAGTACCTGCACAGGTACCTGGAGAACGGGAAGGACGCGCTGCTGCGCAAAGGTGCTGGGGCCGCGGGCAACTCCTCCCTCTGCCCTCTGGCTGGGCTCAGTCCTGAGGAAGAGGAAACCCTCACTGGGGTCACGCCCCTGTTTCTGAGGGCAGACAGGGTCCCTGGGTCTCCTGATCCAGCATGGCAGGGACTGCACTGACCTCCCTGGACAGTTCCACATCTGTCTCAGGAGGGAGGACAGAGGATCCCGACATCACCAACAGTGGCTCCTTCAGTCTGCAGCCCCTGTCAGCCATGGCCTCTCCCAGGCCGGGTTCTCTGCCCACACCCAGTGTCTGTGGACACCGAGTCCTGTCATCTGAGTGTTTCAGCCCTGACACACCAGGACCGGAGTCTCCTTCACCTGATGGGGGACCGGAGTCTCCTTCACCTGATGGGAGACATGGACTCCCCTACCGTATGCTGCTTCCCCAGTTTCTAGAACTTTCCAAAGAATAAATTCTCCCAGATTCCTGTGTGTCAGGTTTGCATCCTTCTCACACCCCAATTCTATCTCTTCCTAGATACATTTATGGGGTTCCCTGGACAAATAGTAAATTGTGGGTGTTTTTCTTTCTTTCTTTTATTTTCTTCTCTTCCTCTCTCTCTCTCTCTCTCTCTCTCTCTCTCTCTCTCTCTCTTCTTCTTCTTCTTCTCTTCTTGTTGTCATTTTGCTTTAAGTTTTTCTTCTGGGATGGTATTTCTTCTTTTCCTCCCCTGTATTATCATGTGTATCAGTCTCCACAGGTGCCCTGGGGACTCTGGATAATGAGACAAGTTAAGTCAGGGTTCCTTTAAATGAGAAAGATTCCTGGGAGCTTAGACTATTTTCTGCCAGAATTAACCATCAGGAGACCCCTGACCCCCCCCCTCTGACCCAACAAGTTACAGTGTAGCCCTAGTGAATTAGGAACGGGGTTTCCTCAGAGACAGGGTCTTCGGCAATCCAGGACTGGAGTGACAGGGAAGATCCACACACCCTGTGAGCACCGCTGTGTCCCATGAGTGCTGCACTGGACTCTATAGCACACTTCAGGGATCCTGGGTGACAATACCTGGTATCTTATCCCCCAGAGGCAGGGCTTGGGGAGTCCTTCTCTCTGGCTGAGTTTAACAGGTTCACCACAATTGTTCCACACAGTTTGGTGATGGCTGTTCACTTGGATTCACAGTTAAACTGGTCAGCAAGAAGGCCACAGATCTTGTTCCCCAATGGTGGCAGCAGGAGTTGGTGGCGCCCTTCATGTAGCCCAATCATCTTAATTTCTTATTCCTGTAGGAGCTTAATCACAAAATAAATCAATTATTTTCCATTCCTTCATCCTTTTCCTACCTAACTTATGCTATAGAACATCACATAAGAAGACCATGTTGACCTGCTGGCTCTGTGGATTCCGTCTTAGCTTCTGAGTCTTCTCAGGAAACTGTGCAGTTCTGTGATGAGGGGACCAGCTCTACCTGCAGGTCACTGTGTGATGACAGAAGTGTTCAAACAGTCACATAGTTAGTTCAGTGTCATCATTGATTTAACTTTGTCTTTGCAGATTTCAGTTTATCTTGTTAATTGTGGGATTTCTTTAATCTTCCACACAGATCCCCCAAAGGCACATGTGACCCATCATCCTGGACCTAAAGGTGATGTCACCCTGAGGTGCTGGGCCCTGGGCTTCTATCCTGCTGACATCACCTTGACCTGGCAGAGGGAGGATGAGGAACAGACTCAGGACATGGAGCTGGTGGAGACCAGACCTTCTGGAGATGGAACCTTCCAGAAGTGGGCATCTCTCATGGTTCCTTCTGGGGAGGAGCACAAATACACATGCCATGTGTACCATGAGGGACTGCCTGAGCCCCTGACCCTGAGATGGGGTAAGGAGGGAGTGGGTGCAGACCTGGGGTCAGGGAAAGCTGGAGCCTTCTGGGGACCCTGAGCAGGGTCAGGGCTGAGAGCTGGGGTCATGACCCTCACCTTCCCTTCCTGTCCTTCCGTTCCCAGAGCCTCCACAGCCCATGGTCCCCATCATGGCAGTCATTGCTGGTCTGGCTCTCCTTGGAGCTGTGATCATTGTAGCTGTGGTAGCTGTGGTGAGGAAGAGGAGGAGAAACACAGGTAGGAAAGGGCAGGGTCTGAGTTCTCTCTCAGCCCCTTTTAGAAGAATCTCTGCCTCATTAATGGGAAACACATCTACACCCCTCATTGTTCCTGTCTCTACCCTCGGTCTGCTGTCAGTTCTGGAAACTTCCTAGACTGGAGACTTCCCTGGTCTCTCACAGCTTTTCTTCTCACAGGTGGAAAGGGAGGCAACTATGCTCCAGCTCCAGGTAAAAGTGGGAGGCAGGATTGTCCCTGAGGCCTGTGGGGTGAAGCTGGCATATTTGGGGAGCTCTGGCAATACATAATAGCTCCTCCAGCAAATCGTCTAGGGGCCAAATTTTTACCTTCCCATGAATATATATATATATATTTTTACCCCAGGCAGGGACAGTTCCCAGAGCTCCGACGTGTCTCTCCCAGACTGTAAGGTGACCCTCTGGGACCTGACTTGGGGAGGGGCAGAATGGACATGATTGGGTTTCAGGGACTCCCAGAATCACTTTTGAGTGAGTGGTGGGTTGTTGGGATGTTGTCTTCACAGTGATTGTTCTTGACTCTTGTTCTGTAGCGTGAAGACAGCTGCCTGGTGTTGATGCAGTGACAGACGATGTGTTCAGGTCTCTCCTGTGACATCCAGAGCCCCTCAGTTCACTCTCAGCAATAGTGTCTGATGTTCCCTGTGATCGTATGGGCTCAGTGTGAAGAACTGGGGGCCCAGCCCACCCCTGCACACCAGGACTCTGTCCCTACACTGCCCTGTTCCCTTCCACAGCCAACCTTCCTGTTCCTGCAGACAGGAGGGGAATCTCCATCCTGTCTCCTCCATGCTGCCCTGAGCTGCTGCCCTGATTTCCCCACTGAAAATAAGAATCTGAATGTGAACTTGATTGTTAATGTCCTTGATCTCAATGGTTGATTAGCAGTAAAATAAAGGATTGAGCTAGAGATTGTGGAGGAAATAAATGGCAGCATGGAGAACCTCCCAGAATCTGTGTTCACAGTGCTGTGTGCATCTGGTGGGACAGGATGAGGCTGTGGGAGCTGAGTGAGAACAGGGCTGTGCGTTGTTGGCTGTGACAAGGTCACTCCTCAGCTCTGTCCCCTCCTAGCTCAGTTCTATTCATCACTTAGAACCAAATGCTGACATCTGTGCAACAGGGACACTGGGATGGCCAGAGCCTCATCCTGTCCCTGGGATTATGAGCCGCCAGGGCTGCTGTGACAGTCAGGGCTGCTGTCCTGGCTGTGACTCTTTCCCCTGTCTTCTCTGTTTATTTCTTGTCTTTTTAGTTAGTATGGAAGACTAGGCCTGTTCTTGCTCCTGTGAGTGGTGTCTGCTTCACTATCCTGTGGGGTCCCTGAGTGACAGCAGTAAAGGTGTTTTCCATCCCTGTCCCCTCAAGGTCCACTAGGCCCCTGTGCTCAGGAGACTGTGGGATGAGAACATGAGCTTCAGTCTCCTGAGCTCCTGCCTCCCTTCAGGCCCCTCCCTGAAGGTTCTCTCCTTCTTTCCCATCTATCAGAATCTAACCCAGGTTGTAGGATGGGCAGAGAGGAGGGATCCACAGGGTCTCATCTCAGATCTGTCCTGTGTCTGCCCAAGGTCCCCTCTCCCTCTCTGCCTCTGGGAATCCGGTGCTGCCTCCAGTGGAGACTCGAGGATTTACAGGCTGAGTCTACTTTAGATTTATGTTTATTAAAAAAACATGATCCCGGGACTGAAGAGATGGCTCAGGGCTTGAGAGCACTTGCTGCTCTTGCAGAGGACCCAGGTTCAGATCCCAGCACCCATCTGATGGCTCATAGCCATATTTAACTCCTGTTCCATGACATTCAATTCCCTTGTGGACACCATGCAGATACATGGTGCAAACACTACTAGCAAAAAAAAAAAAACTCATAGATGCAAAATTCATAAATTAAAATAAAATTGTGGGGAATGCTGGAGATGGAAATTTCTTCATTCCCTGCTCCAGGTTCCGGGCTCTGCAGTTTTCTCTTCTAGCTTTGTGACATCCAGTCAAGAGTTCCAGGAGCCTTAGCAGAGATGTCTGATGACCAAGGAGGTGATCATCTCTGTCATGGGGCTGCCATCTGTCTTGTGAGGGATGATGGGTCCCAGTGCTGACCACAGATAACATTCATACACAGTAAGTATATGAGGAATGAAGAAAAATTAAAAATGAAATATAAGATTGCTTGTCAAAGAAGAGAGATGAAGGGAAAATGGTGGGACTTTCTGAGGGAAAAGGTCAGGTGACTGTGACCTCAGTGTGAGGGGACCTGGGGTTGCACGTGACACCCCAGCACTTGGCCTGAGGTTGTGTTAACCAAGGGAGCTTCTGTTGAAAAGGGAGGTGACTGAATTTTCCTCTGGTCTGAAACATCCCTGCTGGAGCCAGGAGGAGCTGATGAGGCTCAGGAAACAAGAAGGAACAGGTTCACGAAGCTGACACAATGTAGCGCTTCCCTCTCAGGGTTAAACCAGCTGCAGTTCCTGAGGGAGAGGAGATTTGGCGTGGAGCTGCTGGGAGCTGTGCAGGGGACTGCAGTGGTGCAGCTGTGTGAGCGGACATGCGCACTGGGGGGGCTGTCAGTGGTTATCCCCGACTCACCCAGACTCCTGTGAGGGACCAGTGAGCTCAGGGCTCACGGAGCTGACTGTGGATGGATGTTTTCCTTGGTCTGCTGTCACTGTCTCCGTCTGGGTGGAGGAAGTCCACTCCTCAAGCAGGGGGACACAGCTATGTTAATTGTTTGTGTAAATTGTTCTATCATTAATAAATCTCAGAAGTTAGCTATTGGGGTAAAACCTGATAGGTCAAGAAAGCAACAGAAGGGGGCTGGAGAGATGGCTCAGTCGTTAAGAGCATTGCCTGCTCTTCCAAAGATCCTGAGTTCAATTCCCGACAACCACATGGTGGTTCACAACCATCTGTAATGAGGTCTGGTGCCCTCTTCTGGCCTGCAGACATACAGACAGAACATTGTATACATAATAAATAAATATTTAAAAAAAGAAAGCAACAGAAGAAAAACGAGCTGATCCTCTCTCTCCATGCTTCCCACATTGATATCCCCATGAATCTCCATAGGCCGTGCCCTACTCTTTTCTCTGCCTCTCTATCTTATTGTATCCTGGGTCCTCCAAAACCTCTATGGCTATTTCCAGACAGCTGGTTGTTGACTGTGCCCCCGACTCAAGGATAACTTTATTAATAGTCTTGAGTTTCACGGTACAATCACATATCCCTCGACATTTTCCCCTCTGTCCACATAAAAAGGAAAAGTTTTAACTCTAACATAGTGAAACTATGTACAATAAGAACAATAATCAGGTAGGAATTACATTTACATGTGGTGGTGGTGGCACATACCTTTAATCCCAGCACTCAGGAGGCAGAGGCAGACAGATCTCTGTGAGTTTGAGGCCTGGTCTACAGAGTAAGATCCAGGGCAGGCTCCAGAGCTGCAAAGAACCCTGTCTCAAAACAAAAAACAAAAACAAAAATCAAACAGAATTACATTTACAATGTCCAATCCATTTGTATTTGAAAAATTCTGAGAAATTACTCTATTATCTATGATACCTTAGAGTTTTATACATAAACCACTTTCTATCATAACTTGTGTTACTATCCTAAAACTATCTTTTTAGACCTTAGACATTTCTAAGATAACTCTCTCAAGCTTATATGTCTCTCAACCTTGTAAACTTTACATCTCTTTTCTAAGTTAACTTTTCTAAATTTGGTAATAAAGAAAATGGTTTAACTATCTAGTTTTTAACCCCATAAGAGACTTGAAAAAGAATGAACATTGCCTGAATATTCAGGAAGTGTGGCACATACAACTTCCTTTTGTTTTTGTTTTTGTTTTTGTTTTGTTTTTTGAGACGGGGTTGCTCTGTGTAACAGCCCTGGCTGTCCTGGAACTCACTTTGTAGACCAGGCTGTCCTTGAACTTCTGTCCCACAGCAGGTGACTCTTCTGACATGAGACAGAGATTTGGATTTTTCTTTAACAAGCATGCTTGGGTTTAGAGAAGAAGAGAGACACACTCCAACTCAAAAGACAGCTTTAATTTTTAATTGAACTGGGACTACAAAAACACCATTTGCCTTATATGTCTGTAGAGAACATAAACACAACATCTGGGAAGATTGATGAGAATTTGTTCTATTGGATTTGTGCTGTCCCATCAGGTCAATTACTCTCTCCCCCGAGGATTCATCCTCCTTCTTCAGATGTCTCATCTGTCCAGTGGTCTTCAGATTCCTTAATTGGATGCTTGCTTTTATTCTCCTGGAAAGAAAAACCAAAACCTTTCCCCAACCCTAACTTCAGGGAGTTCCCATATTTTCCAGGTTTTGTCTGATCGAATGAAAGGCATTGGTCAGTCTTATAAGTCAGTTTAGACCCAATGGCCATTATGTTTGATGAACTATCACCTCTCATACTCAAGAGGTTTCTCCTGCTCAGATCAAAACGTTGCCCTTCTTGATGGAATAAACAGCTTTCTTCCCATGTGGAAATAAACGCAAAACCCCTTCCCCAACCTAACACACACCCTGGTTTCCATTCTGAGGTCAACACATCTTTAAAGTATTCAGGCTGACTTAACTCGGCAGTTGTTTCTATTACCCGCTGTCTCTCCACAGCTGTCATCACTTCCTCGTTAGCATTTAAAATGTTACAATTAGAGCATTGTGTGATCTGTCTCTGGGTCTTTATTACTCCTTTCTGTTTATTAAGCAGAGCTCTTAAAGTGTGTTTAGACCTTTCTATATCTGTTTGTCATGTAGGGTTGTGTGGTACACCTGTAATATGCTTTATGTTGTAATATGCAAAACCTGTTTCATTTTACAGGAGACATCTGCTGAAGCGTTGTCTGTCTTAATTTGTACAGATATCCTCATGATGTAAGTGTGTAATTAGAGAACCAGCCTTGTCAGAACTCAGACCTGTTGCCCATGTCACCCCTGAATATCTTTATGATATGGTGCACATACTGCCATTTTCTGAGCCTTGCAAAATGAAACACAACCATTTGCCAAATTTCATTTCTTTGGGTTACTTCCTGCAGGTAATGAAGTTTGGATATACAAAGAATAAATAGGACCTTTCCTTATAATTCCCTTGGTTTGTTGCCAAGTGACAGAAAAAAACCTTTTTAAAACATTTTCTTGTAACATGGTGTTTTTATGAATTTATGAGGCTTCTAGCACATTCCCTGTTATTGCTGACCAGTTTCATCATTACCTATGCTAGAGGGCCTGGTAGACTCTTATGGGATCTGATGTGTGTTACATACAAGGGATAATTTCTATTTCTGATTACTTGTTGTAACTGAATAAATAGCAAAGGTAATTCTGAATCATCTGGAATAAGCTCAGTGGTTTCAATGTGTAAAACAACTCTTTCTGCATATTGAGAGTTAGTAACTATATTAAGACAGTCAGGGAAATCTCATAATAACATAAGATTGGCGTACCGCTCTGAGATTTTAACTGAATCACAAGGGCTTTGAGAAACTTTACTTATTTTTCCGGACACATATGCCTTTCCTGATTTATTTGCATCAGTATAGAATGTAGGGCCCCAGAAATTGGTGTCCTTTTTAATATATAAGGGATAATCCAATTAGTTCTTCTTATAAACTAAAGTCTCCTACTTTGATGATAATTTTGTTTATCTCTCCCAAAAAAATTACTGCAAGCTCTATGCCAATGCCCATTTTCTGCCTCTACTGAGGCAACCTCAGCATCAGTAAAAGGTACCACAGCTTCAGCTTTGTCTCTTTCTACTAATTGATGGAGTCTCACTTTTCCTTTCAGAATCAGTGCAGAAACCTTGTTTACATAGGTCGTTATTTATTTACTTAATTTGTTTGCTAAAATATCCACACTAAAATATTTTCTTCTGTTTAAGAATTCCTTTATACTCATATGGTAGTGGCACACACCTTTAATTCCAGCACTAGGAAGGCAAAGGCAGGGGAATATCTGTGAGTTCAAGGCCAGCCTGGTCTAACAAACGAAATACAAATGACAAGGAGGAGGAGGGGGGAGGGTAAGAAGGAGGGGAAGGGAAAGGAGGAAAAGAAGGAAGAAGAAGGAGGAGGATGAAGAAGAGGAGGAGGAGAAGGAGGAGGAGTAGGAAACAAGTCTGGATCCAAGTGATCCACGTGTGCATCCTGTTGTCAAGTTGGGAGCGTATATTCCTAACACCTGTAATCTTTTTTCTATCAAAGCCTATTCCCTCTCAGACTCAGGTAATAATTTTTTTAGATTATTTAAGTCCTTATAACCTCATAAGGTTTAAGATAAATTACTTAGATCTTGAGTAATTAATCCAGTTATGGGCTGTAGCCAGTTAATATCTCCCAACAATTCTGAAAATCATTAAGAGTTCGTAATTGATCTGTCCTGATTTGTACTTCCTGTGGCTGAATTTTCTGTAAACCTATCTTATATCCTAGATAATTGATAGAATCTCTTCTTTGTATTTTTTTCAGTAACAATTTGTAATTTAGCAAAGCAAAATTTTCTTTACTTCATCAAACACTTTTTCTAAGGTATCTGCATCTGAAACACCCAGTAAGATATCATCCATGTATTGATAATTTTTAGATTGAGGAAACTGTTTTTATGATTTAGTTCTCATGGCTGTTGTACAAAATATTGACACAGGTGAGGCTGCTTAACATTCCTTGTGGGAGAATTTTCCATTGACACCTTTCAACACTTTGAGGATTGTAATGTGTAGGCACCATGAAGCCAAAGTTTTCTCTATCCTGTTTTGTTTTAGTTTTTGAGACAGGGTTTCTCTGTAGCTTTGGAGCCTGTCCTGGAACTAGCTCTTGTAGACCAGGCTGGCCTCATACTCACAGAGATCTGTCTGTCTCTGCCTCCCGAGTGCTGGGATTAAAGGTGTGCACCACCACCGCCCGGCTTTCAGAAGCATTCTTTATTTTATGATTTGTTTCTGAGACTGGAGGAATGTTAATCTGTGTTTTCATTGCTGCAATAATCATCCCCCCATCAATTCATGGCTACATTAACCACATATGGCTTTAATTTTCCTATTTAAGCTGGGCAGTGATGGCAGTGGTGTCAGGGCTCCTGGGACAGAGCCTGGACAGTTTCCAGCCTTGTGTGCAGCAGG
This sequence comes from Microtus pennsylvanicus, assembly GCF_037038515.1. NCBI lineage: Eukaryota > Metazoa > Chordata > Mammalia > Rodentia > Cricetidae > Microtus > Microtus pennsylvanicus. Next base: position 2,587,403 of record NC_134585.1, on the reverse strand, counting down.
AGAGGACACAGGCGCCCTGGAAGCAGGATTGAGACCCTAAGGTGTCCAGTTCCCTGGATGCCTGGGTCCCTGGTGGGAAAGGGAAAACTTCACCCATAATTGTTTTGTCCCACGAACCTCGTGCGTGTGTGAAGACTGTGGAATGTGCGGGTGAGTTGTCAGTGTGTCCGTGTGTCTGTCCACTCCTTCCCAGTCACCTCTCACACCACAGTCGTTCCTGTCTGCATTGTCCCACACAGGCCTCTGTCCTGAGTGTGGGGACACAGACTATCCTGAAGGGGGCACACCAGGGCCTCTGTCCTGAGTGTGGGGACACAGCCTGTCCTGAAGGGGGCACACCAGGGCCTCTGTCCTGAGTGTGGGGACACAGGCTGTCCTGAAGGGGGCTCACCAGGGCCCCTGTCCTGAGTGTGGGGACACAGCCTGTCCTGAAGGGGGCACACCAGGGCCTCTGTCCTGAGTGTGGGGACACAGCCTGTCCTGAAGGGGGCTCACCAGGGCCTCTGTCCTTAGTGTTCGGACACAGCCTGTCCTGAAGGGGGTTCACCAGGCCCTCTGTACTCAGTGTGGGAACACAGCCTGTCCTGAAGGGGGCTCACCAGGGCCTCTGTCCTGAGTGTGGGGACACAGCCTGTCCTGAAGGGGGCTCACCAGGGCCTCTGTCCTGAGTGTGGGGACACAGCCTGTCCTGAAGGGGGCTCACCAGGGCCTCTGTCCCACAGCAGCGGGAAGCTGTGCAGAAAGCAGGTTAGCATCCCAGATTGTCCTTCTACATTGTATGGCAGTCAGAGTTCTGAGCGACCTGCAAAGCACAGTTTGCACCTAGCACCCAGAAGATGGTCGCCTAGTCTTTTGATAGTGAGAGAACCTGATGCCATCCTAACAAGTGGTCAGGATGTTAATGTCATTCTGATCCTTCTATTGTAATTTAGGAGGTCGCCTGGGGAAGAGATTTTTCAGTCTACTTGACAAAATGGGCATGGACAGGAAGACATGACCTAAGTCATCACCCTCTGCAGAGACTTTGTCCCAGCCTGCTCCCGGAGAGAGCTCCCAGCCACAGAACACGGGGAGCTTCATCCATCAGAACTGGAAGCTGAAGCAATGGGAACAGGGCGTGTTTCTCTATCAGGAAGAGGTGGAAGTTCACCTCACCACCCCACCTCACCCTCACCCCGGTCACCACCAATGCTGCCTGCTGGGGAGACTCCTGGGGTCACACTTGGTAAGGAAAGGCTGTGGGGTGACAGAAAGAAGTAAAGGAGACCTCACTGAATCTCTGTGACACATCAGGAACTGGCTGGACTCCTCTGAGTGATGTCAACTCCTGTCAGGACTGCAAATAGAGCTGACATCAGGAGCCCTGTTCCAGCTCCAGTAACTACTAGGATGAAGGGAAGTAAGTCTTCCAGAAATCTCTCTTCCCTGTGCCCACCCTGCACTCCCCCTCATCCCCAGCCCTGCCCAACCCCCACTCCAGGCTTCACAGACTCAGCAGGAGGCTGCAAGGAACCTTGGACTCCAGATGCCTTGATGTTACAAACCTTATCTCCTCCTGAGGCCCCAGCCTATGCTGTCCATGGGGAGCGGGAGGGGGAGCAATGGCCAGGAGCAGATCAGACAGCCTAAGGGGACATTGAGGGACATGACCGCTTGTCCACCGTGTCCTCTCCCAGGGCACTGTGGTCACATCAGCTGCACTGACCATAGCACTGGTACAGAAGCCACAGCTGGCTGTGCTGGTGGACACGTGATCCTGAGGCTGTGGAGTGAGGCAGGCCTGTCCTCTCAGTGCTCAGAAGGGAGAGGCCGGGTGATCAGGAACTCAGGGACATCCCCAGCTACAGGGAGCCTTCAAAGTCAGCGTGAGCTATGTGAACCCTGTCTCAAAATGGGGGGGACTGAGTGAGGTGGAAGACACCTTTAATACCAGAACAGACAAGGAGATGGATCTCTGTCTGTTTGAGTCCAGGCTGGTCAAAATACTGAGTTCCAGACCACCACTGTAGGAAGGAGAGGGGGAGGGAGGGAGGGAGGGAGAGAGAGAGAGATTGGGTGGGAGAGAGGGAGGAAGAAAGAGAGGAAAAGAAGAAAGGGAGGAAGAAGGAAGAGAGAGAGAGTGGGGGTGAAATTATGATTAAGTAGATTATACAAGATTCGAGCCCCAAGCCTGACACCTGGAACGGTAGGAGGAGAGCACTGACTCCTGCATCCTGTGGCTTCCATGTGTGAGCCATGACGTGTTCACCCAGTTCTCATTTGCCGGCACCCACACCCATGCGCACACACACACAACAATAGATAAAGAGTCCTTTCTAAAGATCTACTGATTTTTATTCAGGGTGTAAGCATGTCCATACATGCATCTCCATGTGTGCAACAATGGATGTTCACGTTCATGGGGGAGAGGGGCTGGGAACTGAAGCCAGGATGTCTGCAAGAGCAGCCAGCATTCCTAACCACTGAGCCGTCTCTCCAGCCACATAGAGAAGTTTACTGGCTGGGACACACAGGCTTCTCTCACCTGCTCTCTCCTCACGGCTCCTGATCACCGTCATGTGTAGCATGAGGAGGAGACGGGGACCAGCGGTGGAGGCAGCGGTGATGGAGTCTGCATCAGGCTGTTGGCAGGGACACTATGGTGCCTAGTTTTGTTTCTCAGCCTGACTACATCTGGAATTAAGTAAACCCTAAACATTGAGTGTACACATCTCAGAGGTTTTTGCTGAAATTGAAACAGGAAGCAAGATCCCCGTCATTTTTTCTTTCTTTGTTTTTTTTTTTTTTTTGTTCCTCAAAACAGGGTTTCTTGGTGTAGCCCTGGCTGCCCTGGAATTTACTCTGTAGAGCAGGATGGCCTTGAACCCTGAGATCTGCCTCCTCTGCCTCCTGAGTGCTGGGATTAAAGGCGTACACCACCACTGCTCAGCAAAGATTCATTTCTAATATTGGTCTTGAGGGGGGAATACAAACCTTTAACCCAGATCATCGAGATAGAAAATCCCAACTCTAAGCTGGGCCCACCTTGTGCTAGAAACCCAGACAAGGCTGTAGAAGATGCTCTGATCTCTCCCTGCTGGCTTTGTACTGGTGAGTAAGTCCATTCCTCCACCAGCATCAGAGCTGACTTCTCCAGGGATTCCACCATGTACTGAAGACCAGCTGAGACAGCCTCGGGGACTGAGCAACTTCCGGACTCTTGGACTTTCTCTTCATAGCCAGCTATGGTTGTATTAGCTGGACCACAAGCTCTAAGTGATTCTAATAAGCACCTTTCCTTCCTCTCTCTGTATCTCTGTCTCTCTGTTTTTGTCTTCCTTTGCGCCTCTCTCTCTCTCTCTCTCTCTCTCTCTCTCTGTGTGTGTGTGTGTGTGTGTGTGTGTGTCTTTCTCTCTCTTATTCTCAGTCTATAAATTCTGTTCTTCTAGTGAACTTTGATGAATACAGACACCAACAGCAGCAGAAAAACAACGGGGAAACTAAGGAGTGTGCCCAGAGCAGAAACTGCAGGGAGCAGGGACACTGAGGGACAGCTAACGTAGAGGTAGGGTGACAGAAGACAGAAAGCTAGGGTTAAAGAAAGACAGATGGACTTGAAGAGCCAACAATGAGAAACTGCAGACCCCAGATGAGACCTGGATGCCACCAAGCTTCTAGAGTCAGGGCTCCTGGGGCTGGAGAGGCAGCACAGTGGGCAAGAGGCACACTGCTTTTGCGGAGGAACCACAGCTCCATAACTGACCACAACTCCAGCTCCAGGGCGTCTGGCGCCCTCTTTTGGCCTCCACATACCTGCACTCACAAATACACGAACACATACACATAAACATATATGCATAATTAACAATAAAGCAAAATAAATCTTCCTTAAAGATACAAGGGTCCTGGCACTCTAGTCCTGACAGCTGCAACCCCGCATGTGTGACAGGTGAACCTGACAATTGCTGCAGCTGAGGATGCAAACACCAGAGCTGCAACCCCTGCATGTGTGACAGGTAACCCTGACAGTGGCTGCAGGCGAGGAAGAAAACACCAGAGCTGCAGCTCCTGCATGTGTGACAGGTGACCCTCACCATGGCTGCAGCTGAGGATGCAAACACCCAGAGCTGCAACCCTCGCATGTGTGACAGGTGACCCCGACCATGGCTGCAGCTGAGGATGCAAACACCCAGAGCTGCAACCCCCGCATGTGTGACAGGTGACCCCGACCATGGCTGCAGCTGAGGATGCAAACACTCAGAGCTGCAACCCCCGCATGTGTGACAGGTGACCCTGACCATGGCTGCAGCTGAGAATGCAAACACCCAGAGCTGCAACCCCTGCATGTGTGACAGGTGACCCCGACCATGGCTGCAGCTGAGGATGCAAACACCAGAGCTGCAACCCCCGCATGTGTGACAGGTGACCCTGGCCATGGCTGCAGCTGAATATGCAGACACCCAGAGCCCTCCTCAGGGCTCTGACACCAGCATGTCATCTGTGGCTGCTGTCAATCAATCACTCCTGCTGGAAGCTGAGCATCTCGTGGCTATCAGGTGCTGGAGCTGCTGTCAGCTGACGCCCAGAGCCACGGCCAGGTGTGTGCAGCTGTGACCCCAGGAAGGAGAGGAGAATCCAGGTCAGCCTCAGCTGCAGGGAGTAAGGCCCTGTGCAGCCAGGCAGGGAATTTTTAACCACCCTGGCATGCGGGGCAGCCTGGGCCCTATTACCACAGGGTCTCCATAAGAAGAGACCACAAATTCCCAGGGCCGTGCTCACAGTCATTTCATCTTGAACACCTTCTCCTTCATTCCCATGGATTTTTGGTGTAAGACTGTGATATTTGGAGGGTTAGCAAAGGGTAGTAACTTACCCTGGCCACAGAATCATTGAGACAAACCCTGGCAGGAGTTAGGTCTGCTTCTAAAGCCAGGAGAACTCAACAGGAAACCCCCAGACTGAGACATTGATATGGGGAGCGCTCCACTGATCTAGGGGGAAGTGGAGACTGGGATTCACTAGAACTTCTACTGCAGAGGTCACTCTCCCTTCTCTTGTGTTTCTGGATTTCTCTTATATCTCTGCGCTGTGGTGCAGGTTTGTGAGCTCTGAGTTCTAAACGTCTTAGTGGTCAAGAGCATCTTAGGGGCTTGGAAGAACAGTGCATCTCACAGTGGGACCAGAGCCTGACAGGACCCCTCAGTGGTCTATCCCATGGGTGTGTGAAATGCTAGGCCAGGTGCTGGAGAGATGGCTCAGCTGGTAGGGTGCTCTTTCTTAGGATCCATGTCAGTTCCCAGCACCCTCATTGGGTGTTTTCAATCGCCTGTAACTCCAGCTCCAGGGATCCGATGCCCTTGGGGCCTCAGCTGGAAACTGCACACACAAGGCGTAGGCTCACAAAGATACAGACACATATAAATAAAATAAAAATACATCTCTATATGGGTTTGTTTTTATTGTGTGTGTGAGACCCTCAGGAAGTCTCTCCTGAATTTCCCCAGTCTCTGCTGCCACCTTGTGGCCAGAATGTGGCACACCGGTTCCCATCTGGACACCTGCCCATTGATTTCCCTGTTACATGCTTTGCACAGCTTTGGCAGAGGTGTGAGCAGGCCTTCCCTCTCCCTCTCCTCACTACCACGTCCTCTTCTGCACAGACAGCCTCATTCTGACCCCACCGACCTCCACCCACTCCTCATCCACTCCCCACAAAGCTCTTCCCTCCCCCAATCCTCACTTCCCCACCCTCCCCACCCCTCCATCTTGCCCTCCATTGTCTCCTTATCCTGCAGTCCCCTCCCTCCCACAGCTCCCAAAAGGACTGATGGGGAGGAAGGCTGGACACTGTGCCCAGCATGAGCATCTGTAGGAGGATATGCTGGTCCAGATGCTGTGCACACCTTACTTTGTAGAACCATGAATCCAACTTTCCCTCAGCAGCAGGTTTTATTCTACAAGGGTCAGTAGAATCCTAAATAGCATCAGACTTTGCCAAGGACAGTTAAATTTTTCTATAAAAGAACAAATTCACATTCATATCCACTTATATCCATCACTCAACTCAGTGCTGTCTTGTCGGTACCAAGGCAATCCTACATATTATACAAATCAGTGAACACCACTGTTCCAATAAAACTTTAAGTGTGGATACTGAAACCTGAATTTTATCTTTTCACATAGCAGGAAGTAGTGTTTGACATTTTACTTTAAATGTAAACATGGGTTCACAGGCCACACAAAAGCTGGTTCATAGATAATTTATCAAGCTCTGACTTGAAGAAACACAATTATTAGAAAACTGAGAATATAATAAAAAAGAAAATTTTTTAAATTTTATTTATTTATATTTTATGTGTGAGAACTGTCTTAGGTAGGGCTTCTAATGATGTGATGAACACCATGACCATAAAGCGAATTGAGGAGGAAAGGGATTTTTAGGCTTATACTTCAACATTGCTGTTCATCACTGAAGGAAGTCAGGACAGGAACGCAAATGCAGTAGGACCCTGGAGGCAGGAGCTGAGGCAGAGGCCATGGAGGGGAGCTGCTTATGGATCTGCTTGGCCTGCTGCCTTATAGAAGCCAGGAACACAAGCCCAGGGATGGCTCAGGACACGTGAGGCTGGGCCTCTCTCATTTACCATTAATTGGGAAAATGCCTTACAGCTGGATCTCATGGAAGCGTTTCCTCAACTGAGGTTCCTTCCTCTATGGTGACTCTGGCTGGTTCCACCCGCTGCTACTGCTGTCCTTGGTGGTCACTCCATGGTGTTGATGTCTCCAAAACGCTGGGGTCTTCTGTTGCAACTGGGCTGCACTTTCACCAAAAGCCTCTCAAAGGATCTCGTGGTAGCAAGAGTCAACTTCTTTTCAGGACCCCTTCAGTCCCGGGCCTTCAACTGCCAAGAGGCTGCACCTTCACCAATGGCCTCCCCTGGCCTCTCGCAGTGCCAAGACTCAGCTGCTCTCCATGACCCCTTCATGCCCTCAAAACTCACTTAGGTGAGGCTCACATGTTAGCAAGTCTGGCTGCCAGCATGAGGTACAAGCTTGGCATCCTCTGGAGCCTGGTTTCCCTGTGCTCTCAGAAAATACTTCCGTGAAGATTTCACCTCAACGATGCTGGTCTCTTCTCCATCATCGCTGACTTCTTAGCTCCACCGAGCAGCATCAAGTATCTCAGAGACACAAAGGTCCCCTTTAGTATTGGTATTTGGTCATTACAGGAGAATCTTCAGCCCCAGATAACCAGAACCACAGGATCTTAATTCAGTATAACAAATGGCCCTGAGAGAACTTTTAAACTTCCCTCTGAAACTCCGCAGGCCAGGCCTCCAGCTTCTGCACTGCTCTCGGTGTTCTTATCTCCCACGTCCCCACAGAAGACCCCACGGAGATCCTAACACTCAGTGGCTGTTCTAGCCCAAAGTTCCTTCCCACAATCCTCCCAGAAGCACGGTCAGGGTTGTCACAGCAATACCCACAATCCTCCCAGAAGCACGGTCACAGCAATACCCACAATCCTCCCAGAAGCATGGTCAGGGTTGTCACAGCAATACCCACAATCCTACAGAAGCATGGTCAGGGTTGTCATAGCAATACCCACAATCCTCCAGAAGCATGGTCAGGTCTGTCATAGCAATACCCACAATCCTCCAGAAGCATGGTCAGGGTTGTCATAGCAATACCCACAATCCTCCCAGAAGCACGGTCACAGCAATACCCACAATCCTCCAGAAGCATGGTCAGGGTTGTCATAGCAATACCCACAATCCTCCAGAAGCATGGTCAGGGTTGTCACAGCAATACCCACAATCCTCCCAGAAGCACGGTCACAGCAATACCCACAATCCTCCAGAATCATGGTCAGGGTTGTCATAGCAATACCCACAATCCTCCAGAAGCATGGTCAGGGTTGTCATAGCAATACCCACAATCCTCCAGAAGCATGGTCAGGGTTGTCACAGCAATACCCACAATCCTCCAGAAGCATGGTCAGGGTTGTCATAGCAATACCCACAATCCTCCCAGAAGCACGGTCAGGGTTGTCATAGCAATACCCACAATCCTCCAGAAGCATGGTCAGGGCTGTCACAGCAATACCCACAATCCTCCAGAAGCATGGTCATGACTGTCATAGCAATACCCACAATCCTCCCAGAAGCATGGTCACGGCTGTCACAGCAATACCCACAATCCTCCAGAAGCATGGTCAGGTCTGTCACAGCAATACCCACAATCCTCCAGAAGCATGGTCAGGGCTGTCACAGCAATACCCACAATCCTCCAGAAGCATGGTCAGGGTTGTCATAGCAATACCCACAATCCTCCAGAAGCACGGTCAGGGTTGTCATAGCAATACCCACAATCCTCCAGAAGCACGGTCAGGGTTGTCATAGCAATACCCACAATCCTCCAGAAGCACGGTAAGGGCTGTCACAGCAATACCCACAATCCTCCAGAAGCATGGTCAGGTCTGTCATAGCAATACCCACAATCCTCCAGAAGCACGGTAAGGGCTGTCACAGCAATACCCACAATCCTCCCAGAAGCATGGTCAGGTCTGTCACAGCAATACCCACAATCCTCCAGAAGCATGGTCAGGGTTGTCACAGCAATACCCACAATCCTACAGAAGCATGGTCAGGGTTGTCACAGCAATACCCACAATCCTCCAGAAGCACGGTAAGGGCTGTCACAGCAATACCCACAATCCTCCCAGAAGCATGGTCAGGTCTGTCACAGCAATACCCACAATCCTCCCAGAAGCATGGTCACAGCAATACCCACAATCCTCCCAGAAGCACGGTCACAGCAATACCCACAATCCTCCAGAAGCATGGTCAGGGCTGTCACAGCAATACCCACAATCCTCCCAGAAGCATGGTCAGGTCTGTCACAGCAATACCCACAATCCTCCAGAAGCATGGTCAGGGTTGTCACAGCAATACCCACAATCCTCCCAGAAGCACGGTCAGGGCTGTCACAGCAATACCCACAATCCTCCCAGAAGCATGGTCACAGCAATACCCACAATCCTCCCAGAAGCATGGTCACAGCAATACCCACAATCCGCCAGAAGCACGGTCATGACTGTCATAGCAATACCCACAATCCTCCAGAAGCATGGTCACAGCAATACCCACAATCCTCCAGAAGCACGGTCATGACTGTCATAGCAATACCCACAATCCTCCAGAAGCATGGTCAGGGCTGTCACAGCAATACCCACAATCCTCCAGAAGCACGGTAAGGGCTGTCACAGCAATACCCACAATCCTCCAGAAGCACGGTCATGACTGTCATAGCAATACCCACAATCCTCCAGAAGCATGGTCAGGGTGTCACAGCAATACCCACAATCCTCACAGAACCATGGTCAGGGCTGTCATAGCAATACCCACAATCCTCCAGAAGCATGGTCATAGCAATACCCACAATCCTCCAGAAGCATGGTCATAGCAATACCCACAATCCTCCAGAAGCATGGTCATAGCAATACCCACAATCCTCCAGAAGCATGGTCAGCTCTGTCATAGCAATACCCGCAATCCTCCAGAAGCATGGTCAGGGTTGTTATAGCAATACCCACAATCCTCCAGAAGCATGGTCAGGTCTGTCACAGCAATACCCACAATCCTCCAGAAGCACGGTCAGGGTTGTCATAGCAATACCCACAATCCTCCAGAAGCATGGTCATGACTGTCACAGCAATACCCACAATCCTCCCAGAAGCATGGTCAGGGTTGTCATAGCAATACCCACAATCCTCCCAGAAGCACGGTCAGCTCTGTCATAGCAATACCCACAATCCTCCCAGAAGCATGGTCACAGCAATACCCACAATCCTCCAGAAGCATGGTCAGGGTTGTCACAGCAATACCCACAATCCTCCAGAAGCATGGTCATGACTGTCACAGCAATACCCACAATCCTCCAGAAGCATGGTCAGGTCTGTCACAGCAATACCCACAATCCTCCAGAAGCATGGTCAGGGTTGTCATAGCAATACCCACAATCCTCCAGAAGCATGGTCAGGTCTGTCATAGCAATACCCACAATCCTCCCAGAAGCATGGTCAGGGCTGTCACAGCAATACCCACAATCCTCCAGAAGCATGGTCAGGGTTGTCATAGCACCCACAATCCTCCAGAAGCATGGTCAGGTCTGTCATAGCAATACCCACAATCCTCCAGAAGCATGGTCAGGGCTGTCACAGCAATACCCACTACACTGGTGCCAATGTGTCTTATGGTTTCTATTGCTACGATGAAACATCATGACCAAAACACAGGTTGGGGGAGGAAAGAGTTTATTTGGCTCAAACTTCAGCATTGCTGTTCAGCACTGAAGGGATTCAGGACAGGAACTCACACAGGAAAGGATCCCCGAGCCAGGAGCTGATGCAGAGGCCATGGAGGGGCAAAGCTACCTGGCTTGCTCTTTATGGTTTGCTCAGCCAACCTTGGTAAAGAACCCAGGACCACCAGCCCAGGGATGGCACCATCACAATGGGCTGGGCCCTCCCTCATTGACTGCTAACTGAGCAAATGCCTGACGGGTGGATCTCATGGAGACTTTTCCTCAACTCTGGCTCCTTCCTCTCTGATGATCTAGCCTGTTTCAAGTTCACAACAAGCACAGGCAGAACAAGTGCACTGCATGCGTACCTGCAGACAGAGGAATCCTTTAACTTGAGACATGCGGTCTACTTTTGGTTGTTCTTTGTGTTTGTCTTATTTTGAACTACTAAGGATTGACCCCAGGGCCTCATATGTGTGGGTCAAGAGCTCTACCATGGAGCTACATTCTCAGAACTTCATTTCCTGACTCTACCACACATTTCCCAAAGAAAACCTATGTACTCCTCCTGAGGGAACTCCTTCAGCCAATAGCCTTTAAGACACTGGTCCACTTTGGGCGTGGTCACACGTACTATATGTGCAGATGTAAAAGCACCCCGGGATGCGGGACGCAGTTCCAGCTCCACACTCACGCAGAGGACTGCTGATCTGTGAGTCTACCCCTAAACAAAGTGACTTTAATGTACGCCATTCTGGGCTCGTGTGGGACTATTTTATTATATGCTGAACAGATTTCCTGCGTGGCTGTACAAGCTAGCATTCCCACCAGCAATGGAGGAGTGTTCCCCTTACTCCACAGCCTCTTCAACAGAAGCTATCATTGGTGATTTTGAGCTTAGCCATTCTGACTGTTATATGACGGTATTTCGATTTGCATTCCCCTGATGGCTAAGAATGTTGAACATTTCTGTGAGTGTCTTTTGGTCATTTGACATTCTTCTGTTGAGAATTCTCTGTTTAGATCTGTATGCCATTCTTTAATTGGATTATTTGGTATTTTGATGTCTAATTTTTTTAGTTCTTTATATATTTTGGAACTCAGTCCTCTGTCTGATGTGGGGTTGGTGAAGATCTTTTCCCATTCAGTAGGCTGCACTTTTGTCTTATTGACCATGTCCTTTGCTTTACAGAAGCTTCTCAGTTTCAGGAGGTCCCATTTATTTATTGTTGCTCTCAGTGTCTGTGCTACTGGGGTTATATTTAGGAAGTGGTCTCCTCTGCCCAAGGCTACTTTCCAATTTCTCTTCTATCAGGTTCAGAGTGACCGGATTTATACTGAGGTCTTTATCCATTGGACTTGAGTTTTGTACATGGGGATAAATGCGGATCTATTTCCATTCTTCTACATGTTGATATCCAGTTATGTCAGTACCATTTGTGGAAGATGCTTTCTGTTTCCCATTGTATTATTTTAGGTTCTTTGTCAAAAATCTGGTGTTCATAGGTCTGTGGATTAATATCCGGGTCTTCCATTCAATTCCATTTGCCAACCTAACTGTTTTTATGATGACAGCAAGCTGTTTTCTTTGCTATAGCTGTATAATAGAGCTTGAAGTCAGGGATGGTGATAACCTCTGGAAATTCCTTTTTTGTACAAGATTTTTGACTATCCTGATTTTTTGTTTTTCCATATGAAATTGAGTATTGTGTTTTCAAGGTCTGTGAAGAATTGTGTTGAGATTTGGATGGGGATTGCATTGAATCTATAGTTTGCTTTGGTAGGATTGCCATTTTTATTATGTTGATCCTACCTATCCAAGAGCCTGAGAGATCTTTCCATTTTATGGTATCTTCTTCAAATTCTTTCTTCAAAGACTTAAAGTCCTTGTTAAAGTGGTCTTTCACTTCTTTGGTTAGTGTTATCCCAAGATATTTTATGTTATTTGTGGCTATTGTGAAAGGTGACATTTCTCTAATTTCTTTCTCAGCTTCTTTATCATTTGTATGTAGGAGGACTACTGAGGTTTTTTTTAGTTGATCCTGTATCCTGACACATTACTGAAAGTATTTATCAGCTGTAAGAGTTTCCTGGTAAATTTTTGGGGTCACTTATGTATAAAAACATACTATCTGCAAATAGCGAAAGTTTGACTTCCTTAACAATTTGTGTCCCCTTGATCTCCTTTTGTTGTCTTATTGCTCTAGCTAGAACTTCAAGACCTATGCGGAATAGATATGGAGAGAGTGAACGCCCTTGTCTTCCCCCTGATTTTAGTGGAATTGTTTTGAGTTTTTCTCCACTTAATTTGATGTTGGCTTCCAGCTTGTTGTATATTGTTTTATAATGTTTAGATATGTTCCTTGTATCCCTGATTTCTCCAAAACACTTATCGCAAAGGGAATTGGATTTTGTTGAATACTATTTCAACATCTAATGAGATGATCATATGTTTTTTTTCTTTCAGTTTATTTACATGGTGGATTACACTGATAGATTTTTGTATGTTGAACCATCCCTGCATCTCTGGGATGAAGCTGTCTTGATCATGGTGGATGATTTTTTTATGTGTACTTGGATTCAGTTTGTCAATATTTTATTGAGTATTTTTGCATCAATGTTCATAAGGGAAACTGATTTGTAATCTCTCTCTCTCTTGTTTGAGTCTTTATATGGTTCAGTATCAGCGTAACTGTAGCCACATAAAAAGAGTTTGGAAATGTCCTCTGTTCCTATTATGTGGAACTTTGAGGAGTGTAGGTGTGAGATCTTCTTTGAAGTTCTGGAAGAATTCTGCACTGAAATCATCCTGCCATGAGCTTTTTCTGGTTGGGAAGCTTTTGATGATTGCCTCTCTTTTACTGCATGTTGCAAATCTATTTAAATTGTTCACCTGGACCTAATTTAATTTTGGTATGTGGTACCTATGCAGTAAATTGTCCATTTCTTTCAAATCTTCCAATTTTGTGGAGTACAGCTTTTTGAAGTATGACCTAATGATTCTCTGGATTTTGTCAGTAACTGTTGTTATGTCTGCCTTTCCACTTCTTTGTTAATTTGGATGTTCAGACTTTGGGTAAGAGTTTGTCGATCTTCTTGGTTTTCTCAAAAAAAAATCACCTCTTTATTTCATTGATTCTTTGTATTGTTTTCTTTGTTTCCATTTGTTTATTTTAGCCCACAATTTGATTATATTCAGTCACGTACTCCTGTTGGGAGTGTCTGTTTTTTTTGTTCTAGAGATTTCAGGTGTGTTGTTAACTTAATAGTATGATCTTTTTCTGCTTTCTTGATGTAGGCACGTAGTGCTAAGAACGTTCCTCTTAGCACTGCTTCCATAGTGTCCCACAGGTTTGGGAACTTCAGTTCCATTTGGGTATTCATTTTGTGCCTTCATTTTTGTTGAATTCAAGGAAGTCTTTAATTTCTTCTTTTATTTCTTCCTTGATCCAAGGGTGATGCAATTGCATACTGTTCAATTTCCATGAGTTTGTAGGCTTTCTGCTATTAGTGTTGTTGTTAAAAATCTAACTTTAAACCATGGTGATCCGATAAGATACAGAGGGTTATCCCAATATTTTTTTAATCCATTGAGATTTGCTTTCTTACTGAGTATGTGGTCAATTTTAGAGAAGGTTCCATGAAGTGCTAAGAAGAAGGGGTATGTTTTTCTGTTTGGGAGAAATGTTCTATAGATGTCTGTTAAGTCCATTTGATCATCTGATAGTTCTACTTCTCTGTTCAGCTGATGTCTGGTTGACCTGTCCATTGGGGAGAGTTGGGGTGTTGAAGTCTCCCACAATTGGTATGTGTGGTTTGTTGTGCAATTTAAGCTGTAATAATGTGTCCTTTACATATGTGGGTGCTCTTGTATTTGGGGCATAGATGTTCAGGATTGGGACTTCATCTTGATGGATTTTTACTGTGATGACTATAAAGTGTTCTTCTCCACCTCTTCTGATTGATTTTAGTTTGAAGTCTATTTTGTTAGACGTTAGAATAGCTACACCTACTTGTTTCTTACGTCCAATTGATTGGAAAAAACTTTCCCCAACATTTTACTCTGAGAAAATGTCTGTCTTTGAGGTTCAGGTGTGTTTCTTATACACAGCAGAAGGATGGATCCTACTTATGTATCCATTGTCTTAGTCTGGATCTTTATATAGGTGAATCGAGTCCACTGATATTAAGAGATATTGATGACCAGTGATTGTTAATTCCTTTTTATTTTTCAGTGGTAGTATTTGTGTGTTTCCCTTCTTTGGGGTTTGCTGGTGTGAGGTTATCCGATGCCTGTGTTTTTGCTGCTGCAGTTAGCTTCCTTGGGTGGGTGTTTTCCTTCTAGTACTTCTGTAAGACTGGATTTGTGGTATTGTCTAAATCTGGTTTTGTCATGGAATATCTTGTTTTCTCCTTAGATGGTGATTGAAAGTTTTGCTGGGTACAGTAGCCTGGGCTTTCATCATTGGTCTTTTAGTGTCCAGAGCACATCTGTCCACGACCTTTCCGCTTTCATGGTTTCCATTGAGTAGTTGGGTGTAATTCTGTTAGGCCTGCCTTTATATATTACACGGCCTTTTTCCTTTGCAGCTTTTAATATTCTTTTTTATTGTGTATGTTTTGCAGCTTGATTATTATATTGAGAGACAACTTTTTCTCATTCAGTCTATTTGGTGTTCTGTAAGCTTCTCATATCTTCATTGGGATATCCTTCTTTAGGTTGGGAAAGTTTTCCTTTATGATTTTGTTGAATATATTTTCTGTGCCTTTGAGATGGAGTTCTCCTTCTTCTATCCCTGTTATTCTTAGGCTTGGTCTTTTCAGATGTCCCAGATTTCCTGGAGTTTTGTGTTAAGATTTTGTTGGATTTAACACTTTCTTTGTTCAATGAATCAATGTCCTCTGTGACATCTTCAAACCTGAGATTCTCTCCTCCATTTCCTGGATTCTGTTGGCTATGCTTGCCTCTATATAGTAACCATTCACTTACCCAGATTTTCCATTTCCAGAATTCCCTTGGTTTGTGTTTTCTTTATTGCCTCCTTCCAGTTTTTGAGTCTCAAACTATATGAATTGTTTGCTCCACCTGTTTAAATTTTTCTTGTTTTTCTTGGTTTCTTTAAAAGATTCATTGATTTCTTTAAAATTTTTGTTTGTCTTTTTCTCTATTTCTTAAAGAGAATTGAACTCAGAACCTTTGGAAGAGCAGGCAATGCTCTTAACCACCTAGCCATCTCTCCAGCCCTTAATGCCCATTTTTTAACTGCTGTTTCAGAGTTCTAGAAACTTCCCTGATTTCAGACCTTGAAGCCTCTTTTAGTTTCCATGGATCTGCTCCCTCCCTGCGAGGAGGGTAATTTTAACATGGAGAGGCTTGAGCTGAGGCTCTGCAGAGTCTAAGGCAGGAACTATAGATGATCCCTCTTCTCTGCTGCGAGGACCTGGCCATTTCTCAGGATCGAGAACAGGGAGGACTTTGTTTTAAATAAGACAGAGACCTGTCAATGTGTTTTGCATCCTTGACATCTGGCCAGCGTCTGGGAGTGGACGTGCGCACTGGACCAGGTGTTTGGACGACTGCCGATGACTGGGCAATGAGCCCCCTCTGTTCATGAGGCTTCACAGCCTGGGAACAGCTCGAGCTGCTGCTGTCTCAACCCGGGAGAGACGTGCCGTCAGATGAGTGTAAGCCTGTGCCCGTGATGGTGTGCTGCTGATACGTGTTCCCATGTGGTTCCGGTGATGTGTAAGCCTGTGCCCGTGATGGTGTGCTGCTGATACGTGTTCCCATGTGGTTCCGGTGATGTGTAAGCCTGTTCCCGTGATGGTGTGCTGCTGATACGTGTTCCCATGTGGTTCCGGTGATGTGTAAGCCTGTGCCCGTGATGGTGTGCTGTTGATACATATTCCCATGTGGTTCCGGTGATGTGTAAGCCTGTTCCCGTGATGGTGTGCTGTTGATACGTATTCCCATGTTGTTCCGGTGATGTGTAAGCCTGTTCCCATGATGGTGTGCTGTTGATACGTATTCCCATGTGGTTCCGGTGATGTGTAAGCCTGTTCCCGTGATGGTGTGCTGCTAATACGTATTCCCATGTTGTTCCGGTGATGTGTAAGCCTGTTCCCGTGATGGTGTGCTGTTGATACGTATTCCCATGTTGTTCCGGTGATGTGTAAATCTGTGCCCGTGATGTCTACTGGGATGTGTATTCCCATGAGGTTCCGCTGCTGTATACAGAACACCTAGTGATAAATTCCTGGGTGAAGCCCCCTCTCTATTCCTTTGTTTCAATTAAGCATCTTTGTAGAATAAATCTCTCTCTTTACTAATTCCATGATGTACAGAAGTTCTTTCTTACGGATTGAATCAAAAATAAAAGTCTGTGCCAGAAAAGCGGCTAAAATTATTTGCCCCTACACTCCCTGAAAGAAAACAAGATGTCTTCTTCCCACTGGTGGAAAAGGATGTGATGTTCCACCTGCCTGTAAGTTTGATGAAGGCAGGGCAGCCTGAGTCCTGAGACCCTTGGAGTAGTGTGAACAGGAGCCTGTGGGGCAGCTCAGGCAGCCACGGGTCCCTTCAGCCTCACCCTCTGTGGGCTCAGACCCAGTCCAGTGTTTTTTCTTCAGTAGGTTGAACTTTCACCCTAGACTCTGATGCGTCTCCTTCATATTAATAAAGTAAGAGCCTGGAGGGCCTGAAGTAAGAATGAAGATGGGGACAGGGGCATCACTAACTGCAGGAACTCTCTGGATGTTGGGGATGTCATGGTCTGTCACAAGGGACTATTTAAGTAGTAAAATTTTTCTTGTTCAGCAGCAATTAAAAACTAGCACATGGTTCAAGTGCACAGATGAACACACAGTGTCTTCTGCCTGGGATGAGGCTGTGATCCACTGTGCACAGTAGGTCTATAGGATGAAATCTTTTTGTATTTTTTATTTTATGCTGCTTTGCAAATTACCATTTCAGCACAGTCTCTTTCAGTCACCAGTCCCTGTCCTGCTCCTGCTCTGACTCCTTTGGCTGGAGGTGCAATGTTGACTCAACAGCCCTGTGCCCTCAGCCCCTGGGACCCACACTCTAGATGTGTAGGAGAGGAAGAGAGACATGATAGAGCATTTTAAAAATTTTAATTTTGTGTTTATTAGATTGTATATTTTAAGCCTAAAAGTGTGCAGGTGCACCAGGCACAGGATCCCTGGAACTGGAGTCACTGATGGTGGGGAAGCAGCATATGGGTGCTGGGAACTGAACCTGGATCCTCTGCAACAGCAACAGGTGCTCCTTACCTTGAGCCACCTCTCCAGCCCCTATTGCAGCTTTTACAGGATGAAACCACACAGCCTGGCTCACAGTAAGATGGCTGACCACAGAGAGAAACTAGATGCAAAGGAGGAGACAGTGTTAGTGCAGAACTCTGGAGTGAGGGGTGCTGGGCACCTCTGGGGTGAGACCTGAGGGAGAAGGCAGAGGACTGGGCAGGAGGAGATAGAAGCAAAGAGGGAGATCCCAATGCAGTGGGGTCCTCCTGTTTGTGTCTACAGATCACAGTGGACACATCTGCAGATCCCTTCAGGGCATCTGACATCCCACACTGAATACTGTGGGGGTTTGAATGAGAATGGACACAGGCTCAGAGGTTTAGATACTTCAGATCCAGCTGATGGAACTGTTTGGGAAGGATCAGGAGGTGTGGCCTTGTTGGAGCAGGTGTGTCACTGGGACTGGGCACGGAGGTTTTAAAGACTCCCACTATTCCCAGTGTCTCTGACACTTGCCTGTGGATCACGATGTGAGCTCTCAGCTGTTCCTGCCACCACAGCTTCCTCTGCCTCATGGACTCAAACCCTCTGAAAACTTAACCCCAAATCTAACAAGGCCTTTTATAAGTTGCTGGGGTCACAGTGTCTTCACAGCCATAGAAAAGTAACTAAAGCCAGGTGTGATGACACAGCCTCTAATCCCAGGACGAGGGATGCAAAGGCAGGGGGGTTTCTGTGAGATCAAAGAAAGACAGCTAGAGCTGTGGAGACAGACCTTGTCTCAAAACAAAACAAAAACCAGAAGAAACCTGCAGGTCAGACTCACTTCATCCTCTCCTCACCCTTCCTCTTCTTTCTTCTCTCCAGTAGTCAAACCCTGAATCTTCTAGGAGAAAAGTCACTTCCAGGAACACAATAACATCAACAGCAGGTTGGTATGCAAGGCACAGATACTTCTCTTTAAAGCTGAGGCGCTGGCCTCAAGCACCACACAGACTCCCACAGACACCAGGCTCCTGTGTTCACCTGCAGTGGGCAGCTCCCATTGCCAAACCTGATGCTCAGGGATCTCACCTGTAAGCAGAGACTTTGCCTCTTCACTTAGGATCGTGTCTTCACAGCCTGTGCTTACACTCAGACTCCTAGTGTTTGTTCCCAGATGATCATCTGTGGCTCCAGGTGCCTGTGTTTACACGGATCTTCATTCCATAGTCCTGAGATTGTCCGTGTGGACCTGGGTCATTGTCTCAGCACAGTAGACCCCTTCTCCATGGGAAGAGACCCCTGTGGGGACCAAATACAACAGGGCACTGACGCTGTCTGCACTTCGTTTCCCTGTGTGCACACACTTCCATGGTGCAGTTGCTTTAGGGAATAAACCACAGTAAGTAAGAGTTAAGAGTAACTAAATATAAAGCAGAATAAAATGATAGTTACATAATCAATCTCTCTCTCTCTCTCTCTCTCTCTCTCTCTCTCTCTCTCTCTCTCTCTCCCCCCTCCTCTGACCTTCGCTCTCACTTTATGAGCTGATGAGATGAGAGAGATGAACGTCACAGGCCTGTGGGACACTGGATCTGATAACAGTTGACTTCTGAGTTCCTCATTCATGTAGACTGTGGACAGAGAGTCATTCTCACGACACAGTACACACTGGATAGTCACGGTAGCATTCGGTTCAATAGTGTGAAGAAAAATTAAATTTATTAATTTTTTGTTTCTCTGGAATTTTTTTACTTGCTGTCTTCAAATCTCAACGAAACACAACTGAAGTAGAAAGGGAAAGCAGAGGTGAGCAGGGCCTCCTTCCTGCAGGGAGAGTCACATATAACACAGTGTGTCGAAAGTGCTTAATCAGAGCTGTAAAATCTCCAGTCACCTCCCGATGCAGGTGTCCACAGCAGCCCCGCACCCTCCAGGACTCCGACAGCACCTGTTTCCCTGAACATTCATTTTAAGTGCTGAGTGTATTTTACCTGGAAACTTCACGCTCTCACTAACCTGAGGTGCCTTTGGCCTTAGGCGGCTCAGAGACACCATGACACACAGCGCCCCATCCCGCAACACAGGGCTCAGGCAAAGTCTTGGTCCCCAGGAGGGTGAGGTCTGGGTGGGGAAGCCCAGGGCTGGGGATTCCCCTGTCCCCAGTTTCACTTCTCCAGCTCCTAACCTGGGTCAGGTCCTTCTGCCCGGACACTGATGACAACTTGGCGGTTCTCACCCCCATTGGGTGACGAGATCCCGGGGAACCAACCAGCGTCGCCGCAGTCACCGGTTATAAAGTCCACGCAGACCGCGGAACTCAGAGTCTCCGCAGATCTGAGATGAGGGCGATGGCCCCACGCACGCTGCTCCTGCTGCTGGCGGCCGCTCTGGCCCCGACCCCGACCCGCGCGGGTGAGTGCGGGGTCGGGAGGGAAACGGGCTCTGCGGGGAGGGCGGGGGCGGCACCGGGGAAGCCGCGTCCCCGCGTGGCCCAGCCGAACCCTCCCGCCCCTTCCCCACCCGCGTCCCGAGCCCCGCGCCCTGCTCCCCTTCCGACCCGCGCTCCTGCCCGGGGTCCTGGGAGCAGGGTCGGGGTCTCACTGTGCGTCGCCCCCAGGCTCGCACTCCATGCGGTATTTCCACACCGCCGTGTCCCGGCCCGGCCTCGGGGAGCCCCGGTACATGGAAGTCGGCTACGTGGACGACACGCAGTTCGTGCGCTACGACAGCGACGCGGAGACTCCGAGGATGGAGTCGCGGGCGCCGTGGGTGGAGCAGGAGGGGCCGGAGTATTGGGAGAGGAGCACACAGGTAGCCAAGAACACCGAGCAGATTTTCCGAGGGAACCTGAAGACCGCGCTCCGCTACTACAACCAGAGCGAGGGCGGTGAGTGACCGCGGTCGGAGGTCACGACCCCTCCACGTCCCCACGCACGGGCCGGAGTCGTCCCGGGTCCCAGGTCCGAGGTTCAGGAGGAGAGCGGGGACCGGACCCGGTTTCCCTTTCGGTTTAAAGTCCGCGGGTGGGCGGGAACGCGGGCGTGGGTGACGGGGGCGGGGCCTCAGGGCAGGGCTGTTGCGCTGGCTGACCTCTGGTGGGCGGGGCCTCGGGTGACCCCGGAGCAGAACAGGTGGGCGGGGCTGACCGCGGGGTCCCCGCAGGCTCTCACACCATCCAGCGGATGTACGGCTGTGAGTTGGGGTCTGACGGGCGCCTCCTCCGCGGGTATGACCAGTACGCCTACGACGGCCGCGATTACATCGCCCTGAACGAGGACCTGACGACGTGGACGGCGGCGGACACGGCGGCGCAGATCACCCAGCGGAAGTGGGAGCAGGCTGGGGAGGCAGAGAGAGACAAGGCCTACCTGGAGGACACGTGCGTGCAATGGCTGCGCAGACACCTGGAGAACGGGAAGGACGCGCTGCTGCGCACAGGTGCGGGGGCCGCGGGCAACTCCTCCCTCTGCCCTCGGGCTGGGCTCAGTTCTGAGGAAGAGGAAACCCTCGCTGGGGTCATGCCCCTGTCTCTGAGGGCAGACAGGGTCCCTGGGTCTCCTGATCCAGCATGGCAGGGACTGCACTGACCTCCCAGGGCTCAGCCTTCTCCCTGGACAGTTCCACATCTGTCTCAGGAGGGAGGAGAGAGGATCCCGACATCACCAATTGTGGCTCCTTCAGTCTGCAGCCCCTGTCAGCCATGGCCTCTCCCAGGCCGGGTTCTCTGCCCACACCCAGTGTCTGTGGACACCGAGTCCTGTCATCTGAGTGTGTCAGCCCTGACACACCAGGACCGGAGTCTCCTTCACCTAATGGGAGACACGGACTTACTCTACCCTAGCCTGCTCCCCAGTTTCTAGAACTTTCCAAAGAATAAATTCTCCCAGATTCCTGTGTGTCAAGTTTGCATCCATCCCACACCCCAATTCTATCTCTTCCTAAAAGGGGTTCGCTGGACAAATAGTAAATTGTGGGTGTTTTTGTTTCTTTTTTTCTTTCTTTTATTTTCTTTTCTTCTTCTTCTTCTTCTTTCTCTCTCTCTCTCTCTCTCTCTCTCTCTCTCTCTCTCTCTCTCTCTCTCTCTCTTTCTTGTGGTCATTTTGCTTTAAGTTTTTCTTCCTCACTGGGACGTTATTCCTTCTCTCCCTCCCCTGTGTTATCATGTGTATCAGTCTCCACAGGTGCCGTGGGGACTATGGATAATGAGACAAGTTAAGTCAGAGTTCCCTTTAAATAAGAAAGATTCCTGGAAACTTAGACTATTTTCTGGCAGAATTAACCATCCAGAGACCCCTGCTCTCCCTGTGACCCAAAAAGTTACAGTGTAGGCCTAGTGAATTAGGAACTGAACTTCCTCAGAGACAGGGTCTTCTGCAATCCAGGACTGGAGTGACAGGGAAGATCCACACACCCTGTGAGCACCGCTGTGTCCCAGTGAGAGCTGCACTGGGCTCCACAGCAAACTTCAGGGATCCTGGGTGACCGTACCTGGTATCTTGTCCCTCAGAGACAGGAGTTGGGAGTCATTTTCTCCCCTGATTGTCAGAGGGTCACCACATTTCTGCTGCTCACTGTGGTGATGGCTGTTCACCTGGATGGACAGTTGATGCTGGACAGAAAGATGGCCACAGTGGCTGTGCCTCAGTGGTGGCAGCAGGAATTAGTGGCACATTTCATGTAACCTGTTCCCCTAATTTCTTATTTGGATATGAAAATTAATATCATGTATATAAATTGTTTTCCATCCCTTCATTCTTTTACTACCTAACTCATGCTACAGAACATCACATAAGGAAGACCATGGTGACCTGCTGGCTCATGTGGATTCCCTCTTAGCTTCTGGGTTCCCAGGAAACTGCAGTTCTGTGATGAGGGGACCAGCTCTACCTGCAGGTCACTGTGTGATGACAGAAGTGCTCAAACAGTCACACAGTTCAGTGTCAACATTGTTATAGCTTTGTCTTTACAGGTTTCAGTTTATCTTGTTAATTGTGGGATTTAATTTTCCACACAGACCCCCCAAAGGCACATGTGACCCATCATCCTGGACCTAAAGGTGACGTCACCCTGAGGTGCTGGGCCATGGGCTTCTACCCTGCCTTTATCGACCTGACCTGGCAGAGGGAGGAGGAGGAACAGACTCAGGATATGGAGCTGGTGGAGACCAGACCTACTGGGGATGGAACCTTCCAGAAGTGGGCATCTCTGGTGGTGCCTTCTGGGGAGGAGCACAAATACACATGCCATGTGTACCATGAGGGGCTTAGGCAGCCCCTCACCCTGAGATGGGGTAAGGAGGGAGTGGGTGCAGAGCTGGGGTCACGGAAAGCTGGAGGCTTCTACAGACCCTGAGCAGGGTCAGGGATGAGAGCTGGGGTCATGACCCTCACCTTCCCTCCCTGTCCTTCCATCCCAGAGCCTCCTCAGTCCACAGTCCCCATCGTGGCAGTCATTGCTGGTCTGGTTCTCCTTGGAGCTGTGGTCATTGGAGCTGTGGTGGCTGTTGTGATGAAGAGGAGGAGAAACACAGGTAGGAAAGGGCAGGGTCTGAGTTCCCTCTCTGCCCCTTTTAGAAGTGTGCTCTGCCTCATTAATGGGAAACACATCCACACCCCTCATTGCTGCTGTCTCTAACCTGGGTCTGCTGTCAGTTCTGGAAACTTCCTAGCGTCGGGGACTTCCCTGGTCTCTCACAGCTTTTCTTCTCACAGGTGGAAAAGGAGGAAACTATGCTCCAGCTCCAGGTAAGAGTGGGGGGCAGGATTGTCCCTGAGGCCTGTGGGGTGAAGCTGATGTATTTGGGGAGCTCTGGCAATACATAAGAGCTCCTGCAGTAAATCTTCTAGGGGCCAAATTTTTACCTTCCCATGAATATATATATTTTTACCCCAGGCAGGGACAGTTCCCAGAGCTCCGATGTGTCTCTCCCAGACTGTAAAGGTGACCCTCTGGGGCCTGACTTGGGGAGGGGCAGAGTGGACATGATTGGGTTTCAGGGACTCCCAGAATCAGCTTTGAGTGTGTGGTGGGTTGTGGGGATGTTGTCTTCACAGTGATTGTTCATGACTCCTGTTCTGTAGCGTGAAGACAGCTGCCTGGTGTGGATGTAGTGACAGACGATGTGTTCAGGTCTCTCCTGTGACATCCAGAGCCCCCCAGTCCACTCTCAACAATAGTGTCTGATGTTCCCTGTGATCCTATGGGCTCAGTGTGAAGAACTGGGGAGCCCAGCCCACCCTGCACACCAGGATCCTGTCTGTCCCTGCACTGCCCGGTTCCCTTCCACAGCCAACCTTCCTGTTCCTGCAGACAGGAGGGGAATCTCCATCCTGTCTCCTCCATGCTGCCCTGAGCTGCAGCCCTGACTTCCCCACTGAAAATGAGAATCTGAATGTGAACTTGATTGTTAATGTCCTTGATCTCAAAGGTTGATTGGTGGTAAAATAAAGGACTGAGATAGAGTTTATGGAGGAAATAAATGACAGCGTGGAGAACCTCCCAGAATCTGTGTTCACTATGCTGTGTGCATCTGGTGGGACAGGATGACCTGCGGGATCTGAGTGAGAACAGGGCTGTGCCCAGGTGGAGCTCAGTGCGTTGTTGTCATTGACAAGGTCACTCCTCAGCTCTGTCCCCTCCTGGCTCTGTTCTCTTCATCACTTAGAACCACAAACTGACATCTCTGATCACAGGGACACTGGGATGGCCAGAGCCATGTCCTGTCCCCAGGATTATGAGCCACCAGGGCTGCTGTCCTGGCTATGACTCTTTCCTCTGTCTTCTCTGTTAATTTCTTGTCTCTTTAGCTAGTATGGAGGACTAGGCCTGTTCTTGCTCCTGTGAGTGGTGTCTGCCTCATTATCCTATGGGGTCCCTGAGTGTTTTCCGTCCTTGTCCCCTCAAGGCCCAACTAGGTCCCTGCACTCAGGAGACAGTGGGATGAGAACATGAGCTTTAGTCTCCTGAGCTCCTGTCTCCCTTCAGGCCCCAACCTGAAGGTTCTCTTCTTTCCCATCTATCAGAATCTAACCCAGGTTGTAGGATGGGCAGAGAGGAGGGATCCCCAGGGTCTCATCTCAGATCTGTCCTGTGTTCTGCCCAAGGTCCCCTCTCCCTCTCTGCCTCTGGGAATCCTGTGCTCCCTCCAGTGGAGACTCAAGGATTTACAGGCTGAGACTACTTTAGATTTATGTTTATTAAAAAACATGATCCAGGGAATGAAGAGATGGCTCAGGGCTTGAGAGCACTTGCTGCTCTTGCAGAGGACCCAGGTTCAGATCCCAGCACCCACCTGATGGCTCATAACCATCCTTAATTCCTGTTCCATGACATCCAATGCCCCTCTGGACACCATGCAGATGTCTACTACTACATGCAAACACTACTAGCAAAAAACAAAAACCCTCATAGATGTAAAATTCATAAATTAAAATAAAATATTGTGGGGAATGCCAGAGATGGAAAATCCTTCATTCCCTGCTCCAGGTTCCGGCCTCTGCAGTTTTCTCTTCTAGCTTTATGATGTCCAGTAGCCTTAGCAGAGATGTCTGAAGACCAAGGAGGTGATAACCTCTTTCATGGGGCTGCCATCTTTATCTTGTGACGGATGATGGGTCCCAATGTTGACCACAGATAACATTAATACACAATAAGTATACGAGGAATGAAGAAAAATTAAAAATGAAATATAAGATTGCTTGTCAAAGAAGAGAGATGAAGGGAAAATGGTAGGACTTTATGAGGGAAAAGGTCAGGTGACTGTGACCTCAGTGTGAGGGGACCTGGGGCTGCACGTGACACCCCAGCACTTGGCCTGAGGTTGATGGAGGTGGGTCATCTGTCTATCTGTTGCTTTCATTGGTTAATTAATAAAGAAAATGCTTGGCCTTTGATAGGACAGCTGCTTAGATAGGCGGAGTAGACAGAACTGAATGCTGGGAAGAAGGCAGTGAGGCAGTCACCATGACTCTCCTCTTTGACACAGACGCAGGTTAAGATCCTTCCTGGTAAGCTACCACTTCGTGGTGCTATACAGATTATTAGAAATGGGTCAATTGAGATGTGAGAATTAGCCAATAAGAGGCTGGAACTAATGGGCCAGACAATGTTTAAAAGAATGCAGTTTCCACGTAATTATTTCGGGTGTAAAGCTAGCTGGTGGCCGGGAGTCGGGGCGGCAGGAACGCAGCCCGCCGCTCCTACTATATGAGGTTGTGTTAACAAAGAGCTGTTGAAGAGGGAGGTGACTGTGAATTTTCCTCTGGTCTGAAACATCCCTGCTGGAGCCAGGAGGAGCTGATGAGGCTCAGGAAACACAAGAAGCTACAGGTTCACGGAGCTGACACAATGTAGCGGTTCCCTCTCAGGGTTAAACCAGCTGCAGTTCCTGAGGGAGAGGAGATGTGGAGTGGAGCTGCTGGGAGCTGTGCAGGGGACCGCAGTGGTGCAGCTGTGTGAACGGACATGCGCCCTGGGGGGGCTGTCAGTGGTGCAGCTGTGTGAGCGGACATGCGCACTGGGGGGGGCTGTCAGTGGTGCAGCTGTGTGAGCGGACATGTGCACTGGGGGTGTCTGTCAGTGGTGCAGCTGTGTGAGCGGACATGCGCACTGGGGTGGCTGTCAGTGGTGCAGCTGTGTGAACGGACATGCGCCCTGGGGGGGCTGTCAGTGGTGCAGCTGTGTGAGCGGACATGCGCACTGGGGGGGGCTGTCAGTGGTGCAGCTGTGTGAGCGGACATGCGCACTGGGGGTCTGTCAGTGGTGCAGCTGTGTGAGTGGACATGCGCACTGGGGTGGCTGTCAGTGGTTATCCCCGACTCACCCAGGCTCCTGTGAGGGACCAGTGAGCTCAGGGCTCACAGAGCTGACTGTGGATGGATGTCTTCCTTGGTCTGCTGTCACTGTCTCCGTCTGGGTGGAGGAAATCCACTCCTCAAGCAGGGGACACAGCCATGTTAATTTGTTTATGTAAATTGTTCTATCATTAATAAATCTCAGAAGTCAGATATTGGGGTAAAACCTGATAGGTCAAGAAAGCAACAGAAGAAAAACCAACTGATCCTCTCTCTCCATGCTTCCCACATAGATATCCCCATGAATCTTTATAGGCCCCGCCCTGCTCTTTTCTCTGCCTCTCTATCTTATCGTATCCTGGGTCCTCCAAAACCTCTATGGCTAATTCCAGACAGCTGGTTGTTGACTGCGCACCCTGACTCAAGGATAACTTTATTAACAGTCTTCAGTTTCACAGTACAATTAAATATCCCTCGACATTTCCCCTTTGTCTAAATAAATAAAAAGGAAAAGTTTTAACTCTAACATAGTGAAACTATGTACAATAAGAACAATAATCAGGTAGGAATTACATTTACATGTGGTGGTGGTGCACACCTTTAATCCCAGCACTCAGGAGGCGGAGGCAGGTGGATCTCTGTGAGTTTGAGGCCAGCCTGGTCTACAGAGTAAGTTCTAGGGCAGGCTCCAAAACTACAGAGAAACCCTGTCTCAAAACAAAACAAAACAAAAAACAAAAAGCAAACAGAATTACATTTAAATGTCCAATCCATTTGTATTTGAAAAATTCTGAGAAATTATTATCTATGATACCTTAAAGTTTTACACATAAACCACTTTCTAATATAACTTGTGTTACTATCCTAAAACTATCTTTTTAGACTTTAGACATTTCTAAGATAACCATGTCAAGCTCATGTGTCTCTCAACCTTATAAACTTTACATGTCTTTTCTAAGTTTCTTTCCTGAATTTGGTAACAAAGAAAATGGTTTAACTATCTAGTTTTTAACCCCATTAGAGACATGAAAAGAATACATATTGCCTGAATATGCAGGAAGTGTGGCACAAACAACTTCCTTTTTCTTTTGTTTTGTTTTGTTTTTTGAGACAGGGCTGCTCTGTGTAACAGCCCTGGCTGTCCTGGAACTCACTTTGTAGACCAGGCTGGCCTTGAACTTCTGTCCCACAGCAGGTGACTCTTCTGACGTGAGACAGAGATTTGGATTTCCCTTTAACAAACCTGCTTGGGTTTAGAGAAGAAGAGAGACACACTCCAACTCAAAAGACAGCTTTAATTTTTAATTGAACTGGGACTACAAAAACACCATTTGCCTTATATGTCTGTAGAGAACATAAACACAACATCTGGGAAGATTGATGAGAATTTGTTCTATTGGATTTGTGCTATCCCATCAGGTCAATTACTCTCTCCCCTGAGGATTCATCCTCCTTCTTCAGATGTCTCATCTGTCCAGTGGTCTTCAGATTCCTTAATTGGATGCTTGCTTTTATTCTCCTGGAAAGAAAAACCAGAACCTTTCCCCAACCCTACCTTTGGGGAGTTCCCATTTTTTTCCAGGTTTTGTCTGATCAAATGAAAGGCATTGGTCAGTCTTATAAGTCAGTTTAGACCTAATGACCACGATGTTTGTTGAATTATCACCTCTCATAATCAAGAGGTTTCTCCTGCTCAAATCAAAACTTTGTCCTTCTTGATGGAATCCACAGCTTTCTTCCCCTGTGGAAACAAACGCTGAACCCCTTCCCCAACCTAACACACACCCTGGTTTCCATTCTGAGGTCAACTCATCTTTATTCAGGCTGACTTAACTGGGCAGTTGTTTCTATCACCCGCTGTCTCTCCGCAGCTGTCATCACTTCCTCATTAGCATTTAAAATATTACAATTAACAGAGCATTGTGTGGTCTGTCTCTGGGTCTTTATCACTCCTTTCTGTTTATTAAGCAGAGCTCTTAAAGTGTGATTAGACCTTTCTATGACAGTTTGTCCTGTAGGGTTGTGTGGTACACCTAAATATGCTTTATGTTGTAATATGCAAAACCTGTTTCATTTTACAGGAGACATCTGCTGAAGCGTTGTCTGTCTTAATTTGTACAGATATCCTCATGATGTAAGTGTGTAATTAGAGAACCAGCCTTGTCAGAACTCAGACCTGTTGCTCATGTCACCCCTGAATATCTTTATGATATGGTGCACATACGGCCATTTTCTGAGCCTTGCAAAATGAAACACATCCATTTGCCAAATTTCATTTCTTTGAGTTACTTCTGCAGGTAATGGAGTTTGGTTATACAAAGAACAAGTAGGACCTTTCCTTATATTTTCCATGGCTTGTTGCCAAGTGACAGAAAAAACTTTTTTTAAACATTTTCTGGTAACATGGTGTTTTTATGAAATTCTGAGACTTCTAGCACATTCCCTGTTAACTGCTGCTCAGTTTCATCATTACCTGTGCTAGAGGGCCTTGTAGACAGTTAAGGCATCTGATGTGTGTTACATACAAGGGATAATTTCCATATCTGATTACTTGTTGTAACCGAATAAATAGCAAAGATAATTCTGAGTCATCTGGAATAAGCTCAGTGGTTTCAATATGTAAAACAACTCTTTCTGCATATTGAGAGTTAGTAACTATATTAAGAGATTCAGGAAAATCTCATAATACCATAAGATTGGCATACCGCTCTGACTTTTTAACTGAATCGCAAGGGCTGTGAGCAACTTTACACATTTTTCCAGACATATATGCATTTCCTGATTGATTTGTATCAGTATAGAATGTAGGGGCCCCAGAAATTCATGTCCTTTTTAATATATGAGGGAGAATCCAATTAGTTCTTTTTATAAACTGAAGTCTCCTGCTCTGTGAATATTGTTGTTAATCTCTCCCAAAAAAAATACTGCAAGATCTTTGCCAATGCCCATTTTCTGCCCCTACTGAGGCAATTTTACCATTAGTAAAAGGTACCACAATTTCTGCTATGTCTCTTTCCACTATTTGATGGAGTGCTGCAGGGAGCGCCTTCCACTCCTTCAGCCAATAGCCGCTGAGATACCAGCCCACTGGGGCGTGGTCTCTTTCTCTTTCAACAGCAGAGGCAGCCCTCTGCTCCTTCTCTTGCTCCAGCGACTAGACTTCCTGGCTGTCATGTAGGACGGTGTTCTGTAAGTTTTTCCTCTCAAATAAATAACCCTTTGATTCCAAACTGGTGTGGGATTGTTTTGTGCATTAATGGAGTCTCTCTTTTCCTTTCAGAATCAATTCAGAAAACTTGTCTACATAGGTCTTTATTTATTTACTTAATTTGTGTGCTAAAAATATTCACTTTAAAATATTATCTTCTGCTTAAGAATTCCTTTATAGCCAGGTGGTATTGGCACACACCTTTAATTCCAGCACTAGGGAGGCAAAGGCAGGTGAATCTCTGTGAGTTCAAGGCCAGCCTGGCCTAAAAAAACAAAATACAAATGAAAAGGAGGAGAAGGAGAAGAAGAGGAAGAGGAAAAAGAAGAAGAATTCCTTTATAAAAGTGAGTATAAGATAGAATGGTTGGGCTACAATCAAGGTCTGGATCCAGGTGATCCACATGTGCATCCTGTGATCTTTTTTCTACCAAAGCCAATTCTCTCTCAGCCTCAGGTGATAATTTTCTTGGATTATTTAAGTCCTTATCACCTCACAAGGTTTGAGATAAATTACTTAGATCTTGAGTAATTAATCCAATTATAGGCTGTAGCCAGTTAATATCTCCCAGCAACTTCTGAAAATCATTAAGGGTTCGTAATTGATCTCTCCTGATTTGTACTTCCTGTGGCTGAATTTTCTGTAAACCTATCCTATATCCTAGACAATTGATAGAATCTCTTCTTTGTATTTTTATCATTAACAACTTGTAATCCCTAGCAAAGCAAAATTCTCTTTACTTCATCAAACACTTTTTCTAAGGTATCTGCATCTGAAACATCCAGTAAGGTATCATCCATGTAATGATAATTCTTAGATTGAGAAAACTGTTTATGATTTAGTTCTCATGGCTGTTGTACAAAATATTGACACAAGGTGGGGCTGTTTAACATTCCTTTGACACCATTGACACCTTTCAACACATTGAGCATTATAATACGTAGGCACCACGAAGCCAAATTTTTCTCTATCCTGTTTGTTTGGTTTTGGTTTTGGTTTTTTGAGACAGGGTTTCTCTGTAGCTTTGGAGCCTCTGTTGGAACTAGCTCTTGTAGATCAGGCTGGCCTTGAACTCACAGAGATTCACCTGCCTTTGCCTCCCTAGTGCTGGTATTAAAGGTGTGAGCCACCACTGCCCGGCTTTCAGAAGCATTCTTTATTTTATGAATTGTTTCTGAGACTGGAGGAATGTTAATCTGTGTTTTCTATTGCTGCAATAATCATACCCCCCCCCATCAATTCATGGCTGCATTAACCACATACGGCTTTAATTTTCCTATTTAAGCTGGGCAGTGATGGCAGTGGTATCAGGGCTCCTGGGACAGAGCCTGGACAGTTTTCAGCCTTGTGTGCAGCACGAGAGGACACAGGTGCCCTGGAAGCAGGATTGAGACCCTAAGGTGTCCAGTTCCCTGGATGTCTGGGTCCCTGGTGGGAAAGGGAAAACATCACCCATAATTGTTTTGTCCCATGAACCTCGTGCGTGTGTGAAGACTGTGGAATGTGTGGTTGAGTTGTCAGCGTGTCCGTGTGTCCGTCCACTCCTTCCCAGTCACCTCTCACACCACAGTCGTCTCTGTCTGCATTTTCCCACGCAGGCCTCTGTCCTGAGTGTGGGGACACAGCCTGTCCTGAAGGGGGCTCGCCAGGGCCTCTGTCCTGAGCGTGGAGACTCAGCCTGTCCTGAAGGGGGTTCGCCAGGGCCTCTGTCCTCAGTGTGGGGACACAGCCTGTCCTGAAGGGGGTTCACCATGGCCTCTGTCCTCAGTGTGGGGACACAGCCTGTCCTGAAGGGGGTTCACCAGGGCCTCTGTCCTCAGTGTGGGGACACAGCCTGTCCTGAAGGGGGCTCACCAGGGCCTCTGTCCTCAGTGTGGGGACACAGCCTGTCCTGAAGGGGGTTCACCAGGGCCTCTGTCCTCAGTGTGGGGACTCAGCCTGTCCTGAAGGGGGTTCACCAGGGCCTCTGTCCTCAGTGTGGGGACACAACCTGTCCTGAAGGGGGCTCACCATGGCCTCTGTCCTGAGTGTGGGGACACAGCCTGTCCTGAAGGGGGCTCACCATGGCCTCTGTCCTCAGTGTGGGGACACAGCCTGTCCTGAAGGATGCTCACCAGGGCCTCTGTCCTGAGTGTGGAACACAGCCTGTCCTGAAGGGGGCCCACCAGAGCCTCTGTCCTGAGTGTGGGGACACAGCCTGTCCTGAAGGGGGCTCACCAGGGCCTCTGTCCTCAGTGTGGGGACACAGCCTGTCCTGAAGGGGGCTCACCAGGGCCTCTGTCCTGAGTGTGGGGACACAGCCTGTCCTGAAGGGGGCTCACCAGGGCCTCTGTCCCACAGCAGCGGGAAGCTGTGCAGAAAGCAGGTTAGCGTCCCAGATCATCCTTCTACCTTGTATAGCAGTCAGAGTTCTGAGCGACTGCAAAGCACAGTTTGCACCTAGCACCCAGAAGATGGTCACCTGGTCTTTTGATAGTGAGAGAACCTGACACCATCCTAACAAGTGGTCAGGATGTGCTAATGTCGTTCTGATCCTTCCATTGTAATTTAGGAGGTCGCCTGGAGAAGAGATGTTTCTCAGTCTACTTGACAAAATCGGCATGATAGGAAGACATGACCTATAGGAGTCATCCCCCCCTACAGAGACTTTGTCCCAGCCTGCTCCAACAGAGCGCTCCCAGCCCACAGAACACGGGGAGCTTCATCCATCAGAACTGGAAGCTGAAGCAATGGGAACAGGGCGTGTTTCTCTATCAGGAAGAGGTGGTGGAAGTTCACCTCACCACCCCACCTCACCCTCACCCCGGTCATCACCAACGCTGCCTGCTGGGGAGATTCCTGGGGCCACACTTGTCAAGGAAAGGCTGTGGGGTGACAGAAAGAAGTAAAGGAGACCTCACTGAATCTCTGTGAAGCATCAGGAGCTGGCTGGACTCCTCTGAGTGATGTCAACTCCTGTCAGGACTGCAAATAGAGCTCACATCAGGAGCCCTGTTCCTGCTCCAGTAACTACTAGGAAGAAGGGAAGTAAGACTTCCAGAAATCTCTCTTCCCTGTGCCCACCCTACACTCCCCCTCATCCCCAGCCCTGCTCAACCCCCCCCCCCCACTCCAGGCTTCACAGACTCAGCAGGAACCTGCAAGGAACCTTGGACTCCAGATGCCTTGATGTTAGAAACCTTATCTCCTCCTGAGGCCCCAGCCTATGCTGTCCATGGGGAGCGGGAGGGGGAGCAATGGCCAGGAGCAGATCAGACAGCCTAAGGGGACATTGAGGGACATGACTGCTTGTCCACTGTGTCCTCTCCCAGGGCACCGTGGTCACATCAGCTGCACTGACCATAAGCACTGGTACAGAAGCTACAGCTGGCTGTGCTGGTGGACACGTGATCCCGAGGCTATGGAGTGAGGCAGGCCTGCCCTCTCAGCACTCAGAAGGGAGAGGCCGGGTGATCAGGAACTCAGGGACATCTGCAGCTACAGAGAGTGTTCAAAGTCAGCCTGAGCTATGTGAACCCTGTCTCAAACTGAGGGGACTGAGTGAGGTGGCAGACACCTTTAATACCAGCACAGACAAGGAGATGGATCTCTGTCAGTTTTAGTCCAGGCTGGTCTAAATCCTGAGATCCAGGCCACCACTGTAGGAAAGAGAGGGAGAGGGAGGAAGGGAGGAAGGGAGGGAGAGAGAAAAAGATTGGGTGGGAGAGAGGGAGGAAGAAAGGGAGGAAAAGAAGAAAGGGAGGAAGGAAGAAGGAAGAGAGAGAGAGTGGGGGTGAATTATGATTAAGTAGATTATAGCATTGAGCCCCAAGCCTGACACCTGGAACGGTAGGAGGAGAGCACTGACTCCTGCATCCTAGGGCTTCCATGTGTGAGCCATGACGTGGACACCCAGTTCTCATTTGCTGGCACTTACACCCATGCGCACGCACACACAACATTAGATAAAGAGTCCTTTCTAAAGATCTATTGATTTTTATTCAGGGTGTAAGCGTGTCCATACATGCATCTCCATATGTGCAACAATGGCTGTTCACACTCATGGGGGGGGGAGGCTGGGAACTGAACCCAGGACGTCTGTAAGAACAGCCAGCATTCCTAACCACCGAGCCGTCTCTCCAGCCACATAGAGGAATTTACTAGTTTGGACACGCAGGCTCCTCTCACCTGCTCTGTCCTCACGGCTCCTGATCACCGTCATGTGTAGCATGAGGAGGAGACGGGGACCAGCGGTGGAGGCAGCGGTGATGAAGTCTGCGTCAGCCTGTTGGCAGGGACACTATGGTGCCTAGTTTTGTTTCTCAGCTTGACTACATCTGGAATTAAGTAAACCCAAACATTGAGTGTCCACATCTGGGAGGTTTTTGCTGAAATTGAAACAGGAAGCAAGATCCCCTTCATTTTTTGTTTCTTTGTTTTTGTTTATTTTGTTTTGTTCCTCAAAACAGGGTTTCTCCTTGTAGCCATGACTGCCCTGGAAATCACTCTGTAGAGCAGGCTGGCCTGAACCCAGAGATCTGCCACCTCTGCGTCCCGAGTGCTGGGATTAAAGGCTTGTACCACCACTGTTCAGCAAAGATCCATTTCTAATCTTGGTCTTGAGGTGGGAATACAAACCTTTAACCCAGATCATTGAGATAGAAAATCCCAACTCTAAGCTGGGCCCACCTTGTGCTAGAAACCCAGACAAGGCTGTAGAAGATGTTCTGATCTCTCCCTGCTGGCTTTGCACTGGTGAGTAAGTCCATTCCTCCACCGGCATCAGAGCTGACTTCTCTAGGGATTCCACCATGTACTGAAGACCAGCTGAGACAGCCTCGGGGACTAAGCAACTTCTGGGCTCCTGGACTTTCTCTTCATAGCCAGCTATGGTTGTATTAGCTGAACCACAGGCTCTAAGTGATTCTAATAAATACCTTTCCTTCCTCGCTCTGTATCTCTGTCTCTCTGTTTTTGTCTTCCTTTGCCTCTCTCTCTCTCTCTCTCTCTCTCTCTCTCTCTCTCTCTCTCTCTGTGTGTGTGTGTGTGTGTGTGTGTGTCTTTCTCTCTCTTATTCTCAGTCTATAAATTCTGTTCTTCTAGTGAACCTTGATGCATACAGACACCAACAGCAGCAGAAAAACAACGGGGAAACTAAGGAGTGTGGCCAGGGCAGAAACCGCAGGGAGCAGGGACACTGAGGGACAGCTAACGTAGAGGGAGGGTGACAGTGGACAGAAAGCTGGGGTTAAAGAAAGACAGATGGACTTGAAGAGCCAACAATGAGAAACTGCAGACCCCAGATGAGATCTGGACGCCACCAAGCTTCTAGAGTCAGGGCTCCTGGGGCTGGAGAGGCAGCGCAGTGGGCAAGAGGCACACTGCTTTTGCGGAGGAACCACAGCTCCCTAACTAACCACAACTCCAGCTCCAGGGCGTCTGGCACCCTCTTTTGGTCTCTACGTGTACCTGCATTCACAAATACACAAACACATAGACACAAACATATATACATAATTAACAATAAAGCAAAATAAATATTCCTTAAAGATACAAGGGTCCTGGCACTCTAGAACGGACAGCTGCAACCCCCGCATGTGTGACAGGTGACCCTGACCATGGCTGCAGCTGAGGATGCAAACACCAGAGCTGCAACCCCTGCATGTGTGACAGGTGACCCTGACCATGGCTGCAGCTGAGGATGCAAACACCAGAGCTGCAACCCCCGCATGTGTGACAGGTGACCCTGACCATGGCTGCAGCTGAGGATGCAAACACCCAGAGCCCTCCTCAGGGCTCTGACACCAGCATGTCATCTGTGGCTGCTGTCAATCAATCACTCCTGCTGGAAGCTGAGCATCTCATGGCTGTCAGGTGCCGGAGCTGCTGCCAGCTGACGTCCAGAGCCACGGCCAGGTGTGTACAGCTGTGACCCCAGGAAGGAGAGGAGAATCCAGGTCAGCCTCAGCTGCAGGGAGTGTAAGCCCTGTGCAGCCAGGCAGGGAATTTTTAACCACCCTGGCATGCGGGGCAGCCTGGGCCCTATTACCACAGGGTCTCCAGAAGAAGAGACCACAAATTCCCAGGCCCATGCTCACATCCACTTCATCCTGAACAGCTTCTTCATTCCCATGGATTTTTGATGTAAGACTGTGATATTTGGAGGGTTAGCAATGGGTAGAAACTTACCCTGGCCACAGAATCATTGAGACAAACCCTGGCAGGAGTTAGGTCTGCTTCTAAAGCCAGGAGAACTCAACAGGAGACCCCCAGACTGAGACATTGATATGGGGAGCGCTCCACTGATCTAGAGGGAAGTGGAGACTGGGGTTCACTAGAACTTCTACTGCAGAGGTCACTCTCCCTTCTCTTGTGTTTCTGGATTTCTCTTGTATAATCTCTGCGCTGTGGTGCAGGTTTGTGAGCTCTGAGTTCTAAATGTCTTAGTTGTAAAAGCATCTGAGGGGCTTGGAAGAACCGTGCATCTCACAGTGGGACCAGAGCCTGGCAGGACCCCTCAGTGGCCTACCCCAAGGGTGTGTGAAATGCTAGTCCAGGTGCTGGGGAGAGGCTCAGCTGGTAGGGTGCTCTTTCCGAGGATCCAAGTCAGTTCCCAGCACCCTCATTGGGTGTTTTCAATCGCCTGTAAATACAGCTCCAGGGATCCGATGCCCTTGGGGCCTCAGCTGGAAACTGCACACACAAGGCGTAGGCTCACAAAAATACAGACACACATAAGTGAAAAAAAAATACATCTCTATATGGGTTTGTTTTTATTGTGTGTGTGAGACCCTCAGGAAGTCTCACCTGAATTTCCCCAGTCTCTGCTGCCACCTTGTGGCCAGAATGTGGCACACCGGTTCCCATCTGGACACCTGCCCATTGATTTCCCTGTTACACACTTTGCAGAGCTTTGGCAAAGGTGTGAGCAGGCCTCCTCTCTCCCTCTCCTCACTCCCACGTCCTCTTCTGCACAGACAGCCTCATTCTGATCCAAACGACCTCCACCCACTCCTCGTCCACTCCAACAAAGCTCTTCCCTCCCCTCAACCCTCACCTCCCCACCCTCTCCACCCCTCCATCTTGCCCTCCATTGTCCCCTCACCCTGCAGTCCCCTCCCTCCCACAGCTCCCGAAAGGACTGATGGGGAGCAAGGCTGGACACTGTGCCCAGCCTGAGCATAGGAGGAGACGTTGCTGTCCACACCTTACTTTGTAGAACCATGAATCCAACTTTCCCTCAGCAGCAGGTTTTATTCTACAAGGCTCAGTAGAATTACTAAATAGCATCAGACTTTGCCAAGGACAGTTAAATTTTTCTATAAAAGAACAAATTCACATTCACATCCACTTATATCCATCACTCAACTCAGTGCTGTCTTGTCGGTACCAAGGCAGTCCTACATATTATACAAATCAGTGAACACCACTGTTCCAATAAAACATTAAGTGTGGATACTGAAACCTGAATTTTATCTTTTCACATAGCAGGAAGTAGTGTTTGACATTTTACTTTAAATGTAAACATGGGTTCACAGGCCACACAAAAGCTGGCTCGCAGGTATTTTATCAAACTCTGACTTGAAGAAACACAATTACTAGAAAACTGAGAATATAATAAAAAGGAAATTCTTTTTAAACTTTATTTATTTATATTTTATGTGTGAGAACTGTCTTAGGCAGGGCTTCTATTGATGTAATGAACACCATGACCATAAAGTGGATTGAGGAGGAAAGGGATTTTTGGCTTACGCTTCAACATTGCTGTTCATCACTGAAGGAAGTCAGGACAGGAACTCAAACAGGTTAGGACCCTGGAGGCAGGAGCTGAGGCAGAGGCCATGGAGGGGAGCTGCTTATGGATCTGCTCGGCTTGCTGCCTTATAGAAGCCAGGACCACAAGCCCAGGGATGGCCCAGGAACATGGGGCTGGCCCTCTCTCATTTACTATTAATTAGGAAAATGCCTTACAGCTGGATCTCATGGAAGCGTTTCCTCAACTGAGGTTCCTTCCTCTATGGTGACTCTGGCTGGTTCCACCCCTCTGCTACTGCTGTCCTTGGTGGTCACTCCATGATGTTGATGTCTCCAAAACGCTGGGGTCTTCTCTTGTAACTGGGCTGCACTTTCACCAAAAGCCTCTCAAAAAATCTCGTGGTAGCAAGAGTCAAATCCTTGTCATGAGCCCTTCAGTCCCGGGCCTTCAACAGCCAAGAGGCTGCACCTTCACCAACGGCCTCCCCTGGCCTCTCGCAGTGCCAAGACTCAGCTGCTCTCCATGACCCCTTCATGCCCTCAAAACCAGTAGCACCTAGGTGAGGATTACATGTTAGCAAGTCTGGCTGCCAGCATGAAGCACAACCTCGGCATCCTCTGGAGCCCGGTTTCCCTGTGCTCTCAGGAAATACTTCCCTGAAGATTTCACCTCAACGATGCTGGTCTCTTCTCCATCATCGCTGACTTCTTAGCTCCACCGAGCAGCATCAAGTATCTCAGAGACACAAAGGTCCCCTTTAGTATTGGTATTTGGTCATTACAGGAGAATCTTCAGCCCCAGATAACCAGAACCACAGGATCTTAATTCAGTATAACAAATGGCCCTGAGAGAACCATTAAACTTCCCTCTGAAACTCCGCAGGCCAGGCCTCCAGATTCTGCACTGCTCTCGGTGTTCTTATCTCCCACGTCCCCACAGAAGATCCCACGGAGATCCTAACACTCAATGGCTGTTCTAGCCCAAAGTTCCAAATCCTTCCCACAATCCTCCCAGAAGCACGGTCACAGCAATACCCACAATCCTCCAGAAGCATGGTCACAGCAATACCCACAATCCTCCCAGAAGCATGGTCAGGGCTGTCACAGCAATACCCACAATCCTCCCAGAAGCATGGTCAGGGTTGTCACAGCAATACCCACAATCCTCCAGAAGCACGGTCAGGTCTGTCACAGCAATACCCACAATCCTCCAGAAGCATGGTCAGGGTGTCACAGCAATACCCACAATCCTCCAGAAGCATGGTCAGGGTGTCACAGCAATACCCACAATCCTCCAGAAGCATGGTCAGGGTTGTCATAGCAATACCCACAATCCTCCCAGAAGCACGGTCAGGGTTGTCATAGCAATACCCACAATCCTCCCAGAAGCACGCTCACAGCAATACCCACAATCCTCCAGAAGCATGGTCAGGGCTGTCACAGCAATACCCACAATCCTCCAGAAGCATGGTCAGGTCTGTCACAGCAATACCCACAATCCTCCAGAAGCATGGTCAGGGTTGTCACAGCAATACCCACAATCCTCCCAGAAGCATGGTCAGGGCTGTCACAGCAATACCCACAATCCTCCCAGAAGCATGGTCAGGGTTGTCATAGCAATACCCACAATCCTCCCAGAAGCACGGTCAGGTCTGTCACAGCAATACCCACAATCCTCCAGAAGCATGGTCAGGGTTGTCATAGCAATACCCACTACACTGGTGCCAATGTGTCTTATGGTTTCTATTGCTACGATGAAACATCATGACCAAAACACAGGTTGGGGGAGGAAAGAGTTTATTTGGCTCAAACTTCAGCATTGCTGTTCAGCACTGAAGGAAGTCAGGACAGAAACTCACACAGGAAAGGATCCCAGAGCCAGGAGCTGATGCAGAGGTCATGGAGGGGCAAAGCTACCTGGCTTGCTCTCTATGGTTTGCTCAGCCAACCATGTTAAAGAACCCAGGACCACCAGCCCAGGGATGGCACCATCACAATGGGCTGGGCCCTCCCTCATTGACTGCTAACTGAGCAAATGCCTGACAGGTGGATCTCATGGAGACTTTTCCTCAACTGAGGCTCCTTCCTCTCTGATGATCTAGCCTGTGTCAAGTTCACAACAAGCCCAGGCAGAACAAGTGCACTGCAGATAGAGGAATCCTTTAACTTGAGACATGCTGTCTACTTTTGGCTGTTCTTTATGTTTGTCTTATTTTCAACTACTAAGGATTGACCCCAGGGCCTCATATGTGTGGGTCAAGAGCTCTACCATGGAGCTACATTCTCAGTACTTAATTTTCTGACTCTACCACACATTTTTCAAAGAAAACCTATGTACTCTTGCTGAGGGAACTCCTTCAGCCAATAGCCTTTAAGACACTGGTCCACTTTGGGCGAGGTCACACATACTATATGTGCAGTTGTAAAAGCACCCCGGGATGCGGGACGCAGTTCCAGGTCCACACTCACGCAGAGGACTGCTGATCTGTGAGTCTACCCCTAAACAAAGTCACTTTAATGTACGCCATTATGGGCTCGTGTGGGACTATTTTATTATATGCTGCAACAGATTTCCTGAGGGGCTGTACAAGCTAGCATTCCCACCAGCAATGGAGGAGTGTTCCCCTTACTCCACAGCCTCTTCAACAGAAGCTATCATTGGTGATTTTGAGGTTAGCCATTCTGACTGTTGTATGATGGTATTTCGATTTGCATTCCCCTGATGGCTAAGAATGTTGAACATTTCTGTGAGTGTCTTTTGGTCATTTGACATTCTTCTGTTGAGAATTCTCTGTTTAGATCTGTATGCCATTCTTTAATTGGATTATTTGGTATTTTGATGTCTAATTTTTTTAGTTCTTTATATATTTTGGAACTCAGTCCTCTGTCTGATGTGGGGTTGGTGAAGATCTTTTCCCATTCAGTAGGCTGCACTTTTGTCTTATTGACCATGTCCTTTGCTTTACAGAAGCTTCTCAGTTTCAGGAGGTCCCATTTATTTATTGTTGCTCTCAGTGTCTGTGCTACTGGGGTTATATTTAGGAAGTGGTCTCCTCTGCCCAAGGCTACTTTCCAATTTCTCTTCTATCAGGTTCAGAGTGACTGGATTTATATTGAGGTCTTTACTCCATTGGACTTGACTTTTGTACATGGGGATAGATACGGATCTATTTCCATTCTTCTACATGTTGACCTCCAGGTATGTCAGTACCATTTGTGGAAGAGGCTTTCTTTATTCCATTATATCACTTTAGGTTCTTTGTCAAAAATCTGGTGTTCATAGGTCTGTGGATTAATATCCGGGTCTTCCATTCAATTCCATTTGCCAACCTAACTGTTTTTATAATGACAGCAAGCTGTTTTCATTAGTATAGCTCTATAACAGAGCTTGAAGTCAGGGATGGTGATACCTCTGGAAGTTCCTTTTTTTTACAAGATTGTTTTGACTATCCTGGATTTTTTGTTTTTCCATATAAATTGAGTATTGTGTTTTCAAGGTCTGTGAAGAATTGTGTTGGGATTTTGATGGGGATTGCATTGAATCTATAGTTTGCTTTGGTAGGATTGCCATTTTTATTAATGTTGATCCTACCTATCCAAGAGCCTGAGAGATCTTTCCATTTTATGGTATCTTCTTCAAATTCTTTCTTCAAAGACTTAAAGTCCTTGTTAAAGAGGTCTTTCACTTCTTTGGTTAGTGTTATCCCAAGATATTTTATGTTATTTGTGGGT
The DNA here is from genome assembly GCF_037038515.1 of Microtus pennsylvanicus. Taxonomy (NCBI): domain Eukaryota; kingdom Metazoa; phylum Chordata; class Mammalia; order Rodentia; family Cricetidae; genus Microtus; species Microtus pennsylvanicus. The sequence goes on along the minus strand of NC_134585.1, from coordinate 2,546,402 downwards.
ATTGTGAAAGGTGACATTTGTCTAATTTCTTTTTTTTTAAAACATATTTATTTATTTATTATGTATACAATATTCTGTCTGTCTGCCTGAAGGCCAGAAGAGGGCGCCAGACCTCTTTACAGATGGTTGTGAGCCACCATGTGGTTGCTGGGAATTGAACTCAGGACCTCTGGAAGAACATGCAATGCTCTTAACCACTGAGCCATCTCTCCAGCTCCTTCTCTAATTTCTTTCTCAGCTTCTTTATCATTTGTATGTAGGATGGCTACGATTTTTTTTTAGTTGATCCTGTATCCTGACACATTACTGAAAGTATTTATCAGCTGTAAGAGTTTCTTGGTAGAGTTTTGGGGTCACTTATGTATAATAACATATTATCTGCAAATAGCGAAAGTTTGACTTCCTTAACAATTTGTGTCTCCTTGACCTCCTTTTGTTGTCTTATCACTCTAGCTAGAACTTCAAGACCTATGCGGAATAGATATGGGGAGAGTGAACGCCCTTGTCTTCCCCCTGATTTTAGTGGAATTGTTTTGAGTTTTTTACCACTTAATTTGATGTTGGCTTCCAGCTTGCTGTATATTGTTTTATAATGTTTAGATATGTTCCTTGTATCCCTCACTTCTCCAAAACATTTATCGCAAAGGGTATTGGATTTTGTTGAATACTATTTCAGCATCTAATGAGATGATCATATGGTTTTTTTCTTTCAGTTTATTTACATGCTGTATTACATTGACAGATCTTTGTATGTTGAACCATCCCTGCATCTCTGGGATGAAGCTTTCTTGATCATGGTGGATGATTTTTTTTATGTGGACTTGGATTCAGTTTGTCAATATTTTATTGAGTATTTTTGCATCTATGTTCATAAGGGAAATTGGTTTGTAATCTCTTTCTTGTTTCAGTCTTTGAATGGTTCAGTATCAGTGTAACTGTAACAACATAAAAAGAGTTTGGAAATGTCCTCTGTTCCTATTATGTGGAACTTTGAGGAGTATAGGTGTGAGATCTTCTTTGAAGTTCTGGAAGAATTCTGCACTGAAATCATCCTGCCTTGAGCCTTTTCTTTTGATGACTGCTTCTCTTTTATTGCATGTTGCAAATCTATTAAAATTGTTCACTTGGACCTAATTTAATTTTGGTATGTGGTACCTATGCAGTAAATTGTCCATTTCTTTCAAATCTTCCAATTTTGTGGAGTACAGCTTTTTGTAGTATGACCTAATGATTCTCTGGATTTTGTCAGTAACTGTTGTTATGTCCGGCTTTCCACTTCTGAGTTTGTTAATTTGCATGTTCAAACTTTAGGTAAGAGTTTGTCAATCTTCTTGGTTTTCTCAAAAAAAATCAGCTCTTTGTTTCATTGATTCTTTGTATTGTTTTCTTTGTTTCTATTTGTTTATTTTAGCCCACAATTTTATTATATTCAGTCACGTGCTCCAGTTGGGAGTGTCTTCTTTTTTTTTTTGTTCTAGAGATTTCGGGTGTGTTATTAACTTAATACTGTGATCTTTTTCTGCTTTCTTGATGTAGGCACTTCGTGCTATGAACGTTCCTCTTAGCACTGATTTCATAGTGTCCCACAGGTTTGGGAACTTCAGTTTCATTTGGGTATTTCATTTTGTGCCTTCATTCTTGATGAATTCAAGGAAGTCTTTAATTTATTCTTTATTTCTTCCTTGACCCAGAGGTGATGCAATTGCGTACTGTTCAATTTCCATGAGTTTGTAGGCTTTCTGATAATAGTGTTGTTGTTAAAAATCTAACTTTAAACCACGGTGATCTGATAAGATACAGAGGATTATCCCAATATTTTTTTTAATCTATTGAGATTTGCTTTCTTACTGAGTATGTGGTCAATTTTAGAGAAGGTTCCATGAAGTGCTAAGAAGAAGGTATATTCTTTTCTGTTTGGGAAAAATATTCTATAGATGTCTGTTAAGTCCATTTAATCATCTGATAGTTCTTTTACTTCTCTGTTCAGCTGATGTCTGGTTGACCTGTCCATTGGGGAGAGTTGGGGTGTTGAAGTCTCCTACAATTGGTATGTGTGGTTTGTTGTGGGAGCTGTGGGCTGAGCTCCTGCCACCCAGCTCACAGCTGCCTGGCTAGCTTATGCTCCGGAATAACAACACACAAATTGTATTCTTTTTTTTTTTTTTTTTGGTTTTTCGAGACAGGGTTTCTCTGCAGCTTTGGAGCCTGTCCTGGAACTAGCTCTGTAGACCAGGCTGGTCTCGAACTCACAGAGATCCGCCTGCCTCTGCCTCCCGAGTGCTGGGATTAAAGGCGTGCGCCACCAACGCCCGGCACAAATTGTATTCTTTAAACACTTCTTGGCCCATTAGTTTCAGCCTCTTATTGGCTAGCTCTTACATATTTATCTAACCCATTTCTAATATTCTGTGTTGCACCACGAGATGGTGGCTTACCGGGAAAGATTCAGCATGTCTGACCTGGCGGCTTGCTTCATCGTGTCTGCATCTGAGAGGAGCTGCATCATGTCTGTCTGAGGCATCTTACCTCACTTCCTATTCCTCCCAGCATTCTGTTCTGTTTACTCCGCCCACCTATGTTCTAACCTATCAGGGCCAAGCAGTTTCTTTATTAATTAACCAATGACCTTCCTCCATCAATCCTCGTAGAATAAATCTCTCTCTTTACTAATTTCATGACGTACAGAAGTTCTTTCGCACGGATTGAATCAAAAATAAAAGTCTGTGCCAGAAAAGCGACAAAAATTATTTGCCCCTACACTCCCTGAAAGAAAACAAGATGTCTTCTTCCCACTGGTGGAAAAGGATGTGATGTTCCACCTGGCTGTAAGTTTGATGAGGGCAGGACAGCCTGGGACCCGAGACCCTTGGAGTAGTGTGGACAGGAGCCTGTGGGGCAGCTCAGGCAGCCATGGTCCCTTCAGCCACACCCTCTGTGGGCTCAGACCCAGTCCAGTGTTTTTTCTTCAGTAGGTTGAACTTTCACCCTAGACTCTGATGCGTCTCCTTCATATTAATAAAGTGAGAACCTGGAAGGCCTGAAGTAAGAATGAAGATGGGGACAGGGGCATCACTAACTGCAGGAACTCTCTGGATGTTGGGGATGTCATGGTCTGTCACAGGTCACTATTTAAGTAGTAAAATTTTTCTTGTTCAGCAGCAATTAAAAACTAGCACATGGTTCAAGTGCACAGATGAGCACACAGTGTCTTCTGCCTGAATGAGGCTGTGATCCACTGTGCACAGTAGGTCTATAAAATGAAATCTTTTGTATTTTTTATTTTATGCTGCTTTGCAAATTACCATTTCAGCACAGTCTCTTTCAGTCACCAGTCCCTGTCCTGCTCCAGCTCTGACTCCTTTGGCTGGAGGTGCAATGTTGACTCAACAGCCCTGTGCCCTCAGCCCCTGGGACCCACACTCTAGATGTGTAGGAGAGGAAGAGAGACATGATAGAGCATTTTTTAAATTTTAATTTTGTGTTTATTAGATTGTATATTTTAAGCTTATGAGTATGCCGGTGCACCAGGCACAGGATCCCTGGAACTGGAGTCACTGGTGGTTGTGAAGCAGCATATGGGTGCTGGGAACTGAACCTGGATCCTCTGCAACAGCAACAGGTGCTCCTTACCTTGAGCCACCTCTCCAGCCCCTTTGTAGCTTTTACAGGATGAAACCACACAGCCTGGCTCACAGCAAGATGGCTGACAAGATGGCTGACCACAAAGAGAAACTAGATGCAAAGGAAGAACAGTGTTGGTGCAGAGCTCTGGAGTCAGGGGTGCTGGGCACTGCTGGGGTGAGGCCTGAGGGAGAAGGCAGAGGACTGAGCAGGAGGAGACAGAAGCAAAGGGGGAGATCCTCATGCAGTGGGGTCCTCCTGTTTGAGGGTGTTTGTCTACAGATCACAGTGGACACATCTGCAGACCCTGCAGGGCATCTGACATCCCACACTGAATACTGTGGGGGTTTGAATGAGAATGGCCACACAGGCTCAGAGGTTTGGATGCTTCAGCTCCAGCTGATGGAACTGTTTGGGAAGGATCAGGAGGTGTGGCCTTGTTGGAGCAGGTGTGTCACTGGGACTGGGCATGGAGGTTTTAAAGACTCCCACTATTCCCAGTGTCTCTGACACTTGCCTGTGGATCAAGATGTGACCTCTCAGCTGTTCCTGCCACCACACCTTCCTCTGCCCTCATGGACTCAAACCCTCTGAAAACTTAAACCCAAATGAAACAAGTCCTTTTATAAGTTGCTGGGGTCACAGTGTCTTTTCACAGCCATAGAAAAGTAATTAAAGCCAGGTGTGATGACACAGCCTCTAATCCCAGGACGAGGGATGCAAAGGCAGGGGGGTTTCTGTGAGATCAAGGACAGACAGATCTGTGGAGACAGACCTTGTCTCAAAACAAAACAAAACAAAAACCAGAAGAAACCTGAAGGCCAGACTCACTTCATCCTCTCCTCACCCTTCCTCTTCCTTCTTCTCTTCAGTAGTCAGACCCTGAATCTTCTAGAAGAAAAGTCACTTCCAGGAACACAATAACATCAACAAGCCAGTTGGTATGCAGGGCACAGATGCTTCTCTTTAAAGCAGAGGCGCTGGCCTCAAGCACCACACAGACTCCCACAGAGACCAGGCTCCTGTGTGGACAGCTCACACTGCCAAGGTGATGCTCAAGGATCTCACCTGTAAACAGAGACTTTGCCTCTTCACTCAGGATGGTGTCTTCACAGCCTGTGCGTACATTTAGACTCCTAGTGTTTCTTCCCAGATGATCATCTGTGGCTCCAGGTGCTTGTGTTTTACACGGATCTTCATTCCATAGTCCTGAGATTGTCCGTGTGGACCTGGGTCATTGTCTCAGCAGAGTAGACCCCTTCTCCGTGGGAAGAAACCCCTGTGGAGCCAAATACAGCAGGGCACTGACGCTGTCTGCACTCCGTTTCCCTGTGTGCACACACTTCCATGGTGCAGCTGCTTTATTGAATAAAAAACAGTCAGAGAGGAACTGGAACGAATAATAAAGAGAATAATGATGACCGTGTGGTAGAAGATACATAACATCTCTATCTATCTATCTATCTATCTTTATCTCTCTCCCTTTCTCTCTCTCCCCTCCCCCCTCTGACCTTCACTCGCACTTTATGAACTGATGAGCCCTGGGAGATGGATGTTGCCGACATATGGGACCTTAGATCTGATAACCGTTGACTTCTGAGTTCCTCAGTCCTGTGCAGTGCGGGCAGAGGGTGATTCTCACGGCAGAGGTCCACACTGGAGATTCTAGGTTTCATCATTGTTCAGTACTGTGGAGAATAATTAAACTTATAATTTTTTTCTGTGGATTTTGACTTGATGTCTTCAAATCCCAACCGAACACAACTGAAGTAGAAAGTGAAAGCAGAGGTGAGCAGGGCCTCCTTCCTGCAGGGAGAGTCACATATAACACAGTGTGTCGAAAGTGCTTAATCAGAGCTGTAAAAACTCCAGTCACCTCCCGATGCAGGTGTCCACAGCAGCCCCGCACCCTTCAGGACTCCGACAGCACCTGTTTCCGTGAACATTCATTTTTAGTGATTTGTGTATTTCACCTGGAATCTTCATGCTCCCAGGTTTCATCCTGACTGAGGAGCAGTTGTCCTTGGGCGGCTCAGAGACACCATGACAAACAGCGCTCCTTCCCGCAGCACAAGGCTCAGACAAAGTCTTAGTCTGCAGGCTGATGAGGTCTGGGTGGGAAGCCCAGGGCTGGGGACTCCCCTGTTCCCAGTTTCACTACTCATGCTCCTAACCTGGGTCAGGCCATTCTGGCCTGATGACCACTTGGCGGTTCTCACCGGTTTTGGGTGACGAGATACCCAGGGAACCAACCAGCGTCGCCGAGGGCAATGGTTCTAAAGTCCACGCAGACCGCGAAACTCAGAGTCGCCCAGATCTGAGATGGGGCGATGGCACCGCACTGGCTGCTCCTGCTGCTGGCGGCAGCCCTAGTCCAGACCCAGACCCGCGCGGGTGAGTGCGGGGTCGGGAGGGAAACGGGCTCCGCGGGGAGGGCGGGGGCGGCACCGGGAATGCTGCGTCCCCGCGTGGCCCAGCCGGACCCTCCCGCCCCTTCTCCACCCGCGTCCCGAGCCCCGCGCCCTGCTCCACTCCCGGCCCGCGATGCTGCCCGGGGTCCCGGGAACAGGGTCGGGGTCTCACCGCGCGCCGCCCCCAGGCTCGCACTCCATGCGGTATTTCTCCACCATCGTGTCCCGGCCCGGCCTCGGGGAGCCCCGGTTCATCTCTGTCGGCTACGTGGACGACACGCAGTTCGTGCGCTACGACAGCGACGCGGAGACTCCACGAGAGGAGCCACGGGCGCCGTGGGTCGAGCAGGAGGGGCCGGAGTATTGGGAGAGGCAGACACAGAACGCCAAGAACAGCGAGCAGATTTACCGAGTGAGCCTGAGAATCCTGCTCGGCTACTACAACCAGAGCGAGCGCGGTGAGTGACCGCTGACAGAGGTCACAACCCCTCCAGGTCCCTACCCACCAGCCAGAGTAGCCTAAGGTACCAGGTCCGAGATTTGGCAAGAGAGCAGGGACAAGACACGGTTTCGCTTTCAGTTTAGAGGAGGGCGCGGGTGAAGGGGGGGGGGCGTGAACGGGGCTGACCGCGGGGTCCCCGCAGGCTCTCACACCATCCAGCGGATGTATGGCTGTGAGTTGGGGTCGGACGGGCGCCTCCTCCGAGGTTATCATCAGGCCGCCTACGATGGCCGCGATTACATCGCCCTGAACGACGATCTTAAAACGTGGACAGCAGCGGACACGGCGGCGCAGATCACCCAGCGCAAGTGGGAGCAGGCTGGTGTTGCAGAGATACACAAGGCCTACCTGGAGGGCGAGTGCGTGGACTCTCTGCGCAGACACCTGGAGAACGGGAAGGACGCGCTGCAGCGCACAGGTGCGGGGCCACGGGCAACTCCTCCCTCTGCCCTCGGGCTGGGCTCAGTCCTGAGGAAGAGGAAACCCTCACTGGGGTCATGTCCCTGTCTCTGAGGGCAGACAGGGTCCCTGGGTCTCCTGATCCAGCATGGCATGGACCGCACTGACCTCCCAGGGCTCAGCCTTCTCCCTGGACAGTTCCCGACATCACCAACAGTGGCTCCTTCGGTCTGCAGCCCCTGTCAGCCATGGCCTCTCCCAGGCCGGGTTCTCTGCCCACACCCAGTGTCTGTGGACTCTGACTCCTGTCATCTGAGTGTGTCAGCCTTACACACCAGGACATAGCAGTATCTTTACCAGATGGCAGACTGGGCGCCATACCTAGGCTTGTTCCCCCGGTGTCTAGAACTTTTCAAATAATAAATCCTCATAGAACCCTGTGTGAGGTTTACATGCCTCCAACACCCCAATTCTATCTTTTCCTAGAATGGGCAAGTGGGAACTTATGGGGTGCCTTAGACAAATACTAAATTGTAGGGGTTTTTTCTTTTCTTTCTTGCTTTTATTTAAGTTGTCATTTTGATTTTAGCGAGTTTCTCTTCCTCACTGGGGAGGTCTTGTTTCTCTGTCCCCTTTTATTATCATGTGTTACAGTCTCCACAGGTGCCATTCGGGACTGACACTCTGGATAATGAGACAAGTTAAGATAGGGTTCCCTTTAGAGGAGAAAAATTACTGTGAATTTAGACTATTTTCTGCCAGAAATAACGGTCCAGAGCTCCCTGCTATCCTTCAGCCCCAACAAGTCACAGTGTTGCCCTAGTGAATTAGGAACTGAACTTCCTCAGAGACAGGGTCTTCTGCAACTCCAGGACTGGAGTGACAGGGAAGATCCGCACACCCTGTGAGCACCACTGTGTCCCAGTGAGTGCTGCACTGGGCTCCACAGCACACTTCAGGGACCCTGGGTCACCATACCTGGTATCTTATCCCCCAGAGGCAGGGGTTAGGAAGTCATTTTCTCTGGCTGAGTGTCACAGGTCCACAACGATTGTTCCACACAGTTTGGTGATGGCTGTTCACTTGGATTCACAGTTAAACTGGTCAGCAAGAAGGCCACAGATCTTGTTCCCCAATGGTGGTAGCAGGAGTTGGTAGCACCGTTCATGTAGCCCAATCATCTTAATTTCTTATTCCTGTAGGAGCTTAATCACAAATAAATCAATTCTTTTCCATTCCTTCATCATTTTTCTACCTCACTTATGCTATTGAAAGTCAAATAGGATCATGCTGACCTGCTGGCTTATATAGATTCCCTCTTAGTTTCTAGGCCCCTGAGATAAATGTGCAGTTCTGTGAGGAGGGGACCAGCTCTACATGCAGGTCACTAGTGTGATGACAGAAGTGTTCAAATAGTGACATAGTTCAGTGTTATCATTGATTTAACTTTGTTTTTACAGATTTAAGTTTATCTGTTAATTGTGGGATTTCTTAAATCTTCCACACAGATCCCCCAAAGACACATGTGACCCATCATCCTGGACCTAAAGGTGATGTCACCCTGAGGTGCTGGGCCCTGGGCTTCTACCCTGCTGACATCACCCTGACCTGGCAGAGGGAGGAGGAGGAACAGACTCAGGACATGGAGCTGGTGGAGACCAGACCTTCTGGAGATGGAACCTTCCAGAAGTGGGCATCTCTGGTGGTGCCTTCTGGGGAAGAGCACAAATACACATGCCATGTGTACCATGAGGGGCTGCCTGAGCCCCTGACCCTGAGATGGGGTAAGGAGGGAGTGGGTGCAGAGCTGGGTTCAGGGAAAGCTGGAGCCTTCTGCGGACCCTGAGCAGGGTCAGGGCTGAGAGCTGGGGTCATGACCCTCACCTTCCCTTCCTGTCCTTCCCTTCCCAGAGCCTAAGTCCACAGTCCCCATCATGGCAGTCATTGTTGGTCTGGTTCTCCTTGGAGCTGTGGTCATTGTAGCTATGGTGGCTGTTGTGTGGAAGAGGAGGAAAAGCACAGGTAGGAAAGGGCAGGGTCTGAGTTCTCTCTCAGTCCCTTTTTGAAGAATCTCTGCCTTATTAATGGGAAACACATCCACACCCTCATTGCTGCTGTCTCTACCCTGGGTCTGCTGTCAGTTCTGGAAACTACTGAAGGGTCAGGGACTTCTCTGGTCTCTCACAGCTTTTCTTCTCACAGGTGGAAAAGGAGGCAACTATGCTCCAGCTTCAGGTAAGAGTGGTGGGCAGGATTGTCCCTGAGGGCTGTGGAATGAAGCTGGCGTATTTGGGGAGCTCTGGTAACACATAATAGCTCCTCCAGTAAATCTCCTAGGAACCAAATTTTTACCTTCCCATGAATACATATATTTTTACCCTAGACACGGACAGTGACCAGAGCTCTGATGTGTCTCTCCCAGACTGCCAAGGTGAAACTCTTGGGACTGATTTGGGGAGGAACAAATTGGACATGATTGGATTTCAGAACTCCCAGAATCACGTTTAAGTGAGTGGTGGGTGGTTGGGATGCTGTCCTCACTGTGATTGTTCATGACTCTTGTTCTGTAGCGTGAAGACAGCTGCCTGATGTGGATGGAGTGACAGACGATGTGTCCAGGTCTCTCCTGTGACATCCAGAGCCCCTCAGTTCACTCTCAGTAAGAGTGTCTGATGGTCCCTGTGATCCTATGGGCTCAACGTGAAGAACTGGGGAGCCCAGCCAGCATATCAGGACGCTGTCCCTGCACTGCCCTGTTCCCTTCCACAGCCAACCCTTCTGTTCCTGCAGACAGGAGGGGAATCTCCATCCTGTCTCCCCCATGCTACCTTAAATTGCAGCCCCTGACTTCCCCACTGAAAATAAGAATCTGAATGTGAACTTGATTGATTATATCTTTGATCTGACAGTTTGATTCGCAGCTAAATTAAAGGATTGAGCTAGAGTTTATGGAGGAAATAAATGGCAATGTAGAAAACCTCCCAGAATCTGTGTTCTGTGCTCTGTGCATCTGGTGGGTCAGGATGAGGCTGTGGGAGCTGAGTGAGAACAGGGCTGTGCCCAGGTGGAGCTCAGTGTGTTGTTGAGATTGACAAGTTCACTTGTCAACTCTGTCTCCTCCTGGCTCAATTCTCTTTATCACTTAGAACCAAATGCTGACATCTGTGATCACAGGGACACTGGGATGGCCAGAGCCTTGTCCTGTCCCAGGGATTATGAGGAACCAGGGCTGTTGTCTTGGCTGTGATCTTTTCCCTGTCTTCTGTTTTTATTTCTTGTATGTTTAGTTAGTAAGGAGGACTAGGCTTGTTCCTGTTCCTGTGAGTGGTGTCTGCCTCATTATCCTGTGGGGTCCCTGAGTGACAGCATTAAGAGGTGTTTTCCGTCCTTATCCCCTCAAGGCCCAACTAGGCCCCTGCACTCAGGAGACTGTGGGATGAGAACATGAGTTTCTGTCTCCTGAGCTCCTGCCTCCCTTGAGGCCCCTCCCTTTCCATTCTCTCCTTCTTTCCCATCTATCAGAATCTAACCCGGGTTGTAGGATGGGAAGAGAGGAGGGATCCACAGGGTCTCGTCTCAGATCTATCCTGTGGAGCCGGGCTATGGTGGCGCACGCCTTTAATCCCAGCACTCGGGAGGCAGAAGCAGGCGGATCTCTGGGAGTTCGAGACAGCCTGGTCTACAGAGCTAGTTCCAGGACAGGCTCCAAAGCCACAGAGAAACCCTGTCTCGAAAAACCAAAAACAAAAAAGAAAGTAATCAAATCTATCCTGTGTTCTGCCCAAGTCCCCTCTCCCTCACTACCTCTGGGAATCCTGGTTGTTTCCTCAAGTGGAGACTGGTGTGGGATAATTGTATTCTGTCAATCATGTTTTAAATAAATGCTGATTGGCCAGGCAGGAAGTATAGGCGGGAAAAACAGACAGGAAGTAAAGGTGGAGCAAAGAGAACAGGAGTATTCTGGGAAGGAGGAAGCTCCCTCAGCCATTCCTGCCCATACTACTGAAGAAGCAGGATGTGACCTGCCTTATGGCTAACAAGGATAAGAATAATGGATTAATATAAACCACAAGAGCTAATAAGTAGCCTGAGCTAATGGGCCAATCAGTTTATAGTTAATGCAGACTCTCTGTGTGGTTTTCTCTGGGATTAAACGGCTGGGGGACCGGCTGGGAGAGAAACCCCAACAAGCAGGCCCTCATGTTACAGAATGCTGCCCACGTGTTACAGAACAGGCTGAGTCTACTCAGATTTGTGTTTATTAAAAAACATGATGCAGATAAGGACAGGACTGAGCCAGCGACCTGGGTCAGAGCAGGTCTGAGGCAGCAATCTCCAAAAGAGCAGGACTGAGCCAGCGACCTGGGTCAGAGCAGGACTGAGCCAGCAACCTGGGCCAGAGCAGGCCTCAGACAGTGAACTCCACAAGAGCAGGTACAGGGGAGCAACCACTGAGCAGTAGGCCAGAGACCAAGACCTCTGTAGGTCTAGACGTGAAATTGGGTACTTCAGGAAATAGATCTGAGCAAGGGACCCTGTGAGTCTGGGTATCATTTGAGGACTACCGAGGAACAAGGCCAGAGCCAGGACCTCTGTGGGTCTGGGCATGAGTCAGGAACCTCAGGGGTTCCTGAGCCCGGGAACTCCAAGGAGTAGATGAGCGCCAGAGTCCTTTAAAGGACCAACCCCGAAGCCAGGGACTTCTGCAGGAATGGATCCAGACCAGGGACCTTTAAGAAACAGGTCTGAGCTGACAACCTAGGCTAGAGCAGGCCTCAGAAAGCTCCGATTAGAAGACCCAGATATTAATCTGTGGTAGGAGCTGCGGGCCACTTCCTACCACCCGGCTCCCGCACTGCTAGCTTTACCCAAAATAATTACACAGAAATTGTATTCTTTTCAACACTGCCTGGCCCATTAGTTCTAACCTTTTATTGGCTAACTCGCACATCTTGATTAACCCATATTTAGTAATCTGTGTAGCCCCACAAGGTGGCTTACCAGAAAAGATCTTAACCTGTGTCTGTCTCGGAGAAGAGAGTCATGGTGACTGCTTGAATCTGCTTCTTTCTCCCAGCATTCTGTTCTGTCTACTCCACCCACTTAAGGGCTGGCCTATCAAAGGCCAAGCAGTTTCTTTATTAATTAACCAATGAAAGCAACAGATAGATGACAATTCCACATCATTAATCCACAAACATTCAAACACCTGATTTTTGACAAAGAAGCAAAAAAATAATCAACTGGAAAAAAGAAAACATAGTTAACAAATGGTGCAGGCATAATTAAATATCAACTTATAGAAGAATGAAAATAGATCCATGTCTATCACCATGCACAAAACTCAAATTCAAATGGATCAAAACCTCATCATAAAGCCAGCCACACTGAACGTTATAGAAGAGATTTGGGAAGTATATCTGAATGCACTGGCACAGGAGAACACTTCCTAAATATAACCCCAGTAGCAAAGACACTGAGAGAAGCAATTAATAAATGGGACCTCCTGGAACTGAGATCCTTCTATAAAGCAAAGGACATGGTCAACAAGACAAAACGACAGCCTATAGAATGGGAAAAGATCTTTACCAATCCCACATCAGACAGAGGTCTGATTTCCAAAAGATACAAAGAATGCAAGAAATTGGTCATCAAAAGAATAAATATTCCAATAAAAAATGGAGTACAGACCTAAACAGAGAACTCTCAATAGAGGAATCTAAAATGTCTGAAAGACACTTAAGGAAATACTCAACATCTTCAATTTAGTTGAAGGATAGTTGCATCCTTAGAGAATGCAAATCAAACCAACTCTGAGATTCCATCTTAACCTATAAAAATGGCCAAGATCAAAAACACTGATGACAACTTATGCTGGAGAGAATGTTGGGTAAAGGGGACACTCCTGCATTGCTAGCGGGAATTCAAGCTGGCACAGCATTTTTAGATGGCATTATGGTGATTTCTCTGAAAATTAAGAAGTAAGCTTCCTCCAAACCCAGTAATACCACTTTTGGGTATGTATCCAAAGGATGCTCAACCACAAGGGCATGTGCTCAACTATGTTCTTAACAGCATTGCTTGTCATAACCAGAACCAAGAAATAAACTAAATGCCCCTTGACCGAAGAATGGATAAGGAAAACATGGTACATTTACACAATGGTATACTATACAGCAGAAAAAATAACGCATCTAGCCGGGCGGTGGTGGCGCACGCCTTTAATCCCAGCAATCGGGAGGCAGAGGCAGGCAGATCTCTGGGAGTTCGAGGCCAGCCTGGTCTACAAGAGCTAGTTCCGGGAGGGGCACCAAAGCTACAGAGAAACCCTGTCTCAAAAAACAAAAACAAAAACAAAAAAAAACGCATCTTGAATTTTGAAGGAAAATGGCTGGAGCTAGAAAACATTATTTTGGGTGAGGTAACCCAGACCCAGAAAGACAATTATCACACGTATTCACTCATAAGTGGTTTGTAAACATAAAGCAAAGAAATCATCCCACAAATCACAATCCCAGAGAACCTAGACAACAATGAGAACCCTAAGAGAGACAAACATAGATCTAATCTACATGGGAAGTAGAAAAGGACAAGATGTCCTGAGTAAATTGGAAGCATGAGGACCTTAGGAAAGAGGTGAAGGGGAGGGGAGAGGCAGAGAGGGGAGAAGAGAAAAATATAGACCTCAATAAAAATCAATCCACAAAAACATGATTCATGGGCTGAAGAGATGACTCAGGGCTTGAGAGCACTTGATGCTCTTACAGAGGACCCAGGTTCAGATCCCAGCACCCAATGATGGCTCATAACCATCCATAATTCCTGTTATGACCAGTGAGGTGAGGGTTTACTCAGCTGATGGTGGATGGATGTTTTCCTTGGTCTGCTGTCACTGTCTCTATCTGGAGTTGGAAAAATCCAGTCCTCATGCAGGGGGCACCAATATGTCAATTGTTTATGTAAATTTTTCTATTATTAATAAAACTCGGGGGTCAGATATTGTGGTAAAAACCTGATAGATCAAGAAAGGAGTGGAGAAGCAACCAGCTGACCCTGTCTCTTCATGCTTCCCACACTGAAGAGGCCCATGAATCTTTACAGGCCCACCCTTCTCTTTCTTCTGCCTCTATCATACTGTATTCTGGGTCCCCCACAATGTCATGGCTAATTCCAGACAGCTGGTTCTTGACTCCGCCCCCTGACCCAAGGATAACTTTATTGACAGTCTTGAGTTTCACAGTACAATCAATTTTCCCTCTAGATTTCCCCCTTGTCTACATAAAAAGGAAAAGTTTTAACTCTAACATAGTAAAACTATGTACAATAAGAACAATTATCAGGTAGGAATTACATTTACATGCAGCAGTAGAAGGCGCTGGAGATGCACACCTTTAGTTCCAGCAGTAGAGGGCGCTGGAGATGCACACCGTTAGTTCCCGCACTCGGGAAGACAGAGGCAGGCTGATCTCTGTGAGTTCCAGGGCAGCCTGGTATACATAGTTAGTTCCAGGTCAGGCTCCAAAGTTACAGAAAAAAACCTTTCTCAAAAAAAAAAATACATCTACAATGTTCAATCCATTTGTATTTGACAAATTGGTAGAAATTATTCTATTATCTGTCATACCTTAGTGAATTCAATGTTTTAAACCTAAAGCCCTTTCCAACGTAACTTCTATTACTATCCTAAAACTACCGTTTTAGACCTCAGATATTTCTAGGATAAACATCTTAAGCTTTTATGTCTCTCAACCCTATAAACCATACATCTCTTTGTAAGTTTCTTTTCTGAATTTTGTAGAAAAATAAAATGGTGAAACTATCTAATTTTCAACCACATCAGAGACCTGAGAAGGATAAGTATTACCTAAATGTTTAGGAAATGTTCAGGAAGTGTAGCACAAACAACTTTCTTTTGAGGGGGTTCGAGACAGGGTTTCTCAGTGTAATAGCACTGAGAAATGTCCTGGAACTCATTTTCTAGACCAGCCTGGCCTTGAACTCACAGAAATCCACCTGCCTCTACTTCTTGAGTGCTGGGAATAGAGGCATGCATCACCACCGCCTGGCTCAAACTACTTTCAAAACTACAGTAATGATAGAGCCAACTGGCTGCCTAGACAATCACCCAAGGTTTCTTTGCAATGTTGTGGCATTCAGCTTTGGCCTACAAACCTAGAATGTCTGACTTGTCTGTGGAGAGGAAATTCTGAAGCACTGTCATATCCTGTTTTAGGAAGTTCAGCAGTTGCCTTTCTTTGTGTCCTGCTTCTCCAGTTTGCTCATCTTACCGTCAGCAGCTGAGGCGAGGGCAGTTTCCTGCCCAATGGTTAGCTTTTCCACATCGAGAGCAAAGTTCTCTATGTGCCCCAGTGCCCATCAGCTTCTCTGAAGGAAATTTGTGCTTTCCGGAGCAGATGGGTCTCACTCTCATGAAAAGCCTCATGTTATTAAAACATCTGAAATGCCAAAGTCTATACATCTCTGAAGTGTTTGAAGACTAACTATCTACCTATCTATCATCTATCTATCTATCATCTATCTATCTATGTATCTATCTATCTGTCTACCTATCTATCATCTATCTATCTATCATCTATCTATCTATCTATCATCTATCTATCTATCATCTATCTATCTACCTATCTACCTATCTATCTATCTATCTATCTATCTAAGACTATCTGTTCAACCTTGAAAACATACCTAACATGACTACAAGTTTGACTGTTATGGGTGACTAACTATTAACCTGCATTTCTTAATTATCTTAAATATTTATAATAAAAGCTTTCAAGGACTAGGACTTTGCATCACATTTTTAAATGAGCTGCATAGTTGCAATACCTTAAACAAGAGTAAAAAAACATATGCAGTATGTTATACAAAAATAACAAATTTATTTAGTATACACAAATCCATACCAATGTAAAATATTTTAAGGTAATTGTTCCTTTTCAGTTTAAAAGTAGATCCAGCAACCTACCCTTTTACCCTGTCATTTCTATATCTCCCTCTTTTATCTTTCAAAGAAAGATCCATCAATATATTCTCCTCCCTTTCTTAGTTTCCTCCCTGCCCATGACAAATAACAACTTGCAGCTAACTCCCTAAGCGACAACGAACATCCATAACCCATTGAATGACCAAAAATCATCCACCCCATCTCTTAGGAATGTGGGCATCATGTTCTTAAAATTACTTCCTGTTGCCTGGGGGCAATGGCATCTTTAGGGGACCCTGAGAAACTTAAAATAAGGGTCAAGTCCTGGGGGATCAGCTGTATCATTTGTTGTCCAGTCTCAGTGTGATGAGAAAGTGCAGGGCTTACGTCCTTGACTGGAAGAGTCTGGGAGGCTGGATCATCTCAGCTAACCACTTTGAAGTTGTCCTGAGTAGTTTGTAACTCAAAGCTGCACTTTGGGTGGTGTTTGTAAGCTCAGTGGTGTTACCGCAATCCAGGCAGATTCATCATTGCAGGGCCCATCATCTTCTTGAAGTACTCAAAGGTCACTGCTAGGAATGGTCACAGTTCACTGCAGAAAACCTAATCATTTGAAATGTCATGTGTGTGAGGTCCACGTGTGACTCAGTTTCCACCTGGAGTCATTCTGACTTAAAGAAGTCATTTGAGTTCAAGCTCGCCTGTTCTGTCTTTTCCAATACCCTTGAGGGCTGTGAAGAAGTTCTATAAGTCCATGGGAAGAACATTTCTGCCCATAAGAAAGCACACATTACTATTAAGATTTGGACTGCTATATGCCTGCTGAAGGCACTCCTCCTTAGTGATTGGCAGCTGCTTGCTACTAGCTGAATTCTTGCATAGAGATAACGCACCTGCTTGAGCTCCCTCCCAAGGACGGAGCAGGGAGGGGCCTAGCAGACTCTACTGCCCTTTGTTCTGCCTTTTGCCTGTAATTAGTATATATGCTAGCTGAGAAATAAACTTCGGGATGTTTGGTATTTACCTTCTGTCCTCCCAGGCTATCCCATGTTTCAGTCTTCATTTCTCTTAATCAACCATTTCCTGTAACCTTGCACACCCTCCCAGGTACCTCTTGTTCATTCCTGCCAGCTCAGGCTCCAACACATATGCAGCAGGTCTCTGGGTTAAAGGACCACAGTCTGTTAAATACATTCGGGATACACAAACTTAGTTCCCAGTTACCTGCCTCAGACTCAAACCCGAAGCCATGTACAGGAAGCTAGATGAAGCTTATTTCTAGAATTAGTTAGTATTGTATATGACCATAAATATCATGATGGAAAGCTTAAATATAGATATATAATAATCTTATAAATTTTGAGATAGGACTTAATCTTAAGAAATGTTTTTAAGGCAGGTGGTGGTGGCATAAGCCTTTAATGCCAGCACTGACGGCAGAGGCAGGGGGATTGGCCATAACACGTTTCATCTCAAATATTCGCCTCTCTGGGTCTCAGCTTCACACATCTACTCCTTGGCCTTGGGCCCCACCTCACCTGCCCTCTGTGTAGGTCTATAAAATTTATAGGCATAAAATTGATTTTATTATTCATAAAATATAGCCTTTCCTTGACATTCTTATTTGTCAGAAACTGGAATCCATCTCATTAAGTCAACCAGGTGGCAGCCATGTGATTGTCCCAGCTCATTTGCATGAGAATCTGCAGTTTGTCAAAGTCACATGACCTCAGCAGATGTGCCAGCTGTTGGTGTCCAGTGCAGGAGGGTCAAATGGCCTTTAAAAATGTCTTCAAGGGCCTGGAAACATGATCTCCAGCTAAGAGCATTTACTGTTCCTGCAGGAGATGATGGTTTGAACCCAGCACCATGTCTCTGTCTGAAGGTGGAGTTCACAGCTGCCCACATCTCCAACTCTAGGTACCTGCGCCCTCTTGTGGTCTCCTCGGGCACTGCATGCTCATCCCTGCCTGTCCAGGCCATGGGATGCAGCTGAAGACAGGAGAAATCAACGCAAGGGTGAATTGGTGAAACAAATCAAAGCTGAGAGGTCGGTGGAAACACGATTTTAATAAAAACTCAAGGTCAGAAATTGGGGTTGGACCTGAAGATCTGAAAACCAAAACAGCCAGCCACTGGCTCTTCCCTTGACCTCAGTCTGAAATGGCACTCCTCTGTCCTGGAATCTCAGAGAGACACTGTCTCTGAGAGCTGTTTCCTCCTATTTTATAATCCTCTCTGGGACTGGGATTAAAGGTAAGCACCACCACCATCAAAGGCCTGCACCACCCAGTTTCTATGGCAACCAGAACTCAAAAAGAAGGTGTGCGTCATTACGGCTACTGCGGCTAAAGGTGTGTGTTACCGTGATCTGGTCCGTAATGCTGACCAGTGGGACTGTTTCACTCTCAGATCTTCAGGCAGTATTTAGTTAGTAAAACACAAATGAAATGCCACTACACTTCTCCTTTTTGTCTAAAAAAAAAAAAACTATAACTAATATAAGAAAACTATATACAATAAGTACAATGACTATATACAATATATACAGGCAGTAAATACATCAACAATGTCTAGTCCATTTGCATTTGACAAACTCACAGAAAATATTTTATATCTATCCTATTTTGGTGAGTCCAAAGTCTTATACTTAATTTACTTTTTATCATAGCTTGCTTTCTGTATCTGGTAAACTATAACTATAGCTAACTAGTCTTGAACTCCCTCAGAGACCCAAGAAGGAAATCATATTAACTGTGTGAGCAGGAAGTGCAAGCAAGTGACTTGAGTAATGACAGAGACGGTGACTTCCTGAACAGGCACCCAAAGTTCCTCTGCAACATTGAGGCTTCGGTCTTCAGCCTACAGGGATAACAAATTCAACAGACTTTTCTGGAAGCAGGATATTTCGTGTGCTGCTTGTCTAATTAGGACAGTATACTGACAGCTTGAGACATGGGCGTTTTCTTGCCCAGTGTCTTACTTTTCCCACAAAGAAAGTAAATTCCATATGGAGTTTCTTCAGTGTCCATTATCTTCTCTGAACAAGGTTGGTGCTGCCAGAAGCAAACACGTCTCATTGCCATAAAAATGAAGAACCTAAGATATTAAAACATTTAAATGCCATATTCTACAGATCTCTGAGGCAATTGAAGATGATCTATCTAAATTATATATTTTTTGACCTTTAAAACATCCCTAATGTGATATCCAAAACCGATCTGAAAGTAGCACTGTCAGCATCATGACGTCATAACAGCCAGGTGGATTCGTTGTTGTGGGGCCCACCTTCTTCCTGGAAACTTCATAGATTACTGCAGAAAATTTAATGTTCATTGTGAAAAACATAAACATTATTTATACAGACATACATTCAATGAAAGGTACTATAGAGACAAAAGTATTAATGGGGAAAAATAATATCTTTCCAAAATTCTTCCTTCTTTCTGTCCCATACCAGATGGATCCTGATATGAGACAGAAACACTGCATTTTATTTGATTGGCGAGCGTTTCCTCTATCGTGTCTTCAATGCCTGAGATTCTCTTCCATCTCTTGTATTCTCTTAGTGATGCTTGCATCTGTAGCTCCTGTTCTCTTCCCCGGATTTTCCATTTCCAGAACTCCCTCAGTTTGTGTTTTCTTGATTGTGTCTTGATTCTTGATTATTTCAGTTTTCAGGTGTTGAATGGTTTCCTTCATCAGGTGATGGTTTTTCTTGACTTGCTTAGCATTCTTTAAGGGATTTATTGATTTCTTCGATTTTCTGATTTGTTTTTCCTTGACGTCGTTAAGAGAATTTTGTGTTTCCTCATTAAGAGCCTCTGTCATCTTCATAGAGTAATCTTTAAGTTCATTTTCCTGTGTTTCTGCCGCATTGGATGTTCAGGCTTCTCTGTTGTAGGATCACTGGGTTCTGGTGGAGGCAGGACGGCTCTTTCCATTGTTGGATGGATTCTTACGCTGTCATTTACTCTTCTCCTCCAAAGCTGTGGCTTCTGCCTGTGCTGGTTCTTCCAACTGTTGTGGTTTGCACCTGTGTCTATGCAGCCGGCTGTTTTTCAACTGGTGTGTTTCATGCCTGTGCCTGTGTGGTCTGCTGGGGTTGCAGGTGAGGGCCGGCCACAGGGAGGGTGCTCAGGTGCTTGGGATTGGGCAGAAGAGTGTGTCTTGTGGGACAGTGTTCAGTGGGTGTCGGGGGATGTAACCTGGAGGCAGGTATCTCATCTGATTGCAGGATGGTGGGAACTGCAGCAGAGCCTCAACTTGCTTTCTTAAAGCGCCCAGGACCAGCACCCAGGGATGGCACCACTCACAACAGGCTGGGCCAACCCCACCAATCGCTAGTTATGAAAATGACCCATGGACTTGTGTACAGGCCAATCTGATGGGAGTCTTTCTCAACTGAGAGTTCATCCCTCCTCCAAAATGACTCTAGTTTATGTCAATTGACATTAAAATCTACAGTCATTAAATTTGTGGAGAAACAGACCCCACAATTCTAATACAAATTTCCATATTAGTTATTTCTCTATTTCTGTGCTGAAATGCCATAACCAGGCAATGTATATAAGAAAGCGTTTACTTGGACTTACTGTGTAATGGGAACAGAGATGACCACTCAGACACTTCACAGCCAACAGAAAGTCTTGATATCAGCTGGCTGGGACAACACCCAGGTACTCAGGACACAGAAGGGACGACACCCAGGTACTCTGAGGCCCAGATGAGACCCAAGTGTCCAGATTTTGAATGCAAATCCACATTCTGACATTTTACTCAACACCTTCAGGGGCCTTCACACAGGCAAGCAAATTAGCAGAAGACACGATGAGCTAGCTGGGGCCTATTGACCTCAGGTACCTAGAATACAGTTGGGGTTCCAAGGGATTCTCCAAGCAGATCACATTATAGTTAGACTTGAAATGTCTTCAGCAAGAACACAGGTGGAGAAACCTGCACCATCTTGTCCTGCCATGAGTGCTCTAGAGGGCAGAGTCCGTGACGGGGGAGTGGAAGCATGGTGACTGCAGCAGGGACCTGAGAGCTTATGTCCTCATCCACACACAGGAAGAGGCGACGACGAGCTGGGAATAAGGCACAGCTTTGAATCCTCAAAGCCCACCCCAGTGATGACTTCATCAGGGCTACATACATCCTGCCCCAACCCCACAACCAATGGGAACCAAGTATCCAAACATATGGAACTACAGGGGGCATTCTCATTCATAACATCATGTATGGCTACAAAGAGAGGTTCATGGGTCGCATGAGATCCTGTTTTAAAAAATAAATGATAGATACATACATACATACATATATACATACATAGAGAGAGAAAGAGATTCATAGATAGGTAGGTAGGTACATACACACATACAAACATACATACATACATACATATCTACATACACAAATAAACAGTTAAAATACATGAAGTCAATCTTTAGTAAATATAAATTGTCATAGTCATATGTATATTTATGTGTGGGTAGAGAGACTTGATTATAGAATCAAACACTTTGTGTAATAAATTATTTTATTAACAGACTGACTTAGGATGAGGCTGGTCCATGGACACCTGATGCACAGGTTGTTGTCCACAGAGAAGGTCACCAAATGTAACTATCTATGGCCCAGAAATCCCACTACTGGGAAAGAATCCTGAGGACAGGAAGTCATGTGTCAGAGGTCAGCTCCCCCTGATTCACGGCACACTGGTCACAAGAGCCAACATACACAGAAGACCCTAGAGTCCCATGGCCAGATGAATGAGTTAAAACAATGTCCATTCAGCCCTTGGTCAGTTTCCTACCAAAAGGTATGAAACCCAGGAAAATGCCATTTAACACCAAAAGGAGCATGCCTACCCATAATTCAAACCAGCTGAAGCAATGGTCAGGACTCATCGCCTGGTGTCTGAACAGAAGGCATGGACGCCCTGTTCCCACAGCCACAGAGTCAGATCTGAGAGCAGTGTCAAGGCTCCAGGCCCTTCCAGGACTCAGCCTGCGGGCTTTTCTGTGGCTTCTACAGTCCCACAAGGACACACACTGA
This sequence comes from Microtus pennsylvanicus, assembly GCF_037038515.1. Classification (NCBI taxonomy): domain Eukaryota; kingdom Metazoa; phylum Chordata; class Mammalia; order Rodentia; family Cricetidae; genus Microtus; species Microtus pennsylvanicus. The sequence goes on along the minus strand of NC_134585.1, from coordinate 2,524,471 downwards.
CAACTTAGAGGCAGAGAACTGCACTATGGGAGAAAAGCGTCACCAGGATGAGGGAGAAATGGGGATTCCTCCCCTGGGGGAGAGTCAACTCCAGAGCCTGGGGTGAACCCCTCCCCTGGAGGATTCCCAGACTCTTCCAAAGAAGGCAAAAATAACCTCTTCCCTTTCTTCTCCCTCTTCTTCCTCTTCCCCCTCCTCCCCTTCCTCCCCTTCTTCCTTCTTCCCTTCTCCTCCCCTTCTTCTCCCTCAGAGTCATGCTCCAAGGAGCTGAGAATCATTGAAACATCTCCGGACTTGAGCCTGAAGTATGGGAAAAGAGTCCCAGCGAAGGAAGCTTCATGGAAGGAGAAAATATGGGACATCTCACTCATGTTATAGAAGGAAATGTCGCCTTCGCTGTAGTCCACAAACACCCCCACACGCTGGGGAGCTTGCCTAAAGGATAATGAAGCCCTCCCACTGTCAATATAGGCCCAGTATCCACTGCTAGACCGCCCCACAGTCCAAACCCCCTTTTGGGGACACTCTGAGTAAAAGCCTTTTCTCTCCACATCTTCCCTGCAGACCCCCAGAGTCCACTTGCTGCTGTCTCCATTCCTTATCTCCACCTCCCAGTAGCGTCTTCCGGAGGAGATGCCTTCCATGCCTAACACACAGAAGAGGTCATCCAGGCACAGAGTGGTATCCTTCCGGGTCACACGCCTCCTGTCCTGAGAGATGGCGAGGGTGGGGTGGGCAGTGTCTGGATCCAGAATGACAGACCCTGAAGGAGAGTTACCAATCATGGGAGGTCCTCTCCAGCCCCTAAACAAGGCCTCAGCCATCCCACCTCCACCTCAAAGTCTCTTAGCTTCTTCAGGGGGAAAAGTCCCCCCCAGAGCAGCCTGTGGCTCAAGACCATAACTGGCAAGCAGGGGAAGGGAACAAAAGGCCATCTAGGGGTTCAAGGTCACAGGGCCCTTGAGAACCAGATCCAGCTTAGTGAGCATCCCCTCTGCCTCCCAGACCACCACCACTGAGGTTGTCACCACAGGAGCTGAAGGAGGGACCAGAGCCATGGGAAGAGCAGGAGGAGTGTCCCTAAGGACCAGAGTCACTCACAGGACTGGAAGTGCTCCCTGCGCCAATCTACAAGAGAAGAACAGGTCATGTGAGGGGTTTCAGACACTGTACCCATCTGGTCAGTGCCTGTCTCGTGAAACACAGACCTGGGAGTTGTGGGGACAATGTACCTGCTGAACAAACATATACATACACACACACACGCAAATACATACACACACATAAACACACACAAATAGACACACAGAGACACACATATACACAAACACATACACATAAACATATATACACATACACACACAAATATACATACACAGAGGCACACTAAGACACACATATACACATACACATAAACATATATACACATACACACACAAACACACATAAATATACATACACAGAGACACACTAAGACACACATATACACATACACATAAACATATACACACAAACACACACAATATACACACAGAGAGATACGCAGAGACACACATATATACAAACACATACACATAAATATATATACACACATAAATATACACACACAGAGACATGCAAAAATACACATACACATATATACACATACACACACATAAAGAAACATACATACACACAGAGATATATGCATACACACGAACACACACATACACACATACACACAGCGACATACACATACACACAAAAACACACAGAGAGACACACATATATACACATACAACAGAGAAACACGTACATATAGACACAAACACACACATACACAGAGAGACATACACATACACACACACACTCACACACATTCTTGAAAAGGGAGAGGAAGGGCCTTGTGATTCTTCTCTCCTAGTAACCAACAATTTCCTGTAAATCCACGGGGGAGGGGCCATGAGCCCACCCCTCTCTCCATGACAGAAAACTAATGGCCCCACTTCTGTGCAGGCCTCCTTGGGGTAGCTGCTTCTGACAGCTCAAGAGGTAGGGTCATCTGAAGGAAGGAATCCGAACAGAGGAAATGCCTCCATAGGATTGGCTGTAGGCAAGTCCTTGGGGCATTCTCTTGATTGATGATGGGTATGGGAGAACCCAGCCCATGGTGGGCTACGTCTTCCCGTGGACAGTGGTCATAGGGCTGGCCAGGAGGACACGACACTCCTCCTGGCTCTGCACCAATTCCTGCCTCCACATCCTGCCCTGTGCGACTCCTGCCTAGACTTGCTGTGGTGTGAACTGGAAGTGTGAGTCACACAAACTCTTTCCTCTTGAAGTTGCTTTTGGTCATAGCGTTTCAACACAGCAGGGAAACCCTAAGACCCGTGTTCCGCCCAGAGGACAGCGGTCTCCAGAGTCACGCACCTGCATACAGCTGGGCCTTCCTCCAGGCTGCAAAGGAACATATTCTCCTGAGAACCAATCAGAACAGCCCACTCAAACAGTCCACCAACCCATCCTCCTCCATTCTAAAGGTGAGGTTTACCTAGGAGGAGAGAGGACCCTGAGGAGCTGGATTCTGCAAGATGCAGAGGCAGCAGAGAATTGTGAAAAATTCCATGGACCAGGGATGAGGAGAATGGTGCCGTAGGCTGTCTCCCACGGGTCAGATGCTATGTGGCTTTTTGGCTGTCAAATACCTGCCTCTACTTCAAAACCCAAAAAGGAATTACTAAAATAATAATAATAAAAGTATTCTAAGAATATTCAGCTTCGTTGTTAATAACCAATACGTCGCTGTGACGTTTTGAAAGAAAATGGCCCCCAAAGGGAGTGGCACTATTAGGAGGTGTGCCCCTGTTGGCGTAGGCATGGTCTTGTTGAAGGAAGTGTGTCACTGTGGAGATGGGCTTTGAGGTCTCCTATGCTCAGGTAAGAGAGACCACTTTCTATTGTCCCTGAGTCAAGACATGAAAACGCCCAGCGCCTTCTCCAGCACCATGTCTGCCCACCTGGCACCTTGCTTCCTGCCATGCCAATGATGGACTTAACCTCTGAACTAAGAGAAAGCCAATTAAATATTTTCCTCCTAAGAGTTACTGTGGTCAAGGTTTCTTTTCACAGCAATAGAAACCGTAACTAAAACAAGTGCTATATAGGAAATTATCCTAGAGAATAAAGTAAAATTGTTCAGCAGTTGTCAGAAACTAGGACGGCAACAGAGTTTTTTGGAAAGGTAGATTTGGAGGCCAGAGGACCCAGCTCACCATCCCTTCCCACTCAGGTCCGCAGCCCTGGCTCTGCCCATCACTTTGATCAACACCTTCAGAGCTGAGGGAACAGACTCCCTGGGGGATGACTGTGGAATGGGTGGAGGTCACACTCCAGGATCTGTGACCTGATTCACTTATAAACATCTTCTGCAGGTTGGCTTTGTGTCAGCTGGGCACAAGCTAGAGTCATCTGAGAGGAGGAGACTCAGCTGAGAAAATGCCCCCATAAAAACGGCTGCAAGCAACACTGTGGGGCGTTATCATGGTTTAGGATTATTGTAGAAGGGGTCCGCCCACTGTAGACAATGTCAGTACAGGGAAGGGGATCCTGGAGAGGACCAGCAAGCAGGCTGAGCAGGCCATTGGGAGCGAGACAGCAAGAGGTTGTTCTCTGTGGTCCCTGCTTCAGTTCCTGCCCCAGGTTCCTGCCTGCATCTTCACTGAAAGTTTAACTCTGGTGTTTAGCCCCCAGGGCAGGCAATAGTCCAGAGCTAATGGAGACAAAAGTCAACAATACAGACAACAGGCATTGGTGGGAATAAGGCCCTGGGGCACAGGGCACATCCAGAGACCCAGGTCTTCCAGCTCTGAGCAGAGATCTGAAAAGCCCATAGAACAGGCTTCCCCATCCCAGAACCTTCCACTTCTGTCCCCTCAAGAGGTTCCCATTCTGCCTAGAATCAAGGAGAGGGCACCCCTGGGCGCATGTGCACAGGGAACCATGGGACTTTGGGGCAGTCACTCACCAGCCTTATAAGCTGCCTTCCTCCAATCTGAAAAACAACATGAGGACTCAAGTGAGCTGCTGGGCTACGGAGGGGACACAGAGTCAGGAGGAAAAGCATGGGGGGACACACGGGGCTCAGGAAGAAAAGTGTGACTCACCCAGCTCCTCCTGGAGTCTGCCTGAAAAACAGAAGAGAGGAGCTGTGCACTTGGCAGAAAAACAGGAAACAATGTTTCCTACTAGTCTGCACTAGAGCCCAGCTGACCCCAGGACTCCAGCCCTGCTCTCGGGGCTTCGGGGGCCACCTACTCTGATCCCAGAACCCTGGATCTTCCTGGAGACTCTGGCCCAGTCCTTCACTGCCATCAGTACTTACAGGCTGTCTGCAGCGCATGCTCCTTTGTCTTCTGCCACTCCTCCTGCTCACGCTGCAGATTCTCCCATTCCTGATGACCCTGCAGCCTTGCACGCTGCTCCCATATGAGAAAACAGCAAGACCCTAGGACTAGAAGTCCCATCATGGTCATGCTCACGGCAAAAGCTGGCATCCAGGGAGAAGCCTGAGGGAAGAAGGGCTCTGTGGCCCAGGCAGAGAGCCAGTGAGGGGCACACCTGAGGACAGGCAGCCCAGCACACTCCAGAAAGGACATCCTCTTCCCGAGCTCTGTAGGAGTGAGGAACAGCCCTCACCTGGGATGAACATGGCCATGGCCTTCTCCTGGCCCAGGATGGGGTTGAAGGTGGAGCAGGTCACACTCCCCAAGGACCTGTCTCTCACCACCAATGTGCTCTCCATGCTGAACAGACCTGCAGCATCTTCAGTGTGGGTCTCAGAGGATGCTGGGAGATTCTCCCCTCTGGAGTCTCTCCACTGCACCTGGGGCTTCGGGTACCACCCTGAAGTACTGCACACCACACACACACCACCATCTTCTGTACCTTTGATGTGCACTTCAAGGACAGAGCCCATCCCTGCAGGAGGACACATGTGAGGACCCTAGAAGACACTTTAGGCTCAGGGACCCCAGGATCACCTGTGCGTCTCATAGGAACCTCTCATGGGAAACACAGGTATTGAAGAGGAAAGCCCTCCAGGGCTGGGACCAGGATTTGCCCCCATTGCTCAACAGCAGAAAGATAACAGTGTCCACTGCTATGGGAAAGAGGGTACGGGTCACTCTTCTATCAACCACAAGACCCAGAGGAACTGAAGGACATTGAACCCAGAGCCCTGAGGTAGAAACCATCACTCCGTCTCCCCATTCTCCACACACCTGTGAGCTCCAGGAGACCAGGACACCCAGGTCCACCCAGGGAAGCCCTGAACACCCTCCCTTCCTCTACCCGATCATTTGTCTTAATCATTGATCATCATTTCTCACTGACGTCTCTTTGGAGCTCTCTGACTTTTTCTGCCTACGCCTCTAAAATATAAAACCCAACAGCTGGTGTTTACCATGACATTGGCAGGATCCCTGGTCCCCAGAACAAGGCCCAGTACATTTAGAGACTACACATAAAGAATTTAGATTAAAATAACCTATATAAGAATGTATCACCTCTTTCTCATCTCAAAAAAAACTTAAAAAATAAATAGAAATAACAATGATGGCCCTGAGCCCTGTATGGCAGAGCATGCCTGTGAGCCCAGAACTAGGAAGAAGCAGGAGGATCCAACGTTCAGGGTCACCCTCCACTACACGGCTGGCTTAAGCACAGTCTGGTCTACATAATTCATTGCTCAAAAATATATTAGGGAGCTGAGTGACATGATCCCTTACTTTCCTCCCACACACAAGTCCCCCAACATCTTTAGAACAGGGATCAGTTAACCAACCTGCCACCTTCAGCTCCAAGATGGCCTCTTCATAGAAGAGACCCTGTCTGAAGAAGCAGACATACATCCCTCTGTCTGAGACCCGGACATTTCCGATGCGCACAGCAGCCTTGCCTTGGTGGAACTGGTCCTTCACCAGCGAGGTGCGTCCTGAATACCCAGCCATCTGCTCTTGCTTCTGCTCTTGTTGGTCCCGATAGACAAACACTGCTTCTGAGAATCTGGAGCGGAACCACCTGAGCTCCATCTTCTCCACACTCACGGCTGGAGACAGGGAGCAGGGAAGTATGGCTTCCCCACCTGGAGCAGCCACGATGGGGTCTGAGGGACCCAACACCCGGAACTGCTCTGTGGACACAGATGTCACCGTGAGAGGACTGAAGAGACACAGGTTAAAGCAGAGAACACCCACTATGACATAGAATGTCCTGGGACCAGGAGGCAAAGGCCGGATGAGGCTGCTCTAGGCATTGTGGGTTAGGTGTCTATGTACAAGAGATCTTCAGAGCCAGGCAGCGGTGGCGCACGCCTTTAACCCCAGCACTCGGGAGGCAGAGGCAGGCGGATCTCTGTGAGTTCGAGGCCAGTCTGGTCTACAAGAGCTAGTTCCAGGACAGGCTTCATAAGCTACAGAGAAACCCTGTCTCAGAGAGAGAGAGAGAGCGAGAGCGAGAGAGAGAGAGAGAGAGAGAGAGAGAGAGAGAGAGACTCCCCATTCTGCCTGTGCCCCTGGCCCCAGACCCTTCCATTAGGAAACCTCTTGGGATTTCACTCTCCACCTTCCATGAACCTGTTCCCAGGGGACCTTTCAGGTAACTGGGTCTCAGCCCAGAGCTCAGGCTTGAGTAGGTCTGGCCTGGGCCAAGATTCTGCCTTTGTAAAATCCCTGCAGATGCTCACACCTTGGGTTTGAGAACACACCTTGAGAAACATAGTTCTACCTGGTCTGTCTTAGACCACACACAGGAAACTCATAACCTACAACCCTGAATTCACTGTATTAGTGCACATCTTCCTCCACTGAATTAACGTGAACCTTAAGACACAGAGCAGAGGCCTGGAGAGAGGGCTGAGCAGCCAAGAACACTAATTCCACTTGCAGAGGACCCGGGTTCCATTCTCAGCACCACATGGTAACTCCCAAGTGTCTGTAACAGTCTGCTAGACTCTGTGGGCATCAGACATGAAGGGGGCACACAGTCATACTTTCTGGAAAAAGCACCATATACATGGAGCCGAAGGCTACTTCTGTGAAAAATCACCCAGCACTACCAGGAATCCCAATTGCCTTTTGATAAAGAAGAAAGATGGCTGCCTCAGTCTGAGTGCTCTTGGTCCTCTAGCCCAGAAGGACTGTGATACTGGGACTGAGGGTGCCATCTGCTGCAGGACCTCCCACCCTCAGCCCAGCAGGACCTCCCACCCTCACCCCAGCAGGACCTCCCACCCTCACCCCTGCAGGACCTCCCACCTTCACCCCTGCAGGACCTCCCACCCTCACCCCTGCAGGACCTCCCACCCTCAGCCCCTGCTTCTCTCTGCCTGGCTCTCTCTGCTTCAGCCAACCCTGGAGTCTGCAGCTCCTCACACCCCTGGCACACTGCCAGCTCCAAGGCTGTGTTCCCAGCTCTGCTCCCCAGGTAGGGTGTGGCCACTGTGCGCAGGTTGGGCAAGGACTCGCAATTTTCCATTCCCAGCCTCTCTAACGCTCATGCAAGCAGGCTCAGCCTAGATCTTATTAGTAACTCACTGTAAATGGAACACTAGACAACCCCTGGGTCCCAGTATTAATGAGTCTGTGCACATCTGAGCAGCCTGGTATGTGGCGGATCCCTGTCACCGCAGGGAGACATGGGAGAGAGAACAGAGCACACTCACCTGTGGACACCCGGGTAAGCAGCTGTGCAAGGACAAACAGGCAGGTCACACAGCGGAGCAGAGCATGCTTGCAGCACTTGTCCATGTTCTTGGAGCCGGGGAGACACAGGTGGGGAGACCAAGACCCTTGGGCTGCAGCAGGAGGCAGGTTCCACACTGAGCTTGGACACCTGAGCAGGGAGAGGATCAGCAGGGCAAGTGTCAGCCCTTCTGGACAAAACACGTCTACACTACCAGGCAAACATCCATGCTGGGTTCCTCCCAGCCATGCAGAACAAGACTGGGGAGCTGGGGACATCCAAGTCCTCTGAGAGGAAGCCATCCCTTCATTTCCACCCCATGCCCAGCCACAGTACAGCCAGGCTCCACCCAGAACCCAGGCCCTGCCCTCTCAGCACCCTGAGGAGAGCCCAGAGGAGACACCGTCAATCCCACTCTCCACGTCCACACTGCCTGTGACCCCAGACACGGAGCCTGTGCCCACCCCTCCCTCGGGGACAGCATGGCCTCCTCCTGTGCTTCTGTTGTTCCATAACTGTGACCAGGCGTCATCTGGGCAGCTCCAGAGACAGACGTGTCCCCGAGGAGGCTGAGCTGCCCATCACGAGGGCCTTGGACGAGCTCTTGGTTGTGGAGTTTTCCACACTTCAGTCCCAGCCCAGTCCCTGCCATGGTTCCAGGCCATCACCCCACACTCGGCAGATGTCACACACACACACACACACACACACACACACACACACACACACGTCCCACAGACAGGTTTATCCTCCTCTCTCTGTCCTTGATAAAGACCCTGCACGGTGAAGACAGGCTTGAAAAGAACATAAATAAACCCTAGTCTGCCCCAATCACCACTCTTTAGAAGGTTAGGGGAGGGGGCAACCTAAAGGCCTGAGAGGACAAACTCAGGGACTTCTAAGGTGTCTCCTCCAGGCTCAGCCACCAGACATGTGACCTGCTGGGACTCACCGAACATAAACTCCTCCCTGGTTTCTTACTCAGGCTCCAGGTATCTTCAGAGCAAACATACCTGCTTCTCTTTGCTCCCAGCTTTGAAAGGATGTGACTTCATGGGGACACCTCAAGATATTAGGGAACTCAACAGGCTCCAAATCTTTCTCTCAGAGTTCAGCCCTGCTCCACGGTGTTCTCACAGCGCTAAGCTCGGGTCTCCCCAACGCCAGGCTCCGATTTCCACATCTCCAACAGGGTCATGGTTCCTAGGTCAGCAGACAAGAAGCAGAGCCTGGCACGAGCTGTCATGGCCTCTGCAGAGGCTTAGACACAGCCGGCTCCAGCAGAGCGCTCCCAGTCAGTAGAGCAATGGGAACACCGAAACTGAAAGCTGATGTGAACAGGGTGTGTGTTCCTTCTGCTTCTTCCTTTCTCTATAAGGAAGAGGTGAAAGTTCATCTCACCACCCCACTCCACCCCTAATCTGCCACCAACAACCCTGCCTGTAGGGGAGATTCCTGAGCAAAGCAAGATTAATAGAAACTCAGAGAGAGAAACTGGGGTTCAACCTGAAGATCTGAAAAGCAAAGCAGTCAGACTCTGCTCTTACCTCGACCTCAGCTGGAGAATGGCGATCCTGCTCCAGGAATCTCAGAATGGGACTGGGACTGAGAGCTGTCTCCTCCTGTGTTATAATCCTCTCTGGGCTTAGGTTAAAGACGTGCACAGCTGGAATTAAAGGCATGCCCCTCCCTCCCTGTCTCTATGGCAGCTAAAGGTTGTGTTACCACTGCCTGGTCTGTAAGGCTGTGAGGCTGACCAGTGGGGCTGTTTTCTTCTCTGATCTTCAGGCAAGCTTTCTTTATTAAAATGCAAATGAAATGCTGACACCCAAGGCCGACACATTGTAAGGAAATGCTCTGGGTGAGAGAAGGGGGAAGGAATCCTTGCTGAATCTCTGTTCAGCATCAGGAGCTGGGCTGGACTCACCAGAGTTATGTCAGCCCAGTCACAACTGCGAACAAAGACGATGTCATGGGCGCTGTTCCAGCTCCAGGAACTACTAACATGAGGGGAAGGTAGGCCTTTCAGAAACCTGTCCTCCCTGTGCCCACCCCATCTGCTTGACCTAGAGATGGTTCTGGGACACCATGTGGCTACTGGGCCAACGAGGGCTCCTAACCACGGAGCCGGCTCTCCAGCCCCTTGAAAACAACTTCAGATTTAGGGAAAGAAAGCAAGGCTGGCACAGAATCCTCACCTGCAGTCATCCCCAGCCCCGCCCAACCCCCACTCCACACAGCACAGACTCAGTCATCCCCAGCCCTGCCCAACCCCCACTCCACACAGCAAACACTCTGTCATCCCCAGCCCTGCCCAACCCCCACTGCACACAGCACAGACTCAGTCATCCCCAGCCCCACCCAACCCCCACTGCACACAGCACAGACTCAGTCATCCCCAGCCCCGCCCAACCCCCACTGCACACAGCACAGACTCAGTCATCCCCAGCCCTGCCCCCCACTCCACACAGCATAGACTCAGTCATCCCCAGCCCTGCCCAACCTCCACCCACACAGCACAGACTCAGTCATCCCCAGCCCTGCCCAACCCCCACTCCACACAGCACAGACTCAGTCATCCCCAGCCCTGCCCAACCCCCACTGCACACAGCACAGACTCAGTCATCCCCAGCCCTGCCCAACCCCCACTGCACACAGCACAGACTCAGTCATCCCCAGCCCTGCCCAACCCCCACTCCACACAGCACAGACTCTGTCATCCCCAGCCCTGCCCAACCCCCACTGCACACAGCACAGACTCAGTCATCCCCAGCCCCGCCCAACCCCCACTGCACACAGCACAGACTCAGTCATCCCCAGCCCCGCCCAACCCCCACTGCACACAGCACAGACTCAGTCATCCCCAGCCCAACCCCCCACTCCACACAGCACAGACTCAGTCATCCCCAGCCCTGCCCAACCCCCACTCCACACAGCACAGACTCAGTCATCCCCAGCCCCGCCCAACCCCACTCCACACAGCACAGACTCAGTCATCCCCAGCCCTGCCCAACCCCCACCCACACAGCACAGACTCAGTCATCCCCAGCCCCGCCCAACCCCCACCCACACAGCACAGACTCAGTCATCACCAGCCCTGCCCAACCCCCACCCACACAGCACAGACTCAGTCATCCCCAGCCCTGCCCAACCCCCACTGCACACAGCACAGACTCAGTCATCCCCAGCCCTGCCCAACCCCCACTCCACACAGCACAGACTCAGTCATCCCCAGCCCTGCCCAACCCCACTCCACACAGCACAGACTCAGTCATCCCCAGCCCTGCCCAACCCCACTCCACACAGCACAGACTCAGTCATCCCCAGCCCCACCCAACCCCACTCCACACAGCACAGACTCAGTCATCCCCTGCCCAACCCCCACTGCACACAGCACAGACTCAGTCATCCCCAGCCCCGCCCAACCCCACTGCACACAGCACAGACTCAGTCATCCCCAGCCCCGCCCAACTCCCACTGCACACAGCACAGACTCAGTCATCCCCAGCCCCGCCCAACCCCCACTGCACACAGCACAGACTCAGACATCCCCAGCCCAACCCCCACTGCACACAGCACAGACTCAGTCATCCCCTGCCCAACCCCCACTGCACACAGCACAGACTCAGTCATCCCCAGCCCCGCCCAACCCCCACTGCACACAGCACAGACTCAGTCATCCCCAGCCCTGCCCAACCCCCACTCCACACAGCACAGACTCAGTCATCCCCAGCCCCACCCAACCCCCACTCCACACAGCACAGACTCAGTCATCCCCAGCCCTGCCCAACCCCCACTGCACACAGCACAGACTCAGTCATCCCCAGCCCCGCCCAACCCCACTCCACACAGCACAGACTCAGTCATCCCCAGAGCCGCCCAACCCCACTCCACACAGCACAGACTCAGTCATCCCCATTCCAACCCCCACTCCAGACAGCACAGACTCTGTCATCCCCAGCCCTGCCCAACCCCACTCCACACAGCACAGACTCAGTCATCCCCAGCCCCGCCCAACCCCACTCCACACAGCACAGACTCAGTCATCCCCAGCCCTGCCCAACCCCCACCCACACAGCACAGACTCAGTCATCCCCAGCCCCGCCCAACCCCCACTGCACACAGCACAGACTCAGTCATCCCCAGCCCCACCCAACCCCCACTGCACACAGCACAGACTCAGTCATCCCCAGCCCAACCCCCACTGCACACAGCACAGACTCAGTCATCCCCAGCCCCGCCCAACCCCCACCCACACAGCACAGACTCAGTCATCCCCAGCCCAACCCCCACTGCACACAGCACAGACTCAGTCATCCCCAGCCCTGCCCAACCCCACTCCACACAGCACAGACTCAGTCATCCCCAGCCCTGCCCAACCCCACTCCACACAGCACAGACTCAGTCATCCCCTGCCCAACCCCCACTGCACACAGCACAGACTCAGTCATCCCCAGCCCCGCCCAACCCCACTGCACACAGCACAGACTCAGTCATCCCCAGCCCAACCCCCACTCCACACAGCACAGACTCAGTCATCCCCTGCCCAACCCCCACTCCACACAGCACAGACTCAGTCATCCCCAGCCCCACCCAACCCCCACTGCACACAGCACAGACTCAGTCATCCCCAGCCCAACCCCCACTGCACACAGCACAGACTCAGTCATCCCCAGCCCAACCCCCACACCACACAGCACAGACTCAGTCATCCCCAGCCCAACCCCCACTGCACACAGCACAGACTCAGTCATCCCCAGTCCAACCCCCACTGCACACAGCACAGACTCAGTCATCCCCAGCCCTGCCCCCCACTCCACACAGCACAGACTCAGTCATCCCCAGCCCTGCCCAACCCCCACTGCACACAGCACAGACTCAGTCATCCCCTCCCAACCCCCACTGCACACAGCACAGACTCAGTCATCCCCAGCCCAACCCCCACCCACACAGCACAGACTCTGTCATCCCCAGCCCAACCCCCACTGCACACAGCACAGACTCAGTCATCCCCAGCCCCGCCCAACCCCCACTGCACACAGCACAGACTCAGTCATCCCCAGCCCTGCCCAACCCCCACTCCACACAGCACAGACTCAGCAGGAACCTGCAAGGAACCTTGGACTCCAGGTGCCTTGATGTTATAAACCTTATCTCCTCCTGGGGCCCCTGTCTATACCTTCCCTGGGGGAGGGGAGGTGAGGAGAGACTATGACCAGGAGCAGATCAGACAGCCTGAGTGGACACTAACTGGCCTGACCGCTTGTCCACTGTGTCCTCTCCCAGGGCACTGTGGTCACATCAGCTGCACTGACCATAGCACTGGTACAGAAGCCACAGCTGGCTGTGCTGGTGGACACGTGATCCTGAGGCTGTGGAGTGAGGCAGGTCTGCCCTCTCAGCGCTCAGAAGGGAGAGGCGGGATGATCAGGAACTCAGGGACGTCCACAGCTACAGAGAGTTGTGGAGGCCAAAAACGCAGGCCCATTTCCACCTTGTTGAGGGTCAGAGAGTTTGGAGATTTGACAGGCATAGTTGCACCTCCTAACTCAGGAGGTGATTGCCTGGTTCTTTTGAAATTAAGACAGTTACATCCCATCCTGACAGGTGGTCAGGATATGCAAATGTGCTTCTGCTCCTTCTTCAGTAACTATGAGGTCACCTGGGGAAGGGAAGTCTTCAGCATATGTGACCTAGACCTCCTTTGCTACCTAGACAAGAGAATGCTGATGATTTGATGTCTCAGAGTGATGAAGCCATTGACTGTGTGAGTTATCCTTTGTATCACGTTAATAAAGCCTTTGTTACCTTCTCGCCCCCATTTATATTAAATATAAAAGCTATAAAAAATAAATGCTGGTAAAACTTCAGAATTTTTAACTGAAATGCCCTCCCAACACTTTCTATATTTTCTGTCGTATTATTTTAATTCGTCTTCAAATTCTTTGCTTATATTTCTTCAATTCCCATGCCCTATCTCCTAAAAAGTATTTTTGTTGAGGCTGTTCCTTGACAGAGGGTTCAACACCAGCCTGAGCTGTGTGAATGCAGTCTCAGAAGGTGAGAGGCTGGGAGGCGGAGACACTTTAACACCAGCACAGACAGAGCAGATGGACCTCTGTCTGCCTGAGTCCAGCCTGCTCTAAATATTGAGTTTCAGAACAGCTCTGTAGAGAGGAATGAAAAGAAAGAAATAGAGAAAAGAAACCACAACAAAGCGAAAGAAGGGGTGAGTATGATTTAGCAGATTATAGAAGCCCTGGCCACCAACTCTGACAACCTGAGTTTCATTGCTGACTCCACATAAGGTCAGAGAGCACTGACTCCATCATCCCACGACTCCCATGTGTGAGCCACGACACGGGCACCACAGTCTCATTTCCCTGCACTCACACCCACGCACACATGTAAAACAGATGAAGAATGGTTTCTTAAATCTTTATTTTCTTAAATCTTTATTTTTATTCAATATGCATTCATATCTTCTTATGTTTGTACATGTGTGTCTCATGTGTGCCTGGTTGTCACAGAATCAGAAGCTGAAAATGTGAACAGCTATGTGGGTGCTGGGAACTGACCCCACGTCCTCCTGTGTGGGGCTGGGAAGTGACTCCACGTCCTCTGAAAGAATGCAAGCATTCCTAAGCACTGGGCTGTCTCTCCAGCCACATAGAGAAGTTTACTGGCTGGGACACACAGGCTCCTGTCACCTGCTCTCTCCTCACTGCTGATCACCGTCATGTGTAGCATGAGGAGGAGACGGGGACCAGCAGTGGAGGCAGCGGTGATGAGGACTGCATCAGCCTGTGGGCAGGGACTCTATGGTGCCTAGTTTTGTTTCTCAGCTTGACTACATCTGGAATTAAGCAAAACCGAAACATTGAGGGTACACATCTAAGGGATTTTTGCTAAATTTGAGGTAAGAAGGAAGATCCTCATCATTTTTTTTTTGTTTCTTTGTTTTTGTTTGTTTTCTTTCTGTGCAGCCCTGTCTGCTCTAAAATTCACTCTATAGACCAGGCTGGCCTTGAACTCAGAGATCTGCCTGACTCCTTCCAGAGTTCTGGGATTGAGGGTGTGAGCCATCACTTTTCATCTTGGTCTTGAGGTGGGAAGACAAAACTTTAACCCTAATCATTTGAGTTGGAAAATCCCACCTCTAATCTGGGCCCCACCTTATGCTGGAAACCTAGGTAAAGACAGGGAAGAAGGAAGCTTCTGATCTCTCCCTGCTGGTTTTCCTCTTGCGAGTAAGTCCATTCCTCCACTGCATCAGAGCCGACTTCTCCAGGGGATTCCATCACACACTGAGGACCACCGAGACAGCCAGCCTCGGGGGCTGAGAAACTTCTGGATCCATGGGTTTTCTTTTCACACCCAGCTATTTTTGGATTGCCAGGACCACAGACTATAAGTCATTCCAATAAATACCTTTCCTTCCCCTATCTGTGTCTCTCTGTGTCTCCTTCTCTCTGGGTCTCTCTCTGCCTCTCTCTCGTCCCTCTGTCTCTCTCTCTGGCTCTGTTTCCCTCTGCCTCTCTCTCTGACTCTGTTTCTCTCTCTAACTCTCAGTCTATAAATTCTGTTTCCCTAGAGAACCTTGATGAATACAGACACCGACAGCAGCAGAGGTAACAAGGGGCGGACAAAGGGCTGTGCCCAGGGCAGACCACAAGGACAGAGACACCGAGGGACAGCTGAGGCAGAGGGAGGATGACAGTGGACAGACAACTGTGCAAAAGACAGACAGACAGACCTGAATAGCCAACAATGAGAAACTGCAGACCCAAGTCACCAGATGAGATCTGGACGCCACCAAGCTTCTAGAGTCAGGGCTCCTGGGGCTGGAGAGGCAGCACAGTGGTAAGAGGCACACTGCTCTTGTGGAGGACCCACAGCTCTTCAGCTGACCTCAGTTCCAGCTCCAGGGCATCTGGCGCCCTCTTTGGTCCTACACGTGTAACTGCTCTCACCAATGCATAAACACACATAGAAACAAACATTTATACTTAATTAAAAACAAAGCAAAATAAATCTTCCTTAAAGATACAAGGGTGCGGGCGCTCTAGGACTGCACACACAGCTGCAACCCCTGCATGTGTGACAGGTGATCCTGAGAATGGCTGCAGCTGAGAATGGAAACACCCAGAGCTGCAACCGCCGCATTTGTGACAGTTGACACAGACAGTGGCTGCAGCTGAGGACGCAAACACCAGAGCTGCAACCCCTGCATGTGTGACAGGTGACCCTGACCATAGCTGCAGCTGAGGATGCAAACACCAGAGCTGCAAACCCTGCATGTGTGACAGGTGACCCTGACCATGGCTGCAGCTGAGAATGCAAACACCCAGAGCTGCAACCCCCGCATGTGTGACAGGTGACCCTGACCATGGCTGCAGCTGAAGATGCAAACACCAGAGCTGCAACCCCCGCATGTGTGACAGGTGACCCTGACCATGGCTGCAGCTGAGGATGCAAACACCAGAGCTGTAACCCCCGCATGTGTGACAGGTGACCCTGACCATGGCTGCAGCTGAGGATGCAAACACCAGAGCTGTAACCCCCGCATGTGTGACAGGTGACCCTGACCATAGCTGCAGCTGAGGATGCAAACACCAGAGCTGCAACCCCCACATGTGTGACAGGTGACCCTGACCATAGCTGCAGCTGAGGATGCAAACACCAGAGCTGCAAACCCTGCATGTGTGACAGGTGACCCTGACCATGGCTGCAGCTGAGGATGCAGACACCAGAGCTGCAACCCCTTCATGTGTGACAGGTGACCCTGACCATGGCTGCAGCTGAGAATGCAAACACCCAGAGCTGCAACCCCCATATGTGTGACAGGTGACACTCACAATGGCTGCAGCTGAGGATGCAAACACCCAGAGCTGCAAACCCTGCATGTGTGACAGGTGACCCCGACCATGGCTGCAGCTGAGGATGCAAACACCAGAGCTGCAACCCCCGCATGTGTGACAGGTGACCCTGACCATGGCTGCAGCTGAGGATGCAAACACCAGAGCTGCAACCCCTGCATGTGTGACAGGTGACACTGACCATGGCTGCAGCTGAGGATGCAAACACCAGAGCTGCAACCCCCGCATGTGTGACAGGTGACCCTGACCATGGCTGCAGCTGAGGATGCAAACACCAGAGCTGCAACCCCCGCATGTGTGACAGGTGACACTCACCATGGCTGCAACTGAGGATGCAAACACCAGAGCTGCAACCCCCGCATGTGTGACAGGTGACACTCACCATGGCTGCAACTGAGGATGCAAACACCAGAGCTGCAACCCCCGCATGTGTGACAGGTGACCCTGACCATGGCTGCAGCTGAGAATGCAAACACCAGAGCTGCAACCCCCGCATGTGTGACAGGTGACCCTGACCATGGCTGCAGCTGAGAATGCAAACACCAGAGCTGCAACCCCCGCATGTGTGACAGGTGACCCTGACCATGGCTGCAGCTGAGAATGCAAACACCAGAGCTGCAACCCCCGCATGTGTGACAGGTGACCCTGACCATGGCTGCAGCTGAGGATGCAGACACCAGAGCTGCAACCCCTTCATGTGTGACAGGTGACCCTGACCATGGCTGCAGCTGAGAATGCAAACACCCAGAGCTGCAACCCCCATATGTGTGACAGGTGACACTCACAATGGCTGCAGCTGAGGATGCAAACACCCAGAGCTGCAAACCCTGCATGTGTGACAGGTGACCCCGACCATGGCTGCAGCTGAGGATGCAAACACCAGAGCTGCAACCCCCGCATGTGTGACAGGTGACCCTGACCATGGCTGCATCTGAGGATGCAAACACCAGAGCTGCAAACCTTGCATGTGTGACAGGTGACACTCACCATGGCTGCAGCTGAGGATGCAAACACCCAGAGCCCTCCTCAGGGCTCTGACACCAGCATGTCATCTGTGGCGGCTGTCAATCAATCACCCCTGCTGGAAGCTGAGCATCTCGTGGCTGTCAGGTGCCGGAGCTGCTGTCAGCTGACGCCCAGAGCCAAGGCCAGGTGTGCACAGCTGTGACCCCAGGAAGGAGAGGAGAATCCAGGTCAGCCTCAGCTGCAGGGAGTAAGGCCCTGTGCAGCCAGGCGGGGATTTTTAACCACCCTGGCATGCGGGGCAGCCTGGGCCCTATTACCACAGGGTCTCCAGAAGAAGAGACCACAAATTCCCAGGCCCGTGCTCACAGTCACTTCATCCTGAACACCTTCTCCTTCATTCCCATGGATTTTTATGTAAGACTGTGATATTTGGAGGGTTAGCAATGGATAGAAACCTACCCAGGGTCACTGGATCACAGAGACAAACCCTGCAGGAGTCAGGTTGGCCCCTACAGCCAGATTGGGAAATCACTGTGAGGGGTGCTCCACTGACCTGGGAGAAGTGGAGACTGGAACTTCTACTGCAGAGGTCACTCTCCCTTCTCTTGCGTTTCTGGATTTCTCTTGTATAATCTCTGCACCGTGGTGCAGGTTTGTGAGCTCTGAGTTCTAAACATCTTAGTGGTCAAGAGCATCTTAGGGGCTTGGAGGAACTGTGCATCTCACAGTGGGACCAGAGCCTGGCAGGACCCCTCAGTGGTCTAGCCCAAGGGTGTGTGAAATGCTAGTCCAGGTGCTGGGGAGATGGCTCAGCTGGTAGGGTGCTCTTTCTTAGGATCCAGGTCAGTTCCCAGCACCCTCCTTAGGTGTTCTCAATCAGCTACAACTCCAGCTCCAGGGATCTTATGCTCTCAGGGCCTCGGCTGGAAACTGCACACATGAGGCATAAACTCACAAAGATATAGACACATACACATAAGTGAAATAAAAATAAATTTCTATATAGGTTTGTTTTTATTGTGCATGTAAGTACATTTGCCACTCAGGAAGTCTCACCTGCATTTCCTCAGCCTCTGTTGCCCCCTTGTGGCCAAAATATGACACAGCAACCAGCTCCCAACTAGGCAGCTGCCCATTGAATTCCCTGTTACACCCTTTGCAGAGCTTTGGCAGAGGTGTGACCAGGACTCCCCTCTCCCTTTCCTGACTCCCACGTCCTATTCTGCACAGACAGCCTCATTCTGACCCCACCAACCTCCACCCACTCCTCATCCCCCCCACAACACTCCAAAGTTCTTCCCTTTCTCCAACCCTCACCTCCCCACCCTCTCCACCCCTCCATCTTGTCCTCCATTGTCCTCTCACCCTGCAGTCCCCTCCCTCCCACAGCTCCTGAAGGACTGATGGAAAGGAAGGCTGGACACTGTGCCCAGCCTGAGCATAGGAGGAGACGCTGGTCCAGATGCTGTGCACACCTTACTCTGTGGGGAGCAAGGCTGGACACTGTGCCCAGGCTGAGCATCTGTCGGAGGAGACGCTGGTCCAGATGCTGTGCACACCTTACTCTGTGCAACCAGGAACCCAGCTTTCCCACGACACCAGTTTCTACTCTACAAGGGTCAGTATAATTACTAAATAAAATTACTACTTTGTCCAGGACAGTTAAATTTTTCTGTGACAACAAATACACATTCTCGTCCACGTATATCCTTCCTAACTCAGTGCTGTCTTGTTGGTAACGAGGCAGCCATGCGCACTCTACAAATCAGTGAACAGCATGGGGTTACAATAAAACTTTATTTGTGGATTACGGCAACTGGAATTTCATCTTTTCACATAGCATGTCTAGATCTCATCCAAATAATTTTGGACACTTTACATTAAATATAATCATGAGCTCACAGGCCACAGAGAAACAGTCAAATTCAATTTGTCTCACAGTTATTTTTCAAACTCTCACTTGAAGAAACACAATTATTAATAAACTGACAACATAATAAAAAGGAAGTTATTTTAAAGTTTATCTATTTACATTTTATGTATGAGTGCTGTCTTAGTTAGGGTTTCTATTGCTGCGATGAAACACCATGACCCAAACACAGCTGGGGAGTAAGGGTTTACTAGGCTCACACTTCAGTATTGCTGTTCATCACTGAAGGAAATCAGGACAGGAGCTCACACAGGGCAGGATCCCAGAGGCAGGAGCTGACACAGAGGTCATGGAGGGAAGCCGCTTCCTGACTCAGCCTGCTGTCTAAGAGACCCAGGACCACCAGCCCAGGGCTGTCCCTAGCCGCTGTGGACCGGGTTCTCCCTCACTAATCACTGTTGAGAATGTTCCTTACTCCTGGATCTCATGGAAGCATTTCCTAAAATGTGGCTCCTTCCTCTCTGAAGACTCTAGCTTATGTCAACCTGACACACAAACCATCACTATTCAGACACAACCCTCCCGTTCTCACATGATCTCACATGAAAATCATAAATAATTTTAAAAGTCCAGTCTTTACAAATTCAAACATAATAAAAGTTCAGTCTCTTTAGAATATCTATTCTCTTTAAACATTCAAAATCTCTTTTAAAAGTTCAAGTATTTCATCTATGGGATTCTTTAAAATTTAAAAGTGGCGGTGCACATTTAATCCCAGGACTTGGGAAGCAGAGGCAGGTGTATCTCTGTGAGTTCAAGGCCAGCCTGGTCTACAGAGCGAGTTCCAGAATACCTAGGATTGTTACACAGAGAAACTCTATCTTGAAAAAGGAGAGAGAGAGAGAGAGAGAGAGAGAGAGAGAGAGAGAGAGAGAGAGAGAGAGAGATACTAAATACCTTCTTCAAGAGGGAAGAACCTAGGCACTGTCCCAATCTAATCCAAGCAAAGCCAAACTCAGCAGTATAAAAACCCACTGTCGAGTTCTCTGGGACTCACTCACAACCTCCTGGACCCCTGCGAAGGGCTATGGTCTCTTCTCCAGCTCTGCCTTCTGCAGCTCACACAGCTCCTCTTCTAGGCCCCACTGGCTCCACTCACTGCTGCTGCTGTTCTTGGTGATCTTCCATGGTGCTGCTGTCTCCAAAACACCTGGGCTGCACTTTCACCAATGGCCTCTCACAGGGTCTCATGGTGCCAAGCCTCAAATCCTTGTCATGACCCCTTCAGTCCTGGGCCTCCACTGCCACGGAGGCTGCACCTTCACCAACGGCCTCTCCTGGCCTCGCACAGTGCAGAACCTCACCTGCCCTCCATGACCCCTTCATGCCCTCAAAACCAGCACCACCTAGGTGACGCTCACACATTACCAAATCCTCATTGGGACTGTTTGCACAGCTGGCAGTTGACAAAAAGCAGGAAGCTTTTTGAGAGAACTATGCCCATATTACCAAATATTGTCTATAAATGTTTGTTTACATTTAAAGGGGGAGAAGCTATGGAGATGGATACTCTGCATTGCTATGGCTCTTGCTCTATCGATACAAATTTAAGGTCAATTTTGTTACATTTCTGCTCTTGGGTAAGGTATTATGTTTGTACAGCTCATTTTAAAATGTAGTGTATAATTAAGAAATATAGGTTTCTTGATAATCATCTATAATAGTCAAGCTTTGTAGTCATGTTACTTAGGTTTTCTAAATATATAGAGATATATTTCCGTTAGATAGGTATTCTTCAGATCTTTCAGAGACCTTCAGAATATGGCATTTGAAATGTTTTAGGAGCTTAGGATTTTCATGACAATGAGACACATCTGCACTTAGAAGCACCAAAAGCTTCAAGAGGAAGATTGGCAACAAAGAGGCTCTGGATGGAGTTAGCTAGCCATGTGGGCAACAGATTGCTCTTGCCTGGACTGCTTGATGTTATGCTGTGTGAACTGGACATGCAGAACCCACAGAAAAATGACGCTAAAGCTGCCTAAGGAACGTGAGACGATCCTTTGGGGTTCCTGCTTCATGAAAGAGTCTGCCAGACATTCTGCAGGACACTGATTGACAAACTGCTAATACAGGCAGAACTGTCTTTGAAATTTCCTGCTTCATGGGAAAGTCTGCCAGATACTATGGGCCTGTGGACTGAAGATGGGTACCCCAGTGATACAGAAGAACTTTGGGTGACTTTGTCCAGGCATGAGACGTCTGTCAATTCTACAGTTTTGAAAGTTGCTTACAATGAACTTCCTGTTACTTACAATGCACTTCCTGTTACTTAGGTAATATTACATCCTTCTGGAATCTTAAATGGAGTTGAAAAACAGATAGTAATTGGGCTGAAGAGATGGCTCAGAGGTTAAGAGCACTGGCTGCTCCTCTAGAGGTTCTGAGTTCAATTCCCAGCAACCACATGGTGGCTCACAACCACCTATAATGAGATTTGATGTCCTCTTCTGGTCTGCAGGCATAGGTGCAGGCAGAACACTGTATATATAGTAAATAAATAAATAAATCTTAAAAATAATAAAACTAAATTAAAAAAGAGATAGTTTTCCTTAGTTATGATAAAAGATAAAGGATAAATACTATAACTGTAATTCTTGCTTGATAACTGTTTTGTTATATATAATTTTACAATGTTAAAGTTATAAACTTCCTTTTTATTTAAACAGAAAAGGGAAAATGTGTTGTGGGAAATCCTTCTGTCTATGTGTTGCTTTTTTTGGTTAATGAATAAAGAAACTGCTTTGGCCTATAGCAGGGCAGAACTTAGCTAGGCATGGAAACTAAACTGAATGCTGGGAGAAAAAGGGGGAGTTTGGAGAAGCCACAGAGCTGCCACCAGACAGACATGCCGAAACTTTCCCAGTAAGGCAAAGTCACATGGCAATACACAGATTAATAGAGATGGGTTAGTTTAGGATATAAAAGTTAGCCAGAAATACACTTAAGCTATTGGCCAAACAGTATTGCAAATAATGTGATTTCCGTGAGATTATTTCAGGAGTCTGGGTGGCTGAGAAACAAACAAGCAGCCTCCTTACAACAAAGACCCATGCTCAGGATCTCACCTGTAAACAGAGACTTTGCCTCTTCACTCAGGATCGTGTCTTCACAGCCTGTGCTTACACTCAGACTCCTAGTGTTTCTTCCCAGATGATCATCTGTGGCTCCAGGTGCTTGTGTTTACACGGATCTTCATTCCATAGTCCTGAGATTGTCTGTGTGGACCTGGGTCATTGTCTCAGCACAGTAGACCCCTTCTCCATGGGAAGATACCGCTGTGGAGACCAAATACAGCAGGGCACTGACCCTGTCTACACTCCACGTTTACCTGTGTGCACACACTTCCATGGTACAGTTGCTTTAGGGAATAAACCACAGTAAGTAAGAGTTAAGAGTAACTAAATATAAAGCAGAAATGATAGTTACATAATATCTCTCTCTCTCTACCCCCCCCTCTGACCTTCGCTCTCACTTTATGAGCTGATGAGATGAGAGAGATGAACATCACAGGCCTGTGGGACACTGGATCTGATAACAGTTGACTTCTGAGTTCCTCATTCATGTAGATTGTGGACAGTGGGTGATTCTCACGACACAGTACACACTGGATAGTCTCGGTCGCATTCGGTTCAGTAGTGTGAAGAAAAATTAAATTTATTAATTTTTTGTTTCTCTGGAATTTTACTTGCTGTCTTCAAATTGCAGGCACACATAACTGAAGCAGAAAGTGAAAGCAGAGGTGAGCAGGGCCTCCTTCCTGCAGGGAGAGTCACATATAACACAGTGTGTCGAAAGTGCTTAATCAGAGCTGTAAAAACCCCAGTCACCTCCCGATGCAGGTGTCCACAGCAGCCCCGCACCCTCCAGGACTCCGACAGCACCTGTTCCGTGAACATCCATTTTAAGTGCTGTGTGTATTTTACCTGGAAACTTCATGCTCTTAGGTTTCACCCTGACGAACCTGAGGAGCAGTTGTCCTTAGGCGCTCAGAGACCCCACGACACACAGCGCTCCATCCCGCAGCACAGGGCTCAGGCAAAGTCTTAGTCCCCAGGAGGGTGAGGTCTGGGTGGGGAAGCCCAGGGCTGGGGATTCCCCTCTCCCCAGTTTCACTTCTCCAGCTTCTAACCCGGGTCGGGTCCTTCTGCCCGGACACTGATGACAACTCGGCGGTTCTCACCCCCATTGGGTGACGGGATCCCGGGGAACCAACCAGCGTCGCCGCGGTCACCGGTTATAAAGTCCACGCAGACCGCAGAACTCAGAGTCTCTGCGGATCTGAGATGGGGGCGATGGCTCCGCGGACGCTGCTCCTGCTGCTGGCGGCCGCCCTGGCCCCGACCCAGACCCGCGCGGGTGAGTGCGGGGTCGGGAGGGAAACGGGCTCCGCGGGGAGGGCGGGGGCGGCACCGGGGAAGCCGCGTCCCCGCGTGGCCCAGCCGGACCCTCCCGCCCCTTCTCCAGCCGCGCCCCGAGCCCCGCGCCCTGCTCCCCTCCCGGCCCGCGCTCCTGCCCGGGATCCCGGGAGCAGGGTCGGGGTCTCACCGCGCGCCGCCCCCAGGCTCGCACTCGCTGCGGTATTTCTACACCGCCGTGTCCCGGCCCGGCCTCGGGGAGCCCCGTTTCATCGCCGTCGGCTACGTGGACGACACGCAGTTCGAGCGCTTCGACAGCGACGCGGAGACTCCGAAGGCCGAGCCGCGGGCGCGGTGGGTGGAGCAGGAGGGGCCGGAGTATTGGGAGAGGCATACAGGGATCTTCAAGGACACCGAGCAGCTTTACCGAGTGAACCTGAGGAACCTACTCGGCTACTACAACCAGAGCGAGGGCGGTGAGTGACCGCGGTCGGAGGTCACGACCCCTCCACGTCCCCACGCACGGGCCGGAGTAGCCCCGGGTCCCAGGTCCGAGGTTCCGGAGGAGAGCGGGGACCGGACCCGGTTTCCCTTTCGGTTTAAAGTCCGCGGGTGGGAGGGGCCGCGGGGCGCGGGCGTGGGTGACGGGGGCTTGGATTCAGGGCAGGGCTGTTGCTCTGGCTGACCTCTGGTGGGCGGGGCCTCGGGTGACCCCGGAGCAGAACAAGTGGGCGGGGCTGACCGCGGGGTCCCCGCAGGCTCTCACACCTTCCAGCTGATGTACGGCTGTGAGGTGGGGTCGGACGGGCGCCTCAACCGCGGGTATGAACAGTTCGCCTACGACGGCCGCGATTACATCGCGCTGAACGAGGACCTGACGACGTGGGCGGCGGCGGACACAGCGGCGCAGATCACCAAGCGCAAGTGGGAGCAGGATGGGGAGGCAGAGAGATGGAAGGCCTACCTGGAGGACACGTGCGTGCAGTGGCTGCGCAGATACCTGGAGAACGGGAAGGACGCGCTGCAGCGCACAGGTGCGGGGCCGCAGGCAACTCCTCCCTCTGCCCTCGGGCTGGGCTCAGTCCTGAGGAAGAGGAAACCCTCACTGGGGTCTTGCCCCTGTCTCTGAGGGCAGACAGGGTCCCTGGGTCTCCTGATCCAGCATGGCAGGGACTGCACTGACCTCCCAGGGCTCAGCCTTCTCCCTGGACAGTTCCACATCTGTCTCAGGAGGGAGAGAGGATCCCGACATCACCAACAGTGGCTCCTTCAGTCTGCAGCCCCTGTCAGCCATGGCCTCTCCCAGGCCGGGTTCTCTGCCCACACCCAGTGTCTGTGGACACCGAGTCCTGTCATCTGAGTGTGTCAGCCCTTACACACCAGGACCGGAGTCTCCTTCACCTAATGGGAGACAGGGACTCACTCTACCCTAGCCTGCTCCCCAGTTTCTAGAACTTTCCAAAGAATAAATTCTCCCAGATTCCTGTGTGTCAAGTTCGCATCCATCCCACACCCCAATTCTATCTCTTCCTAGAAGGGGTTCCCTGGACAAATAGTAAATTGTAGGTGTTTTTGTTTCTTTTTTTCTTTCTTTTATTTTCTTTTCTTCCTCTCTCTCTCTTTCTCTCTCTCTCTCTTTCTCTCTCTCTGTCTCTCTCTTTCTTCTTGTGGTCATTTTGCTTTAAGTTTTTCTTCCTCACTGGGACGTTATTCCTTCTCTCCCTCCCCTGTGTTATCATGTGTATAAGTCTCCACAGGTGCCGTGGGGACTATGGATAATGAGACAAGTTAAGTCAGGGTTCCCTTTAAATAAGAAAGATTCCTGGGAACTTAGACTATTTTCTGGCAGAATTAACCATCCAGAGACCCCTGCTCTCCCTGTGACCCAAAAAGTTACAGTGTAGGCCTAGTGAATTAGGAACGGGGTTTCCTCAGAGACAGGGTCTTCTGCAATCCAGGACTGGAGTGACAGGGAAGATCCACACACCCTGTGAGCACCGCTGTGTCCCATGAGTGCTGCACTGGGCTCCAAGCACACTTCAGGGACCCTGGGTGACAATACCTGGTATCTTGTCCCCCCAGAGGCAGGGGTTTTCTCCGGCTGAGTGTCAGAGGTTCACCACAATTGTTGCACACAGTTTGGTGATGGCTGTTCACTTGGATTTACAGATAAACTGGTCAGCAAGATGGCCACAGTGCTTGTTCCCCAATGGTGGCAGCAGGAGTTGGTGGCGCCCTTCATGTAGCCCAATCATCTTAATTTCTTATTCCTGTAGGAGTTTAATCACAAAATAAATCAATTATTTTCCATTTCTTCATCCTTTTACTACCTAACTTATGCTATAGAACATCACATAAGAAGACCATGGTGACCTGCTGGCTCATGTGGATTCCCTCTTAGTTTCTGTGTTCCCCAGGAAACTGTGCAGTTCTGTGATGAGGGGACCAGCTCTACCTGCAGGTCACTGTGTGATGATTCAAACAGACACATAGTTTAGTGTCATTATTGATTTAACTTTGTCTTTGGAGATATCAGTTTACCTTGTTGATTGTGGGATTTCTTTAATCTTCCACACAGATCCCCCAAAGGCACATGTGGCCCATCATCCTGGACCTAAAGGTGATGTCACCCTGAGGTGCTGGGCCCTGGGCTTCTATCCTGCCTTTATCGACCTGACCTGGCAGAGGGAGGAGGAGGAACAGACTCAGGACATGGAGCTGGTGGAGACCAGACCTTCTGGGGATGGAACCTTCCAGAAGTGGGCATCTCTGGTGGTGCCTTCTGGGGAGGAGCACAAATACACATGCCATGTGTACCATGAGGGGCTGCCTAAGCCCCTCACCCTGAGATGGGGTAAGGAGGGAGTGGGTGCAGAGCTGGGGTCAGGGAAATCTGGAACCTTCTCTGGACCCTGAGCAGGGTCAGGGCTGAGAGCTGGGGTCATGACCCTCACCTTCCCTTCCTGTCCTTCCCTTCCCAGAGCCTAAGTCCACAGTCCCCATCATGGCAGTCATTGCTGGTCTGGTTCTCCTTGGAGCTGTGACCATCATTGGAGCTGTGGTGGCTGTTGTGAGGAAGAGGAGGAGAAACACAGGTAGGAAAGGGCAGGGTCTGAGTTCTCTCTCTGCTCCTTTTAAAAGAATCTCTGCCTCATTAAAGGGAAACAGATCCACACCCTCATTGCTGCTGTCTCTAACCTGGGTCTGCTGTCAGTTCTGGAAACTACTGAAGGGTCAGGGACTTCCCTGGTCTCTTACAGCTTTTCTTCTCACAGGTGGAAAAGGAGGCAACTATGCTCCAGCTCCAGGTAAGAGTGGGGGACAGGATTGTCCCTGAGGCCTGTGGGGTGAAGCTGATGTATTTGGGGAGCTCTGGCAATACATAAGAGCTGCAGTAAATCTTCTAGGGGCCAAATTTTTACCTTCCCATGTATACATATATTTTTACCCCCAGGCAGGGACAGTTCCCAGAGCTCCGATGTGTCTCTCCCAGATTGTAAAGGTGACCCTCTGGGACCTGACTTGGGGAGGGGCAGAGTGGACATGATTGGGTTTCAGGGACTCCCAGAATCAGCTTTGAGTGAGTGGTGGGTTGTTGGGATGTTGTCTTCACAGTGATTGTTCATGACTCTTGTTCTGTAGCGTGAAGACAGCTGCCTGGTGTGGATGGAGTGACAGTCGATGTGTCCAGGTCTCTCCTGTGACATCCAGAGCCCCTCAGTTCACTCTCAGCAATAGTGTCTGATGTTCCCTGTGATCCTATGGGCTCAATGTGAAGAACTGGGGGCCCAGCCCACCCCTGCACACCTGACCCTATCCCTGCACTGCCTGTTCCCTTCTACAGCCAACCTTCCTGTTCCTGGAGACAGGAGGGGAATCTCCATCCTGTCTCCTCCATGCTGTCCTGAGCTTCAGCCCTGACTTCCCCACTGAAAATAAGAATCTGAATGTGAACTTTATTGTTAATGTCCTTGATCTCAAAGGTTGATTGGTGGTAAAATAAAAGATTGAGATATGTAGAGTTTGTGGAGGAAATAAATGGCAGCGGGAGAATCTCCAAGAATCTGTGTTCACTATGCTGTGTGCATCTGGTAGGACAGGATGAGGCTGTGGGAGCTGAGTGAGAACAGGGCTGTGCGTTGTTGGCTGTGACAAGGTCACTCCTCAGCTCTGTCCCCTCCTGGCTCAGTTCTCTTGGTCACTTAGAACCACAAGCTGACATCTGTGATCACAGGGACACTGGGATGGCCAGAGCCTTGTTCTGTCCCCAGGATTATGAGTCGCCAGAGCTGCTGTCCTGGCTGTGGCTCTTTCCCCTGTCTTTAGTGTTTATTTCTTGTCTTTTTAGTTAGTTCGGAGGACTAGGCCTGTTCTTGCTCCTGTGAGTGGTGTCTGCCGAGTGACAGCATTAAGAGGTGTTTTCTGTCCTTGTCCCCTCAAGGCCCAAGTAGGCCCCTGCACTCAGGAGACTGTGGGATGAGAACATGAGCTTTAGTTTCCTGAGCTCCTGTCTCCCTTCAGGCCCCTCCCAGGAGGTTCTCTCCTTCTTTCCCATCTATCAGAATCTAACCCGGGTTGTAGGATGGGCAGAGAGAAGGGATCCACAGGGTCTCATCTCAGATCTGTCCTGTGTCTGCCCAAGGTCCCCTCTCCCTCTCTGCCTCTGGGAATCTTGTGCTGCCTCCAGTGGAGACTCAAGGATTTACAGGCTGAGTCTACTTTAGATTTATGTTTATTAAAAAACATGATCCAGGGACTGAAGAGATGGCTCAGGGCTTGAGAGCACTTGCTGCTCTTGCAGAGGACCCAGGTTCAGATCCCAGCACCCATCTGATGGCTCATAACTGTCCTTAACTCCTGTTCCATGACATCCAATGCCCCTCTGGACACCACGCAGATTCATGGTGCAAACACTACTAGCAAAAAACAAACAAAAGAACTCATAGACGCAAAATTCATAAATTAAAATAAAATATTGTGGGGAATGCCAGAGATGGAAATTCCTTCATTGCCTGCTCCAGGTTGTGGCCTTTGCAGTTTCCTCTTCTAGCTTTGTGACGTCCAGTAGCCCTAGCAGAGATGTCTGATGACCAAGGAGGTGATCATCTCTGTCATGGGGCTGCCATCTTTGTCTTGTAAGGGATGATGGGTCCCAGTGTTGACCACAGATAACATTCATACACAGTAAGTATATGAGGAATGAAGAAAAATTAAAAATGAAATATAAGATTGCTTGTCAAAGAAGAGAGATGAAGTGAAAATGGTGGGACTTTCTGAGGGAAAAGGTCAGGTGACTGTGACCTCAGTGTGAGGGGACCTGGGGCTGCACGTGACACCCCAGCACTTGGCCTGAGGTTGATGGAGGTGGGTCATCTGTCTATCTGTTGCTTTCATTGGTTAATTAATAAAGAAAATGCTTGGCCTTTGATAGGACAGCTGCTTAGATAGGCGGAGTAGACAGAACTGAATGCTGGGAAGAAGGCAGTGAGGCAGTCACCATGACTCTCCTCTTTGACACAGACGCAGGTTAAGATCCTTCCTGGTAAGCTACCACTTCGTGGTGCTATACAGATTATTAGAAATGGGTCAATTGAGATGTGAGAATTAGCCAATAAGAGGCTGGAACTAATGGGCCAGGCAATGTTTAAAAGAATGCAGTTTCCACGTAATTATTTCGGGTGTAAAGCTAGCCGGTGGCCGGGAGTCGGGGCGGCAGGAACGCAGCCCGCCGCTCCTACTATATGAGGTTGTGTTAACAAAGAGCTTCTGTTGAAGAGGGAGGTGACTGTGAATTTTCCTCTGGTCTGAAACATCCCTGCTGGAGCCAGGAGGAGCTGATGAGGCTCAGGAAACACAGGAAGCTACAGGTTCACGGAGCTGACACAATGTAGCGCTTCCCTCTCAGGGTTAAACCAGCTGCAGCTCCTGAGGGAGAGGAGACTGTGGAGTGGAGCTGCTGGGAGCTGTGCAGGGGGCTGCAGTGGTGCAGCTATGTGAGCGGACATGCGCACTGGGGGGGCTGTCAGTGGTGCAGCTGTGTGAGCGGACATGCGCCCTGGGGGGGCTGTCAGTGGTGCAGCTGTGTGAGCGGACATGCGCATTGGGGTGTCTGTCAGTGGTGCAGCAGTGTGAGCGGACATGCGCACTGGGGGGCTGTCAGTGGTGCAGCTCTGTGAGCGGACATGCGCACTGGGGGGGCTGTCAGTGGTGCAGCTGTGTGAGCGGACATGCGCACTGGGGGGGGCTGTCAGTGGTGATCCCCGACTCACCCAGGCTCCTGTGAGGGACCAGTGAGCTCAGGGCTCACCGAGCTGACTGTGGATGGATGTTTTCCTTGGTCTGCTGTCACTGTCTCCGTCTGGGTGGAGGAAATCCACTCCTCAAGCAGGGGACACAGCTATGTTAATTTGTTTATGTAAATTGTTCTATCATTAATAAATCTCAGGAGTCAGATATTGGGGTAAAACCTGATAGGTCAAGAAAGCAACAGAAGAAAAACCAGCTGACTCTCTCTCTCTCCATGCTTCCCACA
Organism: Microtus pennsylvanicus; assembly: GCF_037038515.1. NCBI lineage: Eukaryota > Metazoa > Chordata > Mammalia > Rodentia > Cricetidae > Microtus > Microtus pennsylvanicus. The sequence continues at coordinate 2,494,087 of NC_134585.1, read as the reverse complement.
TTAATATCCCCATAAATCTTTATAGGCCCCGCCCTGCTCTTTTCTCTGCCTCTCTATCTTATCGTATCCTGGGTCCTCCAAAACCTCTATGGCTAATTCCAGACAGCTGGTTCTTGACTGCGCATCCTGACTCAAGGGTAACTTTATTAACAGTCTTCAGTTTCACAGTACAATTAAATATCCCTCGACATTTCCCCTTTGTCTAAATAAATAAAAAGGAATAGTTTTAACTCTAACATAGTGAAACGATGTACAATAAGAACAATTATTAGGTAGGAATTACATTTACATGTGGTGGTGGTGCACACCTTTAATCCCAGCACTCAGTTGGCAGAGGCAGGTGGATCTCTGAGTTTGAGGCCAGCCTGGTCTACAGAGTAAGTTCTAGGACAGGCTCGAAAACTACAGAGAAACCCTGTCTCAAAACAAAACAAAACAAAAAACAAAAAGCAAACAGAATTACATTTAAATGTCCAATCCATTTGTATTTGAAAAATTCTGAGAAATTATTATCTATGATACCTTAAAGTTTTACACATAAACCACTTTCTAATATAACTTGTGTTACTATCCTAAAACTATCTTTTTAGACTTTAGACATTTCTAAGATAACCATCTCAAGCTCATGTGTCTCTCAACCTTATAAACTTTACATCTCTTTTCTAAGTTTCTTTTCTGAATTTGGTAACAAAGAAAATGGTTTAACTATCTAGTTTTTAACCCCATTAGAGACATGAAAAGAATACATATTGCCTGAATATGCAGGAAGTGTGGCACAAACAACTTCCTTTTTCTTTTGTTTTCTTTTGTTTTTTGAGACAGGGCTGCTCTGTGTAACAGCCCTGGCTGTCCTGGAACTCACTTTGTAGACCAGGCTGGCCTTGAACTTCTGTCCCACAGCAGGTGACTCTTCTGACACGAGACAGAGATTTGGATTTCCCTTTAACAAGCCTGCTTGAGTTTAGAGAAGAAGAGAGACACACTCCAACTCAAAAGACAGCTTTAATTTTTAATTGAACTGGGACTACAAAAACACCATTTGCCTTATATGTCTGTAGAGAACATAAACACAACATCTGGGAAGATTGATGAGAATTTGTTCTATTGGGTTTGTGCTATCCCATCAGGTCAATTTCTCTCTCCCCTGAGGATTAATCCTCCTTCTTCAGACGTCTCATCTGTCCAGTGGTCTTCAGATTCCTTAATTGGATGCTTGCTTTTATTCTCCTGGAAAGAAAAACCAGAACCTTTCCCCAACCCTACCTTTGGGGAGTTCCCATTTTTTTCCAGGTTTTGTCTGATCAAATGAAAGGCATTGGTCAGTCTTATAAGTCAGTTTAGACCTAATGACCACGATGTTTGTTGGATTATCACCTCTCATAATCAAGAGGTTTCTCCTGCTCAAATCAAAATTTTGTCCTTCTTGATGGAATCCACAGCTTTCTTCCCCTGTGGAAACAAACGCTGAACCCCTTCCTCAACCTAACACACACCCTGGTTTCCATTCTGAGATCAACTCATCTTTATTCAGGCTGACTTAACTGGGCAGTTGTTTCTATTACCCGCTGTCTCTCTGCAGCTGTCATCACTTCCTCGTTAGCATTTAAAATGTTACAATTAACAGAGCATTGTGTGGTCTGTCTCTGGGTCTTTATCACTCCTTTCTGTTTATTAAGCATAGCTCTTAAAGTGTGATTAGACCTTTCTATGACAGTTTGTCCTGTAGGGTTGTGTGGTACACCTAAATATGCTTTATGTTGTAATATGCAAAACCTGTTTCATTTTACAGGAGACATCTGCTGAAGCGTTGTCTGTCTTCATTTGTACAGATATCCTCATGATGTAAGTGTGTAATAGAGAACCAGCCTTGTCAGAACTCAGACCTGTTGCCCATGTCACCCCTGAATATCTTTATGATATGGTGCACATACGGCCATTTTCTGAGCCTTGCAAAATGAAACACATCCATTTGCCAAATTTCATTTCTTTGGGTTACTTCTGCAGGTAATGGAGTTTGGTTATACAAAGAACAAGTAGGACCTTTCCTTATATTTTCCGTGGCTTGTTGCCAAGTGACAGAAAAAAACTTTTTAAAACATTTTCTGGTAACATGGTGTTTTTATGAAATTCTGAGACTTCTAGCACATTCCCTGTTAACTGCTGCTCAGTTTCATCATTACCTGTGCTAGAGGGCCTTGTAGACTCTTATGGGATCTGATGTGTGTTACATACAAGGGATGATTTCCATATCTGATTACTTGTTGTAACCGAATAAATAGCAAAGATAATTCTGAGTCATCTGGAATAAGCTCAGTGGTTTCAATATGTAAAACAACTCTTTCTGCATATTGAGAGTTAGTAACTATATTAAGAGATTCAGGAAAATCTCATAATACCATAAGATTGGCATACCGCTCTGACTTTTTAACTGAATCGCAAGGGCTGTGAGCAACTTTACTCATTTTTCCAGACATATATGCATTTCCTGATTGATTTGTATCAGTATAGAATGTAGGGGCCCCAGAAATTCATGTCCTTTTTAATATTTGAGGGAGAATCCAATTAGTTCTTTTTATAAACTGAAGTCTCCTGCTCTGTGAATATTGTTGTTAATCTCTCCCAAAAAAATACTGCAAGATCTTTGCCAATGCCCATTTTCTGCCCATAATGAGGCAATTTTACCATTAGTAAAAGGTACCACAATTTCTGCTATGTCTCTTTCCACTATTTGATGGAGTGCTGCAGGGAGCGCCTTCCACTCCTTCAGCCAATAGCCGCTGAGATACCAGCCCACTGGGGCGTGGTCTCTTTCTCTTTCAACAGCAGAGGCAGCCCTCTGCTCCTTCTCTTGCTCCAGCGACTAGACTCCTTTCCTGGCTGTCATGTAGGATGGTGTTCTGTAAGTTTTCCTCTCAAATAAATAACCCTTTGATTCCAAACTGGTGTGGGATTGTTTTGTGCATTAATGGAGTCTCTCTTTTCCTTTCAGAATCAATTCAGAAAACTTGTCTACATAGGTCTTTATTTATTTACTTAATTTGTGTGCTAAAAATATTCACTTTAAAATATTATCTTCTGCTTAAGAATTCCTTTATAGCCAGGTGGTATTGGCACACACCTTTAATTCCAGCACTAGGGAGGCAAAGGCAGGTGAATCTCTGTGAGTTCAAGGCCAGCCTGGCCTAAAAAAACAAAATACAAATGAAAAGGAGGAGAAGGAGAAGAAGAGGAAGAGGAAAAAGAAGAAGAATTCCTTTATAAAAGTGAGTATAAGATAGAATGGTTGGGCTAAAATCAAGGTCTGGATCCAGGTGATCCACATGTGCATCCTGTGATCTTTTTTCTACCAAAGCCAGTTCTCTCTCAGCCTCAGGTGATAATTTTCTTGGATTATTTAAGTCCTTATCACCTCACAAGGTTTGAGATAAATTACTTAGATCTTGAGTAATTAATCCAATTATAGGCTGTAGCCAGTTAATATCTCCCAGCAACTTCTGAAAATCATTAAGGGTTCGTAATTGATCTCTCCTGATTTGTACTTCCTGTGGCTGAATTTTCTGGAAACCTATCCTATATCCTAGACAATTATTAGAATCTCTTCTTTGTATTTTTATCATTAACAACTTGTAATCCCTAGCAAAGCAAAATTCTCTTTACTTCATCAAACACTTTTTCTAAGGTATCTGCATCTGAAACATCCAGTAAGATATCATCCATGTAATGATAATTCTTAGATTGAGAAAACTGTTTATGATTTAGTTCTCATGGCTGTTGTACAAAATATTGACACAAGGTGGGGCTGTTTAACATTCCTTTGACACCATTGACACCTTTCAACACATTGAGCATTATAATACGTAGGCACCACGAAGCCAAATTTTTCTCTATCCTGTTTGTTTGGTTTTGGTTTTGGTTTTTTGAGACAGGGTTTCTCTGTAGCTTTGGAGCCTCTGTTGGAACTAGCTCTTGTAGATCAGGCTGGCCTTGAACTCACAGAGATTCACCTGCCTTTGCCTCCCTAGTGCTGGAATTAAAGGTGTGAGCCACCACTGCCCGGCTTTCAGAAGCATTCTTTATTTTATGAATTGTTTCTGAGACTGGAGGAATGTTAATCTGTGTTTTCTATTGCTGCAATAATCATACCCCCCCCATCAATTCATGGCTGCATTAACCACATATGGCTTTAATTTTCCTATTTAAGCTGGGCAGTGATGGTAGTGGTATCAGGGCTCCTGGGACAGAGCCTGGACAGTTTCCAGCCTTGTGTGCAGCAGGAGAGGACACAGGCGCCCTGGAAACAGGATTGAGACCCTAAGGTGTCCAGTTCCCTGGATGTCTGGGTCCCTGGTGGGAAAGGGAAAACTTTACCCATAATTGTTTTGTCCCATGAACCTCGTGCGTGTGTGAAGACTGTGGAATGTGCGGGTGATTTATCAGTGTGAGTCCGTGTGTCCGTCCACTCCTTCCCAGTCACCTCTCACACCACAGTCGTCCCTGTCTGCATTTTCCCACACAGGCCTCTGTCCTGAGTGTGGGGACACAGCCTGTCCTGAAGGGGGCTCAGCAGGGCCTCTGTCCTGAGTGTGGGGACACAGCCTGTCCTGAAGGGGGCTCAGCAGGGCCTCTGTCCTGAGTGTGGGGACACAGCCTGTCCTGAAGGGGGCTCACCAGGGCCTCTGTCCTCAGTGTGGGGACACAGCCTGTCCTGAAGGGGGCTCACCAGGGCCTCTGTCCTCAGTGTGGGGACACAGCCTGTCCTGAAGGGGGCTCACCAGGGCCTCTGTCCTCAGTGTGGGGACACAGCCTGTCCTGAAAAGGGCTCACCAGGGCCTCTGTCCTCAATGTGGGGACACAGCCTGTCCTGAAGGGGGCTCACCAGGGCCTCTGTCCTGAGTGTGGGGACACAGCCTGTCCTGAAGGGGGCTCACCAGGGCCTCTGTCCCATAGCAGCGGGAAGCTGTGCAGAAAGCAGGTTAGCGTCCCAGATCGTCCTTCTACCTTGTATAGCAGTCAGAGTTCTGAGCGACTGCAAAGCACAGTTTGCACCTAGCACCCAGAAGATGGTCACCTGGTCTTTTGATAGTGAGAGAACCTGACACCATCCTAACAAGTGGTCAGGATGTGCTAATGTCGTTCTGATCCTTCCATTGTAATTTAGGAGGTCGCCTGGAGAAGAGATGTTTCTCAGTCTACTTGACAAAATGGGCATGATAGGAAGACATGACCTAAGTCATCCCCCCCTACAGAGACTTTGTCCCAGCCTGCTCCAGCAGTGCGCTCCCAGCCCACAGAACACGGGAGCTTCATCCATCAGAACTGGAAGCTGAAGCAATGGGAACAGGGCGTGTTTCTCTATCAGGAAGAGGTGGTGGAAGTTCACCTCACCACCCCACCTCACCCTCACCCCGGTCATCACCAACGCTGCCTGCTGGGGAGATTCCTGGGGCCACACTTGTCAAGGAAAGGCTGTGGGGTGACAGAAAGAAGTAAAGGAGACCTCACTGAATCTCTGTGAAGCATCAGGAGCTGGCTGGACTCCTCTGAGTGATGTCAACTCCTGTCAGGACTGCAAATAGAGCTCACATCAGGAGCCCTGTTCCAGCTCCAGTAACTATTAGGAAGAAGGGAAGACTTCCAGAAATCTCTCTTCCCTGTGCCCACCCTACACTCCCCCTCATCCCCAGCCCTGCTCAACCCCCCCCCCCACTCCAGGCTTCACAGACTCAGCAGGAACCTGCAAGGAACCTTGGACTCCAGATGCCTTGATGTTAGAAACCTTATCTCCTCCTGAGGCCCCAGCCTATGCTGTCCATGGGGAGCGGGAGGGGGAGCAATGGCCAGGAGCAGATCAGACAGCCTAAGGGGACATTGAGGGACATGACTGCTTGTCCACTGTGTCCTCTCCCAGGGCACCGTGGTCACATCAGCTGCACTGACCATAAGCACTGGTACAGAAGCTACAGCTGGCTGTGCTGGTGGACACGTGATCCCGAGGCTATGGAGTGAGGCAGGCCTGCCCTCTCAGCGCTCAGAAGGGAGAGGCCGGGTAATCAGGAACTCAGGGACATCCACAGCTACACAGGGAGCGTTCAAAGTCAGCCTGAGCTATGTGAACCCTGTCTCAAAATTGGGCGGGGGGGACTGAGTGAGGTGACAGACACCTTTAATACCAGCACAGACAAGGAGATGGATCTCTGTCAGTTTTAGTCAAGGCTGGTCTAAATCCTGAGTTCCAGGCCACCTCTGTAGGAGAGAGAGAGAGAGAGAGAGAGAGAGAGAGAGAGAGAGAGAGAGAGAGAGAGAGAGAGAGTGTGTTTGGGTGGGAGAGAGGGAGGAAAAGAAGAAAGGGAGAAAGGAAGAAGGAAGAGAGAGAGAGTGGAGGTGAAATTATGATTAAGTAGATTATACAAGCATTGAGCCCCAAGACTGACAACCTGGAACGGTAGGAGGAGAGCACTGACTCCTGCATCCTACGGCTTCCATGTGTGAGCCATGACGTGGACACCCAGTTCTCATTTGCCGGCACTCACACCCACGCGCACACACACACACACACACACACACACACACAACAATAGATAAAGAGTCCTTTCTAAAGATCTATTGATTTTTATTCAGAGTGTAAGCGTATCCATACATGCATCTCCATGTGTGCAACAAAGACTGTTCACACTCATGGGGGGGGGGCTGGGAACTGAACCCAGGACGTCTGTAAGAGCAGCCAGCATTCCTAACCACGGAGCCGTCTCTCCAGCCACATAGAGGAATTTACTAGTTTGGACACGCAGGCTCCTCTCACCTGCTCTCTCCTCACGGCTCCTGATCACCGTCATGTGTAGCATGAGGAGGAGACGGGGACCAGCAGTGGAGGCAGCGGTGATGAAGTCTGCATCAGCCTGTGGGCAGGGAATCCATGGTGCCTAGTTTTGTTTCTCAGCCTGACTACATCTGGAATTAAGTAAACCCAAACATTGAGTGTCCACATCCGGGAGGTTTTTGCTGAAATTGAAACAGGAAGCAAGATCCCCTTCATTTTTTGTTTCTTTGTTTTTGTTTATTATGTTTTGTTCTTAAAAACAGGGTTTCTCCGTGTAGCCATGGCTGCCCTGGAATTTACTCTGTAGACCAGGCTGGCCTTGAACCCAGAGATCTGCCTCCTCTGCCTCCCGAGTGCTGGGATTAAAGGCTTGTACCACTACTGCTCAGCAAAGATCCGTTTCTAATCTTGGTCTTGAGGTGGGAATACAAACCTTTAACCCAGATCATTGAGATAAAAAATCCCAACTCTAAGCTGGGCCCACCTTGTGCTAGAAACCTAGACAAGGCTATAGAAGAATGCTCTGTTCTCTCTCTGCTGGCTTTGCACTGGCGAGTAAGTCCATTCCTCCACCGGCATCAGGGATTCCACCATGTACTGAAGACCAGCTGAGACAGCCTCGGGGACTGAGCAACTTCCGGACTCTTGGACTTTCTCTTCACAGCCAGCTATGGTTGTATTAGCTGGACCACAGGCTCTAAGTGACTCTAAAAAATACCTTTCCTTCCTCTCTCTGAATCTCTCTGTCTCTCTGTTTTTGTCTTCCTTTGCCTCTCTCTCTCTCTCTCTCTCTCTCTCTCTCTCTCTCTCTCTCTCTCTCTCTGTGTGTGTGTGTGTGTGTGTGTGTGTGTGTGTATCTATCTCTTTCTCTCTCTTATTCTCAGTCTATAAATTCTGTTCTTCTAGTGAACTTTGATGAATACAGACACCAACAGCAGCAGAAAAACAACGGGGAAACTAAGGAGTGTGCCCAGGGCAGAAACCGCAGGGAGCAGGGACACGGAGGGACAGCTAACGCAGAGGGAGGGTGACAGTGTACAGAAAGCTAGGGTTAAAGAAAGACAGATGGACTTGAAGAGCCAACAATGAGAAACTCAGACCCCAGGTGAGATCTGGACGCCACCAAGCTTCTAGAGTCAGGGCTCCTGGGGCTGGAGAGGCAGCACAGTGGGCAAGAGGCACACTGCTTTTGCAGAGGACCAAGAGCTCCATAACTGACCACAACTCCAGCTCCAGGGCATCTGGCACCCGCTTTTGGCCTCCACATGTACCTGCACTCACAAATACACAAACACATAGACACAAACATATATGCATAATTAAAAATAAAGCAAAATAAATCTTCCTTAAAGATACAAGGGTCCTGGCACTCTAGTCCTGACAGCTGCAACCCCGCATGTGTGACAGGTGACCCTGACCATGGCTGCAGCTGAGGATGCAAACACTCAGAGCTGCAACCCCCGCATGTGTGACAGGTGACCCGGACAGTGGCTGCAGCTGAGGATGCAAACACCAGAGCTGCAACATCCGCATGTGTGACAGGTGACCCTGACAGTGGCTGCAGCTGAGGATGCAAACACTCAGAGCTGCAACCCCCGCATGTGTGACAGGTGACCCGGACAGTGGCTGCAGCTGAGGATGCAAACACCAGAGCTGCAACCCCTGCATGTGTGACAGGTGATCCTGACCATGGCTGCAGCTGAGGATGCAAACACCCAGAGCCCTCCTCAGGGCTCTGACACTAGCATGTCATCTGTGGCTGCTGTCAATCAATCACTCCTGCTGGAAGCTGAGCATCTCATGGCTGTCAGGTGCTGGAGCTGCTGCCAGCTGACGCCCAGAGCCACGGCCAGGTGTGTACAGCTGTGACCCCAGGAAGGAGAGGAGAATCCAGGTCAGCCTCAGCTGCAGGGAGTAAGGCCCTGTGCAGCCAGGCAGGGAATTTTTAACCACCCTGGCATGCGGGGCAGCCTGGCCCCTATTACCACAGGGTCTCCAGAAGAAGAGACCACAAATTCCCAGGGCCGTGCTCACAGTCATTTCATCTTGAACACCTTCTCCTTCATTCCCATGGAATTTTGTGTAAGACTGTGATATTTGGAGGGTTAGCAATGGGTAGTAACTTACCCTGGCCACAGAATCATTGAGACAAACCCTGGCAGGAGTTAGGTCTGCTTCTAAAGCCAGGAGAACTCAACAGGAGACCCCCAGACTGAGACATTGATATGGGGGGCGCTCCACTGATCTGGGGTGAAGTGGAGACTGGGGTTCACTAGAACTTCTACTGCAGAGGTCACTCTCCCTTCTCTTGTGGTTCTGGATTTCTCTTGTATAATCTCTGCGCTGTGGTGCAGGTTTGTGAGCTCTGAGATCTAAACGTCTTAGTGGTAAAGAGCATCTGAGGGGCTTGGAAGAACCGTGCATCTCACAGTGGGACCAGAGCCTGGCAGGACCCCTCAGTGGCCTATCCCAAGGGTGTGTGAAATGCTAGGCCAGGTGCTGGGGAGAGGCTCAGCTGGTAGGGTGCTCTTTCAGAGGATCCAGGTCAGTTCCTAGCACCCACCTTGGGTGATTCAAATGCCTGTAACTCCAGCTCCAGGGATCCAATGCCCTTGGGGCCTCAGCTGGAAACTGCACACACAAGGTGTAGGCTCACAAAGATACAGACACATATAAATGAAATAAAAATACATCTCTATATGGGTTTGTTTTTATTGTGTGTGTGAGACCCTCAGGAAGTCTCACCTGAATTTCCCCAGTCTCTGCTGCCCCTGGCCAGAATGTGGCACACCGGTTCCCATCTGGACCATTGATTTCCCTGTTACATGCTTTGCACAGCTTTGGCAGAGGTGTGACCAGGACTCCCCTCTCCCTCTCCTCACTACCACGTCCTCTTCTGCACAGACAGCCTCATTCTGACCCCACCGACCTCCACCCACTCCTCATCCACTCCCCACAAAGCTCTTCCCTCCCCCAACCCTCACTTCCCCACCCTCCCCACCCCTCCATCTTGCCCTCCATTGTCCCCTCACCCTGCAGTCCCCTCCCTCCCACAGCTCCCAAAAGGACTGATGGGGAGGAAGGCTGGACACTGTGCCCTGCCTGAGCATCTGTAGGAGGAGACATTGCTGTCCACACCTTACTCTATAGAACCAGGAATCCAACTTTCCCTCAGCAGCAGGTTTTATTCTACAAGGGTCAGTAGAATCCTAAATAGCATCAGACTTTGCCAAGGACAGTTAAATTTTTCTATAAAAGAACAAATTCACATTCATATCCACTTATATCCATCACTCAACTCAGTGCTGTCTTGTCGGTACCAAGGCAATCCTACATATTATACAAATCAGTGAACACCACTGTTCCAATAAAACTATAAGTGTGGATACAGAAACCTGAATTTTATCTTTTCACATAGCAGGAAGTAGTGTTTGACATTTTACTTTAAATGTAAACATGGGTTCACAGGCCACACAAAAGCTGGTTCATAGATAATTTATCAAACTCTGACTTAAAGAAACACAATTACTAGAAAACTGAGAATATAATAAAAAAGAAAATTTTTTAAATTTTATTTATTTATATTTTATGTGTGAGAACTGCCTTAGGCAGGGCTTCTAATGATGTGATGAACACCATGACCATAAAGCAAATTGAGGAGGAAAGGGATTTTTAGGCTTACACTTCAACATTGCTGTTCATCACTGAAGTAAGTCAGGAGAGGAACGCAAATGCAGTTAGGACCCTGGAGGCAGGAGCTGAGGCAGAGGCCATGGAGGGGAGCTGGTTATGGATCTGATCAGCCTGCTGCCTCATAGAAGCCAGGACCACAAGCACAGGGATGGCCCAGGACATATGGGTTGGCCCTCTCTCATTTACCATTAATTGGGAAAATGCCTTACAGCTGGATCTTATGGAAGCGTTTCCTCAACTGAGGTTCCTTCCTCTATGGTGACTCTAGCTGGTTCCACCCCTCTGCTACTGCTGTCCTTGGTGGTCACTCCATGGTCTCGATGTCTCCAAAACGCTGGGGTCTTCTGTTGCAACTGGGCTGCACTTTCACCAAAAGCCTCTCAAAGGATCTCGTGGTACCAAGAGTCAAATCCTTGTCATGAGCCTTTCAGTCCTGGGCCTTCAACTGCCAAGAGGCTGCACCTTCACCAACGGCCTCCCCTGGCCTCTCACGGTGCCAAGACTCAGCTGCTCTCCATGACCCCTTCATGCCCTCAAAACCAGTAGCACCTAGGTGAGGCTTGCATGTTAGCAAGTCTGGCTGCCAGCATGAGGTACAAGCTTGGCATCCTCTGGAGCCCGGTTTCCCTATGCTCTCAGGAAATACTTCCCTGAAGATTTCACCTCAACGATGCTGGTCTCTTCTCCATCATCGCTGACTTCTTAGCTCCACCGAGCAGCATCAAGTATCTCAGAGAAACAAAGGTTCCCTTTAGTATTTCTGGTATTTGGTCATTACAGGAGAATCTTCAGCCCCAGATAACCAGAACCACAGGATCTTAATTCAGTATAACAAATGGCCCTGAGAGAACCTTTAAACTTCCCTCTGAAACTCCGCAGGCCAGGCCTCCAGATTCTGCACTGTTCTCAGTATTCTTATCTCCCACGTCCCCACTAAGACCCCACGGAGATCCTAACACTCAGTGGCTGTTCTAGCCCAAAGTTCCAAATCCTTCCCACAATCCTCCCAGAAGCACGGTCAGGGCTGTCACAGCAATACCCACAATCCTCCCAGAAGCACGGTCAGGGTTGTCACAGCAATACCCACAATCCTCCCAGAAGCACGGTCAGGGTTGTCACAGCAATACCCACAATCCTCCAGAAGCATGGTCACAGCAATACCCACAATCCTCCCAGAAGCACGGTCAGGGTTGTCACAGCAATACCCACAATCCTCCCAGAAGCACGGTCAGGGCTGTCACAGCAATACCCACAATCCTCCAGAAGCATGGTGAGGTCTGTCATAGCAATACCCACAATCCTCCCAGAAGCATGGTCACAGCAATACCCACAATCCTCCAGAAGCATGGTGAGGTCTGTCATAGCAATACCCACAATCCTCCAGAAGCATGGTGAGGTCTGTCATAGCAATACCCACAATCCTCCAGAAGCATGGTGAGGTCTGTCATAGCAATACCCACAATCCTCCAGAAGCATGGTCAGGGCTCTCACAGCAATACCCACAATCCTCCAGAAGCACGGTCAGCTCTGTCATAGCAATACCCACAATCCTCCAGAAGCATGGTGAGGTCTGTCATAGCAATACCCACAATCCTCCAGAAGCATGGTCAGGGTTGTCATAGCAATACCCACAATCCTCCAGAAGCATGATCACAGCAATACCCACAATCCTCCAGAAGCACGGTCAGGGTTGTCATAGCAATACCCACAATCCTCCAGAAGCATGGTCAGGGCTGTCATAGCAATACCCACTACACTGCTGCCAATGTGTCTTATGGTTTCTTTTGCTACGATGAAACACCATGACCAAAACACAGGTTGGGGGAGGAAAGAGCTGATTTGGCTCAAGCTTCAGCATTGCTGTTCAGCACTGAAGGAAGTCAGGACAGGAACTCACACAGGAAAGGATCCCAGAGCCAGGAGCTAATGCAGAGGTCATGGAGGGGCAAAGCTACCTGGCTTGCTCTTTATGGTTTGCTCAGCCAACCATGTTAAAGAACCCAGGACCACCAGCCCAGGGATGGCACCATCAGAATGGGCTGGGCCCTCCATCATTGATTGCTAACTGAGCAAATGCCTGACGGGTGGATCTCAGGGAGACTTTTCCTCAACTGTGGCTCCTTCCTCTCTGATGATCTACCCTGTGTCAAGTTCACAACAAGCACAGGCAGAACAAGTGCACTGCATGCGTACCTGCAGACAGAGGAATCCTTTCACTTGAGACATGCTGTCTACTTTTGGCTGTTCTTTATGTTTCTCTTATTTTGAACTGCTAAGGATTGACCCCAGGGCCTCATATGTGTGGGTCAAGAGCTCTACCATGGAGCTACATTCTCAGAACTTCATTTCCTGACTCTACCACACATTTCCCAAAGAAAACCTATGTACTCCTCCTGAGGGAACTCCTTCAGCCAATAGCCTTTAAGACACTGGTCCACTTTGGGAGTGGTCACACGTACTATATGTGCAGATGTAAAAACACCCCGGGATGCTGGACGCAGTTCCAGCTCCACACTCACGCAGAGGATTACTGATCTGTGTGTCTACCCCTAAACAAGGTGACTTTAATATACGCCATTCTGGGCTCGTGTGGACTATTTTATTATATGCTGAACAGATTTCCTGAGGGGCTGTACAAGCTAGCATTCCCACCAGCAATGGAGGAGTGTTCCCTTACTCCTCAGCTTCTTCAACAGACTATCATTGGTGATTTTGAGCTTAGCCATTCTGACTGTTATATGACAGTATTTCGATTTGCATTCCCCTGATGGCTAAGAATGTTGAACATTTTTGTGAGTGTCTTTTGGTCATTTGACATTCTTCTGTTGAGAATTCTCTGTTTGGATCTGTATGCCATTCTTTAATTGGATTATTTGGTATTTTGATGTCTAATTTTTTGAGTTCTTTATATATTTTGGAACTCAGTCCTCTGTCTGATGTGGGGTTGGTGAAGATCTTTTCCCATTCTGTAGGCTGCACTTTTGTCTTATTGACCATGTCCTTTGCTTTACAGAAGCTTCTCAGTTTCAGGAGGTCCCATTTATTTATTGTTGCTCTCAGTGTCTGTGCTACTGGGGTTATATTTAGGAAGTGGTCTCCTCTGCCCATGTTTGAAAGCTACTTTCCAATTTCTCTTCTATCAGATTCGGAGTGACTGGATTTATATTGAGGTATTTACTCCACTGGACTTGAGTTTTGTACGTGGGGATAGATACAGATCTATTTCCATTCTTCTACATGTTGATATCCAGTTATGTCAGTACCATTTGTGGAAGACACTTTCTTTTTTTCCATTGTATTATTTTAGGTTCTTTGTCAAAAATCTGGTGTTCATAGGTCTGTGGATTAATATCCGGGTATTCCATTCAATTCCATTTGCCAACCTAACTTTTTATGATGACAGCAAGCTGTTTTCATTGCTATAGCTCTATAATAGAGCTTGAAGTCACGGATGGTGATACCTCTGGAAATTCCTTTTCTGTATAAGGTTGTTTTGACTATCCTGGATTTTTTGTTTTTCCATATGAAATTGAGTATTGTGTTTTCAAGGTCTGTGAAGAATTGTGTTGGGATTTTGATGGGGATTGCATTGAATCTATAGTTTGCTTTGGTAGGATTGCCATTTTTATTTTGTACCTATCCAAGAGCCTGAGAGATCTTTCCATTTTATGGTATCTTCTTCAAATTCTCTCTTCAAAGACTTAAAGTCCTTGTTAAAGAGGTCTTTCACTTCTTTGGTTAGTGTTATCCCAAGATATTTTATGTTATTTGTGGCTATTATGAAAGGTGACATTTCTCTAATTTCTTTCTCAGCTTCTTTATCATTTGTATGTAGGAGGGCTACTGATTTTTTTTAGTTGATCCTGTATCCTGACACATTACTGAAAGTATTTATCAGCTGTAAGAGTATGCTGGTAGAGTTTTTGGGGTCACTTATGTATAAAAACATATTATCTGCAAATAGCGAAAGTTTGACTTCCTTAACAATTTGTGTCCCCTTGATCTCCTTTTGTTGTCTTATCACTCTAGCTAGAACTTCAAGACCTATGCGGAATAGATATGGGGAGAGTGAACGCCCTTGTCTTCCCCCTGATTTTAGTGGAATTGTTTTGAGTTTTTTACCACTTAATTTGATGTTGGCTTCCAGCTTGCTGTATATTGTTTTATAATGTTTAGATATGTTCCTTGTATCCCTCACTTCTCCAAAACATTTATCGCAAAGGGTATTGGATTTTGTTGAATACTATTTCAGCATCTAATGAGATGATCATATGGTTTTTTTTCTTTCAGTTTATTTACATGGTGTATTACACTGATAGATTTTTGTATGTTGAACCATCACTGCATCTCTGGGATGAAGCTGTCTTGATCATGGTGGATGATTTTTTTATGTGTTCTTGGATTCAGTTTGTCAATATTTTATTGAGTATTTTTGCATCAATGTTCATAAGGGAAACTGATTTGTAATCTCTCTCTCTTGTTTGAGTCTTTGTATGGTTCAGTATCAGTGTAACTGTAGCCACATAAAAAGAGTTTGGAAATGTCCTCTGCTCCTATTATGTGGAACTTTGAGGGGTATAGGTGTGAGATCTTCTTTGAAGTTCTGGAAGAATTCTGCACTGAAATCAACCTGCCTTGAGCTTTTTCTGGTTGGGAGGCTTTTGATGACTGCTTCTCTTTTATTGCATGTTGCAAATCTATTTAAATTGTTCACCTGGACCTAATTTAATTTTGGTATGTGGTACCTATGCAGTAAATTGTCCATTTCTTTCAAATCTTCCAATTTTGTGGAGTACAGCTTTTTGTAGTATGACCTAAAGATTCTCTGGATTTTGTCAGTATCTGTTGTTATGTCTGCCTTTCCACTTCTGAGTTTGTTAATTTGGATGTTCAAACTTTGGGTAAGAGTTTGTCGATCTTCTTGGTTTTCTCAAAAAAAAAATCACCTCTTTATTTCATTGATTCTTTGTATTGTTTTCTTTGTTTCCATTTGTTTATTTTAGCCCACAATTTGATTATATTCAGTCACGTACTCCTGTTGGGAGTGTCTGCTTTTTTTTGTTCTAGAGATTTCAGGTGTGTTGTTAACTTAATAGTGTGATCTTTTTCTGCTTTCTTGATGTAGGCACGTAGAGCTATGAACGTTCCTCTTAGCACTGCTTCCATAGTGTCCCACAGGTTTGGGAACTTCAGTTCCATTTGGGTATTCATTTTGTGCCTTCATTTTTGTTGAATTCAAGGAAGTCTTTAATTTCTTCTTTTATTTCTTCCTTGACCCAGGAGTGATGCAATTGCATACTGCTCAATTTCCATGAGTTTGTAGGCTTTCTGCTATTAGTGTTGTTGTTAAAAATCTAACTTTAAACCATGGTGATCCGATAAGATACAGAGGGTTATCCCAATATTTTTTTAATCCATTGAGATTTACCGAGTATGTGGTCAATTTTAGAGAAGGTTCCATGAAGTGCTAAGAAGAAGGGGTATGTTTTTCTGTTTGGGAGAAATGTTCTATAGATGTCTGTTAAGTCCATTTGATCATCTGATAGTTCTACTTCTCTGTTCAGCTGATGTCTGGTTGACCTGTCCATTGGGGAGAGTTGGGGCGTTGAAGTCTCCCACAATTGGTATGTGTGGTTTGGTGTGCAATTTAAGCTGTAATAATGTGTCCTTTACATATGTGGGTGCTCTTGTATTTGGGGCATAGATGTTCAGGATTGGGACTTCATCTTGATGGATTTTTCTGTGATGAGTATAAAGTGTTCTTCTCCACCTCTTCTGATTGATTTTAGTTTGAAGTCTATTTTGTTAGACGTTAGAATAGCTACACCCATTTGTTTCTTACGTCCAATTGATTGGAAAATCTTTTCCCAACATTTTACTCTGAGAAAATGTCTGTCTTTGAGGTTGAGGTGTGTTTCTTGTACACAGCAGAAGGATGGATCCTACTTATGTATCCATTGTCTTAGCCTGGATCTTTATATAGGTGAATCAAGTCCACTGATATTAAGAGATATTGATGACCAGTGATTGTTAATTCCTTTTTATTTTTCAGTGGTAGTGTTTGTGTGTTTCCCTTCTTTGGAGTTTGCTGGTGTGAGGTTATCTGATGCCTGTGTTTTTGCTGCTGCAGTTAGCTTCCTTGGGTGGGTGTTTTCCTTCTAGTACTTCTGTAAGACTGGATTTATGGTATTGTCTAAATCTGGTTTTGTCATGGAATATCTTGTTTTCTCCATAGATGGTGATTGAAAGTTTTGCTGGGTACAGTAGCCTGGGCTTTCATCATTGGTCTCTTAGTGTCCACAGCACATCTGTCCACGACCTTTCCGCTTTCATGGTTTCCATTGAGTAGTTGGGTGTAATTCTGTTAGGCCTGCCTTTATATATTACACGGCCTTTTTCCTTTGCAGCTCTTAATATTCTTTTTTATTGTGTATGTTTTGCAGCTTGATTATTATATTGAGAGACAACTTTTTCTCATTCAGTCTATTTGGTGTTCTGTAAGCTTCTCATATCTTCATTGGGATATCCTTCTTTAAGTTGGGAAAGTTTTCCTTTATGATTTTGTTGAATATATTTTCTGTGCCTTTGAGATGGAGTTCTCCTTCTTCTATCCCTGTTATTCTTAGGCTTGGTCTTTTCAGATGTCCCAGATTTCCTGGAGTTTTGTGTTAAGATTTTGTTGGATTTAACACTTTCTTTGCTCAATGAATCAATGTCCTCTGTGACATCTTCAAACCTGAGATTCTCTCCTCCATTTCCTGGATTCTGCTGGCTATGCTTGCCTCTATATAGTAACCATTCACTTACCCAGATTTTCCATTTCCAGAATTCCCTTGGTTTGTGTTTTCTTTATTGCCTCCTTCCAGTTTTTGAGTCTCAAACTATTTGAATTGTTTGCTTCACCTGTTTGATGGCTTTTTTTTCTTGTTTTTCTTGGTTTCTTTAAAAGATTCATTGATTTCTTTAAAATTTTTGCTTGTCTTTTCCTCTATTTCTTTAAGGGAATTGAACTCAGAACCTTTGGAAGAGCAGGCAATGCTCTTAACCACTGAGCAATCTCTCCAGCCCTTAATGCCCATTCTTTAACTGCTGTTTCAGAGTTCTAGAAACTTCCCTGATTTCAGACCTTGAAGCCTCTTTTAGTTTCCATGGATCTGCTCCCTCCCTGCGAGGAAGAGAGACTTGAGCTGAGGCTCTGCACAGTCTAAGGCAGGAACTGTAGATGCTCCCTCTTCTCTGCTGGGAGGACCTGGCCAGTTCTCAGGATCGAGAACGGGGAGGGCTTTGTTTTAAATAAGACAGAGACATGTCGATGCGCTTTGCATCCTTGACATCTGGCCAGCGTCTGGGAGTGGACGTGAACACTGGACCAGGTGTTTGGACGACTGCCGATGACTGGGCAATGAGCCCCCTCTGTTCATGAGGCTTCACAGCCTGGGAACAGCTCTAGCTGCTGCTGTCTCAACCGGGGGGAGACGTGCAGTCAGATGAATGTAAGCCTGTGCCCGTGATGGTGTGCTGCTGATACGTATTCTCATGCTCTTCCGGTGATGTGTAAGCCTGTGCCCGTGATGTTTACTGGGATGCGTATTCCCATGTTGCTCTGGTGATGTATAAGCCTGTTCCCGTGATGTTTACTGGGATGCATGTTCCCATGTTGTTCCAGTGATGTGTAAGCCTGTTCCCGTGATGGTGTGCTGCTGATACGTGTTCCCATGTGGCTCCGGTGATGTGTAAGCCTGTTCCCATGATGGTGTGCTGTTGATACGTATTCCCATGTGGTTCCAGTGATGTGTAAGCCTGTTCCCGTGATGGTGTGCTGCTGATACGTATTCCCATGTTGTTCCGGTGATGTGTAAGTCTGTGCCCGTGATGGGGTGCTGCTGATACGTATTCCCATGTTGTTCCGGTGATGTGTAAGTCTGTGCCCGTGATGGGGTGCTGCTGATACGTATTCCCATGATGTTCCAGTGATGTGTAAGCCTGTTCCCGTGATGTTTAATGGGATGCGTATTCCCATGATGTTCCGGTGATGTGTGAGGCCTGATCCCGTGATGTCTACTGGGATGTGTATTCCCATGATGTTCCAGTGATGTGTAAGCCTGTTCCTGTGATGTCTACTGGGATGTGTATTCCCATGATGTTCCGGTGATGTGTAAGCCTGTTCCCGTGATGTTTACTGGGATGCGTATTCCCATGTTGCTCTAGTGATGTGTAAGCCTGTTCCCGTGATGTCTACTGGGATGTGTATTCCCATGAGGTTCTGCTGCTGTATACAGAACACCTAGTGATAAATTCCGGGGCGAAGCCCCCTCTCTATTCCTTTGTTTCAATTAAGCATCTTTGTAGAATAAATCTCTCTCCTTTTACTAATTCCATGATGTACAGAAGTTCTTTCTTACGGATTGAATAAAAAATAAAAGTCTGTGCCAGAAAAGCGGCTAAAATTATTTGCCCCTACACTCCCTGAAAGAAAACAAGATGTCTTCTTCCCACTGGTGGAAAAGAATGTGATGTTCCACCTGCCTGTAAGTTTGATGAAGGCAGGGCAGCCTGAGTCCTGAGACCCTTGGAGTAGTGTGAACAGGAGCCTGTGGAGCAGCTCAGGCAGCCATGGGTCCCTTCAGCCTCACCCTCTGTGGGCTCAGACCCAGTCCAGTGTTTTTTCTTCAGTAGGTTGAACTTTCACCCTAGACTCTGATGCGTCTCCTTCATATTAATAAAATAAGAGCCTGGAGGGCCTGAAGTAAGAATGAAGATGGGGACAGGGGCATCACTAACTGCAGGAACTCTCTGGATGTTGGGGATGTCATGGTCTGTCACAGGTCACTATTTAAGTAGTAAAATTTTTCTTGTTCAGCAGCAATTAAAAACTAGCACATGGTTCAAGTGCACAGATGAACACACAGTGTCTTCTGCCTGGGATGAGGCTGTGATCCACTGTGCAC
Source organism: Microtus pennsylvanicus (assembly GCF_037038515.1). Classification (NCBI taxonomy): domain Eukaryota; kingdom Metazoa; phylum Chordata; class Mammalia; order Rodentia; family Cricetidae; genus Microtus; species Microtus pennsylvanicus. The sequence goes on along the minus strand of NC_134585.1, from coordinate 2,474,629 downwards.
AGTAGGTCTATAGAATGAAATCTTTTTGTATTTTTTATTTTATGCTGCTCTGCAAATTACCATTTCAGCACAGTCTCTTTCAGTCACCAGTCCCTGTCCTGCTCCAGCTCTGACTCCTTTGGCTGGAGGTGCAATGTTGACTCAACAGCCCTGTGCCTTCAGCCCCTGGGACCCACACTCTAGATGTGTAGGAGAGGAAGAGAGACATGCTAGAGCATTTTTAAAATTTTAATTTTGTGTTTATTAGATTGTATATTTTAAGCATAAAAGTGTGCAGGTGCACCAGGCACAGGATCCCCTGGAACTGGAGTCACTGATGGTGGGGAAGCAGCATATGGGTGCTGGGAACTGAACCTGGATCCTCTGTGACAGCAACAGGTGCTCCTTACCTTGAGCCACCTCTCCAGCCCCTATTGCAGCTTTTACAGGATGAAACCACACAGCCTGGCTCACAGCAAGATGGCTGACAAGATGGCCGACCACAGAGAGAAACTAGATGCAAAGGAGGAGACAGTGTTAGTGCAGAACTCTGGAGTGAGGGGTTCTGGGCACCTCTGGGGTGAGGCCTGAGGGAGAAGGCAGAGGACTGAGCAGGAGGAGACAGAAGCAAAGGGGGAGATCCTCATGCAGTGGGTTCCTCCTGTTTGAGGGTCTTTGTCTACAGATCACAGTGGACACATCTGCAGCACCCTGCAGGGCATCTGACATCCCACACTGAATACTGTGGGTGTTTGAATGAGAATGACCACACAGGCTCAGAGGTTTGGATACTTCAGCTCCAGCTGATGGAACTGTTTGGGAAGGATCAGGAGGTGTGGCTTTGTTGGAGCAGGTGTGTCACTGGGACTGGGCATGGAGGTTTTAAAGACTCTCACTATTCCCAGTGTCTCTGACACTTGCCTGTGGATCAAGATGTGACCTCTCAGCTGTTCCTGCCACCACACCTTCCTCTGCCCTCATGGACTCAAACCCTCTGAAAACTTAAACCCAAATGAAACAAGTCCTTTTATAAGTTGCTGGGGTCACAGTGTCTTTTCACAGCCATAGAAAAGTAACTAAAGCCAGGTGTGATGACACAGCCTCTAATCCCAGGACGAGGGATGCAAAGGCAGGGGGGTTCCTGTGAGATCAAGGACAGACAGAGATGTGGAGACAGACCTTGTCTCAAAACAAAACAAAACAAAAACCAGAAGAAACCTGAAGGCCAGACTCACTTCATCCTCTCCTCACCCTTCCTCTTCCTTCTTCTCTTCAGTAGTCAGACCCTGAATCTTCTAGAAGAAAAGTCACTTCCAGGAACACAATAACATCAAAAAGCCAGTTGGTATGCAGGGCACAGATGCTTCTCTTTAAAGCAGAGGCGCTGGCCTCAAGCACCACACAGACTCCCACAGAGACCAGGCTCCTGTGTGGACAGCTCACACTGCCAAGGTGATGCTCAAGGATCTCACCTGTAAGCAGAGACTTTGCCTCTTCACTCAGGATGGTGTCTTCACAGCCTGTGAGTACATTTAGACTCCTAGTGTTTCTTCCCAGATGATCATCTGTGGCTCCAGGTGCTTGTGTTTTACACGGATCTTCATTCCATAATCCTGAGATTGTCCGTGTGGACCTGGGTCATTGTCTCAGCACAGTAGACCCCTTCTCCGTGGGAAGAAACCCCTGTGGAGCCAAATACAGCAGGGCACTGACGCTGTCTGCACTCCGTTTCCCTGTGTGCACACACTTCCATGGTGCAGCTGCTTTATTGAATAAAAAAGTCAGAGAGGAACTGGAACTAATAATAAAGAGAATAATGATGACCGTGTGGTAGAAGATACATAACATCTCTATCTATCTATCTATCTATCTATCTATCTATCTATCTATCTATCTATCTTTATCTCTCTCCCTTTCTCTCTCTCCCCTCCCCCCTCTGACCTTCACTCGCACTTTATGAACTGATGAGCCCTGGGAGATGGATGTTGCCGACTTATGGGACCTTAGATCTGATAACCGTTGACTTCTGAGTTCCTCAGTCCTGTGCAGTGCGGGCAGAGGGTGATTCTCACGGCAGAGGTCCACACTGGAGATTCTAGGTTTCATCATTGTTCAGTACTGTGGAGAATAATTAAACTTATAATTTTTTTCTGTGGATTTTGACTTGATGTCTTCAAATCTCAACCGAACACAATTGAAGTAGAAAGTGAAAGCAGAGGTGAGTAGGGCCTCCTTCCTGCAGGGAGAGTCACATATAACACAGTGTGTCGAAAGTGCTTAATCAGAGCTGTAAAAACTCCAGTCACCTCCCGATGCAGGTGTCCACAGCAGCCCCGCACTCTTCAGGACTCCGACAGCACCTGTTTCCGTGAACATTCATTTTTAGTGATTTGTCTATTTCACCTGGAATCTTCATGCTCCCAGGTTTCATCCTGACTGAGGGGCAGTTGTCCTTGGGCGGCTCAGAGACACCATGACAAACAGCGCTCCATCCCGCAGCACAAGGCTCAGACAAAGTCTTAGTCCCCAGGCTGGTGAGGTCTGGGTGGGGAAGCCCAGGGCTGGGGACTCCCCTGTTCCCAGTTTCACTACTCCAGCTCCTAACCTGGGTCAGGCCATTCTGGCCTGATGACCACTTGGCGGTTCTCACCGGCTTTGGGTGACGAGATACCCAGGGAACCAACCAGCGTCGCTGAGGGCAATGGTTCTAAAGTCCACGCAGACCGCGGAACTCAGAGTCGCCCAGATCTGAGATGGGGCGATGGCACCGCACTGGCTGCTCCTGCTGCTGGCGGCAGCCCTAGTCCAGACCCAGACCCGCGCGGGTGAGTGCGGGGTCGGGAGGGAAACGGGCTCCGCGGGGAGGGCGGGGGCGGCACCGGGAATGCTGCGTCCCCACGTGGCCCAGCCGGACCCTCCTGCCTCATTCTCCACCCGCGTCCCGAGCCCCGCGCCCTGCTCCACTCCCGGCCCGCGATGCTGCCCGGGGTCCCGGGAACAGGGTCGGGGTCTCACCGCGCGCCGCCCCCAGGCTCGCACTCCATGCGATATTTCTCCACCATCGTGTCCCGGCCCGGCCTCGGGGAGCCCCGGTTCATCTCTGTCGGCTACGTGGACGACACGCAGTTCGTGCGCTACGACAGCGACGCGGAGACTCCACGAGAGGAGCCACGGGCGCCGTGGGTGGAGCAGGAGGGGCCGGAGTATTGGGAGAGGCAGACACAGAACGCCAAGAACAGCGAGCAGATTTACCGAGTGAGCCTGAGAATCCTGCTTGGCTACTACAACCAGAGCGTGCGCGGTGAGTGACCGCGGTCGGAGGTCACAACCCCTCCAGGTCCCTACCCACCACCAGAGTAGCCTAAGGTACCAGGTCCGAGATTTGGCAGGAGAGCAGGGACAAGACACGGTTTCGCTTTCAGTTTAGAGGAGGGCGCGGGTGAAGGGGGCGGGGGGGGGGGGGGAGTGAACGGGGCTGACCGCGGGGTCCCCGCAGGCTCTCACACCATCCAGCGGATGTATGGCTGTGAGTTGGGGTCGGACGGGCGCCTCCTCCGAGGTTATCATCAGGCCGCCTTCGACGGCCGCGATTACATCGCCCTGAACGACGATCTTAAAACGTGGACAGCAGCGGACACGGCGGCGCAGATCACCCAGCGCAAGTGGGAGCAGGCTGGTGTTGCAGAGATACACAGGGTCTACCTGGAGGGCGAGTGCGTGGAGTCTCTGCTCAGACACCTGAAGAACGGGAAGGACGCGCTGCTGCGCACAGGTGCGGGCCGCAGGCAACTCCTCCCTCTGCCCTCGGGCTGGGCTCAGTCCTGAGGAAGAGGAAACCCTCACTGGGGTCATGCCCCTGTCTCTGAGGGCAGACAGGGTCCCTGGGTCTCCTGATCCAGCATGGCAGGGACTACACTGACCTCCCAGGGCTCAGCCTTCTCCCTGGACAGTTCCACATCTGTCTCAGGAGGGAGGAGAGAGGATCCCGACATCACCAACAGTGGCTCCTTCAGTCTGCAGCCCCTGTCAGCCATGGCCTCTCCCAGGCCGGGTTCTCTGCCCACACCCAGTGTCTGTGGACACCGAGTCCTGTCATCTGAGTGTGTCAGCCTTACACACCAGCACAAGGCAGTATCTTTACCTGATGGCAGACTGGGCGCCATACCTAGGCTTGTTCCTCCGGTGTCTAGAACTTTTCAAATAATAAATCCTCATAGAAGCCTGTGTGAGGTTTACATGCCTCCAACACCCCAATTCTACCTTTTCCTAGAATGGGCAAGTGGGAACTTATGGGGTGCCTTAGACAAATACTAAATTTTACGGGTTTTTTCTTTTCTTTCTTGCTTTTATTTAAGTTGTCATTTTGATTTTAGCGAGTTTCTCTTCCTCACTGGGGAGGTCTTGTTTCTCTGTCCCCTTTTATTATCATGTGTTAGTCTCCACAGATGCCATTCGGGACTGACACTCTGGATAATGAGACAAGTTAAGATAGGGTTCCCTTTAGAGGAGAAAAATTACTGTGAATTTAGACTATATTCTGCCAGAAATAACGGTCCAGAGCCCCTGCTCTCCCTCTGACCCAACAAGTTACAGTGTAGCCCTAGTGAATTAGGAATTGAACTTCCTCAGAGACAGGGTCTTCTGCAACTCCAGGACTGGAGTGACAGGGAAGATCCACACACCCTGTGAGCACCACTGTGTCCCAGTGAGTGCTGCACTGGGCTCCACAGCACACTTCAGGGATTCTGGGTGACAATACCTGGTATCTTATCCCCCAGAGGCAGGGGTTAGGAAGTCATTTTCTCTGGCTGAGTGTCACAGGTCCACAACGATTGTTCCACACAATTTGGTGATGGCTGTTCACTTGGATTCACAGTTAAACTGGTCAACAAGAAGGCCACAGTGCTTGTTCCCCAATGGTGGCAGCAGGAGTTGGTGGCACCGTTCATGTAGCCCAATCATCTTAATTTTTTATTTCTGTAGGAGCTTAATCACAAAATAATTATTTTCCATTCCTTCATCCTTTTTCTACCTCACTTATGCTATTGAAAGTCACATAAGATCATGCTGACCTGCTGGCTTATATAGATTCCCTCTTAGTTTCTAAGCCCCTGAGAAAAATGTGCAGTTCTGTGATGAGGGGACCAGCTCTACCTGCAGGTCACTGTGTGATGACAGAAGTGTTCAGTCACATAGTTCAGTGTTATCATTGATTTAACTTTGTTTTTACCGATTTATGTTTATCTTGTTAATTGTGGGATTTCTTACATCTTCCACACAGATCCCCCAAAGGCACACGTGACCCATCATCCTGGATCTAATGGTGACGTCACCCTGAGGTGCTGGGCCCTGGGCTTCTACCCTGCTGACATCACCCTGACCTGGCAGAGGGAGGAGGAGGAACAGACTCAGGACATGGAGCTGGTGGAGACCAGACCTTCTGGAGATGGAACCTTCCAGAAGTGGGCATCTCTGGTGGTGCCTTCTGGGGAGGAGCACAAATACACATGCCATGTGTACCATGAGGGGCTGCCTGAGCCCCTCACCCTGAGATGGGGTAAGAAGGGAGTGGGTGCAGAGCTGGGGTCAGGGAAAGCTGGAGCCTTCTACAGACCCTGAGCAGTGTCAGGGCTGAGAGCTGGGGTCATTACCCTCACCTTCCCTTCCTGTCATTCCCTTCCCAGAGCCTCCTCAGTCCACAGTCCCCATCATGGCAGTCATTGCTGGTCTGGTTCTCCTTGGAGCTGTGATCATTGGAGCAGTGGTGGCTGTTGTGAGGAAGAGGAGGAGAAACACAGGTAGGAAAGGGCAGGGTCAGAGTTCCCTCTCAGCTCCTTTTAGAAGAGTCTCTGCCTCATTAATGGGAAACACATCCACACCCTCATTGCTGCTGTCTCTACCCTGGGTCTGCTGTCAGTTCTGGAAACTTCTGAAGGGTCAGGGACTTCTCTGGTCTCTCACAGCTTTTCTTCTCACAGGTGGAAAAGGAGGCAACTATGCTCCAGCTTCAGGTAAGAGTGGTGGGCAGGATTGTCCCTGAGGGCTGTGGAATGAAGCTGGCGTATTTGGGGAGCTCTGGTAACACATAATAGCTCCTTCAGCAAATCTTCTAGGAACCAAATTTTTACCTTCCCATGAATACATATATTTTTACCCTAGACTCGGACAGTGATCAGAGCTCTGATGTGTCTCTCCAAGACTGTAAAGGTGAAACTCTTGGGACTGATTTGGGGAGGAACAAATTGAACATGATTGGATTTCAGAACTCCCAGAATCATGTTTAAGTGAGTGGTGGGTTGTTGGGATGTTGTCTTCACAGTGATTGTTCATGACTCTTGTTCTGTAGCGTGAAGACAGCTGCCTGGTGTGGATGGAGTGACAGACGATGTGTTCAGGTCTCTCCTGTGACATCCAGAGCCCCCAGTTCACTCTCAGCAATAGTGTCTGATGTTCCCTGTGATCGTATGGGCTCAGTGTGAAGAACTGGGGGCCTGCCCTCCCCTGCACACCAGGACCCTGTCCCTGCACTGCCTGTTCCCTTCCACAGCCAACCTTCCTGTTCCTGCAGACAGGAGAGGACATCTCCATCCTGTCTCCTCCATGCTGCCCTGAGCTGCAGCCCCTGACTTCCCCACTGAAAATGAGAATCTGAATGTAAACTTGATTGATTATATCTTTGATCTCACAGGTTGATTGGCAGCTAATTAAAGGATTAAGCTAGAGTTTGTGGAGGAAATAAATGGCAGCATGGAGAACCTCCCAGAATCTGTGTTCACTGTGCTGTGTGCATCTGGTGGGACAGGATGAGGTTGTGGGAGCTGAGTGAGAACAGGGCTGTGCATTGTTGGCATGGACAAGGTCACTCCTCATCTCTGTCCCCTCCTAGCTCTGTTCTCTTGGTCACTTAGAACCAAATGCTGACATCTGTGATCACAGGGACACTGGGATGGCCAGAGTCTTGTTCTGTCCCCAGGATTATGAGCCATCAGGGCTGCTGTCCTGGCTATGACTCTTTCCCCTGTCTTCAGTGTTGATTTCTTGTCTCTTTAGCTAGTATGCAGGACTAGGCCTGTTCTTGCTCCTGTGAGTGGTGCCTGCCTCATTATCCTGTGGGGTCCCTGAGTGACAGCATTCAGGGGTGTTTTCCATCCCTGTCCCTTCAAGGCCCAACTAGGTCCCTGCACTCAGGAGACTGTGGGATGAGAACATGAGCTTCAGTCTCCTGAGCTCCTGCCTCCCTTCAGGCCCCTCTCTGGTGGTTCTCTCCTTCTTTCCCATCTATCAGAATCTAACCCGGGTTGTAGGATGGGCAGAGAGGAGGGATCCATAGGGTCTCATCTCAGATCCGTCCTATGTTCTGCCCAAGTCCCCTCTCCCTCTCTACCTCTGGGAATCCTGGGGGTTTCCTCAAGTGGAGACTGGTGTGGGATAATTGTATTCTGTCAATCATGTTTTAATTAAATGCTGATTGGCCAGGCAAGAAGTATAGATGGGAAAACCAGACAAGAAGTAGAGGTGGAACCCCGCAACTGACAAAGGTCTGATCTCCAAAATATATAAAGAACTCAAGAAACTAGACCGTAAAAGGCTAATCAACCCAATTATAAAATGGGGCATTGAGCTGAACAGAGAATTCTCAACAGAAGAACTTCAAATGGCCAAAAGACACTTAAGGTCATGCTCAACTTCCTTAGCGATCAGGGAAATGCAAATCAAGACAACTTTAAGATACCATCTTATACCTGTCAGAATGGCTAAAATAAAAAACACCAATGATAGCCTTTGTTGGAGAGGTTGTGGAGAAAGGGGTACACTCATCCATTGCTGGTGGGAATGAAAACTTGTGCAACCACTTTGGAAAGCAGTATGGCGGTTTCTCAGGAAATTCGGGATCAACTTACCCCTGGACCCAGCAATACCACTCTTGGGAATATACCCAAGAGAGGCCTTATCATACAACAAAAGTATGTGCTCTACGATGTTCATAGCAGCATTGTTTGTGATAGCCAGAACCTGGAAACAACCTAGATGCCCTTCAATGGAAGAATGGATGAAGAAAGTATGGAATTTATACATCTTAGAGTACTACTCAGCAATAAAAAACAAGGACTTCTTGAATTTTGCATGCAAATGGATGGAAATAGAAAACACTATCCTGAGTGAGGTAAGCCAGACCCAAAAAGAGGAACATGGGATGTACTCACTCATATTTGGTTACTAGCCATAAACCAAGGACATTGAGCCTATAATTAGTGATCCTAGAGAAGCTAAATAAGGAGAACCCAAAGAAAAACATATAGGCATCCTCCTGAATATTAACCTTCAGCAAGCGATGAAAGGAGACAGAGACAGAGACCCACATTGGAGCACAGGACTGAAATCTCAAGGTCCAAATCAGGAGCAGAAGGAGAGAGAGCACGAGCAAGGAACTCAGGACCGCGAGGGGTGCACCCACACACTGAGACAATGGGGATGTTCTACTGGGAACTCACCAAGACCAGCTGGCCTGGGTCTGGAAAAGCCTGGGATAAAACCGGACTCTCTGAACATAGCGGACAATGAGGACTACTGACAACTCAAGAACAATGGCAATGGGTTTCTGATCCTACTGCACGCACTGGCTTTGTGGGACCCTAGGCAGTTTGGATGCTCAACTTACTAGACCTGGATGGAGGTGGGGGTTCTTTGGACTTCCCACAGGACAGGGAACCCTGATTGCTTTTCGGGCTGGGGGGGGACTTAACTGGGGGAGGGGGAGGGAAATGGGAGGCGGTGGTGGGGAAGAGACAGAAATCTTTAATAAATAAATTTAATTTTAAAAAAAAGAAGTAGAGGTGGAGCAAAGAGAACAGGAGTATTCTGGGAAGGAGGAAGCTCCCTCAGACATTCCTGCCCAGACTACCAAAGAAGCAAGATGTGACCTGCCTTGTGGCTAACATAGATAAGAATAATGGATTAATATAAGCTACAAGAGCTAATAAGTAGCCTGAGCTAATGGGCCAATTGGTTTATAATTAATGCAGACTCTCTGTGTGGTTTTCTCTGGGATTAAACGGCTGGGGGACCGGCTGGGAGAGAAACCCCAACAAGCAGGCCCTCATGTTACAGAATGCTGCCCACGTGTTACAGAACAGGCTGAGTCTATTTAGATTTGTGTTTATTAAAAAACATGATGCAGATAAGGACAGGACTGAGCCAGCGACCTGGGTCAGAGCAGGACTGAGCCAGCAACCTGGGCCAGAGCAGGCCTCAGACAGTGAATTCCATGGGAGCAGGAGCAGATGCAGACCAGGAACATTTGTGGAGGCAGGACTGAGTCAGCAACCTGGGCCAGAGCAGACCTGAGACAGTGAACTCCACAAGAGCAGGTACAGGGGAGCAACCACTGAGCAGTAAGCTAGAGACTGAGACCTCTGCAGATCCAGACGTGAAATTGGGTCCTTCAGGAAATAGACCTGAGCAAGGGACCCTATGAGTCTGGGTATCATTCGAGGACTTCCGAGGAACGAGGCCAGAGCCAGGACCTCTGTGGGTCTGGGCATGAGTCAGGGACCTCAGGGGGAGTAATCCTGAGCCTGGGAACTCCAAGGAGTAGATGAGAGCCATAGTCCTTTAAAGGACCAACCCCGAAGCCAGGGACTTCTGCAGGAATGGATCCAGACCAGGGACCTTTAAGAAACAGGTCTGAGCTGACAACCTAGGCTAGAGCAGGCCTGAGACAGAAAGCTCCGATTAGAAGACCCAGATATTAATCTGTAGTAGGAGCTGCGGGCCGCTTCCCGCCACCCGGCTCCTGCACGGCTAGCTTTACCCAAAATAATTACACAGAAACTGTATTCTTTTCAACACTGCCTGGCCCATTAGTTCTAACCTTTTATTGGCTAACTCGCACATCTTGATTAACCCATATTTAGTAATCTGTGTAGCACCACGAGGTGGCTTACCAGAAAAGATCTTAACCTGTGTCTGTCTCGGAGAAGAGAGTCGTGGCGACTGCCTGAATCTGCTTCTTTCTCACAGCATTCTGTTCTGTCTATTCCACCAACCAAAGGGATGGCCTATCAAAGACCAAGCAGTTTCTTTATTAATTAACCAATGAAAGCAACAGATAGATGACACTCCCACATCATTAATCCACAAACATTCAAACACCTGATTTTTGACAAAGAAGCAAAAAAATAATCAACTGGAAAAAAGAAAACATAGTTAACAAATGGTGCTGGCATAATTAAATATCAACTTGTAGAAGAATGAAAATAGATCCATGTCTATCACTATGCACAAAACTCAAATTCAAATGAATCAAAACCTCATCATAAAGCCAGCCACACTGAACCTTATAGAAGAGAAAGTGGGAAGTATATCTGAACGCATTGGCACAGGAGACCACTTCCTAAATAGAACCCCAGTAGCAAAGACACTGAGAGAAGCAATTAATAAATGAGACCTCCTAAAACTTAAAAGCTTTTGTAAAGCAAAGGACATGGTCAACAAGACAAAACGACAGCCTACAGAATGGGAAAAGATCTTCACCAACCCCACATCAGACAGAGGTATGATTTCCAAAAGATACAAAGAACTCAAGAAATTGGTCATCAAAGAATAAATATTCCAATAAAAAAATGGAGTACAGACCTAAACAGAGAACTCTCAACAGAGGAATCTAAAATGTCTGAAAGAGACTTAAGGAAATACTCAACATCTTCAACTTAGTTGAAGGATAGTTGCATCCTTAGAAAAATGCAAATCAAAATAACTCTGAGATTCCATCTTACACCTATAAAAATGGCCAAGATCAAAAACACTGATGACAACTTATGCTGGAGAGAATGTTGGGTATAGGGGACAGTCCTGCATTGCTAGCAGGAATTCAAGCTGGTACAGCCTTTTTACATGGCACTATGGTGATTTCTCAGAAAATTAAGAAGCAACCTTCCACCAAACCCAGTAATACCGCTTTTGGGTATGTATCCAAAGGATGCTCAATCACAAAGACATGTGCTCAACTATGTTTTTAAAAGCATTGATTGTCATAACCAGAACCAAGAAATAACCTAAATTCCCCTTGACCGAAGAATGAATAAGGAAAACATGGTACATTTACACAATGGAGTACTACACAGCAGAAAAAATAACGCATCTTGAATTTTGAAGGAAAATGGGTGGAGCTAGAAAACATTATTTTGAGTGAGGTAACCCAGACCCAGAAAGACAATTATTACATGTACTCACTCATAAATGGTTTGTAAACATAAAGCAAAGTAATCAGCCCACAAATCACAATCCCAGAGAACCTAGACAACAATGAGAACACTAAGAGAGACAAACATAGATCTAATCTACATGGGAAGTAGAAAAGGACAAGATGTCCTGAGTAAATTGGAAGCATGGGGACCTTAGGAAAGAGGTGAAGGGGAGGGGAGAGGCAGAGAGGGGAGAAGAGAAAAATGTAGAGCTCAATAAAAATCAATCCACAAAAACATGATTCATGGGCTGAAGAGATGACTCAGGGCTTGAGAGCACTTGCTGCTCTTACAGAGGACCCAGGTTCAGATCCCAGCACCCAATGATGGCTCATAACCATCCATAATTCCTGTTATGACCAGTGAGCTGAGGGTTTACTCAGCTGATGGTGGATGGATGTTTTCCTTGGTCTGCCGTCACTGTCTCTATCTGGAGTGGGAAAAATCCAGTCCTCATGCAGGGGGCACCACTATATGAATGGTTTATGTAAATTTTTCTATTATTAATAAAACTCGGGGGTCAGATATTGTGGTAAAAACCTGATAGATAAAGAAAGGAGTGGAGAAGCAACCAGCTGACCCTGTCTCTTCATGCTTCCCACACTGAAGAGGCCCATGAATCTTTCCAGGCCCACCCTTCTCTTTCCTCTGCCTCAATCATATTGTATCCTGGGTCCTCCACAATGTCATGGCTAATTCCAGACAGCTAGTTCTTGACTCCGCCCCCTGACTCAAGGACAACTTTATTGACAGTCTTGAGTTTCACAGTACAATCAACTATCCCTCTAGATTTCCCCCTTGTCTACATAAAAAGGAAAAGTTTTAACTCTAACATAGTAAAACTATGTACAATAAGAACAATTATCAGGTAGGAATTACATTTACATGCAGCAGTAGAGGGCGCTGGAGATGCACACCTTTAGTTCCAGCAGTAGAGGGCACTGGAGATGCACACCTTTAGTCCCAGCAGTAGAGGGCGCTGGAGATGCACACCGTTAGTTCCAGCAGTAGAGGGCGCTGGAGATGCACACCTTTAGTCCCAGCAGTAGAGGGCGCTGGAGATGCACACCGTTAGTCCCAGCAGTTGAGGGCGCTGGAGATGCACACCTTTAGTCCCAGCAGTAGAGGGTGCTGGAGATGCACACCGTTAGTCCCAGCAGTTGAGGGCGCTGGAGATGCACACCTTTAGTTCCAGCAGTAGAAGGCGCTGGAGATGCACACCTTTAGTCCCAGCAGTAGAGGGCGCTGGAGATGCACACCTTTAGTCCCAGCAGTAGAGGGCGCTGGAGATGCACACCTTTAGTCCCAGCAGTAGAGGGCGCTGGAGATGCACACTTTTAGTCCCAGCAGTAGAGGGTGCTGGAGATGCACACCTTTAGTCCCAGCAGTAGAGGGTGCTGGAGATGCACACCTTTAGTCCCAGCAGTAGAGGGCGCTGGAGATGCACACTTTTAGTCCCAGCAGTAGAGGGTGCTGGAGATGCACACCTTTAGTCCCAGCAGTAGAGGGTGCTGGAGATGCACACCTTTAGTTCCAGCAGTAGAGGGCGCTGGAGATGCACACCGTTAGTTCCAGCAGTAGAGGGCGCTGGAGATGCACACCTTTAGTTCCAGCAGTAGAGGGCGCTGGAGATGCACACCGTTAGTTCCAGCAGTAGAGGGCGCTGGAGATGCACACCTTTAGTTCCAGCAGTAGAGGGCGCTGGAGATGCACACCGAGTTCCAGGGCAGCCTGGTATACATAGTTAGTTCCAGGGCAGGCTCCAAAGTTACAGAAAAAAAAACTTTCTCAAAAAAAAAAAATCTACAATGTTCAATCCATTTGTATTTGACAAATTGGTAGAAATTATTCTATTATCTGTCATACCTTAGTGAATTCAATGCTTTAAACCTAAAGCCCTTTCTATTACTATCCTAAAACTACCGTTTTAGACCTCAGACATTTTTAAGACAAACATCTTAAGCTTTTATGTCTCTCAACCCTCTAAACCTTACATCTCTTTGTAAGTTTCTTTTCTGAATTTTGTAGAAAAATAAAATGGTGAAACTATCTAATTTTCAACCACATCAGAGACCTGAGAAGAATAAATATTACCTAAATGTTTAGGAAATGTTCAGTAAGTGTAGCACAAACAACTTTCTTTTCGGGGAGTGGGGGTGAGTTCGAGACAGGGTTTCTCAGTGTAATAGCACTGAGAAATGTCCTGGAACTCATTTTCTAGACCAGCCTGGCCTTGAACTCACAGAAATCCACCTGCCTCTACCTCTTGAGTGCTGGGAATAGAGGCCTGCATCACCACCGCCTGGCTTCAAACTACTTTCAAAACTACAGTAATGATAGAGCCAACTGGCTGTCTAGACAATCACCCAAGGTTTCTTTGCAATGTTGTGGCATTCAGCTTTGGCCTACAAACCTAGAATATCTGACTTGTCTGTGGAGAGGAAATTCTGAAGGACTGTCATATCCTGTTTTAGGAAGTTCAGCAGTCGCCTTTCTTTGTGTCCTGCTTCTCCAGTTGCTCATCTTACCGTCAGCAGCTGAGGCGAGGGCAGTTTCCTGCCCAATGGTTAGCTTTTCCACATAGAGAGCAAAGTCCATATGAAGTTCCCCAGAGCCCATCAGCTTCTCTGAAGGAAATTTGTGCTTTCCGGAGCAGATGTGTCTCACTCTTATGAAAAGCCTCATGTTATTAAAACATCTGAAATTCCAAAGTCTATCCCACTCCGAAGTGTTTGAAGACTATCTATCTATCTACCTATCTATCATCTATCTATCTATCTATCTATCTATCTATCTATCTATCTATCTATCTATCTATCATCTATCATCTATCTATCCATCTATCTATCATCTATCTGTCTGTCTATCTATCTATCTATCTATCTATATATCATCTATCTATCTATCATCTATCTCTCTATCTCTCTATCATCTATCTATCTATCTATCTATCTATCTATCTATCTATCTATCTATCTAAGACTATCTGTTCAACCTTGAAAACATACCTAACATGACTACAAGTTTGACTGTTATGGGTGACTAACTACTAACCTGCATTTCTTAATTATCCTAAATATTTATATTAATAGCTTTCAAGGACTAGGACTTTGCATCACATTTTTAAATGAGCTGCATAGTTGCAATACCTTAAACAGGAGTAAAAAAATATATGCAGCATGTTATAACAAAAATAACAAGTTTATTTAGTATACACAAATCCATGCCAATGTAAAATATTTTAAGGCAATAGTTCCTTTGCAGTTAAAAAGTAGATCCAGCATTCTACCCTTTTACCCTGTCATTTCTATATCTCCCTCTTTTATCTTTCAAAGAAAGATCCATCAATATAATCTCCTCCCTTTCTTAGTTTCCTCCCTGCCCATGACTAATGACAACTTGCAGCTAACTTCCTAAGCGACAACGAACATCCATACCCATTGAATGACCAAAGATCATCCACCCCATCTCTTGGGAATGTGGGCATCATGTTCTTAAAATTACTTCCTGTTGCCTGGGGGCAATGGCATCTTTAGGGGACCCTGAGAAACTTAAAATAAGGGTCAAGTCCTGTTGTCCAGTCTCAGTGTGATGGGAAAGTGCAGGACTTATCTTAAGTCCTGGCTGGAAAAGTCTGGGAGGCAGGACCATCTCAGCTAACCACTTTGAAGTTGTCCTGAGCAGTTTGTAACTCAAAGCTGCACTTTGGGTGGTGTTTGTAAGCTCAGTGGTGTTACAGCAATCCAGGCGGATTCATCATTGCAGGGCCCATCATCTTCTTGAAGAACTCAAAGGTCACTGCTAGGAATGGTCACAGTTCACTGCAGAAAACCTAACCATTTGAAATGTCATGTGTGTGAGGTCCACGTGACTCCAGTTTCCATCTGGAGTCATTCTGACTTAAAGAAGTCATTTGAGTTCAAGCTCGCCTGTTCTGTCTTTTCCAATACCCTTGAGGGCTGTGAAGAAGTTCCAATTAAGTCCATGGGAAGAGCATTTCTGCCCATAAGAAAGCACACATTACTATTAAGATTTGGACTGCTATATGCCGGCTGAAGGCACTCCTCCTTAGTGATTGGTAGCTGCTTGCTACTAGCTGAATTCTTGTATAGAGATAATGCACCTGCTTGAGCTCCCTCCCAAGGACGGAGCAGGGAGGTGCCTAGCAGACTCTACTGCCCTTTGTACGGCCTTTTGCCTGTAATTCGTCTGTGTGCTGGCTGAGAAGTAAACTTCGGGCTGTTTGGTATTTACCTTCTGTCCTCCCAGGCTATCCCATGTTTCAGTCTTCATTTCTCTTAATCCGCCATTTCCTGTAACCTTGCACACCCTCCCAGGTACCTCTTGCTCATTCCTGCCAGCTCAGGCTCCAACACGTATGCAGCAGGTCTCTGGGTTAAAGGACCACAGTCTGTTAAATACATTCGGGATACACAAACTTAGTTCCCAGTTACCTGCATCAGACTCAAACCCGAAACCATGTACAGGAAGCTAGATGAAGCTTATTTCTAGAATTAGTTAGTATTCTATATGACCATAAATATCATGATGGAAAGCTTAAATATAGATATATAATAATCTTATAAATTTTGAGATAGTACTTAATTCTTAAGAAATGTTTTTAAGACAGGTGGTGGTGGCATAAGCCTTTAATGCCAGCACTGACGGCAGAGGCAGGGGGATTGGCCATCACACGTTTCATCTCAAATATTCGCATCTCTGGGTCTCTGCTTCACACATCTACTCCTTGGCCTTGGGCCCCCACCTCACCTGCCCTCAGTGTAGGTCTATAAAATTTATAGGCATAAAATTAATTTTATTATTCATAAAATATAGCCTTTCCTTGACATTCTTATTTGTCAGAAACTGGAATCCATCTCATTAAGTCAACCAGGTGGCAGCCATGTGATTGTCCCAGCTCATTTGCATGGGAATCTGCAGTTTGTCAAAGTCACATGACCTCAGCAGATGTGCCAGCTGTTGGTGTCCAGTGCAGGAGGGTCAAATGGCCTTTAAAAATGTCTTCAAGGGCCTGGAAACATGATCTCCAGATAGGAGCATTTACTGTTCCTGCAGGAGATGATGGTTTGAACCCAGCACCATGTCTCTGTCTGAAGGTGGAGTTCACAGCTGCCTAGATCTCCAACTCTAGGTACCTGCGCCCTCTTGTGGTCTCCTGGGGCACTGCATGCTCATCCCTGCCTGTCCAGGCCAAGGGATGCAGCTGAAGACGGGAGAAATCAACGCACCCTTGGAATTGGTGAAACAAATCAGAGCTGAGAGGCCGGTGGAAACACGATTTTAATAAAAACTCAAGGTCAGAAATTGGGGTTGGACCTGAAGATCTGAAAACCAAAACAGCCAGCCACTGGCTCTTCCCTTGACCTCAGTCTGAAATGGCACTCCTCTGTCCTGGAATCTCAGAGAGAGACTGTCTCTGAGAGCTGTTTCCTCCTATTTTATAATCCTCTCTAGGACTGGGATTAAAGGTATGCACCACCACCATCAAAGGCCTGCATCACCGAGTATCTATGGCAACCAGAACTCGAGAAGAAGGTGTGCGTCATTATGGCTACTGCGGCTAAAGGTGTGTGTTACCGTGATCTGGTCCGTAATGCTGACCAGTGGGACTGTTTCACTCTCAGATCTTCAGGCAGTCTTTAGTTAGTAAAACACAAATGAAATGCCACTACACTTCTCCTTTTTGTCTAAAAAAAAAATAAAACTATAACTAATATAAGAAAACTATATACGATAAATACAATGACTATATACAATATATACAGGCAATAAATACACCAACAATGTCTAGTCCATTTACATTTGACAAACTCAGAGAATATATTTTATATCTATCCTATTTTGGTGAGTCCAAAGTCTTATACTTAATTTACTTTCTATTATAACTTGCTTTCTGTATCTGGTAAACCATAACTATAGCTAACTAGTCTTGAACTCCCTCAGAGACCCAAGAAGGAAATCGTATTAACTGCGTAAGCAGGAAGTGCAAGCAAGTGACTTGAGTAATGACAGAGACGGGTGACTTCCTGAACAGGCACCCAACGTTCCTCTGCAACATTGGGGCTTCGGTCTTCAGCCTACTGGGATAACAAATTCAGCAGACTTTTCTGGAAGCAGGATATTTCGTGTGCTGCTTGTCTAATTAGGACAGCATACTGTCAGCTTGAGACATGGGCGTTTTCTTGCCCAGTGTCTTACTTTTCCCACAAAGAAAGTAAACTCCATGTGGAGTTTCTTTGCTGTCCATTATCTTCTCTGAACTAGATTGGTGCTGCCAGAAGCAAACACGTCTCATTGCCATAAAAATGAAGAATCTAAGATATTAAAACATTTAAATGCCATATTCTACAGATCTCTGAGGCAATTGAAGATGATCTATCTAAATTATATATTTTTTGACCTTTAAAACATCCCTAATGTGATATCCAAAACCGATCTGAAAGTAGCACTGTCAGCATCATGACGTCATAACAGCCAGGTGGATTCGTTGATGTGGGGTCCACCTTCTTCCTGGAAACTTCATAGATTACTGCAGAAAATTTAATGTTCATTGTGGAAAACATAAACATTATTTATACAGACATACATTCAATGAAAGGTACTATAGAGACAAAAGTATTAATGGGGAAAAATAATATCTTTCCAAAATTCTTCCTTCTTTCTGTCCCATACCAGATGGATCCTGATATGAGACAGAAACACTGCATTTTATTTGATTGGCGAGCGTTTCCTCTATCGTATCTTCAATGCCTGAGATTCTCTCTTCCATCTCTTGTGTTCTCTTAGTGATGCTTGCATCTGTAGCTCCTGTTCACTTCCCCAGATTTTCCATTTCCAGAACTCCCTCAGTTTGTGTTTTCTTGATTGTGTCTTGATTCTTGATTATTTCAGTTTTCAGGTGTTGAATGGTTTCCTTCATCAGGTGATGGTTTTTCTTGGCTTGCTTAGCATTCTTTAAGGGATTTATTGATTTCTTCGATTTTCTGATTTGTTTTTCCTTGACGTCGTTAAGAGAATTTTGTGTTTCCTCATTAAGAGCCTCTGTCATCTTCATAGAGCAATCTTTAAGTTCATTTTCCTGTGTTTCTGCGGCATTGGATGTTCAGGCTTCTCTGTTGCAGGATCACTGGGTTCTGGTGGAGGCAGGACGGCTCTTTCCATTGTTGGATGGATTCTTACGCTGTCATTTGCTCTTTTCCTCCAACTGCTGTGGCTTCTGCCTGTGCTGGTTCTTCCAACTGTTGTGGTTTGCACCTGTGTCTATTTGGCCGGCTGTTTTTCAACTGGTGTGTTTCATGCCTGTGCCTGTGTGGTCTGCTGGGGTTGCAGGTGAGGGCCGGCCACAGGGAGGGTGCTCGGGTGCTTGAGATTGGGCAGAAGAGTGTCTTGTGGGACAGTGTTCAGTGGGTGTCGGGGGATGTAACCTGGAGGCAGGTATCTCATCTGATTGCAGGATGGTGGGAACTGCAGCAGAGCCTCAACTTGCTTTCTAAAAGCACCCAGGACCAGCACCCAGGGATGGTACCACTCACGACAGGCTGGGCCAACCCCACCAATCGCTAGTTATGAAAATGACCCATGGATTTGTGTACAGGCCAATCTGATGGGAGTCTTTCTCAACTGAGAGTTCATCCCTCTTCCAAAATGACTAGTTTATATCAATTGACATTAAAATCTACAGTCATTAAATTTGTGGAGAAAACAGACCCCACAATTCTAATAGAAATTTCCATATTAGTTATTTCTCTATTTCTGTGCTGAAATGCCATAACCAGGCAATGTATATAAGAAAGCGTTTACTTGGACTTACTTGGACTTACTGTGTAATGGGAACAGAGATGACCACTCAGACACTTCACAGCCAACAGAAAGTCTTGATATCAGCTGGCTGGGACGACACCCAGGTACTCAGGGACCCAGAAGGGACGACACCCAGGTACTCAGGACACAGATGGGACGACACCCAGGTACTCAGGACCCAGAAGTGACGACACCCAGGTACTCAGGGACCCAGAAGGGACGACACCCAGGTACTCAGGACCCAGAAGTGACGACACCCAGGTACTCAGGTACCCAGAAGGGACGACACCCAGGTACTCAGGGACCCAGAAGGGATGACACCCAGGGACTCAGGGACCCAGAAGGGACGACACCCAGGTACTCTGAGGCCCAGATGAGACCCAAGTGTCCAGATTTTGAATGCAAATCCACATTCTGACATTTTACTCAACAACTTCAGGGGCCTTCACACAGGCAAGCAAATTAGCAGAAGACACGATGAGCTAGCTGGGGCCTATTGACCTCGGGTACCTAGAATACAGTTGGGGTTCCAAGGGATTCTCCAAGCAGATCACATTATAGTTACACCTGAAATGTCTTCAGCAAGAACACAGGTGGAGAAACCTGCACCATCTTGTCCTGCCATGAGTGCTCTAGAGGGCAGAGTCTGTGACGGGGGAGTGGAAGCATGGTGACTGCAGCAGGGACCTGAGAGCTTATGTCCTCATCCACACGCAGGAAGAGGCGAGGACGAGCTGGGAATAAGGCACAGCTTTGAATCCTCAAAGCCCACCCCAGTGATGACTTCATCAGGGCTACATACATCCTGCCCCAACCCCACAACCAATGGGAACCAAGTATCCAAACATATGGGACTACAGGGGGCATTCTCATTCATAACAACATGTATGGCTACAAAGAGAGGTTCATGGGTCACATGAGATCCTGTTTTAAAAAAATAAATGATAGATACATACATACATACATATATAGAGAAAGAGATTCATAGATAGGTAGGTAGGTACATACACACATACAAACATACATACATACATATCTACATACACAAATAAACAGTTAAAATACATGAAGTCAATCTTTAGTAAATATAAATTGTCATAGTCATATGTATATTTATGTGTGGGTAGAGAGACTTGATTATAGAATCAAACACTTTGTGTAATAAATTATTTTATTAACAGACTGACTTAGGATGAGGCTGGTCCATGGACACCTGATGCACAGGTTGTTGTCCACAGAGAAGGTCACCAAATGTAACTATCTATGGCCCAGAAATCCCACTACTGGGAACGAATCCTGAGGACAGGAAGTCATGTGTCAGAGGTCAGCTCCCCCTGATTCACGGCACACTGGTCACAAGAGCCAACATACACAGAAGACCCTGGAGTCCCATGGCCAGATGAATGAATTAAAACAATGTCCATTCAGCCCTTGGTCAGTTTCCTACCAAAAGGTATGAAACCCAGGAAAATGGCATTTAACACCAAAAGGAGCATGCCTACCCATAATTCAAACCAGCTGAAGCAATGGTCAGGGCTCATCGCCTGGTGTCTGAACACAAGACATGGACGCCCTGTTCCCACAGCCACAGAGTCAGACCTGAGAGCAGTGTCAAGGCTCCAGGCCCTTCCAGGACTCAGCCTGCGGGCTTTCCTGTGGCTTCTACAATCCCACAAAGACTCACACTGACAACTTAGAGGCAGTGAACTGCACTATGGGAGAAAAGTGTCACCAGGATGAGGGAGGAATGGGGATTCCTCCCCTGGGGGACAGTCAACAACTCCAGAGCCTGGGGTGAGCCCCTCCCCTGGAGGATTCCCAGACTCTTCCAAAGAAGGCAAAAATAACCTCTTCCCTTTCTTCTCCCTCTTCTTCCTCTTCCCCCTCCTCCCCTTCCTCCCCTTCCTCCTTCTTCCCTTCTCCTCCCCTTCTTCCCCCTCAGAGTCATGCTCCAAGGAGCTGAGAATCATTGAAACATCTCCGGACTTGAGCCTGAAGTATGGGAAAAGAGTCCCAGCGAAGGAAGCTTCACGGAAGGAGAAAATGTGGGACATCTCATTCATGTTATAGAAGGAAATGTCGCCTTCGCTGTAGTCCACAAACACCCCCACATGCTGGGGAGCTTGCCTAAAGGATAATGAAGCCCTCCCACTGTCAATATAGGCCCAGTATCCACTGCTAGACCGCCCCACAGTCCAAACCCCCTTTTTGGGACACTCTGAGTAAAAGCCTTTTCTCTCCACATCTTCCCTGCAGACCCCCAGAGTCCACTTGCTGCTGTCTCCATTCCTTATCTCCACCTCCCAGTAGCGTCTTCCAGAGGAGATGCCTTCCATGCCTAACACACAGAAGAGGTCATCCAGGCACAGAGTGGTATCCTTCCGGGTCACACGCCTCCTGTCCTGAGAGATGGCGAGGGTGGGGTGGGCAGTGTCTGGATCCAGAGTGACAGACCCTGCAGGAGAGTTACCAATCATGGGAGGTCCTCTCCAGCCCCTAAACAAGGCCTCAGCCATCCCACCTCCACCTCAAAGTCTCTTAGCTTCTTCTAGGGGGAAAAGTCCCTCCCAGAGCAGCCTGTGGCTCAAGACCATGACTGGCAAGTAGGGAAAGGGAACAAAAGGCCATTTAGGGGTTCAAGGTCACAGGGCCCTTGAGAACCAGACCCAGCTTAGTGAGCATCCCCTCTGCCTCCCAGACCACCACCACTGAGGTTGTCACCACAGGAGCTGAAGGAGGGACCAGAGCCATGGGAAGAGCAGGAGGAGTGTCCCTGAGGACCAGAGTCACTCACAGGACTGGAAGTGCTCCCTGCGCCAATCTACAAGAGAAGAACAGGTCATGTGAGGGGTTTCAGACACTGCACACATTTTGTCTGCAGCTCTTTTCTCAAACACAGTCCTGGCAGTGTGGGGACAATATACCTGCCATACAGAGAGAGACAGAGACAGAGAGAGACAAGGAGAGAGAAAATCTCCATTAGTAAGGGCAGGTCCTTGTGGCTCTCCTCTCCTCATAGGTTAACTCTTACACAGGTCTCTGGGTAGTCACAGCTTCTGACAGCTCAAGGAGACAACAACTACATTGTGCTGACTAACTTTTACATGAGCTCGACACAAGATAGGGTAATCCCGGAGGAAAGAATCTAAATAGAGAAAATGCTTCCATAGGATTCGCCTGTAGCCAAGTCTACGGGACATCTTCTTGATTGATGATTTATGTGCAAGGGCCCAGCGCATTGTGGGCAGTGTCATTCCTTGGAAGGTGGTCATAGAGAATATGAGAAAAGAAACCGAGCAAATCAAGAAGCACAGCCCTACATGCACACACACATAAACGCAAACACATACACACACAGTTACACATGCACACACAGGTACACATGCACACACACATAAACGCAAACACATACACACACAGTTACACATGCACACACAGGTACACATGCACACACACATAAACACGCACACACAGGTACACATACACACACAGTTACACATGCACACACACATAAACGCAAACACACACACACACAGTTACACATGCACACACAGGTATACATGCACACACAGGTACACATACACACACAGTTACACATGCACACACACATAAACGCAAACACATACACACACAGTTACACATGCACACACAGGTACACATGCACACACACATAAACACACACACACAGTTACACATGCACACACAGGTACACTCAAAGCCTTTCCATAAGGACTTGACAAAAGAATTCCACAATTCTGACAGAAGGCTTCAGCTTACCAGAGGCCACACAGAGCTAGGAACACCAGTTCCAGCACTACCTAACTCCTGCTAACACCCATTAAAGCCTGCCCACAAGCCCCCAAATGTAATCCTTCCCCTGGGCTCCAAATCCCAGCCTGTTATTTTGACAAAAGGCTTCTGAATTACCAGAGGCCATGCTGTACTAGGAACCCCAGACACCAAGCAGGTACCAAGAACCCCAGAGCCAGCACTGACACCCAAAACACCAGAAGTCACAAGAGTTGCAAAATCCCCAGTAAAAACAACTTACTGGATCTCAAGAATTGCTGGTCACCATAATCCCATGCCACTCAGTCCAGAAGACCAAAAAGAAAACAGAAATCAAGGGAAAAGATCTCCGTGTGACAAACAAAAACTCAGAAATCACCATGTAAATCTATAATAACCCCAAACCCACATGACGAGCATAAGAACACAATCAACAACAGCTACAGCAACATGGCATCACTAGAACCCAGCTCTCCTACTACAGTCCTGGGTATTCCAACACAGCAGAAGCTCAAGAATCTTCTCAAGACAATCCAGACCCTTATAGAGGAAATGAATAAGTCCTTTAAAGAAATCTAGGGAAACACAAGCATGTGAAGGAAATGAATAAAACCAATCAAGACCTGAAAATGGAAATAGAAGCAATAAAGAAAACTCAAACAGAGGGAATCTAAGAGATGGAAAAAGCAGGTAAGTGAGTAGGAACTACAGATGCAAGCACCATCAACAGAGTACACGAGATGAAAGAGAGAACCTCGGGCACAGAAGATATGATAGAAGAAATTGGTACACCAGTCAAAGGAAATGTTAAACCTAAAACTTCCTAACACAAAGCATCCAGGAAATCTGGGACACTGTAAAAAGACTAAACCTAAGAATAATAGGAATAAAAAAAAGATTCCCAGCTCAAGGAACCAGAAAATATTTTCAGTAAAATCATAGAAGAAAATTTACCTACCCTAAAGAAAGACACCTAAAAATGTACATGAAGCTTACAGGAAACCAAATAGATTGAACCAGAAAAGAAAACCACCACCACCACATAGTAATCAAAACAGTAAATGTACAGATGAGAAGAGAGAGAGAGAGAGAGA
Source organism: Microtus pennsylvanicus (assembly GCF_037038515.1). Lineage (NCBI taxonomy): Eukaryota > Metazoa > Chordata > Mammalia > Rodentia > Cricetidae > Microtus > Microtus pennsylvanicus. Next base: position 2,450,703 of record NC_134585.1, on the reverse strand, counting down.
GAGAGAGAGAGAGAGAGAGAGAGAGAGAATATCAAAAGCAGCAGGGGGAAATGGGGAAAGGCCAGGTAACATATAAAAGCAGACCTATTAGAATTACACCCAACGTCTCAACAGAGACTCAGAAGGGCCTGGACAATGTGCTGCAGTATCTAAGAGGCCAAGATGCCAGCCCTGACTTCTATACCCAGCAAAACATTCAATCACCATAGATAAAGAAAGAAAGATGTTCCATGACCAAACCAAACTGAAATAATATCTGCCCACAAATCCAGCTCTACAGAAGATACTAGAAGGAAAACTCCAACCCAAGGAGGTTAATTATACCGAAGAAAACACAGGAAATACATAATTTGTCGCCATCAAATCCAAAAGAAGGGAAGCACATGCATGTGCACACACACACACACACACACACACACTACCAACAACAATGACTATATCAAAATAACAGGAATTAACAATCATTGATCATTAATATCTCTCAATATCAAAGACTCAGACTCAGTTCCCCAATAAAAAGACACAGAATAACAGAATGTATACAAAAACAGGATCCATCCTTCTACTGCATACAGGAAACACACCTCAATATCAAAGATTGACATTACCTCAGAGTTAAGGGCTGGAAAGAGATTTTCCAAGCAAATGGACCCCAGAAGCAATCTGTTGTAGCCATTCTAATATCTAACAAAATAGACTTCAAACCAAAATTAAACAAAAGAGATGGGAAAGGACACTTCATACTCATCAAAGAGAAATCCACCAAGATGATTCTCAAAGCTGAACATCTGCAGCCCAAATGAAAGGGCACCCACTGATGCAGGTGCCTTTCTGTATGCTGTGAATATGTGTTATTACCATTGGTTAAAAAAGAAGCTGATGTGGTCAATAGCCAGCCAGACTAGAGCCGGGTGGGAAATCCAAGCAAAAATACAGGAAAAAAAGAAGGTGGAGTCTGGGAAACTCGAACATCTGCTGAAGGAGTAAGATGCCAGGGCATGACCAGGATGCCACGGGGCACATGGTGATACACAGATAGTCATAAATGGGTTAGTGTATATGTAGAGCTAACCAGCAAGAAGCCTGAGCTACTGCTCAAACACTTATAGTTAACACTAAGCCTCAGAATTATTATTTCATAAGCACCAGCAGAGACCAGCGGGTGGGAGAGAAACTGGTCCACTGGGACTGGAGAACAGAGAAAAGCTTCCAACTACAACCCACACTGTAAGAGAAACATTACTGATGCTTAAATGACACAGCAAACCCCACATGTTAATAATGGGACGCTCAGCACCCCAATCTCACCAATTGACAGGTTATCCTGACAGAACTAACAGACATCATGAATCAAATGGGCCTAACAGATATTTACAGAGCATTTAACTCAAACACAAAAGAATATACCTTCTTCTCAGCACCACCTGGAACCTTCTCCAAAACTGGCCATAGAACTGGTCACAAAACAGTCTCAACAGATACAAGAAAGTTAAAATAACCCCTGCAAAAAGAAAATTAAAAAAAAATAAAATAAAATAAATAACCCCTGCATCTAATCAAACCACCATGGAATAAAGTTGCATTTTAACAACAACAGAAAATCTACAAACTCATGGGAACTAGGCAACTCTCTACTGAATTATCAATGGGCTAAGGAAGAAATAAAGAAATTAAAGACTTCCTAGAATCCAATGAAAAAGTATCTACACCATTCCCAAGTTTATGGACACAATGAAAGCAGAGCCAAGAGGACAGTTCCTAGTGCTTGGTGTCTTCATGAAGGTGGCAAAGAGAGTCCACACCTGCAGTTCATCAGCACATCTGGAAGCACTAGAGCAAACAAACCCAAAAGGAGTAGATGGCAAGATATTATCAACCTCAGGGGCAGAATCAATAAAACAGAAACAAAGAGAACAACACAAAGAATCAATGAAACAAAGAGTTGGTTCTTTGAGAAAATCAACAAATTAGACAAACCCTTACCCAAACTAACTAAAAGACAGAGAGAGAATATCCAAATTAACAAAATCAAAATGAAAGGGGGAACTTAAAAACAGACACAGAGGAAATAGAATTACTGGACAATCTAAAAGAAATGAACAATTTTTTCAATAGGTACCACTTACCAAAGTAAAATTAAGATTAGATATACAATTTAAATAGACTTTTAACCCCTAAGGAAATAGAAGTAGCCATTAAGTCTTCTAATCAAAAAAAGAATCCTAGAGCCAGATAGTTTTGGAGAAGAATTCTACCAGACTTTCAAAAAATAGCCAATATCAATAGTACTCAAATTATTCCACAAAATAGAAACAGAAGGAACATGCCAAATTCATTTTATGAGGCCACAATAGCCCTGGATACCCAACCCACAGAAAGACTCAACAAAGAGAATTTTAACCAACTTCCCTCATGAACATTGATGTAACGATATTACATAAAATACTCATAAATCAAATCAAGAACATATTTTTAAAAAAAAAATCACCATCATGATCAATAGTTTCATCCCAAAGATGCAGAGATGGTTCATCATACAAAAATCTATCAATGTAACCCACCCTATAAATAGACTGAAAGGAAATAACCGCATGGATCAACTCATTAGATGCTGAAAAAGCCTTTCACAAACTCCAACACCCCTTCATGTTAAAAAAAAAAAAAGTCTTGGAGTATGGGAGCCCACGTGTGACTCAGTTTCCATCTGGAGTCATTTCTGACTTAAAGAAGTCATTTGAGTTCAAGCTCACCTGCTCTGTCTTTTCCAATACCCTTGAGGGCTGTGAAAGACTTCTGATTCATCCCATAAGAAATAAAACACTCTATCTAGTGAAAAGTATACTGCTGACGACAAACCTCAGGAGTGTCAAGATAAAAAAGTAAGGCTGCTTCCGAGCAGCAAGCACCTGTTGGAGAGGAGGCTGCTCACTCAAGGACAGGAATGGTCCTGCAGTTAGATACTGACTGACGTCTGTGCTGTACTTTGCTCTGCTTTTCTATATAAGAAAGTTCTGAAATAAACGCTCGGCTGTTTGTCTGCTTGGACATGACCAGACAGACTGCCCGATTCTATCCTGTCTTCTGTTTCTTTTAGCTGACTTTTCTTTGGCCACAAGGATCTACCTATTAACCCTAGCTGACTCTGTAGGAGGAGCGGGATCCTACATTGGAGGGGTGAGGGATAAACGGGACATACCTAAACATAATAAAGGCCATTTACAGCAGACCTATAGCCAACGTCACATTAAATGGAGAGAAACTTAAAGCAATTTCACCAAGATCAGGAACAAGACAAGGCTGTCCACTCTCTCCAAATCCTTTGGCTATAGTACTCGAAGCTTTAACTAGAGCAATAAGACAACTAAAGTAGATCAATGGGATACAGATTGGAAAGAAAGAAGTCAAAGTGTCACTATTTGCAGATGATATGATAGTATATATAAGTGACCCCCAAAACTCTACCAGGGAACTCCTAAAGCTGATAAACACCTTCAGCAAAGTGTCTGGATATAAAATTAACTCAAAGAAAAATCAATAGCCTTCCTATACACAAATCATAAATGGATTGAGGAAGAAATCAGGGAGACAACACACTTTACAATAGCTATAAATGATATCAAATATCTTGGTGTAATTAGCCAAGCAAGTGAAAGGCCTGTATGTAGAGGGAGGTCCCTCAGGGCATTGCATCTGGCTTGAATTCTGCAGTGTGGGTCCAGGACTGGGTCCTGGACTGGGACAGCCTCCTGGGATGCTGCTTTTTGTTACTGTTTCTTTTGTAACTGTTACTTTTTGTGAATGTTACCTTTTATTACTGTTGCTGTTTGTGACTGTTACCTTGTAACTACTACTTTTTGTTCTGTTACCTTTTGTTCTGTTAACTCTTTTTGTTTGCTTTTGTTCTGTTTTGTTTTTCAAGATGGCATCTCTGTAGCTTTGGAGCCTGTCCTGGAACTAGCTCTTGGAGACCAGGCTGGCCTGGAACTCACAGAGATCCACCTGCCTCTGCAGCCCAGGTGCCAGAATTAAAGACAAGCGCTACCACTACTAGGCTGTTCTGTTGTGTGAATGTTACCTTTCATTACTGTTACTTTTTGTTACTGTTACCTTTGTAACTGTTGCCTTTTCTGACTGTTATTTTTTGTTCCTCTCACCTTTTGTTAGTGTGTTTGATTTTTATCTGAGTTCTTCCTGAAAGTTTCAAGGGCTTGGCAAGACTTGGTTATGAGAGAGCTTGGAAAACCAAGAAGCTTGGTGACTGAGAATTGCTTGGGCAGATGGGTCCTTCAGACAACCTCAGAGAAGAGATTTGGTTTGCAGAAACTGACTTCCAGAGAGGTGTAAATTGTGTAACAATAAAAAAGGTTTTTTGGAAGCAACCAGCTGTCAGTTCAATAGAAGCTGATATCCAGGATGCTATAAAGTCTAAAATATACTTTGGAATGACTCTGATTTTCCCATGGACCCATGCAAAACAGAACACTGACAAAAGTATGACAAGAACATCACATCTTTGAAGAAAAAATTATAGAAGATGCCAGAAGATGGAAAGATCTCCCATGCTCATGGATCAATAGGATTAATATAATGAAATTTGCCATCTTACCAAAACCAATCTATGATTAAGTGCAATTCACATCAACATTCCAACACAATTCTTTACAGACATTGAGAGAACAATACTCAACTTCAAATAAAAAAAAAAGGATAGCTCAAACAATACTGTACAATAAAAGAATTTCCAAGAGTATTGCTAACCCTGATCTCAAACTGGACCAGAGCAAAAGCAGTAGAAACTGCATGGCATCGGCATCAAAACAGACAGGTTGGTCAAAGGAATCAAATTGAAGACCCAGAAGTTAGCCACACACCTATGGACACCTGATTTTTTTTTTATAAAGAAGCCAAAATTATACAATAGAATATAGAAAGCAATGATGCCAGTCCAACTGCATGGCTGCATGGATAAGAATGAAAATAGATCCTCGTCTATCACCCTGCACAATATTCAAGTCCAAGTGGATCAAGGACCTCAACATAAAACCAGATACACTGAACCTGATGGAAGAGGAGGTGGGAAGTAGCACAGACACTGAGAGCAACAGTTAATGAATGGGACCTCCTGAACTGAAAAGCTTTTTGAGGCAAAGAATATGGTCAAAAGGAGGAAACAGCAGCCTGCAAGATGGGAAAAGATCTTCACCCACATCTGACAGAGGACTGATATTCAAAATATATAATGAACTCAAGAAACTAGACATCAGAAAACCAAATAATCCAATTAAAAATGGGATATGAATCTAAACAGAGAATTCTCAGCAAAAAAAAATAAATATTTAAAAAATAAAGAAGAGATAATGTATGTGAGCAATTCTAAGTTGTACGTTGGTCCCCATGATGCAACATCACAGAGAGTCATATATAATTTCAAGTGGATCACACAGGCCCAGCAAGACCACAAACATCCTGAAGGCCCAAACAAACTCAGAACACCTGGTCTAAACGCTCAATCACTGAGCAACCAGGTGCTCTGGAGAAGGAGTCCAGCAGGGAAAGCAGAGCAGAGAGAGAGAGAGAGAGAGAGAGAGAGAGAGAGAGAGAGAGAGAGAGAGAGAGAAGAAGAAGAAGAAGAAGAAGAAGAAGAAGAAGAAGAAGAAGAAGAAGAAGAGAGGAGAGGAGAGAGGGAGGGAGGGAGGGAAGGAGAGAGAGAGAGAGAGAGAGAGAGAGAGAGAGAGAGAGAGAGAAAGAGAACACCAATAGACCAGAGGACTAGGAAGAAAAAGAACTCAAAGCTGAGACAAAAGCAGAGGAATTCCAACTATAAGGAAGACACAGGACCAAAGACTAAGAAGTGAGTTCTGAGCTGCCTGACCTGACTTCTGGAATCTTCCTTGCACAACATCATCATGACCTCCACCAGTCTCTACCTGTAGGCCCATATTTCTATATGGTATGGCTGCCAGGCTCTAATGCCATAGTCAGTATCTGAAGTGGTCACATAACCTTCCAGACAGGCTGTCTCTACCTAACAAAAGGTCAGGATGTGGTTTTGCTCCTTTCTTTGTATTTGGAAGATGCCTGATAGAGATGCTGATTCAAGTCTACCTGATGTGCCAGCTAGTGTACAAAGCCGACAGGTGTGACTAAAAGCCATTTGTCTGGTTACCTAGGAGGCAGAATACTAATGTATTTACTGCTCAGTTTATGTTTTTGGAATAAAGGCTGTTTGGAGAATAAACGAGGAGGAATTCTTCAGGATGTGAACTCAGGATTTCATGAGGGACCACTGAGAATCTCCCTCCCAATAAAACCATGTGAGTTGTGTCTTTATTCCCGCGCTTCCGCGCCAGTCCAGAGAGAGATAGTTTTTGTTGGGGTCTGGTCCAGAGAAATACTTTAGAGTCCTGGCTAGCAACAGAGCCCAACATCTACGCAAAGCTGAACTGGCCACTAACCCTGCTCCTAGAAGATGTCCACCGAACCAGGTGACTGCAGACTGGGCCATGCTGATGCTGACAATGACTTACACCAGAGGACAAGCCAGAATGCATTCTGTGAGCCCGAGGAGGCTCCCTGTGGTGTTCTGGTGGAGGGTCAGCAGTGACAAGGACAGAAGGACACTCACCTCATCCTGCCAGAGAGTGGGTGGGGACACACATGCACACATAGAGAAGAGGATGACGGGAGCTGGAGAAGGTGAGGAAACATGAGAGCCGGTGCTGGGTGAGGTGAACACATGTCTGTACACAGGGACGGGGTACCAACGACAGATCAGAGGAAAGTCCACATGAGCACAGAGCGTGGGAACACAGACACAATGGCCTTCATCAGGGTTCCTTAGAGAAGCATGAGCCAAGGATGAGCGGCCACAACACTAAAGAAAAAATCCCTCTCCCCCAACAGCCGTGAACTGTCTACATATGAACTGGGGAAGAGCCTGATTAGGAGGCCTCCCCCAGTCCCCTTCATCTGCCCCATAGAGAGGGTAACAGAGATGACGTAGCGAGGATAATGGTGCTTGTCACCAACCCAGACAACCTGAGACTGATCCTGGGGACCCACTTCATGGAAAGAAAGCAAAGACTTCTGGAAGTTGTCCCCTGACCTCCACACTCATGTCAACACACACACACACATACACACATGCATACACGTGCACACACACACACACAAACATACACACATGCATACACGTGCACACACATACACATGAACACATGTGCACAATACCACACACACATGCATACACATGCACACACACACACACACACACTTACAGAACACACACAGAGTGAGAGAGAAAAAGCATCTTGGGAAGGGCAGGCCGTGTGACTCCTCTCTCCTAATGCGCCCGTCTTGTGCAGATGTCCTTTGGGCAGTCACTGCTTCTGACAGCTCCAAGGACAATGGCTACATTGTGCTGACAAGCTTCTGTGCCAGCTTGGCACAAGGTAGGGTCATCTGGGAAGAAGGAATATTAACTGAAAAAATGCTTCCATAGGATTGGTCTGTAGGCAAGCCCATGGGAAATTCTCTTGGTTGATGGATGATTGATACTGGAGAATGCAGCCCGTGGTGGGCTGTGTCATCCCATGGACAGTGGTCATAGGAACATGGGAAAAGAAACAGAACAAGCCGGGTGGCTAATATGGTACCCAACAGTCCTCCACGAACTCTGCATTCGCTCCGAACTCCACATCCTGCCCTGTGTGACTTCCTGCCTTGACTTGCTGTGGTGTGGACTGGAAGTGTGAGTCACACAACCTTTCCTCCTCAAGCTGCTTTTCCTCACTTAGGGGAAACCCTAAGACCCGTGTTCTGCCCAGAAGACAGCAGTCTCCAGAGTCACGCACCTGCATACAGCTGGGCCTTCCTCCAGGCTGCAAAGGAACATATTCTCCTGAGAACCAATCAGAACAGCCCACTCAAACAGTCCACCAACCCATCCTCCCTCCATTCTAAAGGTGAGGTTTACCTAGGAGGAAAGAGGACCCCGGGGGAGCTGGCTCCTGCAAGATGCAGGGGCAGGAGAATTGGGGAAATTACATGGACCAGGGATAAGAACGATGGTGCTGTAAGGCTAATCTCCCATTGTCCCAATTCTGTGTGGCTTTTAAACTCTCAACTGGCTCCTTCTACTCCAAAAATCAAAGCTAAAATAGTAGTAGTAGTAGTAGCAGTAGTAACAATCTATAATTATTCAGTTTCACTCTTAATTAAAACCTTACAATATAGGAAAAAATCTTAGAGAATAAAATACAATTATTCAATAGTTATCAGAAACCATGATGACCTCAGCACTTCTTGGAAAGGTGGATTTGGAGATGTGCTGAAAAGAAGAATGTGTGTACATGGACAGGAAGTGAGTTCTGGGTGAAGCGCCCACTGCTCCTCATGGACACTTAAATATCTCTAGAGCAGGGCACCACTATTCCACGGGCACCCCCCTCACCATCCCTTCCCACTCATGTCCGCAGCCCCGACACTGCCCGTCACTTTGATCAACACCTTCAGAGCTGAGGGAACAGATGACTCCCTGGGGGATGACTGTGGAATGGGTGGAGGTCACACTCCAGGGTCTGTGACCTGATTCACGTATAAACATCTTCTGAAGGTTAGCTTTGTGTCAGCTTGGCACAGGCTAGAGTCATCTGAGAGGAGGAGACTCAGCTGAGAAAATGCCCCCATAAAAACGCTGCAAGCAACGCTGTGGGGCGTTTTCATGGTTTAGGATTATTGTAGAAGGGGTCAGCCCACTGAGGACAGTGTCACTACTAGGAAGGGGATCCCGGAGAGGACCAGCAAGCAGGCTGAGCAGGCCATTGGGAGCGAGACAGCAAGAGGTTGTTCTCTGTGGTCCCTGCTTCAGTTCCTGCCCCAGGTTCCTGCCTGCATCTTCACTGAAAGTTTAACCCTGTTGTTTGGCCCCCAGGGCAGGCAATAGTCCAGAGCTAATGGAGACAAAAGTCAACAATACAGACAACAGGCATTGGTGGGAATAAGGCACCGGGGCACAGGGCACATTCAGAGACCCAGGTCTTCCAGCTCTGAGCAGAGATCTGAAAAGCCCATAGAACAGGCTTCCCCATCCCAGAACCTTCCACTTCTGTCCCCTCAAGGGGTTCCCATTCTGCCTAGAATCAAGGAGAGGGCACCCCTGGGCGCATGTGCACAGGGAACCATGGGACATTGGGGCAGTCACTCACCAGCCTTGTAAGCTGCCTTCCTCCGGTCTGAAAAACAACATGAGGACTCAAGTGAGCTGCTGGGCTACGGAGGGGACACAGAGTCAGGAGGAAAAGCATGGGGGGACACACGGGGCTCAGGAAGAAAAGTGTGACTCACCCAGCTCCTCCTGGAGTCTACCTGAAAAATAGTGAGAAGAGAGGATCTGTACACTTGGCAGAAAAACAGGAAACAATGTTGTTTCCTACTAGTCTGCACTAGAGCCAGCTGACCCCAGGACTCCAGCCCTGCTCCTAGGGCTCCAGGGGCCACCTACTCTGATCCCAGAACCCTGGACTTCCTGGAGACTCTGGCCCAGTCCTTCACTGCCATCAGGACTTACACGCTGTCTGCAGCGCATGCTCCTTTGTCTTCCGCAACTCCTCCTGCTCACGCTGCAGATTCTCCCATTCCTGATGACCCTGCAGCCTTGCACGCTGCTCCCATATGAGAAAACAGCAAGACCCTAGGACTAGAAGTCCCATCACGGTCATGCTCACAGCGAAAGCTGGCATCCAGGGAGAAGCCTGAGGGAAGAAGGGCTCTGTGGCCCAGGCAGAGAGCCAGTGAGGGGCACACCTGAGGACAGCCAGCCCAGCACACTCCAGAAAGGACATCCTCTTCCCGAGCTCTGTAGGAGTGAGGAACCGCCCTCACCTGGGATGAACATGGCCATGGCCTTCTCCTGGCCCAGGATGGGGTTGAAGGTGGAGCAGGTCACACTCCCCAAGGACCTGTCTCTCACCACCAATGTGCTCTCCATGCTGAACAGACCTGCAGCATCTTCAGTGTGGGTCTCAGAGGATGCTGGGAGATTCTCCCCTCTGGAGTCTCTCCACTGCACCTGGGGCTTCGGGTACCACCCTGAAGCACTGCACACCACACAAACACCACCATCTTCTGTACCTTTGATGTGCACTTCAGGGACAGAGCCCATCCCTGCAGGAGGACACATGTGAGGACCCTAGAAGGCACTTTAGGCTCAGGGACCCCAGGATCACCTGTGCGTCTCATAGGAACCTCTCATGGGAAACACAGGTATTGAAGAGGAAAGCCCTCCAGGGCTGGGACCAGGATTTGTCCCCATTGCTCAACAGCAAAAAAATAACAGTGTCCACTGCTATGGGAAAGAGGGCACGGGTCCCTCTTCTATCAACCACAAGACCCAGAGGAACTGAAAGACATTGAACCCCAGAGCCCTGAGGTAGAAACCATCACTCCGTCTCCCCATTCTCCACACACCTGTGACCCCCAGGAGAGCAGGACACCCAGCTCCACCCAGGGAAGCCCTGAACGCCCTCCCTTCCTCTACCCGATCATTTGTCTAAAGCATTGATAATTTCTCACTGATGCCTCTTTGGAGCTCTCTGACTTTTTCTGCCTACGCCTCTAAAATATAAAACCCAACAGCTGGTGTTTACCATGACATTGGCAGGATCCCTGGTTCCCAGAACAAGGCCCAGTACATTTAGAGACTACACATAAAGAATTTAGATTAAAATAACCTATATAAGAATGTATCACCTTTTTCTCATCTCAAAAAAAACTTAAAAAATAAATAGAAATAACAATGATGGCCCAGAGCTTGTATGGCAGAGCATGCCTGTGAGCCCAGAACTAGGAAGAAGCAGGAGGATCCAACGTTCAGGGTCACCCTCCACTACACGGCTGGCTTCACCACAGTCCGGTCTACATAATTCATTGCTCAAAAATATATTAGGGAGCTGAGTGACATGATCCCTTACTTTCCTCCCACACACAAGTCCCCCAACATCTTTAGAACAGGAATCAGTTAACCAACCTGCCACCTTCAGCTCCAAGATGGCCTCTTCATAGAAGAGACCCTGTCTGAAGAAGCAGACATACATCCCTCTGTCTGAGACCTGGACATTTCCGATGCGCACAGCAGCCTTGCCTTGGTGGAACTGGTCCTTCACCAGCGAGGTGCGTCCTGAATACCCAGCCATCTGCTCTTGCTTCTGCTCTTGTTGGTCCCGATAGACAAACACTGCTTCTGAGAATCTGGAGCGGAACCACCTGAGCTCCATCTTCTCCACACTCATGGCTGGAGACAGGGAGCAGGGAAGTATGGCTTCCCCACCTGGAGCAGCCACGATGGGGTCTGAGGGACCCAACACCCGGAACTGCTCTGTGGACACAGATGTCACCGTGAGAGGACTGAAGAGACACAGGTTAAAGCAGAGGACACCCACTATGACACGGAATGTCCTGGGACCAGGAGGCAGAGGCAGGTGGATCTCTGTGAGTTCGAGGCCAGTCTGGTCTACAAGAAACCCTGTCTCAGAGAGAGAGAGAGAGAGAGAGAGAGAGAGAGAGAGAGAGAGAGAGAGAGAGAGAGAGAGAGAGAGAGAGAGAGACTCCCCACTCTGCCTGTGCCCCTGGCCCCAGACCCTTCCATTAGGAAACCTCTTGGGATTTCACTCTCCAGCTTCCATGAATCTGGTCCCAGGGGACCTTTCAGGTAACTGTGTCTCAGCCCAGAGCTCAGGCTTGAGTAGGTCTGGGCTGGGCCAAGATCCTGCCTTTGTAAAATCCCTGCAGATGCTCACACCTTGGGTTTGAGAATGCACCTTGAGAAACATAGTTCTACCTGGTCTGTCTTAGACCACACACAGGAAACTCATAACCTCCAGCCCTGCATTCACTGTATTAGAGCACATCTTCCTCCACTGAATTATACGTGAACCTTAAGACACAGAGCAGAGGCCTGGAGAGAGGGCTGAGCAGCCAAGAACACTAATTCCACTTGCAGAGGACCCGGGTTCCATTCCCAGCACTCACGACTGTCTGTAACAGTCTGCTAGACTCTGTGGGCATCAGACATGAAGGGGGCACACAGTCATACTTTCTGGAAAAAGCAGCCATATACATGGAGCCAAAGGCTACTTCTGTGAAAAAAAAATCACCCAGCACTACCAGGAATCCCAATTGCCTTTTGATAAAGAAGAAAGATGGCTGCCTCAGTCTGAGTGCTCTTGGTCCTCTAGCCCAGAAGGACTGTGATACTGGGACTGAGGGTGCCATCTGCTTCAGGACCTCCCATCCTCACCCCTGCAGGACCTCCCACACTCACCCCTGCAGGACCTCCACCCTCACCCCTGCAGGACCTCCCACACTCAGGCTATGCAGGACCTCCCACCCTCACCCCTGCAAGACCTCCCACCCTCAGGCTATGCAGGACCTCCCACCCTCATCCGTGCAGGACCTCCCACACTCACCCCTGCAGGACCTCCACCCTCACCCCTGCAGGACCTCCACCCTCACCCCTGCAGGACCTCCCACCCTCACCCCTGTAGGACCTCCCACCCTCACCCCTGCAGGACCTCCACCCTCACCCCTGCAGGACCTCCCACCCTCACCCCTGCAGGACCTCCCACCCTCAAGCAGTGCAGGACCTCCCGCCCTCACCCCTGCAGGACCTCCCACCTTCACCCCTGCAGGACCACCCACCCTCACACCTGCAGGACCTCCCACCCTCACACCTGCAGGACCTCCCACCCTCACCCCTGCAGGACCTCCCGCCCTCACCCCTGCAGGACCTCCCGCCCTCACCCCTGCAGGACCTCCCACCCTCACACCTGCAGGACCTCCCGCCCTCACCCCTGCAGGACCTCCCACCCTCAAGCCAAGCAGGACCTCCACCCTCACCCCTGCAGGACCTCCCACCCTCAGCCTTGCAGGACCTCCCACCCTCAGCCCCTGCTTCTCTCTGCCTGGCTCACTCTGCTTCAGCCAACCCTGGCCTCTGCAGCTCCTCACACCCCTGGCACACTGCCAGCTCCAAGGCTGTCTTCCCAGCTCTGCTCCCCAGGTAGGGTGTGGCCACTGTGCGCAGGCTGGGCGAGGACTCGCAATTTTCCATTCCCAGCCTCTTGAACGCACATGCAAGCAGGCTCAGCCTAGATCTTATTAGTAACTCACTGTAAATGAATCACTAGAAAACCCCTGGGTCCCAGTATTAATGAGTCTGTGCACATCTGAGCAGCCTGGTCGTGGCAGATCCCGGTCACCGCAGGGAGACATGGGAGAGAGAGCAGAGCACACTCACCTGTGGACGTCCGGGTAAGCAGGTGTGCAAGGACAAACAGGCAGGTCACACAGCGGGGCAGAGCATGCTTGCGGCAGTTGTCCATGTCCTTGGAGCCGGGGAGACACAGGTGAGGAGACCAAGACCCTTGGGCTGCAGCAGGAGGCAGGTTCCACACTGAGCTTGGACACCTGAGCAGGGAGAGGATCATCAAGGCAGGTGTCAGCCCCACTGGACAAAACACGTCTACACTACCAGGCAAACACCCATGCCCGGGTCCCTCCCAGCCACACAGAAGAAGACTGGGGAGCTGGGGACATCCAAGTCCTCTGAGAGGAAGCCATTCCTTCGTTTCCACCCCATGCCCAGCCACAGTGCAGCCAAGCTCTGCCCAGAACCCAGGCCCTGCCCTCTCAGCACCCCGAGGAGAGCCCAGAGGAGACACCGTCAATCCCACTCTCCACGTCCACACTGCCTGTGACCCCAGACACGGAGCCTGTGCCCACCCCTCCCTCAGGGACAGCATGGCCTCCTCCTGTGCTTCTGTTGTTCCATAACTGTGACCAGGCATCATCTGGGCAGCTCCAGAGACAGACGTGTCCCCGAGGAGGCTGAGCTGCCCATCACGAGGGCCTTGGATGAGCTCTTGGTTGTGGAGTTTTCCACACCACAGTCCCAGCCCAGTTCGTTCCATGGTTCCAGGCCATCACCCCACATTTGGCAGATGTCTCTCTCACACACACACACACACACACACACACACACACACACACACACCCCACAGACAGGTTTATTCTCCTCTCTCTGTCCTTGATAAAGACCCTGTGTGGTACAGACAGGCTTGAAAAGAACATGAATAAACCCTAGTCTGCCCCAATCACCGCTCTTCAGAAGGTTAGGGGAGGGGACAGCCTAAAGGCCTGAGAAGGACAAACTCCTTAGAAGATTTGAAGGTGTCTCCAGGCCCAGTCACCAGGCACGTGACCTGCTGAGACTCACCTAACATAAATTCCCCTCTGGTTTCTTCCTCGGGCTCCAGGTATCTTCAGAGCAAACATACCTGCTTCTCTTTGCTTGCAGCTTTGAAAGGACTTGGCTGCATGGGGGATGGTTCAAGATCCTAGAGGACTTAGTAGACCGCAGATCTTCCTCCTGGAGTTCAGCCCTGCTCCACGGTGCTCTCAGAGGGCTAAGCTCAGCTCTCCCCAAAGCCAGGCTCTGCTTTCCACATCTCCATCAGAGTCATGGTTCCTAGGCCAACAGACAGGAAAGAGAGCCTGGCATGAGCTGTCATGGCCTCTGCAGAGACTTTGTCCCAGCCGGCTCCAGCAGAGCGCTCCCAGTCAGTAGAGCAATGGGAACACCGAAACTGAAAGCTGATGTGAACAGGGTGTGTGTTCCTTCTGCTTGTTCCTTTCTCTGTCAGGAAGAGGTGAAAGTTCATCTCACCACCCCACTCCAGCCCACTCTGCCACCAACAACCCCGCCTGTTGGGGAGATTCCTGAGCGAAGCACGATTAATAGAAACTCAGAGAGAGAAACTGGGGTTCAACCTGAAGATCTGAAAAGCAAAGCAGTCAGACTCTGCTCTTACCTCGACCTCAGGTGGAGAATGGCGATCCTGCTCCAGGAATCTCAGGATGGGACTGGGACTGAGAGCTGTCTCCCCCTGTGTTATAATCCTCTCTGGGCTTAGGTTAAAGATGTGCACCGCTGGAATTAAAGGCATGCCCCTCCCTCCCTGTCTCTATGGCAGCTAAAGGTTGTGTCACCACTGCCTGGTCTGTAAGGCTGTAAGGCTGACCAGTGGGGCTGTTTTCTTCTCTGATCTTCAGGCAAGCTTTCTTTATTAAAATGTAAATGAAATGCTGACACCCGAGGCCAACACACAGTAAGG
The DNA here is from genome assembly GCF_037038515.1 of Microtus pennsylvanicus. Lineage (NCBI taxonomy): Eukaryota > Metazoa > Chordata > Mammalia > Rodentia > Cricetidae > Microtus > Microtus pennsylvanicus. Next base: position 2,435,533 of record NC_134585.1, on the reverse strand, counting down.
AAATGCTCTGGGTGAGAGAAGGGGGAAAGGAATCCTCGCTGAATCTCTGTTCAGCATCAGGAGCTGGGCTGGACTCACCAGAGTTATGTCAGCCCAGTCACAACTGCGGACAGAGACGATGCCATGGGTGCTGTTCCAGCTCCAGGAACTACTAACATGAGGGGAAGGTGGGTCGTTCAGAAACCTGTCCTCCCTGTGCCTACCCCATCTGCTTTACCTAGAGTTACAGAGGGTTCCGGGACACCATGTGGCTACTGGGCCAACAAGGGCTCCTAACCACGGAGCTGTCTCCCCAGCCCCTTGAAAACAACTTCAGATTTAGGGAAAGAAAGCAAGGCTGGCACAGAATCCTCACCTGCAGTCATCCCCAGCCCTGCCCAACCCCCACTGCACACAGCACAGACTCAGTCATCCCCAGCCCTGCCCAACCCCCACTCCACACAGCACAGACTCTGTCATCCCCAGCCCCGCCCAACCCCACTCCACACAGCACAGACTCTGTCATCCCCAGCCCTGCCCAACCCCCACTCCACACAGCACAGACTCAGTCATCCCCAGCCCCGCCCAACCCCACTGCACACAGCACAGACTCAGTCATCCCCAGCCCAACCCCCACTGCACACAGCACAGACTCAGTCATCCCCAGCCCTGCCCAACCCCCACTGCACACAGCACAGACTCAGTCATCCCCAGCCCCGCCCAACCCCACTGCACACAGCACAGACTCAGTCATCCCCAGCCCCGCCCAACCCCACTCCACACAGCACAGACTCTGTCATCCCCAGCCCCGCCCAACCCCACTCCACACAGCACAGACTCTGTCATCCCCAGCCCTGCCCAACCCCCACTGCACACAGCACAGACTCAGTCATCCCCAGCCCCGCCCAACACCACTGCACACAGCACAGACTCAGTCATCCCCAGCCCTGCCCAACCCCCACTGCACACAGCACAGACTCAGTCATCCCCAGCCCCGCCCAACCCCCACTCCACACAGCACAGACTCAGTCATCCCCAGCCCTGCCCAACCCCCACTGCACACAGCACAGACTCAGTCATCCCCAGCCCTGCCCAACCCCCACTCCACACAGCACAGACTCAGTCATCCCCAGCCCCACCCAACCCCCACTCCACACAGCACAGACTCAGTCATCCCCAGCCCTGCCCAACCCCCACTGCACACAGCACAGACTCAGTCATCCCCAGCCCTGCCCAACCCCCACTGCACACAGCACAGACTCAGTCATCCCCAGCCCTGCCCAACCCCCACTCCACACAGCACAGACTCAGTCATCCCCAGCCCTGCCCAACCCCCACTCCACACAGCACAGACTCTGTCATCCCCAGCCCAACCCCCCACTCCACACAGCACAGACTCAGCAGGAACCTGCAAGGAACCTTGGACTCCAGGTGCCTTGATGTTATAAACCTTATCTCCTCCTGGTCCCCAGTCTATACCTTCCCTGGGGGAGGGGAGGAGAGACTATGACCAGGAGCAGATCAGACAGCCTGAGTGAACACTAACTGGCCTGACCGCTTGTTCACTGTGTCCTCTCCCAGGGCACTGTGGTCACATCAGCTGCACTGACCATAGCACTGGTACAGAAGCCACAGCTGGCTGTGCTGGTGGACACGTGATCCTGAGGCTGTGGAGTGAGGCAGGCCTGCCCTCTCAGTGCTCAGAAGGGAGAGGCCGGGTGATCAGGAACTCAGGGACATCCCCAGCTACAGAGAGTTGTGGAGGCCGAAAATGCAGGCTCATTTCCACCTTGTTGAGGGTCAGAGAGTTTGGAGATTTGACAGGCATAGTTGCACCTTCTAACTCAGGAGATGATTGCCTGGTTCTATTGAAATTAAGACAGTTACATCCCATCCTGACAGGTGGTCAGGATACACAAATGTGCTTCTGCTCCTTCTTCAGTAACTATGAGGTCAGCTAGGGAAGGGAAGTCCTCAGCATATGTGACCTAGACCTCTTTTGCTACCTAGACAACAAAATGCTGATGATTTGATGTCTCAGAGTGATGAAACCTTTGACTGTGTGAGTTATCCTTTGTATCACGTTAATAAAGCCTTTGTTACCTCCTTGTCCCCATTTATATTAAATATAAAAGCTACAAAATAATAAATGCCGGTAAAACTTCAGGATTTTTAACTGAAATGCCCTCCCAACACTTTCTATATTTTCTGTCGTATTATTTTAATTCGTCTTCAAATTCTTTGCTTATATTTCTTCAATTCCCATGCCCCTATCTTGTCAAAAGTGTTTTATTGAGGCTGGTCCTTGACAGAGGGTTCAACACCAGCCTGAGCTGTGTGAATGCAGTCTCAGAAGGTGAGAGGCTGGGAGGCAGAGACACTTTAACACCAGCACAGACAGAGCAGATGGACCTCTGTCTGCCTGAGTCCAGCCTGGTCTAAATATTGAGTTTCAGAACAGCTCCATAGAGAGAAAAGAAAAGAAAGAAATAGAGAAAAGAAACCACAACAAAGTGCAAGAAGGGGTGGATATGATTTAGCAGATTATAAAAGCAATGGCCACCAACTCTGACAACCTGAGTTTCATTGCTGACTCCACATAAGGTCAGAGAGCACTGACTCCACGATCCTATGACTCCCGTGTGTGAGCCACGACACGGACACCACAGTCTCCTTTCCCTGCACTCACACCCATGCACACATGTAAAACATATTAGATGAAGAATGGTTTCTTAAATCTTTATTTTCATTCAATATGCATTCATATCTTCTTATGTTTGTGTATGTGTGCCTCATGCGTGCCTCGTGTGTGTCTCGTGTGTGTCTCGTGTGTGTCTCGTGTGTGCCTCGTGTGTGTCTCGTGTGTGTCTCGTGTGTGCCTCCTGTGTGTCTCCTGTGTGTCTCATGTGTGTCTCCTGTGTGTCTCGTGTGTGTCTCACGTGTGTCTCGTGTGTGCCTCGTGTGTGTCTCGTGTGTATCTCATGTGTGTCTCGTGTGTGTCTCACGTGTGTCTCTTGTGTGTCTCGTGTGTGTCTCGTGTGTGTCTCACGTGTGCCTCATGTGTGTCTCGTGTGTGTCTCGTGTGTGTCTCGTGTGTGTCTCGTGTGTGTCTCGTGTGTGTCTCATGTGTGTCTCGTGTGTGTCTCGTGTGTGCCTCGTGTGTGTCTCATGTGTGTCTCATGTGTATCTCATGTGTGTCTCGTGTGTGTCTCATGTGTGTCTCGTGTGTGTCTCATGTGTGTGTCTCCTGTGTGTCTCATGTGTGTCTCCTGTGTGTCTCGTGTGTGTCTCACGTGTGTCTCGTGTGTGTCTCATGTGTGTCTCGTGTGTGCCTCGTGTGTGTCTCATGTGTGTCTCATGTGTGCCTTGTGTGTGCCTCGTGTGTGCCTCGTGTGTGCCTCATGTCTATATCACGTGTACCTCGTGTGTCTCATGTGTGTCTTGTGTGTATCTCATATGTGCCTCGTGTGTGTCTCGTGTGTGTCTCATGTTTGCCTGGTTGTCACAGAATCAGAAGCTAAAAATGTGAGGAGCTGTGTGGAGCTGGGAACTGACTCCACGTCCTCTGTGAGCAGCCAGCATTCCTAACCACTGAGCTGTCTTTCCAGCCACATAGAGAAGTTTACTGGCTGGGACACACAGGCTCCTCTCACCTGCTCTATCCTCACTGCTCCTGATCACCACCATGTGTAGCATGAGGAGGAGACGGGGACCAGCGGTGGAGGCAGCGGTGATGAGGACTGCATCAGCCTGTGGGCAGGGACTCTATGGTGCCTAGTTTTGTTCCTCAACTTGACTACATCTGGAATTAAGCAAAACCGAAACATTGAGCCTACACCTCTAAGGGAGTTTTGCTAAAATTGAAGTAAGAAGGAAGATCCTCTTCATTCTTTGTGTCTCTGTTTTTGATTGTTTTCTTTCTCAAGACAGGATTCCCTGTGTGTAGTAATAGGGGCGGCGGCGGGGCTGCGTCCCCAACACCCCAGCCGCCTGCTCGGCTAGATTTTGCCCCGAAATAATTACACAGACACTGTATTCTTTTAATCACTGCTTGGCCCTTAGCTCTAGCCCTTACTGGCTAATTCTGATATCCCGATCAACACATCTCTAACAATCTGTAAGCACCGGTCTTACCGGGAAGATTCTAGTTCAGAGCTTCATCGCGTGTGTCTGCCCAGGAGCCTGGAGCATGGTGTCTCTCCTGAGGCGTCTGTCCCCGAGAGGAGAGCTGTCAGTCTGACTTCACTTCCTCTTCCTCCCAGCATTCTGTTCTGTTTACTCCTCCCACCTATCTCCTAACCAATGAGAGCCAAGCTGTTTCTTTTTATTTGACCAATGACCTTCCTCCATCACCTGTGTAGCCCTGTCTGCTCTGGAATTCACTCTATAGACCAGGCTGGCCTTGAACTCAGAGATCTGCCTGACTCTGCAGCTAGAGTTCTGGGATGGGGGGGGGGGTGTGCCACACTTCTCATCTTGGTCTTGAGGTGGGAAGACAAACCTTTAACCCAAATCATTTGATTGGGAAACCCCACCTCTAATCTGGGCCCCACCTTATGCTGGAAACCTAGGTAAAGACAGGGAAGAAGGAAGCTTCTGATCTCTCCCTGCTGGTTTTCCTCTTGCGAGTAAGTCCATTCCTCCCTGCATCAGAGCCGACTTCTCCAGGGGATTCCATCACACACTGAGAACCAGCTGAGACAGCCAGCCTCGGGGGCTGAGAAACTTCTGGATCCTTGGGTTTTCTTTTCACACCCAGCTATTTTTGGATTGCCAGGACCACAGTCTGTAAGTCATTCAAAGGAATACCTTTCCTTCCCCTACCTGTGTCTCTCTGTGTCTCCTTCTCTCCAGGTCTCTCTCTGCCTCTCTGACTCTGTTTCCCTCTGTCTCTCTCTCTGACTCTGCTTCTCTCTCTAACTCTCAGTCTATAAATTCTGTTTCCCTAGAGAACCTTGATGAATACAGACACCGACAGCAGCAGAAGTAACAAGGGGCGGACAAAGGGCTGTGCCCAGGGCAGACCACAAGGACAGAGACACCGAGGGACAGCTAAAGCAGAGGGAGGATGACAGTAGACAGACAACCGTGCAAAAGACAGACAGACAGACATGAAGAGCCAACAATGAGAAACTGCAGACCCAAGTCACCAGATGAGATCTGGACGCCACCAAGCTTGTAGAGTCAAGGCTCCTGGGGCTGGAGAGGCAGCGCAGTGGTAAGAGGCACACTGCTCCTGTGGAGGAAACACAGCTCTTCAGCTGACCTCAGTTCCAGCTCCAGGGCATCTGGCGCCCTCTTTGGTCCTACACGTGTAACTGCTCTCACCAATGCACATACACACATAGACACAAACATTTATACTTAATTAAAACAAAGCAAAATAAATCTTTCTTAAAATACAAGGGTCCTGGTACTCTAGGCCTGACAGCTGCAACCCCGCATGTATGACAGGTGACCCTGACCATGGCTGCAGCTGAGGATGCAAACACCAGAGCTGCAACCCCCGCATGTGTGACAGGTGACCCTGACCATGGCTGCAGCTGAGGATGCAAACACCAGAGCTGCAACCCCCGCATGTGTGACAGGTGACCCTGACCGTGGCTGCAGCTGAGGATGCAAACACCAGAGCTGCAACCCCCGCATGTGTGACAGGTGACCCTGACCATGGCTGCAACTGAGGATGCAAACACCAGAGCTGCAACCCCTGCATGTGTGACAGGTGACCCTGACCATGACTGCAACTGAGGATGCAAACACCCAGAGCTGCAACCCCCGCATGTGTGACAGGTGACCCTGACCGTGGCTGCAGCTAAGGATGCAAACAACCCCCGCATGTGTGACAGTTGACCCTGACCATGGCTGCAACTGAGGATGCAAACACCCAGAGCTGCAACCCCCGCATGTGTGACAGGTGACCCTGACCGTGGCTGCAGCTGAGGATGCAAACACCAGAGCTGCAACCCCTGCATGTGTGACAGGTGACCCTGACCGTGGCTGCAGCTGAGAATGCAAACACCAGAGCTGCAACCCCCGCATGTGTGACAGGTGACAATGACAATGGCTGCAGCTGAGGATGCAAACACCAGAGCTGCAACCCCCGCATGTGTGACAGGTGACACTCACAATGGCTGCAGCTGAGGATGCAAACACCAGAGCTGCAACCCCTGCATGTGTGACAGGTGACCCTGACAATGGCTGCAGCTGAGGATGCAAACACCAGAGCTGCAACCCCCGCATGTGTGACAGGTGACACTGACCATGGCTGCAGCTGAGGATGCAAACGCCAGAGCTGCAACCCCCGCATGTGTGACAGGTGACCCTGACCATGGCTGCAGCTGAGGATGCAAACACCAGAGCTGCAACCCCTGCATGTGTGACAGGTGACCCTGACCGTGTCTGCAGCTGAGGATGCAAACACCCAGAGCCCTCCTCAGGGCTCTGACACCAGCATGTCATCTGTGGCTGCTGTCAATCAATCACTCCTGCTGGAAGCTGAGCATCTCATGGCTGTCAGGTGCTGGAGCTGCTGCCAGCTGACGCCCAGAGCCACGGCCAGGTGTGTACAGCTGTGACCCCAGGAAGGAGAGGAGAATCCAGGTCAGCCTCAGGTGTGCACAGCTGTGACCCCAGGAAGGAGAGGAGAATCCAGGTCAGCCTCAGCTGCAGGGAGTGTAAGGCCCTGTGCAGCCAGGTAGGGAATTTTTAACCGCCCTGGCATGTGGGGCAGCCTGGGCCCTATTACCACAGGGTCTCCAGAAGAAGTAATCACAAATTCCCAGGGCCATGCTCACAGTCATGTGTTCTGAACAGCTTCTTCATTCCCATGGATTTTTGGTGTAAGACTGTGATATTTGGAGGGTTAGTGATGGATAGAAACTTACCCAGGGTCACTGGATCACAGAGACAAACCTTGGCAGGAGTTAGGTCTGCCCCTAAAGCCAGGTGAACTCAACAGGGACCATCAGACCGGGACATCACTGGGGGGAGTGCTCCACTGATTTGGGGGGAAGTGGAGACTGGGGTTCACTAGAACTTCTACTTCAGAAATCACTGTCCCTTATCTTGTGTCTCTGGATTTCTCTTGTATAATCTCTGTGCTGTGGTGCAGGTCTGTGAGCTCTGAGTTCTAAACATCTAAGGGGCTTGGAGGAACCGGGCATCTCACAGTGAGACCAGAGCCTGGCAGGACCCCTCAGTGGCCTACCCCCAGGGTTGTGAAATGCTAGTCCAGGTGGGGGGAGATGGCTCAGCTGGTAGGGTGCTCTTTCAGAGGATTCTTCCCAGCACCCTCATTGGGTGTTTTCAGTCACTTGTAACTCCAGCTCCAGGGATCTGATTCTCTCAGGGCCTCGGCTGGAAACTGCACACATGAGGCGTAGGCTCACAAAGATATACACACATACACATAAGTGAAATAAAAATAATCTCTATATAGGTTTGTTTTTATTGTGCATTAAGTACATATGCCACTGAGGAAGTCTCTCCTGCAGTTCCTCAGTCTCTGCTGCCCTCTTGTGGCAAGATATGACACAGCGGCCAGGACCCAACTAGGCACCTGCCCTTGATTTCCCTCTTACACACTTTGCTGAGGTTTAGCAGAGGTGTGACCAGGCCTCCCCTCTCCCTCTCCTCACTCCCACGTACTCTTCTGCACAGACAGCCTCATTCTGACCCCATCGACCTCCACCCATTCCTCATTCTCCCCCACAACACCCCAAAGCTCTTCCCTCTCTCCATCCCTCACTACCCACTCCTCATCCACCCCCCACAAAGCTCTTCCCTCCCCCCAACTCTCACCTCCTCACCCTCTCCACCCCTCCATCTTGTCCTCCATTGTCCCCTCACCCTGCAGTCCCCTCCCTCCCACAGCTCCTGACAGGACTGATGGGGAGGAAGGCTGGACACTGTGCCCAGCCTGAGCATAGGAGGAGACGCTGGTCCAGATGCTGTGCACACCTTACTCTGTGCAACCAGGAATCCAGCTTTCCCACGACACCAGTTTCTACTCTACAAGGGTCAGTAGAATTACTAAATAAAATTACTACATTGTCCAGGACAGTTAAATTTTTCTGTGACAACAAATACACATTCTCGTCCACGTATATCCTTCACAACTCAGTGCTGTCTTGTTGGTACCAAGGCAGCCATACGCACTCTACAAATCAGTGAACAGCATGGGGTTACAATAAAACTTTATTTGTGGATTACGGCAATTGGAATTTCACCTTTTCACATAGCATGTCGAGATCTCATCCAAATACTGTTGGACATTTTACATTAAATATAATCATGAGCTCACAGGCCACAGAGAAACAGTCAAATTCAATTTGTCTCACAGTTATTTTTCAAACTCTCACTTGAAGAAACACAATTATTAATAAACTGACAACATAATAAAAACAAAATTCTTTTTAAAACTTATTTATTTACATTTTATGTATGAATGCTGTCTTAATTAGGGCTTCTATTGCTGTGATAAACACCATGTCCCAAACATAAGTTGGGGAGGAAAGGGTTTACTAGGCTCACACTTCAGCATTGCTGCTCATCACTGAAGGAAGTCAGGACAGGAGCTCACACAGGGCAGGATCCCAGAGGCAGGAGCTGATGCAGAGGTCATGGAGGGAAGCCGCTTCCTGACTCAGCCTGCTGTCTGAGAGAACCCAGGACACCGGCCCAGGGCTGTTCCTAGCCGCTGTGGACCGGGTTCTCCCTCACTAATCACTATTGAGAATGTGCCTTACACCTGTCTCTCATGGAAGCATTTCCTAAACTGAGGCTCCTTCCCCTCTGAAGACTCTAGCTTATGTCAACCTGACAAACAAGCCATCACTATTCAGACACAACCCTCCCGTTCTCACATGATCTCACATGAAAATCATAAATAATTTTAAAAGTCCAGTCTTTACAAATTCAAACATAGTAAAAGTTCAGTCTCTTTAGAATATCCATTCTCTTTAAACATTAAAAATCTCTTTTAAAAGTTCAAGTATTTCATCTATGGGATTCTTTAAAATTCAAAAGTAGGCCAGGTGGTGGTGCACATTTAATCCCAGGACTAGGGAGGTAGAGGCAGGTGGATCTCTGTGAGTTCAAGGCCAGCCTGGTCTACAGAGCGAGTTCCAGAATACCTAGGGTTGTTACACAGAGAAACTCTATCTTGAAAAAGGAGAGAGAGAGAGAGAGAGAGAGAGAGAGAGAGAGAGAGAGAGAGAGAGAGAGAAATACTAAATACCTTCTTCAAGTGGGAAGAACCTAGGCACTGTCCCAATCTAATCCAATCAAAGCCAAACTCAACAGTATAAAAACTCACTGTCCAGTTGTCTGAGACCCACTCACGACCTCCTGGACCCCTGCGAAGGGCTATGGTCTCTTCTCCAGCTCTGCCCTCTGCAGCTCACACAGCTCCTCTTCTAGGCCCCGCTGTCTCCACTCACTGCTGCTGCTGTTCCTGGTGATCTTCCATGGTGCTGGTGTCTCCAAAACACCTGGGCTGCACTTCCACCAATGGCCTCTCACAGGGTCTCATGGTGCCAAGCCTCAAATCCTTGTAGTGACCCCTTCAGTCCTGGGCCTCCACTGCCACGGAGGGTGCACCTTCACCAACGGCCTCTCCTGTCCTCGCACAGTGCAGACCTCACCTGCCCTCCATGACTCCTTCATGCCCTCAAAACCAGCACCACCTAGGTGACGCTCACACGTTACCAAATCCTCATTGGGACTGTTTGCACAGCTGGCAGTTGACAAAAAGCAGGAAGCAGTTTTGAGAGAACTATGCCTATATTCCCAAATATTGTCTATAAATGTTTGTTTACATTTAAAGGGGGAGAAGCTATGAAGATGGATACTCTGCATTGCTATGGATCTTGCTCTATCGATACAAATTTAAGGTCAATTTTGTTATATTTCTGCTCTTGGTTAAGGTATTGTATTTGTACAGCTCATTTAAAAATGTAATGTATAATTAAGACATATAGGTTAGCAGATAATCGTCTATAGTAGTCAAGCTTGTAGTCATGTTAGTTAGGTTTTCTAAATATACAGAGATATATTTCAGTTAGATAGGTATTCTTCAAATCTTTCAGAGACCTTCAGAATATGGCATTTGAAATGTTTTAAGAGCTTAGGACTTTTCATGAGAATGAGACACATCTGCACTTGGAAGCACCAAAAGCTTCCAGAGGAAGATTGGCAACAAAGAGGCTCTGTATGGAGTTAGCTAGCCATGTGGGCAACAGATTGCTCTTGTCTGGACTGCTTGATGTGATGCTGTGTGAATTGGACATGCAGAACCCACAGAAAAATGACTGCTAAAGCTGCCTAAAGAAGGTGACAGTCCTTCAGGGTTCCTGCTTCATGAGTCTGCCAGACATTCTGCAGGACACTGATTGACAAACTGCTAATACAGGCAGAACTGTCTTTGAAATTTCCTGCTTTGTTGGAAATCTGCTAAATACTATGGGCCTGTGAGCTGAAGATGGGTACCCCAGTGATACAGAAGAACTTTGGGTGGCTTCATCTAGGCATGAGATGTCTCTGTCAATTCTACAGTTTTGGAAGTTGCTTACAATGCACTTCCTGTTACTTTGGTAATATTACATCCTTCTGGAATCTTAAATGGAGTTGAAGAATAGATAGTAATTGGGCTGAAGAAATGGCTCAGAGGTTAAGAGCACTGGCTGCTCTTCTAGAGGTTCTGAGTTCAATTCCCAGCAACCACATGGTGGCTCACACCCACCTATAATGAGATTTGGTGTCCTCTTCTGGTCTGCAGGCATAGGTGCAGGCAGAACACTGTATATATAGTAAATAAATAAATAAATCTTTAAAAAATTAAATTAAATTAAAAAAGAGATAGTTTTCCTTAGTTATGATAAAAGATAAAGGAGATAAAAATACTATAACTGTAATTCTTGCTTGATAACTGTTTTGTTATATATAATTTTACAATGTTAAAGTTAAAAACTTCCTTTTTATTTAAACAGAAAAGAGAAAATGTGTTGTGGAAAATCCTTCTATGTGTTGCTTTTTTTGTTTAATGAATAAAGAAACTGCTTTGGCCTATAGCAGGGCAGAAGTTAGCTAGGTAGGGAAACTAAACTGAATGCTGGGGCAAAAAAGGGTGAGTTTGGAGAAGCCATGGAGCTGCTGCCAGAGTCAGACATGCCGAAACTTTGCTGGTAAGGCAAAGTCACATGGCAATACACAGATTAATGGAGATGGGTTAGTTTGGGATATAAACGTTAGCCAGAAATACACTTAAGCTATTGGCCAAACAGTATTGCAAATAATGTGGTTTTTGTGTGATTATTTCAGGAATCTGGGTGGCTGAGAAACAAACAAGCAGCTTCCTTACAACAAAGACAGATGCTCAGGATCTCACCTTAAACAAAGACTTTGCCTCTTCACTCAGGATCGTGTCTTCACAGCCTGTGCTTACACTCAGACTCCTAGTGTTTCTTCCCAGATGATCATCTGTGGCTCCAGGTGCTTGTGTTTACACGGATCTTCATTCCATAGTCCTGAGATTGTCCGTGTGGACCTGGGTCATTATCTCAGCACAGTGAACCCCTTCTCCAAGGGAAGAGACCCCTGTGGAGACCAAATACAGCAGGGCACTGACCCTGTCTACACTCCACGTTTCCTGTGTCCACACAATTCCACGGTACAGTTACTTTAGTGAATAAACCACAGTAAGAATTAAGAGTAACTAAATATAAAGCAGAATAAAATGATAGTTACATAATATGTGGCTCTCTCTCTCTCTCTCTCCCCCCCCTCTCTCTCCTTCTCTCTCTCTCTCCCTCTCTCTCTCTCTCCCCTTCTCTCTCTAGCCTTCGCTCTCACTTTATGAGCTGATGAGATGAGAGAGAGGAACATCACAGGCTTGTGGGACACTGGATCTGATAACAGTTGACTTATGAGTTCCTCAGTCATGTAGTGATATATATATGAATAATTTGTATTAGTATAGATTTTCCTTTATTGATAGATATTTAAGGTCAATTTTGTTATATGTATATGCATATTACTGCTATTGATTAAGATATTGTGACTGTGTAGTTCATTTAAAAATGTAATGTATAATTAGAAATATAGATTGTTAAGAGATAATTATAATAGTCAAGTTTGTAGTCATGTTAGTTAAGATTTTCTAGATGTACATAGATATATTTTAGATAGGCATTCTTCATATCTTTCAAAAATTATAGAATATGGCATTTTAAATGTTTTAATAACTTAGGACTTTTCATGACAATGAGACACTCTGCTCCTGGCAGCACCAATCTACTTCAAGAGGAAGATGGGCATCGAAGAGGATCCTTATGGAGTTTGATAGCCATTTGGGCAAGAAACTGCTCTTGCCTGGACTACTGCATAAACTGGACACAGAGAACCCACAGAGAGAGGACTGCTAAACTTGCCTAAGGTGAGATGATCTTTCGGGGTTCCTGATTCATGAAAGAGTCTGCGAGACATTCTGCAGGACACAACAGATAATGACTGAACTGACTTTGAATTTTCCTGCTTTATGGAAATGTCTGCTGGATACCATGGGCCTGAAGGCTGAAGATGGATGCCCCAACGGTACAGAGGAACTTTGGGTGATTGTCCAGGCAGCGAGATGTCTCTGTCATTTCTAGAGTTTTAAAAGTTGCTTTTTTTCTTGTTTGCTTAGGTAATACTGTATCTTTCTGGAGTCTTTGATGGAGTTAAGAATAGTTAGTTATAGTTATAGTTTTCCTTAGTTATGATAAAGATTATTGTAATTTTTACTTGATAACTGTTTTGTTATATGTAATTTTGCTATGTTAAAGTTAAAGCCTTCCTTTCTTTTTGTTTAAACAGAAAAAGGGGAAGTGATGGAGGAAGGTCATTGGTTAAAAAAATAAAGAAACTGCTTGGCTGGCCTATGAGGTTAGAACATAGGTGGGTGGAGTAAGCAGAACACAATGCTGGGAGGAAGAGGAAGTGAGCTCAGACTCCACAGCTCTCCTCTCGGGAGCAGATGCCTCAGAGAAACGCCCTGCTCCCAGCTCCCAGGCAGACACAGGCGATGAAGCTCCGATCCCGATCCCGGTAAGCGCACCTAGGGGCGCTACACAGATGATTAGAAATGGGCTAAATTAATATGTGAGAATTAGCGTAGAAGAGGCTAGATAGAAATGGGCCAAGCAGTGATTAAATGAAAGCAGTGTCCGTGTAATTATTTCGGGGCATAAGCTAGCCGAGCAGGCGGCCGGGGTGCTGGGAACACAGACCAGCCGCCAATATTACTACAATGTAGAGTGTGGACAGAGGGTGATTCTCACGACACAGTACACACTGGATATTCTAGGTTGCATATGGTTCAAAATAGTGTGGAGAAAAATTAAATTTATTAATTTTTTGTTTCTCTGGATTTTTACTTGCTGTCTTCAAATCCCAGCCAAACATAACTGAAGTAGAAAGTGAAAGCAGAGGTGAGCAGGGCCTCCTTCGTGCAGGGAGAGTCACCTGTAACACAGTGTGTCGAAAGTGCTTAATCAGAGCTGTAAAAACTCCAGTCACCTCCCTATGCAGGTGTCCACAGCAGCCCCGCACCCTCCAGGACTCCGACAGCACCTGTTTCCGTGAACATCCATTTTAAGTGCTGTGTGTATTTTACCTGGAAACTTCATCCTGACTAACCTGAGGAGCAGTTGTCCTTGGGCGTCTCAGAGACACCACGACGCACAGCGCTCCATCCCGCAGCACAGGGCTCAGACAAAGTCTTAGTCCCCAGTAGGAGGAGGTCTGGGTGGGGAAGCCCAGGGCTGGGGATTCCTCTGTCCCCAGTTTCACTTCTCCAGCTCCTAACCTGGGTCAGGTCCTTCTGCCCGGACACTGATGACAACTCGGCGGTTCACAACCCCATTGGGTGACGAGATCCCGGGGAACCAATCAGCGTCGCCGCGGTCACCGGCTGTAAAGTCCACGCAGACCGCGGACTCAGAGTCGCTCCAGATCTGAGATGGGGCCGATAGGGCCGATGGCGCCGCGCACGCTGCTCCTGCTGCTGGCGGCCGCCCTGGCCCCGACCCAGACCCGCGCGGGTGAGTGCGGGGTGGGGAGGGAAACGGGCTCCGCGGGGAGGGCGGGGGCTGCACCGGGGATGCCGCGTCCCCGCGTGGCCCAGCCGGACCCTCCCGCCCCTTCTCCACCCGCGTCCCGAGCCCCGCGCCCTGCTCCCCTCGCGGCCCGCGATGCTGCCCGGGGTCCCGGGAGCAGGGTCGAGGTCTCACCGCGCGTCGCCCCCAGGCTCGCACTCGCTGCTGTATTTCAACACCATCGTGTCCCGGCCCGGCCTCGGGGAGCCCCGGTACATAGAAGTCGGCTACGTGGACGACACGCAGATTGAACGCTTCGACAGCGACGCGGAGACTCCGAAGGCCGAGCCGCGGGCGCCGTGGATGGAGCAGGAGGGGCCGGAGTATTGGGAGAGGAGCACACAGAACGCCAAGATCACCGAGCAGACTTTCCGAGTGAGCCTGAGGAACCTGCTCCGCCTCTACAACCAGAGCGAGAGCAGTGAGTGACCGCGGTCGGAGGTCACGACCCCTTCACATCTCCACGCACGGGCCGGAGTCGCCATGGGTCCCAGGTCCGAGGTTCGGGAGGACAGCAGGGACCGGACACGGTTTCCCTTTCGGTTTAGAGTCCGCGGGTGGGCGGGGCCGCGGGCGTGGGTGACGGGGGCGGGGAAGATGGGCTGGGCCTCGGGTAACCCCGGAGTTGAACAGGTGGGCGGGGCTGACCGCGGGGTCCCCACAGGCTCGCACGCCTTCCAGTGGATGTATGGCTGTGACTTGGGGTCAGACTGGAGCTTCCTCCGCGGGTACAGTCAGTTCGCCTACGACGGCCGCGATCACATCGCCCTGAACGAGGACCTGAAGACCTGGACAGCGGCGGACATGGCGGCGAAGATCACCCAGCGCAAGTGGGAGCGGGATGGAGAGGCAGAGATACACAGGGTCTACCTGGAGAGCCGGTGCGTGGAGTCTCTGCGCAGATACCTGGAGAACGGGAAGGACACACTGCTGCGCACAGGTGCGGGGCCGCGGGCAACTCCTCCCTCTGCCCTCGGGCTGGGCTCAGTCCTGAGGAAGAGGAAACCCTCACTGGGGTCATGCCCCTGTCTCTGAGGGCAGACAGGGTCCCTGGGTCTCCTGATCCAGCATGGCAGGGACTGCACTGACCTCCCAGGGCTCAGCCTTCTCCCAGGACATTTCCACATCTGTCTCAGGAGGGAGGAGAGAGGATCCCGACATCACCAACAGTGGCTCCTTCAGTCTGCAGCCCCTGTCAGTCATGGCCTCTCCCAGGCCGGGTTCTCTGCCCACACCCAGTGTGTGTGGACTCTGACTCCTGTCATCTGAGTGTGTCAGCCCTTACACACCAGGACCGGAGTCTCCTTCACCTGATGGGAGACACAGACTCCCCTACCCTAGGCTGCTTCCCCAGTTTCTAGAACTTTCCAAAGAAGTTACAGTTCCCAACAAGTTACAGTGCTGCCCTAATGAATAAGGAACTGAAGTTCCTCAGAGACAGGGTCTTCTGCACCTCCAGGACTGGAGTGACAGGGAAGATCCGCACACCCTGTGAGCACCGCTGTGTCCTAGTGAGTGCTGCACTGGGCTCCACAGCACACTTCAGGGACCCTGGGTGACAATACCTGGTATCTTGTCCCCCCAGAGGCAGGGGTTTTCTCCGGCTGAGGGTCAGAGGTTCACCACAATTGTTGCACACAGTTTGGTGATGGCTGTTCACTTGGATGCACAGTTAAACTGGTCAGCAAGATGGCCACAGTGCTTGTTCCCCAATGGTGGCAGCAGGAGTTGGTGGCGCCCTTCATGTAGCCCAATCATCTTAATTTCTTATTCCTGTGGGAGTTTAATCACAAAATAAATCAATTATTTTCCATTCCTTCATCCTTTTACTACCTAACTTATGCTATAGAACATCACATAAGGAAGACCATGTTGACCTGTTGGCTCATGTGGATTCCCTCTTAGCTTCTGAATCTTCTCAGGAAACTGTGCAGTTCTGTGATGAGGGGACCAGCTCTACCTGCAGGTCACTGTGTGATGAAAGAAATGTTCAAACACACACATAGTTCAGTGTCATCATTGATTTAACTTTGTCTTTGCAGATTTCAGTTTATCTTGTTAATTGTGGAATTTCTTTAATCTTCCACACAGATCCCCCAAAGGCACACATGACCCACCATCCTGGACCTAAAGGTGATATCACCCTGAGGTGCTGGGCCCTGGGCTTCTACCCTGCTGACATCACCCTGACCTGGCAGAGGGAGGAGGAGGAACAGACTCAGGACATGGAGCTGGTGGAGACCAGACCTTCTGGTGATGGAACCTTCCAGAAGTGGGCATCTCTGCTGGTGCCTTCTGGGGAGGAGCACAAATACACATGCCATGTGTACCATGAGGGGCTGCCTGAGCCTCTGACCCTGAGATGGGGTAAGGAGGGAGTGGGTGCAGAGCTGGGGTCAGGGAAAGCTGGAGCCTTCTGCAGACCCTGAGCAGGGTCAGGGCTGAGAGCTGGGGTCATGACCCTCACCTTCCCTTCCTGTCCTTCCCTTCCCAGAGCCTCTCCAGTCCACAAGCCCCATCATGGCAGTCATTGCTGGTCTGGTTCTCCTTGGAGCTGTGATCATTGGAGCTGTGGTGTCTGTGGTGAGGAAGAGGAGGAGAAACACAGGTAGGAAAGGGCAGGGTGTGAGTTTTAGAAGTCTCTCTGCCTCATTAAGGGAAAACACATCCACACCCTCATTGCTGCTGTCTCTACCCTGGGTCTGCTGTCAGTCTGGAAACTTCCTAGGGTCAGGTTCTTTCCTGGTCTCTCACAGCTTTTCTTCTCACAGGTGGAAAAGGAGGAAACTATGCTCAAGCTCCAGGTAAGAGTGGCGGGCAGGATTGTCCCTGAGGCCTGTGGGGTGAAGCTGGAGTATTTGGGGAGCTCTGGCAATACATAATAGCTCCTCCAGCAATTCTTCTAGGGCCAAGTTTTTACCTTCCCATGAAGACATATATTTTTACCCCAGGCAGGGACAGTTCCCAGAGCTCTTATGTGTCTCTCCCAGACTGTAAAGGTGACCCTCTGGGACCTGACTTGGGGAGGGGCAGAGTGGACATGATTGGGTTTCAGGGACTCCCAGAATCAGCTTTGAGTGTGTGGTGGGTTGTTGGGATGTTGTCTTCACAGTGATTGTTCGTGACTCCTGTTCTGTAGCGTGAAGACAGCTGCCTGGTGTGGATGGAGTGACAGACGATGTGTCCAGGTCTCTCCTGTGACATCCAGAGCCCCCCATTTCACTCTCAGCAATAGTGTCTGATGTTCCCTGTGATCCTATGGGCTCAGTGTGAAGAACTGGGGAGGCCAGCCCACCCTGCACACCAGGACGCTGTCCCTGCACTGCCCTGTTCCCTTCCACAGCCAACCTTCCTGTTCCTGCAGACAGGAGGGGACATCTCCATCCTGTCTCCTCCATGCTGTCCTGAGCTGCAGCCCTGACTTCCCCACTGAAAATAAGAATCTGAATGTGAACTTGATTGTTAATGTCCTTGATCTCAAAGGTTGATTGGCGGTAAAATAAAGGATTGAGTAGAGCTTGTGGAGGAAATAAATGGCAGCGTGGAGAACCTCCCAGAATCTGTGTTCACAGTGCTGTGTGCATCTGGTGGGACAGGATGAGGCTGTGGGAGCTGAGTGAGAACAGGGCTGTGCATTGTTGGTATTGACAAGGTCAGTGGTCAACTCTGTCCCCTCCTCGCTCTGTTCTCTTCATCACTTAGAACCAAATGTTGACATCTGTGAAACAGGGACACTGGGATGACCAGAGCCTTGTCCTGTCCCCAGGATTATGAGTCAACAGGGCTGCTGTGACAGTCAGGGCTGCTGTCCTGGCTGTGACTCTTTCCCCTGTCTTCAGTGTTGATTTCTTGTCTTTTTAGTTAGTATTGAGGACTAGGCCTGTTCCTGTTCCTGTGACTGGTGTCTGCCTAATTATCCTGTGGGGTCCCTGAGTGACATCAGTAGGAGGTGTTTTTCATCCCAGTCTCCTCAAGGCCCAACTAGGCCCCTGCACTCAGGAGACTGTGGGATGAGAAAATGAACTTCAGTCTCCTGAGCTCCTGCCTCCCTTCAGGCCCCTCCCTGAAGGTTCTCTCCTTCTTTCCCATCTATCAGGATCTAACCTGGGTTGTAGGATGGGCAGAGAGGAGGGATCCACAGGGTCTCATCTCAGATCTGTCCTGTGTCTGCCCAAGGTCCCCTCTCCCTCTCTGCCTCTGGGAATCCTGTGCTGCCTCCAGTGGAGACTCAAGGATTTACAGGCTGAGTCTACTTTAGATTTATGTTTATTAAAAAACATGATCCAGGGACTGAAGAGATGGCTCAGGGCTTGAGAGCACTTGCTGCTCTTACAGAGGACCCAGGTTCAGATCCCAGCACCCATCTGATGGCTCATAACTGTCCTTAACTCCTGTTCCATGACATCCAATGCCCCTCTGGACACCACACAGATTCATGGCGCAAACACTACTAGCAAAAACAAAAAACAAAAAAAAACTCATAGATGCAAAATTCATAAATTAAAATAAAATTGTGGGGAATGCTGGAGATGGAAATTTCTTCATTCCCTGCTCCAGGTTCCGGGCTCTGCAGTTTTCTCTTCTAGCTTTGTGACATCCAGTCAAGAGTTCCAGTAGCCCTAGCAGAGATGTCTGATGACCAAGGAGGTGATCATCTCTGTCATGGGGCTGCCATCTTTATCTTGTGAGGGATGATGGGTCCCAGTGCTGACCACAGATAACATTCATGCACAATAAGTATATGAGGAATGAAGAAAAATTAAAAATGAAATATAAGATTGCTTGTCAAAGAAGAGAGATGAAGTGAAAATGGTGGGACTTTCTGAGGGAAAAGGTCAGGTGACTGTGACCTCAGTGTGAGGGGACCTGGGGCTGCACGTGACACCCCAGCACTTGGCCTGAGGTTGTGTTAACCAAGGGAGCTTCTGTTGAAAAGGGAGGTGACTGAATTTTCCTCCGGTCTGAAACATCCCTGCTGGAGCCAGGAGGAGCTGATGAGGCTCAGGACACACAGGAAGCTACGGGTTCACGGAGCTGACACAATGTAGCGCTTCCCTCTCAGGGTTAAACCAGCTGCAGTTCCTGAGGGAGAGGAGATGTGGAGTGGAGCTGCTGGGAGCTGTGCAGGGGGCTGCAGTGGTGCAGCTGTGTGAGTGGACATGCGCACTGGGGTGGTTGTCAGTGGTGCAGCTGTGTGAGCGGACATGCGCACTGGGGGGCTGTCAGTGGTGCAGCTGTGTGAGCCGACATGCGCACTGGGGTGGCTGTCAGTGGTTATCCCCGACTCACCCAGGCTCCTGTGAGGTACCAGTGAGCTCAGGGCTCACCGAGCTGACTGTGGATGGATGTTTTCCTTGGTCGGCTGTCACTGTCTCCGTCTGGGTGGAGGAAATCCACTCCTCAAGCAGGGGACACAGCTATGTTAATTGTTTATGTAAATTGTTCTATCATTAATAAATCTCAGAAGTCAGATATTGGGGTAAAACCTGATAGGTCAAGAAAGCAACAGAAGGGGGCTGGAGAGATGGCTCAGTCGTTAAGAGCATTGCCTACTCTTCCAAAGGTCCTGAGTTCAATTCCCGACAACCACATGGTGGCTCACAACCATCTGTAATGAGGTCTGGTGCCCTCTTCTGGCCTGCAGACATACAGACAGAATATTGTATACATGATAAATAAATATTTAAAAAAAAAGAAAGCAACAGAAGAAAAACGAGCTGATCCTCTCTCTCCATGCTTCCCACATTGATATCCCCATGAATCTTTATAGGCTGTGCCCTACTCTTTTCTCTGCCTCTCTATCTTATTGTATCCTGGGTCCTCCAAAACCTCTATGGCTAATTCCAGACAGCTGGTTGTTGACTGTGCCCCCTGACTCAAGGATAACTTTATTAATAGTCTTGAGTTTCACGGTACAATCACATATCCCTCTACATTTTCCCCTCTGTCCACATAAAAAGGAAAAGTTTTAACTCTAACATAGTGAAACTATGTACAATAAGAACAATAATCAGGTAGGAATTACATTTACATGTGGTGGTGGTGGCACATACCTTTAACCCCAGCACTCGGGAGGCAGAGGCAGACAGATCTCTGTGAGTTTGAGGCCAGCCTGGTCTACAGAGTAAGATCCAGGGCAGGCTCCAGAACTGCAAAGAACCCTGTCTAAAAACAAAAAACAAAAACAAAAATAAAAACAGAATTACATTTACAATGTCCAATCCATTTGTATTTGAAAAATTCTGAGAAATTACTCTATTATCTATGATACCTTAGAGTTTTATACATAAACCACTTTCTAACATAACTTGTGTTACTATCCTAAAACTATCTTTTTAGACCTTAGACATTTCTAAGATAACTCTCTCAAGCTTATATGTCTCTCAACCTTGTAAACTTTACATCTCTTTTCTAAGTTAACTTTTCTAAATTTGGTAATAAAGAAAATGGTTTAACTATCTAGTTTTTAACCACATAAGAGACATGAAAAGAATAAATATTGCCTGAATATTCAGGAAGTGTGGCACATACAACTTCCTTTTGTTTTTGTTTTTGTTTTGTTTTGTTTTTTGAGACGGGGTTGCTCTGTGTAACAGCCCTGGCTGTCCTGGAACTCACTTTGTAGACCAGGCTGGCCTTGAACTTCTGTCCCACAGCAGGTGACTCTTCTGACATGAGACAGAGATTTGGATTTTTCTTTAACAAGCATGCATGGGTTTAGAGAAGAAGAGAGACACACTCCAACTCAAAAGACAGCTTTAATTTTTAATTGAACTGGGACTACAAAAACACCATTTGCCTTATATGTCTGTAGAGAACATAAACACAACATCTGGGAAGATTCATGAGAATTTGTCCTATTGGATTTGTGCTGTCCCATCAGGTCAATTTCTCGCTCCCCTGAGGATTCATCCTCCTTCTTCAGATGTCTCATCTGTCCAGTGGTCTTCAGATTCCTTAATTGGATGCTTGCTTTTATTCTCCTGGAAAGAAAAACCAGAACCTTTCCCCAACCCTACCTTTGGGGAGTTCCCATTTTTGGCAGGTTTTGTCTGATCAAATGAAAGGTGTTTGTCAGTCTTATAAGTCAGTTTAGACCCAATGGCCATAATGTTTGATGAACTATCACCTCTCATACTCAAGAGGTTTCTCCTGCTCAGATCAAAACTTTGCCCTTCTTGATGGAATCAACAGCTTTCTTCCCCTGTGGAAATAAACGCAAAACCCCTTCCCCAACCTAACACATACCGTGGTTTCCATTCTGAGGTCAACACATCTTTAAAGTATTCAGGCTGACTTAACTGGGCAGTTGTTTCTATTACCCGCTGTCTCTCCACAGCTGTCATCACTTCCTCGTTAGCATTTAAAATGTTACAATTAGAGCATTGTGTGGTCTGTCTCTGGGTCTTTATCAATCCTTTCTGTTTATTAAGGATAACTGTTAAAGTGTGATTAGACCTTTCTATGACAGTTTGTCCTGTAGGGTTGTGTGGTACACCTGTAATATGCTTTATGTTGTAATATGCAAAACCTGTTTCATTTTACGGGAGACATCTGCTGAAGCGTTGTCTGTCTTAATTTGTACAGATATCCTCATGATGTAAGTGTGTAATTAGAGAACCAGCCTTGTCAGAACTCAGACCTGTTGCCCATGTCACCCCTGAATATCTTTATGATATGGTGCACATACGGCCATTTTCTGAGCCTTGCAAAATGAAACACATCCATTTGCCAAATTTCATTTCTTTGGGTTACTTCCTGCAGGTAATGAAGTTTGGTTATACAAAGAATAAATAGGACCTTTCCTTATAATTCCCTTGGTTTGTTGCCAAGTGACAGAAAAAAACCTTTTTAAACATTTTCTTGTAACATGGTGTTTTTATGAATTTATGAGGCTTCTAGCACATTCCCTGTTAATTGCTGACCAGTTTCATCATTACCCGTGCTAGAGGGCCTGGTAGATTCTTATGGGATCTGATGTGTGTTACATACAAGGGATAATTTCTATTTCTGATTACTTGTTGTAACTGAATAAATAGCAAAGATAATTCTGAATCATCTGGAATAAGCTCAGTGGTTTCAATGTGTAAAACAACTCTTTCTGCATATTGAGAGTTAGTAACTATATTAAGACAGTCAGGGAAATCTCATAATACCATAAGATTGGTGTACCGCTCTGAGTTTTTAACTGAATCACAAGGGCTTTGAGAAACTTTACTTATTTTTCTGGACACATATGCCTTTCCTGATTTATTTGCATCAGTATAGAATGCAGGGCCCCAGAAATTGGTGTCCTTTTTAATATATAAGGGATAATCCAATTAGTCCTTCTTATAAACTGAAGTCTCCTACTTTGATGATATTTTTTGTTTATCTCTCCCAAAAAAATTACTGCAAGCTCTTTGCCAATGCCCATTTTCTGCCTCTACTGAGGCAACTTCAGCATCAGTAAAAGGTACCACAGCTTCAGCTTTGTCTCTTTCTACTAATTGATGGAGTCTCACTTTTCCTTTCAGAATCAGTGCAGAAACCTGGTCTACATAGGTCGTTATTTATTTACTTAATTTGTTTGCTAAAATATCCACACTAAAATATTATCTTCTGTTTAAGAATTCCTTTATACTCATATGGTAGTGGCACACACCTTTAATTCCAGCACTAGGAAGGCAAAGGCAGGGGAATATCTGTGAGTTCAAGGCCAGCCTAGACTGACAAACAAAATACAAATGACAAGGAGGAGGAGGGGAGGGGAGGGGGGAGAAAAGTGGGGGAGGGGAGGGGAGAGGAGGGAGAGGAGAGAAGAGGGGAGGGGGAAAAGGAGGGGAAGGGAAAGGAGGAAAAGAAGGAAGAAGAAGGAGGAGGAGGAAGAAGAGGAGGAGGAGAAGGAGGAGGAGGAGGAGGAAAAAAGTCTGGATCCAAGTGATCCACGTGTGCATCCTGTTGTCAAGTTGGGAGCGTATATTCCTAACACCTGTAATCTTTTTTCTATCAAAGCCTATTCTCTCTCAGTCTCAGGTAATAATTTTTTTAGATTATTTAAGTTCTTATAACCTCATAAGGTTTGAGATAAATTACTTAGATCTTGAGTAATTAATCCAGTTATGGGCTGTAGCCAGTTAATATCTCCTAGCAACTTCTGAAAAATCATTAAGATTTTGTAATTGATCTCTCCTGATTTGTAATTCCTGTGGCTGAATTTTCTTTAAACCTATCTTATATCCTAGATAATTGATAGAATCTCTTCTTTGTATTTTTTTCAGTAACAATTTGTAATTTAGCAAAGCAAAATTCTCTTTACTTCATCAAACACTTTTTCTAAGGTATCTGCATCTGAAACACCCAGTAAGATATCATCCATGTAATGATAATTTTTAGATTGAGGAAACTGTTTATGATTTAGTTCTCATGGCTGTTGTACAAAATATTGACACAGGTGGGACTGCTTAACATTCCTTGTGGGAGAATTTTCCATTGACACCTTCAACACATTGAGCATTGTAATGTGTAGGCACCATGAAGCCAAAGTTTTCTCTATCCTGTTTTGTTTTGCTTTGGTTTTTGAGACAGGGTTTCTCTGTAGCTTTGGAGCCTGTCCTGGAACTAGCTCTTGTAGACCAGGCCGGCCTCATACTCACAAGATCTGTCTGTCTCTGCCTCCCGAGTGCTGGGATTAAAGGTGTGCGCCACCACTGCCCGGCTTTCAGAAGCATTCTTTATTTTATGATTTGTTTCTGAGACTGGAGGAATGTTAATCTGTGTTTTCATTACTGCAATAATCATCCCCCCATCAATTCATGGCTACATTAACCACATATGGCTTTAATTTTCCTATTTAAGCTGGGCAGTGATGGCAGTGGTGTCAGGGCTCCTGGGACAGAGCCTGGACAGTTTCCAGCCTTGTGTGCAGCAGGAGAGGACACAGGCGCCCTGGAAGCAGGATTGAGACCCTAAGGTGTCCAGTTCCCTGGATGCCTGGGTCCCTGGTGGGAAAGGGAAAACGCCACCCATAATTGTTTTGTCCCACAAACCTCATGCGTGTGTGAAGACTGTGGAATGTGTGGGTGAGTTGTCAGTGTGTCCGTGTGTCTATCCACTCCTTCCTAGTCACCTCTCACACCACAGTCGTTCCTGTCTGCATTGTCCCACACAGGCCTCTGTCCTGAATGTGGGGACACAGCCTATCCTGAAGGGGGCTCACCAGGGCCTCTGTCCTTAGTGTTGGGACACAGCCTGTCCTGAAGGGGGTTCACCAGGCCCTCTGTCCTGAGTGTGGGGACACAGCCTGTCCTGAAGGGGTCACACCAGGGCCTCTGTCCTGAGTGTGGGGACACAGCCTGTCCTGAAGGGGGCTCACCAGGGCCTCTGTCCTGAGTGTGGGACACAGCCTGTCCTGAAGGGGGCTCACCAGGGCCTCTGTCCTTAGTGTTGGGGCACAGCCTGTCTTGAAGGGGGCTCACCAGGGTGTCTGTCCTCAGTGTGGGGACACAGACTGTCCTGAAGGGGGCTCACCAAGGCCTCTGTCCTGAGTGTGGGGACACAGCCTGTCCTGAAGGGGGCTCACCAGGGCCTCTGTCCTCAGTGTGGGGACACAGCCTGTCCTGAAGGGGGCTCACCAGGGCCTCTGTCCTCAGTGTGGGGACACAGCCTGTCCTGAAGGGGGGCTCACCAGGGCCTCTGTCCTGAGTGTGGGGACACAGCCTGTCCTGAAGGGGGCTCACCAGGCCCTCTGTCCTCAGTGTGGGGACACAGCCTGTCCTGAAAGGGGCTCACCAGGGCCTCTGTCCTCAGTGTGGGGACACAGCCTGTCCTGAAGGGGGCTCACCAGGGCGTCTGTCCTCAGTGTGGGGACACAGACTGTCCTGAAGGGGGGGCTCACCAGGGCCTAAGTCCTGAGTGTGGGGACACAGCCTGTCCTGAAGGGGGCTCACCAGGGCCTCTGTCCCACAGCAGCAGGAAGCTGTGCAGAAAGCAGGTTAGCATCCCAGAATGTCCTTCTACATTGTATGGCAGTCAGAGTTCTGAGCGACCTGCAAAGCGCAGTTTGCACCTAGCACCCAGAAGATGGTCGCCTAGTCTTTTGATAGTGAGAGAACCTGATGCCATCCTAACAAGTGGTCAGGATGTTAATGTCATTCTGATCCTTCTATTGTAATTTAGGAGGTCGCCTGGGGAAGAGATGCTTCTCAGTCTACATGACAAAATGGGCATGGACAGGAAGACATGACCTAAGTCATACCCCTCTGCAGAGACTTTGTCCCAGCCTGCTCCACGAGAGAGCTCCAGGCCACAGAACACGGGGAGCTTCATCCATCAGAACTGAAAGCTGAAGCAATGGGAACAGGGCATGTTTCTCTATCAGGAAGAGGTAGAAGTTCACCTCACCACCCCACCTCACCCTCACCCCGGTCACCACCAATGCTGCCTGCTGCGGAGACTCCTGGGGTCACACTTGGTAAGGAAAGGCTGTGGGGTGACAGAAAGAAGTAAAGGAGACCTCACTGAATCTCTGTGACACATCAGGAGCTGGCTGGACTCCTCTGAGTGATGTCAGCTCCTGTCAGGACTGCAAATAGAGCTGACATCAGGAGCCCTGTTCCAGCTCCAGTAACTACTAGGATGAAGGTAAGTCTTCCAGAAATCTCTCTTCCCTGTGCCCACCCTGCACTCCCCCTCATCCCCAGCCCCGCCCAACCCCCACTCCAGGCTTCACAGACTCAGCAGGAGGCTGCAAGGAACCTTGGACTCCAGATGCCTTGATGTTACAAACCTTATCTCCTCCTGAGGCCCCAGCCTATGCTGTCCATGGGGAGCGGGAGGGGGAGCAATGGCCAGGAGCAGATCAGACAGCCTAAGGGGACATTGAGGGACATGACTGCTTGTCCACTGTGTCCTCTCCCAGGGCACTGTGGTCACATCAGCTGCACTGACCATAGCACTGGTACAGAAGCCACAGCTGGCTGTGCTGGTGGACACGTGACCCTGAGGCTGTGGAGTGAGGCAGGCCTGCCCTCTCAGCGCTCAGAAGGGAGAGGCCGGGTGATCAGGAACTCAGGGACATCCACAGCTACACAGAGAGTCGTGGAGGTCGAAAATACAGGCCCATTTCCACCTTGTCTGAGGGTCAGAGAGTTTGGAGATTTGACAGGCATAGTTGCACATCCTAACTCAGGAGGTGGAGTTGATTAGCTGGTTCTTTTGAAATTAAGACAGTTACATCCCATCCTGACAGGTGGTCAGGAGACGCAAATGTGCTTCTGCTCCTTCTTCAGTAACTATGAGGTCACATGGGGAAGGGAAGTCTTCAGCATATGTGACCTAGACCTCCTTTGCTACCTTGACAACAGAATGTTGATGATTTGATGTCTCAGAGTGATGAAGCCATTGACTGTGTGAGTTATCCTTTGTATCACGTTAATAAAGCCTTTGTTGCCTTCTCGTCCCCATTTATATTAAATATAAAAGCTATAAAATAATAAATGCTGGTAAAACTTCAGGATTTTAGTCACTGAAATGCCCTCCCAACACTTTCCATATTTTCTGTCGTATTATTTTAATTAGTCTTCAAATTCTTTGCTTATATTTCTTCAATTTTCATGCCCCTATCTTCTAAGACGTGTTTTATTGAGGCTGTTCCTTGACAGAGAGTTCAAAACCAGCCTGAGCTGTGTGAATGCAGTCTCAGAAGGTGAGAGGCTGTGAGGCAGCAGACACTTTAACACCAGCACAGACACAGCAGATGGACCTCTGCCTGAGTCCAGCCTGGTCTAAATATTGAGTTTCAGAACAGCTCTGTAGAGAGAAAAGAAAAAGAAAGAAATCGAGAAAAGAAACCACAACAAAGCGAAAGAAGGGGTGGATATGATTTAGCAGATTATAGAAGCCCTGGCCACCAACTCTGACAACCTGAGTGTCATTGCTGACTCCACATAAAGGTCGGAGAGCACTGAGTCCACCATCCTATTGAAAGACCCTTGATGAGGACCTCTTTTCGGGAGGAGACCTCCCCAACGCCAAGGAACAGGCCGAGACCGCACAGATGCAAATCGCAAGAAGTTTATTGAGTAGACACAGGTACCTGTGGGCAGCAAGATCTCTCGGAAGATTTGTGCACCTGCCAACTGGAGGGCGGGCTTTTTATAGGGAAGAGCAAAAAGCAAGTTTACAGAAGCAAAAGCGTGGTTATCGGAATGCGGCGGGGGGGGGGGTGGGGGGAGGCATGAATGGTTTCCTCTCTCAGCATGGATGCCTGGCAACAATCATCCTGTTCCTATCTTATAGCTAACCTGCTTTGTTGATGTCCTATCTTATTGACGTCTTGCCTTGCAGTCTTCCTATCTCTATCTCATAGATCTCCTGCCCTCTCAGGCACATGGGATGTTCTTACGGGAGCAGGCTGGCTGCTGATCCGGAGAGTTTTTTTTTTTAAAGCAAACAGGACGTTCCCCAGGGAGCATGCTAGTTACGGGTTTTGAGGAGGGGGTCTGTAGGGTCTTTCACTATGACTCCCGTGTGTGAGCCACGACACGGGCACCACAGGTCTCCTTTCCCTGCGCTCACACCAACGCACACATATAAAACATATTAGATGAAGAATGGTTTCTTAAATCTTTATTTTATTAAGTCATTATTTTTATTCAATATGCATTCATATCTTCTTATGTTTGTGCATGTGTGTCTCATGTGTGCCTCGTGTGTGTCTCATGTGTGTCTCGTTTATGTGTCTTGTGTGTCTCATGTGTGTCTCACATGTGTCTCGTGTGTGTCTCCTGTGTGCCTCGTGTGTGTCTCATGTGTACCTGGTTGTCACAGAATCAGAAGCTAAAAATGTGAGCAGCCGTGTGGGTGCTGGGAACTGACCCCACGTCCTCTGAGGTGATGAAGTGCATCAGCCTGTGGGCAGGGTCACTATGGTGCCTAGTTTTGTCCTCAACTTGACTACATCTGGAATTAAGCAAAACCGAAACATTGAGCATACACCTCTAAGGGATGATGGAGGAAGGTCATTGGTTAAATTAAAAGAAACTGCTTTGGCCCATCTCATTGGTTAGGAGATAGGTGGGAGGAGTAAACAGAACAGAACGCTGGGAGGAAGAGGAAGTGAGGTCAGACTCGACAGCTCTCCTCTCCAGAGCAGACGCCTTCAGAGAGACACCATGCTGCCCGCTCCAGGGAAGATGCACGCTATGAAGCTCCAACCCAGGATGGACATAGGCTAGAATCTTCCCGGTAAGCGCACCTAGGGGCGCTACACAGATGATTAGAAATGGGCTAAATTAATATGTGAGAATTAGCCTAGAAGAGGCTAGATAGAAATGGGCCAAAGCAGTGTTTAAAAGAATACAGTGTCCATGTAATTATTTCGGGGCATAAGCTAGCCGGGCAGGTGGCTGGGGGTTTTGGGGACGTAGCCAGGCCGCCGCCCTTATTACTACAAAGGGACTTTTGCTAAAATTGAAGTAAGAAGGAAGATCCTCTTCATTTTTTGTTTCTTTGTTTTTGGTTGTCTTCTTTCTCAAGACAGGATTCTCTGTGTAGCCCTGTCTGCTCTGGAATTCACTCTATAGACCAGGCTGGCCTTGAACTCAGAGATCTGCCTGACTCTGCAGCTAGAGTTCTGGGATGGAGGGTGTGAGCCACATTTCTCATCTTGGTCTTGAGGTGGGAAGGCAAACCTTTAACCCAAGTCATCTGATTTGGAAAACCCCCCTCTAATCTGGGCCCCACCTTATGCTGGAAACCTAGGTAAAGACAGGGAGGAAGGAAGCTTCTGATCTCTCCCTGCTGGTTTTCCTCTTGCGAGTAAGTCCATTCCTCCACTGCATCAGAGCCGACTTCTCCAGGGGATTCCATCACACACTGAGGACCAGCCGAGACAGCCACGGGGGCAGAGAAACTTCTGGATCCTTGGGTTTTCTTTTCACACCCAGCTATTTTTGGATTGCCAGGACCACAGTCTGTAAGTCATTCAAAGAAATACCTTTCCTTTCCCTTCTGTGTCTCTCTGTGTCTCCTTCTCTCTAGGTCTCTCTCTGCCTCTCTCTCGTCCCTCTGTCTCTCTCTCTGGCTCTGTTTCCCTCTGTCTCTCTCTCTGACTCTGTTTCTCCCTCTAACTCTCAGTCTATAGATTCTGTTTCCCTAGAGAACCTTGATGAATACAGACACCGACAGCAGCAGAGGTAACAAGGGGCTGACAAAGGGCTGTGCCCAGGGCAGACCACAAGGACAGAGACACCGAGGGACAGCTGAAGCAGAGGGAGGATGACAGTAGACAGACAACTGTGCAAAAGACAGACAGACAGACATGAAGAGCCAACAATGAGAAACTGCAGACCCGAGTCACCAGATGAGATCTGGACGCCACCAAGCTTCTAGAGTCAGGGTTCCTGGGGCTGGAGAGGCAGCGCAGTGGGTAAGAGGCACACTGCTCCTGTGGAGGACCCACAGCTCTTCAGCTGACCTCAGTTCCAGCTCCAGGGCATCTGGCGCCCTCTTTTGTCCTACACGTGTACCTGCACTCACAAATGCACACACACACACATAGACACAAACATTTATACTTAGTTTAAAATAATGCAAAATAAATCTTACTTAAAATACAAGGGTCCTGGCACTCTAGGCCTGACAGCTGCAACCCCTGCATGTGTGACAGGTGACCTGACCATGGCTGCAGCTGAGGATGCAAACACCCAGAGCTGCAACCCCCGCATGTGTGACAGGTGACCCTGACCATGCCTGCAGCTGAGGATGCAAACACCCAGAGCTGCAACACCCGCATGTGTGACAGGTGACCCTGACCATGGCTGCAGCTGAGGATGCAAACACCCAGAGCTGCAACCCCTGCATGTGTGACATTTGACAATCACAATGGCTGCAGCTGAGGATGCAAACAACCCCCACATGTGTGACAGTTGACCCTGACCATGGCTGCAGCTGAGGATGCAAACATTCAGAGCTGCAACCCCCGCATGTGTGACAGGTGACCCTGACCATAGCTGCAGCTGAGGATGCAAACACCAGAGCTGCAACCCCCGCATGTGTGACAGGTGACCCTGACCATGGCTGCAGCTGAGGATGCAAACACCCAGAGCCCTCCTCAGGGCTCTGACACCAGCATGTCATCTGTGGCTGCTGTCAATCGATCACTCCGCTGGAAGCTGAGCATCTCATGGCTGTCAGGTGCTGGAGCTGCTGCCAGCTGACGCCCAGAGCCAAGGCCAGGTGTGTACAGCTGTGACTCCAGGAAGGAGAGGAGAATCCAGGTCAGCCTCAGCTGCAGGGAGTAAGGCCCTGTGCAGCCAGGCAGGGAATTTTTAACCACCCTGGCATGCGGGGCAGCCTGGGCCCTATTACCACAGGGTCTCCAGAAGAAGAGACCACAAATTCCCAGGGCCGTGCTCACAGTCATTTCATCCTGAACACCTTCTCCTTCATTCCCATGGAATTTTGTGTAAGACTGTGATATTTGGAGGGTTAACAATGGATAGAAACCTACCCAGGGCCGGCCACAGAATCACAGAGACAAACCCTGGCAGGAGTTGGTCTTTTCCTAAAGCCAGATGAACTCAACAGGAGACCACCAGACTGAGACATCGATGGGGGGAGCGCTCCACTGACCTGGGAAAAGTGGAGACTGGGGTGCATTAGAACTTCTACTGAAGAGGTCACTCTCCCTTCTCTTGTGTTTCTGGATTTCTCTTGTATAATCTCTGTGCTGTGGTGCAGGTTTGTGAGCTCTGAGTTCTAAACGTCTTAGTGGTAAAAGCATCTAAAGAGCGTAGAGGAACCGTGCATCTCACAGTGGGACCAGAGCCTGGGAGGACCCCTCAGTGGCCTACCCCCAGGGTGTGTGAAATGCTAGTCCAGGTGCTGGGGAGAGGCTCAGCTGGTAGGGTGCTCTTTCTTAGGATCCATGTCAGTTCCCAGCACCCTCATTGGGTGTTCTCAATCACCTACAACTCCAGCTCCAGGGATCTTATACTCTCAGGGCCTTGGCTGGAAACTGCACACATGAGGCATAAACTCACAAAGATACAGACACATACACATAAGTGAAATAAAAATAAATCTCTATATAGGTTTGTTTTTATTGTGCATGTAACTACATTTG
Organism: Microtus pennsylvanicus; assembly: GCF_037038515.1. Lineage (NCBI taxonomy): Eukaryota > Metazoa > Chordata > Mammalia > Rodentia > Cricetidae > Microtus > Microtus pennsylvanicus. Next base: position 2,404,315 of record NC_134585.1, on the reverse strand, counting down.
CCACTCAGAAAGTCTCACCTGCATTTCCTCAGCCTCTTCTGCCCCCTGGTGGCCAAAATATGACACAGCAACCAGCTCCCAACTAGGCAGCTGCCCATTGAATTCCCTGTTACACCCTTTGCAGAGCTTTCACAGAGGTGTGAGCAGGACTCCCCTCTCCCTTACCTGACTCCCACGTCCTCTTCTGCACAGACAGCCTCATTCTGACCCCACCAACCTCCACCCACTCCTCATCCCCCCCACAACACTCCAAAGCTCTTCCCTTTCTCCAACCCTCACCTCTCCACCCTCTCCACCCCTCCATCTTGTCCTCCATTGTCCCCTCACCCTGCAGTCCCCTCCCTCCCACAGCTCCCGAAAGGACTGATGGGGAGGAAGGCTGGACACTGTGCCCAGCCTGAGCATCTGTCGGAGACGCTGGTCCAGATGCTGTCCACACCTTACTCTGTGGGGAGGAAGGCTGGACACTGTGCCCAGCCTGAGCATAGGAGGAGACGCTGGTCCAGATGCTGTGCACACCTTACTCTGTGCAACCAGGAATCCAGCTTTCCCACAACACCAGTTTCTACTCTACAAGGGTCAGTAGAATTACTAAATAAAATTACTACTTTGTCCAGGACAGTTAAATTTTTCTGTGACAACAAATACAAATTCTTGTCCACGTATATCCTTCACAACTCAGTGCTGTCTTGTTGGTAACAAGGCAGCCATATGCACTATACAAATCAGTGAAAGCATGGGTTTCCAATAAAACTTTATTTGTGGATTACGGCAACTGGAATTTCATCTTTTCACATAGCATGTCTAGATCTCATCCAAATACTGTTGGACACTTTACATTAAATATAATCATGAGCTCACAGGCCACAGAGAAACAGTCAAATTCAATTTGTCTCACAGTTATTTTTCAAACTCTCACTTGAAGAAACACAATTATTAATAAACTGACAACATAATAAAAAGGAAGTTCTTTTAAAGTTTATCTAATTACATTTTATGTATGAGTGCTGTCTTTGTTAGGGTTTCTATTGCTGCGATGAAACACCATGACCCAAACACAAGCTGGGGAGGAAAGGGTTTACTGGGCTCACACTTCAGTATTGCTGTTCAGCACTGAAGGAAGTCAGGACAGGAGCTCACACAGGGAAGGATCCCAGAGGCAGGAGCTGATGCAGAGACCATGGAGGGAAACCGCTTCCTGACTCAGCCTGCTGTCTGAGAGAACCCAGGACACCAGCCCAGGGCTGTCCCTAGCCGCTGTGGACCGGGTTCTCCCTCACTAATCACTGTTGAGAATGTGCCTTACTCCTGGATCTCATGGAAGCATTTCCTAAACTGAGGCTCCTTCCTCTCTGAAGACTCTAGCTTATGTCAACCTGACACACAAACCATCACTATTCAGACACAACCCTCCCGTTCTCACATGATCTCACATGAAAATCATAAATAATTTTAAAAGTCCAGTCTTTACAAATTCAAACATAATAAAAGTTCAGTCTCTTTAGAATATCTATTCTCTTTAAACATTCAAAATCTCTTTTAAAAGTTCAAGTATTTCATCTATGGGATTCTTTAAAATTCAAAAGTGGCGGTGCACATTTAATCCCAGGACTTGGGAGGCAGAGGCAGGTGTATCTCTGTGAGTTCAAGGCCAGCCTGGTCTACAGAGTGAGTTCCAGAATACCTAGGGTTGTTACACAGAGAAACTCTATCATGAAAAAGGAGAGACAGAGAGAGAGAGAGAGAGAGAGAGAGACAGACAGACAGACAGACAGACAGAGAGAGAGAGACAGAGAGAGAGAGAGAGAGAGAGAGAGAGAGAGAGAGAGAGATACTAAATACCTTCTTCAAGAGGGAAGAACCTAGACTGTCCCAATCTAATCCAAGCAAAGCCAAACTCAGCAGTATAAAAACTCAGTCGAGTTGTCTGGGATTCACTCACGACCTCCTGGACCCCTGCGAAGGGCTATGGTCTCTTCTCCAGCTCTGCCCTCTGCAGCTCACACAGCTCCTCTTCTAGGCCCCGCTGGCTCCACTCACTGCTGCTGCTGTTCTTGGTGATCTTCCATGGTGCTGGTGTCTCCCAAACACCTGGGCTGCACTTTCACCAACGGCCTCTCACAGGGTCTCATGGTGCCAAGCCTCAAATCCTCCTCATGAGCCCTTCAGTCCGGGCCTCCACTGCCACGGAGGCTGCACCTTCACCAGCGGCCTCCCCTGTCCTCGCACAGTGCAGACCTCACCTGCCCTCCATGACTCCTTCATGCCCTCAAAACCAGCACCACCTAGGTGACGCTCACACGTTACCAAATCCTCATTGGGACTGTTTGCAGAGCTGGCAGTTGACAAAAAGCAGGAAGCTTTTTGAGAGACCTATGCCCATATTACCAAATATTGTCTATAAATGTTTGTTTACATTTAAAGGGGGAGAAGCTATGGAGATGGATACTCTGCATTGCTATGGATCTTGCTCTATCAATACAAATTTAAGGTCAATTTTGTTATATTTCTGCTCTTGGTTAAGATATTATGTTTGTACAGCTCATTTTAAAATGTAGTGTATAATTAAGAAATATAGGTTACTTGATAATCATCTATAATAGTCAAGCTTGTAGTCATGTTAGTTAGATTTTCTAAATATATAGAGATATATTTCCGTTAGATAGGTATTCTTCAGATCTTTCAGAGACCTTCAGAATATGGCATTTGAAATGTTTTAGGAGCTTAGAATTTTCATGACAATGAGACACATCTGTACTTAGAAGCACCAAAAGCTTCAAGAGGAAGATTGGCACCAAAGAGGCTCTGTATAGAGTTAGCTAGCCATGTGGGCAACAGATTGCTCTTGCCTGGACTGCTTGATGTTATGCTGTATGAACTGACATGCAGAACCCACAGAAAAATGACTGCTAAAGATGCATAAAGAAGGTGACAGTCCTTCAGGGTTCCTGCTTCATCAAAGAGTCTGCCAGACATTCTGCAGGACACTGATTGACAAACTGCTAATACAGGCAGAACTGCCTTTGAAATTTCCTACTTCATGGGAAAGTCTGCCAGATACTATGGGCCTGTGGGCTGAAGATGGGTATCCCAGTGATACAGAAGACCTTTGGGTGACTTCATCCAGGCATGAGATGTCTCTGCCAATTCTGAAGTTTTGGAAGTTGCTTACAATGCACTTCCTGTTACTTACAATGCACTTCCTGTTACTTAGGTAATATTACATCCCTCTGGAATCTTAAATGGAGTTGAAGAATAGAGAGTAATTGGGCTGAAGAAATGGCTCAGAGGTTAAGAGCACTGGCTGCTCTTCTAGAGATTCTGAGTTCAATTCCCAGCAACCACATGGTGGCTCACAACCACCTATAATGAGATTTGATGTCCTCTTCTGGTCTGCAGGCATAGGTGCAGGCAGAACACTGTATATATAGTAAATAAATAAATAAATCTTAACAATAATAAAACTAAATTAAAAAAAGAGATAGTTTTCCTTAGTTATGATAAAAGATAAAGGAGATATAAATACCATAACTGTAATTCTTGCTTGATATCTGTTTTGTTATATATAATTTTACAATGTTAAAGTTAAAAACTTCCTTTTTATTTAAACAGAAAAGGGAAAATGTGTTGTGGGAGGTCCTTCTATCTATGTGTTGCTTTTTTGGTTAATGAATAAAAAAACTGCTTTGGCCTATAGCAGGGCAGAACTTAGCTAGGCAGGGAAACTAAACTGAATGCTGGGACAAAAAAAGGGGAGTTTGGAGAAGCCACGGAGCTGCCACCAGAGAGACACGCCGAAACTTTGCCAGTAAGGAAAAGTCACATGGAAATACACAAATTAATAGAGATGAGTTAGTTTATGATATAAAAGTTAGCCAGGAATACACTTAAGCTATTGGACAAACAGTATTGCAAATAATGTGATTTCCGTGAGATTATTTCAGGAGTCTGGGTGGCTGAGAAACAAACAAGCAGCCTCCTTACAACAAAGACCCATGCTCAGGATCTCACCTGTAAACAGAGACTTTGCCTCTTCACTCAGGATCGTGTCTTTACAGCCTGTGCTTACACTCAGACTCCTAGTGTTTCTTCCCAGATGATCATCTGTGGCTCCAGGTGCTTGTGTTTACACGGATCTTCATTCCATAGTCCTGAGATTGTCCGTGTGGACCTGGGTCATTGTCTCAGCACAGTAGACCCCTACTCCATGGGAAGAGACCCCTGTGGAGACCAAATACAGCAGGGCACTGACCCTGTCTACACTCCACGTTTACCTGTGTGCACACACTTCCATGGTGCAGTTGCTTTAGGGAATAAACCACAGTAAGTAAGAGTTAAGAGTAACTAAATATAAAGCAGAATAAAATGATAGTTACATAATATCTCTCTCTCTCTCTACCCCCCCTCTCTGACCTTCGCTCTCACTTTATGAGCTGATGAGATGAGAGAGATGAACGTCACAGGCCTGTGGGACACTGGATCTGATAACAGTTGACTTCTGAGTTCCTCAGTCATGTAGAGTGTGGACAGAGGGTGATTCTCACGACACAGTACACACTGGATAGTCTCGGTCGCATTCGGTTCAGTAGTGTGAAGAAAAATTAAATTTATTAATTTTTTGTTTCTCTGGAATTTTACTTGCTGTCTTCAAATTGCAGGCACACATAACTGAAGCAGAAAGTGAAAGCAGAGGTGAGCAGGGCCTCCTTCCTGCAGGGAGAGTCACATATAACACAGTGTGTCGAAAGTGCTTAATCAGAGCTGTAAAAACCGCAGTCACCTCCGATGCAGGTGTCCACAGCAGCCCCGCACCCTCCAGGACTCCTACAGCACCTGTTTCCGTGACCATTCATTTTAAGTGCTGTATTTTACCTGGAAACTTCGTGCTCCCAGGTTTCATACTGACTGAGGAGCAGTTGGCCTTAGGCAGCTCAGAGACACCATGACAAACAGCGCTCCGTCCCACAGGACAGGGCTCAGGCAAAGTCTTAGTCCCCAGGAGGGTGAGGTCTGGGTGGGGAAGCCCAGGGCTGGGGATTCCCCTGTCCCCAGTTTCACTTCTCCAGCTCCTAACCTGGGTCGGGTCCTTCTGCCCGGACACTGATGACAACACGGCGGTTCTCATCCCCATTGGGTGACGAGATCCCGGGGAACCAACCAGCGTCGCCGTGGTCACCGGGTATAAAGTCCACGCAGACCGCGGAACTCAGAGTCTCCGCAGGTCTGAGATGGGGGCGATGGCACCGCGCACGCTGCTCCTGCTGCTGGCGGCCGCCCTGTCCCCGACCCTGACCCGCGCGGGTGAGTGCGGGGTCGGGAGGGAAACGGGCTCTGCGGGGAGGGCGGGGGCGGCACCGGGGAAGCCGCGTCCCGCGTGGCCCAGCCGGACCCTCCCGCCCCTTCCCCACCCGCGTCCCGAGCCCCGCGCCCTGCTCCCCTCCCGGCCCGCGCTCCTGCCCGGGGTCCCGGGAGCAGGGTCGGGGTCTCACCGCGCGCCGCCTCCAGGCTCGCACTCGCTGCGGTATTTTCGCACCATCGTGTCCCGGCCCGGCCTCGGGGAGCCCCGGTTCATCTCTGTCGGCTACGTGGACGACACGCAGTTCGTGCGCTACGACAGCGACGCGGAGACTCCGAAATATGAGCCACGGGCGCCGTGGGTGGAGCAGGAGGGGCCTGAGTATTGGGTAGGAACAAACAGATCGTCAAGAGCGTCGAGCAGATTTACCGAGGGAACCTGAAGACCCTGCTCGGCTACTACAACCAGAGCGAGGGCGGTGAGTGACCGCGGTCGGAGGTCACGACCCCTCCACGTCCCCACGCACGGGCCGGAGTCGCCCCGGGTCCCAGGTCCGAGGTTCGGGTGGAGAGTGGGGACCGGACCCGGTTTCCCTTTCCGTTTAGAATCCGCGGGTGGGCGGGGCCGCGGGCGTGGGTGACGGGGGCGTGGCTTCAGGGCAGGGCTGTTGCGCTGGCTGACCTCTGGTGGGCGGGGCCGCTGATGACCCCGGGGCTGAACAAGTGGGCGGGGCTGACCGCGGGGTCCCCGCAGGCTCCCACACCATCCAGCGGATGTACGGCTGTGAGGTGGGGTCGGACGGGCGCCTCCTCCGCGGGTACAATCAGTTCGCCTACGACGGCCGCGATTACATCGCCCTGAACGACGACCTGACGACGTGGACGGCGGCGGACACCGCGGCGCAGATCTCCAGGCGCAAGTGGGAGCAGGCTGGGGAGGCAGAGAGACGGAAGTCCTACCTGGAGGACACGTGCGTGCCGTGGCTGCGCAGATACCTGGAGAAGGGGAAGGACGCGCTGCAGCGCACAGGTGCGGGGCCGCGGGCAACTCCTCCCTCTGCCCTCGGGCTGGGCTCAGTCCTGAGGAAGAGGAAACCCTCACTGGGGTCATGCCCCTGTCTCTGAGGGCAGACAGGGTCCCTGGGTCTCCTGATCCAGCATGGCAGGGACTGCACTGACCTCTCAGGGCTCAGCCTTCTCCCTGGACAGTTCCACATCTGTCTCAGGAGGGAGGAGAGAGGATCCCGACATCACCAACAGTGGCTCCTTCAGTCTGCAGCCCCTGTCAGCCATGGCCTCTCCCAGGCCGGGTTCTCTGCCCACACCCAGTGTCTGTGGACACCGAGTCCTGTCATCTGAGTGTGTCAGCCTTACACACCAGGACCGGAGTCTCCTTCACCTAATGGGAGACACGGACTCACTCTACCCTAGCCTGCTCCCCAGTTTCTAGAACTTTCCAAAGAATAAATTCTCCCAGATTCCTGTGTGTCAAGTTTGCATCCATCCCACACCCCAATTCTATCTCTTCCTAGAAGGGGTTCCTTGGACAAATAGTAAATTGTAGGTGTTTTTGTTTCTTTTTTTCATTCTTTTATTTTCTTTTCTTCCTCTCTCTCTCTCTCTCTCTTTCTCTCTCTTTCTCTCTCTCTGTCTCTCTCTTTCTTCTTGTGGTCATTTTGCTTTAAGTTTTTCTTCCTCACTGGGACGTTATTCCTTCTCTCCCTCCCCTGTGTTATCATGTGTATCAGTCTCCACAGGTGCCGTGGGGACTATGGATAATGAGACAAGTTAAGTCAGGGTTCCCTTTAAATAAGAAAGATTCCTGGGAACTTAGACTATTTTCTGGCAGAATTAACCATCCAGAGACCCCTGCTCTCCCTGTGACCCAAAAAGTTACAGTGTAGGCCTAGTGGATTAGGAACTGAACTTCCTCAGAGACAGGGTCTTCTGCAATCCAGGACTGGAGTGACAGGGAAGATCCACACACCCTGTGAGCACCACTGTGTCCCATGAGTGCTGCACTGGGCTCCACAGCACACTCTGGGACCCTGGGTGACAATACCTGCTATCTTGTCCCCCAGAGGCAGGGGTTAGGAAGTCATTTCCTCTGGCTGAGTTTCACAGGTTCACAATTGTTCCACACAGTTTGGTGATGGCTGTTCACTTGGATTCACAGTTAAACTGGTCAGCAAGAAGGCCACAGTGCTTGTTCCCCAATAGTGGCAGCAGGAGTTGGTGGCACCCTTCATGTAGGCCGATCATCTTAATTTCTTATTCTATAGGAGTTTAATCACAAAATAAATCAATTATTTTCCATTTCTTCATCCTTTTACTACCTAACTTATGCTATAGAACATAACATAAGAAGACCACGTTGCCCTTCTGGCTCATGTAGATTCCCTCCTAGTCTCTGGGTTCCCCAGGAAACTGTGCAGTTCTGTGATGAGGGGACCAGCTCTACCTGCAGGTCACTAGTGTGATGACAGAAGTGTTCAAACAGGCACATAGTTCACCGTCATCATTGATTTAACTTTGTCTTTGGAGATTTCAGTTTACCTTGTTGATTGTGGGATTTCTTTAATCTTCCACACAGATCCCCCAAAGGCACATGTGACCCATCATCCTGGACCTAAAGGTGATGTCACCCTGAGGTGCTGGGCCCTGGGCTTCTATCCTGCCTTTATCGACCTGACCTGGCAGAGGGAGGAGGAGGAACAGACTCAGGACATGGAGCTGGTGGAGACCAGACCTTCTGGTGATGGAACCTTCCAGAAGTGGGCATCTCTGGTGGTGCCTTCTGGGGAGGAGCACAAATACACATGCCGTGTGCACCATGAGGGGCTAAGGCAGCCCCTCACCCTGAGATGGGGTAAGGAGGGAGTGGGTGCAGAGCTGGGGTCAGGGAAAGCTGGAGCCTTCTGCAGACCCTGAGCAGGGTCAGGGGTGAGAGCTGGGGTCATGACCATCACCTTACCTTCCTGTCCTTCCCTTCCCAGAGCCTCCTAAGTCCACAGTCCCCATCATGGCAGTCATTGCTGGTCTGGTTCTCCTTGGAGCTGTGGTCATTGGAGCTGTGGTGGCTGTGCTGGCTGTTGTGAGGAAGAGGAGGAGAAGAAACACAGGTAGGAAAGGGCAGGGTCTGAGTTCTCTCTCAGCCCCTTTTAGAAGTGTGCTCTGCCTCATTAATGGGAAACACATCCACACCCCTCATTGCTGCTGTCTCTACCCTGGGTCTGCCGTCAGTTCTGGAAACTTCCTAGACTGGGGACTTCCCTGGTCTCTCACAGCTTTTCTTCTCACAGGTGGAAAAGGAGGCAACTATGCTCCAGCTCCAGGTAAGAGTGGGGGACAGGATTGTCCCTGAGGCCTGTGGGGTGAAGCTGATGTATTTGGGGAGCTCTGGCAATAAATAAGAGCTCCTGCAGTAAATCTTCTAGGGGCCAAATTTTTACCTTCCCATGAATATACATATACATATACATACATATATATATATATTTTCTTTTTTTACCCCAGGCAGGGACAGTTCCCAGAGCTCCGATGTGTCTCTCCCAGACTGTAAAGGTGACCCTCTGGGACCTGACTTGGGGAGGGGCAGAGTGGACATGATTGGGTTTCAGGGACTCCCAGAATCAGCTTTGAGTGTGTGGTGGGTTGTTGGGATGTTGTCTTCACAGTGATTGTTCGTGACTCCTGTTCTGTAGCGTGAAGACAGCTGCCTGGTGTGGATGGAGTGACAGACGATGTGTTCAGGTCTCTCCTGTGACATCCAGAGCCCTCAGTTCACTCTCAGCAATAGTGTCTGATGCTCCCTGTGATCATATGGGCTCAACGTGAAGAACTGGGGAGGCCAGCCCACCCTGCACACCTGACCCTGTCCCTGCACTGCCCTGTTCCCTTCCACAGCCAACCTTCCTGTTCCTGGAGACAGGAGGGGACATCTCCATCCTGTCTCCTCCATGCTGTCCTGAGCTGCAGCCCCACACTTCCCCACTGAAATTAAGAATCTGAATGTGAACTTGATTGTTAATGTCCTTGATCTCAAAGGTTGATTGGTGGTAAAATAAAAGATTGAGATATGTAGAGTTTGTGGAGGAAATAAATGGCAGCGGGAGAATCTCCCAGAATCTGTGTTCACTATGCTGTGTGCATCTGGTGGGACAGGATGAGGCTGTGGGAGCTGAGTGAGAACAGGGCTGTGCGTTGTTGGCTGTGACAAGGTCACTCCTCAGCTCTGTCCCCTCCTGGCTCAGTTCTCTTGGTCACTTAGAACCACAAGCTGACATCTGTGATCACAGGGACACTGGGATGGCCAGAGCCTTGTCCTGTCCCCAGGATTATGAGTCGCCAGAGCTGCTGTCCTGGCTGTGGCTCTTTCCCCTGTCTTTAGTGCTTATTTCTTGTCTTTTTAGTTAGTTCGGAGGACTAGGCCTGTTCTTGCTCCTGTGAGTGGTGTCTGCCGAGTGACAGCATTCAGGGGTGTTTTCCGTCCTTGTCCCCTCAAGGCCCAAGTAGGCCCCTGCTCTCAGGAGACTGTGGGATGAGAACATGAGCTTTAGTTTCCTGAGCTCCTGTCTCCCTTCAGGCCCCTCCCAGGAGGTTCTCTCCTTCTTTCCCATCTATCAGAATCTAACCCGGGTTGTAGGATGGGCAGAGAGGAGGGATCCACAGGGTCTCATCTCAGTTCTGTCCTGTGTCTGCCCAAGGTCCCCTCTCCCTCTCTGCCTCTGGGAATCCTGTGCTGCCTCCAGTGGAGACTCAAGGATTTACAGGCTGAGTCTACTTTAGATTTATGTTTATTAAAAAACATGATCCAGGGACTGAAGAGATGGCTCAGGGCTTGAGAGCACTTGCTGCTCTTGCAGAGGACCCAGGTTCAGATCCTAGCACCCACCTGATGGCTCATAACCATCCTTAACTCCTGTTCCATGACATCCAATGCCCCTCTGGACACCATGCAGATACATGGTGCAAACACTACTAGCAAAGAACAAAAAAACTCATAGACGCAAAATTCATAAATTAAAATAAAATATTGTGGGGAATGCCAGAGATGGAAATTCCTTCATTCCCTGCTCCAGGTTGTGGCCTTTGCAGTTTCCTCTTCTAGCTTTGTGACATCCAGTAGCCCTAGCAGAGATGTCTGATGACCAAGGAGGTGATCATCTCTGTCATGGGGCTGCCATCTTTGTCTTGTGAGGGATGATGGGTCCCAGTGCTGACCACAGATAACATTCATACACAGTAAGTATATGAGGAATGAAGAAAAATTAAAAATGAAATATAAGATTGCTTGTCAAAGAAGAGAGATGAAGTGAAAATGGTGGGACTTTCTGAGGGAAAAGGTCAGGTGACTGTGACCTCAGTGTGAGGGGACCTGGGGCTGCACGTGTCACCCCAGCACTTGGCCTGAGGTTGATGGAGGTGGGTCATCTGTCTATCTGTTGCTTTCATTGGTTAATTAATAAAGAAAATGCTTGGCCTTTGATAGGACAGCTGCTTAGATAGGCGGAGTAGACAGAACTGAATGCTGGGAAGAAGGCAGTGAGGCAGTCACCATGACTCTCCTCTTTGACACAGACGCAGGTTAAGATCCTTCCTGGTAAGCTACCACTTCGTGGTGCTATACAGATTATTAGAAATGGGTCAATTGAGATGTGAGAATTAGCCAATAAGAGGCTGGAACTAATGGGCCAGACAATGTTTAAAAGAATGCAGTTTCCACGTAATTATTTCGGGTGTAAAGCTAGCCGGTGGCCGGGAGTCGGGGCGGCAGGAACGCAGCCCGCCGCTCCTACTATATGAGGTTGTGTTAACAAAGAGCTTCTGTTGAAGAGGGAGGTGACTGTGAATTTTCCTCTGGTCTGAAACATCCCTGCTGGAGCCAGGAGGAGCTGATGAGGCTCAGGAAACACAAGAAGCTACAGGTTCACGGAGCTGACACAATGTAGCGCTTCCCTCTCAGGGTTAAACCAGCTGCAGTTCCTGAGGGAGAGGAGATGTGGAGTGGAGCTGCTGGGAGCTGTGCAGGGGGCTGCAGTGGTGCAGCTGTGTGAGCGGACATGCGCACTGGGGGGGCTGTCAGTGGTGCAGCTGTGTGAGCGGACATGCGCACTGGGGGGGCTGTCAGTGGTGCAGCTGTGTGAGCGGACATGCGCACTGGGGTGGCTGTCAGTGGTGCAGCTGTGTGAGTGGACATGCGCACTGGGGGGCTGTCATTGGTGCAGCTGTGTGAGCGGACATGCGCACTGGGGTGGCTGTCAGTGGTTAACCCCGACTCACCCAGGCTCCTGTGAGGGACCAGTGAGCTCAGGGCTCACAGAGCTGACTGTGGATGGATGTCATCCTTGGTCTGCTGTCACTGTCTCCGTCTGGGTGGAGGAAATCCACTCCTCAAGCAGGGGACACAGCTATGTTAATTTGTTTATGTAAATTGTTCTATCATTAATAAATCTCAGAAGTCAGATATTGGCGTAAAACCTGATAGGTCAAGAAAGCAACAGAAGAAAAACCAACTGATCCTCTCTCTCCATACTTCCCACATAGATATCCCCATGAATCTTTATAGGCCCCGCCCTGCTCTTTTCTCTGCCTCTCTATCTTATCGTATCCTGGGTCCTCCAAAACCTCTATGGCTAATTCCAGACAGCTGGTTGTTGACTGCGCACCCTGACTCAAGGATAACTTTATTAACAGTCTTCAGTTTCACAGTACAATTAAATATCCCTCGACATTTCCCCTTTGTCTAAATAAATAAAAAGGAAAAGTTTTAACTCTAACATAGTGAAACTATGTACAATAAGAACAATAATCAGGTAGGAATTACATTTACATGTGGTGGTGGTGGCACATACCTTTAATCCCAGCACTCAGGAGGCGGAGGCAGGTTGATCTCTGTGAGTTTGAGGCCAGCCTGGTCTACAGAGTAAGTTCTAGGGCAGGCTCCAAAACTACAGAGAAACCCTGTCTCAAAACAAAACAAAACAAAAACCAAAAAGCAAACAGAATTACATTTAAATGTCCAATCCATTTGTATTTGAAAAATTCTGAGAAATTATTATCTATGATACCTTAAAGTTTTACACATAAACCACTTTCTAATATAACTTGTGTTACTATCCTAAAACTATCTTTTTAGACTTTAGACATTTCTAAGATAACCATGTCAAGCTCATGTGTCTCTCAACCTTATAAACTTTACATCTCTTTTCTAAGTTTCTTTTCTGAATTTGGTAACAAAGAATATGGTTTAACTATCTAGTTTTTAACCCCATTAGAGACATGAAAAGAATACATATTGCCTGAATATGCAGGAAGTGTGGCACAAACAACTTCCTTTTTCTTTTGTTTTGTTTTGTTTTTTGAGACGGGGTTGCTCTGTGTAACAGCCCTGGCTGTCCTGGAACTCACTTTGTAGACCAGGCTGGCCTTGAACTTCTGTCCCACAGCAGGTGACTCTTCTGACACGAGACAGAGATTTGGATTTCCCTTTAACAAACCTGCTTGGGTTTAGAGAAGAAGAGAGACACACTCCAACTCAAAAGACAGCTTTAATTTTTAATTGAACTGGGACTACAAAAACACCATTTGCCTTATATGTCTGTAGAGAACATAAACACAACATCTGGGAAGATTGATGAGAATTTGTTCTATTGGATTTGTGCTATCCCATCAGGTCAATTACTCTCTCCCCCGAGGATTCATCCTCCTCCTTCAGACGTCTCATCTGTCCAGTGGTCTTCAGATTCCTTAATTGGATGCTTGCTTTTATTCTCCTGGAAAGAAAAACCAGAACCTTTCCCCAACCCTACCTTTGGGGAGTTCCCATTTTTTTCCAGGTTTTGTCTGATCAAATGAAAGGCATTGGTCAGTCTTATAAGTCAGTTTAGACCTAATGACCACGATGTTTGTTGAATTATCACCTCTCATAATCAAGAGGTTTCTCCTGCTCAAATCAAAATTTTGTCCTTCTTGATGGAATCCACAGCTTTCTTCCCCTGTGGAAACAAACGCTGAACCCCTTCCTCAACCTAACACACATCCTGGTTTCCATTCTGAGGTCAACTCATCTTTATTCAGGCTGACTTAACTGGGCAGTTGTTTCTATCACCCGCTGTCTCTCCCCAGCTGTCATCACTTCCTCATTAGCATTTAAAATGTTACAATTAACAGAGCATTGTGTGGTCTGTCTCTGGGTCTTTATCACTCCTTTCTGTTTATTAAGCAGAGCTCTTAAAGTGTAATTAGACCTTTCTATAACTGTTTGTCCTGTAGGGTTGTGTGGTACACCTAAATATGCTTTATGTTGTAATATGCAAAACCTGTTTCATTTTACAGGAGACATCTGCTGAAGCGTTGTCTGTCTTAATTTGTACAGATATCCTCATGATGTAAGTGTGTAATTAGAGAACCAGCCTTGTCAGAACTCAGACCTGTTGCCCATGTCACCCCTGAATATCTTTATGATATGGTGCACATAAGGCCATTTTCTGAGCCTTGCAAAATGAAACACATCCATTTGCCAAATTTCATTTCTTTGGGTTACTTCTGCAGGTAATGGAGTTTGGTTATACAAAGAACAAGTAGGACCTTTCCTTATATTTTCCGTGGCTTGTTGCCAAGTGACAGAAAAAAACTTTTTTTAAACATTTTCTGGTAACATGGTGTTTTTATGAAATTCTGAGACTTCTAGCACATTCCCTGTTAACTGCTGCTCAGTTTCATCATTACCTGTGCTAGAGGGCCTTGTAGACAGTTATGGAATCTGATGTGTGTTACATACAAGGGATAATTTCCATATCTGATTACTTGTTGTAACCGAATAAATAGCAAAGATAATTCTGAGTCATCTGGAATAAGCTCAGTGGTTTCGATATGTAAAACAACTCTTTCTGCATATTGAGAGTTAGTAACTATATTAAGAGATTCAGGAAAATCTCATAATACCATAAGATTGGCATACCGCTCTGACTTTTTAACTGAATCGCAAGGGCTGTGAGCAACTTTACTCATTTTTCCAGACATATATGCATTTCCTGATTGATTTGTATCAGTATAGAATGTAGGGGCCCCAGAAATTCATGTCCTTTTTAATATTTGAGGGAGAATCCAATTAGTTCTTTTTATAAACTGAAGTCTCCTGCTCTGTGAATATTGTTGTTAATCTCTCCCAAAAAAATACTGCAAGATCTTTGCCAATGCCCATTTTCTGCCCATAATAAGGCAATTTTACCATTAGTAAAAGGTACCACAATTTCTGCTATGTCTCTTTCCACTATTTGATGGAGTGCTGCAGGGAGCGCCTTCCACTCCTTCAGCCAATAGCCGCTGAGATACCAGCCCACTGGGGCGTGGTCTCTTTCTCTTTCAACAGCAGAGGCAGCCCTCTGCTCCTTCTCTTGCTCCAGCGACTAGACTCCTTTCCTGGCTGTCATGTAGGACGGTGTTCTGTAAGTTTTCCTCTCAAATAAATAACCCTTTGATTCCAAACTGGTGTGGGATTGTTTTGTGCATTAATGGAGTCTCTCTTTTCCTTTCAGAATCAATTCAGAAACCTTGTCTACATAGGTTTTTATTTATTTACTTAATTTGTGTGCTAAAAATATCCACTTTAAAATATTATCTTCTGCTTAAGAATTCCTTTATATCCAGGTGGTAATGGCACACACCTTTAATTCCAGCACTAGGGAGGCAAAGGCAGGTGAATCTCTGTGAGTTCAAGGCCAGGCTGGCCTAAAAAATCAAAATACAAATAAGAAGGAGGAGGAGGAGGAGGAGGAGGAGGAGGAGGAGGAGGAGGAGGAGGAGGAGGAGGAGGAGGAGGATGGAAGAAGAAGAAGAGGAGGAGGAGGAGGAGGAAGGAGGAGGAGGAGAGTAGAAGAAGAAGAAGAAGAAGAAGAAGAAGAAGAAGAAGAAGAAGAAGAAGAAGAAGAAGAAGAAGAAGAAGAAGAAGAAGAAGAAGAAGAAGAAGAATTCCTTTATAAAAGTGAGTATAAGATAGAATGGTCTGGATCCAGGTGATCCACATGTGCATCCTGTGATCTTTTTCTACAAAAGCCAATTTTCTCTCAGCCTCAGGTGATAATTTTCTTGGATTATTTAAGTCCTTATTACCTCACAAGGTTTGAGATAACTTACTTAGATCTTGAGTAATTAATCCAATTATAGGCTGTAGCCAGTTAATATCTCCCAGCAACTTCTGAAAAACATTAAGGGTTCGTAATTGATCTCTCCTGATTTGTACTTCTTGTGGATGAATTTTCTGTAAACCTATCCTATATCCTAGACAATTGATAGAATCTCTTCTTTGTATTTTTATCATTAACAACTTGTAATCCCTAGCAAAGCAAAATTCTCTTTACTTCATCAAACACTTTTTCTAAGGTATGTGCATCTGAAACATCCAGTAAGGTATCATCCATATAATGATAATTTTTAGATTGAGAAAACTGTTTTTATGATTTAGTTCTCATGGCTGTTGTACAAAATATTGACACAAGGTGGGGCTGTTTAACATTCCTTTGACACCATTGACACCTTTCAACACATTGAGCATTATAATACGTAGGCACCACGAAGCCAAATTTTTCTCTATCCTGATTGTTTGGTTTTGGTTTTGGTTTTTTGAGACAAGGTTTCTCTGTAGCTTTGGAGCCTCTGTTGGAACTAGCTCTTGTAGATCAGGCTGGCCTTGAACTCACAGAGATTCACCTGCCTTTGCCTCCCTAGTGCTGGGATTAAAGGTGTGAGCCACCACTGCCCGGCTTTCAGAAGCATTCTTTATTTTATGATTTGTTTCTGAGACTGGAGGGATGTTAATCTGTGTTTTCATTGCTGCAATAATCATCCCCCCATCAATTCATGGCTACATTAACCACATATGGCTTTAATTTTCCTATTTAAGCTGGGCAGTGATGGCAGTGGTGTCAGGCTCCTGGGACAGAGCCTGGACAGTTTCCAGCCTTGTGTGCAGCAGGAGAGGACACAGGTGCCCTGGAAGCAGGATTGAGACCCTAAGGTGTCCGGTTCCCTGGATGCCTGGGTCCCTGGTGGGAAAGGGAAAACTTCACCCATAATTGTTTTGTCCCACGAACCTCGTGCGTGTGTGAAGACTGTGGAATGTGCGGGTGAGTTGTCAGTGTGAGTCCGTGTGTCCATCCACACCTTCCCAGTCACCTCTCACACCACAGTCGTCCCTGTCTGCATTTTCCCACACAGGCCCTCTGTCCTTAGTGTGGGGACACAGCCTGTCCTGAAGGGGGCTCGCCAGGGCCTCTGTCCTGAGTGTGGGGACACAGCCTGTCCTGAAGGGGGCTCACCAGGGCCTCTGTCCTGAGTGTAGGGACACAGCCTGTCCTGAAGGGGGCTCACCAGGGCCTCTGTCCTGAGTGTAGGGACACAGCCTGTCCTGAAGGGGGCTCACCAGGGCCTCTGTCCTGAGTGTGGGGACACAGCCTGTCCTGAAGGGGGCTCACCAGGGCCTCTGTCCTGAGTGTAGGGACACAGCCTGTCCTGAAGGGGGCTCACCAGGGCCTCTGTCCTGAGTGTGGGGACACAGCCTGTCCTGAAGGGGGCTCACCAGGGCCTCTGTCCTGAGTGTGGGGACACAGCCTGTCCTGAAGGGGGCTCACCAGGGCCTCTGTCCTGAGTGTGGGGACACAGCCTGTCCTGAAGGGGGCTCACCAGGGCCTCTGTCCTGAGTGTGGGGACACAGCCTGTCCTGAAGGGGGCTCACCAGGGCCTCTGTCCTCAGTGTGGGGACACAGCCTGTCCTGAAGGGGGCTCACCAGGACGTCTCTCCTCAGTGTGGGGACACAGCCTGTCCTGAAGGGGGCTCACCAGGGCCTCTGTCCTGAGTGTGGGGACACAGCCTGTCCTGAAGGGGGCTCACCAGGGCCTCTGTCCTCAGTGTGGGGACACAGCCTGTCCTGAAGGGGGCTCACCAGGGCCTCTGTCCTCAGTGTGGGGACACAGCCTGTCCTGAAGGAGGTTCACCAGGGCCCCTGTCCTGAGTGTGGGGACACAGCCTGTCCTGAAGGGGGCTCACCAGGGCCTCTGTCCTGAGTGTGGGGACACAGCCTGTCCTGAAGGGGGCTCACCAGGGCCTCTGTCCTGAGTGTAGGGACACAGCCTGTCCTGAAGGGGGCTCACCAGGGCCTCTGTCCTGAGTGTGGGGACACAGCCTGTCCTGAAGGGGGCTCACCAGGGCCTCTGTCCTGAGTGTGGGGACACAGCCTGTCCTGAAGGGGGCTCACCAGGGCCTCTGTCCTGAGTGTGGGGACACAGCCTGTCCTGAAGGGGGCTCACCAGGGCCTCTGTCCTGAGTGTGGGGACACAGCCTGTCCTGAAGGGGGCTCACCAGGGCCTCTGTCCTGAGTGTGGGGACACAGCCTGTCCTGAAGGGGGCTCACCAGGGCCTCTGTCCTCAGTGTGGGGACACAGCCTGTCCTGAAGGGGGCTCACCAGGGCCTCTGTCCTCAGTGTGGGGACACAGCCTGTCCTGAAGGGGGCTCACCAGGGCGTCTCTCCTCAGTGTGGGGACACAGCCTGTCCTGAAGGGGGCTCACCAGGGCGTCTCTCCTCAGTGTGGGGACACAGCCTGTCCTGAAGGGGGCTCACCAGGGCCTCTGTCCTGAGTGTGGGGACACAGCCTGTCCTGAAGGGGGCTCACCAGGGCCTCTGTCCTGAGTGTGGGGACACAGCCTGTCCTGAAGGGGGCTCACCAGGGCCTCTGTCCTCAGTGTGGGGACACAGCCTGTCCTGAAGGGGGCTCACCAGGGCCTCTGTCCTCAGTGTGGGGACACAGCCTGTCCTGAAGGGGGCTCACCAGGGCCTCTGTCCTGAGTGTGGGGACACAGCCTGTCCTGAAGGGGGCTCACCAGGGCCTCTGTCCTCAGTGTGGGGACACAGCCTGTCCTGAAGGAGGTTCACCAGGGCCCCTGTCCTGAGTGTGGGGACACAGCCTGTCCTGAAGGGGGCTCACCAGGGCCTCTGTCCTGAGTGTGGGGACACAGCCTGTCCTGAAGGGGGCTCACCAGGGCCTCTGTCCTCAGTGTGGGGGTACAGCCTGTCCTGAAGGGGGCTCGCCAGGGCCTCTGTCCTAGTGTGGGGACACAGCCTGTCCTGAAGTGGGCTCACCAGGGCCTCTGTCCTCATTGTGGGGACACAGCCTGTCCTGATAGGGGGCTCACCAGGACCTCTGTCCCACAGCAGCTGGAAGCTGTGCAGAAAGCAGGTTAGCGTCCCAGATTGTCCTTCTACCTTGTATGGCAGTCAGAGTTCTGAGCGACCTGCAAGGCACAAGACCAGATGGTGGTCGCCTGGCCTTTTGACAGTGAGAGAACCTGACACCATCCTAACAAGTGGTCAGGATGTGCTAATGTCGTTCTGATGCTTCCATTGTAATTTAGGAAGTCGCCTGGGGAAGAGATGTTGTTCAGTCTACTTGACAAAATGGGCATGGACAGGAAGACATGACCTAAGTCATCCCCCCTCTCCAGAGGCTTAGACACTGCCTGCTCCAGGAGAGTGCTCCCAGTCAACAGAACACCAAAAGCTTCATCCATCAGAACTGGAAGCTGAAGCAATGGGAACAGGGCGTGTTTCTCTATGAGGAAGAGGTGGAAGTTCACCTCACCACCCCACCTCACCCTCACCCTGGTCACCACCAATGCTGCCTGCTGCAGAGACTCCTGGGGTCACACTTGTTAAGGAAAGGCTGTGGGGTGACAGAAAGAAGTAAAGGACACCTCACTGAATCTCTGTGACGCATCAGGAGCTGACTGGACTCCTCTGAGTGATGTCAGCTCCTGTCAGGACTGCAAATAGAGCTGACATCAGGAGCCCTGTTCCAGCTCCAGTAACTTCTAGGATGAAGGGAAGTAAGTCTTCCAGAAATCTCTCTTCCCTGTGCCCACCCTGCACTACCCCTCATCCCCAGCCCCGCCCAACCTCCACTCCAGGCTTCACAGACTCAGCAGGAGCCTGCAAGGAACCTTGGACTCCAGATGCCTTGATGTTACAAACCTTATCTCCTCCTGAGGCCCCAGCCTATGCTGTCCATGGGGAGCGGGAGGGGGGAGCAATGGCCAGGAGCAGATCAGACAGCCTAAGGGGACATTGAGGGACATGACTGCTTGTCCACTGTGTCCTCTCCCAGGGCACTGTGGTCACATCCAGCTGCAGTGACCATAAGCACTGGTACAGAAGCCACAGCTGGCTGTGCTGGTGGACACGTGACCCTGAGGCTGTGGAGTGAGGCAGGCCTGCCCTCTCAGCGCTCAGAAGGGAGAGGCCGGGTGATCAGGAACTCAGGGACATCCTCAGCTATGCGGAGAGTTCAAAGTCAGCCTGAGCTATGTGAAACCTGTTACATAATGGGGGGGGGGGACTGAGTGAGGTGGCAGACACCTTTAATACCAGCACAGACAAGGAGATGGATCTCTGTCAGTTTGAGTCCAGGCTGGTCTAAATACTGAGTTCCAGGCCACCACTGTAGGAAGAAGAGGGAGAGGGAGGAAGGGAGGGAGGGAGGGATAGAGAGAGATTGGGTGGGAGAGAGGGAGGAAGAAAGGGAGGAAAAGAAGAAAGGGAGGAAGAAGGAAGAGAAAGAGAGAGTGGGGGTGAATTATGATTAAGTAGATTATACAACCATTGAGCCCCAAGCCTGACACCTGGAACGGTAGGAGGAGAGCACTGACTCCTGCATCCTATGGCTTCCATGTGTGAGCCATGACGTGGACACCCAGTTCTCATTTGCCGGCACTCACACCCACGCGCACACACACACACACACACAACAATAGATAAAGAGTCCTTTCTAAAGATCTATTGATTTTTATTCGGGGTGTAAGCGTGTCCATACATGCATCTCCATGTGTGAAACAATGGCTGTTCACATTCATGGGGGAGGGGGGCTGGGAACTGAAGCCAGGACATCTGCAAGAGCAGCCAGCATTCCTAACCACTGAGCCGTCTCTCCAGCCACATAGAGAAGTTTACTGGCTGGGACACACAGGCTCCTCTCACCTGCTCTCTCCTCACGGCTCCTGATCAGATCACCATCGTGTGTAGCATGAGGAGGAGACGGGGACCAGCGGTGGAGGCAGCGGTGATGAAGTCTGCATCAGCCTGTTGGCAGGGACTCTATGGTGCCTAGTTTTGTTTCTCAGCTTGACTACATCTGGAATTAAGTAAACCCAAACATTGAGTGTACACATCCGGGAGGTTTTTGCTGAAATTGAAACAGGAAGCAAGATCCCCTTCATTTTTTCTTTCTTTGTTTTTGTTTTTTGTTTGTTTTTTTTTTTTTTTTTTTGTTCTTCAAAACAGGGTTTCTTGGTGTAGCCCTGGCTGCCCTGGAATTTACTCTGTAGAGCAGGATGGCCTTGAACCCAGAGATCTGCCTCCTCTGCCTCCTGAGTGCTGGGATTAAAGGCGTACACCACCACTGCTCAGCAAAGATCCGTTTCTAATTTTGGTCTTGAGGTGGGAATACAAACCTTTAACCCAGATCATTGAGCTAGAAAAACCCAACTCTAAGGTGGGCCCACCTTGTGCTAGAAACCCAGACAAGGCTGTAGAAGATGCTCTGATCTCTCCCTGCTGGCTTTGCACTGGCGAGTAAGTCCATTCCTCCACCAGCATCAGAGCTGACTTCTCCAGGGATTCCACCATGTACTGAAGACCAGCTGAGACAGCCTCGGGGACTGAGCAACTTCCGGACTCTTGGACTTTCTCTTCATAGCCAGCTATGGTTGTATTAGCTGGACCACAAGCTCTAAGTGATTCTAATAAGCACCTTTCCTTCCTCTCTCTGTATCTCTGTCTCTCTGTTTTTGTCTTCCTTTGCGCCTCTCTCTCTCTCTCTCTCTCGCTCTCTCTCTCTCTCTCTCTCTCTCTCTCTCTCTCTCTCTCTCTCTCTGTGTGTGTGTGTGTGTGTGTCTTTCTCTCTCTTATTCTCAGTCTATAAATTCTGTTCTTCTAGTGAACTTTGATGAATACAGACACCAGAAAAACAACAGGGGAAACTAAGGAGTGTGCCCAGAGCAGAAACTGAAGGGAGCAGGGACACTGAGGGACAGCTAACGTAGAGGTAGGGTGACAGAAGACAGAAAGCTAGGGTTAAAGAAAGACAGATGGACTTGAAGAGCCAACAATGAGAAACTGCAGACCCCAGATGAGACCTGGATGCCACCAAGCTTCTAGAGTCAGGGCTCCTGGGGCTGGAGAGGCAGCACAGTGGGCAAGAGGCACACTGCTTTTGCGGAGGAACCACAGCTCCATAACTGACCACAACTCCAGCTCCAGGGCGTCTGGCGCCCTCTTTTGGCCTCCACATACCTGCACTCACAAATACACAAACACATACACATAAACATATATGCATAATTAACAATAAAGCAAAATAAATCTTCCTTAAAGATACAAGGGTCCTGGCACTCTAGTCCTGACAGCTGCAACCCCGCATGTGTGACAGGTGATCCTGAGAATGGCTGCAGCTGAGAATGGAAACACCAGAGCTGCAACCCCCGCATATGTGACAGGTGACCCTGACCATGGCTGCAGCTGAGGATGCAAACACCAGAGCTGCAACCCCCGCATGTGTGACAGGTGACCCTGACCATGGCTGCAGCTGAGGAAGTAAACAGCAGAGCTGCAACCCCTGGATGTGTGACAGGTGACCCTGACCATGGCTGCAGCTGAGGATGCAAACACCAGAGCTGCAACCCCCGCATGTGTGACAGGTGACCCTGACCATGGCTGCAACTGAGGATGCAAACACCAGAGCTGCAACCCCCGCATGTGTGACAGGTGATCCTGACCATGGCTGCAGCTGAGGATGCAAACACCCAGAGCTGCAACCCCCGCATGTGTGACATGTGACCCTGACCATGGCTGCAGCTGAGGATGCAAACACCCAGAGCTGCAACCCCCGCATGTGTGACAGGTGACCCTGACCATGGCTGCAGCTGAGGATGCAAACACCCAGAGCCCTCCTCAGGGCTCTGACACCAGCATGTCATCTGTGGCTGCTGTCAATCAATCACTCCTGCTGGAAGCTGAGCATCTCATGGCTGTCAGGTGCTGGAGCTGCTGTCAGCTGACGCCCAGAGCCAAGGCCAGGTGTGTACAGCTGTGACCCCAGGAAGGAGAGGAGAATCCAGGTCAGCCTCAGCTGCAGGGAGTGTAAGGCCCTGTGCAGCCAGGCAGGGAATTTTTAACCACCCTGGCATGCGGGGCAGCCTGGGCCCTATTACCACAGGGTCTCCAGAAGAAGAGACCACAAATTCCCATGGCCGTGCTCACAGTCACTTCATCCTGAACACCTTCTCCTTCATTCCCATTGAATTTAGTGTAAGACTGTGATATTTGGAGGGTTAACAATGGATAGAAACCTACCCAGGGCCGGCCACAGAATCACAGAGACAAACCCTGGCAGGAGTTGGTCTGTTCCTAAAGCCAGATGAACTCAACAGGAGACCACCAGACTAGGACATCGATGGGGGGAGCGCTCCACTACCTGGGAAAAGTGGAGACTGGGGTGCATTAGAACTTCTACTGCAGAGGTCACTCTCCCTTCTCTTGTGTTTCTGGATTTCTCTTGTATAACCTCTGCGCTGTGGTGCAGGTTTGTGAGCTCTGAGTTCTAAACGTCTTAGTGGTAAAAGCATCTAAAGAGCTTAGAGGAACCGTGCCTCTCACAGTGGGACCAGAGCCTGGGAGGACCCCTCAGTGGTCTAGCCCAAGGGTGTGTGAAATGCTAGTCCAGGTGCTGGAGAGATGGCTCAGCTGGTAGGGTGCTCTTTCTTAGGATCCAGGTCAGTTCCCAGCACCCTCATCGGGTGTTCTCAATCAACTACAACTCCAGCTCCAGGGATCTTATGCTCTCAGGGCCTCGGCTGGAAACTGCACACATGAGGCATAAACTCACAAAGATACAGACACATACACATAAGTGAAATAAAAATAAATCTCTATATAGGTTTGTTTTTATTGTGCATGTAACTACATTTGCCACTCACAAAGTCTCACCTGCATTTCCTCAGCCTCTGCTCCCCCCTTGTGGCCAAAATATGACACAGCAACCAGCTCCCAACTAGGCAGCTGCCCATTGAATTCCCTGTTACACCCCTTGTAGAGCTTTCACAGAGATGTGAGCAGGACTCCCCTCTCCCTCTCCTCACTCCCACGTCCTCTTCTACACAGACAGCCTCATTCTGACCCAGACGACCTCCACCCACTCCTCATCCCCCCCCACAACATTCCAAAGCTCTTCCCTTTCTCCAACCCTCACCTCCCCACCCTCTCCACCCCTCCATCTTGTCCTCCATTGTCCCCTCACCCTGCAGTCCCCTCCCTCTCACAGCTCCTGACAGGACTGATGGGGAGGAAGGATGGACACTGTGCCCAGCCTGAGCATAGGAGGAGATGCTGGTCCAGATTCTGTCCACACCTTACTCTGTGCAACCAGGAACCCAGCTTTCCCACGACACCAGTTTCTACTCTACAAGGGTCAGTAGAATTACTAAATAAAATTACTACTTTGTCCAGGACAGTTAAATTTTACTGTGACAACAAATACACATTCTCGTCCACTTATATCCTTCACAACTCAGTGCTGTCTTGTGGATACCAAGGCAGCCATACGCACTCTACAAATCAGTGAACAGCATGGGGTTACAATAAAACTTTATTTGTGGATTACGGCAACTGGAATTTCATCTTTTCACATAGCATGTCTAGATCTCATCCAAATACTGTTGGACACATTACATTAAATATAATCATGAGTTCACAGGCCACAGAGAAACAGTCAAATTCAATTTGTCTCACAGTTATTTTTTCAAACTCTCACTTGAAGAAACACAATTATTAATAAACTGACAACATAATAAAAAGGAAGTTCTTTTAAAGTTTATCTAATTACATTTTATGTATGAGTGCTGTCTTAGTTAGGGTTTCTATTGCTGCAATGAAACACCATGACCCAAACACAAGCTGGGAAGTAAGGGTTTACTAGGCTCACACTTCAGTATTGCTGTTCATCACTGAAGGAAGTCAGGACAGGAGCTCACACAGGGAAGGACCCCAGAGGCAGACGCTGACACAGAGGTCATAAAGGGGAGCCGCTTCCTGATTCAGCCTGCTTTCTGAGAGAACCCAGGACACCAGCCCAGGGCTGTCCCTAGCCGCTGTGGACCGGGTTCTCCCTCACTAATCACTATTGAGAATGTGCCTTACTCCTGGATCTCATGGAAGCATTTCCTAAAATGTGGCTCTTTCCTCTCTGAAGACTCTAGCTTATGTCAATCTGACACACAAACCATCACTATTCAGACACAACCCTCCCGTTCTCACATGATCTCACATGAAAATCATAAATAATTTTAAAAGTCCAGTCTTTACAAATTCAAACATAATAAAAGTTCAGTCTCTTTAGAATACCTATTCTCTTTAAACATTCAAAATCTCTTTTAAAAGTTCAAGTATTTCATCTATGGGATTCTTTAAAATTCAAAAGTGGCGGTGCACATTTAATCCCAGGACTTGGGAGGCAGAGGCAGGTATATCTCTGTGAGTTCAAGGCCAGCCTGGTCTACAGAGCGAGTTCCAGAATACCTAGGGTTGTTACACAGAGAAACTCTATCTTGAAAAAGGAGAGAGAGAGAGAGAGAGAGAGAGAGAGAGAGAGAGAGAGAGATACTAAATACCTTCTTCAAGAGGGAAGAACCTGGGCACTGTCCCAATCTAATCCAAGCAAAGTCAAACTCAGCAGTATAAAAACCCACTGTCTCTGGGACTCACTCACGACCTCCTGGACCCCTGCAAAGGGCTATGGTCTCTTCTCCAGCTCTGCCCTCTGCAGCTCACACAGCTCCTCTTCCAGGCTTCGGCTGCCCCACTCACTGCTGCTGCTGTTCTTGGTGATCTTCCACGGTGCTTGTGTCTCCAAAACACCTGGGCTGCACTTCCACCAATGGCCTCTCACAGGGTCTCATGGTGCCAAGCCTCAAATCCTCGTCATGACCCCTTCAGTCCTGGGCCTCCACTGCCACGGAGGCTGCACCTTCACCAACGGCCTCACCTGTCCTCGCACAGTGCAGACCTCACCTGCCCTCCATGACTCCTTCATGCCCTCAAAACCAGCACCACCCGGGTGACACTCACACGTTACCAAATCCTCATTGGGACTGTTTGCACAGCTGGCAGTTGACAAAAAGCAGGAAGCTTTTTGAGAGAACTATGCCCATATTACCAAATATTGTCTATAAATGTTTGTTTACATTTAAAGGGGGAGAAGCTATGGAGATGGATACTCTGCATTGCTATGGCTCTTGCTCTATCGATACAAATTTAAGGTCAATTTTGTTACATTTCTGCTCTTGGTTAAGGTATTATGTTTGTACAGTTCATTTTAAAATGTAGTGTATAATTAAGAAGTATAGGTTACTTGATAATCATCTATAATAGTCAAGCTTGTAGTCATGTTAGTTAGGTTTTCTAAATATATAGAGATATATTTCCGTTAGATAGGTATTCTTCAGATCTTTCAGAGACCTTCAGAATGTGGCATTTGAAATGTTTTAGGAGCTTAGGATTTTCATGACAATGAGACACATCTGCACTTAGAAGCACCAAAAGCTTCAAGAGGAAGATTGGCACCAAAGAGGCTCTGTATGGAGTTAGCTAGCCATGTGGTCAACAGATTGCTCTTGCCTGGACTGTTTGATGTTATGCTGTGTGAACTGGACATGCAGAACCCACAGAAAAATGACGCTAAAGCTGCCTAAGGAACGTGAGATGATCCTTTGGGGTTCCTGCTTCATGAAAGAGTCTGCCGGACATTCTGCAGGACACTGATTGACAAACTGCTAATACAGGCAGAACTGTCTTTGAAATTTCCTGCTTCATGGGAAAGTCTGCCAGATACTATGGGCCTGTGGGCTGAAGATGGGTACCCCAGTGATACAGAAGAACTTTGGGTGACTTCGTCCAGGCATGAGATGTCTCTGTCAATTCTACAGTTTTGAAAGTTGCTTACAATGCACTTCCTGTTACTTACAATGCACTTCCTGTTACTTAGGTAATATTACATCCTTCTGGAATCTTAAATGGAGTTGAAGAATAGATAGTAATTGGGCTGAAGAAATGGCTCAGAGGTTAAGAGCACTGGCTGCTCTTCTAGAGATTCTGAGTTCAATTCCCAGCAACCACATGGTGGCTCACAACCACCTATAATGAGATTTGATGTCCTCTTCTGGTCTGCAGGCATAGGTGCAGGCAGAACACTGTATATATAGTAAATAAATAACTAAATCTTAAAAATAATAAAACTAAATTAAAAAAGAGATAGTTTTCCTTAGTTATGATAAAAGATAAAGGAGATATAAATACCATAACTGTAATTCTTGCTTGATAACTGTTTTGTTATATATAATTTTACAATGTTAAAGTTAAAAACTTCCTTTTTATTTAAACAGAAAAGGGAAAATGTGTTGTGGGAAATCCTTCTGTCTATGTGTTGCTTTCTTTGGTTAATGAATAAAGAAACTGCTTTGGCCTATAGCAGGGCAGAACTTAGCTAGGCAGGGAAATAAACTGAATGCTGGGAGAAAAAGGGGGAGTTTGGAGAAGCCATGGAGCTGCCGCCAGACAGACATGCCGAAACTTTGCCAGTAAGGAAAAGTCACATGGCAATACACAGATTAATGGAGATGGGTTAGTTTAGGATATAAAAGTTAGCCAGAAATACACTTAAGCTATTGGACAAACAGTATTGCAAATAATGTGATTTCCGTGTGATTATTTCAGGAGTCTGGGTGGCTGAGAAACAAACAAGCAGCCTCCTTTCAACAAAGACCCATGCTCAGGATCTCACCTGTAAACAGAAACTTTGCCTCTTCACTCAGGATCGTGTCTTCACAGCCTGTGCTTACACTCAGACTCCTAGTGTTTCTTCCCAGATGATCATCTGTGGCTCTAGGTGCTTGTGTTTTACACGGATCTTCATTCCATAGTCCTGAGATTGTCCGTGTGGACCTGGGTCATTGTCTCAGCACAGTAGACCCCTTCTCCATGGGAAGAGTCCCCTGTGGAGACAAAATACAGCAGGGCACTGACCCTGTCTACACTCCACGTTTACCTGTGTGCACACACTTCCATGGTACAGTTGCTTTAGGGAATAAACCACAGTAAGTAAGAGTTAAGAGTAACTAAATATAAAGCAGAATAAAATGATAGTTACATAATATCTCTCTCTCTCTCTCTACCCCCCCCCTTCGGTCTCA
This sequence comes from Microtus pennsylvanicus, assembly GCF_037038515.1. Taxonomy (NCBI): domain Eukaryota; kingdom Metazoa; phylum Chordata; class Mammalia; order Rodentia; family Cricetidae; genus Microtus; species Microtus pennsylvanicus. Next base: position 2,376,731 of record NC_134585.1, on the reverse strand, counting down.
CTTTATGAGCTGATGAGATGAGAGAGATGAACGTCACAGGCCTGTGGGACACTGGATCTGATAACAGTTGACTTCTGAGTTCCTCATTCATGTAGATTGTGGACAGAGGGTGATTCTCACGACACAGTACACACTGGATAGTCTCGGTCGCATTCGGTTCAATAGTGTGAAGAAAAATTAAATTTATTAATTTTTTGTTTCTCTGGAATTTTTTTACTTGCTGTCTTCAAATCGCAGCCACACACAACTGAAGTAGAAAGTGAAAGCAGAGGTGAGCAGGGCCTCCTTCCTGCAGGGAGAGTCACATATAACACAGTGTGTCGAAAGTACTTAATCAGAGCTGTAAAATCTCCAGTCACCTCCAGATGCCGGTGTCCACAGCAGCCCCGCACCCTCCAGGACTCCGACAGCACCTGTTTCCGTGAACATCCATTTTAAGTGCTGAGTGTATTTTACCTGGAAACTTCAATCTCACTAACCTGAGGAGCCTTTGGCCTTAGGCAGCTCAGAGACACCACGACACACAGCGCTCCATCCCGCAGCACAGGACTCAGACAAAGTCTTAGTCTTCAGGAGGGCGAGGTCTGGGTGGGGAAGCCCAGGGCTGGGGATTCCCCTGTCTCCAGTTTCACTTCTCCAGCTCCTAACCTGGGTCAGGTCCTTCTGCCCGGACACTGATGACAACTCGGCGGTTCTCACTCCCCATTGGGTGACGAGATCCCGGGGAACCAACCAGCGTCGCCGCGGTCAAAGGTTATAAAGTCCACGCAGACCGCGGAACTCAGAGTCTCCGCAGTTCCGAGATGGGGGCGATGGCGCCGCGCACGCTGCTCCTGCTGCTGGCGGCCGCCCTGGCCCCGACCCAGACCGGCGCGAGTGAGTGCGGGGTCTGGAGGGAAACGGACTCCGCGGGGAGGGCGGGGGCGGCACCGGGGAAGCCGCGTCCCCGCGTGGCCCAGCCGGACCCTCCCGCCCCTTCTCCACCCGCGCCCCGAGCCCCGCACCCTGCTCCCATCCCAGCCCGCGCTCCTGCCCGGGGTCCCGGGAACAGGGTCGGGGTCTCACTGCGCGCCGCCCCCAGGCTCGCACTCGCTGCGGTATTTCTACACCATCGTGTCCCGGCCCGGCCTCGGGGAGCCCCGGTTCATTATCGTCGGCTACGTGGACGACACGCAGTTCGTGCGCTACGACAGCGACGCGGAGACTCCGAGGATGGAGTCGCGGGCGCCGTGGGTGGAGCAGGAGGGGCCGGAGTATTGGGAGGAGAACACACAGAGAGTCAAGAACACCGAGCAGACTTTCCGAGTGAACCTGAAGACCGCGCTCCGCTATTACAACCAGAGCGAGGGCGGTGAGTGACCGCGGTCGGAGGTCACGACCCCTCCACGTCCCCACGCACGGGCCGGAGTCGCCCCGGGTCCCAGGTCCGAGGTTCGGGAGGAGAGCGGGGACCGGACCCGGTTTCCCTTTCGGTTTAGAGTCCACGGGTGGGCGGGAACGCGGGCGTGGGTGACGGGGGCGGGGCCTCAGGGCAGGGCTGTTGCGCTGGCTGAGCTCTGGTGGGCGGGGCCTCGGGTGACCCCGGAGCAGAACAGGTGGGCGGGGCTGACCGCGGGGTCCCCGCAGGCTCTCACACCTTCCAGTGGATGTATGGCTGTGACTTGGGGTCGGACGGGCGCCTCCTCCGCGGGTACACTCAGTACGCCTACGACGGCCGCGATTACATCGCCCTGAACGACGACCTGAAGACGTGGACGGCGGCGGACACGGCGGCGCTGATCACCCAGCGCAAGTGGGAGCGGGATGGGGAGGCAGAGAGACTGAAGTCCTACCTGGAGGACACGTGTGTGCAGTGGCTGCGCAGATACCTGGAGAACGGGAAGGACGCGCTGCAGCGCTCAGGTGCAGGGCCGCGGGCAACTCCTCCCTCTGCCCTCGGGCTGGGCTCAGTCCTGAGGAAGAGGAAACCCTCACTGGGGTTATGCCCCTGTCTCTGAGGGCAGACAGGGTCCCTGGGTCTCCTGATCCAGCATGGCAGGGACTGCACTGACCTCCCAGGGCTCAGCCTTCTCCCTGGACAGTTCCACATCTGTCTCAGGAGGGAGGAGAGAGGATCCCGACATCACCAACAGTGGCTCCTTCAGGCTGCAGCCCCTGTCAGCCATGGCCTCTCCCAGGCCGGGTTCTCTGCCCACACCCAGTGTCTGTGGACACAAGATTCCTGTCATCTGAGTGTGTCAGCCCTTACACACCAGGACCGGAGTCTCTTTTACCTGATGGGAGACATGGACGCCCCTACCCTAGGCTGCTTCCCCCAGTTTCTAGAACTTTCCAAAGAATACATTCTCCCAGATTCCTGTGTGTGAGGTTTGCATCCTTCCCATACCCCAATTTTATCTCTTCCTGGAATAGTCATGTAAGAACGTATGGGATGCCCTGGAAAAATACTAAATTTTGGGGTGTTTTTTTCTTCTTTTTTCTTTCTTTTATTTTCTTTTTTTAAAATATTTATTTATTTATTATGGATACAATATTCTGTCTGCATATATGCCTGCTAGAAGAGGACACCAGACCTCATTACAGATGGTTGTGAGCCACCATGTGGTTGCTGGGAATCGAACTCGGGTCCTTTGGAAGAGCATGCAATGCTCTTAACCGCTGAGCCATCTCTCCAGCCCCTCTTTTATTTTCTTTTCTGCCTCTCTCTCTCTTCCTTCTTCTTGCCATTTTGCTTTATGTGAGATTTTTTTTCCTCACTAGGATGGTATTCCTTCTCTCCCTCCCCTGTGTTATCTTGTGTATCAGTCTCCACAGGTGCCATGGGGACTCACACTCTGGATAATTAGACAAGTTAAATTAATGTTCCCTTTAAATGAGAAAGATTCCTTGTAATTTAAGATTATTTTCTGCCAGAATTAGCCAACTGGAACCCTCCTACACTCCTTCAGCCCCAACAAGTTACAGTGTAGCCCTAGATACTTAGGAATTGAACTTCCTCAGAGACAGGGTCTTCTGCAACTCCAGGACTGGAGTGACAGGGAAGATCCACACACCCTGTGAGCACCGCTGTGTCCCAGTGAGTGCTGCACTGGGCTCCACAGCACACTTCAGGGATCCTGGGTGACAATACTGGTATGTTGTCTCCCAGAGGCAGGGGTTAGGAAGTCATTTCCTCTGGTTGAGGGTCAGAGGTTCACCACAATTGTTCCACACAGTTTGGTGATGGCTGTTCACTTGGATGCACGGTTAAACTGGTCAGCAAGAAGGCCACAGTGCTTGTTCCCCAATGGTGGCAGCAGGAATTGGTGGCACCCTTCATGTAGCCCAATCATCTTAATTTCTTATTCCTGTAGGAGTTTAATCACAAAATAAATCAATTATTTACTACCTAACTTATGCTATAGAACATCACATAAGAAGACCATGTTGACCTGCTGGCTCTGTGGATTCCCTCTTAGCTTCTGAGTCTTCGCAGGAAACTGTGCAGTTCTGTGATGAGGGGACCAGCTCTACCTGCAGGTCACTGTGTGATGACAGAAGCGTTCAAACAGTCACATAGTTCAGTGTCATCATTGATTTAACTTTGTCTTTGCAGATTTCAGTTTATCTTGTTAATTGTGGGATTTCTTTAATCTTCCACACAGATCCCCCAAAGGCACATGTGACCCATCATCCTGGACCTAAAGGTGATGTCACCCTGAGGTGCTGGGCCCTGGGCTTCTACCCTGCTGACATCACCCTGACCTGGCAGAGGGAGGAGGAGGAACAGACTCAGGACATGGAGCTAGTGGAGACCAGACCTTCTGGAGATGGAACCTTCCAGAAGTGGGCATCTCTGGTGGTGCCTTCTGGGGAGGAGCAGAGATACACATGCCATGTGTACCATGAGGGGCTGCCTGAGCACCTCACCCAGAGATGGGGTAAGGAGGGAGTGGGTGCAGAGCTGGGGTCAGGGAAAGCTGGAGCCTTCTGCGGACCCTGAGCAGGGTCAGGGCTGAGAGCTGGGGTCATGACCCTCACCTTCCCTTCCTGTCCTTCCCTTCCCAGAGCCTAAGTCCACAGTCCCCATCATGGCAGTCATTGCTGGTCTGGTTCTCCTTGGAGCTGTGATCATTGTAGCTGTGGTGGCTGTTGTGATGAAGAGGAGGAGAAACACAGGTAGGAAAGGGCAGGGTCTGAGTTCTCTCTCAGCCTTTTTTAGAAGAGTCTCTGCCTCATTAATGGGAAACACATCCACACCCTCATTGCTCCTGTCTCTACCCTGGGTCTGCTGTCAGTTCTGGAAACTTCCTAGAGTCGGGGACTTCCCTGGTCTCTTACAGCTTTTCTTCTCACAGGTGGAAAAGGAGGAAACTATGCTCCAGCTCCAGGTAAGAGTGGTGGGCAGGATTGTCCCTGAAGCTTGTAAGGTGAAGCTGGTGTATTTGGGGAGCTCGGGCAATACATAATAGCTCCTGCAGTAAATCTTCTAGGGGCCAAATTTTTACCTTCCCATGAATACATATATTTTTACCCCAGGCAGGGACAGTTCCCAGAGCTCCGATGTGTCTCTCCCAGACTGTAAAGGTGACCCTCTGGGACCTGACTTGGGGAGGGGCAGAGTGGACATGATTGGGTTTCAGGGACTCTCAGAATCACCTTTGAGTGAGTGGTGGGTTGTTGGGATGTTGTCTTCACAGTGATTGTTCATGACTCTTGTTCTGTAGCGTGAAGACAGCTGCCTGGTGTGGATGGAGTGACAGACGATGTGTCCAGGTCTCTCCTGTGACATCCAGAGCCCTCAGTTCACCCTCAGCAATATTGTCTGATGTTCCCTACGATCCTATGGGCTCAATGTGAAGAACTGTGGAGCCCAGCCCACCCTGCACTCCTGTCCCTGTGCCTGCACTGCCCTGTTCCCTTCCACAGCCAACCTTCCTGTTCCTGCAGACAGGAGGGGACATCTCCATCCTGTCTCCTCCATGCTGCCCTGAGCTGCAGCCCTGACTTCCCCACTGAAATTAAGAATCTGAATGTGAACTTGATTGTTAATGTCCTTGATCTCAAAGGTTGATTGGCGGTAAAATAAAGGATTGAGTAGAGCTTGTGGAGGAAATAAATGGCAGCGTGGAGAACCTCCCAGAATCTGTGTTCACAATACTGTGTGCATCGGGTGGAACAGGATGAGGCTGTGGGAGCTGAGTGAGAACAGGGCTGTGCGTTGTTGGCTTTGACAAGGTCACTGGTCAACTCTGTTCCCTCCTGGCTCTGTTCTCTTCATCACTTAGAACCACAAGCTAACATCTGTGAAACAGGGACACTGGGATGGCCAGAGCCTCATCCTGTCCCTGGGATTATGAGCCGCCAGGGCTGCTGTGACAGTCAAGGCTGCTGTCCTGGCTATGATCTTTCCCCTGTCTTCTCTGTTTATTTCTTGTCTTTTTAGTTAGTGTGGAGGACTAGGCCTGTTCTTGCTCCTGTGAGTGGTGTCTGCCGAGTGACAGCATTAAGAGGTGTTTTCCATCCCTGTCCCCTCAAGGCCCAACTAGGCCCTGCACTCAGGAGACTGTGGGATGAGAACATGAGCTTCAGTCTCCTGAGCTCCTGCCTCCCTTCAGGCCCCTCCCAGGAGGTTCTCTCCTCTTTCCATCTATCAGAATCTAACTCAGGTTGTAGGATGGGCAGAGAGGAGGGATCTACAGGGTCTGATCTCAGATCTGTCCTGTGTTCTGTCCAGGTCCTCTCTCCCTCTCTGCCTCTGGGAATCCTGGTGCTGCCTCCAGTGGAGACTCGAGGCTTTACAGGCTGGGTCTACTTTAGATTTATGTTTATTAAAAAACATGATCCAGGGACTGAAGAGATGGCTCAGGGCTTGAGAGCACTTGCTGCCTCTTGCAGAGGACCCAGGTTCAGATCCTAGCACCCACCTGATGGCTCATAACCATCCTTAACTCCTGTTCCGTGACGTCCAATGCCCCTCTGGACACCATGCAGATACATGGTGCAAACACTACTAGCAAAGAACAAAAAAACTCATAGATGCAAAATTCATAAATTAAAATAAAATATTGTGGGGAATGCCAGAGATTAAAAATCCTTCATTCCCTGCTCCAGGTTCCGGCCTCTGCTGTTTTCTAGCTTTGTGACGTCCAGTGAGGAGCTCCAGGCGCCTTAGCAGAGATGTCTGATGACCAAGAAGGTGATATTCTCTGTCATGATGCTGCCATCTTTGTCTTGTGAGGGATGATGGGTCCCAGTGCTGACCACAGATAACATTCATACACAATAACTATATGAGGAATGAAGAAAAATTAAAAATGAAATATAAGATTGCTTGTCAAAGAAGAGAGATGAAGGGAAAATGGTGGGACTTTCTGAGGGAAAAGTTCAGGTGACATGTGACCTCAGTGTGAGGGGACCTGGGCCTGCACGTGACATCCCAGCACTTGACCTGAGGTTGTGTTAACCAAGGGAGCTTCTGTTGAATAGGGAGGTGACTGAATTTTCCTCTGAAACATCCCTGCTGGAGCCAGGAGGAGCTGATGAGGCTCAGGAAACACAAGAAGCTACAGGTTCACGGAGCTGACACAATGTAGCGCTTCCCTCTCAGGGTTAAACCAGCTGCAGTTCCTGAGGGAGAGGAGATGTGGACTGGAGCTGCTGGGAGCTGTGCAGGGGACCGCAGTGGTGCAGCTGTGTGAGCGGACATGCGCACTGGGGTGGCTGTCAGTGGTGCAGCTGTGTGAGCGGACATGCGCACAGGGGGGCTGTCAGTGGTGCAGCTGTGTGAGCGGACATGCGCACTGGGGGTCTGTCAGTGGTGCAGCTGTGTGAGCGGACATGCGCACAGGGGGGCTGTCAGTGGTGCAGCTATGTGAGCGGACATGCGCACTGGGGGGGGGGGGCTGTCAGTGGTGCAGCTATGTGAGCGGACATGCGCACTGGGGGGGGGGGCTGTCAGTGGTGATCCCCGACTCACCCAGGCTTCTGTGAGGGACCAGTGAGCTCAGGGCTCACACAGCTGACTGTGGATGGATGTTTTCCTTGGTCTGTGTCACTGTCTCCATCTGGGTGGAGGAAATCCACTCCTCAATCAGGGCGACACAGCTATGTTAATTGTTTATGTAAATTTTTCTATCATTAATAAATCTCAGAAAAAAATAAAAATAAATCTCAGAAGTCCGATATTGGGGTAAAACCTGATAGGTCAAGAAAGCAACAGAAGAAAAACCAGCTCATCCTCTCTCTCCAAGCTTCCCACATTGATATCCCCATGAATCTTTATAGGCCCCGCCCTGCTCTTTTCTCTGCCTCTCTATCTTATCGTATCCTGGATCCTCCAAAATCTCTATGGCTAATTCCAGACAGCTGGTTGTTGACTCCGCATCCTGACTCAAGGATAACTTTTTTAACAGTCTTGAGTTTCACGGTACAATCACATATCCCTCGACATTTCCCCTTGTCTAAATGAATAAAAAGGAAAAGTTTTAACTCTAACATAGTGAAACTATGTACAATAAGAACAATAATCAGGTAGGAATTATATTTACATGTGGTGGTGGTGGTGGTGCACACCTTTAATCCCAGCACTCGGGAGGCAGAGGCAGGAGGATCTCTGTGAGTTTGAGGCCAGCCTGGTTTACAGAGTAAGTTTTAGGACAGGCTCCAAAGCTACAGAGAAACCCTGTCTCAAAACAAAACAAAAAACAAAAACAAAAAACAAACAGAATTACATTTACAATGTCCAATCCACTTGTATTTGAAAAATTCTGAGAAATTACTCTTTTATCTATCATACCTTAAAGTTTTATACATAAACCACTTTCTAATATAACTTGTATTACTATCCTAAAACTATCTTTTAGACCTTAGACATTTCTAAGATAACCATCTCAAGCTTATATGTCTCTCGACCTTATAAACTTTACATCTCTTTTCTAAGTTTCTTTCCTGAATTTGGTAACAAAGAAAATGGTTTAACTATCTAGTTTTTAACCCCATTAGAGACATGAAAAGAATAAACATTGCCTGAATATTCAGGAAGTGTGGCACAAACAACTTCCTTTTGTTTTTGTATTTGTTTTGTTTTGTTTTTGGAGACAGGGTTGCTCTGTGTAACAGCCCTGGCTGTGCTGGAACTCACTTTGTAGACCAGGCTGGCCTTGAACTTCTGTCCCACAGCAGGTGACTCTTCTGACGTGAGACAGAGATTTGGATTTCCCTTTAACAAGCATGCTTGGGTTTAGAGTGAAAGACCCTCAGAGAGGACCTTCCCTCAGGAGGAGACCCCTGAACCCAAGGAACAGTCTGAGACCACTGGCTGCAACGGCAGAGGTTGAGCGGTGCACAGGTACCTGCGGGTGCCAGAGTCTATATGGAAACGGGCGGCAGAAGCAGGCATACAGAAGCAGATGTTTACATGGTTACAGGGATCCCATTGGTCAGTTCGAATGAGGCGATGGGTTCACTTGTGCAGCATGCAACTCCGCCAGCAGAGAAGACTGCCACAACAGGATTCTTCTTGGAATGTACTTTATTGGAGCACAGAAGACTGAAGTTTAGATAGAGGCGAAAAGACCCCGAGCCCGTCTGAGCACGGGGGAATATATATACAGCGCCTGGTCTGCCTCTGATGTGTCATCGCTCCACTTGACATGTCATTGCTCGATTGGCTCAGACCACACTGAGGCGATCATGTGAGCAAGACGTGTAGGCAAGTGATAGGTGGGAATCAAACCACTCTTGGGCCAGTGGCGAGCGTGCGCAGAAGTTGTTTACTAACTAGAGACAATAGCAAATGACAGCAACGGGCTTAGTGACAGACCCTGAGAACATGGCGATGCCATGGCACGCTACATTTTGTGCCATGAACCTTGTACGTGTGTGAGACTGTGGAATGGGCTGGGTGAGTTGTCAGTGTGAGTCCGTGTGTCCGTCCACTCCTTCCCAGTCACCTCTCACACTACACTCGTCCCTGTCTGCATTTTCCCACGCAGGCCCTCTCTCCTCAGTGTGAGGACACAGCCTGTCCTGAAGGGTGGCTCACCAGGGCCTCTGTCCTCAGTGTGGGGAAACAGCCTGTCCTGAAGGGGGCTCACCAGGGCCTCTGTCCTCAGTGTGGGGACACAGTCTGTCCTGAAGAGGGCTCACCAGGGCCTCTGTCCTCAGTGTGGGGACACAGCCTGTCCTGAAGGGGGCTCACCAGGGCCTCTGTCCTCAGTGTGGGGACACAGCCTGTCCTGAAGGGGGCTCACCAGGGCCTCTGTCCTCAGTGTGGGGACACAACCTGTCCTGAAGGGGACTCACCAGGGCCTCTGTCCTCAGTGTGGGGACACAGCCTGTCCTGAAGGGGGCTCACCAGGGCCTCTGTCCTCAGTGTGGGGACACAGCCTGTCCTGAAGGGGACTCACCAGGGCCTCTGTCCTCAGTGTGGGGACACAGCCTGTCCTGAAGGGGGCTCACCAGGGCCTCTGTCCTCAGTGTGGGGACATAGTCTGTCCTGAAGGGGGGCTCACCATGGCCTCTGTCCTGAGTGTGGGGCTCACCAGGGCCTCTGTCCTAGTGTGGGGACACAGCCTGTCCTGAAGGGGACTCACCAGGGCCTCTGTCCCACAGCAGCGGGAAGCTGTGCAGAAAGCAGGTTAGCGTCCCAGATCGTCCTTCTCCTACATTGTATGGCAGTCAGAGAGTTCTGAGCGACCTGCAAGGCACAGTTTGCACCTAGCACCCAGAAGATGGTCACCTGGCCTTTTGATAGTGAGAGAACCTGACACCATCCTAACAAGTGGTCAGGATGTGCTAATGTTGTTCTGATCCTTCTATTGTAATTTAGGAGGTCACCTGGAGAAGAGATGTTGTTCAGTCTACATGACAAAATGGGCATGATAGGAAGACATGACCTAAGTCATCCCCCCCCCTACAGAGACTTTGTCCCAGCCTGCTCCAGCAGAGCGCTCCCAGCCACAGAACACGGGGAGCTTCATCCATCAGAACTGAAGCTGAAGCCTTGGGAACAGGGCGTGTTTCTCTATCAGGAAGAGGTGGAAGTTCACCTCACCCTCACCCCGGTCACCACCAACGCTGCCTGCTGCGGAGACTCCTGGGGTCACACTTGGTAAGGAAAGGCTGTGGGGTGACAGAAAGAAGTAAAGGAGACTTCACTGAATCTCTGTGACGCATCAGGAGCTGGCTGGACTCATCTGAGTGATGTCAGCTCCTGTCAGGACTGCAAATAGAGCTCACATCAGGAGCCCTGTTCCAGCTCCAGTAACTTCTAGGATGAAGGGAAGTAAGTCTTCCAGAAATCTCTCTTCCCTGTGCCCACCCTACACTACCCCTCATCCCCAGCCCTGCTCAACCCCCCCCCCCTCCAGGCTTCACAGACTCAGCAGGAACCTGCAAGGAACCTTGGACTCCAGATGCCTTGATGTTATAAATCTTATCTCCTCCTCAGTCCCCAGCCTATGCTGTCCATGGGGAGCGGGAGGGGGGAGCAATGGCCAGGAGCAGATCAGACAGCCTAAGGGGACATTGAGGGACATGACTGCTTGTCCACTGTGTCCTCTCCCAGGGCACTGTGGTCACATCAGCTGCACTGACCATAAGCACTGGTACAGAAGCCACAGCTGGCTGTGCTGGTGGACACGTGATCCTGAGGCTGTGGAGTGAGCAGGCCTGCCCTCTCAGTGCTCAGAAGGGAGAGGCAGGATGATCAGGAACTCAGGGACATCCATAGCTACAGGGAGCGTTCAAAGTCAGCCTGAGCTATGTGAACCTGTCTCAAAATGGGGGGGGGGGGGACTGAGTGAGGTGGCAGACACCTTTAATACCAGCACAGACAAGGAGATGGATCTCTGTCAGTTTGAGTCCAGGCTGGTCTAAATACTGAGTTCCAGACAGCTCTGTAGGAAAGAGAGAAAGAGAGAGAGACAGAGAGAGAGAGGTGAAAACAGGAGACCCCCAGACCGGGACATCGCTGGGGGGAGTGCTCCACTGATTTGGGAGGAAGTGGAGACTGGAGACTGGGGTTCACTAGAACATCTACTGCAGAGGTCACTGTCCCTTCTCTTGTGGTTCTGGATTTCTCTTGTATAATCTCTGCGCTGTGGTGCAGGTTTGTGAGCTCTGAGTTCTAAACGTCTTAGTGGTAAAAGCATCTAAAGAGCTTAGAGGAACCATGCATCTCACAGTGGGACCAGAGCCTGGGAGGACCCCTCAGTGGCCTACCCCGAGGGTGTGTGAAATGCTAGTCCAGGTGCTGGAGAGATGGCTCAGCTGGTAGGGTGCTCTTTCCGAGGATCCAGGTCAGTTCCCACCTCCCTCATGTTCAAACACCTGTAACTCCATTCCCAGAGATCCGATGCTCTCGGGGCCTCAGCTGGACACTGCACACATGAGGCATAGGCTCACAAAGATATACACACGTACACATAAGTAAAGTAAAAGTAAATCTGTATATAGGTTTGTTTTTCATGCGTCACTCAGGAAATCCCAATTGCATTTCCTCGGCCTCTGCTGCCCCCGTGTGGTCAGATTGTGACAGAGCGACCAGTTCCCAGCAGGGCTTGTAGGTGCCAATGGATTTCCCCGTTACACACTTTGCAGAGAAATGGCAGTGTTGTGACCAGGTCACGGATCCAAGAAGTCCATTTGGACCTGTTAAAACTGTATCTCCCACCGTGCTTGGGAAAGTTGGAGGACGTGACGTTGTGACCAGAGATCCTTTCTAGCAGACAGATTCTCCTCCTGTCTAAAGAGGGCAGGCTGACCCAAGGCGATGGGAGACCAGCGAGGCACTCCGAGCCTCACCGTCGGCACAACCACAGACTAGCGACTCGCCTAGGAGAGTAGACTGTGAAGAGACAGCCCAGTCAGCTAGTCAGCTGCAGGACAGTCGCCTTGGGATGCCGTCTTCAGGGCACACTGCAGCCTGGATCCACCCACGCCGCGCACCGTGGGCTCTCCCAACCCTCCCTGAGTCCACTTCCTCAGCCACAGCAGGTCCTGAACTGGCCCCCCACCTGCTATCCCCCGTGTCACACCTCGGCTCTGCTACCTCCCACTTCCTCCCTTCCTGTCTTAACCCCCAGCCTCCTGACCAAACCTTCTCAGTCGCCCTGAGTCGTGGCTTTGACTGCAGAGGACTTGCTTCCTCCAGAGGCCGAGAGAGATCTGTGGTTCCATGCTCCCTACACTCAGCAAGTGTTTGCAAAGGCTCAACAGAGTGGTAGAAAGATGTCAAGGAAAGCAGAGATGCCAGACCTTTGGGTCCCTGGGGATGGAGCCTGAAGACATTTACTGAGGACCAAGCGGTTTCTTGGTTGATTTGTCCATTAATCATGCTGACGAATTCATATATGCTACGAATTTTTTACACTTACAAATGTGTCCTATATTTTAATTTCTTCCTCATATTAGGTGGCAGTGCAATTATTTTCCCTCCATAAAAAATAAATAACTCATACGAATAGCTTCAACTTTTGCCTATCCGTGTGAGTATTTCTAAATTTAAAACAGAACATTTCACAAAAAAAAAAACAGAACATTTCAAAAAAAAAGCAGAACATTTCAAACTTAGTCTTTATTAAACCTTGTGTGTCCAATAAAGACTGTCCAAGTCTATTCTTGGGTGTGACAAATATTTCTGGGAAAGTGGTAACCCCAAAAGCCTCCCAGCCTGGAGTCTCATAGGAAAGTACCCCAGGGACTGGCTCATCCATCTCTCCCAACCCTTTACCAAACACACATCCCCTAACCCAGGCTGTCCCCACCTTCTGTCCACCTCCCAGGCTGCCCAAAGCCAAATCGCATGACAATCAGAGAGGCTGACTTGCTCGCTGACTTGGCGCATGGGCACAATCTGCTAAGGGTACACTCCATCCCGCCAGGATCCCAGCCCTGGGGAACAGGGCATTTCCCTTGACCACCCCCTCCTCCTAGGACCGACTTTCCAGAAGAGACCCGTGTTGTCACATTCGATTTTTTTTTTTTGAGACAGGGTTTCTCTGTGGCTTTGGAGCCTGTCCTGGAACTAGCTCTGTAGACCAGGCTGGTCTCGAACTCACAGAGATCCTCCTGCCTCTGCCTCCCGAGTACTGGGATTAAAGGCGTGCGCCACCATCGCCCGGCTGTCACATTCGATTTTAGCTGATGTGTTGGAAATCAGCTCTCTTCAGTAACTGCTGGACCCAAGCTGTACTCGGTTCCTTTGTGTGCAGAGGAGACAAGCAAGCAGGGTGTGATCGTCCCTAGTCAACTTGTCTGGAGGGCAAAAGTCCCAGGAGACACACCCACCGGGAGAGGGTTTCCAAGGATGTATAACTGAGGAGGGAAGAGTCACCTGATGTGGTCCCCCCTCCCACGGCCGGGGTCAATAGCTGAGTAAAACAGGAAGAAGCCAGCTGCACCCCGGCCCCCATCTTGTTTCCCGACTGTGGGTAGGATGCCAGCAGCTTATGCTCCTGCTGCCTCCTCCTCCTCACAGCCTTCATTCCCTCAGACCTTGAGCTGAAATATAAAGCCCTTCTTCCTGACGTTGCCTTTCTTGGGTGTTTGCTTAGAACAAGAAAACAACTAACTCATATTGGTTCAGGAGGGCTCTGAGTGAGGGGCAGAAAGGGTTGCGGGGCAGAAGGCCCGGGCCAGAAGTGCTAGCTGACCTTAGCATCCTGTTCTCCCAAGAGAACAGGACACGGAGGCTGTCCTTCGGGATGACCACACGTCAAAGGAATGACCTTGTGCCTCTGAGTGGCATTCTGAGGTATGGCTACAAGGAGAGCCTCTCTTAGCCCCTGCCACGTAAGGCAGACTGGGCTTCCCCGTTAGGACAAAGAGTAACCTGCCCTGGCAGCTTCGAACTTCCCAAATCTGCATTTCTTAGGGATCTGGGTCACTTGAGAGACCTTGGCTTTTGCAGCTCTGGTCAGCTGAGTCTCTCAGGGCTGAGGCGGGGGAAGGCAGAGTTCTCATGCATCCACCATTCTTCAGTTCTTCCTGTCGTGAGGGACCAGCACCATGAGGTCAGCTCCAGAGCCTCTGTCCCCTGGGGGCCGCTTCGCAGCCACCGTGAGGCCAGGGCAGGCTCTGGGCGTTGTGAGATGCAGATGGGTCCCCTATAAGGGAGCAGACTGTGGAGAGACAGGCCACATAAAGGCTCTCCGAGGAGGAAAGAGTCACTTGGGAGCTTGGGAAGGGAATAGGGCTCACTTCTGTTAATGAAAAGAGCAAATCCCAGCCATTCCAAAGGCTTGAGG